>NC_069804.1:29304781-30554781 GCF_027406575.1 Nycticebus coucang | reverse complement strand
TGTACATAGGTAACTACAATACAAGATATTTATAGATGAATGTCTGAAGACATGTGTAAACCAATTGTGCAGAATATCAGAAATGAATTATCAATAACATTTGAAAATAACACTGGTGAATACACACAATGGTGGTGAGATTGCAATACTTCAGATGAAGAACACTGTCTCATCCACTCCAGTGCTTCAATATTGCCCTGATATGTGGGCTAATAAAATCCTTAGATTGATAATTTGACATCTTTCTAGTTGATAATTGTTAACCAAATGTTTTAACAAGTAGGTATCTATGGCTAATAACATCCAATTTATTGACAGGGTTGATTGCCTCATTAGTTGTCCATATTGGTATTCTCTTTCTCTGTGAACTGCTCTTTCTCTCCCAAAGCTGTTAACTATACAGAAGCCAGAAGGACCATCTTTCATTCACTGACATGGTACTTGTGCTCCCCTTCTAGAATGTCACTTATGAGCACTCTAGAAGCATCTCTCATTATAGTTCACTTTATATATTAACACCTAGCACATAACTTATCACATATTTAGTTGTGTTCCTTATAAGTTCTTTTTAATTTTTTTTCTTTATTTAAATTTTTTTTTGGAGACAGAGCCTCAAGCTGTCACCCTGGGTAGAGTGCTGTGACATCACAGCTCACAGCAACCTCTAACTCCTGGGCTCAAGTGATTCTCTTGCCTCAGCCTCCCAAGTAGCTGGGACTACAGGCGCCCACCACAAGGCCCAGCCATTTTTTGGTTGTAGCTGTCATTGTTGTATGGCAGGCCCAGGCTGGATTCGAACCTGTCAGCTCTGGTGTATGTGGCTGGCACCTTAGCCGTTTGAGCCACAGGCTGAACCTTTTATAATTTCTTAATTTTGCTTTGGTGGAGATAAATAACTAGAAATTTGTATAAGGGTTGAGTAGGGATGGACAATTTTAACACCTGAGATATATTGATTTTCTAATTTCAGCCTTTAAATGTCTTCAATTTGTCGCTGTTAACTTTTCTTTTTTTTTTTATTGTTGGGGATTCATTGAGGGTACAATAAGCCAGGTTACACTGATTGCAATTGTTAGGTAAAGTCCCTCTTGCAATCATGTCTTGCCCCCATAAAGTGTGACACACACCAAGGCCCCACCCACCTCCCTTCTTCCCTCTTTCTGTCCCCCCCCATAACCATAATTGTCATTAATTGTCCTCATATCAAAATTGAGTACATAGGATTCATGCTTCTCCATTCTTGTGATGTTTTACTAAGAATAATGTCTTCCACGTCCATCCAGGTTAATACAAAGGATGTAAAGTCTCCATTTTTTTTAATGGCTGAATAGTATTCCATGGTATACATATACCACAGCTTGTTAATCCATTCCTGGGTTGGTGTGCATTTAGGCTGTTTCCACATTTTGGCGATTGTAAATTGAGCTGCAATAAACAGTCTAGTACAAGTGTCCTTATGATAAAAGGATTTCTTTCCTTCTGGGTAGATGCCCAGTAATGGGATTGCAGGATCAAATGGGAGGTCTAGCTTGAGTGCTTTGAGGTTTCTCCATACTTCCTTCCAGAAAGGTTGTACTAGTTTGCAGTCCCACCAGCAGTGTAAAAGTGATCCCTTCTCTCCACATCCATGCCAGCATCTGCAGTTTTGAGATTTTGTGATGTGGGCCATTGGCACTGGGGTTAGATGATATCTCAGGGTTGTTTTGATTTGCATTTCTCTAATATATAGGGATGATGAACATTTTTTCATGTGTTTGTTAGCCATTCGTCTGTCACCTTTAGAGAAGGTTCTATTCATGTCTCTTGCCCATTGATATATGGGATTTTTGGCTTTTTTCATGTGGATTAATTTGAGTTCTCTATAGATCCTAGTTATTAAGCTTTTGTCTGATTGAAAATATGCAAATATCCTTTCCCAATGTGTAGGTTGTCTCTTTGCTTTGGTTATTGTCTCCTTAGCTGTACAGAAGCTTTTCAGTTTAATGAAGTCCCATTTGTTTATTTTTGTTGTTGTTGCAATTGCCATGGCAGTCTTCTTCATGAAGTCTTTCCCCAGGCCAATATCTTCCAGTGTTTTTCCTATGCTTTCTTGGAGGATTTTTATTGTTTCATGCCTTAAATTTAAGTCCTTTATCAATCTTGAATCAATTTTTGTGAGTGGGGAAAGGTGTGGGTCCAGTTTCAGTCTTTTACATATAGACATCCAGTTCTCCCAACACCATTTATTGAATAGGGAGTCTTTCCCCCAAGGTATGTTCTTGTCTGGTTTATCAAAGATTAGGTGGTTGTAAGATGTTGGCTTCATTTCTTGGTTTTCAATTCGATTCCAAGTGTCTATGTCTCTGTTTTTGTGCCAGTACCATGCTGTCTTGACCACTATGGCTTTGTAGTACAGACTAAGATCTGGTATGCTGATGCCCCCAGCTTTATTTTTATTATTAAGAACTGCCTTAGCTATACGGGTTTTTTTTCCGGTTCCATACAAAACACAGAATCATTTTTTCCAAATCTTGAAAGTACGATGTTGGTATTTTGATAGGAATGGCATTGAATAGGTAGATTGCTTTGGGAAGTATAGACATTTTAACAATGTTCATTCTTCCAATCCATGAGCATGGTGTGTTCTTCCATTTGTTAATATCCTCTGCTATTTCCTTCCTAAGGATTTCATAGTTTTCTTTATAGAGGTCCTTCACCTCCTTCATTAGGTATATTCCTAGGTATTTCATTTTCTTTGAAACTATGGTGAAGGGAGTTGTGTCCTTAATTAGCTTCTCATCTTGACTGTTATTGTTGTACACAAAGGCTACTGACTTGTGGACATTGATTTTATATCCTGAAACATTACTGTATTTTTTGATGACTTCTAGGAGTCTTGTGGTTGAGTCTTTGGGGTTCTCTAAGTATAAGATCATGTTGTCAGCAAAGAGGGAGAGTTTGACTCCTCTGCTCCCATTTGGATTCCCTTTATTTCCTTGTCTTGCCTAATTGTATTGGCTAGAACTTCCAGCACTATGTTGAATAGTAAAGGTGACAGAGGACAACCTTGTCTGGTTCCAGTTCTAAGAGGAAAAGCTTTCAGTTTTACTCCATTCAGTAAAATATTGGCTGTGGGTTTGTCATAGATAGCTTCAATCAGTTTTAGAAATGTGCCACCTATGCCTATACTCTTCAGTGTTCTAATTAGAAAAGGATGCTGGATTTTATCAAATGCTTTTTCTGCATCTATTGAGGGGATCGTGTGATCTTTATTTTTGCCTCTGTTAATATGGTGGATACCGTTTATGGACTTGCGTATGTTAAACCAGCCCTGCATCCCTGGGATGAAGCCTACTTGATCATGATGAATGCCTTTTTTGATGATAAGCTATAATCTATTGGCTAGAATTTTGTTGAGAATTTTTGCCTCTATATTCATGAGTGAGATTGGTCTGAAATTCTCCTTTTTGTTTGGGTCTTTTCCTGGTTTTGGTATCAGGGTGATGTTTGCTTCATAGAATGTGTTGGGGAAGAGTCCTTCTTCCTCAATTTTTTGGAATAATTTCTGCAGTACAGGAATAAGCTCTTCCTTGAAGGTTTGATAGAATTCTGGAGTGAAGCCATCTGGACCATGGCATTTTTTGGTTGGAAGATTTTTTTATTGTTTCTTTGATCTCAGTGCTTGAAATTGGTCTGTTCAGGAGCTCTATTTCTTCCTGGCTAAGTCTAGGGAGAGGGTGTGATTCCAAATATTGATCCATTTCCTTCACATTTTCAAATTTCTGGGCATAGAGTTCTGGTAGTATTCAGAGATGATCTCTTGTATCTCTGTGGGATCAGTTGTTATTTCCCATTTATCATTTCTGATTGAGGTTACTAGAGATTTTACTTTTCTATTCCTCTTTAGTCTGGCCAATGGTTTATCTATTTTATTATTTTTTTCTTTTTTTTTTTACTGATATCTGTCCCTCTATTTTATTAATTTTTTCAAAAAAACAACTCCTTGTTTCATTAATTTTCTGAATGATTCTTTTGTTTTCAATTTCATTTATCTCTGATTTGATTTTGGATATTTCGTTTCTTCTACTGAGTTTAGGCTTAGATTGTTCTTCTTTTTCCAATTCCATAAGATGGCTTGTGAGATTGTTGATGTGCTCTCTTTCTGTTTTTCGAATGTAGGCATCTAAAGTGATGAATTTTCCTCTCAAAACTGCTTTTGCAGTATCCCACAGGTTTTGGTAGCTTGTGTCTTCATTGTTGTTATGCTCAAGGAAGTTAATGATTTCCTGTTTTATTTCTTCCTGCACCCATCTGTTATTCAACAGAAGATTGTTTAATTTCCATGCCTTTGTGTGGGGTCGAGCGTTTTTGTTAGAGTTGAGTTCCACCTTTAGTGCCTTATGGTCTGAGAAGATACAAGGTAAAATTTCAATTCTTTTGATTCTGTTGATATTTGTTTTGTGTCCCAGGATATGATCAATTTTGGAGAATGTTCCATGGGGTGATGAGAAGAATGTATATTCTTTATCTTTGGGATGGAGTGTTCTATATGCGTCTATCAAGCACAGTTGTTCTAGGGTCTCATTTAAATCTCTTATATCTTTGTTTAATTTCTGTTTAGAGGATCTGTCCAGCTCTATAAGAGGAGTGTTAAGGTCCCCAGTTATGATGGTATTATCAGATATCATATTGCTCAGACTGAGTAAGGTCTGTTTCAAGAATCTGAGAGCATTTAAATTGGGTGCATAAATATTTAGAATTGAAATGTCTTCTTGTTGTATTTTTCCCTTGACCAATATAAAGTGACCATCTTTGTCTTTTTTGACTTTAGTTGCTTTAAATCCACATGAATCTGAAAATAAGATTGCAAATCCTCTTTTCTTCTGGATTCCATTTGCCTGAAAAATTGTCTTCCAACCCTTGACTCGGAGCTTTGATTTGTCTTTTGAAGCCAGGTGTGTTTCTTGAAGACAGCAAATGGATGGCTTGTGTTTTTTAATCCAGTCAGCCAATCTGTGTCTCTTCAGTGGGGAGTTCAAGCCATTAACATTTATTGAGATAATTGATAAGTGTGGTTGTATTCTATTGGTCTTAGTTTGTGAGAGTCCATTGCTTAGTTTTATCTTTTGCATCAGTGTGAAGGTTTGGTTTTGTCCTTTAATTTCTGAGTCCTTACTTTGCTGCTGATCCATTGTGGTGGTTAGTGTGCAGAACAGGTTGAAGTATTTCCTGTAGAACCGGTCTTGTTGTGGCGAATTTCCTCAATGTTTGTATATCCGTAAATGATTTGATTTCTCCGTCAATTTTTAAGCTTAGCTTAGCAGGGTACAGAATTCTGGGCTGGAAATTGTTCTGTTTAAGTAGATTAAAGGTAGATGACCATTGTCTTCTTGCTTGGAAAGTTTCATTAGAGAAGTCTGCAGTCACTCTGATGGATTTGCCCCTGTAGGTCAACTGGCGCTTACTCCTGGCAGCTTGCAGAATCTTTTCTTTTGTCTTGACTTTGGACAGGTTCATCACAATGTGTCTTGGAGAAGCTCGGTTAGAGTAGAGGCGACCTGGGGTCCGATAGCCCTCTGAAAGCAGTGTGTCAGAATCTTTGGTGATATTTGGGAAATTTTCTTTTTTAATATTCTCTAGTATGGCTTCCATTCCTCTGGGGCATTCTTCTTCCCCTTCTGGGATTCCTATAACTCATATGTTGGAATGCTTCATAAAGTCCCATAATTCTGACAGTGAACCTTCTGCTTTCTCTCTCTTCTTTTCTGCCTCTTTTACTATCTGAGTTATCTCAAGAACTTTTTCTTCTACCTCTCAAATTCTTTCTTCTGCATGGTCTAACCTGTTGCTGATACTTTCCATTGCATCTTTAAGTTCCCTAATTGACTGTTTCAGTTCCTTCAGCTCTGCTATATCCTTTTTATATTCTTCATATCGTTCATCTCTTATTTGATTCTGTTTTTGGATTTCCTTTTGGTTATTTTCCATTTTATTAGCAGTTTCCTTTATTGTTTCCATCATTTCTTTCATTGTTTTCAACATGTGTATTCTAAATTCCCTTTCTGTCATTCCTAACATTTCTTTATAGGTGGAATTTTCTGCAGTAGCTACCTCATGGTCCCTTGGCGGGGTTGTTCTGGACTGGTTCTTCATGTTGCCTGGAGTTTTCTGCTGATTGTTTCTCATGAGTGATTTCTTTTATCTGTTTCCTTGCCCTAATTTTCCTTTCACTTCCTCTTGGTCTTTAAGTTCTTGTGCCTGTGGACTAAGGGTTCCATGAGTCCTTATGCTACAGGACCAGAGGTGAGAAGGTTGAAGAGCAAGAAAGGGATGAAAGAAAGGAGGACCGAGTGATAAGAAAAAAAAAATAGAGAAAGGAGAGGGGTTGGGTACAAGGAATATTGACAAAAAGAAGAGAGGTACCGAAAGAGGGAGACAGAGCAATATAGGTGTACAGTAGGGTACTTTGACACAACTTTAAAGAAAACCCACCTTCTGGGGGTGCCCAGTTGGGTGGTTCCCTTGAGGTCAGCAGCTCTTTGCTAACCTGGTCAGACACAGTACCCCACCTCCACCAAGTAGAGAGGAAAGACAAAAATGCTATAAATCAAACCAAAACAAGCAAACAGAAAACTTTACGGGATAAAATTGGGTGAAAAACCAAATAATATCGGTAGAAACACTAGCAAAAATGAAGTTCTAGTTATTGAAAAAGGCAGCAATGGGAAATTAAACTAGAAAAATTGAGAAAGAAAAAAGAGCTGTATGGAAAAGTTTGAAATTAAAAAACAAAACAACATCAACAACATCAAAATAAACAAAAAAACAACCAAACCAAAAAAAAAAAAAAAACACAACCAAAAACAAAGCAGTATGTATATGTTGTTGAATATTGTCTGGGCAACACGTGGTCTTCTGGGGTATGAGATGTTAATCACAGCTCTCATACGGCTGGAGGCTGCTGATTTCTCAAACCCCAGCAGGTAGACACCCTAAATCTCTCTTCAGCCCACTTAAAAGGCACTTTGAACTTGTAAACTTTCTGAGTAGAATCTTTCCCAGGAAAGTGCTTGTCACTGGAATCACTGCTGAAGTGGCTATCCACTTACCCAGTGTGCCAAAACCGGTCTCACTCTGCCCCTGAGGGTTATGGCTGCAAGGCAGCTCAGACCCCACCCTTAGGCTACTCGGTTGCTAGGTTACCAGCTCCCACCTGGACTCTAGCTCTGCGACCCTTAGGGTGGAGCTTGCCAGGGCCGATCACTCACAATGGCTCCCTGTGGCCCACAGCCAAACACTATTAGCTCCGTCTGGCTCAGCGGCTCAGACTGGGGCCCTAGACAACAGCTGAAGTTCTCCGCACTCCTGCTCAGGCTCTCCCCAAGGCAGTTCAACTGAGTGCCAAGTCCAAAGACACCAAAACAGTTCACAGATAAGGCCTTTCCGGTTTGTAGTCTCGCTGCTACTGAACTTACAGTTGCGGGCGGGTTTAGACGGATTGAACACATGCGACCACTTGCCGTTTTTCCACTGTTTTAGTCCTCCTCTTGGGGTCCAGAAGTCTCTCGCTGACTCCCTGTATCCTCACAGGGGTGATGATAGGTAGCTCCCACCAGCCAGAGATGCCTGGAGTCCTATCTCCCCAGACTCACAATGCCCAGATGCAAGGAAGCTGTTACTCGGCTGCCATCTTGCTCCTGCTATGACACAGCTTTGTTTTCTGGATTTCTTCTCTTTTATGTAGAGAATAATAGTTGTACCTGGTAGACTTCTGCTTACATAATGTAATGTAGGCCCAACTGAGTCACTTGGCCACTTTTAACAGCAAGGCACCTGGGAAGGTGAGCAGTGGCAAGTCACAGTGCTGCCCTGCACACAACTCCACATTGTTTCTTTAGACATAATCACTGTTAACTTTTCTTATTCATCAAAAATTCTTATTGGCTGTCAGGAATTTCCTGCTACTCTGGTTCATGGAAAGAAGATTCCTATTTTATTGCCAGGAATGGATGTGTTACATGATTTACTAGCATCTTTTGGTCTCTATTGACAATGGGGATGGGCATTTTTGCCTAAGACATTTTGGCTATGACAGCTACCATCTGTAGGCTAGTTATTCTCTGCCATCTCTCCGGTCCACTGTCTGCCTTTCTCTGTTCTATTCTGTGTCTCCAGGATTAAGACCACTGTGGATGAATCTTCTGGGCTCCCTTACTGGATGGCCTTAGGTTGCATTTGGCCAATGGGCATAATTAGCAGGAAATCAGAGGTTGGGAGAAGAAAGAGAAAGGTTTGGGTATTTCTTCTCTCCTTCATCCCTGCTTCAGGCTATAGCTCTGGCTGTAGCTGTGTCTCTCCACTCCTGTTGGCAATATCTTTTCCATGATTCCAATTTTCGCTGAGTTGTTTCTTCTTGCCCCTTTAGCTCTAATGATTAGAATGGCTTTCCATTGTTGCTAGTCTCTGGGTGTCTCATCATTCCTAATTCCCTCCACAGCCCTATATTAAAATGTCTTAATTAGGCATAAAACATCTCTTAAAAGTCTTTTGGAAGAATCTTGTTTTCCACAAAGCAAGTCAAAACTTTTAACATGATTGCTTAGTATTCAAATGCAAGCTACTGTGATAAGTAAGATTAACAGTGAACTTCCTGGACACTGTGTGAGTCAGAAACGGGCATACTTGCTCTCTTGGAGTTTTGCTATAGACTTCATTCGAGTTTGACTACATCCAGTTTTACCTGAACCTTCAAATTGAAATTGATGCTGGAGGGACGTGAATTAGAGATGAAGTTAATCATGTTGCTCCTCTGCTCAAAACTTGCAGGGGCTGTCCATTATTCTCAGCACTTGATGGCTCTTTACAGGCGTCCTCAAACTTTTTAAACAGGGGGCCAATTCATTGTCCCTCAGACCGTTGGAGGGCCGGACTATAGTTTAAAAAAAAACAACTATGAACAAATTCCTATGCACACTGCACGTATCTTATTTTGAGGTAAAAAAACAAAACGGGAACAAATACAATCACATCGCCTCATGTGGCCCCTGGGCTGCAGTTTGAGGACCCCTGATTAGGACTTGCCTGATGCCTACATGTCCAGCATTCTCTCCAGACACTTGATTTGTCACACTCAGTGGAACTACTTGGAGTTTTCTAAGCGTTTGATATTTTTCTGTGCCTGTGTACCTCGAATGCTCATCTTATTTGTTTGGCAGCCTAACTCTTTGAGGGTGGGTGCAGTGACTCCTGTAGACAGATTAAAGGGCTCCTTTTCCCATGCTTCCATAGTCCTTTACAGAGTCTTCCAATACAGTGTTTATTTTAGGTTGTTGAAAGTATTCATTCATTCAGCTGTCTGTCCACAAAACTGTAAGATCCTTGAGAGACTCTACATTTTTTTGTCATTGCATTTCCACATCAGACAGTGCCTGGTACCTCATGGAAGTCTGATTAATCAATGGTTTTAACTCTGGGCTTCGCATTAGAATCACCTAGAGAGGACCTTTACAAAGTCTTGATGTCTAGGCCTTACCCCAGGTGACTGGATCAGAACCCCTGAGATTAGGACTCAGTTATCAGTATTTTTAAATTTCCCCAGGTGATGCTAATGTTGAGGCCTGTGATGAACAGTCGCTGAATTGTTAACTGAATGAATCAATAAATGCTAAAGGAAATTTAGAACAAAGAAAAGAATCCACTAGAATGTTCTAGTGGCTTACTTTTACTTAATGGAATAATAAGCTAGCTTTGCGTTCTTTGCATTTTTATGTATTTCCCAGGTTTTCCACAATAAATTTGTGTCATTTTATCATTAGAAAAAATTGACATTATTGTTCAGCGGCTTTTATCTACTAGTACTATGAAAACTGAATGTTTCTAAATCATGGTATTTGGGGTTAAATCAAAGACTTTACTTATAAATCCTAGGCACATCACCTGATGTCTGTGTGTCCAAGTGGTTAAAGAAGGACAGATCCCTGCAATCAACAAGCTGGTATTGCTCCATTCACTATATTTACAGTTCAGGTTCCATTTATCCTTTATAAAAGAAACTTATTCCAGAGAAGAGGAGACAGTTATTAAATAATAGACACTATCTTGTTGATTATATTTTCTTTTATTCATAGGAGATAGTAAACACGTAAAACTATTCAATGTCCTTCACTAGGCAGGACTATGGGATTTAGGCAAAAGAATTCCCATGCTAAAACAAGAGAGAAAAATATTGTAGCAAGAATGATAAAATTTCATCAGTACTTGGACCACAAACAGTCGCAAGTATCAATTTTTTTTTTTCTGGTTTGAGGAAGAGGAGAGACCTTGTAAGATGAGCTGAGGGCTGAAGGTTGTTGTGCCTTTGTGAGGTGGGCATGTTTGGTCTTTGGTGGTGAATATATAAAAGCACTTTTCAAACTTTTTAAGTTCTAGAGCCTAGGAACAGTCACTGACCAACTTTTGGAGCAGGGTTATGGTTCAGTCCAGAGTCCATTCTTTGGATACAGGATGTAGTTGCAGAATGCATGGCCACATTTTGCTTTCTTAAATCTGCATGCATTAATATGTCTGTAGTGTGATAAATCTTTTTTTGATTGGGATCAGCTGAGAGGTTACGGTGACAGTGGCAATGATTTATTCAGTAAAACAACTCCACTGAGTTCATGAATTGCTTAACTTGAAGAGAAGCCCAGACCAATCATTTTGTTTGGGGAGCCAACATCCTGAGGTTACCTGTAACTTAGTGGAAGTACTCTGCATGCTGAAGTGCTGGCCCAGGCTGTCCTGACAACACCAACTTTCCACCCAGGCAGGACACATGCCACTGGAGGTCACAAGTCCCTGCAGAAGCATGTAGGCATATAAGTTGTGTTTGAGTATACTCTCTGTCACTCCCTGGACTGTGTGACGAAGGAAGACATCCATTGAGGCCTCATCTGTCTCTTCCCTGGCTTACATACCAATAACTCCTTCCCAATTTTTAGTTTTACAGTGTATTATCTTCTATAGGGCACCATCTCAGAGTAGAGTGAAGGGAAAAATTGAGGCCTAAAGGCACTGGTGAGAGCACATGGGAAGCTTTCTTTCCCTTTTATACCTGTGGAAGATATGTGCTATGGTCCATCTTTGGAGAAGCAAGCAAAATGAATTGCAGAGTTTAGTGCTTCTTTTATCTCAAATGCTTAACGATTCTCCCAACTTCAGTCAGATAACCTATTTAGAAGGAATGTTTACATACCTATTTGAAAGAAATAATTTTTTATAGCACCAAGGAACGTGTAGAAAATGCCCAATACTGTATTTAGCACAGAGAAGACAAGTATTTTAACTATGGTAGCTACTCCTAATATTTTACAATTAATCAGCTGTCTTTTGAATAGTGGCAACAGTGGAAGGAAGCTGGTTTCTCTCATAAACTATGTACAGGGTGTCCCAACAAGTTGCTCCCAAAGTCACCATACACAGGGAAAATGGGAAAGTATAGCTAAATGTAACTTCATTTACAAAGTATTCATTACAAAATTTTATAAAATATTTAGAAAACTTTATCTATATGTTGGCCACCTCTTTGTAAAATTTTGTAATGAGCATTTTGTAAATAAAGGTACTTTTACCTACAATTTCCCATTTTTTCCTATGCACGGTGACTTTGGGGGCAACTTTTGGGATACCCTGTATTGTAATATTATTAACATGATGACTTTTAGGCATTTCAGTAAAATCCAGAAAATTTAAGGAGAAGTTTCAGAGATGGACATCAATAGAGGACTGTTGTGGTAAAAGAGTTTGCAAGAGTCTAGATACAAAATACTCAGATCAGCTTACAGGCTTCAAGATAAAGGGTCAGTCAACTAGACTCCTTCAGGGATCATAAATTCAAGGTTGGAGCTGGGTTGAAGGTTAAGACCAATAATTTTTCTGGAGCTCTGAGTTGAGCAAGTTGTTTGAACAGATTTATGTTTTCTCCCAGGACCTTAACTAATCATAGTTGTTTTTTTAGTGTAATCTTTATAATTGATCATGACTAGACAAACAAACATCTTTTCTCCTTGTCTCATTTTCTTTCTTTATAGCTTACAATGCTTTATGGGCAAACATATATGTCATCCTAAGTAAAAGTGTTTAGCAGTTAAAAGTAGAAATAATCAACTTTATTGTGAAACTGGCCAACTAAAAAGATGGTAATTTTTTTCATAACTTGAATCAAAAATCCTGATAACTATAACTGATATTAAAATTAGCTAGATTCCCAGAGTGGAAACGAACTAGAAAGTGCTTTATTTTTTTATTTTTCAGATTGACAGGTAAAATCGTGTATATTTATTGTGTACAATGTGATGTTTTGAAATATATATAGATATTGCAGAATGATTAACGTGTTGATGAACATACACGTTACTTGACATAGTTCTCATTTTTGTTGTGAGAACGGTTAAAATCTGCTCTCAGCATTTTTTAAGAATACAGTATATTGTTGTTAACGGTAGTCACCACACTGCACAAAAGATATTTTGAACTTGTTTCTCCTAACTGAAATTTTGTATTTCTTAATTAACATTTCCCAAACCACCCTCCTACCCACGTCCAGCACGCTAACCCAGCCCAAATTTCTACTTCTATTAGTTGAACTTTATTTGATTCAGCATATAAGTGAGATTGTGTGGTATTTGTCTTTCTGTGACTGGCTTATGTCACTTATCATAGTGTCCTGTGTTCATCCATGTTGTCACAAATGGCATGATTTCCTTTTTTTTATAGGCTGAATAGTAAAACACATTTTCTTTACTTACTCTCCTGTTGATGAACACTTGAGTTATATCTTGGCTATCATGAATAGTGCTGCAATAAACATGGGAGTGAAGATATCTCTTTGACATACTGATTTCATTTTCTTTGTACATATACCCAGCACTGGGATTGCTGGGTCATATGGTTGTTCTATTTTCAATTGTTTTGAGGAACCTCCATACAGTTTTCCATAATGGCTGTCCTAATTGACATTCCCACCAACAGAGTTCAAGGTTCAAGGTTCAAGAATATATTACCTGTTTAACAAAACCCAACAAGAAAAAAGCAATCTTTTTTTAATGTCTGAAAACTTATCTTCAATTTTCTTTTAATGCTCCATCTTTTCCCCTTAAGTTTTAGAATTCTTCCAACCAACTTCTTCCTGAAGGTTTTTACATCTGCCTGTGTCATGGTCAATGTTTTATTCTATTTAAAGCAACTTATTTGTGAGCAGTCTGAGTGATCATAATTGAATTTTGAACCTAGTTTTAAAAAACAAAGGGTTAGTTGATGAAATACAGCTCCTTGTCACACTTGATTGAGCCCTTTCAGAATTTAATTAACACAGTAACACAAAATAAATGATACATAAGTAGAGAAAACAATTCAAACAGGGGAAAAGAGCAATGAAGTTATTTTTAGCTAGATAAATCTGAATATGCAACTCTGCGAAGTGCACCCAATTCTTTATCTCAAAGCTTTTTTTTTTCAATTTTCCAACTGTATCTTCCTCACAATGAATTTCAATATACGAAATCTTCCTTGAGAAGTATTACGACATAAAATAATTCTCCCCCAGTTTCTAATCTCACAGTGTTCATCAACTTTCATAAAATGCCAGGCAAATGGGTAGTTTTATAATCATTATTAGAGGTAGGGGGTATTTAATAATTTTCAATTTTCAGTGATAAAAGTGTGTTTGCAGTAAGCAAAACATGTCATTTGTTTCCAAACACTTTCGAATTAACTAGAACATAATAGGATGTTAATAATTGAGTACAAAATATGTACATGGTAGATAATTTCCCCACTCTTCAGACAAAGGTTAGATTGCCACAGGGAAGTAATAAAAATTATTCTTAATAAAGCAAACTTTAAATGGGAATCTACACAAGTAAATAAAATAAAACACTGAATTCAATGCAGTGCTTAATTTTGTATCTTAACTATTACAGGGATGTAGTCAATATTTTCTAAGTTCAATAGGGTGCTATCACTTTAGAGAAAATATTTTTTTTTATTAAATAATAACTGTATACAATGATATGATTATGGGGCATCATACACTCACTTCATAAACCATTTGACACATTTTTATCACACTGGTTAACATAGCCTTTCCGGCGTTATCTCAGTTACTGTGCCAAAACATTTACATTCTACATTTACCAAGTTTCGCAAATACCCCTGTAATATGCACCACAGGTGTGATCCCACCGATTCCCCTCCCTCTACCCACCCCCCCCTTTCCCACTTCCCCCTATTGTTAAGTTGTAGCTGGGTTATAGCTTTCATGTGAGAGTCCCAAATTAGTTTCATAGTAGGGCTGTGTACATTGGGTATTTTTTCTTCCATTCTTGGGATACTTTACTAAGAAGAATATGTTCCAGCTCCATCCATGTAAACATGAAAGAGGTAAAGTCTCCATCTTTCTTTAAGGCTGCATAGTATTCCATGGTATACATATACCACAATTTATTAATCCATGCGTGGATCGATGGGCACTTGGGCTTTTTCCATGACTTAGCTATTATGAATTGGGCTGCAATAAACATTCTGGTACAAATATCTTTGTTATGTTGTGATTTTTGGTCTTCTGGGTATATGCCCAGCAGAGGAATTACAGGATTGAATGGCAGATCTATTTTTAGATCTCTGAGTGTTCTCCATATATCTTTCCAAAAGGAATGTATTAATTTGCATTCCCACCAGCAGTGCAGAAGTGTTCCCTTTCTCCGCATCCACGCCAACATCTCTGGTCTTGAGATTTTGTGATATAGGCTAGTCTCATTGGAGTTAGATGATATCTCAAAGTAGTTTTGATTTGCATTTCTCTGGTGATTAAAGATGATGAGCATTTTTTCATATGTCTGAAGGCCGTGTGCCTGTCTTCTTCAGAGAAGTTTCTCTTCAAATCCCTTGCCCAGCCTGCGATGGGATCCCTTGTTCTTTTCTTGCTGATGCGTTTGAGTTCTCTGTGGATTCTGGTTATTAAACCTTTGTCAGAGATATACCCTGCAAATATCTTCTCCCATTCTGAGGGCTGTTTGCTTGCTCTGCTTATTGTGTTCTTAGCTGTGCAGAAGCTTTTTAGTTTGATCAAGTCCCAGTAGTGTATTTTTGAAGCTGCTTCAATTGCCCGGGGAGTTCTCCTCATGAAATACTCACCCAGACCAATTTCTTCAAGGGTTTTCCCTGCATTCTCCTCTAGTATTTTTATAGTTTCATGTCTTAAGTTTAAATCTTTAATCCAATGAGAGTCTATCTTAGTTAATGGTGAAAGGTGTGGGTCCAATTTCAGTCTTCTGCAGGTTGCCAGCCAGTTCACCCAGCACCATTTGTTAAATAGGGAATCTTTTCCCCACTGAATGTTTTTAATTGGCTTGTCAAAAATCAAATAGCGGTAAGTAGCTGGATTCATCTCTTGGTTCTCTATTCTGTTCCAGATATCTACTTCTCTGTTTTTGTGCCAATACCATGCTGTTTTGATCACTATCGATTTGTAGTAAAGTCTGAGGTCTGGTAGTGTGATTCCTCCTGTTTTGTTTTTATTTCTGAGTAATGTCTTGGCTATTCGAGGTTTTTTCTGATTCCATATAAAACGAAGTAATGTTTTTTCAAGATCTTTAAAATATGACAGTGGAGCTTTAATAGGGAGTGCGTTGAAATTATATATTGCTTTGGGTAGTATGGACATTTTGATAATGTTGATTCTTCCTAGCCATGAGCATGGTATGTTTTTCCATTTGTTAACATTTTCAGCTATTTCTTTTCTTAGAGTTTCATAGTTCTCTTTATAGAGATCTTTCACGTCTTTTGTTAGGTAAATTCCCAAATATTTCATCTTCTTTGGCACTACTGTGAATGGGATAGAGTCCTTAACTGCTTTTTCAATTTGACTGTTGTCGGTGTATATAAAGGCTACCGATTTATGAATGTTGATTTTGTAACCTGAGACGCTGCTGTATTCCTTGATCACTTCTAGGAGTTTTGTAGTAGAGTCCCTAGTGTTTTCCAGATACACAATCATATCATCTGTGAAGAGCGAGAGTTTGATCTCTTCTGACCCTATATGGATACCCTTGATCGCCTTTTCTTCCCTAATTGCGGTAGCTAAAACTTCCATTACAATGTTGAAAAGCAATGGAGACAATGGGCAGCCTTGTCTGGTTCCTGATCTGAGTGGAAATGATTCCAATTTAACTCCATTCAATATGATATTGGCTGTGGGTTTGCTGTAGATAGCCTCTATCAGTTTAAGAAAAGTCCCTTCTAGACCAATTTTCTTGAGTGTTCTGATCATGAAGGGATGCTGGATATTATCAAAAGCTTTTTCTGCATCGATTGAGAGAATCATATGGTCTTTGTTTTTTAATTTGTTTATGTGCTGAATTACATTTATAGATTTACGTATATTGAACCAGCCTTGAGACCCTGGGATAAAACCAACTTGGTCATGATGTATAATTTGTTTGATGTGTTGCTGGATTCTGTTTGTTAGGATCTTGTTGAATATTTTTGCATCTATATTCATTGGTGATATCGGTCTATAATTTTCTTTTCTTGTTGGGTCTTTTCCTGGTTTGGGGATCAGGGTGATGTTTGCTTCATAGAACGTGTTGGGTAGTCTTCCTTCTTTTTCTACCTTTTGGAACAGGTTGAGTAATATAGGTACTAATTCCTCTTTAAAGGTTTGGTAGAATTCTGACGTGAAACCATCTGGTCCCGGGCTTTTCTTTTTAGGGAGGTTTTGTATAGTTGATGCTATTTCTGAACTTGATATGGGTCTGTTCAACATTTCCACTTGATTCTGGTTAAGTCTTGGAAGGTGGCGTGCTTCCAAGTATCGGTCTATTTCCTTCAGATTTTCATATTTCTGAGAATAAAGTTTCTTGTAATATTCATTAAGGATTTTTTGGATTTCTGATGAGTCTGTGGTTATTTTGTCTTTGTTGTTTCTGATTGATGATATTAGAGATTTTACTCTTTTTTTCCTGATTAGGTTGGCCAGAGGTTTATCTATTTTATTGACCTTTTCAAAAAACCAACTTTTTGATTTATTGATCTGTTGTATTATTCTTTTGTTTTCAATTTCATTTAATTCTGCTCTAATTTTGGTTATTTCTTTTCTTCTACTGGGTTTGGGGTTGGAATGTTCTTCCTTTTCCAGTTGCGTGAGATGTCCCATTAAGTTGTTAACTTCCTCTCTTTCCGTTCTCTTGAGGAAGGCTTGCAGTGCTATAAATTTCCCTCTTAGAACTGCCTTTGCAGTGTCCCAGAGGTTCTGATAGTTTGTGTCTTCATTGTCGTTTTGTTCCAAAAAATTGGTGATTTCTTTCTTAATCTCATCTCTGACCCAGCTATCATTCAGCATAAGGTTATTTAACTTCCATGTTTTCGTATGGGTATGCAGATTCCTGTTGTTACTCAATTCAAGTTTTATTCCATGATGGTCCGAGAAGATGCATGGAATAATTTCTATTCCTTTAAATTTACTGAGGTTAGACTTGTGACCTAAAATGTGATCAATTTTGGAGTAAGTTCCGTGGGCTGATGAGAAGTATGTGTATTCAGTTTTGTTGGGATGAAATGTTCTGTAGATGTCTGCTAAATCTAAATATTGGATGGTTAGGTTTAAATCTAAGGTTTCTTTGCTCAGCTTCTTTCTGGAGGATCGATCCAACACTGCCAAGGGAGTGTTGAAATCTCCAACGATTATGGAGCTGGAGGAAATCAAGTTACTCATGTCTGTTAGAGTTTCTCTTATAAATTGAGGTGCATTCTGGTTGGGTGCATAGATATTAATAATTGAGATCTCGTCATATTGAGTATTACCCTTAACAAATATGAAGTGACCATTCTTGTCCTTCCTTACTTTTGATGGTTTAAAGCCTACTGTATCTGCAAATAAAATTGCAACACCTGCTTTTTTCTGATTACCATTTGCCTGAAATATGGATGACCATCCTTTCGCCCTGAGTCTGTATTTGTCTTTTAAGTTGAGATGTGACTCTTGTATGCAACAAATATCTGGCTTGAGTTTTTGTATCCAGTCAGCTAACCTATGCCTCTTTAGAGGGCAGTTTAAGCCATTCACATTGATGGAGAGTATTGATAAGTCTGGTGGAATTTTGGGTATCGAGTTTTTCAAAGGTCCAGTGGACATTTTTAATCCTTTCACCAGTGTGGAAGTTGGAGTTTGATCCGAAGTTTCTGAGTGAGTTTAGTTTTGTGGTATAGGATTGGGTTGGTCATTGTGGAGGATAGGTCTGAGAACATCCTGAAGAGCTGGTTTACTTATGGCAAATTTTTTCAACATATGAATGTCATTGAAGTATTTAATTTCTCCATCATAGATGAAACTCAGTTTAGCTGGATACAAGATCCTGGGTTGAAAGTTTTTTTGCTTTAGGAGATTAAAAGTTGATGACCAGCCTCTTCTTGCTTGAAAAGTTTCAGCAGAGAGATCTGCAGTTATTCTAATATTCTTACCTTTGTACGTTATAGTTTTCTTTCGCCGGGCTGCTTTGAGAATCTTTTCTTTCATGTTAACTTTAGTGAAGCTAATTATGATATGTCTGGGAGATGGCTTATTGGGGTTGAATCGTGCTGGGGTTCTGACGCTGTCTGCTATCTGAATTTCAGATTCTCTAGGCATGTCTGGAAAATTTTCTTTCATAATTTCATGTAGAAGGGCCTCTGTGCCCTTGGCAGCCACTTCATCGTTCTCCGAAATTCCTATAACCCTTATGTTGTTTTTTTTCGAATTATCTGAGAGTTCTCTGAGTGAGTGATCCGTTTTTGCTCTCCATTTCTCTTCCTCTTTGAGAGATTGGGAGCGTTCGAAGACTTTATCTTCAATGTCAGAAATCCTTTCTTCTGCTTGCTCCATTCTGTTACTGAGGGATTCTACTGTATTTTTCATATCTTTGAGGGCTGTAAGTTCTTGTTTCAGTGTGTCTAAGTCTTTGGTGGTTTTGTCTTTAAATTCGTTAAATTCTTGAGACAATTTTTGAATTTCTCCTCGAATTCCTAATTCCATTTTATTAATCTTGTCTGCAAACCAAATTCTGAATTCGACTTCTGACATCTCAGCCAGTTGTTTATGAATGGGATCTTCAATCACATCTGCCATATCTTTTCTTGCGGGGGTTGATCTATTCTGGTTATTCATGTTACCAGAGTTTTTCCGCTGATTCCGTCCCATGGTTTACTCCCTTTGGTTTTTCCCCTGGGGTTTTATCGAGGGCCTGTACAGTGTTGTGGCCTGAGAAACTGGGGCCCTGTCTGGTGTGGTGGAGCAAAGTGGTTCTGTCTTGTTTTCAGCTGGTTTCTGTTTGATCCTATTGCAACTTCTACTCTGGCTTGAAGTCTCAGCTGTGTGGAAAAATCAGCAATTAAGTCACCCCGCCTGCCCACCTCTGGCCCCAGTTGGAAAAGGAGAATCAAACCTTCCTACAATCGCACACCCAGGGCACCGCCTGAAAAGTTCTCAGTCTATTAGCCCAGTTCAAAAGGTCCGAATCAACTGTCTCAATCGGCACTTGTCTCGGGTGGAAGGGTTCAAGAGGTCTCTGGGAACTGGATCACAGGGGCCTGGTGACTCCTCTGACACAGCTCACCCCAGTGCAGCGTGGAGTCAGGAGGAGCCACCCAGCAAACAGAGCAGTCTGGGAAGGTTGACGTCTCCTTCCCCACTTTGCCCCTCCGTCGGACCCAGTCACTGGTATCTCTGCAGATGGCTAACCCAGTTGCCTGCAGTGAACAGACACTCCAGGGGTTTGCACCTGCCTGAATCGCAAGGAAGTCTGCCAGGCCCCCGCAGACTGCCGCTATCTAGCAGGAGGAGATGGGGCCTGACATCTTTGAGTGTTTGATGCAGGTGATGGGAAGGAGGTGTTCACTCAGGCTTAGCCCCGTCCCTGATGCATGCTGCTAACAGAACAGAACAGAACAGAACAGAACAGAACAGACAACTTTGTGAGGTTCTGTCTCTGTTCCTGTCGTCGCCTACAGAAGACGGGCTGTTTTGAGTTCAAACGTCTTTGCTGCTGGAGAATTGCATCTGAACACCTCTCTGGGTTGGCCCCGCCCTGGAGGCTTCCCGGGTTTGTGAGCGTGTCACCGGTGGCCTCCTCTGGTTGCCCAGGGAGACAGGGGGTGTGGCCTCAGAATATCCAGAAGTGAGCGTTCTGCCGTTAAAGAAAAAACGGCTGTTGATCTACCTCCAGGGAACTGCTGCTCTGGTGTGGGCACTCAGGCGACCCTTTTCTCCTCTGTCCCGCGTCCCAGAGTCAGCACTGAGTGGCCGCAGTTTGTGCTGGGTCCACACCCCTTAAGAGATCCCCCAAGAATCAGAACTCTTGGGGGATGGGCCTCCAGACCCCGATTGGGAGTGGGGGGGGAGCTAGTGTTTCATTCAGTTTCACGCAATACTACGGTCCGGGGAGGGCTCCTGCACTGCACCGCAGGGAAGTGCCGCCAAGGCTTGATTTCCCCTCAGCAGAGTGCCCTCTCCTCGCTCACGTGTCCCAGAGTCAGCGCTGACCTGACGCAGCTCAGGCACTGTGCACTCCCCTCGAGAAATCACCCAAGGAGCCGAACTCCTGGGGGATAGGCCCTCAGACCCCGAGTGAGAGTAGGGGTTCTCAGCTCTCAGCGGGGAGGCCAGAGTCTGATTCAGTCTTGGGCCCCGTATGCCCGGGGAGGGTTGGTGCACTGCACCGCAGGGAAGTGCCGCGAGGCCTGACTCCCCCTCAGCCCGGTGCCCTCTCCTCACTTGTGCGCCTCAGAGTCAATGCTGACCAGTCGCAACTCGGGGACTGTCCACTCCCCTTGAGAAATCACCCAAGGATCCGAAGTCCTGGGGGACAGGCCTCCAGACCTCAGTGGGCGGGAGGGGAGCACCGGGGATTCAGGGTTGCCGGCAAAGGATTCCCAAAGTTTTATTCAGCCCTATGTCCGGCAGGAGAACGCCACGGCACCCCAGTAGGGGAGGTAGGTCCAGTTTTTAGAAGGTCTCTCCCGTGGAGTGTAGTGGGAGGGCCTTTAATTTCTGCCCGCTTGTTCAATTGTGGGGCTCTTGAGCCGGTCTCATGGGGGAGGGGGACTCCCGTCCGCTTGGTGGTGGATTTTGTACCTTTTGTTTGCGTCCTTGTGATCACAACTTGCCTCAGCGGTGTTGATGTGCGTTCTTCAGCCTTCTCTCTTGGTGAGGCTCAAGTCCACCAGGATACTTACTAAATTCCTGTCCCTTAACTCTCCTTCTGGACGGGAGCCTTTGTTGAAAGCTGGCTTCAGTCCGCCATCTTGTCTCCCCTCCCCAGAGAAAATATTTTATTCTGAGCAATTTTATTAACGTCTTTGATCAGTATAATATTAGTCTGATGTAATTGACAGTGTTAAGAAATAGTAATTACTTTTTATAGAATCTAAGTAAATAAGGTCGAGTTTAAGGATGCCTGAAGGTACACCAAACCGGAAGTAATTAGATAAATTTAATAGTGCCCCAAAACTGATAAATGCATGAAAACATGAAGAACTTCAGTAGAGTGAGGAATTCACCACCCACAAATATTGGTGCTTAATTTGTGGGGAAGCTTTGCAAATAGTTGAAGACTACCATGATTTTATTTTATTTTGGCTGAATACAAGGAACTTTATTGATGTTACATGACAAGGTGAGGCTCCCTAGGCCCCTCCTGTTCTTCAGGAGATCTGGTGTGGAAACTGTGTAGAGGGGAGATTCTCAGTGAGGTGGAGGACAGAGTAGGCAGGGGCACCCCAGCAGCTGAGCGCCTCTCTCACCCTCTCATGCTCTGGCTAAGGCTGGTGTTTCGGGGGCTCTTACTCCTTGGAGGCCATGTGGGCTATAAAGTCCACCACCCTGTTGCAAGAGCCAAATTCATTGTCATACCAGGCAATGAGTTTGACAAAGTGGTCGTTGAGGGCAATGCCAGCCCCAGCATCAAAAGTGGAGGAATGGGTGTCACTGTTGAAGACTATCATGATTTTAGAGTCAGTCATTTTCTTGGATCAGATTTATTATGTGTAGTTTATCTCAGATTTTTCTTAAGTGTATAATTGTCAAACAGAGAAATAATCTTTTTTCAGCATATTTGATTTGGTCAATATTTAACATATTTATTCAAACTTACCTTTATCTAAATTTACCATTCCTTTCGGTTATTTGTAAAAGTTACTATGTTGGAATTGGAAAAGATTAATGAACTCTTAGTGCTGTGCTTGACTTATCCCCATTACATCTTGTTTGCCTTGATTTTCATTAGGTGTATCTTTATGGGACTGTAAGGAGAGATCAAAGGATGTCCATGACTACTCAGATTCTGACTCAGGCTGTGAGTAAACTACACAAAGACCAAATGAATGGTTTAATGCAGGAATCAATAAAGACATCTGACTTCTACTACTATGTTACTTTAAAAACACAGTAAATAGCAGCTGGGCTGAAGGAAAAGTACAGCAAAAGTCCCCCTTTTAAAAAAAACAAAGAATAAATTATAACAGATTCATTCGAACAACTATTCTTCTTTTGTGAAAAGGACAAGTTTGAGGTTAATGTGACATTATATATGAAATACTGGAAAACCTCTTGGCCTTGAAAGGTATGTCAACATGCTGCCAGCTTTGGGTTACCTTAGTAACTAATAGAATAAGGCCTTGTGAGTATTTAGTGACCAAGGAAAGTAGAAAGCTGTTTAGATGTTCTTAGTGGAACTGAAATAATTCTTTTTCATTGTATTGAACCAGTTTGCTTTCTTTCTTTCCCTCATTTCCAGGCTTTAATAACAGTGAAAAAGGTTTTGAAAATGATTGGTAAAAAAAAATGAGAGTAAGATTAGTATCAGGAAACCCAGGGCAAATAATTGTATCTCAGATATAAACAGCTATTTATTGTTATGAAGTTTGTCCAAAATCCTGACCTTAAATCAGCCTTAAAATAGAGAATAAATAACAGAGAAGTGGTGGAATGAAATGATTGAGGTTATTTTATACAACATTTTTGAACATCATTTTAGTGATCATCTCATAAATCATCAGACTCAATAGAATGTTTAGGATTGTGGGTGACTGAGAATTAATCCAGCTCAATCCTTCCTTTTTCCAGTCAATATTAAGGCTCAGAAAAGATCACCAAACTAGTTTGGAAGTGAGTAATAATAAGAAAACTCACTGTTTAGGGGCTCAAAAAGCTGAAATCTAGATGTTGATCATCTGAGTCTTCACATGGAGGCATAAAAACTGAGAAGGCTATTTTACTAAACCTCAGCGACATGTGATCTGGGGCCATCCTCGCTTCAGAATTCTACCTAATAGGTAGAAATGATCTATTCTGTCTTCTCTGCCCAGAATAGGGTGTTCCTGGTAAAGCTTTGTGATAACCTGGGAATGAACTTGTTCTTGAGTATGTCAGAGATTCTCTTGGGCTTTCCTAAACATCTTGCAAAAGTGGGTCAGGGCTGGAAAATCTGTTACTATTGTCAAGGCAACAACATTTCCACAGACTGGTGAGGCCTGGGAAGATGACCTAAGTAATGATACATTTACAGCAGCCTTGCTATTCACCTGATTCTTTCCCAGGCCTATTGTGCTCTGTTTCTAATCTTTCACATCCTGTGGATTGGATTGGAAACATATAACAAGGAGCAAACCGGCAGGCCATGTTAATGAGATCTGTGATCAGAAGCCATCAAATAGAAAACAAACTGCCTGTCTTCCCACTCCTAGATAAACTCATTTAGTAGGTCTCTCAAGAACATAAAGTTCTGGGTTTAGTCATTTCATCTTTTTAAAAAATGTCTTTTGAATTTTTGGTGTCATGTGGTTCAGTTAGAACCATGCAACTCTTAGTCTCACTATTCATTTATCTGCAGTAGTACATTGGGTCACACTGCATGCTACGTACAAGCATGTCATCTCCATGTACTCTTACTCTTGTTTTTGAAAAGTTATTTCTAGACTGATTCTTTGTCCTCTATTTTCATAGGTTACACTTTTAGAGACTATCAATCATAAAGTTTAGCCCTCTCTTGGAATGTCTCTCTCAGAGGTTTTTGCTGCTCAAGGCCCTTACTAATGCCCACGGCCTTGGCATTTACTGTCTAGCTTCCATAGATTCCAACAGCCATCCTCTCTATTTGGGCCACCGTGGAGAACAACCCAGGGGGCTAACATTTTGAAAAACCAATGCCTGCTATTCTTGTCTGTCTGAAGTGAACCCCAACTCAAGGAGATCAGATTTAGTTACTCTCTTTGGAGTTGGGGGTAGAGTGGAAAAGGAAAAAATCCTATTTGTTTATCTATGATGACTCCTATGTGGAAATTAGACTCAGGTTATTTCACAGAAAATTAATCTGCCTTGTATATTTCATTTCATTGAATTTTCACTGGGGCAAATTTTAATCTTTCCATTGTACAGATTAGGAAAGTAAGACTGAGACAGGTGAAATCATTCACCTCAGTTTGCCCATCCAGAAAGTAGCTTAGCTAGGATGAGAAACAAAGTGCATATTCTTTGTACTGTTCTACCCCAATTCTCCCAAATGAAGATCTGGCCGTATCTTTTAAAAATATGTTTTTTCTTGATACAATTATACTCTGTATTCTGAAGCATTTTAACTTTATGAGTTGTATACACTATGACAGTAAATAAAGAAAAAACATGTGAGAACTATGAAGAATTCCTAATTCTTCGGGAGAAATATGTAACAATCGGGAGAAATATGTAACAATGGACTGTACGAGAGGTAAGGCAAACATGGCTGTCCTATTTTTACCACTATAAGTAGGAGGACAGATCACATTCAAGACTCTGGGTCTGAGACTTTGCTGGTCAATTGCTATTGAAAGTCATATTATTGTTGACGATATCCTTCAGCCTACAAAAAAGATTACATTGACAATGACTGCTTTTGGGACACAGAGTAAAATTAACTTCTAGGTTATCCCCGTCAAGGACCATTAAGTCCTGAACTATGAGGGAACTCGTGAACAAGTCATATTTTAACCTCCCATGAGCTCACGGCCGGCAGGTTTCGCCCCTCTCCTCCCTTTCAACCAATCTGACCTTCACTGAAATTTATGTGAAAATGAAAAAGGGAAAAGAAGCTGTGGCCCTGCCAAATTCTGGCGATGTTACTCATTTTAATTACTGGTATTTGGAAATTAAATGGCCTAGGGCTTGTTCGGCAATTTGTTTCAGGAAAAAAAATGATTTAAGCAAGCCACAGAGTCCCAGCATCTTTATTAACAGCAGGTGTTGAACAAGGCATTCATTTTTCTTTTTACAGAGTGTCCCTTGTAAGCATAATAACAATTAGAGAAGCAAGTCCTTCACATTGAAACCTCAGGCTCATTCTGACATTCTTCCTTTGGCTACTTCATTGCTGATAGTTTCCTCAGCCAGCTTTGCAAAATGCCTGCACTTGAAAATTCCTTTGAATAATGTCACACATTGAAGATGGTTTTTATTTTTTGCAAAGTGTAAGATTTTAGAGGATAATGTGAAGATTACCTTAAAGTTAATTCAACTGCTTCCTAGCCTCGTGTTCTATTCTCTCCCTCCAGGTTTACTTAAAATGCATTACACAATAAATTAAGGCAGTTTAAAGAGAAGAAGGGGCTATAAATGAAATTTGATTTGAATACATGTTGAATACATGGTCTTCAGCTTCATAGCTTCATGTGGAATAGGTCACAACTGGAATATCCTTTAAAAACAGCTTTTCAAAATTTTTTATCTTAATGTGGTAGAACACTTAATGTTGAGTATTTACCCGCTTCTATTTTTAAGTATAATACAGTAGTTGCTGATACTAGGAACAGTGTTTTAGAGCAGATTTCTAAGGCTTATTCATCTCTTTTAAATTTCAGATTACTCAGGATATGATTGGGTTACACCGTTTGCAGTTGTTAGGTAAAGTCCAAGTTGTAGTTGGGCCCTTCATCCAGGAGGTGTGCCATGTACCCTTACATTGTGCCGGCTAGGTAAGAGCTTACTAAACCCCTCATTCCCCCACTCTCCTTCCCGCCTTCTCCCTCCTCTCCATTCATCTTGTCTTATCTGAAATTTCAAGCCTTTTGGTTAACTCCCCATCTTCCTCTCCGCTAGGCACCCTGACAGCCAAAATTCCACTCCGATGCTATAAATTTGACTATTTTAAGTACCTCATAGAAGTAGAATCATGCAGCATTGTCTTTCTGTGACTGATTTATTCCAGTAAGAATAATGTCCTCAAGGTTTATCCATGCTATCACACATTGCAGAATTTCTTTCTTTTTAAAAGGCTGAATAGTATTTAATTGTATGTGTGTATATATATATATCTCTCTCACATTTTCTTTATCTATTCATCTGTCTATGGAAATTTAAATTGTTTCTATGTCTAGGCTATTATGAATAGTACTTGGAAACTTGTTAGCGAAAGCACCCCAAACACTAATTGGTTTCAGGTTCTTTTTCTTTTTTTAATTTTAATCAACTTTTCTCATTCACTCTAAAGAAGTGCTCAAACTTAAAATACTGTGGAGTTTAAGATTTGTCTAGCAATGAACAATTGGATATTTTTGATATGAAACATGAGCTAAAAACAATCTCATCTTTTAATACTACCATATATTTATGCATAGAAATTTTCAAGGTAACAAAGAAATAGTTTTCTTTTATCTGGCATAGTGTAACCGTTAGACATTATATTATAACTCTTACATGTTCTATAGTTGTATATAAAATGATGCTAGAGCATTGACTAAAGCTTCAAAATGATTATACTTATAGGTGTTTCAGATCCATAAGAGGGTCTGACAAGAACCAGACAATAAAAATTATCAAAACAATATAATGTCCAACAATGTGATGAGAATAACTGAATAAAATCAGGTGGGAAAGAGGCTCAATATTATAGAGCTCCTGTGTACTGGCCTGAATTTCTCCAACCACAAGCTGTAATTACAGTACTAAGCCTTATATTTTTTTAGTTGGATCTTTGCAACTATAAAAGTAGAAAAAGAATAATTAAATCAAAACCGTAGTAATATTACTGTGTATTGAATTTAGGATTATTTTGCCAGTTCAGTGATTTTCTCAGTATATTTTATTTTTATTTTTATTAAACCATAGCTGTGTACATTAGTATGATCGTGGGGCACCATACACTTGGTTCATAGATCGTTTGACACATTTTCATCACATTAGTTAACATAGCTTTTGTAGCATTTTCTTAGTTATTTGCTAAGACTTTTACATTCCACATTTACTAGGATTCACATATACCCTTGTAAGATGCACCGCAGGTGTAATCCCATTAATCCCCCTCCTTCCCCCTCCCTCCCCCCTCCTTCCCCCTCCCTCCAGTATATTTTCTTTCTCTTTCTTTCTTCTTTCTTTCTTTCTTTCTTTCTTTCTTTCTTTCTTCTTATCTTTCTTTCTTTCTTTCTTTCTTTCTTTCTTTCTTTCTTTCTTTCTTTCTTTCTTTCTTTCTTTCTTTCTTTCTTTCTTCTTTCTTTCTTTCTTTCTTTCTTTCTTTCTTCTTTCTTTCTTTCTTTCTTTCTTTCTTTCTTTCTTTCTTTCTTTCTTTCTTTCTTTCTTTCTTTCTTTCTTTCTTTCTTTCTTTCTTTCTCTTTCTTTCTTTCTTTCTTTCTTTCTTTCTTTCTTTCTTTCTTTCTTTCTTTCTTTCTTTTCTTTCTTTCTTTCTTTCTTTCTTTCTTTTCTTCTCTTTCTTTCTTTCTTTCTTTCTTTCTTTCTTTCTTTCTTTTCTTTCTTTCTTTTTCTTTCTTTCTTTCTTTCTTTCTTTCTTTCTTTCTTTCTTTCTTTCTTTCTTTCTTTCTTTCTTTCTTTTCTTCTTTCTTTCTTTTCTTTCTTTTTCTTTTCAGAGCCTCAAGCTGTCATCCTGGGTAGAGTGCCGTTGCATCACAGCTCACAGCAACCTCCAACTCCTGGGCTTAAGCAATTCTCCTGCCTCCGCTTCCCAAGTAGCTGGGACTACAGGTGCCTGCCACAACGCCCAGATATTTTTTTTTGGTTGCAGCTGTCGTTATTTGCGGCCTGGGCTGGATTCGAACCCGCCAGCTCAGGTGTATGTGGCTGGTGTCTTAGCTGCTTGAGCCACAGGCGCCGAGCCGGTATGTTTTCTTTTTAAGATCTAACTGATTTGAAAGAATCACATGTGTTAGAGAATCTGACATGTGAGATTGAAATGATTAATTAATATTAGACTTATGACTTTGATTCCAAAGATAGGTATAAGATAATCCAACTGAATTTATAACAGTTCTGTGTTTGAATGTATAAGTGGACCTAATTTACTACATTAATGTTTCTGCTCTGTTAGATTCACAAGAGTTGTTTAAATGAACAAGAAGATTTTTGTTTATTGGATTTGTAGTACTGTCCTGGAGGCTTTGAAGAACCTGTGAGAGCCAAGTATATTAAATTTGTAAAGGTAGATTAAAATTCTTAAGAGAATTTAAGTATATTTGAGGTTAATTGTTTAGGGGAATTAAATTTGTTAAATGCGAGTTAATGAACATCAATCAAGGAATAAGTATAAACAATCATTTAAAATTTTAGATTAAAAGCTCTATTTCTTTTAGCAGTATAACAAGATTTATAACTGAACTTAAATGCTTGAGAAAATCTAGGATTTTAATTTTGTAACTTTATCAAAACCTCCATTAAAACATATGTAGCAGCCAACATTTTCTTAAGGGAATAATCCCCCCCCCAGATATTTAAAACACTCAATGAAGTTGGATTCCCTCTTTGATGAGCATTGATTTTTACATTCATAATTACATCGCAAATTTCATAAGGACATCCACCGTGTCTAAACTTTTTCTGCAATCTTTCCCTTTACTCCTAATACCTACCACCTCCTATGAAAACACAAGAGGTGTTTATTGACACTGAAATTAGTCAAATACTCAAATAACAATGATTACTTTCATAGTATATAATGGAGAAAATCTGTTCAGTTAAAGAGTTGTGTTTACTAAAAATTGAATTAGAGATGAAATTAAGTCCACTGGATCTTAAAAAGGACATATACAAGATGGTTAAGAACTTTTTTTTTTTATTAAATCATAGCTGTGCACACCAATGCGATCATGGGGCACCATACACTGGTTTTATAGACGTTTGACACATTTTCATCACACTGGTTAACATAGCCTTCCTGGCATTTTCTTAGTTATTGTGTTAAGACATTTATATTCTACATTTACTAAGTTTCACATGTACCCTTGTAAGATGCACCGCAGGTGTAATCCCACCAATCACCCTCCCTCCGCCTATCTTCCCCCCTCCCTCCCCTCCCTCTCCTCCTTCCCCATATTCTTAGGTTATAATTGGGTTATAGCTTTCATATGAAAGCCATAAATTAGTTTCATCGTAGGGCTGAGTACATTGGATACTTTTTCTTCCATTCTTGAGATACTTTACTAAGAAGAATATGTTCCAGCTCCAGCCATGTAAACATGAAAGAGGTAAAGTCTCCATCTTTCTTTAAGGCTACATAATATTCCATGGTGTACATATACCACAATTTATTAATCCATTCGTGGGTCGATGGGCACTTGGGCTTCTTCCATGACTTAGCAATTATGAATTGGGCTGCAATAAACATTCTGGTACAAATATCTTTGTTATGATGTGATTTTGGTCTTCTGGGTATATACCTAGTAGAGGAATTATAGGATTGAATGGCAGATCTATTTTTAGATCTCTAAGTGTACTCCAAACATCTTTCCAAAAGGAATGTATTAATTAGCATTCCCACCAGCAGTGTAGAAGTGTTCCCTTTTCTCCACATCCACGCCAACATCTCTGGTCTTGGGATTTTGTGATATGGGCTAATCTTACTGGAGTTAGATGATATCTCAAAGTAGTTTTGATTTGCATTTCTCTGATGATTAAGGATGATGAGCATTTTTTCATATGTCTGTAGGCCGTGTGCCTGTCTTCTTCAGACAAGTTTCTCTTCACGTCCCTTGCCCAGCCTGCGATGGGATCACTTGTTCTTTTCTTGCTTATGTGTTTGTGTTCTCTGTGGATTCTGGTTATTAAACCTTTGTCGGAGACATAACCTGCAAATATCTTCTTCCATTCTGAGGGCTGTTGGCTTGCTTTACTTACTGTGTTCTTGGCTGTGCAGAAGCTTTTTAGTTTGATCAGGTCCCAGTAGTGTATTTTTGAAGCTGCTTCAATTGCCCGGGGGGGTCCTCCTCATAAAATACTCGCGTGGTTAAGAACTTTGAAAGTGATTCTCCCTCTTCACCATTCTGAGATTCTGGGCAACCAGAAAAAAGATAAAATTAAGAAAGAAGAACAGAAAAAAAAAAAAAGAAAGAAGAACAGACACAGAGAAGGAAGAGAAAGGAATGTAAGGGAGCAAATATTCTCTGAAATTCTAACTCTGATGTATCTTAATGTCAAAGAAAAGAAAGCGATAGGGCAGGGCTGACGCACTGAAAGCGTAAGCAACCTGTCCAAGGTAACCCAGCTAGCAAGGCACAACAAACCCAGGCAGACTATCCTTGTCTGTCTTGATGTGCTCTTGACAAGAGATTTATTGAATAATTGCTATGAAGCAAATGGGAAGTGGTAGTAAATTCTCCAGTGAAAAATGAAGCAGGCTAAGGTATAGACAAGGTCCAGGGGGAACAAATTTAGAGATCGTCCTCATAGAAAACTTCTTAGGGGAGATGAGAGGAGATCTGAAAGAAAAAAAGGAGAGGGCTGTATGCAGATTAGGTGGAACACATCTGGGTAGATGGATCTTCCAGAGCAAGGTGTCTAAAGGGGGAGCAGGCAGAGGTGTTCAGGAATTGCAAGGAGGCCAGTGTTGCCAATTGTTTAATGAAAGTGAACAGGAAAAGAAGAGGTAATGAACTCTCTGAGGTGGTCAGGGACCATATGCACTGGACCAATAGGCCATGATGAAGACTTTATTTCAAAATGGTGTTGGCATTTACAGCAATTACAGTCATGCATTGCTTAACAATGAGGATACACTCTGAGAAATGCACCCTTAGGCAATTTCATCATTGTTTGAACACCCTAGAGCAAAGGTTCAGAACCACTGTCCTAGAGTGTACTTACACAAATCTCAATGGTATAGCCTACTGTACACCTAGGCTCTCTGATATAGCCTATTGATCCTAGGCTACAAACCTGTACAGCATGTTACTGTATTGGCATTGCAACACAGTAGTAATTGGGTATCTAAACATAGAAAAGATACAATAAAAATATGGTATTATAATCTTATGGGTCCACTGTCATATATGTCATCTGTCATTGATCAAAATGTTATATGGGTTTGTGTCTGTATATTTTAAGCAAAGTATGTGACATTTATCAGCCAGTTTATAAATAACTGGAAAAGAATGTGACAGGAAACTTCTTAGAGTCAATGCCATATAAGGACAGGGTAATGTGTATTAAGAGCTGTGATAGCAGAGCTGGAGTTCTGGGGAGAATTCGAATAAATTATATTTACTGAGAAAATTAAAGTCAAGGATAGCAAATTGTCAATTTATAAATAAAATTAATGATTCATGGGTAAATTGTCTTTGTCATAAATAACTCTGAGGTGATAACTGAAAGTGATAACGTGATTAAGAAAAAGTATTTAGTAGTTGGTTTCAACTGAAGCTATTTGTAATTATAATAATAAAGCACTGTTAAATTGCTTTCTTTGATATTGCTAATCAAAATTATTTTCAAAAATCTATTTGCCATTTTTTATTATTCTTTATGTGTGTTTCTAGGCTCTCCTCTCTGACAAAGTCTAGGTTTCTTTCTAGACTTAACATGTAGAATTTTCCTTCCAGTGGTTCTCAGTAGTAGGCTATTTGTATTCCTAAAAGCCATTTGTCACAATGGCCATAGGTCATTAGATGGCAAGGACCTGGCTGTTAAATGTCCTGCCCTCTGTGAGACAGTCTCTCACAATGAATTGTTCTTCCCCAAATGGCGATATTATCCTGGTTGAAAGCACTGCACACATTTGAGATTCCTTTTAATTTGAATGAATGAATTTCTAGAGGTGAAAACTTCCTGCCCAACATTTTAATAATTCTCCCACAGCCCATTTTAAACAGTTTCGCTTCAGTAGCTTCTTTTAGTTCTCTATCTTATTGGTTAAAAATTGAAGGGGCTTTTCCAGACCAGATTATAGGGATAATATTATTGGAAGTATTTGTTTGATCTGATTGAATTAGCCATTTTTATGTGTGCATATATTATACAACTCTTTATAGAAAGGTGAAGCCATTATATTTTAAAAAGTCAAGCAAATATTTACAATGTGATTCCATCAGTATGTTTTCATAAAAAATGAAGGATTCAGGCCCACTAGTAGTTAAATATGTGTGGTCACTTGTTTTTCAATGGCTGGAGTTCTACACTTCCTGCCTGATTGATTAGTACGAGGAACAGATTGGCAGGCAAGAAATGGACGATTAGGCAAATTCTGTACAGGGTTTAATCTTCAACAACCTCCAGCATCTAACCATTAGTGTAATTAGCCAACATGGCTCTTCCAGGTTTTACAACTTATAGGGCCATAAAAGGTACCATTTTCACTTACTAACATGAAGAAGAATAACTCATGGCCATGTTTTCTTGACCTTGATTTTTTTTTCTTTTACGAGTTGCCAATGACAGATGAAGTAATTTATAAAGGGACATTTTAAGCCAAGGGAAGTAGCAAGGCTGAAATACTAAATATATTCCCATTTGGTAGATGATTGCAATGGAGCCTTTTATTTGTTTGAAGCTTTAGGTTTTAGAAAGCACTTTCACTTACATTGATTGTCTCCTTTGCTTCTCACATCATCCCTCCAAATGTCATTGCTACTAAATATTGTTTTGAAGAAGTGATGTACAACTTACGTGGAAGCAGGTTAAGTGATTTCCCAGAGATAACCTAGCTAGTGACGGTGAACTTGAAGAAGTCTTTCCAATTCTCAACCCGGTCCCTTCTGGGCTTTTTTCTTTCATAATTGAATGAAAGAAAGTTGGGAGTGGAACTTTGTACTTTGTATTGACAACTTAGATGAGACTGTACGCACCTGGAGACTGTAGATTACTGGTAGTTTACTTGATTGAGTAAAAAATATTTAACTTCTTTCTCACTGTTACTTGACCATTTAATACCTTTAGCTCTGTTTTAAAATTGAAAGCCCATTGGTACATATTTCAGAAAATACAAGGACCCTCTAAAGTTCTGTGATCCAAAGAGATAGGAAAATTAAAAGCCATAGAAGAGTTAATTATTTCAGATGGGTTGACAAATTGAACTAAAAGGCCAGTAATAGTCTGCAGTAGGTTTCTCCAGATGAAAAAGGGTCTGCAGAAGCTATTTGTTTGTAATTATGATAATAAAGCACTGTTAAATTGGAAGATGGTTTCATATTCAGTGTCAGTCAAGCCATTAAACAATATGGCAGCAGGCTCAGTGCCTGTAGCTCAAGCGGCTAGGGTGCCAGCCACATACACCAGAGCTGGAAGGTTCGAATCCAGCCTGGGCCCACCAAACAGCAATGACAACAATCAAAAAAATAGCCGGGCGTTGTGGCAGGTGCCTGTAGTCCTAGCTACTTGGGAGGCTGAGGCAAGAGAATCACTTAGGCCCAAGAGTTTGACGTTGCTGTGAGCTGTGATGTCACAGCATTCTACCCAGGGCAACAACTTGAAATTGTGTCTCAAAAAACAAATAAACAATCCCCCCAACAATATGACAGCAAAACAAAGTTATGCTATGTTTTCCCAATTGATGGTGACTAGCTTTTTTCCACCCTTTTTCATTTTTTTATTAAATCATAACTTTGTACATAGATGCATTTATGGGGTTCAGTGTACTGCTTTGATATACAATGTGAAATGCTTACATTGAACTAACACATCCATCACAATTATACTCTTTTCTTAATAGTTTTGAAATATACCATTGCATCATGCACATTAGGTGAGGTTCCCCCCAAATACCCTCCTACCCTCTCCCCTCCCCTCTCTCTCCTCTTCTCTTCTACTTTCTGGACTATAGTTATGTTTTACCATTCATATGAATGTGTAGGTGATTATATATAGATTTCATAGCAGTATTGAGCACATTGGATACTTTTTTTCCCATTCTTGAGATACGTTACTAAGAAGAATATGTTCCAGCTCCATCCAGGTAAACATAAAAGATGTGAAGTCTTCATCTTTTTATGGCTGCATAGTATTCCACAGTGTACATATACCACAATTTGTTAATCCATTCATGGGTCGATGGGCACTTGGGCTGTTTCCACGTCTCAGCTATTATGAATTGGGCTGCAATAAACATTCTGGTGCAAATGTCTTTGTTGTAAAATAATTTTTGATCATCTGGGTATATACCTAGTAGAGGGATTGCAAGATCGAATGGTAGGTCTACTTTTAGTTCCTTGAGTGTTCTCCAAACTTCTTTCCAAACAGGCTGTATTCGCTTGCATTCCCACCAGCAGTGTGGAAGTGTTCCCTTCTCTCCGTATTCACACCAACATCTGTAGCTTTGGGATTTTGTGATGTGGGCAAATCTTACTGGAGTTAGAGGATATCTCAAAGTGGTTTTGATTTGCATTCTCTGATGATTAAGGATGATGAGCATTTTTTCATGTGTTTGTAGGCCATGTGCCTATCTTTATCAGAGAAGTTTCTGTTCAAGTCTCTTGCCCACATAGAAATGAGTTTATTTGTTCTTTCCTTATTGAATAGTTTGAGTTCTCTGTGGATTCTAGTTATCAGACCTTTGTTGGAAGCATAACCTGCAAAAATCTTCTCCCATTCTGAAGGCTGTCTGTTTGCTTTACTTATTGTGCTCTTGGCTGTGCAAAAGCTTTTTAGTTTGAGGAGATCCCAGTAATGTATTTTTGGTATTGCTTCAATTGGCCGGGGGGGGTCCTCCTCATAAAATATTCTTCTAGGCCAATTTCTTCCTGCATTCTCTTCTAATATTTTTATAGTTTCATGTCTTAAGTTTAAATCTTTTACCCAGTCAGAATTAATTTTTGTTAATGGTGAAAGGTGGGGGTCCAGTTTCAGTCTTCTACAGGTCGCCAGCCAGTTCATACAGGACCATTTGTTAAATAGGGAATCTTTCCCCCACTGAATATTTTTGACAGGCTTATCAAAGATCAGATGACAATAAGTAGCTGGGTTCATCTCTTGGTTCTCTATTCTGTTCCATAAATCTACCTCTCTGATTTTGTGCTAGTACCATGCTGTTTTGATCACTATAGATTTATTGTATAGCCTGAAGTCTGGTAATGTGATACCTCCCGATTTGTTTTTATTTCTCAGTAATGCATTTGCTATTCAAGGAATGCAATTCCTATTAAAGCACCATTGTCATACTTTAAAGAGCTTGAAAAAATAGTGCTTCCTTTTATATGGAATGAGAAAAAAACTTTTTCATTTTTTTCAGCTGGCAGTTTGGCATCCTGGTAGACTCAGCAGATATGAATAGTTTGACTAAAGCTGTTAGTTACAGATACTCAGTTTCAGAATACCATGCTTAATTTCTTTAGTTAGGGGAAGGGCATAAACATGTCCTTTGAAATGAATATTAATTTCTAAGGATGAGATTCTTAATATGTAAAAAGCAAACAAAACTTAAGTTTTAAAGAAATATGTAAAAAGTATACCAACATGTTTGAGAAATGAAGACACAGCAAAAGGCAAGGACAGATATAATTTTAAGAATAGGTGACTTCCAAAGATGTTTAATTTTTCTGAATATTAAAATATGGGTTTTATTAGCAATAAAATCTCAGAAGAGGGCATTACCCAGGGAAATTATTGACCATGTGAAGTTAATGGACCTCTCCCTTGCCTTGGGCTATGAAAGCTCTTAGCTAGTCATCCATCAATCTTGGAAAATGCCTATGCCAGACTCATTAATGTGTAAGAAAGTTGAGAAAAGAGTGATACAGGAATAAAAAAGACACAAATAGGATACAAGCTTTACATCTAAGGAGTCATTACTAGAAATTTTTACAGAAATGGTCTATTAAGCTACTATGCAATAAATAATAAAAGTCTCTCTTTCTCTCTATATTCTCTTATAGATCTCATTCTTCCCTTGCTCTCTATATTTTAAATTGCACACTACTTTAAATCGCACATGAACTTTATGGACACTCTGTATATGCTCATAGAGTCTCTCCCTAACATAGGTATTCTCATACTCTCTCTCTCTAAAATACATATATACACTCTTGTAACTGTCTTCTTTTTTATCTTTGATATCTGTGCATATTCAGAAGAAAAATTATTTAAAGAAGAGTAACTTCTAAAAATCACTGTACCAAAATGCAAATGAAATTATTTAGATTAAGTTAGTCCTAAGAAATGTTCAGCTATCTAGGTGGGAAGGGGTGCCTCGGATAGGAGGAGGACTTGGGAGAGAAATGTGGCTCTTGGTAAAAGAGGAAGCAGCAAGCAGGGGTGCCCCCTCTAGCCAGGGCCATATTGGAGCTGTTTCCTTATCACTGTGTTGTTTATACGGTATGACTTGACATCAGGATGTAAAGTGGCTAATCTTGCTTTGCTTACTACATTTTTTGGGCCTAGATGATCTGTGGATTTTTTCAGCTTTATATATTAAGGTATAATTGAAAAATAAAACTGATATGCATTCAGGACGATGATTTGATACAGGCACACACATATAGTGAAGAGATTATCACGATTAAATGAACACATCCTTCACCATATTTAATATCCTTATGCGTGTGTGTGCACGTGTGTGTTGAGAACAATTAAGATCTACTCTCTTCACAAATTTCAAGTAAACAATATAGTATTATTAACTATAGTCACCATGCCGTATGCTAGATTCCCCCAAACTTATACATTTTATAGCTGAAAATTTTATGTGTTTGTTTTTAATGAATGATTATTTCAATTTGTTAATCTTATATGTGAAAGTGTATTTTATTTCATTTCTGAAGGATAGAATTAAAAAAGTATATTTTACTGTTATAAAATACACATTACAGAATTTACCATTAGTATCCATTCAGTGTATTCACGATGTTGTGTGACCATCACCATTCTCTATTTAGATTAAGTTAGTCCTAAGAAATGTTCAGCTATCTAGGTGGGAAGGGGTGCCTTGGTTTCGGAACACATTCATCAGCCCAAAAGGAAACCCCACACTCATTATAGTTCTCCTTCCTCCTTTCTCCCAGCCTTGGCAACTATTAATCTGCCTTCTGTCTCTATAGATTTGGCTGTTGTAGGTATTTCATATTAATTGAACCATGTGATATGTGGCTTTTTGGGTCTCACCTCTTTACTTAGCATAGTATTTTTGAGGTCCATGCATATTGTAGCATATATCAGTAATTTCTTCCTTTTTGTGGCTGAATAATATTCCATTTTATTTAAACTTTGGAAGAGGCTTAATCTAAAAACTCCTTTCTGAAGCCAGAATATTTATTTAAAGATCACAGGGTTGGCTTTCCCCAATATAGCAAAAATCTTTATCGATAGGCCCATCACTGCAGAAAAAGCCACTCATAGCCATCTTACAGTGGTCACTTTCTTGTTTTTTTCTTTTGCTAGTGACTCAGAGTGTAATTACCAATAACAAAGTTTTTTTTTTTTTGAGACAGAGTCTCACTATGTTGCCCTTGGTAGAGTGCTGTGGCGTTACAGCTCACAGCAACCTCAAACTCTTGGGCTTCAGTGATTCTCTTGCCTCAGCCTCCTAAGTAGCTGGGACTACAGGTGCCCACCACAACACCCAGCTATTTTTTTTGTTGCAGTTGTCATTGTTGTTTAGCTGGCCCAGGCCTGATTCGAACCCGCCGGCCTGGGTGTATGTGGTCGGCGCCATAACCACTGTGCTATAGGCGCCAAGCTAATAACACAGATTTTTTTTTTTTACCATGAATAAGAATTTTCAAAACTAAACAAGTTCATCAAGGGATTTTTTAAATTTTCAAATTGATATAAGAGTACAAACAATTAGGTTACATTGTTTGCATGTTAGGTAAAGTCCAAGCTGCAGTTGAGCCCTTCACCTAGGAGGTGTGCTATGTACCTCTACATTGACACAACGTAGATGGCCGCACAGCCATCTCCCCCCCTCTCCCCCTCCCCTTTCTTCTCCCTCTCTCCTTTCTCCCCCCTTTCACCGTATTTGAATGTAGTTGTGGTTTTCTCTCCTGTGGGAGTGTAGTTGTTCATCTATTGGTTTCATATTAGCATTGAGTATGTTGGATACTTGCTTATCCATTCTCATCAAGGGATTTTTAAAACATGGTATACATTCCCAGGGTACAGAATAAACTCAGTGTTTGAGAGTTCAATTAATAGAAGTAGGATTAATATAAGGATACATACAGTTGGATTAATATAAGGATACATACAGTTAGGCTACCTTGTTTGTGTCTGTAAGGTAAAGTCCGAATTGTAGTTGAGTCCTTGACCCAGGAGATATGCCTAAGAATTTCAATTTAAGGACTGTTTGGGGGGCATAAATGGAAAACACAATCATTTTCAAATTACTTATTCAGGTTTGCCTGAATATTCCAAATGGCATTCAAAATACTACTTAAGTTGTTATTTCCTTGGTTTATGTTGAATGAAAAAAGTAAACTAATAAAAATTGTTGTCATATTGCAAAACTAAAATATAGAATGACTAATAGCTAAAGTTCAGTCACAGCCTTTAAGCAAATCCTTTCTATTTTCATTGAGAGAAGACCAAAAAGGAAATGGCTTCTTTAAAACAAAAATAACAAACAGCCAGCATTTATTGTCACTTACAATGGCCTTATGATTATGCAATGTCATATTGAAGGCACATAAAACATGGTGCTTGCCCTCAGGCAGGCAACGCTATGGTTTGGTAAGACAGTTATTATTATCCATAAGATAATAATAACAGCATATTCATTTGGGAATTGCATGATATGCTACAGGAATTGAAAGAAGGAGATCGGTGAAGACAGAGGAGATGGGGCTTGTGTTGCCCTGGAAGATGGGTGGAATGTGAGTCCTCTAAAGGAAAAAGAAAGGGCATTCCAATAAAGGACTAGGAAGAACAAAAGGAGAAGAATGTTATACAGAGAGTGCCAAAAAAGTACACATTTTGAGAAACGACAAAAACTATTAAAATCTCAATACTCAATAAATAACCCAAACAAAAGATGCATAGAAGTCTCATTGAGCACCTCTTGTAATTGCAGAAATCAAACAAGACTGGGTATTACAAATTCAATACAGTTTTTTCCTTTCTTAAAATGTGTGTACACTTCTTTGGCACCCTCTGTATTTACAGAGCTACCACCAGAATAATCAGTGGCAATTCTGTATGTAGAAATGAGAAATAATGTTAGAAAGGTAAATATGGCAATATGACTCAGCTGAAAGGGCACCCGGCAGTGCTGAGAACCTAACAGTCTGCAGTTACAGTGAGACTCTGCCAAACACAGGCTGTTTGTGATCTGTTGCAAGTCATCACCCACCCCAAGGCTCAGTTCTCACATCTATAAAATTGCATGTTTGTTGCGTTAGGGATTAAATACAGGCAAGTGAACTGGTGAATGTTAGCGTACTTAACGATGACTGTGGAAAACTGCCATCGAAACAGAACGACTTAGGTTCTATGTGGTAAAGGTATTTGTCAAGCAGGAAAGTGGCATAATTACAGTAGTTTTTAAAAAAAATTCATCCCATTCATGACATTTAAGACAAACTAGTTGGATGAAGACCAGACCCAGGAAAGCTAGCCATGAAACTACTGTAGAGGTCTTAGGCTGACATGTGGAATTAAGGACTAAGGTCATAGCAAAGGAATGGTGAAGAAGGAACGCATGCTAGGTTTGTAATATTTGCCATCATTTGGGATATCTTTATTATGAATATTTTAATAGCATATGAAAGCTATTTTGTGTAAAGGCTGCATTTAAAATTAGATACATAGCTATCCTCTCTGATGCTATAAATTTGTGCTATTATTCTATTCTTAAGGTGTCAGTAATAATTTAAATCAAATAAATGGCACTAAGTTGCACAAGATACAAGGAAGCTGTATTTTCTGATATTAGAGTAAACAGCATATAGTTCACGTCAACACACAAACACACTCTGCAGTAATAGTGACAGCTCCAAAGTCTAGTGGTAAATATGAAAGGGGAAATTTTCAATGAAAAATTTGAAAACATTTAATGGTGTAGTGTGCTACCTGTTAGTACTAACCACAAGTCATTTTCCTTTGTTTTGTTGAGCATTAGCAGCTGAAATCCTTTCACTAATCATCAATCGTGATCTAGTTCATCAATTACTGTCTACTGAAATTACAGAATGTAGTGATTATCTGCCTTCATGGAAATACACAATTGTGAAGAATGCTTGAAGGAACACTCCATTTATACTGGGTAATAAAATCCCTTTAGATGTTTAAGAGCAATTAGCCACATTAGAGAATATTTATGTTCTAGTTCTCATTTACTCCCAGCTTAATCCCTTGTTGGTAATAGTTACTGGTAATAAAATGCAATGGAAAATTATAGCATGGTTTTGGGTTTTGAGTCTTAAAAAGCCATCACATTTGGAATCAGAAGACTTGGATTCTGTGACTTTCTGTGGCTGAGAGTTTTGTGTTTATCACAATGCAAATATTATATTCAAGGGTTCTGGATCTGCTTAATGAAGACCACCTACATCCATGAAATCTCCCTCATTCTCTTCATTCTAAGTATCTAAACATTTACCCCAACTTCCTCTTTTAGGAGCATATTAGTTTGCTGGGGCTACACACGAAGTACCACAGACTCAGTGGCTTAAAGAATAGAAATTCCTGTTCTCACAGTTCTGGAGGCTGCAAGTCGGAGACCAAGCTATCAGCAGAGTTGGTTTGTTGTGAGGCCTTTCTCTTTGGCTTGTCCATGGCCACCTTCTTCCTGTGTCATCATGTGATCTTTCCTCTGTGCTTGTGTCTGAGTGCTAATCTGTTCTTCTAAGGACATCAGTGGTAGTGGGTATGGTCCATTCTCATCACCTCATATTAACTTAATTATCTCATTAAAGAAACCTATCTCCAAACAAAGCCATATTCTGAGGTATTGGGGTTTAGGGTATCAACATATAAATTTGTGTGTGCGGAGGGGCACAATTTAGCCCACATATTACACTGATCTCTTGTTAAGATGTTAGAGGCACTAAGTGATTCTATATTATAAGCAGCTGAGAGACGAGGCCAGGAGAAAGAATAAAATAGGCTGAATTTGGGACAACTAGGAATCGAGATTGGGAGAAGTGAATCAGGGAACAGCTGCTGCGTTAAGTACTTTTGAGTAAGAACACTCCAACACTTGTGAGATGCATTTAGAATGACCAGAAATGTTCATTCACATACATTTAAAAACTACCCACTATAGCCCAGATACTGTGCTAGATATTGCGATTCAAAGTCAAATGAGGCGGGGCTCCTGTTTTTAAAGAAATCTATGTTATTTCTTGTTCTTGAAGACTCTGCATTCTAAGGGAGAGAAAAGGATGTGAAAATATGGGCAATGAAGGTATGACAGTCATGACAGAATGATATTCTGACATGAGTGACATATAGATGAGGACATAATGGAGGAGGGATGGCTGCTTACCTGAATCTTGATTTATCCATAGATAGGTGCTGCTTAGCAAAGCTGGAGTGGAAAAAATCAGATTTTCAGGAACCATGTAACAGTGGTCCCCAACCTTTTTGGCACCCAGGCACTTGTTTTATGGAGGACAATTTTTCCATGGATGGGGATTGGGAGGAGCAGCATCATTAGATTCTCTTAAGGAGCGTGCGACCTAGATCCCTGACATGCATAGTTTACAGTAGGGTTTGTGCTCCTGTGAGTATCTAAAGCCACTGATGTGACAAGAGGCAGAGAGCTTAGGTAGTGATGTGAGCCATGGGGACCATCTGTCAATAGCGATGAAGCTTTGTGGCTCACCTTGTAATATATTTGTGTTTTATACCTGAAGAAGTAAGTTTTAAGTGAATGTGCTGGTCATTCTGAGTTTGCCTTCATCCCCCAACAATTCCACATCATTGTAAGCTTTACTTTGTGTCCTAAGCAGTAGCATGGGAAGAATGGCACCTGTGGAATTCATCATGCTGGCTCTCTGAAAATTTGGTTTGCCATTGAGTTTGGCCAATAGATGAGGGGTTCTACCAAGAGATCACTGGGAATGAGGAGAGAGGGGGAGGAAGAGAAAGGAGAGAGAGAGATCATATTATATTTCTGATATCAGTTAAATCTCTATATGACCACATGCTTATAGCTACCTCTCTTCCCTGGCTCCATTAGATCTGGGGATGGTAATAGCTTCCTGATGTTATTGGTTCCTGGGTGCCTCAACATCCCTTATAGGCTCTCTCATCCCTTTCCACATTCATTAAAATGTCCCTTCATTCCATTCTCTTCACTATGCCAACTTAATGTGTGTCCTGTTTCCTGCTCGAAGCCTGAATAACACGAAATATCACATATCATATCTGCATTGTGGAAAGGGAATTATTATGGCTGTAGGATAGAGAGAAAACTCAAATGAAAAAAAGTGGCTGTAGGGAGACCAGTTAGGACACTCTGGCAAGAGTCAAAGAAGTCGACAGTGCGAATGACAGGTGGCGAGGAAACAAGGGTAGTGAACTGGGTGCTAGAAAATAAAACATGGACTCAAGGAGTATTCTCAGTTGTTTTTTCTTCTGGATTTAAGTGATGCCATCCAATTCAGTAGAAAGTATAGGAAGTACACAAGGTAGCAGAAATAAGTAGTTCAAGTGGAATATACTGAGTTATAGAGCCTACTTTATATCCAGGTAGGAAGTAGTATCTACAGGAATGAAGGTGAAAGCAAAGGCTAGAGCTAGATATACTAGAGTTACAGACAGAGGTGAAGACGAGAGACAAAAATGAGACAGTGAATTAGCAAACGTGTAGGTGATAGTCGAAGTCAGGCTGAAAAGAAAATAACCCAGAAACAACACACATGGTGAAAAAAGAAGCGGCCAAGAGTCCTGGTGATAATATTTACCGTTTAGGGAGAGGGAGTAAAGCCCGACCTTCTGGGGGCAAGACATGATTGCAAGAGGGACTTTACCTAACAAATGCAATCAGTGTAACCTGGCTTGTTGTACCCTCGATGAATCCCCAACAATAAAAAAAAAAAAAGAAAGAAAGAAGAAGAAGAAGAAAAAAGAATTGTTTGGTAGTAGGCGATGTTACCGGCAGCTTTATGAGCGAAGGATTGTGGGTCACTGGTTACCTTTCCCAAATCAGGTTTTATAGGTTAGAAGGGCAAAAGATCTGAACAAAATTACTTCAAGAAGGAATAGAAATGTCGTAAGGAACTTAATTGTGGAGAGGAGACAGATATGAGGCCTATAGATATTTTAAAGGCCAAATTTGAGCAATGCTACATAGGCAGGCCATTAATTTCTTATGCAAGTGAGAGAAAAAGAAATGGAAGAAAAAGCTTTAATTCCTCTGAGAATTAGTAATTTAATTACTATGGTAAGAAAATTTATAAACGATAACATAAAAGAGCATAAAAACTCATAATTTATTTTAAGTAAAGTTATATATTCTTTTAATAATAAAAATTCCTGGCCTGATACGTTTTTCCTTTTCTAATCTTAAACAGTTGCTTTCACTTTTTATCTTACAATTCTCGTTTTACGAGTTCTTACATTTTCCTGACTCATTTTTCAACATCACATCCTACATATAATTCGTAATTCTTGCCACTGTCTTTAAATCGCATTGTAAAAGTGAGTTCCCAGCTTTTTCCATTGGCAAGGGGTTTAGACACAAACAGTCACATAACCACAGTAACGAACGAACGTTTGTATCGTAACACTTTTTCCATTTGCCATAAATGAATGTAAATATAGGACTATTAATAAAACTGTCACCTTTCTGATAAGGATTGCTGTACTTGTGAAGTAACACCAGAGAAGCCACATTAGAATAGGTGTGAGTTCAAAATTTATCACATTGAAGGGAAAATATCGTAGGCTGATGCCTTGACTGGATCATTTATAAAGCATGTGACTGAGAGGGAGAGAGAGAAATCCTGTCATACTTGTCTCCTACATTACATATCACCATTCTGTCAAGTCAAATCTAATATAAATGAATCACATTAATCAGAAAATGTGAATTTTTACATGACAAGCTAAAGGGGCATGCCATTTCCAATTAGATTAGTGATCTAAAATTAGCTACTGACACAAGCAAATATACATGGTCAATTTGCCTGCCTGAAACAGAAAATTAAATAAGACATATTGGATAATAGATAACCCTAAAGGGGACATGCAGCTGTAATTCCCTCAAGTTGCTCAGTTGATGTCACAAGCTACCAAAGAATATTCAGTCTGGTGCTCATTTTGAGATGGTTGGATTTCACTCAAGAAAATACTTGGATCAATTGTCTATTGATTTGGTTCTGTGAATACTAAGGGGATGCATACAGAAAGGACATTGACTATTGTTTCAATAGAGAAGAAATTGAGATGGAAAAGAGAATGGTTCATTACGAGACCAATATCTCATTATTGATATCTATCAGTACTCTTGAAATGGAGAAACACGTCTTTATACAAACCACTTAAGCTTTTTGTACCTTGCTGTTTTCAATTGTACACTGTGCATAATATACCCAACTCATCCTTCTCAGAGATGGTTGCTAGTCTTGGTCAAAAATAATGTACATAATTAGGCTTTGAGGAACTAAAAGTGTTTTTCATGTTGTTACTACATCACTGTTACTTCAAAACAAAATTGAGTCATTTTTGTGAAATTTACTTTGTAAATTGTATATATTTGCACTTGTGTACTATTACTGGAGGCAAGAATGCACCGACAAAAAAGCCACACAGCAGAGTTTACTTGTTCTAATATGAATAATGATGAATTAAAAAATTAAGGTTCTATGCCTTGATCTTAGGCACTGGAAGTAAAATGCAAGAGGCAGGACGCTCTGGGGAATATGGCTCATTTTTACAATGGTAGAATAGGTTTTAGTTAAAAGGACCAAATAATTACAGTTGATAATGCAAGTTCTTTGTCAAATTACTTTTAGGTGGTACACATACTCTTTTTGATGTACTCTCTTACACATATACATACAAATACTTTATAAAATAAATTAATGTAGTTCAGTAAATCTGCCCTAAAGTGAATGTTTTTCAAGTTAATTTTGTTTTCCAATCAACCTCAGTGCTTTTGAGGTAAACCTATTGGATCACAAATGTAATAAAGCACATGAAATTGTAGTAAATTAACATATGAATGGCCAATAAACCTAAGAAAAAATGCTCATTGTCCCTATTCATCAGAGAAATGCAAATCAAAACCACCCTGAGATTTTTTTTTTTTTTTTTTGCAGTTTCTGGCCGGGGCTGGGTTTAAACTCACCACCTCTGGCATTTGGGGCTGGCGCCCTACTCCTTTGAGCCACAGGCACTGCCCCACCACCCTGAGATATCAATTAACTCCTGTGAGAATAGCCCATATCACAAAGTCCCAAAGTTGCAAATGCTGGTGCTGAGGTGGAGAGAAGGAAACACTTTCACACTATTGGTGGGATGGCAAACTAATACAGCCTGTATGGAAAGAAGTATGGAGAATCCTCAAAGAGCTAAAAGTGGACCTTCCATTTGATCCCACTACTAAGTATCTACCCAGAAGAATAAAATCATTTTATTACAAGGACATTTGTGCTAGATTGTTTACTGCAGCTCAATTTACAATCACCAAGATGTGAAAACAACCCATGTGTCCTTCAACCCATGAATAGAATAATAAACTGTGGCATATATATATCATGGAATACTATTCAGCCATAAAAACGATAAAGAGACTTTATATCTTTTGTATTAACCTGGATGCAGTGGAAACACATTCTTCTTAGTAAAGTATCACAAGAATGGAGAAGCAAGCATCCAACTCAACACTAATATGAAGCTAGTAGAAGAACTAATACACATCCATGTAAGAGAAAAAGTCAATTCTTCAAGTTGGGAGGAGGGGGAGGAGCGGGGGAGGAGAGAGGGGGATTGGTGTGCTCCCACCTAATGAGCACAATGTAAGGATATATGGTGCTCTTCCTGTGGGCAGGATACAACTACAACAGGGACCTTGCCTAACAAATGCAAACATTGTGACCTAATCATCTGTACCCTCACATTAATCTGAAGTAAAAAAAAGTAGTAAATTAGAAAATGAGCAGTAGATTTGAATTATGTCACAAAACAGAGATATCCACATGGGCAATACACATGTGCAGACATTCACAGCATTATTACTTCTCAGAGAAATGCAAATTAAAACCTCAATGAGATACCATAAAACACATACCAAAACTTAGATGTTGATAATATTCAGTATTAGTGAGCATGTATTGAACAACTAGAACTCTCATACATGCTTCCAGGAGCATAAATTGATACAACCACTTTGGAAAAATATTTGGCAAAATCTGTTGAATCTAAACATAATGCAGATTCTTTGACCTAGCAATTGTATGCTTACATTTACACACACACCCCCAATTTAAGTGTGAAAGCTAGATGCAAGAATATTCTTAGCAACTTAATTCATAGGGGCCTCAAATTAGAAACAACTCATGAGCAGTAAAATGAATAATACATTGTGGCGTATTCACTCAGTAGAATATTACTTTACAATGACAAGTAATGGACTCTGGCTATACTAAGCAATGGGGATTACTGTCACAGACATAATGATGAACCAGAAAGGCAGACACAAAAGAGTGGATACTTCATGATTCTATTTCTATAAGGTTCAATAATGGATAAACCAAATCTATGGTGAAAGAAGTCAACATAGTGGTTACTTCCTGAAGTGTGTTAAAAGTGGCAAAGTAAAGAGGGAGTCTTCTGGGATGCTGGAAATACTCTACCGCTTGAGTTGAATGATGGTTATCCTGGGGTGTGTGTATGTGTTGATGGAGTTGTAAATTTAGGATTTGTGCAATGTATTGTATATATCTTTAGCCTCAACAAAAATCCTAAAAACAATGAACAAATCTGTAAAACCACATATTTAAAGAAAAAAGAAAGAAAGGCGAATCTTTTGCAAAGTGCAAAATATTAACAAATAATTTAAATTTCCAGCAAGATCACTCAGGCACATCAAAAAATGTCAAAGAAAAACTCAAAACAAGGCAGTATAGTTTTAAAAATTCTTCCAGTATCTACCTTTTTTTTTGAATTTGTATAAATGATTCTTTTTTTATTATTAAATTATAGCCGAGTACATTAATGCAATCGTGTGGCACCATGCACTGGTTTTATATACAATTTGAAATATTTTCATGAAACTGGTTAACATAGCCTTCCTTCCAGTATCTATCTTGACACTTATTATTTTTCCCCAAACAGTCGTATCAATTCACATAGGTTTTCCAGCTGCTTCTGATATCCTTCAAACTTTAGTTCTCATTCAGCATTATTTAAAAAATACCTTCATGCACATTTTATTAAGTATACTTGTATCTCTCTCAAACATGTCTTACATGTGGATGTATTCAATTATGTAAGCCCGTGAGATTATTTGTAGGATCGTCGAATGCAAAAAGAGAACTGTAAGTGGATCTATGAGGTGAAGAATTCTGTTAGTAATTTGGAGGTCTGAGGAAATTAGGACATAGAGTTATTCTGAAAACTAGTTAATGCCCAGTTACTCAATAAGGATGATTAATCTGTAGATGGTGTTTTCCAAAATATAGGGTATTCCTTGAGTTCCATAATAAAAATCTGTTGTCAAAAGATTAACCCTCCAATTGTGATAGCTCTGGGCACCAAATGTCAGGACAAAATAAAGGCAAGATTCCTTCCAAGTATTAAGTATTTACAGGCGGGGTTTCTTATTTTACTCAGGTAATTAATTCACTCTGTTTACAATTGTGTTGATGAACTTCTTTTAAGGGAGAAATTCCTGTATTTTGCACAACTTATTCTTTTTCAATGCAGACCTATTAAAGCCTTATGACCCAGTCTCTAAACATTTCAAAATTTGGTTACACATAAAGGATTTGAAGCCTAGGGCTACACACCTTAAAAGTGGCAGAGGCAGACTGTACTAATTTATTAGTAATGGGTGATGTTTTGTCCCAGTATTAATTGGTAACCCCTTTCTTCCGCCACCCCTTGGATTCTACCAACTACTCCTAATGGGTGATAGGTTGTCCTAGTCTCATTTGTAGTCTCATTTGTGATTTGTTGGCCAAGTCTTAGTTGTTACCACTCCTCTTCCCCCCGGGTCTCCCTGGGACGCTATCAGTGACCCCTAATGGATGACTGGTGCTCCTAGTCTCAATTGGTATCACCCATCTTACCCTCCCTTCTGCCTTGGACTCTACCAACTACTGTTAATGGGTGATAGGTTGTCCTAGTCCCACTTGGTATCACCCTTCTTCCCCTCCCTTCTGCCTTACACTCTACCAACTACTCCTAATGGGTAATTGGTTTAGTGTCAGTTTTGCCCTTCTTTCTCTTGAGCCTGCTTCTGCCCAGGATTCTACCAAATACTCCTAATGGGTGATTTGTGGGCCAAGTTTCAGTTGTTATTACTCCACTTCCCCCCAGGTGTGCCTTGGATGCTGACAGTGACCCCTAATGGATGATTTGTCCTCCTAGTGTCAATTGGTATCACCCTTCTTCCCCTCCCTTCTGCCTTACACTCTACCAACTACTCCTAATGGGTGATTGTTTTAGTGTCAGTTGGTTTTGCCCTTTTTTCCCTAGAGCCTGCTTCTGGCTTGGATTCTGCCAAATACTCCTAATGTGTAATCCAACAAGTCATCCATTAGGGGTCCTTATAGCGTCCAAGGCAGACCAGGTGGGAAGAGGAGTAAGAACAACTGAGACTTGGCCCACAAATCACCAATTAGGAGTAGTTGGTAGAATCCAGGGCAGAAGTAGGTGCAGGGGAAAGAAGGGCAAAACCAACTGACACTAAAACATTCACCCACTAGGAATAGTTGGTAGAGTCTCAGGCAAAAGCAGGGGGGATGGGGAAGAAGGGTGATACCAACTGCAGCTAGGACAACCAATCACCCATTGAAAGTAGTTGGTAGAGTCCAAGGCAGAAGGGCGGTAAGGGGGTGATACCAATTGAGACTAGGAGGACAAATAATCAATTAGGGTTCACTGATAGAGTCCAAGGCAGACCCAAGGGGAAGAGAAGTGATAACAACTGAGACTTGGCCTACAAATCACCCTTAGTAGTAGTTGGTAGAATCCAGGGCAGAAGCAGGTGCAGGGGAAAAAAGGGCAAAAACAAATGACAGTAAACAATTCACCAATTAGGAGTAGTTGGTAGAGTTTAAGGCAGAAGGGAGGGGAAGAAGGATGATACCAACTTAAACTAGGGCAATCAATCACCTATTAAAAGTAGTTAGTAGAGTCCAAGGCAGAAGGGAGGGTAAGATGGGTGATACCAATTGAGACTAGGAGGACAAATCATTCATTAGGGGTCACTGATAGCGTCCAAGGCAGACGCAGGAGGAAGAGGAGTGAGAACAACTGAGACTTGCCCCACAAATCACCCTTTATTAGTAGTTGGTAGAATCCAGGGGAGAAGCAGGTGCAGGGGGAAGAAGGGTAAAGCCTACTGACAGTAAAACAATCACCCATTAGGAGTAGTTGGTAGAGTCTAAGGCAAAAGCGGGGGTCTGGGGGAAGAAGGGAGATACCAACTGCGGCTAGGACAACCAATCACCCATAAAAAATAGTTGGTAGAGTCCAAGGCAGAAGGGAGGGTAAGATGGGTGATACCAATTTAGATTAGGAGGACAAATCATCCACTAGGGGTCACTGATACCGTCCAAGACAGACCCTGGGGCAAGAGGAGTGATAACAACTGAGACGTGGCCCACAAATCACCCATGAGGAATAGTTGGTAGAATCCAGGGCAGAACCAAGTACAGGGGAAAGAAGGGCAAAAGGACCTGACACTATAACAAGCACCCATTAGGAGTTGTTGGTAGAGTCTAAGGCAGAAAGGAGGGGAAGAAAGGTGATACCAACTGGGACTAAGACGACCTATCACCTATTAACTGTAGTTGGTAGAGTCCAAGGCAGAAGGGAGGGTATGATGGGTGATACCAATTGAGACTAGGAGGACAAATCATCCATTAGGGGTCACTGATAGCGTCCAAGGCAGACCAGGGGTAAGAGGAGTCAGAACAACTGAGACTTGATCCACAAATCACCCTTTAGAAGTAATTGGTAGAATCCAGGGCTGAAGCAGGTGCAGGGGAAAGAAGGGCAAAACCAATTGACACTAAAACACTCACCCATTAGGTGTAGTTGGCAGAGTCTAAGGCAGAAGATGGGGGAAGAAGGGTGATACAAACAGGGAATAGGACAACCAATCATTCATTAACAGTAGTTGGTTGCATCCAAAGCAGCAGGGAGGGTAAGATGGGTGATACCAATTGAGACTAGGAGGACAAATCATCCATTAGGGGTCACTGATAGCGTCCAAGGCAGACCCGGGGGAACAGGAGTGATAACAACTGAGACTTGGCCCACAAATCACCCATTAGGAGTAGTTGGTAGAATCCAGGGCAGAAGGAGGCTCAAGGGAAAGAAGGGCAAAACCACTGACTTTAAAACAACCACCCATTAGGAGTAGTTGATAGAAGCTAAGGCAGAAGGGTGGGGAAGAAGGTTAATACCAACTGGGATTGGACAACCTGTCACCCATTAACAGCAGTTGGTAGAGTCCGGGGCAGAAGAGAGGTTAAGATGGGTGATACCAATTGAGACATGGAGGCCAAATCATCCATTAGGGGTTACTGATAGCGTCCAAGGTACAACCCAGGGGGAAGAGGAGTGATAACAACTGAGACTTGGCCCACTAATTACCCATTAGGAGTGGTTGGAAGAATCCAGGACAGAAGCAGGCTCAAGGGAAAGAAAAGCAAACCAACGGACACTAAACTAATCACCCATAAGGAGTAGTTGGTAGAGTCTAAAGTAAAAGGGAAGGGAAGAAGGGTAATACCAACAGCGACTAGTACAACATATCACCCATTAACTGTAGTTGGTAGAGTCCAAGGCAGAAGGGAGACCATGATAGGTGATACCAATTGACACTAGGAGGACAAATCATCCATTAGGGGTCACTGATACCGTCCAATGCAGACCTGGGGTAAGAGGATTGAGAACTACTTAGACTTGGTCCAGAAATCCCCCTTAGAAGTAGTTGGTAGAATCCAGGGCAAAGCAGGTGCGGGGAAAGAAGGGCAAAACCAACTGACACTAAACCATGCACCCATTAGGAATAGTTGAGAGAGTCTAAGGCAGGAGGGAGGGGAAGAAGGGTAATACCAACTGTGACTAGGACAGCCAAACTCCCATTGAAAGTACTTGGTAGAGTCCAAGGCAGAAGGGAGGGTAAGATGGGTGAAGTCAATTGAGACCTAGAGGACAAATCATCCAGTAGAGGTCACTGATAGCATCCAAGGCAGACCCGGGGGTGGGGGAAGAGAAGTGATAACAACTGAGACTTGGCCCACAAATCACCCATTAGGAGTAGCTGGTAGAATTCAGGGCAGAAGGAGGTACAGAGGATAGAAGGGCAAAACCAACTGACAGTAAACCATTCACCCATTAGGACTAGTTGGTAGAGTCTAAGGCAAAAGCCAGGGCGAGGGGGAAGAAGGATGATACCAACTGTGCTACAACAACCAATTACCCATTGAAAGTAGTTGGTAGAGTCCAAGGCAGAAGGGAGGGTAAGATGGGTGATACCAATTGAGACATGGAGGACAAATCATCCATTAGGGGTCACTGATAGCGTCCCAGGCAGACCGGGGGGAAGAGGAGTGATAACAACTGAGACTTGGCCTACAAATCACCCACTAGGAATAGTTGGTAGAATCTAGAGCAGAAGCAGGTACAGGGGAACAAATGGAAAAAACCAAATGACAGCAAACCATTCACCCATTAGGAGTAGTTGGTATAGTCTTAGGCAGAAGGGAGGGGAAGAAGGGTGATACCAACTGTGACTAGGACAACCAATCACCTATTAAAAGTAGTTGGTAGAGTCCAAGGCAGAAGGGAGGATAACATGGGTGATACAAATTGAGACTAGGAGGACAAATCATCCAGTAGGGGTCACTGATAGTGTCCAAGGCAGCCCGGGAGGAAGAGGAGTGATAACAACTGAGACTTGGCCCACTAATCACCCATTAGGAGTAGTTGGTAGATTCCAGGTCCGAAGCAGGTTCAGCAGAAAGAAGGGTAAAACCACCTGACACTAAAACAATCACCCATTAGTAGTTCGTAGAGTGTAAGGCAGAAGAGGCGGGAAGAAGGGTGATACCAACTGGGACTAGACCAACCTATCACCCATTGACTTTAGTTGGTAGAGTCCAGGGCAGAAGGGAGGGTAAGATGGGTGATACCAATTGACACTAGGAGGATAAATCTTTCATTATGGGTCACTGATAGCATCCAAGGCAGATCGGGGGTAAGAAGAGTGAGAAAAACTGAGACTTAGTCCACACATTGCCCTTTAGAAGTAGTTGTTAGAATCCAGGGCAAAAGCAGGTGCAGGGGAAGGAAGGACAAAACCAACTGACAGTAAAACAATCACCCATTAGGTGTAGTTGGCAGTCTAAGGCAGAAGACGGGGGAAGAAGGGTGATACCAACTGGAACTAAGACAACCTATCACCCATTAACAGTAGTTGGTAGAATTTAAGGCAGAAGAGAGGGCAACATGGGTGATACCAGTTGAGACTAGGAGGACAAATCATTCATTAGGGGTCACTGATAGCGTCCAAGGCAGACCTGGGGGAACAGGAGTGATAACAACCGAGACTTGGCCCACAAATCACCATTAGGAGTAGTTGGTAGAATCCAGGGCAGAAGCAGGTGCAGGGAAAGGAAGGGCAATCCAACTGACACTAAAACAATGACCCATTAGGAGTAGTTGGTAGAGTCTAAGGCAGAAGGAAGGGGAAGAAGGGTGATACCAACTGAAACTAGGAGAACCAATCAACCATTAAGAGTAGTTGGTAGAGTCCAAGGCAGAGGGGAGGGTAAGATGGGTGATACCAATTGAGACTAGGAGGACAAGTCATCCATTAGGGGTCACTGATAGCATCCAAGGCAGACCCGGGGGGAAGAGGAGTGATAAGAACTGAGACTTTGTCCTCCTAGTCTCAGATGGTATCACTCATCTTACCCTTCCTTCTGCCTTGAACTGTACCAACTACTCTTAATCGGTGATTGATTGTCCTAGTCTCAGTGCCTTCTTCCCCTCTTTTTTGCGTTAGACTCTCCCAACTACCCCTAATGAGTAAATGGTTTAGTGGCAGTTGGTTTTGCCCTTCTTACCCCTGCGCCTGCTTCTGCCCTTGATTCTACCAACTACTGCTAATGGGTGATTGTTATAGGGTCAGTTAGTTTTGCCCTTCTTTTCCCTGGTCCTGCTTCTGCTCTGGATTCTACCAACAACTCCTAATGGATGATTTTGTAGGCCAAGTCTAAGTTGTTGTCACTCCTCTTCCTCCCGGTTCTGCCTTGGATGCTATCAGTGACCCCTAAAAAATGATTTGTCCTCCTCATCTTAATTGGAATCATCCATCTTATCATCCCTTCTGCCTTGGACTCTACCAACTAGTTTTAATGGGTGATTGGTTGTACTAGTCGCAGTTGGTATCAACCTTCTTCCCCTCCCTTCTCCCTCAGACTCTATTAACTGTTCCTACTGGGTGAATAGTGTCACTTGGTTTTGCCCTTCTTTCCTCTGCACTTGATTCTGCCTTGGAATCTACCAACTACTCCTAATGGGTGATTTGTAGGCCACGTCTCAGTTGTTATCACTCTTCCTCCCCCGAGTCTGCCTTGGACGCTATCAGTGACCCCTAATGGATGATTTGTCCTCCTAGTCTCAATTGGTAGCACCAATCTTACCCTCCCTTCTGCCTCGGACTCTACCAACTACTTTTACTGGGTGATTGGTTGTCCTAACAGCAGTTGGTATCACCCTTCTTCCCCCACGACCATGCTTTTACCTTAGACTCTACCAACTACTTCTAATGGGTGATTCTTTTAGTGTCACTTGGTTTTGCCCTTCCTTCCCCTGCACCTGCTTCTCTCCTTGATTCTACCAACTACTCCTAATGGGTGGTTTGTGGGCTAAGTCTCAGTTGTTATCACTCCTCTTCCTTCAGGTCTGCCTTGGACGCTATCAGTGACCCCTAATGGATGATTTGTCCTCCTAGTCTCAATTGGTATCACCCATCTTACCCTCCCTTCGCCTTGGACTCTACCACATACTCTTAATGGATGATTGATTGTCCTATTCGCAGTTGGTATCACCCTTCTTCCCCTCCTTTCTACCTTAGACTCTACCAACTAATCCTAATGGGTGAATGGTTTACTGTCAGTTGGTTTTGCCCTTCTATCCCTTGTGCCTGCTTCTGCCCTGGATTCTACCAACTACTCCTAAAGGGTGATTTCTGGGCCAAGTCTCAGTTGTTATCACGCCTCCCACCCCACCCCCCATCTGCCTTGGACGCTATCAGTGACCCCTAGTGGATGATTTGTCCTCCATGTCTCAATTGGTATCACCCATCTTACCCTCCCTTCTGACTTGGAGTCTACCAAATAATTATAATGGGTAATAGGTTGTCCTAGTCTCAGGTGTTATCACCCTTCTACCTTTGTCTTCTAACGTAGACTCTACCAACTACTCCTAAAGGGTGATTGGTTTACTGTCACTTGGTTTTGCCCTTCTCTCCCCTGCACCTGCTTCTGCCCTGGATTCTACCAACTATTCCTAGTGGGTGATTTGTAGGCCAAGTCTCAGTTGTTATCACTCCTCTTTCCCCGGGGTCTGCCTTGGACGCTATCAGTGAACCCTAATGGACAATTTGTCCTCCTAGTCTCAATTGGTATCACCCATCTTACCCTCCATTCTGCCTTGGACTCTACCAACTACTTTTAATGGGTTATAGGTTGTCCAATCACAGTTGGTATCACACGTCTTTCCCTACCTTCCGCCTTAGACTCTACCAACTACTCCTAATTGGTGAATGGTTTCCTGTCAGTTGGTTTTGCCCTTCTTTCCCCTGCACCTGCTTCAGCCCTGGATTCTACCAAATACCCATAATGGGTGATTTGTGGTCCAAGATTCAGCTGTTATCACTCCTCTTCACGCAGGGTCTGCCCTGGACGCAATCATTGTCCCCTAATGGATGATGTGTCCTCCTAGTTTCAATTGGTATCATCCATCTTACCCTCTCTTCTGCCTGGACTGTACCAACCACTTTTAATGGGTGATCTGTTGTCCTAGTTGCAGTTGGTATCACCCTTCTTCCGCCACCCCCCCACCCCCACCCCACCCCCGCTTTCGCCTTAGACTCTACCAACTACTCCTAATAGGTGATTGTTTTACTGTCAGTTGGTTTTGCCCTTCTTTCCTCTGCACCTGCTTCTGCCCTGGTTTCTACGAGTACTCCTAATGGGTAAATTGTGGGCCAAGTCTCAGTTGTTATCACTCTTCTTTCACTGGGGACTGACTTGGACTGTATAAGTGACACCTATTGGATGATTGGTCCCCCTAGTGTCAATTGGTATCACCCATCATACCCTCCTTTCTGCCGTGGACTCTCCCAACTAGAGTTAATGGGTGAAAGGTTGTCCTACTCCCAGTTGGGATCACCTTTCTTTCCCTCTCTTCTGCCTTAGACTCTACCAACTACTCCTAATGGGTAATTTGTAGGCCAAGTCTCAGTTGTTATCACTCCTCTTCCCCTGGGGCTGCCTTGGACACTATCAGTGACCCCTAGTGGATGATTTGTCCTCCTCCCCTCATTTGGTATCACCCATCTTACCCTTTCTTCTTCCTTGGACTCTACCAACTAATGTTAATGGGTGATAGGTTGTCCTAGTCTCATTTGGTATCCCCCTTCGTCCCCCATCTTCTGCATTAGACTCTGCCAACTACTGCTAATGAGTGATTATTTTACTGTCAGCTGGTTTTGCCCTTCTTTTCCTTGCACCTACTTCTGCCCTGGATTACACAACTACTCCTAAAGGGTGATTTGTGGGCCAAGTCTCAGTTGTTCTCACTCCTCTTCCCCCCGGAGCTGCCTTGCACACTATCAGTGACCCCTAATGGATGATTTGTTCTCCATGTCTCAATTGGTATCTCCCATCTTACCCTCCCTCTACCTTGGAGTGTACCAACTACTTTTAATGGGTGATTGGTTGTTCTAGTCACAGTTGGCATCACCCTTCTTCCCCCAAGCCCCCTCTTTTGCCTTAGACTCTACCAACTACTCCTAATGGGTGATTGTTTTAGTGTCAGTTGGTTTTGCCATTCTTTCCCCTTAACCTGCCTCTACCCTGGATTGCACAAACTACTCCTAATGGGTGATTTGTGTGCCAGGTCTCAGTTGTTATCGCTCCTGTTCCCCCTGGGTCTGCCTTGGACGCTATCAGTGACCTCTAGTGAATGATTTGTCCTCCTAGTCTCAATTGATATCACCCATCTTACCCTCCCTTCTGCCTTGGACTCTACCAACTACTCTTAATGGGTCATTCATTGTCCTAGTCTCAGTTGGTATCACCCTTCTTCCCCTCCCTTCTGTCTTAGACTCTACCAACTACTCCTAATGGGTGATTGGTTTAGTGTCAGTTGGTTTTGTCCTTTCCCCAGCACCTGCTTCTGCCCTGGATTTTTCCAAATACTACTAAAGGGTGATTTGTGGGCCAAGTCTCAGTTCTTATCACTCATCTTCCCCCCCGGGTCTGCCCTGGACGCTATCAGGGACCCCTAATGGATGATTTGTCCTCCTAGTTTCAATTGGTAACACCCATCATACCCTCCCTTCTGCCTTGGACTCCATCAACTACTGTTAGTGGGTGATCGGTTGTCCCAGACTCACTTGGTATCACCCATCGTCCCCTGTCTTTTGCTTTAGACTCTACCACCTACTCCTAATAGGTGATTGTTTTAGTGTCATTTGGGTTTGCCCTTCTTTCCCCTGCACCTGCATCTGCCCTTGATTCTATCAACTACTCCTAATGTGTGAATTGCGGGCCAAGTCTCAGTTGTTATCACTCACCCCATCCCCGCGGTCAGCCTTGTACGCTATCAGTGACCCCTAACGAATGATTTGTCCTCCTAGTCTCAGTTGGTATCACCCTTCTTCCCCTCCCTTCTGTCTTAGACTCTACCAACTACTCTTAATGGGTGATTGTTTTAGTGTCAGTTGGTTTTGTCCTTCTTTCCCCTGTACCTGCTTGTGCCCGGGATTCTACCAACTACTCTTAAAGGGTGATTTGTGGGCCAAGTCTCAGTTGTTATCATTTCATCTTCCCCCCGGGTTGCCTTGGATGCTATCAGTGACCCCAAATGGATGATTTGTCCTCCTAATCTCAATTGGTATCAGCCATCTTACCCTTCCTTCTGCCTTGGACTCTACCAACTACTGTTAGTGGGTGATAGGATGTCCTAGTCCCAGTTGCTATCACTCTTCTTCCCCATCATCTGCCTTAGACTCTACCAACCACTCCTCATGGGTGATTGTTTTAATGTCAGTTGGTTTTTCCCTTCTTTCCCCTGCACCTGCTTCTGCCCTGGATTCTACCAACTACTTCTGCTGGTTGATTTATGGGCCAAGTATCAGGTTTTATCACTTGTCTTCCTCCCGGTTCTGCCTTGAACTCTATCAGTGACCCCTAATGGATGATTTGTCCTCCTAGTCTCAATTGGTATCACCCATCTTACCCTCCATTCTGCCTTTTCTCGACCAACTACCCTTAATGGGTAATTGATTGTTCTAGTCACAGTTGGTATCACCCTTCTTCCCCTTCCTTCTGTCTTAGACTCTACCAACTACTCCTAATTGGTGAATGGTTTCCTGTCAGTTAGTTTTGCCCTTCTTTCCCCTGAACCTGCTTCTGCCCTGGATTCTACCAACTACTACTAATGAGTGTTTTTTTTTTTTTTTATTGTTGGGGATTCATTGAGGGTACAATAAGCCAGTTACACTGATTGCAATTGTTAGGTAAAGTCCCTCTTGCAATCATGTCTTGCCCCCATAAAGTGTGACACACACTAAGGCCCCAGCCTCCTCCCTCCATCCCTCTTTCTGCTTCCCCCCCCATAACCTTAATTGTCATTAATTGTCCTCATATCAAGATTGAGTAAATAGGATTCATGCTTCTCCATTTTTGTGATGCTTTACTAAGAATAATGTCTTCCACTTCCATCCAGGTTAATACGAAGGATGTAAAGTCTCCATTTTTTTTAATGGCTGAATAGTATTCCATGGTATACATATACCACAGCTTGTTAATCCATTCCTGGGTTGGTGGGCATTTAGGCTGTTTCCACATTTTGGCAATGGTAAATTGAGCTGCCATAAACAGTCTAGTACAAGTGTCCTTATGATAAAAGGATTTTTTTCCTTCTGGGTAGATGCCCAGTAATGGGATTGCAGGATCGAATGGGAGGTCTAGGTTGAGTGCTTTGAGGTTTCTCCATACTTCCTTCCAGAAAGGTTGTACTAGTTTGCAGTCCCACCAGCAGTGTAAAAGTGTTCCCTTCTCTCCACATCCACGCCAGCATCTGCAGTTTTGAGATTTTGTGATGTGGGCCATTCTCACTGGGGTTAGATGATATCTCAGGGTTGTTTTGATTTGCATTTCTCTAATGTATAGAGATGATGAACATTTTTTCATGTGTTTCTTAGCCATTTGTCTGTCGTCTTTAGAGAAAGTTCTATTCATGTCTCTTGCCCATTGATATAAGGGATTGTTGGCTTTTTTCATGTGGATTAATTTGAGTTCTCTATAGATCCTGGTTATCAAGCTTTGGTCTGATTGAAAATATGCAAATATCCTTTCCCATTGTGTAGGTTGTCTCTTTGCTTTGGTTATTGTGTCCTTAGCTGTACAGAAGCTTTTCAGTTTAATGAAGTCCCATTTGTTTATTTTTGTTGTAGTTGCAATTGCCATGGCAGTCTTCTTCATGAAGTCTTTCCCAAGGCCAATATCTTCCAGTGTTTTTCCTATGCTTTCTTTGAGCATTTTTATTGTTTCATGCCTTAAATTTAAGTCCTTTATCCATCTTGAATCAATTTTTGTGAGAGGGGAAAGGTGTGGGTCCAGTTTCAGTCTTTTACATGTAGACATCCAGTTCTTCCAACACCATTTATTGAATAGGGAGTCTTTCCCCCAAGGTAAGTTCTTGTTTGGTTTATCAAAGATTAGGTGGTTGTAAGATGTTAGTTTCATTTCTTGGTGTTCAATTCGATTCCAAGTGTCTATGTCTCTGTTTTTGTGCCAGTACCATGCTGTCTTGAGCACTATGGCTTTGTAGTACAGACTAAAATCTGGTATGCTGATGCCCCCAGCTTTATTTTTATTACAGAGAACTGCCTTAGCTATACGGGGTTTTTTCCAGTTCCATACAAAACGCAGAATCATTTTTTCCAAATCTTGAAAGTACGATGTAGGTATTTTGATAGGAATGGCATTGAATAGGTAGATTGCTTTGGGAAGTATAGACATTTTAACAATGTTGATTCTTTCCATCCATGAGCATGGTATGTTCTTCCATTTGTTAATATCCTCTGCTATTTCCTTTCTGAGGAGTTCATAGTTTTCTTTATAGAGGTCCTTTACCTCCTTCGTTAGGTATATTCCTAGGTATTTCATTTTCTTTGAAACTCTGGTGAAGGGAGTTGTGTCCTTAATTAGCTTCTCATCTTGACTGTTATTGGTGTATACAAAGGCTACTGACTTGTGGACATTGATTTTATATCCTGAAACATTACTGTATTTTTTGATGACTTCTAGGAGTCTTGTGGTTGAATCTTTGGGGTTCTCTAAGTATAAGATCATGTCGTCAGCAAAGAGGGAGAGTTTGACCTCCTCTGCTCCCATTTGGATTCCCTTTATTTCCTTGTCTTGCCGAATTGTATTGGCTAGAACTTCCAGCACTATGTTGAATAGTAAAGGTGACAGAGGACAACCTTGTCTGGTTCCAGTTCTAAGAGGAAAAGCTTTCAGTTTTACTCCATTCAGTAAAATATTGGCTGTGGGTTTGTCATAGATAGCTTCAATCAGTTTTAGAAATGTGCCACCTATGCCTATACTCTTCAGTGTTCTAATTAGAAAAGGATGCTGGATTTTATCAAATGCTTTTTCTGCATCTATTGAGAGGATCATGTGATCTTTATTTTTGCCTCAGTTAATATGGTGGATAACGTTTATGGACTTGCGTATGTTAAACCAGCCTTGCATCCCTGGGATGAAGCCTACTTGATCATGATGAATGACTTTTTTGATGATAAGCTGTAATCTATTGGCTAGGATTTTGTTGAGAATTTTTCCGTCTATATTCATGAGTGAGACTTGTCTGAAATTCTCCTTTTTGTTTGGGTCTTTTCCTGGTTTTGGTATCAGGGTGATGTTTGCTTCATAGAATGTGTTGGGGAAGATTCCTTCTTCCTCAGTTTTTTGGAATAATTTCTGCAGTACAGAAATAAGCTCTTCCTTGAAGGTTTGATAGAATTCTGGAGTGAAGCCATCTGGACCAGGGCATTTTTTAGTTGGAAGCTTTTTTATTGTTTCTTTGATCTCAGTGCTTGAAATTGGTCTGTTCAGGAGGTCTATTTCTTCCTGGCTAAGTCTAGGGAGAGGGTGTGATTCCAAATATTGATCCATTTCCTTCACATTGTCAAATTTCGGGGCATAGAGTTTCTGGTAGTATTCAGAGATGATCTCTTGTATCTCTGTGGGATCAGTTGTTATTTCGCCTTTATCATTTCTTATTGAGGTTATTAGAGATTTTACTTTTCTATTTCTAGTTAGTCTGGCCAATGATTTATCTATTTTATTTATTTTTTCAAAAAACCAACTCCTTGTTTCATTAATTTTCTGAATGATTCTTTTGTTTTCAATTTCATTGATGTCTGATTTGATTTTGGATATTTCTTTTCTTCTACTGAGTTTAGGCTTAGATTGTTCTTCTTTTTCCATTTCCATAAGATCTCTTGTGAGATTGTTGATGTGCTCTCTTTCTGTTTCTCGAATGTAGGCATCTAAAGCAATGAATTTTCCTCTCAAAACTGCTTTTGCAGTATCCCACAGGTTTTGGTTGCTTGTGTCTTCATTGTTGTTATGCTCAAGGAAGTTAATGATCTCCTGTTTTATTTCTTCCTTCACTCATCTGTTATTCAACAGAAGATTGTTTAATTTCCATGCCTTTGGGTGGGGTTGAGCATTTTTGTTAGAGTTGAGTTCCACCTTTAGAGTCTTATGGTCTGAGAAGATGCAAGGTAAAATTTCAATTCTTTTGATTCTGTTGATATTTGTTTTGTGTCCCAGGATATGTTTTGGAGAATGTTCCATGGGGTGATGAGAAGAATGTATATTCTTTATCTTTGGGGTGGAGTGTTCTATATGCGTCTATCAAGCATAGTTGTTCTAGGGTCTCATTTAAATCTCTTGCATCTTTGTTTAATTTCTGTTTAGAGGATCTGTCCAGCTCTGTAAGAGGTGTGTTAAAGTCCCCTGTTATGATGGTATTATCAGATATCATATTGCTCAGACTGAGTAAGGTCTGCTTCAAGAATCTGGGAGCATTTAAATTGGGTGCATAAATATTTAGAATTGAAATGTCTTCTTGTTGTATTTTTCCCTTGACCAATATAAAGTGACCATCTTTGTCTTTTTTGACTTTAGTTGCTTTAAATCCACATGTATCTGAAAATAAGATTGCAACTCCTCTTTTCTTCTGAATTCCATTTGCCTGAAAAATTGTCTTCCAACCCTTGACTCGGAGCTTTAATTTGTCTTTTGAAGCCAGGTGTGTTTCTTGCAGACAGCAAATGGATGGCTTGTGTTTTTTAATCCAGTCAGCCAATCTATGTCTCTTCAGTGGGGAATTCAAGCCATTAACATTTATTGAGATAATTGATAAGTGTGGTACTATTCTATTCGTCTTATTTGGTGAGAGTCCATTGCTTAGTTTTATCTTTTGCATCAGTGTGGAGGTTAGGTTCTGTCCTTTGATTTCTGAGTTCTTACTTTGCTGCTGATCCATTGTGGTGGTCAGTGTGCAGAACAGGTTGAAGTATTTCCTGTAGAGCTGGTCTTGTTGTGGCGAATTTCCTCAATGTTTGTATATCCGTAAATGATTTGATTTCTCCGTCAATTTTGAAGCTTAGCTTAGCAGGGTACAGAATTCTGGGCTGAAAATTGTTCTGTTTAAGTAGATTAAAAGTAGATGACCATTGTCTTCTTGCTTGGAAAGTTTCATTAGAGAAGTCTGCGGTAACTCTGATGGATTTGCCCCTGTAGGTCAACTGGTGCTTACTCCTGGCAGCTTGCAGAATCTTTTCTTTTGTCTTGACTTTGGACAGGTTCATCACAATGTGTCTTGGAGAAGCTTGGTTAGAGTTGAGGCGACCCGGGGTCCAATATCCCTCTGAAAGCAGTGTGTCAGAATCTTTGGTGATGTTTGGGAAATTTTCTTTTATAATATTCTCTAGTATGGCTTCCATTCCTCTGGGGCATTTTTCTTCCCCTTCTGGAATTCCTATAACTCATATGTTGGAACGCTTCATAAAGTCCCATAATTCTGACAGTGAATGTTCTGCTTTCTCTCTCTTCTTTTCTGCCTCTTTTACGGTCTGAGATATCTCAAGAACTTTGTCTTCTACCTCTGAAATTCTTTCTTCTGCATGGTCTAACCTGTTGCTGATACTTTCCATTGCATCTTTAAGTTCCCTAGTTGACTGTTTCAGTTCCTTCAGGTCTGCTATATCCTTTTTATATTCTTCATATCGTTCATCTCTTATTTGATTCTGTTTTTGGATTTCCTTTTGGTTATTTCCCACTTTATTAGCAATTTCCTTCATTGTTTCCATCATTTCTTTCATTGTTTTCAACATGTGTATTCTAAATTCCCTTTCTGTCCTTCCTAACATTTCTGAATAGGTGGAATCCTCTGCAGTAGCTACCTCATGGTCCCTTGGTGGGGTTGTTCTAGACTGGTTCTTCATGTTGCCTGGAGTTTTCTGCTGATTCTTCCTCATGAGTGATTTCTTTTATCTGTTTCCTTGCCCTAATTTTCCTTTCACTTCCTCTTGCTCTTTAAGTTCTTGTGCCTGTGGACTAAGGGTTACAGGACCAGAAGGGTGAGAAGGTTGAAGAGCAAAAAAAGGGGATGAAAGAAAGGAGGACCGAGTGATAAGAAAAAAAGAAAGATAGAGAAAGGAGAGGGGGTGGGTATAAGGAATATTGACAAAAAGAAGAGAGGCACAGAAAGAGGGAGACAGGGCAATATAGGTGTACAGTAGGGTACTTTGACACAACCTTAAAAAACCCCACCTTCTGGGGGTGCCCAGTTGCGTGGTTCCCTTGAGGTCAGCAGCTCTTTGCTAACCTGATCAGACACAGTATCCCACCTCCACCAAGTAGAGAGGAAAGACAAAGAAGCTATAAATCAAACCAAAACAAGCAAACAGAAACTTTACGAGGATAAAATTGGGTGAAAAACCAAATGATATTGGTAGAAACACTAGCAAAAATGAAGTTGAAGTTATTAAAAAAGGCAGCAATGGGAAATTATGATTAAACTAGGAAAATTGAGAAAGAAAAAGGGATCTGTGTGGAAAAGATTGAAATTAAAAAAACAAAAGAACATCACCAACGTCAAAATAAGCAAACAAAAAAAAACAACCAAACCAAAAAAAAAAAAAAAGGAAAAAAATACACAACCAAAAACAAAGCAGTTTGTATATGTTATTGAATATTGTCTGGGCAACACGTGGTCTTCTGGGGTATGAGATGTTAGTCACAGTTCTGATACGACTGGAGGCTGCTGATTTCTCAAACCCCAGCAGGTAGACACCCTAAATCTCTCTTTAGCCACTTAAAAGGCACTTTGAACTTGTAAACTTGCTGAGCAGAAGCTTTCCCAGCTTTCTCGCTGGAATCACTGCTGAAGTGGCTATCCACTTACCCAGTGTGCCAAAACCGGTCTCACTCTGCCCCTGAAGGTTAGGGCTGCAAGGCGGCTTAGACCCCACCCTTAGGCTACTTGGTTGCTGGGTTACCAGCTCCCACCCGTTTCTAGCTCTGCGACCCTGAGGGCGGAGCTTTCCGGGGCAGATCACTGACAATGGCTCCGTGTGACCCACCGCCAAACACTATTAGCTCCGTCTGGCTCAGCGGCTCAGACTGGGGCCCCAGACAACGGCCAAAGTTCTCCGCACTCCCACTCAGGCCTTCCCCAAGGCAGTTCAACTCAGTGCCAAGTCCAAGGACATCAAAACAGTTCACAGGTAAGGCCTTTCTGGTTTGCAGTCTCGCTGCTACTGAACTTACAGTTGTGGGCGGGTTTAGACGGATTGAACACATGCGACCACTTGCCTTTTTTCCACTGTTTTAGTCCTCCTCTTGGGGTCCAGAAGTCTCTTGCTGACTCCCTGTATCCTCACAGGGGCGATGATAGGCAGATCCCACCAGCCAGAGATGCCTGGAGTCCTATCTCCCCAGACTCACGGTGCCCAGATGCAAGGAAGCTGTTACTCGGCTGCCATCTTGCTCCACCTCCCCCAATGAGTGTTTTGTGGGCCAAATCTCAGTTGTTCTCACTCTTCTTCCCCACCGGGTCTGCCTTGGATGCTATCAGTGACCCTCAGTGGATGATTCGTCCTCCTAGTCTCTATTGGTATCACTCATCTTACCCTTCCTCCTGCCTAGACTCTACCAACTAGTTTTAATGAGTGATTGGTTGTCCTTGTCACAGTTGGTATCACCCTTCTTTCCCCATGCGCTGGCTTTTGCCTTAGATGCTACCATCTACTCCTAATGGGTAATTTTTTTAGTGAGAGCTGGTTTTGCCCTTCTTTTTCCTGAACGTGCTTCTGCCCTGGATTCTCCCAACTACACCTAATGGGTGATTTGTGGGCCAAGTGTCAGTTGTTCTCACTCCTCTCCCCCCCGGGTCTGCCTTGGACTCTATCAGTGACCCCTAATGGATGATTTGTCCTCTTAGTCCGGATTGGTAGCACCCACCTTACCCTCCCTTCTGCCTTGGACTCTACCAACTACTTTTAATGGGTGATTGTTTGTCCTAGTCTCAGTTGGTATCACCCTTCTAGTCCCATGCCCCCACTTTTGCCTTAGACTCTACCAACTACTCCTAACAGGTGATTGTTTTAGTGTCAGTTAATTTTGCCCTTCTTTCCCTTGTGCCTGCTTCTGCCCTGGATTCTACCAACTATTCCTAAAGGGTGATTTGAGGGCCAAGTCTCAGTTGTTATTACTCCACTTCCCCCCAGGTGTGCCTTGGATGCTATCAGTTACCCCTAATGGATGTTTTGTCCTCCTAGTCTCAATTGGTATTACCCATCTTACCTTCCCTTCTGCCTTGGACTCTACCAACTACCTTTAATGGGTGATTGTTTGTCCTAGTCTCAGGTGGTATCACCCTTCTAGTCCCATGCCCCCGCTTTTGCCTTAGACTCTACCAACTACTCCTAACAGGTGATTGTTTTAGTGTCAGTTGGTTTTGCCCTTCTTTTTCCTGCACCTGCTTCTGGTCTGGATTCTATCAGCTACTACTAATGAGTGATTTGTGGGCCAACTCTCATTTAGCATCACTCCTTTTCCCCCTGGTCTGCCTTGGACACTGCAAGTGACCCCTGATGTGTGATTCCTCCTAGTCTCAATTGGTATCATCCATTTTACCCTCCCTTCTGCCTTGGATTCTCCCAACTACTGTTAATGGGTGATAGGTTGCCCTAGTTTCAGTTGGTATCACCCTTCTTCCCTCACCTTCTGCCTTAGACTCTACCAACTACTCCTAATGGGTGACTGTTTTAGTGTCAGTTGGTTTTGCCCTTTTTGCCCCTGCACCTGCTTCTGCCCTGGATTCTACCTACTCCTAATGGGTGATTTGTGGGCCAAGTCTCAGTTGTTATCACTCCTCCTCCTCCAGGGTATGCCTAGGACTCTATCAGTGACCCCTAATGGATGATTTGTCCTCCTACTTTCAATTGGTATCACCCATCTTACCCTCCCGTCTGTCTTGGACTCTACCAACTACCATTAATGGGTAATTGGTTGTCCTAGTTGCAGTTGGTATCACCCTTCTTCCCCGGTGCTTCTGCCACAGACTCTACCAGCTACTCTTAATGGGTTATCGGTTTAGTCTGACTTGGTTTCACCCTTCTTTCCCCCTCACCGATCTGCTTACTTCTTCCTTGCATTCTACCCAATAACTGCTAATGGGTGATTTGTTGTCCTAGGCTCAATTGGTATCACCCATTTACCCTCGCTTCTGCCTTGGACTCTACCAACTAGTCTTAATGGATGCTTGGTTGTCCTAGTTGCACTTGGTATCACTTTTCTTCCTCCATCTTCTGCCTTAGACTCTACTCTAAAAAACTACTCTTAATCACTGATTGGTTTAGTGTCACTTCGTTCTGCCCTACTCTCTCCTGCACCTGCTTCTGCTCTGGATTCTACCAACTACTCCTAATGGGTGATTTATTGGCCACGTCTCAGTTGTTATCACTTCTCCTCCCCCGGGGTCTGCCTTGGACGCTATCAGTGACCCTTAATGGATGATTTGTTGTCCTATTCTCAATTGGTATCACCCATCTTACTCTCCCTTCTTCCTTGAACTCTACCAACTACTATTAATGGGTGATTGGTTGTCCTAGTCACAGTTGGTATCACCCTTCTTCCCTGGCTTGTGACTCAGACTCTTACCAGCTACTCCTAATGGGTTATTGGTTTAGTCTCCCTTGATTTCACCCTTCTTCCCCCCTCACCCACCTGCCTACTTCTGCCCTGGATTCTACCCAATTATTGCTTATGGGTGATTTGTTGTCCTAGTCTCAATTGGTATCACCCATCTTACCCTCCCTTCTGCCTTGGACTCTACCAACTGCTCTTAATGGGTGAATGGTTTACTGTCAGTTGGTTTTGCCCGTCTTTCCCCTGCACCTGCTTCTGCCCTGGATTCTACCAACTACTCCTAGTGGGTGATTTGTTGGCCAAATCTCAGTTGTTATCACATCTCTTCCCCCGGGGTCTGCCTTGCACTCTATCAGTGACCCCTAATGGATGATTTGTTGTCCTAGTCTCAATTGGTATCACCCATCTTACCCTCGCTTCTGCCTTGGACTCTACCAACTGCTCTTAATGGGTGATCGGTTTACTGTCAGTTGGTTTTGCCCGTCTTTCCCCTGCACCTGCTTCTGCCCTGGATTCTACCAACTACTCCTAGTGGGTGATTTGTTGGCCAAGTCTCAGTTGTTATCACTCCTCTTCCCCTCGGGTCTGCCTTGCACTCTATCAGTGACCCCTAATGGATGATTTGTTGTCCTAGTCTCAATTGGTATCACCCATCTTACCCTAGCTTCTGTCTTGGATTCTACCAACTACTTTTAATGGGTGGTTGGTTGTCCTAGTGGCAATTGGTATCACCCTTGTTCCCCCCGCTTTGGCCTCAGACTCTACCAACTACTCTTAATGGGTTATTGGTTTCGTCTCACTTGGTTTCAACCTTCTTCCCCCTCCCCTGCCCACTTCTGCCATCGATTCTACAAATTACTCCTAATGGATGATTTGTTGTCCTAGTCTCAATTGGTATCACCCATCTTACCCTCACTTCTGCCTTGGACTCTACCAATTACTCTTAATGGGTGATAGGTTGTCCTAGTAGCAGTTGGTATCACCTTTCTTCCCCCACTGCCCATTGCCTCTGACTCTACCAACTACTCCTACTCTACCAACTACTCCTAATGGATGATTGGTTGTCCCAACCTCAGCTGGTATAACTCTTCTTCCCACCCTATTTCTGCCTTCACCTCTACCAGCTACTTTGAATGGGTGATTGGTTGTCCTTGTCTCATTGGTATAATCCTTTTACCCTCTGCTTCTGCCTTGAACTCTACCAACTGCTCCTAATGGGTTATTGGTTGTTCTATACCCAGTAGGTATCACCCTTCTTCCCCACACTCTTTCTGCCTTGGACTCTACCAACTAATCCTAATGGGTGAGTGGTTTACTCTCAGTTGGCATCACCCTTCTTCGTTTCTGCATTAGACTCTACCAATTAATCATAATGGGTGAAATTTTTTTCCTAGTCTCAATGGTATTCCTTTTCTCTTCTCTTGCTACTGCCTTGGACTCTACCAACTACTCCTATTGGGTGACTGGTTGTCCTAGTCTCAGTTGATATCTCCCTTCTTCCCTGTGCTTCTGCCTTGGACACTAGCAACTACTCCTAATGGGTGATTGGTTTAGTCTCAGTTGGTATCACCCTTCTTCCCCCACACCTGGCTTCAGCCTTGGACTCTACCGGCTACTTTTAGTAGGTGATTGGTTGTCCTCCTCTCAGTTGGTATCAGCCTTCTTCCTCACTTCTGCCTTGGAATCTACCAGTTACTCCTAATGTGTTATTGGTTTAGTCTCACTTGGTTTCACCCTTCTTCCCTCCCACCCCGCCCCGTCTGCTTCTTCCCTGGATTCTACCAATTACTCCTAATGGGTGATTTGTTGGCCGAGTCTCAGTTGTTATCACTCCTCTTCCCTCCGGGTCTGCCTTGGTTGCTATTAGTGACTCCTAATGGATGATTTGTTGTCCTAGTCTCAATTGGTATCACCTGTCTTCCCCTGGCTTCTGCCTTGGACTCTACCAACTACTCTTAATGGGTGATTGGTTGGCCTAGTCTCAGTTGGCATCACCCTTCTTCCCCCATTTCTTCTTTGGACTCTACCAACTACTACTAATGAGTGATTGGTTGTCCTATTTGCAGTTGGTATCATCCTTCTTCTCCTGCTTCTGCCTTGGACTCTGCTAACTACTATTAATGGGTGACTGGTTGTCCTAGTCTCAGTTGGTATCAACCTTCTTTCCTCCCTTAGTGCCTTGGACTCTACCAACTACTGCTAATGGGTGATTGGTTTACTATCATTTGATATCAGCCTTCTTTCCCCACCCCCTGCTTCTATCTTGGACTCTGCCAACTCCTCCTAATGGGTGACTGCTTGTCCTAGGCTCAGTTGGTATCACTCTTCTTCCCCCCACTTCTGCCTTAGACTGTAGTAGGTACTCCTAATGGATGATTGGTTTAGTCTCAGTTGTTTTCACCCTTCTTCCCCACCTCACCCACTAATCCTAATGGGTGATCAGTCTCAGTTGGTTTCACCCTTCTTCCCCACCCCCCCACCTTAGACTCTAATAGCTACTCCTAATGGGTGATTTGTTGTCCCAATCTCAGGTGGTATAACCCTTCTTCCCACCCCCCCCCCTTGTGCCTTGGGCTTTACTAACTACCCTTTAAAAAAAATACAAAGTGAACAATGATCTTGGCTTCAGCTGTCTCGTTCAGTGGTCCTCTGGAATGTCATATACTAGCTAAGTCACACTGCAAATGATCGTTTTCTGGTTGTAGCCACCGGCTGTCACTTCTAGCACAGTACAACCAAGTTCAGGGGATGAAAAGAGCTAAGTACAACCTTCTTTCTCTGGCCCGTGTTGGATGTGACAGAGGACACGCACCAATCAGCCCAAAAAGACCAATAGGAAGGGGCCAATCCTTTTCCAACTACAGCCAGGCTTACCTCCACAGCAGTCCCTGTGCCTCTAGCCTGGACTCTGGTGTAGGAATGCAGTTCTGGCAGTGACATCTGGAGAAGGTACTAGGACCTCCTGCTGAATGAAGAAAGTTGGATGAATGAATGTGTGAGCAGCAGGGGTCACTTGCAAAAGGACCAGGAGTGATAAGAAAACAACTCATTCAGGCAGCTGCTTTTGAACTCTACTTCCCAAACCTGCCTGTTGCATGAGGGGAAGCCATCTCCCATGGGAGTGATGTTAACTGGGTGGGAAGCCATATTCTCATTATTGAGTCTTTCTAGGATCCAGGGTTTTCAAGGTCACAACAACCCTCTGCACTCTTTCTACTCTCACTCCTTGTGCTTCTTCTTATGCTTTTTCTTCTTATTTGCTGCCCTGCTGTCTTTTGATGTGTGCCTTGACCTCTTGCCTGTATCACTCTCAGAGTCTGAGCTGTCAGAGTCAGATGACTTCCTGTCTTTATGTTTCTTTTTCTTCTTTTCCTTCTTTCTTTTTCTAGATTTTTTCATGGGGTCAGGCTTCTCAAACTCTGCTGACTTTGCTTCTTCCTTCTCTTCTTCCTCATCAGGTATCAAAGAATATTTGTTCTCATCTGGTTGCATGAATCAGTCTTTTGCAAATTGGCCTTTACAACCACACTTCTTGCAGGTAGTGTTCAGGACAGCCTCAAGAGTGATCTTCTGCCTAGTGTGATCCTGGAAGTAACGCCTCCTCCTCTCTTCTTGCTCAGTGAAAACATTTTTGGGATTGAGGTCTTTCCCAGTCCCTTGGTTGACAACTTTCATGAAAACGGATACTTGTATCCTATCATTTTTCATCTCTTGGCCCACAAGCTTCACCCATACTTTGTCTCCAACATCTACTATCTCAGAGGGCTTATCCACCCGACAGGATGACATATGAGTTCGACCAAATCAGACCTTGCTTCCGACAGCCTGGGATTTTGATAAGGGCTCCATAGTCTGTCACCATAGCAACCTCTCCTTGGAAAATAGTGCAGAGAGTAGGCAAGTTTTGCATGGTCTCAGGCCTTCCTGAATTCATCCTTAATGTTCTATGGCTCCTCCATTTCTCTTCTACTAAAACTAATCCAAGTGTTGCAGCATTAGCTCCAAGACACCCAGCTGCAGCATCGTGTGAAATGCCAAACTTCTATAGTAACTACTCTTAACGGGTGATTGGTTGTCCTAGTCCCATTTGACATCACCCTTCTTCCCCCCCCACCTAGCCCCGTCCCCCAACTTCTGCCTTGGACTCTACCAACTACTCCTAATGGGTAATTGCTTTAGTCTCAGTTGGTATCACCCTTCTTCCCCCACACCCAGTTTCTGCCTTGGACTCTACCAACTACTTCTGATGGGTGATTGGTTGTCCTAGTGTCAGTTGGTATCACCCTTCTCCCCCACCTTCTGCCTTGGATTCTACCAACTCCTCCTAATACCTTATTGGTTTAGTCTCGGTTGGTTTCGCCCTTCTTTCCCTTGCACCTGCTTCTGCCCTGGATTCTACCAACTACTCCTAATGGGTGATTTGTTGGCCAAGTCTCAGTTGGTGTCACTCCTCTTCCTCCACGGTCTGCCTTGGACGCTACCAGTGACCCCTAATGGATGATTTGTTGTCCTAGTCTCAGTTGGTATCACCTATCTTACTCTTGCTTCTGCCTTGGACTCTACCAACTACTCTTAATGGGTGATTGGTTGTCCTAGTCTCAGTTGGTATCATCCTTCTTCCCCCAACTTCTTCCTTGGACTCTACCAACTACTACTAATGAGTGATTAGTTGTCCTAGTCACAGTTGGTATCACCCTTCTTCCCCCCACTTCTGCCTTGGAGTCTACTAACTACTATTAAGGGGTGATTGGTTGTCCTAGTTTCATTTGGTATCAACCTTCTTTCCTCCCCTAGAGCCTTTGACTCTACAAACTACTGCTAATGGGTGACTGATTTACTCTCATTTGGTATCACTCCTCTTCCCCTACCCCCCCTTCTGCCTTAGACTCTGCCAACTCCTCCTAATGTGTGATTGGTTATCCTAGTCTCAGTTGGTATCACCCTTCTTCCCCCAAACTTCTGCCTTGGACTGTAGTAGGTACTACATCGGTGATTGGTTTAGTCTCAGTTGGTTTTATACTCCCCCCCACCTCAGCCCCCACCTGTTTCCTCCTTGGACTCTACCAACTAATCCTAATGGGTGATTGGTTGTCCCAGTCTCAGATGGTATAACCCTTCTTACCACACCCCTGCTTCCTTGGACTATACCACCTACTCTTAATGGGTGACTGGTTGTCCTAGTCTCAGTTGGTATCACCCTTCTTCCTTCCACTTCTGCCTTGGACTCTACCAACTGCTCCTAAGGGGTTATTGGTTGTCCTAGTCTCAGTAGGTATCACCCTTCTTCCCCCTATTCCTTCTGCCTTTGGCTCTACCAACTACTCCCAATGGGTGTGTGGTTTAGTCTCAATTGGTATCACCCTTCTTCACTTCCGTCTTGAACTCCACCAAGTAATCCTAATGGGTGATATTTTTTCCTAGTCTCAAAGGTATCCCTTTTTTCCTCTCTTGCTACTGCCTTGGACTTTATCAACTACTCCTATTGGGTGATTGGTCATCGTAGTCTCAGTTGGTAGGTATTACCTTTACCCCCGCTTCTACCTTGGACTCTACCAATTACTCCTAATGGGTGATTGGTTTAGTCTCATTTGGCATCACCCTCACCCACCCCCTGCTTCCTCCTCGGACTCTACCAACTATTCCTAATGGGTGATTGGTTGTCCTAGTCTCCTTGGTATCACCCTTCTCCCCGCTGCTTCTGCCTTGGACACTAGCAACTACTCCTAATGGGTGATTGGTTTAGTCTCAGTTGGTATCACCCTTCTTCCCCCACACCCAACTTCGGCCTTGGACTCTACCAGCTACTTGTGGTGAGTGATTGGTTGTCCTAGTCTCAGTTGGTATCGCCCTTCTTCCCCACCTTCTGGCTTGGACTCTACCAGCTACTCCTAATGCATTATTGGTTTAGTTGTAGTTGGTTTCACCCTTCTTCACCCCCTGCCTGTTTCTGCCTTGTATTTTACCAACTACTCCTAATGGGTAATTTGTTGGCCAAGTCTCAGTTGTTATTACTCTTCTACCCCTCAATCTCTCCCGCCTCCCCCCCACCCCGTCTGCCTTGGACCATATTAATTACTGTTAATGGGTGATTGGTTGTCCTGGTCTCAGTTAGTATCACCCCTCTTCCCCTCACTTCCTCCTTGGACTCTGCCAACTACTCTTAATGGGTGATTGGTTGTCCTAGTCTCAGTTGGTATTAGCCTTCATTCCCTGCCCCTTCTACCTTGGACTCTATGAGCTACTCTAATGGGTTATTGGTTTAGTCTCTATTGGTTTCACCCTTGTTTCCCCTGGCCTGCTTCTGCCCTGGATTCTACCAACTACTCCTAATAGATGATTTGTTGGCTAAGTCTCAGTTGTTATCACTCCTCTTCCCTCTGGGTCTGCCTTGGATGCTACCAGTGACTCCTAATGGATGGTTTGTTGTCCTAGTCTCACTAGGTATCACCCTTCTTCCCACCAGCCCTTTTGCCTTGGACTCTACCAACTAATCCTAATGGGTGATTGTTTCTCCTAGTCTCAATGGTGTCCACTTTCTTCCCCCATGCTACTGTCTTGGACTCTACCAACTACTGCTAATGGGTGATTAGTTTAGTCTCAGTTGGTATTGCCCTTCTTCCCCCTTGCTTCTGCCTTGGACTCTATCAACTACTCCTAATGGGTGATTGGTTTTGTCTCAGTTGGTTAAGACCCTTCTTCCCCCACCTTCTGCCTTGGACTCTACCAATTACTCCTAATCCGTGATAGGTAAAGAAATTAAAAATAAATGAAGAAAAAATAAAATAAAAAAGTAAAATAAAAAGAAAAGAAAGTGGCAGAGGCTCTTTACACAGTGGATAAGTGGTGTTTAGGAGGTCTGCAATAAGGGATTAGATATAGAAAATCAGCAATTAAATTTAATTTGGAAAGGAGAAAATGAAAGGAAGAAGATCATGTTCTAGTGATATGCCATGTGGGAAAAGCACTTTTTCCTCATTAAAATATTGTAGCTTTTTATACTCACCTATTATGCCATTGACCTTCCAAGAATGCCAAGAAGTAGCTAAGACATATCTGATTTCATTATAAGATTAAGAACCTGAAACACAAAGAAAATAAGGTGTTCAAGCAAAGTTAACACATAAACTGAGTCCTTGAAAATCCTGAATACTTTAACCTCTAAGTACTGTTTCTAACACATTCCTCTGGGAGCTCTCCCTTGCTTGTAGGTAGAATTAAGATTTTAAAATGTATTTTAAAAATTGATACATTCCAATCTTTCAAACTTTAAATGATTGAAAGGATTATAGCAAAATTCTCTCTTCTTTTACTTAATGAAATTCTCTCTTCTATCTTGCTCATTAGCTACCTCAATCACCTCCTGGAGGCAATCAGTGCTAGCAGTTTCTTGGGACTCCTTCTGGAGACACTTAATGTTTACATTTTCTCACAAAAGTGAGAAAAATTTTAATTTTTTCTCTCTCTCACACACACACATGCAAAGGTTTTCAAACTTTACTCAAATGGTAGCATACTATACATATTACTCTGCTCTGTTTTTATGTTGTGTATATCATGGACACCAGCCTGTATGAGGAGTAGATATGGATTGTATGCATATGCTATTTCTATGCTGCCACTATCCTCTATTTTTCTACTGTTAGGAAAACTGGGTGGTGAATTGAAAACATATAGAAAGTGAGTATACAAAGATTATGGTTAATCAACTACTGACCAGCTTTAAGATGTGGGCAAGATGCCTAATTCTGTGATGCCTAATTCTGTGAATCCTCAGATTCTTCACTCATTGAAGCTGGTAATGCCTTCTGTACACAATTGTGTTGGCAATGATAACAGCTAGGAATTGTGAGTCAGGCACTGGCTAACTGCCTATACCATTCATAGGCTGTTGGGAAGTTACTTGACCTGAGTTTCACTTTCTTGTGCTCAATATACAGTTTTGGATAAATATAATCCAAAAAAGTTTACCACTCATAAGAGTACTGTTGGAGGTATCATTCACATAATCAACATGCAGGTCAAATAATAGGACATTGCCAGCTACCCAGAAGCCCCCAACATGTGCTCCTTCCTAGTCGTTATGTGTCCTCTACAAAGGTAGCATTACCCAGACTTCTAGTATCATAATATACTATTGTATGAGTTTGAATTTTATATAAATGGAAATCATAGGTATGCATTTTTTTTTGTTTGGCTGTATTTGGTTTGTGAGTTTTGGCCACATTGTTGAAATAACAGTAATTTCTCATTTTTATTTTTGTATAGTATTCTGCTGTAAGGATTTGCCACAATTTCTGTATTTATTTTATATAATGAAAAAACGTTGGTACACATAATAAATTGGTTACAGTTTTTGTCTTTTATGATAATGCTGCTCTATGACATTATCCATTTCTCTTGGATTTGTACCTAGAAGTGGAATTTCTGGGTCATTGGGTAAGCACTTCTTCAGAATATTTGGTAATTGGTGACAATTATAATACATCTAAAAATTTCAATCATGTTTATACTTGCAAGCACCAGAAACCAACTCCGGCTAATGTAAGAAGAAAGTAATTTATTGAGAGCTCATTTAGTAGGTCATAGGATCACTGGAAGGATTTGAAAATAGGCCCAAAAAGAGGTGAGGGGAAAGGAAGTCTGCATGGGTTGAAATACAGCTAATATTACATTGCAAAATTAGTATTATGACAACACAGCAGTTGTGCTATATACCACACCCCATACTTGACATAACCAACATTGAACTCTTGCCCATGGGACCCATAACACTGCATCTCATTGGCTATTACTCCTAGAAAGAAATGGCTCTATCTTGGGTTTGCTTTTTTGTCTACCTAGCTCCCGATTCAAAGTCTGGTGTGTGCACAGCTGATAGGGCACGCCCACGTCACATGTCCAGGTCAGAGTTGCAAATAAGCCTGGGAAAGTGATGCTTAATGTGGTCAATTTCCAAACAGAGGAATAGGGTTCAGCTACTGGGCATGACATGATAAATAATCATTATGGTGCCATATAAATTGGTTTCTTCTTTCTGTTTCTAAAATGGACTATTTTTTCCTAAGTTAAATATCTGAAAAAAATATTGCTCTCCTTTCATTAGGAAAATAAATTCTGCTTTTCAAAAATCAGTTTTTCTTCACTATATGTTCAATGCGACTTCAAAAATAATTTTAATTTTTTATAGCTGTTAGTAAATAGAAATTAAATATTAGAATATATTAGTTTTATAATATAAAAAATGCTGTGATTCTGCATGTTTGATAACAGTTTTGAATATATACATACTTGACTTTTCTCACGACCTTGCTGAGGCAGATAGAGTCACCTAGTTCCGGCCCTAAAACCTCTAGTTGCAGATTTAGGGCATCAAAGGCCAGTTCTTGGCAACTATGTAATCTTTGATTAACTTTTGAACTATAAACTTGTTTTATTGTATTTTCTCATATATCTAATTCCTTTTATCATCTGTTTTCTTCCGGTTCCTCTAAACTGGCCCTTTTTACTGTGGATCCTACCGAAAAATTCATTTCATGGTTACCAAACTCTTATCCTTAAGTTTTTTGGACAAAAGAGCTCTCTTCAATCTCCCTCTCCCCACCCCTTATCATTAACTAACTCTTTTTCCAGCCCCAACTATCTCCCCTTTAGCTTATTTTAATGAAAGATTTTGGTTCTCCCACACGGTGAGCCATGAATCCAAGAGGTAACATTTTACCAATGTTGCTTCCAGACTTTATTTTTCCATTTTCTTGTAAAATCTCATTGTTCTTAGAGATTCACTATGATTGACATTACACCCTCAGTCCTTTCTTTCTTATTTTTTAACAACAGAGTCTCTCTTTGTCACACTTGGTAGAGTACTGTGGTATCATGGCTCACAGCAACCTCAAACCCTTGGGCTAAAGTGATCTTGCCTCAGCCTCCCAAGTAGCTAGAACCACAGGCACCTGGCTAGTTTTTTAGAGATGGTGTGGGGGGGGGGCGGGGGGGGTTGCTCTTGCTCAGGCTTGTCTCAAACTCCTGACCTCAAGCAATCCACCAGCCTCAGCCTCTCAGAGTGCTAGGATTATGGGAGTGAGCCACCACACCTTCAATCCATTCTAATCATGGCCAGTCCTTGTGCCACCTGGTCATCTATTCCCTTATCAAAAAGACTCCCAGTCTTCCTCTCCAGGAGGAAGGAAGCATAATTCCAGGAGATTTTAATATTCTTGGAGACATCTTATTCTACTTAATGGTTTTACAATTACTTTAACTCCCTACTCACAAGCCCATGTCTTAAAAGAGGTTTCCATGGGTGGTGCCTGTGGCTCAAGGAGTAGGGTGCCGGTCCCTATATGCTGGAGGTGGCGGGTTCAAACCCAGCCCCGGCCAAAAACCACAAATAAAGAAAAAAAAAAGAGGTTTCCACTTTCTGAACACAATTTCTTTTTGTCTTTCTCACCATCTTATTTTTACCTGGTAGCTTCATTCTGTTAGAGATAGTTTGTGATATTTACTATTTATATGCAATGGTTTTATACATGTGTATAGTCTCTAAATTTGGTTGGGTTTTCAGTGTACTCTTCCAGTCATTTTACCTGGTCTCAATCAGCTGTCTCTTCCATTCCCCTCAATCACTGTTACAAAACTTCTAAACTTACCTCAAGTCTCCTCTTCAAACAACTGCTGATTTTATTCTCAGCAATGACCTTGTCTTTTACATCAGTGGAAAAATTGAGGTCATCAGAAGGTCTCACTCAATTTCTCTGTAAACATATCTATATTCATTGTTTTTTATCTTCTCTTCACTCTAGAAGTCTGCAATGTCCCTTACCAGTTCAAGGCCACCCCCTTGCCTGTGGCCCACTTCAATCTCCCTCTGGATCTGCCCTGTCCTTGCTCTGTCAGTCAGCTCTTCCTCAGCCTCTTTATTGGAGCTTTAGTCTCTCGGTCCACAAATACTTAAAGACCTTTTCATTTGTAAAGGTCCTTAGACTTGCATTCCATTCAATTGCCATCCAGTTTCTCTCTGCTCGACCACTTTCAGATCTTTTGAAAACACACAAAAACTGGTTCTCTGGGGATTTTCATCTTAATTTTACTCCTGGAGCTTTGAAAACTGCCATCCTCATACACCTCCTGCAACTACTTTCCCTGAGATACATAATGACCTAGTTGCCAAATCTAATATACATTTTCTAGTCTTATGTTACCCAACTTCTCTCTGTTTTTGATGCTGCTAATTGCTTTCCCCTTTAAAAATGTAATGTCTTTTTTCATGACTGCAAGAGCAGTACTTGCTCTTTACAGAATATCTGGAAAACAGGGAAGTACAAAGAAGAAAAACAACATTATTTGCAATAGCACTGAGTGGTGATAATGATGCTAACATTTTGAATGATATACATTATGTCAACCTGAAATGACAGAGAAAGAGGCTCTCAAAAAAAACAAAAGAGTTTATTTGGATATATGCATGGAATTGTAATCTGGATTGCAATCTGGAATATGCATGCTATGATGGATCATATGCATATCTAGGGAGGCAAAAGAAGGACAGGGATTTTTAAAGGTAAAATGAGGAAGGTTACATACTTGTTTTGTAACAATTATTCTTGGCTACTATGATCAATAACAAGGGTGACATAGGTCCAATGCTGAACAGATAGTTATTGGGTAGGTATCCTTGTAGAAGTATTTTTTATGCAAGGTTATGGTTTTGATAGAATCTTTTGTGATAGTTCTTATTATCAAGAAAATATACATGAGGACTAGTCGCCCCCTTTTCATGGTCTCCTGATTTCATTTTGTTAGAATTTTGACATAAGTGACTCCATTTTGAGTCTGACAACTTTCACAATAGACATCGACGCATAGAGAGATGTAGATACATGTGGGCACAATTCTGTACAGTAGTTTTACCTGTTTTTAATATAACATTATATTGTGACTATGTTCTTATATCTTTAAATATTTTTGAAGATGCTTATAACTGCTGCATGATATTCCATAAAGTGGATATTTGATCCATTTAAAAATTCTTCCTTATTATAAATAAAGGTGCTATATACATCTTTGTACATAAATCTTTGACAATTTCCTTGGGACTATTTCTTTAGAATAAATTATTGCAAGAGATCATGGGGTCCAAGGGTGTAAATCTTTTATAGGTGTTGTTGCACTCTGCCAACTTGACTCCCAGGAAAGTCACAGTGATTTATAATCTTACTTGCAATGAGTATGAGTGCCTGTTTTCCCTTTTTATCTTTAAACTTTCTACTCTATGGACATTATAATGTCATCTAATTCCATTCCACGATGAAACCCTTTTCTTTGTCTCCTTGTACTTCTCTGAGCTTTTTGCTCCTTTTCTGGAGTTTATATTCCTATAACTACTCTTTTTTTTTTTTGCTGGGGCTGGGTTTGAACCTGCCACCTCCAGTATATGGGGCCGGTGCTCTACTCCTTTGAGCCACAGGCGTAGCCTCAATCCTCAGTCCACTGCTCTTCTCATTCTGTTATTCCTTGGGGGTTATTTCTTCTGCTTTAATAGATTTAACTACATCCCCTACACTGAAAATTCCCAAATACAAGACACCAGACCTGGTCTCTGTCCTGAATTTTAGACTCATGCACAGAAACATCTGTAGGGCAACTCTTTTTTATTATCTTAGAAATAGCAACTCAATCTGTCACAAAGATGAGTTGCTAGCACAACCAGCTAAGGAGTCACCAAAACATAAAACCTGGGAGGAATAGTTGTCATTTTAAATTTTCTTTTGGTCAGCCCTCCCCTCCCCAACATATACCATCTCAGGGAGAGATTTTCAGTTCTCAACTACCTGAGTAGAGAATATATTAAAATAGAGTATTCTCCAATTATTCTTTTTCTTTTTTAAGATAAAAACATTTGTTGGATCTTGTTGTTGACTGAAGTTAGTGAATGCTGAAGGAGGCCTGAAACTTTTATTTCTTGTAGTGCAGAATAGTACTTTATCCTTTGCAGTTTATGTTGTAATCTACGTGTACAAATGTAAAAAAAAAAAAATCAGCAAACCATATGGGGATATTCCAAATATGAAATCACCTTACCTTTAAGCTATACCTTACCTTTAAGCTATAGTTGAGACATCCAGTAGAACACTTTGATTTCATTTGTTAGGAATCTGGGAACCAGAGATGTTGCACGGATTAGTTAGAGATGCATAGCTAGTTAGTAACAAAAATCACTAAAATCCAAATCTTCTAACTCTTGTTCCAGTATGGATTTAACTACATAAATGTTTCTAGTTGTTTTTAGCCCTGGTCCTCTGAGAAACTTCTACAAGAAGACACACAGAAGTAAGTTCTGTAATATCCTGTATCCCTAGGATCACACCTTTTAAAGAATTAGGGCTTCAATCCTGCATTCATTGCCTCTAGGCACTTTTGCCTTTGTGGGCCATTTCCTCCATAGAAAAACATTAAAAATTGTATTTTATGACTGTATTGGTATAAAGACTTATATAAACCAGCCTAGATTCATTTTATATTTGTTATCGTTATTTCCTTTTTTCTTCTCGTTTTAAGAGAAATTAAAACATTTCTCTGGGCTTCTAGCTGTATCCTGCCCCCTAGGCAATGTGACTAACGTGACTAGTGGATAAGTCAGTCCTGCTCATAAAACATGATAAAGATTCTCAGAAGTCTTGCAAAGAGAAAACCTTTTTACTTTTGTTTTATTTAGAATTTCCAAAATTGGTGGTCTTATTACCCTCTCAAAGCACACTGGTTCTCTAGAACAGATTTAGAATTAACATTCTCCACTCTGAAACTATAATGGTACTCATTTTGCAGAAAGTTAGATAATAACACAAAATCAGCTTATTCTGACTTGGCTGTGGTTGAGATCACTGAATTAGCTGTAAAATACTCAGAAAAGCATCTTTGAAAAAAAATTTTTTTCTTTTTTTTGCAGTTTTTGGCTGGGGCTGGGCTTGAACCTGCCACCTCCAGCATATGGGGCCAGCGCCCTACTCCTTTGAGCCACCCTCTCAAAGGGTGCCACCCTCTTTGAAATGTTTTATAGAGCATGTAGCTCATCAAATTCTCTCATATAGTTTAGACTAACATATGGAGTATTTGATGATTATATTTCATGCACATATCTTTCTAGTACATGGGAATGATAACCCACCATGAACTCATTTTTTTTTTTTTTTTGCTTCTTGAGCCCGTCAAATGAAATTTGGGTGTCTATAAAACTAGGTTCCCAACTCACTTTCAGAAGATTGATAATAGAAATTTTATGAATTAGAAATGACAGTATGCATTGCACTTAGCGACTACTTTAAAAAGTGGCCCCATTCTCTATGCATTTGTGATTCTTTTGACACATTGATACGACACAATTAACTAGTACTTGAAACACCTTTAATAACCGACAATGTTCCTTTTAAGAAGAGGGTTTTGTTATGAGTATCAACAGAGAAAGTTGAGGCATTATCTGAGTCCTGGAATGAGAGCCATGGCTGCAGATCGAGAAACACATCTCTTTTTCCCAAGAGTATAAGTTAGTTGGTAAAGAAACACATACTGTCCCAGAGCTATGCATATCGTCTACGGAATGTGACTTAAGAAGCAGTTAGGTTCAGTTCAACAACATTCATTGAGTGTCTTCTGTGTGCTAGGTACTAGACATAAATGAAATATGACCCCTGTGGGTTAAGAGACTCAAGACTGGGGCAGCGATGGTGGCTGCTGTTTGTAATCCTAGCTCTTTGGGAGGCTAAGGAGTGGAAGGGTCACTTGAGGCTAGGAATTTGAAACCCAGCAGGGCAACATAGAGACCCTGTCTCTACAAAACAATAATAATAAAAAAATTAGCTAGGCATGGTGGGGCATACCCGTAGTCCCAGGTATTTGAGAGACTGAGGCAGGAGATCCCTTGAGCCCAGATGCTTGGGCTGCAGTGAGGTATGATTGTGCCACTGCACTCCAGCCTGGATGACAGAGCAAGACTCTGTCTCTTAAAAAAGAGCTCAAGTTGGGCGGTGCCTGTGGCTCAACGGAGTGGGGCACAGGCCCCACATGCTGGACAAACATGGCCCCAGCTCTGGCCAAAAACTGCAAAAAAAAAAAAAAAAAGAGCTCAAGTCTAATATGTAAACAACAAATTTTAATATGACATGGTGAGAGGTATGCACAGGGCGTATGGAAGTATACCAGGGAAGCAAATGGAAATGTTGGTTAGTCACCTAATCCCATCTGAGTAAAAAGAAAAGTGAGAAAGAAGGTGGGGCTATGGATAGGCTTAGTAAATATAATTCCTAAAGCAAATGATGCTCGAAAAATGGGATATGCTCAGTTTTGTTTTCCCAATACAAGTATAAATAAAAAACAGTAATTTGGAACATGGCAGACAGCAAAGATTCGTGTTATATTTAACAAATAATTTGAAATTGTTTATATGAAAGAAACAAAGAGCTATTATGTGGGAATTGATTTTCTTGTCTATAAAGCGAGAAAAGCATTTCGATATTTGGTGTGAAATCTGATGATCAGTTATAAACCTATGATAATCAAATCTCCTTTAGGTCTATAGTTTCTTTCTTTCTTTCTTTTTTTTGGACACAGAGTCTCACTTTGTCACCCACAGTAGAGTGCCATGGCATCACAGTTCACAGCAACCTCAAACTCTTGGGCTTAAGCGAATCTCTTGCCTCAGCCTCCCAAGTAGCTGGGACTACAGATTTGCACCACAACACCTGGCTATTTTTAGAGATAGGGTCTTGCTCTTGCTCAGGCTGATCTCCAACCTGTGAGCTCTCCCAGAGTGCTAGGATTATAGGAGTAAGCCACCGTGCCAGGCTTAGATCTACACTTTCATAGAGATCGTGTGGTATATTGCCAGATGATGAGTTGGGCTAGGATAAGCTTACACCACAGTGACAAACAAAACCTCAGAGGCTTAACACGAAATTTATTTTTCACTTACAAAGTCTGCTATGGATCTGGAGATTCTCTAATGAAAAGCCCTCCATGAGATGAACAAAGAGACACAGGCTGTTATGATCTCTATGAACTCAACCTGAGACCTCTTCCGTAATTGCTATGGCAAAGAAAGAGAAACCTGAAAGGTCAAACATTGGCTACTAAATACTTTGGAAGTAGGTGGAAGTGACGTTTACTATTTTTGCCCAGAATCCATTGGCCAGAACTAATTATATGGCCCTTTCAAGGTATAATACTACCCTGTATCTGAAAAGAGAGCAGAATTGGATATGGGGGAAACAGATATCTCTATCACATCAGTGTTTAGGTAGAAATGTCTCTTTACTCAAAAACCCAATAATTGATAGGTGCTTTTCTCAAAAAATTAAAAAAAAAATACAGTCAGAGTATTTATGTTTCTATATGAACTTTGAATTAATTAACTGCTTATGTATAATTTTAAGTTTAAGATCAATGACAGACTTTAGAAAATGACCACGTTATTATTAGAAAGTTAAGGTCAGTAGCCACTATAAGTATTTAAACTTACCTTCCTAGCATAAAATAATATTCAGCATTTTATGGTGATCGAGCTTTCCAGATCTAGACTTTTCAAAGTGGAACACCTTTCTCAAGATCAACTGGGGTACTTGCTGAGAATGAAGATTCCTAGCCCCGTCTACAGAATGAAACTTTTTGGATGTGGAAAATCACATGCTTCCTAGGGATTACCATGCACACTGATGCTTGAGAACCACTGACTCAGAGGAAGTAGACGGTCAATGCTGAGAAAGGAAATAATAAGCTTCTTTGAGACTCAACTGTGGAGTAGAGTCAAAACTGCCTTCAGATTTGCCTGGTTGAAAGCAAGAAGATCTGATTTCACTCTGGTTAGGTTAGTTAGTGATCAAAAGAAATCTCAAAGAACAGTACTCTCACAGAAACATCTAGCTGTTTATTCAGATGGCAGACCCTTTCATGCTCACAGTCCTTGGACCTAGTTTGAGCACTAGAGCTCATTCAAGAAATTTGAATTTTAGTCTGATGTTTTTATTTTCACCTCTTATCTTTTCTATGTACGCTCGTTCCCTGGGTGATTTCCCCCAGCCTCATTGCTTTAAATATGGTCTATAAACTAACTCTTTGCAAATGTAGATCTCTAGATTGAACCTCTTTTCTAATTCCAGACTATTGCCTGCTCAGTATCTCCATTCATGACTAGTGGGCTTTTCAACATTTGCATTCAATATTAACAGTCTAAAACTGATCTGTGATAATCTTCCCACGGACTTACACCCTATCTCAGTTTATGAAAACTTCATTCTTTATTGGTTCAGGCCAGATTCTCTTTCTTCCAAATATAACATTGAATCTACCAACTAACTAATCCTCTCAGCTTCACTTTCAAAATACTCCCAAGGTTTGATCACTTCTTAGCTACCTCCACTGTCACTAAGCCACCAGCGTCTCTTACATGGCTTCTTGCAATAGCCACCTAACTCATCTGTCTGCTTCTTTTTGCTCAAGCTCCCTTTAGTCTATTCTCAACATGGCAGCCAACATGATAGTGCTAGAACATTATGACAGATAATATCTACGCCTATGCTCAAAACTCTGCAAAAGGTTCCCCACATCACTCAAAAGAAAAGCTAAAGTTCTTACAATGGCATGCAAGGCCTTATATGATCTGCCCCTCCTTTCCAGCCTTATCTCTTTCTGTACTCTCTCTTATTCACTCATTGAAGACACACTGAAATTTTATCATTTCCTTGAACACACCAGTCAAGGTCTTTCCTCGGGACCTCTGTATCTGCTATTCTAACAACTTAGATGATTTTTCACAGATATTTGCTGATCATCCTTCAGGTATTAGTTTAAAGGGCATCCTCTCAATAAGGTCTCCTTTGTCTACTGTACCTAAAATATCACTGTCCTCCCAGTCCAGCATGTTATATTCCCTTTCTTTATCATTACCACATATCACTACCTAATACACTCTGTATTTTATTTATATCTCATTTATTGTTTGCCTCTATCTACATCACATTAAAAGACTCATGAAAGCAAGTATTTTGGGAGTTTTGTATGCTGATGTATCTCAACATTGAGAACAGTGCATAGTCTGTACAATCCATAAACATTTCTCAAAAGAATGAATAAATATGAATAAATATTTATCTTCTAATGATATCCAGTTCTTGATTCATATAATTCTGATATCCATAGTTTATAAACGTCTTCATGAGCTATTGTTCACCACGGCTTCCTGTATACCTAAAACTGAAACTTTACACTCAAAATGGCTAAGTTGTCAAGAATAACTTAGAGCCAAGTGACAGAAAGTAGACATGATGACCAGAGTTTTGGCCTTCAAGAGGAGAACATTTCTTTTTTATTGTTTGGGATTCATTGAGGATACAATGAATTAGGTCACACTGGTTACATTTGTTATATAAGGTCCCTCTTATAATTGTGTCCCACCTCCAAGAGGTGTGCCATACGCTGTGACCCCCATCCACCTCCTTCCTCTCCTCTCCCCACCCCCTCATTCCCCTAACCCACCCCTTGTATCAGCTCATCTCCTGCCTTCATATTAGAACTGAGTACATTGGATTTTTCTTCTCCATTCTTGTGATGCTTTACTAAAAAGAATGTGTTCCGCTTCCATCCAGTTTAATACAAAAAATATAAAGTCTAAGAGGAGAACATTCTAGGACGACAGGAAAGAGTAAAAAGAATGGGATAAATGGTCTATGCAAAGATGGAGGTTCGGGCAGCACCTGTGGCTCAAGGAGTAGGGTGCCAGTCCCATATGCCGGAGGTGGTAGGTTCAAACCCAGCCCCGGCCAAAAAAAAAAAGATGGAGGTTCGTGGCTATAATCAGCAGCCTCAAAAATCTACCTAGTGATCCATGCTTCCTGATATTCAAGAGAAATTTCCTCCCCTTTCATGTGGGCTGGACCTAGCAACTCACTTCTAACAAATAGAATATAGCAAAAGTGATAGCAAGCCACTTCTGAAATTATGCTACAAAATGATTCCAGCTTTTCTATTGCTTGCCCTCTCTTGCTTTCTCTTACTTTCTTACTCTGGTTAAGCAGAACATCGTGTTACGAACTGTGCTATGAAAAGGCCTATATGACAAGGGCCTGAGGAAAACCTCCACCAACAGCCAGTGAGGCACTGGGACCTGTGAGAAGCCGAATCCTTCCATTAACCAGAGTGAGCTTGGGAGCATAAACTTCCCCTTGGGGTTTTGAAATGACTGCTGCCCTGCCAATACTTTGCAGCCTGACAGACCTTGAGCTAGAGGACCCAGCTAAGTCACTCTCAGTTTCCCGTTCCACAGAAACTATGAATATTTGCTATTTTAAACCACTGAGTTTTGGGGTAATTTTTCACTCAAGCATAGGTAACCAAATACAGTGTCTGTATAGCAAAATGTATAATTACATATGAGAAAAATCTTTTTAAGGAAACATAAATTGTGGTGACAGATGAGTGATAATTTTGAGCAAGAACCTGACCCGTGTTTATAGTAGTATTTGTCAAGCTGGTTATACACATATTTACTCATGCATTCCACAAGTATATGGTTGAGGACCAATTTAGCGAAGGTAGAATTCAAGGTGTTCAAGGTGAAGGGATAGAGCGATGAATACATGTCTACTTTAATGGAGTTTATAATCTAGTGTGGATGAGGGTAATGGGGCAAACATCAAGTTCAAAAATAAATAATTAATAATTTCAGATGAAAAATCGAATTAGGTGATGTAGAGATAGACTTGCCATGGAGGTGGGGTACATCTGTTGAAGGCTTCTTGGAGTATGTAATCATTGTGTTGAATTCTTTTTTTTTTTTTTAGAGACAAGAGTCTCACTTTGTTGCCCTTGGTAGAGTGCCATGGCATTACAGCTCACAGCTACCTCCAGCTCTTGGGCTTAGTGATTCTTTTGCCTCAGCCTCCCAAGTAGCTGGGACTACAGGCTTCTGCCACAATGCCTGGCTATTTTTTGTTGCAGTTTGGCTGGGGCCGGGTCGAACCCACCACCCTTGGTATATGGGGCCGGCGCCCTACTCACTGAGCCACAGGTGCTGCCCCACTGTGTTGAATTCTGTGTGATGAGAAAGACACAGAAATGGGAAAATATGCAGACAAGTCATTATGGGCAGAAGGAAAGGTAAATGCTCACCTGGGAATTAAGTATGTAGGCAGGGGCTAGATTATATAACTGGTTTGGATTTTATTCAAAATGTAGTAGAATGGCCTTAGAGAATTTAAGCAAGGGAGTGAACTCAGCATTTTGGGAGACTGAAGTGAGAGGATCTTTTGAGGCAAAAAGGTTAAGACCACCCTGGGCAACTTAGCAAGACCCTGTCTGTACAAAAAATAAAAAAAAATTAGCTGGGTGTGGTGGCATCCATCTGTAGTCCTGGCTACTTGGGAGGCTGAGGTTTGAGGATTGCTTGAGTCTAGGGGTTTGAGACCGCAGTGAGCTATGATTGCCTTACTGTACTCCAACCTGAGGGCCAGAGTGAGACCTTGTTTCTAAAAATAAATAAATAAAAACAAAGGAGTAGAATATTCCATTCTAAGTGTTTGGATAATCATTCTGGCTTCTGTATAAAGAATGGCTTGTGATGAAATGGGGGGATTATATGGAAGAAGAAACAGTTACAGAGGAATGAAGGTGAGAATGGCATTACATGGATATAATATGTAGTTCGTCTACTCACCAGGGGTTAATTACAGCCTACTTTTCTTGACAATGGAGCATTGAGCCATCAAGTTCTTGCATGAGGGGAGACTACGCAGCTGTGGCCAACTCACAAATGGGTCCTACTTACATCCTTGTCAGTATAACCCGACTGATCAGCAAATTGGTTTGTGCATAAGGTGATGTTAGGGGAATAAAAAGAAACCAAATTTGCAGTCAACTCATTTGTTTTTAGGACAGGGTCAGGTTCACTTCTATTAATCAAAAGAACATTTAAAGATATATTAGACAGTGTTTTGTGCAGAGAGCAACTCTTCATTTCTCAAGAAAAAATGCAACTTTGATGGTTTTAAAACAGCTGTTAAAATTTTCTTTTTGTGTTCATGAATAAGATTTTTATGACCTTGAAGACTAGCTTCACAGCACTATAAACCAATTAAATGTTAAGCATAGTCTTTCTTAACCTTGGTAATAAGTATTCCACATAGAAATGGCTTTTCAACTCCCTTTATGCTAATTAGGACTCCAAGTAAAAAACAAATTACAAGAAGAGATATACTCTGTTGATTGGCCTTATCAACTTCCACAAGAAAAAAAGAAAATGATGAAACGTGTCATGGGATGGAAAAGTTGAAATGCTTACAGCTGTTACTTTGACAAATTGCTAGCCTGGTGCCGACTCACAGTCTAAAGGTCTACAGAAAGTGAGAGAAGTGAATAAGGCGAAGTAGGAAGTAGTCACAAACTTAGCAAATCACCAGGATTTCTAAAGAATTATAGAAAATGATAAAGTCTGGTAACATGACTTTATTGCATGTTTAACGCTCAAGAGGAGGCCATTGAGAAAAGAATAGCCTCTTACTATAATGCATATCCTGATTGAATATGTGGATGAGGAGGGATGATATGCTAGTTTCTTAAAGCTGCCATAACAAATTCAAACAAACTTGGTGACTTAAAGCAAAAGAAGTTGATTCTTTCACAGTGCTGGAGGCCAGAAGTCCCAAATCAAGGTGTCAGCAGGGTCGTTTTTCCCCTCGATTTCTGAGGCAAAATCTGTTCTATGCCTTTTCCCTAGTGGAAAGATTTCTGGTGGTGCCAGCAGTCCTTAGTATTCTTTGGCTTATAGACAGATAACTAATTTCTTGCTGTGTCCTCACATGGCCTTCTTCTCTGTGTCTCTTTGAGTCTCAAATTTCCCTCTCCTTTCTCTAATGAAGACAACTACTCATTAGATTTAGGGTCTATTCTAAATCCAGGAAGACCTTTTCTTGAGATCCCCAACTTAATTACATCTGCAAAATCTCCATTTTCAAGGAAGGCCATGTGTACAGGTACTAGGGGTTAGGACTTGAAGGTATCTGTCTGGGAGATTAATGCCCTGTACATGGCAAATAAAAATGATTAAATTTGAGAAGCACAATGTGGGCTCACATTGTTTGGAGTGAGTGAATAAACTAACTTTTTCTTATTATCCACTAGATTAATTTTTATTCTAGCATATTTAAGAATATAGAAGTACAAAGAAAAAATTAAACATATTATTTAATTTTCAAAGATTTTTAAGACCAATAAAAAGTCATCTTTCAGTGACCACTGAAAGAACCATTTTAATGTTGATTTTTAAAAATAAAAATTGAAGTATAACATACATAAGTCTATAATTTGTAACTGTACTGCTTGATTAACTTTCACAAAGTAAACACATCCATGTAAACACCATTCACATCAAGAAATTGAACACTATCATCACCCCAAAGTCCTTGTCATTTCAGTCACTGCTGGCATTCTTGAGTGTAACCACAATCCTCACTTGCAACTTTCTATAGAACATTTCTTCCTGTTTTTAAACTCTGTATAAATGTATCATATAGTATAGTATTATTTTGTATTTGGCTGCTTTTATTGATTATTATATTTACACATTGCAAATGATAGCACATTCTCATTGCTGGATGTTATTTCACTGTATGAATGTGCCACAATTTATTAATCCATTCTACTGTTGATAGATATTTGAATTCTCCTGGTTTTGGCTATTATGGCAAGTGCTGCTATGGACTTACTTTATATGTTTGTGGTACATATATATGAACATTTATTCTGGATATAGAGGGGGTGCCAAAAAAATGTATACACATTTTAAGAGATCCTTCTAGAAGTAAATTGATCATTCTCAAAGAGTGTATTAATTGCAGGTAAAATGGATATTTATAGCATATTTAGGTACACTTAACTAGTAACAGTACTTTCAATTCAACTTCAAAAAGTAATACATAGATAACATCTCCTAAAATGTGTATATATATTTTGGCACATTCTGCATAGAGCATGCATATTTTCAGTTTTGGCAGATATTGCTAAACTCTTTTCAAAAGTGGTTGTATCAATTAACACTCTCACCAGCAGTGTTTGAGAATTCCAGTTGCTCCACATCCTTAACAAAACTTGGTATTGTCAGTCTTTTTAAATTTTAGCCAATTTGGTAGGAAACAAAGGTAATTTACGATACAATTGAAGCAATTGATGAACTCTTTGAAATGAGACTATATTTTGCTTTGATGATTGAAATGTTCCACTTTAAGGTGTCCAGGATTGATGGCATTCAATCCATAGGAATGAAAGAACAGTTGACCCTACAATGAATAATATTTTCACTAACATAATGATGTCTCTGGGGTTTAGCTTTTACAATCTCTAGATGAAACATGAAACAGTTAAATATGACTATGGAATGGAAGGAAAACATTAGCAGCTCTAACAATGTAAAATGAGGGAAAACTGATGAAAGGTGGGAGGCGGAAGGAAGAACTGGAAAAAAGGGCTGTTGTGTCTTCATCTTACAAGGTAGATAGTAAAGACGTAAGAGTGAAAAGTTGATAGAACATGAAATAGCTTTTAATATATATTCTTTAAAGTTATAAAAGCAACCAGTAGAAAAACAAAAAATAATAATATAATTTAGATAAATTAGAAGGAAGTCATGGGAAAGTGGAATTTTATGTATATTATTTAAAGTTACAAAAGCAATCAATAAAAAATCTTCAAGATAACATAATTAAGAACAAATAGAAGTAGGAGATAGAATTTGGATTAATATAACTGAACTAAATCTATATTTTTCATAGAAGGTGGTAAATAGATATAATTTAAAGTTGACAAAGCAAGAAATAGATGCATAAACTTACAGAGTTATTTAGAGTTACTAAGATAAATATTCAAAGAGCTACAAGAGATTAAAAGAGGTTGCCACTGAAGAATGTCCTTGACAGTGGAATAGTCTAGGCCTACAGATGGTTCTTAGAAATGGTTGCTATTCATTATAATCTTTCTTGTATGACATGTTTAGTATGTACGTATATTACTTTTATATAAGACAATGAAATGTTTAAAGTAAGAATTATTTGGGGAGATGATCACCACTAATTCTTTTTGTTTCAGTTACTTCAACCCCTATTTTGTAGAGAAGAAAGAGAAAGAAAAGAGAGAATCATAAGTGAGAATGAAGGTGCATTATGTAATCCAAAAATCAAGATGTTGGAGAACAACATTAGAAAAGAAGACTGGTGAAAAGAAAGATTCAGAATCAGGGAGGCGCCTGTGGCTCAAAGGAGTAGGGCACTGGTCCCATATATGGGAAGTGGCAGGTTCAAACCAGGCTCCAGCCAAAAACAGCAAAAAAAAAAAAAAAAGAAAAAAAAAGAAAGAAAGAATCAGATTGAAAATAAATGATAAATAAGATATTAACTTATTTGTGAGGTTCTATTATCATAAACATATTCTTCTTAGCAAAGTATCTCAGGAATGGAAGAAAAAGTATCCAATGTACTCAGCCCTACTATGAAGCTAAATTATAGCTTTCACATGAAGACTATAACCCAACTATAGCACAAGACTATTGGGTAAGGGCCAAAGAAGGGGAAGGGAGGGTGGAGGTTTTGGTGGAGGGAGGGTAATGGATGGGGCCACATCTATGGAGCATCTTAGAACGGGTACAGGCGATTGCACTAATGTACACAGCTATGATTTAACAATAAAAAAAAAGAACTCACCTGGCTTATTGTACCCTCAATGAATCCCCAACAATAAAAAAAAAAAAGAACTCTTACTTAATCAGAACTTTTGTTTTCACAATTTTATCTGATTTGAATCAGTTTAGGGCTTGAAAACTTAGACATGTGACACATTCAGAAATATAGGGAGAATGTACTGGCTGTCCTGCCTCCCAGCTTTCTAGGTCAATTCACTATTTACCTGTTTTCAAATAAATCTCACTGTCAATATGATCTTATTACTTCCTGCTCAAAATCCTTCACTGGCTCCTCATTGCCTATTCAATTAAGCATTAAATGCTCACTTTGGCATTTGATGCCCTGAATTATATGGCCTCAACATACAGGTTGACTTTCATTGCGCTGCTGTCAAGTGTTAGGATGGGGATTTGAACTGAGGCAGCCTTTGAAGCCTATGCTCTTTCACCCTACACTGTACATATTAACCTCTCATGTGAAACTCACATGTGCACATAAATAAACACATAGGAAAGGTCATTCTTTGCAGCATTGCTTATAAGAATAGAAAACTGAAAGCCATTTAGCTGCCTAATAGGAAAAGGTGATAAGAAATCCTGGTAAGGTCATAGTATAAGAATAAAAGACAATTAAAATAAATGAACTAGATATATATGCTCAATAAGAATAAATCACCAGAGCAAAATGCTGATTGAAAGTAGCAAATCTTAGAGGGTTTCTGTGTTATAACAGAAACATGTATTATAAAAATGAATAAAATTATAAAAAATATAGATCAATTTGAAATACTTTCATGAAACTGGCATTAATCTACACAGCTATGATTTAATAAAAAATATATAGATCAAAATAAGGATGGTGGTTACCTCTGTGGAGCAAATGAACATAACTGAATTGAGAATGGTACAAAAGAGGCATCAACACTAGTCATAGTGTACTTCTTTTTTTAAGTTTTAGATTAATATGAAGGTATTCAGTTGCATTGTTTGCATTTGTAAGGTAAAGCTTGAGTTGCACTTGAGTCCTTCATCCAGATAGCATGCCATATACCCCTACATTGTACCCATTAAGTGGGAACTTACCAACTCCTCTTGATTTTTCCTCCCCTCCCCCCTTCTTGAATTAAATTGTTTTTCCCCCCCAATGGGCCTGTAATTGTTGATTTATTAGTTTCAATATAGTATTGTGTACATGGGATGCTTGCTTTTCCATTCTTGAGATGCTTTACTTTGGAGAATGTTCTCCAAATCCATCCAGGTAAATACAAAAGATAAAAAGTCTCCATATTTTTTATGGCTGAATAATATTCCATGATATACATATGCCACAGTTAATTAATCCATTCATAGGTTAAGGGCCACTTGAATTGTTTCCACATCTTTGCAATTATGAATTGAGCTGCTATAAACAAATGTCCTTATGATAAAATGATTTTTTTTCTTCTGGGTTGATACCTAGTAATGGGGCTGTGTGGGATCAAATGGATCATCTACTTTTAGCTCTTTGAGGATTCTTCATACTCCTTTCCATAGAGGCTGTATTAGTTTGCAATCCTACCAACAGTGCACAAATGTTCCTCTCTCTGCATCCACACCAGCATCTATAGCTTTGGGACCTTGTGATGTGGGCCATTCTCACTGGGGTTAAGTGATATCTCAGGGTGATTTTGATTTGCATTTCTCTGACGATTAGGGATAATGAGCATTTTTTCATGTGTTTGTTGGCCATTTGTCCTCTTGGGAAAAGATTCTGTTCATGTTTCTTGCTCAGTGATTAATGAGGTTGTTTGCTTTTTTTCTTGCTGATTTGCTTAAGTTCTTTGTAGATTCTGGTTATTAGCCCTTTGTCAGATTTGTAACATGCAAATATCTTCTCCCATTTTGATGGTTCTCTATTTGCTTTGTTGAGAAAACAATATGGCAAATAACTAATATGGGCGTATGGGTAATTATGGTATTCTCTGTCTTCTCTGTATGTTTAGGATATATAACAACTCTATAAAACAAACTTATAATTAGAAAAATAATTGGAAAGGTATATGTTTTAATTTTTATTTCAGGGTGATTAGATTATAGGTGACATTGTTCTCCTCTTTGCTTATATATTTTTCTCAATTTAAAAAATAATATTTTTTACTTCTAGTTTCCAGCCTGACATGTAAAAGATATTGTAAGAGGTCACTTCCATTCTCATAACAAGAGAAAAGCTGGTAAAAAATCCTAAAATTCTACAGTTCTTCTTAGTTCCACCAGAAATTTGAGGTCACAGGACAAACCATCTCCCCATAAGCTGGAGACACACATGATATAGTGAATCACAGTTTACCAGGAACAGATGCTGCTGTTCAAACCTGGCAAGAACACTAAAGGCTACCTGACTAATTGATGGAAAGTGAGGGTGGATTAGATTGATAGTTAAAAACAGCTGAGGGTTCAGCCTTATGGGGACTCTCACATTTTTGTATTGCCCCTATGAACCCAATCAAGTTCTTTGGGTAAAAAATGAAGAAAAGCCCCCTTGTGTTTCAAATATGGGTAGTGGTGGTGAGAATAACCATTTTGAAATAAGCTTAGAACGCCTCTTCTCCTTAACAACACCTCATCCACATGGGAAACTACTTTACTATGGTCAAATCCACTTGAATTTTGCCAAACTGACCTGAGGAAAGGTGAATATCCAACTCTAGCAACTTTTAACCTTCCTATCTCACCTAAGGGGAGGAGGAAGACTGAGATGCACTACTGAAGGTCATAGAGCAGGGACATGGGCCTGCTGAAAGACTAAAACCTAATCATAAGGTTATAGGGTGCTTGTCCTCTCTCCACAACTTATTGCCGCATTAAATATGGCTCCTCTATAATAAAGCGGGATTACAGATGAAAAAATTCAAAGCCTCACCCAATTTAAGGAGTTTCTGAAAACGTGGGAGACAAAAACATGAGCACTAGAAAAAAATTTAGGTTTTGACTCCACAGCTACAGCAAGCAGTAAATACAACTTAACTTCTAGCCAAATAAACATAAAATGTTACATTAAAGGCCTATTTAACTCAGCTTCTTTCACACAAATGTATCACATCCACCTTTCAAGAAAAATTTCCTAGGTATGCTAAGAGGCAAAAAAAAATAAATAAAATACAATCTGAAGAGACAAAGTAAGAATCAGACTCAAATAAGGCAGAGATGTTGGAATTACCAGGCTTGGAATTTAAAATAGCTGATGTTATTGGCTGAATTGTGTCCCTCTTAAATTCATATGTTGAAATGGTAAGCTTGAGTACTTCAGAATGTGACTGCATGTGGAGATCCAGTCTCAAAAGACATAATTAAGTTAAAATGAGGCCATTAGGTGGGCCCTAATTTAATATGACTGGTATCCTTATGAGAAGAGACAATTAGGACATAGACACATATAGAGGGAAGACAATTTGAAGATACAGGGAGATGGCCATCCACAAGCCAATGAGGGAGGCTTCAGAGAAAAACAGCTCTGCCAACACCTTGTCTCAGACTTCTAGCCTCCAGAACTATGAGAAAAAAAATTATCTTGTTTAAGCCATTCATTAAGCCAGTGGTACTTCTTAATATGATATTTAAAATGCTAAGGGATCTGATGGGAAAAGTGAGCAATGTACAAAGACAGATTTAATGCAAGCATACAGAAGGAAAGTCTAAGTAAAAAAGCAAAAGGAAATTCTAGAAATAAAACACACAGACATAAATAATATTTGTGATGGATTCATCAGTAGAGTGGACACAGCTGAGGAAAAAACTTAAAAATATTAAAGATATGCTAATAAATGTGCCCCAAACTGAAAGCATAAAGAAAATATAATGGAAAACATAGACTGTCCAAGAACTGTGAGACAATTATAAACAAATTAACAAATATACATGGGGAAGATCAGAAGAAGAAGACAAAGAGCAAATCTAAGGAATATGCGCTAGTTTCGATCACATACTTTGTGGCTAAAAGGGATAGGAATTCATTGTCACACAGTTCTGAAGTTTAGAAATCTGAATGAATGTGTTGCAAGGGCTATGTTTCCTCTGAAACCTGTAGGGTAGTCGTTCCATGCCTTTTGTGGTTTGCTGGCAATCTTTGGTGGTCCTTGGCTTGCAGCTGCATGCATGACATTCTACCTGTGTATTTTCATGTCTTTGCATGGCTGTTGTCTTATAAGGACACCAGTCATATTGGATTAAGAGCCCACCCTACTTAAAATATGACCTCATCTTAACCTTATTTCCAAATAAGGTCATGTTCAGAGTACTGAGAATTAAGATTTCGATATATCTTTTGGGGGAGTGGGTACAATTCAGCCTATAACATCATATCATTTTCAAACTGCAAAAAATCAAAGGCAATTAAAATAAATTTAAAGAAGCCAATGATGGGGGGAGGAACAATCTTACCTATAGAGGAATAACTACAAGAATGATATCAAATTGTTCTTCACAAACTACGAAAACAAAGACAGTAAAGTGAACTATTTACAATGTTGAGAAAACTTCCAATATTCTGTACCTTGAAAAATTATCATTAAAAAGTGAAGGTGAAATACTTTTTAAGACAAAAAAGCTTTTTGTCTGGCTGTGTGCAGTGGCTCACACCTGTAATCCTAGCACCCTGGGAAGCAGAGGAGGGTGGATTGCTTGAGTTTATGAGTTTGAGACCAGCCTGAGCAAAAGTGAGACCCCCATCTCTAATAGAAACAGAGAAAAACTGAGGCAAGAGGATCGCTTGAGCCCGAGTTTGAGGTTGCTGTGAGCTATGACGCCACAGCACTCTACCCAGGGTGACAGCTTGAGACACTGTCTCAAAAAAAGAAAGCTTTTTGTCAGTGGTGAGAGGTGTGGGTCCAGTATCAGTCTTCTGCATGTGGATAATCAGCTCTCCTAGCACCATTTGTTAAATAAGTATTCTTTTCCCCAGTGCATGTTTCTGTTAGGCTTATGAAACATCAAATGATGATATGTGGCTGGGTTCATCTTTAGATTCTCTGTTCTGTTCCATAGGTTTATGTCTCTATTTTTGTGCCAGTACAATGCTATTTTGATCACTATAGACTTGTAGTATAACCTGAAATCTGGCAACATAATGCCTCCAGATTTGTTTTTCTTTCTAAGAACTGTATTTACTATTCAGAGTTTTTTCTGGTTCCATATGAATGAAAGTACTATTTTCTTAAGTTCTTTAAAGTATGACATTGGTGTTTTGATGAGGATTGCATTAAATCTACAGATTGCTTTGGGTAGTATGGACATTTAACTGGACCACACCTCTCACCACTGACAAAAGTTAATTCTCACTGGATAAAAGATTTAAATTTAAGACATGAAACAATAAAAATTCTAGAAGAGAATGTGGGGAAAACTCATGACAAAATTGTCCTAGGAAAAAAACTTTATGAGGAAGACCCCCCCCCGAACCCAGCAATTGCAACAACACCAAAAATAAATAACTGGGATTTGATCAAGCTAAAAAGTTTTTGCACAGCTAAGGGTACCACAAACAAAGCAAACAGACAGCTGTAGGAATGGGAGAAGATTTTTGTGTGGTATGAATCTGACAAAGAAAGCCCTGACAATTAGAATCTACAAAGAACTCAAACAACAAGAAAAGAGCAAACAACCCCCTCTATAAGTGGACAAGAGACTTGAACAGAAACTTCTCAAAAGATGACAGAATGGCCAACAAACACATGTAAAAATGCTCATCATCTTTAATCATCAGAGAAATACAAATCAAAACCACACTGAGATATCACTTAACTGCAGTAATTAGCCCACATCACTAAGTCCCCAAACTGCAGATGCTGGTGTGGATGTGGAGAGAAGAGAACACTCCTACACTGCTAGTGGGATTGCAAATGAATACAACCTTTTTGGAAAGAAGTATGGAGAATCCTCAAAGAACTAAAAGTTGACTTTCCATTTGATCCTGCAATCCCATTACTAGGTATCTCCCACAAGAAAAAAATCATTTTACCACAAAAACATTTGCATAAGAATATTGATTGCAGCTCTGTTTATAATTGCCAAGTTGTGAAAACAACCCAAATGCCCATCAACCCATGAATGGATCAACAAACTGTGGTATATGTATATCATGGAATACCATTCAGCCATTAAAAAGATGGAGATTTTATATCTTTTACATTTGCCTGGATGGAGCTGGAACACATTCTTCTTAGTAAAGTATCTTGAGAATGGAAAAATAAAAATCCAATATACTCGATACTAATATGAAACCAATATATAGACAATTACATGCTCATATGAACAATAAAACACAAATATAGTCTAATACAGGGGCAGAGGAAGGAGGCACGGGGACAGAGGGTGGAGGATGATTAGCAGGAGGGAGGGCATGTGGTGGGATCTCACCTAATGTGCACATTGTGAGGGTATATGGCACACCTCCTGGGAGAGGGACTCTTCTATAACTGGAACTTCACCCTGGAATTGAGAACAATGTAATCTAAAAATTTGCACCCTCATATTAATTTGAAATAAAAAATAAAAAAACAAACAAAAAAATTGAGGGAATATGTCACCAGTAGTCCTACCTTATAATAAATGTTAAAAGAAACTCTCCGTAGAGAAGGAAAATAATATTAATCATAACCTCAGATCCACATGAAAAAGTAAGAAGTCTAGAAAAGGAATAAATGAAAGTAAAATGAAATTTTTATTTTTCTTATTTTTAATCTAACAAATAGCATTTTTTTCAAAATAATAATAGCAATAATGTATTTGGTGGTCATACCTTGTAGATATGTTAAATTAACAACAGTAATGGGATAAGTGATAGGATGGAGAAATTGGAAATACGCTGTCATAAGGTACCTATACTATAGGTATAGTATGGTATACCATGAAATGGCATAGAGTTATTTGAGATTATATTAGATTAGTTGTAGATGTATATTGCAAACTCTAGGTTAAAAATAAGTATAATTGACACACCATAAGAAGAGAGAAATGAAATCATATAAAAATCCTCATTTAAAACTTGAGAACACAGAAATAATGTAGAACATAAAGTTAAAGAAAAAATGACAAGAATGAAAAATAAGGCGCCGCAACACACGATCGGTGCCTGCCCCGACCTCTGTAAGAGCTGCTCCACGACAAGTGATTGGCGCCCGCCTGGACCTCCACAAGAGCTGTGCTGGGACCCATGATTGGTGCCCAGTGGACTTCTGGAAGAGCTGCACCATGACCTGCGACCAGCGATCAGTGCCTGACCAGACCCTGGTAAGAGCTACGTCGTGACCCACAACCCGTGCCTGCTGGGCCTGCCCATGCCCTGACCAGGAACTCCAGGAGCCGCGCAACCCCGAGTCCTCCCTCTTGTACTCTCTCTGCCTCCACACCAGCCTTCTCATCTGCCTAGGGACTCTGGCAGCCGCGTGCCCTCCAGAGCCCTCCCTACCTCTGCGTGGAGCCCTTCTTCTGGCCAGAGACTGCTGAGGCCTTGGACCCTCTGTGCCAAAGTCACTGGACACAAGGCACTCCCAGAACTGTGTGCACCACCCCCTGCTCTTTTGCTGGATCTGGGTGTGTCACACCCCAGAGCTGCTCCCACAACCAGAACTCCCTGGCTGGGGCAGCCGCAGAGGAGCTACACAGGTTCACTCCCTAGGAAGATCCAGGAACAATAGAGTGATCCCACTGGGGTCTAATCTTGGAGAGACACCTCCCCAACTCTGAGGATGGCCAGAGGCAACGGTGAAAAACAATCATGAGGCAAAATCAATGGAAATACTCTGGCAATATGAATAATCAGAGTAGATCAACTCCCCCAAGGAACAATGGGGCAGATGCAGCACAAAATCCCATGTACAAACAAATAGCTGAGATGTCAGAAATCGAATTCAGAATCTGGATAGCAAATAAGATCGAATTAGAATTCCAAGCAGTAACACAAAAGATGTCGCAAGAATTCAACGAAATCAAAGACAAAATGACCAAAGATTTTCACACATTGAGACAAGAAGTTTCAGCCCTCAAAGATCTGAGAAACACAGTAGAATCCCTCAGTAACAGAATGGAGCAAGCAGAAGAAAGAATTTCTGACATTGAAGACAAAGCTTTCAAATGCTCCCAAACTCTCAAAGAGGAAGAGAAATGGAGGGCAAAAACAAATCACTCTCTCAGAGAGCTCTGGGAGAAGCTGAAGAAAACCAATATTCATCTTATAGGGAACCCGGAAAGCCACGAAGTGGCGACACAAGGCACAGAGTCTCTTCTCCACAAGATGATGAAAGAGAACATTCCGGACATGCCAAGAAATTCTGAATTTCAGATAGCTGACAGTTTCAGAACTCCAGCATGACTCAACCCGAATAAGACATGCCCCAGAGACATCATAATCAATTTCACTAAAGTTAATATGAAGGAGAAAATTCTGAAAGCAGCCAGACAAAAGAAGCCAACACCTACAAGGGCAAGAATATTAGAATAACTGCAGATCTCTCTGCTGAAACATTTCAAGCTAGAAGAGGATGGTCATCAACTTTTAATCTCCTAAAACAAAATAACTTTCAACCCAAGATCCTGTACCCAGCTAAACTAAGTTCATTTATGATGGAGAAAATAAATACTTCAATGACATTCACATGTTGAAGAAATTTGCCATAACAAAACCAGCTCTCCAGGATATTCTCAGAGCTATTCTCCATTAAGACCAGCATAATCCTCCACCACAAAAGTAAACCCACCCAGAAAATGTTGATCAAATTCCAACTTCCACAGTCGCAAAAGGATTAAAAACGTCCACCGGACTCTCGAAAGGCTTATCAGTATTCTCAATTAACGTGAATGGTTTAAATTGTCCTCTAAAGAGGCACAGGTTGGCTGACTGGATACAAAAACTCAAGTCAGATATCTGCTACATACAAGAATCTCACCTTACATTAAAAGACAAATATAGACTCAAGGTGAAGGGACGGTCATCTATACTCCAGGCAAATGGAAAGTAGACAAAACCAAGCATTGCAATCCTATTTGCAGATGCAATAGGTTTTAAATCAACCCAAATAAGGAAGGATAGGAATGGACACTTCATATTTGTTAAAGGTAATACTCAATATTTTGAGATTTCAATTATTAATATTTATGCATCCAACCAGAATGCACCTCAATTTATAAGAGAAACTCTAACAGATATTGAGCAACTTGATTTCCTCCAGTTCATAGTACTTGGAGATTTTAACACCCCTTTAGCAGTCCTGGATAGATCCTCCAAAAAAAAGCTAAACAAAGAAATTTTAGATTTAAATGTAATCATTCAACATCTGTACTTAACAGACATCTACAGAACAATTCATCACAACAAAACTGAATACACATTCTTCTCATCAGCCCATGGAACATACTCCAAAATTGACCACATCCTAGGCCACAAATCTAACCTCAGCAAATTTAAACAATAGCAATTATTCCTTGCATCTTCTCAGACCATCATGGAATAAAAGTTGAATGCAATAACAACAGGAATCTGCATACCTATACAAAAACATGGAAGCTAAATAACCTTATGCTGAAGGATATATGGGGTATAGATGAGATCAAGAAGGAAATTATCAAATTTTTGGAACCAAACACAATGAAGACACAAACTATCAGAACCTCTGGGATATTGCAAGGGCAGTCCTAAGAGGGAAATTTATAGCACTGCAAGCTTTCCTCAAGAAAATGGAAAGAGAGGAAGTTAATAACTTAATGGGACATCTCAAGCAACTGGAGAAGGAAGAACATTACAACCCCAAACCCAGCAGAAGAAAAGAAATAACCAAAATCAGAACAGAATTAAATGAAATTGAAAACAAAAGAATTATCCAACAGATCAATAAATCCAAAAGTTGGTTTGTTGAAAAGATCAATAAAATAGATAAACCTTTGGCCAACCTAACCAGGAAAAAAAGAGTAAAATCTCTAATTTCATCCATCAGAAATGGTAATGATGAAATAACAACAGACCCCTCAGAAGTTCAAAAAAATCCTTAATGAATACTACAAGAAATAGTACAAGAAATTCTACTCTCAGAAATATGGAAATCTGAAAGAAATCGACCAACACTTGGAAGTACGCTAAGTACCAACACTTAGCCAGAACGAAGTGGAAATATTGAACAGGCCTATATCAAGTTCCGAAATAGCATCAATTATACAAAATCTCCCTAAAAAGAAAAGCCCAGGACCAGATGGCTTTACGTCAGAATTCTACCACCCTTTAAAGAAGAACTAGTACCTATATTACTAAACCTCTTCCAAAATATAGAAAAGGAAGGAATACTACCCAACACATTCTATGAAGCAAACATCACCTTGATCCCTAAACCAGGGAAAGACACAATAAGAAAAGAAAATTATAGACCAATATCACTAATGAATATTGATGCAAAAATACTCAATAAGATCCTAACAAACAGAATCTAACAACACATAAAAAAAATTAAGCACCATGACCAAGTAGGATTTATCCCAGGGTCTGAAGGCTGGTTCAATATACGTAAATCTAGAAATGTAATTCAGCACATAAACAAACTAAGAAATAAAGACCGTATGATTTTCTCAATTGATGCAGAAAAAGCTTTTGACAATATCCAGCATCCCTTCATGATCAGAACACTTAAGAAAATTGGTATAGAAGGGACATTTCTTTATTTTATTTTTATTTATTTATTTATTTATTTTTTGAGACGCAAATCTTTTTTTTAATCATTGTTGGTGATTCATTGAAGGTACAATATGCCAGGTTACACTGATTGCAATTGTTAGGTAAAGTCCCTCTTGCAATCATGTCTTGTCCCCATAAAGTGTGACACACACCAAGGCCGCACCCCCCTCCCTCCATCCCTCTTTCTGCTTTTCCTCCCCCCCATAACCTTAATTGTCATTAATTGTCCTCGTATCAAAATTGAGTGCATAGGATTCATGCTTCTCCATTCTCGTGATGCTTTACTAAGAATAATGTCTTCCACTTCCATCCAGGTAAATACAAAGGATGTAAAGTCTCCATTTTTTGTAATGGCTGAATAGTATTCCATGGTATACATATACCACAGCTTGTTAATCCATTCCTGGGTTGGTGGGCATTTAGGCTGTTTCCAAATTTTGGCGATTGTAAATTGAGCTGCAATAAACAGTCTAGTACAAGTGTCCTTATGATAAAAGGATTTTTTTCCTTCTGGGTAGATGCCCAGTAATGGGATTGCAGGATCAAATGGGAGGTCTAGCTTGAGTGCTTTGAGGTTTCTCCATACTTCCTTCCAGAAAGGTTGTATTAGTTTGCAGTCCCACCAGCAGTGCAAAAGTGTTCCCTTCTCTCCACATCCACGCCGGCATCTGCAGTTTTGAGATTTTGTGATGTGGGCTATTCTCACTGGGGTTAGATGAAATCTCAGGGTTGTTTTGATTTGCATTTCTCTAATATATAGAGATGATGAACATTTTTTCATGTGTTTCTTAGCCATTTGTCTGTCGTCTTTAGAGAAAGTTCTATTCATGTCTCTTGCCCATCGATATATGGGATTGTTGGCTTTTTTCATGTGGATTAATTTGAGTTCTCTATAGATCCTAGTTATCAAGCTTTTGTCTGATTGGAAATATGCAAATATCCTTTCCCATTGTGTAGGTTGTCTCTTTGCTTTGGTTATTGTGTCCTTAGCTGTACAGAAGCTTTTCAGTTTAATGAAGTCCCATTTGTTTATTTTTGTTGTTGTTGTTGTTGCAATTGCCATGGCAGTCTTCTTCATGAAGTCTTTCCCCAGGCCAATATCTTCCAGTGTTTTTCCTATGCTTTCTTGGAGGATTTTTATTGTTTCATGCCTTAAATTTAAGTCCTTTATCCATCTTGAGTCAATTTTTGTGAGTGGGGAAAGGTGTGGGTCCAGTTTCAGTCTTTTACATGTAGACATCCAGTTCTCCCAACACAATTTATTGAATAGGGAGTCTTTCCCCCAAGGTATGTTCTTGTTTGGTTTATCGAAGATTAGGTGCTTGTAAGATGTTGGCTTCATTTCTTGGTTTTCAATTTGATTCCAAGTGTCTATGTCTCTGTTTTTGTGCCAGTACCATGCTGTCTTGACCACTATGGCTTTGTAGTACAGACTAAAATCTGGTATGCTGATGCCCCCAGCTTTATTTTTATTACTAAGAACTGCCTTAGCTATACGGGTTTTTTTCCAGTTCCATACAAAACACAGAATCATTTTCTCCAAATCTTGAAAGTACGATGTTGGTATTTTGATAGGAATGGCATTGAGTAGGTAGATTGCTTTGGGAAGTATAGATATTTTAACAACGTTGATTCTTCCCATCCATGAGCCTGGTATGTTCTTCCATTTGTTAATATCCTCTGCTATTTCCTATCTGAGGATTTCATAGTTTTCTTCATAGAGATCCTTCACCTCCTTTGTTAGGTATAGTCCTAGGTATTTCATTTTCTTTGAAACTCTGATGAAGGGAGTTGTGTCCTTAATTAGCTTCTCATCTTGACTGTTATTGGTGTACACAAAGGCTACTGACTTGTGGACATTGATTTTATATCCTGAAACATTACTGTATTTTTTGATGACTTCTAGGAGTCTTGTGGTTGAGTCTTTGGGGTTCTCTAAGTATAAGATCATGTCGTCAGCAAAGAGGGAGAGTTTGACCGCCTCTGCTCCCATTTGGATTCCCTTTATTTCCTTGTCTTGCCGAATTGTATTGGCTAGAACTTCCAGCACTATATTGAATAGTAAAGGTGACAGAGGACAACCTTGTCTGGTTCCAGTTCTAAGAGGAAAAGCTTTCAGTTTTACTCCATTCAGTAAAATATTGGCTGTGGGTTTGTCATAGATAGCTTCAATCAGTTTTAGAAATGTGCCACCTATGCCTATACTCTTCAGTGTTCTAATTAGAAAAGGATGCTGGATTTTATCAAATGCTTTTTCTGCATCTATTGAGAGGATCATGTGATCTTTATTTTTGCCTCTGTTAATATGGTGGATAACGTTTATAGACTTGTGTATGTTAAACCAGCCTTGCATCCCTGGGATGAAGCCTACTTGATCATGATGAATGACTTTTTTGATGATAAGCTGTAATCTATTGGCTAGGATTTTGTTGAGAATTTTTGCATCTATGTTCATGAGTGAGATTGGTCTGAAATTCTCCTTTTTGTTTGGGTCCTTTCTTGGTTTTGGTATCAGGTTGATGTTGCCTTCATAGAATGTGTTGGGGGAAGATTCCTTCCTCCTCAAATTTTTGGAATAATTTCTGCAGTACAGGAATAAGCTCTTCCTTGAAAGTTTGATAGAATTCTGGAGTGAAGCCATCTGGACCAGGGCATTTTTTGGTTGGAAGATTTTTTATTGTTTCTTTGATCTCAGTGCTTGAAATTGGTCTGTTCAGGAGCTCTATTTCTTCCTGGCTAAGTCTAGGGAGAGGGTGTGATTCCAAATATTGATCCATTTCCTTCACATTGTCAAATTTCTGGGCATAGAGTTTCTGGTAGTATTCAGAGATGATCCCTTGTATCTCTGTGGGGTCAGTTGTTATTTCCCCTTTATCATTTCTGATTGAGGTTACTAGAGATTTTACTTTTCTATTCCTCCTTAGTCTGGCCAATGGTTTATCTATTTTAATAATTTTTTCAAAAAACCAACTCCTTGTTTCATTAATATTCTGAATGATTCTTTTGTTTTCAATTTCATTGATCTCTGATTTGATTTTGGATATTTCTTTTCTTCTACCAAGTTTAGGCTTAGATTGTTCTTCTTTTTCCAATTCCATAAGGTGGCTTGTGAGATTGTTGATGTGCTCTCTTTCTGTTTTTCGAATGTAGGCATCTAAAGTGATGAATTTTCCTCTCAAAACTGCTTTTGCAGTATCCCACAGGTTTTGGTAGCTTGTGTCTTCATTGTTGTTATGCTCAAGGAAGTTAATGATTTCCTGTTTTATTTCTTCCTTCACCCATCTGTTATTCAACAGAAGATTGTTTAATTTCCATGCCTTTGTGTGGGGTCGAGCGTTTTTGTTAGAGTTGAGTTCCACCTTTAGTGCCTTATGGTCTGAGAAGATGCAAGGTAAAATTTCAATTCTTTTGATTCTGTTGATATTTGTTTTGTGTCCCAGGATATGATCAATTTTGGAGAATGTTCCATGGGGTTATGAGAAGAATGTATATTCTTTATCTTTGGTGTGGAGTGTTCTATATGCATCTATCAAGCACAGTTGTTCTAGGGTCTCATTTAAATCTCTTATATCTTTTTTTAATTTCTCTTTAGAGGATCTGTCCAGCTCTATAAGAGGAGTCTTAAATTCCCCTGTTATTATGGTATTATCAGATATCATATTGCTCAGACTGAGTAAGGTCTGTTTCAAGAATCTCAAAGTATTTAAATTGGGTGCATAAATATTTAGAATTGAAATGTCTTCTTGTTGTATTTTTCCCTTGACCAATATAAAGTGACCATCTTTGTCTTTCTTGACTTTAGTTGCTTTAAATCCACATGTATCTGAAAATAAGATTGCAACTCCTCTTTTCTTCTGAATTCCATTTGCCTGAAAAATTGTCTTCCAACCCTTGACTCGGAGCTTTAATTTGTCTTTTGAAGCCAGGTGTGTTTCTTGCAGACAGCAAATGGATGGCTTGTGTTTTTTAATCCAGTCAGCCAATCTATGTCTCTTCAGTGGGGAATTCAAGCCATTAACATTTATTGAGATAATTGATAAGTGTGGTTGTATTCTATTCGTCTTATTTGTGAGAGTCCATTGCTTAGTTTTATCTTTTGCATCAGTGTGGAGGTTAGGTTCTGTCCTTTAATTTCTGAGTTCTTACTGTGCTGCTGATCCATTTTGGTGGTCAGTGTGCAGAACAGGTTGAAGTATTTCCTGTAGAGCTGGTCTTGTTGTGGCGAATTTCCTCAATGTTTGTATATCCGTAAATGATTTGATTTCTCCATCAATTTTTAAGCTTAGCTTAGCAGGGTACAGAATTCTGGGCTGGAAATTGTTCTGTTTAAGTAGATTAAAGGTAGATGACCATTGTCTTCTTGCTTGGAAAGTTTCATTAGATACGTCTGCGGTCACTCTGATGGATTTGCCCCTGTAGGTCAACTGGCGCTTACTCCTGGCAGCTTGCAGAATCTTTTCTTTTGTCTTGACTTTGGACAGGTTCATCACAATGTGTCTTGGAGAAGCTCGGTTAGAGTTGAGGCGACCTGGGGTCCGATATCCCTCTGAAAGCAGTGTGTCAGAATCTTTGGTGATATTTGGGAAATTTTCTTTTTTAATATTCTCTAGTATGGCTTCCATTCCTCTGGGGCATTCTTCTTCCCCTTCTGGGATTCCTAGAACTCGTATGTTGGAATGTTTCATAAAGTCCCATAATTCTGACAGTGAACGTTCTGCTTTCTCTCTCTTCTTTTCTGCCTCTTTTACTATCTGAGTTATCTCAAGAACTTTGTCTTCTACCTCTGAAATTCTTTCTTCTGCATGGTCTAACCTGTTGCTGATAGTTTCCATTGCATCTTTAAGTTCCCTAATTGACTGTTTCAGTTCCTTCAGCTCTGCTATATCCTTTTCATATTCTTCATATCGTTCATCTCTTATTTGATTCTGTTTTTGGATTTCCTTTTGGTTATTTTCTACTTTATTAGCAGTTTCCTTCATTGTTTCCATCATTTCTTTCATTGTTTTCATCATGTGTATTCTAAATTCCCTTTCTGTCATTCCTAACATTTCTTTATAGGTGGAATCCTCTGCAGTAGCTATCTCATGGTCCCTTGGTGGGGTTGTTCTGGACTGGTTCTTCATGTTGCCTGGAGTTTTCTGCTGATTCTTCCTCATGAATGATTTTTTTTATCTGTTTCCTTGCCATAATTTTCCTTTCACTTCCTCTTGCTTTTTAAGTTCTCGTGCCTGTGGACTAAGGGTTTGATGAGTTCTTTTGGTACAAGACCAGACGGGTGAGAAGGTTGAAGAGCAAGAAAGGGATGAAAGAAAGGAGGACCGAGTGATAAGGAAAAAAAAAATAGAGAAAGGAGAGGGGGTGGGTAAAAGGAATATTGACAAAAAGAAGAGAGGCACAGAAATAGGGAGACAGAGCAATATAGGTGTACAGTAGGGTACTTTGACACAACCTTAGAAAAAAACCCCACCTTCTGGGGGTGCCCAGTTGGGTGGTTCCCTTGAGGTTAGCAGCTCTTTGCTAACCTGATCAGATACAGTACGCAACCTCCACCAAGTAGAGAGGAGAGACAAAAATGCTATAAATCAAACCAAAACAAGCAAACAGAAAACTTTACGGGATAAAATTGGGTGAAAAACGAAATAATAGCGGTAGAAACACTAGCAAAAATGAAGTTCTAGTTATTGAAAAAGGCAGCAATGGGGAAGTATAATTAAACTAGAAAAATTGAGAAAGAAAAAAGATCTGTACGGAAAAGGTTGAAATTAATAGAGAAAACAACATCAAAATAAACAAACAAAAAACCCACCAAACCAAGAAAAAAAAAAAAACCACAACCAAAAAGAAAGCAGTATGAATATGTTGTTGAATATTGTCTGGGCAACACGTGGTCTTCTGGGGTATGAGATGTTAATCACAGTTCTGATACGACTGGAGGCTGCTGATTTCTCAAACCCCAGCAGGTAGACAGCCTAAATCTCTCTTCAGCCCTCTTAAAAGGCACTTTGAACTTGTAAACTTGCTGAGCAGAAGCTTTCCTAGGAAAGTGCTTGTCACTGGAATCACTGCTGAAGTGGCTATCCACTTACCCAGTGTGCTAAAACCTGTCTCACTCTGCCCCTGAGGGTTATGGCTGCAAGGCAGCTCAGACCCCACCCTTAGTCTGCTAGGTTTCCAGCTCCCACCCGGATTCTAGCTCAGTAATCCTGAGGGTGGAGCCTGCCAGGGCAGATTACTCACAATGGCTCCCTGTGGCCCACAGCCAAACACTATTAGCTCCGTCTGGCTCAGCGGCTCAGACTGGGGCCCTAGACAACGGCCAAAGTTCTCTGCACTCCTGCTGAGGCTCTCCCCAAGGCAGTTCAACTGAGTGCCAAGTCCAAAGACACCAAAACAGTTCACAGGTAAGGCCTTTCTGGTTTGCAGTCTCGCTGCTACTGAACTTACAGTTGTGGGCGGGTTTAGCCTGATTGAACACACATGACCACTTGCCATTTTTCCACTGTTTTAGTCCTCCTCTTGGGGTCCAGAAGTCTCTTACTGACTCGCTGTATCCTCACAGGGGTGATGATAGGCAGATCCCACCAGCCAGAGATGCCTGGAGTCCTATCTCCCCAGACTCACGGTGCCCAGATGCAAGGAAGCTGTTACTCGGCCACCATCTTGCTCTCCCTCCCTAGAGGCAAATCTTAAAAATACTTGTAAGAGGAAAATGTATAGCAATAAATGTCTACATTAAAAAACAAGAAAGAGGCTGGGCACTGTGGCTCTTGCCTGTAATCCTAGTGATACCTGAATTTCACTCTTCAGTAGGTCCTTGGTCTTGGGGTTTCAATGAATGAATTCCTAGAAGGGACATTTCTTAAACTAATAGAGGCCATCTACAGCAAACCCACAGCCAATATTGTATTGAATGGCATTAAACTGAAATCATTTCCACTTAGATCAGGAACCAGGCAAGGTTGCCCATTGTCTACATTGCTCTTCAACATTGTAATGGAAGTTTTAGCCATTTGCAATTAGGGAAGAAAAGGCGATCAAGGTTATCCACATAGGGTCAGAAGAGATCAAACATTCACTCTTCACAGGTGACATGATTGTATATCTGGAAAACACTAGGGATTGTACTACAAAACTTTTAGAAGTGATCAAGGAATATAGCAATGTCTCAGGCTACAAAATCAATACCCATAAATCTGTAGCCTTTATATATACCAACAATAGCCAAGCTGAAAAAATAGTCAAGGACTCTATTCCTTTCACAGTAGTGCCAAAGAAGATGAAATATTTGGGAGTTTATCTAACAAAGGACGTGAAAGATCTCTATAAAGAGAACTAGGAAACTTTAAGAAAACAAATAGCTGAAGATGTTAACAAACGGAAAAACATACCATGCTCATGGCTGGGAAGAATCAACATCCTTAAAATGTCTATACTACCCAAAGCAATATATAATTTTAATGCAATTCCTATAAAAGCTCCATTGTCATATTTTAAAGATCTTGAAAAAATAATACTTCGTTTTATATGGAATCAGAAAAAACCTCAAATAGCCAAAACATTACTCAGAAATAAGCACAAAGCAGGAGGAATCATGCTACCAGACCTGAGACTGTACTATAAATTGATAGTGATCAAAACAGCATGGTACTGGCACAAAAACAGAGAAGTAGATGTCTGGAACAGAATAGAGAACCAAGAGATGAATCCAGCTACTTACCGTTATTTCATCTTTGACAAGCCAATTACAAACATTCAGTGGGGAAAAGATTCCCTATTTAACAAATTGTGCTGGGTGAACTGGCTGGTGATCTGTAAAAGACTGAAACTGGACCCACACCTTTCATCATTAAGTAAGATAGACTCTCACTGGATTAAAGATTTAAACTTAAGACATGAAACTATAAAAATACTTGAAGAAAGTGCAGGGAAAACTCTTGAAGGAATTGGCCTTGGTGAATATTTTATGAGGAGGACTCCCCAGGTAATTGAAGCAATATCAAAAATACGTTACTCGGACTTGATCAAACTAAAAAGCTTCTGCACAGCCAAGAACATAGTAAGTAAAGCAAGCAGACAACCCTCAGAATGGGAGAAAATATTTGCAGGTTACACTTCTGATAAAGGTTTAATAACCAGAATCCACAGAGAACTCAAACGTATTAGCAAGAAAAGAACAAGTGATCCCATCTCAGGGTGGGCAAAGGACTTAAAGAGAAACTTCTCTAAAGAAGACAGACTCACGGTCTACAAACACATGAAAAAAAGCTCATCATCCTTAATCATCAGAGAAATGCAAATCAAAACTACTTTGAGATATCACCTAACCCCAGTAAGAGTAGTCCACATAACAAAATCACAAAACCAGAGATTTTGGCGTGGATGTGGAGAAAAGGGCACACTTCTACACTGTTGGTGGGAATGCACACTAATACGTTCCTTTTGGAAGGATATTTGGAGAATACTTAGAGATCTAAAAATAGACCTGCCATTCGATCCTATAATTCCTTTACTAGGTATATACCCAGAAGACCAAAAATCACAATATAACAAAGACATCTGTACCAGAATGTTTATTGTAGCCCAATTCATAATTGCCAAGTCATGGAAGAAGCCCAAGTGCTCATCGACCCACGAATGGACTAGCAAATTGTGGTACATGTATACCATGGAATATTATGCTCCATTGTCATAATAGGAAGATGGAGACTTTACCTCTTTCATGTTTACATGGATGGAGCTGGAACATATTCTTCCTAGCAAAGTATCTCAAGAATGGAAGAAAAAGTGTTCAATATACTCAGCCCTACTATGAAGCTAATTTATAGCTTTCCTATGAAGGCTATAACCCAACTATAGCACAAGAATATGAGGAAAGGGCAAAGGGAGGGGAATGGAGGGGGGAGGTTAGGGTGAAGGGAGGGGCCACACCTATGGTGTATCTTAGAATGGGTACAGGCGAAACCCACTAAGTGCAGAATACAAATGTGTACGTACAATAACTAAGAAAATGCCATGAAGGCTACGTGAAGAGTTTGATGAGAATATTTTAGATTGTATATGAAACCAGCACATTGTACCCCTTGATTGGACTAATGTACACAGCTATGATTTAACAATAAAAAAATAAAAAAGAACAAAAAATAAAACAATTGAAAATATTATAGACATTAATCTATATTAATAATTGCTTTGAATGTGAATAGCCTAAATACAATAATTAAAAGTTGGCTATCAGTGGTGATTGTGACTCAAAGGAGTAGGGCACTGGTCCCATATACCGGAGGATGTGGGTTCAAACCCAGCCGTGGCCAAAAACTGCAAAATAATAAAAAATAAAAAATAAAAAAATAAAAAGATGGGCTATCAGAATGGATTTTTAAAAAAAGAACCAACGAAGTATTATCTACAAGAAATCTAGTTTAAATATGAAGGCACAGATAGATTAAAAGTAAAGAGAGAGGTGGCCCCTGTGGCTCAGTCGGTAAGGCGCCAGCCCCATATACCGAGGGTGGCGGGTTCAAACCCAGCCCCAGCCAAACTGCAACCAAAAAATAGCTGGGCGTTGTGGCGGGCGCCTGTAGTCCCAGCTACTTGGGAGGCTGAGGCAAGAGAATCGCTTAAGCCCAGGAGTTGGAGGTTGCTGTGAGCTGTGTGAGGCCACGGCACTCTACCAAGGGCCATAAAGTGAGACTCTGTCTCTACAAAAAAAAAAAAAAAAAAGTAAAGAGAGGAAGAAAGCTATACTATGCTAACACTAATCAAAAGAAAGCCTGAGAAGCTATATTAATTTCAGACACAGCATCCTCCAGAGCAAGGAACATTATCCGAACTATAACCCTAAAAGGATCAATGCTTTCAGAAGACATAACAATCCTTCATGTGAATGCACCTAATCACAGAGCATCAAAATACATGAGGCAAAAACTGAAAGAAGTACAAGGAGAAATTGACAAATTCATTATTATAGCTGAAGTCTTCAGCACTCCTCTTTCAGTAATTGACAGATCTAGCAGGTGGAAAATCAGTAAGGATATAATTGAACTTAACAGCATCATCAATCAACTGGATCTAATTGACATTTATAGACTATTTCATCCAAAACCAGCAGAATGCATGTTTTTCTCAAGCTGACAAGGAACATTTATCAAGATAAACCACATTCTGGGTCATAAAACACATCTTAACAAATTAAAAAAAAAAAATAGAAACCTACAACTATGCTCTCAGACCCCAATGGAATTAAACTACAAATAAATAACAGAAAGATAGGTAGGAAATCCTCAAATACTTATGTGCAGATGAAACAACAGATTTCTAATAAACATTCTTATTTTTTAACAAGAAAATAAATAATAATACTATTTAAATAAATAAACCCATGCTTCAATTCCTTAGGAATGAAACACACATTTTCCTCTCTCAAGAAGTATTTTCTCCTTCTCCAGAAGAAGTTAAAATCCATTAATTTAAGTTTCTCTGGGTCTCTATTGTAAATCACAATTTTCAGTTTCTTATAATTTTATGGCAATTTTTTCTTTGAGGCTTAAGTACATCAACTTGACATTAGTGCAGAGGTGATGCACAAATTTAGAAGTGTTCACAATATTGTGCACACACTAACTTTTCACTTTCAAACCTTTATGTAAACTGGTAAGCTGGTCCAGTGAATCTACATTTAAAATACTTGCCAATGTGCCTCTAAATGAAATATGAGACTTTATCTTTAATAATGTAAAGTGGCTCTTTAATCTTTTTTTTTTCTCTTCATCTATAAACGTGGTATTGGTGTAGGAACATGAATCTTGGAGATAAGTTTCAGAGATGTTTCCACAAAGCCCTAAATCTCACCATTTCAAAATCTGATTGAATGGTCAAATTGTTACTATGAATGTGAATTATCACCCAGTTATTTCATTTAGAATGGTGCATATTGCAAGGGTACATGTCAAATCTATTAAGCATATAGTATAAATGTCTTAACACAATAGTAAATGAGGTGAAGGCTATATTAACTAGTTTGATATAAGCATTTCAAATTGTATTTAAAATCAGCACATTGTACCCCATAAATGCACTAATGTATACATGATCTATGTGTTTATGACTTAATAAAAAAATAAAATAAAAAGAAAGGAAACCAAACCAGGCAAAATAATTATTTGGTGGTTATTTGCAGAATGGAGGGGAGTTTATCATTTAGATCAGGTTTAACTGCTATAAGAACCAATTCCAAGCCATACAGGCTTAATGAACTCAGTTCTTGCTAATGGAGACTTCACAGAAGATATTTCTGGCTAAACATATTTTTGGAGACACTGCTAAGTAGTGACTCTAGCATTGAGATATCTTCCTTCTTTTTTTTTTTTTTTTGTAGACACAGAGTCTCACTTTATGGCCCTCGGTAGAGTGCCGTGGCCTCACACAGCTCACAGCAACCTCCAACTCCTGGGCTTAAGCGATTCTCTTGCCTCAGCCTCCCGAGTAGCTGGGACTACAGGCGCCCGCCACAACGCCCAGCTATTTTTTGGTTGCAGTTCAGCCGGGGCCGGGTTTGAACCCGCCACCCTCGGTATATGGGGCCGGCGCCTTACCGACTGAGCCACAGGCGCCGCCCGAGATATCTTCCTTCTTATGGATAGCTTTGGGATTTGTCACTGGATCCTCTGCATCCAGCCAGGAGATGAGAGACGAGAATTTAGGTCTCATGGGAGATTTTAAGGACCTAGCCTCCAAATGAAGGTATATAATCCGGCCTACAATCCATCATACAGAATTGGTGACATGGCTTCATGTAGGCGTAAGAGTGATAGGAACATGTAGTCTTTCTGTAAACCCAAAGAAAAATGATACGGCTTCACAAAGACATAAATTTATTTCTGTCAGAGGGGTAAAATATAGAGAGCTGAAATCATGACTTATTGTCTGTATTTCTGTTGTGCCTTAATTGGCTTCAGAATCTCAAACTAGGGCCAGCTATATTTTCCTTCTTTTCAATTAAAACTACATAGAATTTCAGGGGTCTATAAGGACTCCAGAGGGAAAGCCAAGACAGAACAAGGCATGGCTTCTGTCACTGGCAGATGAATACCTAGTAAAGGCCTGTCTCTACAATATTTATTCTACACTTATTTCAGTTAAATAATCAGAAGTCAGAGGGATTAAGGATATAACTGAAATCACATATTGAGGCATTGGCAGATATTGAGCTAGAACTGAAGCCTTCTATCTCCTAGGTCAATAATTGACTTTTCACTGACCTAGCTTTCCAAGATGGACACCCAAAGTGCAATAAACAACTCTTTTAGTTAGGAAGAGAGAAGTTGCTTTCTATGCATTTCTGACAAGACCCAAATTTAGTCACTTCTGTTTACATCCACATGTGTATATGTACCTTGAAGTGTTAAAATTGACTACAGTTCTCGAAATAAGGATTCCAAATAAGCAAACTAAATTTCTTTTCTTTTCTTTTCTTTTTATTAAATCATAAACACATAGATCATGTATACCTTAATGCATTTATGGGGTACAATGTGCTGATTTCATATAGAATTAGGAACACTTACATCACACTGGTTAATATATACCTTATCTCATTTACTTAGTTATTGTGTTAAGGCATTAATACTCTATACTAATAGATCCAACATGTACCCTTGTATTATGCATCATAGGTGTGATCCTACCATTCACCCTCCCTGGATCTGACCTCTCCCCTCCCCTCCCATCCCCTGCAAACTAAATTTAGAAGGCAGATTAAAAAATTAAAACAGAAAATGTTTCAATCTTGTCCTGCAGAGTGCATAACTAGACCTGGTAATTTTCTTGTCAAAATTTAAACTTCTGGGCGGTGCCTGTGGCTCAGTGAGTAGGGCGCTGGCCCCATATACTGAGGGTGGCGGGTTCAAACCCAGCCCTGGCCGAACTACAACAACAACAACAGAAATTTAAGCTTCTGCTCATTATGCAACACATGAAAATTCAATTGAGAAGCCACCAAAATAAATAATGCCTAAGAAAAAGTTTAAATTGCTACATGTACTATATTTTTGAAGAGCACATGAAAAAAATTCCCATCTTATATTCATACTTTAATCATTCATAGGTTATTTAATTTGATTTTTTCTTAATCTCTTTAGTGTTACTTTGATTATCAAAGAATGAGACCTCTTTGCCAATTAAACATGATATTATTAAAGTACACACTTTTATTACAAGTCTCTCACATTCTCTGTTAGTACAAATTGATAGGATACATGTGCAATTTTGTTACTTGCATAAATTGTGTAGTGCTCAAGTCAGGGCTTTTAGGGTACCTATCATTTGAATAACATGCATTGTACTCATTTACTAATTTCTCATCATTATCCCCCCTCCCATTCCTTCACTCTTCCTAGTATCTATTGCCTGTCATTTCACTCTCTACATCCATGTATATACATTTTTTAGCACCCACTCATGAGAGAGAACATGCAGTATTTGATTTTCTCTTCCAGGCTTGTTTCGCTTAATATAATGACCTCCAGTTCCATTCTTGTTGCTGCAAAAGATAATTTTCATTTTTTATGGCTGAATAGTGTTCCATTGTGTGTGTGTGTGTGTGTGTGTATATATATATATATAATATTTTCTTGTCCATTCATCCACTGATGGACACTTAACGTTGATCCACATCTTTTTTCTTTTGTACTAAATATTTTTTAAACACAAAAAGCAATTTAAAGAAAAGTGCAAACAGAATTATCAAGATTATCTCTTTAAAGTAAATAAATGGTCAGCCAAATGAAAGGACAAAATGTAGACATTGGGCATAGGTTTCCTAAATCCTGGGCCAAGTGTTGCGGCCATAAATCATACAAGTAGCCACAAAACGAAGCAGTAGGAAGCCCAGGTATGTTTACAAAGGAATGTTCACACTAGGCCCTGGCAATTGGAAACTAATTTCTGCAGAATCTCTAATGACTGATGAAAGATGACTGCTGGAAGGTATGCTTTCATTATCTTTTTTTTTTCCTTTGGTATTGTGAATGGTGCTGTAATAAACATATGAGTGCAGGTATTTTTGGTGTATTGATTTCTTTTTCTTTGGATAGATACTCAGTAGTGGGATTAAATAATTCCACTGAATTAAATGATAGTTCTACTATGTATTTCTAGTTTTGGGAGAAATATCCATATTGTTTTCTATAGAAGCTGTACTAATTCACATTTTTTCCACCAACAGTGAATAGAGGTCCCTTTTGTTTACATCCTCACCAACACCTGTTATTTTTCCATCATTTTAATAATAGCTATTCTCACTGGGTAAGATATTATCACATTGTAGTTTTATTTATATTTTATGATTTTTAGTAATGTTGAGCATTTTTTCATATCTGTGTTGGACATTTGTATGTCTTCTTTGGAAAAACTGTCTATTCCTGTTATTCACATCTTTTGCTCACTTTTTAATGGAATTGTTTAGGTGTTTTGTTTGTTTGTTTGAGACAGAGTCTCACTATGTTACCCTCAATAGAGTGCTGTAGCGTCACAGCTCACAGCAACCTCAAACTCTTGGGCTTAAGTGATTCTCTTGCCTCAGCCTCCCAAGTAGCTGGGACTACAGGTGCCTGCCACAATGCCTGACTATTTAGGTGGGTTTTTTGTTAAGTTGTTTGAGTTCCTTGTATATGTTCAATATTAGTCCCCTGTTGGATAGTTTGCACATATTTTCTCCCATTCTACAGGCTGTTTCTTCAGTCTTGAGGTTATTTCTTGTGCTGTGTAGAAGCTTTTTAGTTTAATTATGTCCCATTTGTCTAGTTTTGTTTTTGTTGCCTGTGCTTTTGAAGTCTTTGTCATAAATTTGTTGCCTACACCAATGTTAAGATGAAATTTCTTTGGGCTTTACATTTAAGTCTTTAATCAATCTTGAGTTGATTTTTGTATATGGTGAGATATAAGGGGTCCAGTTTTATTCATTCTGCATATAGTAATCAAATTTTCTCTCCACCATTTATTGAAGAGGGTGTCCTTTTCCCAATGTATGTCCTTGTCAGCTTTGTGAAAGATGAGTTGGTTGTGAATATGGGGCTTTATTTCTGGGTTCTCTATTCTGTTCTCTTGATCTATTTGTTTGTATACCAGTATCATGCTGTCTTGGTTACTACAACCATGTAATATAATTTAAAGTCAGCTAATGTGGCCCTTCCAGTTTTGTCCTTTTTATTCAGGATTGCTTTGGCTATTGGGGCTCTTTTTTTGGTTTCATATGGATTTTGGGATTGTTTTTTCTAATTCTTTGAAAAATGAATGACATTGGTATTTTGATAGGAATTGTATTGGATATGTAGAGTGCTTTGGACAATATAGTCAATTTATTAATATTAATGCTTCTGATTCATGAGCATGAAATGTTTTTCCATTTGTTCATGTCATCTACAATTTCTTTTTTTTTTTTTTTTTTGTGGAGACAGAGTCTCACTGTACCGCCCTCGGGTAGAGTGCCGTGGCGTCACACGGCTCACAGCAACCTCTAACTCTTGGGCTTACGCGATTCTCTTGCCTCAGCCTCCCGAGCAGCTGGGACTACAGGCGCCCGCCACAACGCCCAGCTATTTTTCTGTTGCAGTTTGGCCGGGGCTGGGTCCGAACCCGCCACCCTCGGCATATGGGGCCGGCGCCCTATTCACTGAGCCACAGGCGCCGCCCATCTACAATTTCTTTCATCAGTGTTTTGCAGTTTTTCTCATAGAGATCTTTCAACTTCTTGGTTAAATATATTCTTAGTCATTTTATTTTTTTTGTTGATATTGCGAATTGGGTTGTCCTGATTTCTTTCTCAACTAAATCTGGGGTATAAAAATGCTACTGATTTTTTTATATTGATTTTGTGTTCTATGACTTTATTCATTTATCAAATCTAAGAGTTTATTGGTGGAGACTTTTGCTTTTTCTAAATATAAGATCATAGTATCAGCAAACAGGGATAATTTGAATTCCATTTTTTCTATTTGGATGCCTTTTATTTCTTTCTTTTGCCTGACTGCTCTAAGACTTCCAGTACTATGTTGAATAAAAGGAGGCTTCCTTGTCTTGCTCCAGTTCTAAAAGGAAAGCTTTCAACTTTTCTCCATTTATTATAATGTTGGCTGTGGATTGCTATATATGGTATTTAATATTTTTTGAAAGACTATACAATGTATTTGTTTTTATAAACACTACAACAGAACTGAATCTAAATGACCAAAGACTTTGTTTACACCAATAAAGGTCAACGGTCTTGACTCACCTATTACATAAAAGGTATTTGCAGATTTCCTATTGAAGCACAATTCAAAACTATCCTTTTTCAAGAGATATTTCATTTTTTTTGGTATTTAGTATTTTGAGGCATTTATATGCCTAATTAATTGAGCGTTTTTATCATGAAGAGATGTAGAATTTTTATCAAATGCCTTTTTGAATCTTTTGAGATGATTATATGGCTTTTGTCCTTGGTTCTCTTCATATGATGTATCATATTTATTGACTTGTTTATGTTGAACCATTCTTGCATTTGTGGTATAAAACCCAGTTGATCGTGGTGTATATCTTTTTGATGTGCTATCAGATTGGTTTGCTAGTATTTTCTGAGGATTTTTCATTTATGTTCATGACAGATATTGGTCTATAGTTTTCTTTTTCTTTTGTTCCCTTGTGTGGTTTTTATCATAAAAGAAATATTACTAGCACAATTGGTCTAGTAAGATGAGTTAGGAAGAATTCCTTGCTCTTCAATTTTTGGAAAAATTTAAGGAGGATAGTTCTGTGTACATTTAGTTGAATTTAGTTGTGAATCCATCTTGTCCTGGGCTGTTCTTTGTTGGGAGATGTTTTACTAGTGATTCAATCTCTCTATTCTTTTTTTTTTTTTTTTCCAGAGAGAGAGTCTCACTTTATCACCCTCAGTAGAGTGCTGTGGCATCACAGCTCACAGCAACCTCCAACTCTTGGGCTTAGGCAATTCTCTTGCCTCAGCCTTCTGAGTAGTTGGGACTATAGGCGCCCGCCACAACGCCTGGCTATTTTTCATTGCAGTTTGGCTGGGGCCAGGTTCAAACCCACCACCCTTGGTATATGGGGCCAGCGCCCTACCCAGTGAGCCACAGGTGCCACCCCAATCTCTCTATTCTTTATTGATATGTTTAGGTTTTCTATTTCTTTCTGGTTCAATCTTGGGAGATTGTATATTTTCTGGAGTTTATCCATTTTTTTCTAGGTTGTCTAGTTTGTGAGCATATATAACTGTTCATAATGGTCTTTAGATACAAATCCATGTATTTGTATAGTTTCCAAAGTTCCTCTTAATATTGATTTCTAGTTTTATTCCACTGTAATATGAAAAGATACCTGACAGAATTTCAATTTTGAAAAATTTTTAAGACTTGTTTTGTGGCCTAACCTATAGTTTACCTTGGAGAATGTTCCAGGTGCTGATGAAAAGAATGTATATTTTGCAGTTAACTGGCTGGGATATTCTTTTTCTTTAATTTTTTTTTGAGATAGAGTCTCACTCTGTCACCCTGGGTAGAGTGCCATGGCATTATAGCTTACAGCAGCCTGAGGCTCTTGGGCTTAAAGTTATCCTCTTGTCTCAGCCTCCCAAATAGCTGGGATACAGGCACCTGCCACATCTCCTGGCTAGTTTTTTGTTTTGTTTTTTAGTAGAGATGGAGTCCCACTCTTGCTCAGGCTGAAGAATATTCTGTAAATGTTTGTTAGGCACATTTGTTCTAATGTCCAGTTTAAGTCTAGTGTTTCTTTGTTTATTTTCTGTCTTCATGATCTGTCTAATTTTGAGTGGGGAGTGGGGTGTTAAAGTCTCCTACTATTATTGTATTTTCTATAATACAATACAGAACAACATTTACATCTAGTAATATTATCTAGTAATATTTCTTTTATGAATCTGGGTGCTCTGGTGTTGCATGCATATACTTAGAATTGTTATATTCTTTTGCTGAATTAATCCTTTTATCATTATACAATGACCTTCTTTGTCTTTTTTTCTTTGCTGTTTTGAATTAAAGTCTGTTTTTTCTTTATTGAGTCATAAACACATAAATCATGTATACATTAATGCATTTATGGGGTACAATGTGTTGATTTTAAATACAATTTAGAATGTTTACATCAAACTAGTTAATGTAGCCTTCACTTCATTTACTTAATTATTGTGTTAAGACATTTGTACTCTATACTTTTTTTACATTTTATTTATTTATTTATTTTTATCATATCATAGCTGTGTACATTAATGCAATCATGGGGTACAATGTGTATGTACTCTATACTTAATAGAATTGACATGTACCCTTATAATATGAACCATAGGAATGGTCCCACCATTTACCCTCCTTCCATCAAATCTACAGCTACTCCTACTCATTTTATTTTTTTTTTTTGAGACAGAGCCTCGTGTCTCATTCTGTCACCTTGGGTAGAGTTCCTTGGTGTCATAGCTCCCAGTCACCTCACACTCTTGGGCTTGAGTAATCCTATTGCCTCAGCCTTCCAAGAGGCTGAGACTATAGGCATGGGCCACTGTGCCTGGCTAGTTTTTCTATTTTTAGTAGAAATAAGGTCTCACTCTTGCTCAGGCTGGTCTCAAGCTCCCACGCTCAAGAGATTCTCCCACCTGGGCCTTCCAGAGTTCTAGGATTACAGGTATGAGATACTGAGCAAGGCCTTCCTACTCACTTTTGCTTTCAGTTTGCATAGAATATCTTTTTCTCACCTTTTACTTTTAGTCTATTTTTGTCTTTACAGATAAAGTCAGTTTCTTATAAGTAGAATGTAATTGGATCAATTTTTAAAATCTCTTCAAAATTTTAAAATGTAGATGTGGCCAATCTACATCTTTGGCCACAAACAGCATTAGTGGCATCTGTGGTTTCAGTGTGTTAGGGTGCTGTTATTGGTGGAATATTGGACTACAGACTTGAATGCTAGATAAATGCCAGATGCCATCTTCAGGTCTTAATGGTAGCAGTGGGTCAGCTAATCATGTCTATCCTTGTCTCCTGTGGAATCATACACTCGCAGTTGTGTTCCAGGTAAGTCTATTCCTGGGCCTTTGGGTGGTATTTGTGAATGTTGGTTGTGGTAGCAGTATAGCAGGTAGGTGAGTTGGCTCTCTAGCCCTTGGGCAGCTGGGATTGTGTGGCTGATGATAGTAATAGTGGTGAGATACTTTTCTGGGTCTCAAACACTGTGCTAGTGTTGGCAGTGGGAGCAGTAGGAGGTATAGTCCAGCCTCCAAGCCTGCTGGTAGTGCTTGTGTGTAGGAATCAGCTGAACTGGTACCAATAGTGTGATGTTTATGCTTAACCTCACTCCTACAGGAGATTGGTTAGGTATCCTAACCAATCCTAACCAAGTGGTGGATTGAGTTGAGTTGTGTAACCTGAAGGTTCCTGAATACACATTCTGTTTCAAAAAGGAGGTCTCAAAGTCTGGTGAAACTGTAATAGGGGAGCTTACACACAGGACCCCGAATGCTGAGTTCATGCACCAGTTGTGATGGGAAGAGGTGTCGTAATCTAGAGGCCACTGGAAGAATGCTTGGGTTGAGGCAGCAACCACCATGCTGAGGTTCTGTCATGGGGAGGATGGGGCTAGCCTCAGTTGCCACAGCCTTGACTGGTGAGTGGATGATGCACATCTTTCTCACATCCGAGTCCTGGCAGATCTTGCTTCCCAGTCACAACCAACCAGCTATAACATCAAACCTGGCAGTTCATGTCTAACCTGCAGCCCAGCCCTGGGCTGTAGAAGCCCCCTGCCCAGCTCAAGATTGAGGCTTCATGGCAACTCTCTTCCTGCTCAAGTCCTGGGGGTGGTGCCCATTCAAATTTGCCTCTTAGTCTTGGTTGCAGAAGCCTATGTGCCACTTGTACCCCCGTTGCATCAAAAACAGCTTAAGTTTTTCTAATGCCTGTTAAAAGCCCGGATCAAAAATAGTATCTTTTCAAGTGGAACTAATAGATCAACATTTATGTGTTAAAAATGGTAGCAAAAATTAATGAAAATCAAGTGGGCGAGGGGAGGACATGGATATTCACACCTAGTAGGTATAAAGCACACTATCTAGGTGATGAGCACAATCATAACTTTGACTCACACTGTACAAAAGCAACTCATATAACCAAAACATTTATGTCCTGGTAATATTCCAAAATTAAAAAAAATTGTATCTTTGTATAGTGGCTTAGGTTCCATGGGACCCAGGGCAGTTTTTCTCCCTGGAGAAGTTCCTTCTTACCATCTCCTGTCTGCTTCCCTAAGTAAAATGTAGGCCTTCAGAGGGTCAAGGTAACATCCCTTATTTTTAAAATGTCATTATGCTAAGTTTAGCTTTTCTAGTAACATAGATCTTAAAATTTTAAATATAACTTAAAACAGACATTTAAATATTTGCCATAGAATTGTATTACTGGGAAGGACTGTAGAGCTCTTTTACCTCAGCTACTCAACTTATACATTTATATATTCATTTATTCAACAAAATTGCAATGCCTCCCAAGTGTTGGGAACTGCTCTAGATGTTCAAGGTAAAGCAGTATACACAATAAACAATCTCTGCTTTCATGAGGTTTATATTATAAAGACAAGGGTGAAATAGATACTCAGCAAACAAGTAAAATAAATAGCACAGATGATAAAGACAAATACTCTAGAGTTCCAGGGAAGAGACAGTTTCTAAATTTAAATAGGTGTTCTGGGACATCCTCATTGAAAAGTCTTCAGTATAGGTTTGAAGGATGTAAGAGAGTGAGTCGTGGTTTTTGAGGGAATAGAATCCCAGGGGAAAGAAGTCAGTATAGATGAGGTTAAGTAATTCATTTAAGGTCAGAGCATTGAAACTACAACCCAGATATTCTAAATTCTAGCTTGATTTTCTTTATAATATACTATGTTTTTGATGCCAAATTAATTATAATCAAACAATTAATCATATGCTGGCATTTATTTCATTACTCAACTCATATTTATTTATCACCATCTGTTTAGAGCATCATACCAGATGCTTTGGCAGAGAAAGGGGAATTTTCCTCTTTTTATGAATTTTCACATATAGATTCTCATTTAATCCCTATGGTGGCCCTTTGAGGCAGCTATTATTATCACTTAACAATAAGAAAATGAGTTCAATGAGGTTGACTAACCCAGTGAAAAAGCTCATACCTAATAAGTATTAATTAGAATTTGAACCTAGTTGACCTACTTCCAAACACATGAACTTTCCATCACAACATGCGGCTTAAATTGAACATCAGCTTCTGCTTGTGGGTATGTGTGTGTGTTTTAATTCGTTTTGTTTGTTGTTTGATTTATATAGGAAAAATAACTGAAGACTCAGTATAAGTAATTTCACATTCACATCAGTTACAAAATTAAATCCATCAGTTATTTGGTGATTAATATAAATAGACGGAATTAAGTTAATCAATTCAGAATCAATCAATTCAGCTCTGAAAAATTGGACAGAGTTCTAAAGTGTAGCTCATTCTGATTTATCTTGGGTCTTTCCTTCTTTCTAGCTTTTTAGTTTTTATTGTTTATTTAATTTAAATTGTATTATTAATTGGTGAATTGGTGATGTAGTCACATGGCTCAAAGTTTAAAAGTTCCAATGGGGATGTGATGAAACACTTCCCTGCCGATCTGCACTCCAGCCACTAAGTTCTTTTCCCAAATGTAAATCATTTTTTTCTCTAACTCTTATATAAATTTCCATATATTATGTAAATATACAGCTTCTTGGATGTAACTGAAATTTCTAAGATTAGATAAAAGTGAGGCCAAGAGAAACAAGGTGTGACTAATACTCCTGCCAACCCAGAAGACAAAAGCAAATAGCTTATGCTTCACTTAACTTGGGACTTCTCTGTTCTCCTAAATTCCACATTTAAACATCTTAAAGTACCTCTCCAGCCATGTTAGCCACCACTTAGTCTTCCAAAGATTTCTCACTTTTCATCTGTTCCACGGAGTACAAACTTCCCAGTTTGGAATTACTGCTCTATATTTCTTGTCCTATTTATCTGTGGTTTCCCCTTTTTACTCTACTCCCCAAGAGCTACAGTAAAGTTTACTTAATACTCACGATGAATTAGTATGACAATATCTAAAGGAGTCCAAATTCTTTTAATGCAATTGTTTGACTTTTTCACCTTAGACACCATCCAGGGGATAGAAATCCTCCCTCTGGGACTTTAGTTCATGACTGAGGAGTTTCCCAGCATGTGGGACTAATTCTGCTAAAACCAGGAAACTCCCAGGTAAACTAGAAGGAGATGGTCACCCCATGGTTCCATTTTTAGGGTGCAAAGACAAGGGAGATAGAGCAAGCATGGAGTAGAACATTCTGGACCTGGAGGAACTGATATCACCATGTTTTCTCCATGAAGGAATGTGGAGATTTTGCTTCTATGAAAGATGGTTTTGCCCCTATTCTGTTCCTCAAGAATTACTTGCTTTTCCAAAGTCTTCTTCTTTCGTGCTAAGTGATATGGATGGTGCACTATCCTCTATCATTCCCCCTGGAGGATATTTAGGTAAGCAGTGCAGGTATGAATAACTTGTATTGTTGCGGTGCATGCTGGGATGCACACATAATTCTTTAAATTGGTGGCTGTACCTTTAGATTCTCAGAGTATTCACTGCTAATCACCAGCTGGTACCCCCCTTCTCTGTAGAATCGCCATCATTGGTCTCTGCCAAAGGGGAGCTGCTATACCCGAGAAGTTACATGTCCTCCATCTCCCAGGAATAGCCAACAACGAATGACCGACACAAAGTTACCTCAATGTGGACTTACCAATCTGTGTCCCAGAGTTCCCCATGGACCAGGTTGCAATCAATCTCAAGCTGAGACCAATTCCTTGGTTAGGTTTCTTACCTTGCTCTATTCTGCTTTTACTTTACTTTGCTTCCTTTTCCCTTTATTTTACTTTCCTTTTCCTAAAAATACTCTTTCAATATGTCACTTAGTAGGTGGCCAAAGCATTGTTGTTTGCCCAGAACTTCCCTGGAGTTAGCACTGAAATTCCTATGTCCTCAGCTATCGTAGGACAACATGGGCAGTTATTTGGTCACTACAACCTAAACAGGAATCTTTGTCCTCAGGCTTTGCCTCTAAAAAAACTGACATCAGCTTACATCATGCATCAACTGGAGTTGTGAGTGTGCTGTAATCTACTAAGTAGTGGGATTGGTGCTCTGGTGTTAGGAAGTGGGCAGGATCCCACTAGTCTGTGAGGTTCTCTTGTGTGAGTTAGAAGAAGGCATCCCTCTCATCCGAAGCAATTTATCTGGCATCTGGCTTGGTAAACTGTAGTTGGCTTACGAAGAAAAAGGCATATTTTTCTCTGGGAGGATGTAATCGCATTCTAGGTAGATGGCATGGCATCAAGAGTACAGGCTGTATTGCATTCTCCCTCAAGAGCTGGCCTTGGTGCCTTCGTGCAGTGCACTTGCTGAATGGCAATACATGGCAGCCCTGGAGCAAAGCGGTAAGGGAAGCCCTGACCCATGTTTCATTTTCTCTGCATCTTTCCTCTTCCTGCCATATAAGTGATACCAGGGTGACAAATTTAGAAATGCAAGAGTATTGAACTTTGCTTGAGCTTTTCTCTACAGAAAAGGTGAAACAGAGATGAAATGTTAGGAGTAAGTTGGGAGAAAACCAGTCTAGGAAAGTCAAGGAAACCACCTATTTTCTATAGAGAAGAGCATGAATACTATTTTTATTTTTCCCAAGAAGACTCAGAACTTTTAAACTCTGTGCTTTATCTTCTATAGAGGAATTGAGTTAGCACCACTTCTGTGACACATGGTTACTCTGGAATAAATTGCCACCATCACTTGGAAGGCAGACTTTTACAAACTGTAACCAACTTAAAAATATTTGACACTGAATTGATGACACAGAGCTACTAGCCTTCTCAGAAAACATTTGGCTAGAAAGAAGAAATAAGATTTATTTTAAAACTACCATTTTCAAGTGCTCAAATAATGCTCACTCAATTAGGTTTAGAGATCACCCCTAGAGTGGAATCAGTTTGAGAATCATTGCACTGCAACATATCAACTTGTTTCAATAAGTCTTTCCCTTTTTCATGAATGCTGGCATAGAGCCCTAAATTGTGGAGACAAGTAATTTTTTTTCTCCTATACTTTAAGGTATACTGCCCATAGGAATGGAATAAAAAATATATCCTTTAAAGTAACAAAAAGTTTAATGACCCAGGAGTGAAAAAGACCAGGTAAGAACATAGTTGGCTTTATTTCTAGTTGAGCTTTATAGAAAGAGCTGGTCTTTGCCAAATGCCTTTCAAAAGCTTTGTATTAAAACCATATCCAATAATATTGTAACTGGGTCATTACCCACAGACTGCCAGCCCAGTGTTTCAGAAAGGACTGATACAATCTCATGGACAGTTAAAGTCGGAACTCCTCCCCTGACATCTCCAAAATCCATACTGGCTGACAGGAGTTATTTAACTTGTGGAGGTGGAACTGAGAGAACTCACTTAAGGAATCACTTTCCGGTGTGTCAGGAAATAGTAGCAGAATTAGATGTGTTGGGAAAAAAATTTCAAGAAAGTACAAAGGGAGGGTGTTCTTTGTTCCTGAACTTGGTAAACAAGGCAGAGGAAGTCAAAGAAAATGCAGACATTGTTTATGCAATATCCAGGTGAATACTGTATAGACCATTTATTCAAATCTCTGGGTGATGTAATATTACAAAGAAATTTTCCAGGAAAATTAACTACAGGGAAAATATACAATCCGGGCACAGCTTCAGTCATTTTAGCCTTACTATATTGTCTTATTATTCCTGAAGATGGCTGCACATCCTCACTCTTATTTCTCAGTGGAAAACGGTGTTCTTGCCACAGAACTTGCCCATTAATAAATGTGACTTACCCTGAGATCATTTCCTTGATGAGAGCTTTGAAACTGAGACTGAATCTCACCTACAGTGCCATTCACTCCAGGAATACAGAACAATCACTTATCTTACCCAGTTGCTTGCCTCATGAGCAGAGTCATTATTCCCAGCAGGTCAGTTGCACTGTGGTTCACTTCAGACACCAAACCTACCTAATCCTGGCACCATTACCAGGCACTGGCTGGACATCCATGTCATAATTAACTGCAAAGGCAAATAAAATCCTATTTGCTCTAGTTCCAAACATTAAGAATCTGCTTCTGGTATTTTGTAGCACAGGGCCTGAAACCAGAGACGTGGCTGTGCTGATTTTTATCATAGGTTATGATTTTTTAAAATGTTGAAGTTCTTTTACAGAAAATTATTTTTACTGTTGGGAATTCATTGAGGGTACAGAAAACCAGGTTACACTGATAGCATTTGTTAGGTAAAGTCCCTCTTATAATTATGTCCCTCCTCTAAGAGTATGTCACACACTGACCTCCTATCCCCTCCCTCCTTCCTCTCTCCTCTGCCTCATTCCCCTACCCCACACCATGAACTAGATTATCAATTGTCCTTATATCGGAATTGAGCACGTTGGATTCTTGCTTCTCCATTCTTGTGATGCTTTACTAAGAAGAATGTGTTCCACCTCCATCCAGGTTAATACAAAGGATGTGAAGTCTCCATCTTTTTTAGTGACTGAATAGTATACATATACCACAGCTTGTTAATCCATTCCTGGATTGGTGGACATTTTATGATATCTCGGGGCCTTTGAAGTCAAACCTTCTGGATATAAATCCTGGCTTTGCCATTTTGGGCAATTCTTCAAAGTCTTTGTGTTTCAGCATCAGCTTCTTCAAATGTAAAAAGGGATAGTGAATGTGAAATGCTTGTCACCATGTCAAACTCACAGCTGCTTGAGCCACAGGTGCTGAGCCAGAGATGCCTTTTCTATAAGTGGCACATGATCATATTTCTAATTTTTAAAAATGTCATTCTGGATGCCATATGGGTATATGGATAAAATATGGGGCAACTTGTTTGGTGGCATTCCCTATAACCCAGGGCTTGGATTAGGATTGAGGCCAAGACAAAAAGGAATGGAAATATTTGGGAAATATTGAGAAGATAAAACCTATAGGATTCTACTGTTTGAGATGAGAAAAGGAATGAGGAAGATAAAGCTGTCAAGAATGATTCCCAAACTTAGTACTTGTACAACTGAGTGTGTTTCAGTGGTAGGATGCTGTGCCATTTTTGTGTTGGAGAATACCAGGAAAAAAACAGCTTTAGGTAAACTCTGAGTTCAATTTTGGACATGCTGTGTTTCAGATGTCTGTTAAACATTTAATTGAGATGCCAGGTAAGCAGTTGAGTATACCCCTCACAGTTGAAGTTTGAGGGTAGGGATGAACATTGAAAGCTGTAAAAACAAAATGATAAAGTCATAGGAAAGCTTCTCTGGGAAAGAATATTGAGTAAAGAGAGAGGATTACATAAGAAGGAGTCATGATATTGAGTTAAGTTTCTGTTAACATTCCTCTCCTGCCAACTATTGTACAAGTTCCCTGAGGGGATGAATTTCATCTTTATCTTTATATACCTTGGGCATTGTCTTCTCTTATACAAGAAGACCTCATTTTATTGTGCTTTACTTTATTGTGCTTTGAAGATACTGTGTGTGTGTGTGTTTTTAACAAATTGAAGATTTCTGGTAGCTCTGGGTCTAGCAAGTCTATCAGCATTATTTTTCCAATAGCATATACACACTTCCTTTCTCTGTGTCACATTTTGGTAATTCTCACAATATTTCAAACTTGTTCTTTATTAGTATAGTTGTGTGGTGATCCATGATCAGTGACCATCAATGTTACTATTGTAAATGTTTTGGGGTGCCCTGATCGCTGCTGATGTAAAATAAGCAACTTAATCCCTCAATGCTGTCTGTGTTCTGGCTCTTCCTCTTCTTTCTTCTTTCCCTGATGACTGCTCCAATTTCTCTCTCTCTCCTTTGGGCTCTTTATGTCTGGAGACACAAAAATATTGAAATTGATTTGCCATTAGCTAGATTAACTAGAAATAGAAGAGAAGGAACTGAAAAAGGTCAATCAGAAATGAAAAGGAGACATTACAACTGCTACCATAGAAATACAAAACATCATATGTGACTACTATGAAAACCTCTATGCACACAAACTAGAAAATCTAGAGGAAATAGCTGAATTTTTGGAAACACATTCCATCTCCCAAAATTGAATCAGGAAGAAATAGAAATCCTGACCAGGCTACTAAGGAGTAGTGATATTGAAACATTAATACAAAATCTCCCCAAAACAGAAGTCTCAAAGTAGACAGATTCACAGTTGAATTTTACCAGACCTACAAAGAATTGGCACCCATTTCACTAAACTTTGCTTTAACATTGAGAAAAAAGAAATCCTCCCTAACTCATTCTGCAAAGCAAATGTCACTGTGATACTAAAGTCAGGAAAGGATATAACAACAACAAATATATATATATATATATACATATATATGACAATATCTCTTCTGAACATAGATGCAAAAGTCTCAATAAAATACCAAGAAATGAATTCAACAGCACATCAAAAAGATAATTCACCATGATCAAGTGGGTTTCATCCCAAGGATGTAAAGATAATTTAATATACACTAATCAATAAATGTGATTTATCACATAAACAGAATTAAAAACAAAGACCATATGATCATCCCAATAGATGCAGAGAAAGCAATCAATAAAATCCAGCTCCCCTTCATGATAAAAACTCTCAACAAACTATTTCAAAGTACTAAGTATTATCTACAAAAAATCCAAAGCCGGTATCATACTGAGTGGGCAAAACATAAAGGCATTCCCCCTAAGAACCAGAAAAAGATGAGGATTCCCGCTGTTACCACTTATATTCAACATAGTACTAGAAGTCATAGCCAGAGCAATCAGGTAAGAAAAAGAAATAAAGGGCATCCAAATCAGGAAAGAAGAGGTCAAACTATCCATCTGTGCCAATGATATGATCTTACACTTAGAAAACACTACAGCTCCACCGAACACTCCTAGAGCTGATAAATTCTATAAACACACAGGTTAAAAATTAATAGCATTTGTATGTATTAATAACAGGCTGAGAGTCAATTCAAGAACTCAGTATCATTTAAAATAGCTGTAATAAACTAAAATGCCTAGGAATATACTTATCCAAAGAGGTGAAAGATCTCTACCAGGCAAACTACAAAACACTTGATAAAACAAATGATAAATGACACAAACAAATGGAAAAAAACATACCATGTTCATGGATCAGAAGAGCCAACATTGCTAAAATGTCCATATTGCCCAAAGTTGTTTACAGATTAAGTGAAATTCTTATCAAAATGCCAACATCGTTTTTCATACATGTGGAAAAAATAATCCTAAACTTCATATGGAGCTCAAAATGAGCTGAATAGTCAAAGCAATGCTGAGCAAAAAGAACAAATCTGAAGGGACCACATTACCTCATTTCAAATTATACTACAAGGCTATAGTATCCAAAGAAGCATAGTACTGGTATAAAGCTATGCACATAGATCAATGGAATGGATTAGAGGACACATAAATAAAACCATATGTCCATGCACAACTGATTTTTGACAAATTAGACAAGACCATCCACTGAGGAATTGATACTCTATTCCATAAACACTGCTGGAAAAACTGAATAGCTACATGCAGAAGAGTGAAACTGGATCCTTATCTCTTATCATATGCAAAAATTAACTCAAGGTGGATGAAAGTCTTAAATGTAAGACCTGAAACTATGAAAGTTCTAGAATAAATTGTAGGAAAAACTCTTCTGGTCATTAGCCTAGGCAAAGAATTTACAGCAACAAAAAAATAAATAAACGGGACTTTATTAAACTAAAAAGTTTCTGTACAGCAAAGGAAATAATCAATAGAGTAAATAGCCTATAGAATGAAAGAAACTATACCTCTGAAAGAAGGCTAATATCAAGAATTGGCAAATAGGTCAAACAAAATAGTATGAAAAAACCCAAGTAACCCCATCAAAAAGTGGGCAAAGGCACAAACAGATTTATCTCAAAAGAAGATTGACAAATCGCCAACAAACATATCTAAAAATGCTCAACATCACTAATTATCAGAGAAAGGTAAGTTAAAATCACAATGAGATACCACCTTAATCCTGTCAGAATTGCCATTATTAAAAATCAAGAAACAGGGTGGTGCCTGTGGCTCAAAGGAGTAGGGCGCCGGCCCCATATGCCGGAGGTGGCAGGTTCAAACCCAGCCCTGGCCGGAAAAAAAAAAAAAAATCAAGAAACAATAGATGTTGGCACAGATGTGGTGGAAAGCAAAAGCTTCTATGCTGTTGCTTTGAATGCAAACTAGTACAACCTCTATGGGAAGCAGTTTGGAGATTCCTCAAAGAACTATTAATATTTTGATCCAGCAATCCCACTGCTGAGTATCTACCCAAAGGAAAAGAAGTCATTATATCAAAAAGACACCTGTACCTGGAGATCATTATAAGTGAAGTATCTTAGGAAGGGAATAACTAATATCACATGTTCTTACTTATAAGTGGGAGATAAACAAGGGATATATTTGGTTATAAAGAGTTGTAATGGACATTGAAGATGAAGAATGGGTGAGGGATAAAAATCTACCTATTGAGTACACTTTGGTGATAGGTACAATAAAAACCCTGACTTCAGCATGATACAAAAAATCTATGTAACAAAAACCTTTTGTACCCCCTAAATTTTAAAAAATAAAATAAAGTAAGAGGATATTTTCAAAGCCCCCAAACTAAAAGCATATTACCCCTTGATGATGGGAGTGCTATCTCACTCATTCATTCCTCTGTATTTAGTTGTAGTAAGTAAACCTAGTTTCTACAGTACATAAATTGGGAAGTTTCTGGCTTAATATAATAATACAGCATTATTTTTTTCTTCCCACTCCAATGTGGATTGATTAGAGGGGGAGGTGGCTGTCCTCCAGGCAGTTATTCAAGATCCCAAGCTCTTTCCATTTTAAACTTTTGCTCCCCTTGAGGTCCTTGGTGTATTTTTTATTCAGCTTATTGATGGGGAGACAGTGTGGAAAGTTTCTGTGGACCAGTCCCGGAAGAGTTACCTACTCAGTCTACTTACATTCCATTGGTCAGTACTCAGGCATATGTTCACATCTAATTGCAATGGAGGTTGGAGAAACTCAGTCTAGCTGTGTGCACAGGAAGAATAAAGACGCAGATAAGATGAGCTCTAGCCCCCTCTACCTTACCCAGTAGGTGTCAAATAATGTATTAGGCAATGTAATTGTGTATTAAATGAGTAGATGTGTTTCCTAGTCTCATGGTGTTTAGTGGGAAATTAGGTAAATAATCAGAAAATTTACCGCTTGGGGGAAATCTAATGGTTTTTTGGATCAGGTAAGAAGTGTAATCAATCTGGAGCTGATGGGTCCTATCTAATGCCTAACACAATGCCTGGTATATAGTAGGCACTCAACAAATACTTAGGAAATTAATGAGAGAAATATTTTTGTTAAGACCACTTACACATATCCCCTCTCAAAATTCACACTATCCTCAGGCAAATCACTCAAACTCAACCCCACATATTTAAAACATCTCACAGAAAAGATAGGTTTTATTTTTTTACTTGAATTTCCTAAACACCTTTTATTAACAATCACAGAGAGCTAAAAATAAAGTAAAGGAATAATCGAAATTGCATCAATATTAAATTTTCTCAAATAGGGAAGAAAGTGCTAACTTTTAAAACAGCAAAGAAAGGAAAAGTAATTTTCAATTAAGGTATTATTTTTTTATAATGCTTTTCAGTCTTTTTACCTTTTATTTCCTCAGATGAATGAGAAGCTCCCCGAGGAACCTCTCTGATACAATCCCATATTCAGCACAAGAGACATAGCTAGAAAATGAATTACTTGGAGGATAATGATTTTTATTGCTTAATGGTAACTGTGGGCACAGGAGATTGATACTGAAGTCCAGTGGCCAAACAACTGGGTTTTGGAATCTTGTAGTCTGAACTTGATTTCTGAAACCATTGCTAGATGGATTCCTGATCTTAAGGATTAAGTGATATCATCTAAACAAAGTATTAGTGCCCTGCTTGACATGCAGTCAATGTGTATTCATGTTGGATATCATCATTATTAGCAACATGAATTATGAAAGGGAAAGAAAAGGACTACTTTGACCATCAGGTGATTTCATCTATGACAACAGAGTCAAATTTTTAAATCTAATTGTGACTCTTAGGTATGTTAGTTTCCTTCAAGGAACCACCTTTGGTACGATAATAAAACAACAGGCACAGTATAAAGCAAGCCTGGATAATTCATAATATGAGCAATCACTACTTTCCATCTACTGTTTCATTTTCATTTCCAGGTGCTGTTTTCTTTCCATGTCAGTATCTGAATAAACACTTAAAATAAATGAAAGAGAAATTCTCGGAGCAACAGTCATGTCCATGATTAATGCAATATTGTGTTCACCCTTTAACATAGGTGAAGACATCTCTGAAATCCAGGATTGATGGCTCTAAGGAACAGAAGATGCACTTCAACTGTACACATTTCCTGAATGATCAGCTTTGCATGACCTTCACATAAAACCCAAAGGTATTTCTTGGTCTTGTGCGTGAGCACATCTCAAGCAAAGGCAGCTGCCTTTCCTCATGGTACAAGTGAAAGGTTTTAGATTAGGAAGCAGATGAGGTTAAATTACTTCATTATTTACTCATTGGGGGAAAAATCAATTTCTGGAATATAATCCTATTGACCTGACTGGCACCAACCAGGAGCATAAGTAATCACAACCTTAAAATAAATATCCGTCCATACCTTGAAAAGACTCCTTCACTAACCATTCTCCTTTATGCATTAAGGGTATCAAATAACCATGCAAACGAAACTCAAGGCTAATGGGCCTCTTTTTTGAATATGTCACTGATATCGGATGGTGAAAATTGTGCTTATATTGTTCTGTCCTTGTGAAATTCACACTTTTATATGATCACAGCTGCATGTTTCCTGTCTCCAGTTAATACTAAGATTACTGTATTGCCAGACAACAGGGTAACAACAAACATCATGGGATAAAAAAGTAACCTGATGACACTAGCATGTTCACATCCAATCACCAGAAATTTATGGTGCAGTATAATATGCATAAATTTTTAACGCTATCTCCAGAGCTGGGGTTCATAATGACCTAATTCTATTGTCTTTCTTATGGAAGTTAAAAAATACTTTTCTTTCTAGGTTTGTCCTTTAGCAAGGATGTCCTAAGCTTCCATCATGTTGAATTTAGCCTTGCAAGGATTTTTAATTAACGGCGATGATGCACAAGCCATGATTTATATGCAAGAAAGATGCCCTATTTTATCTTCTTTCTGCAGGCTATGATATATGGATACTTCTAATAAGCCAAAGATAAAACTGGTTTGAACTGAAAAACACCTATTTTCTCAAAAATGCACATTAAGACTGCAGCCATCACCAAGAGAATAAAGTAGAGTGCAAGTGGCAGAAAGTATAAAAGAAGTAGACAATGATCAAGTTTTAGTTCACGTATTTATGACAAGATCATATTCTTTTTTCTGGAATTCCTTAATTTCTACTCCAAGTAAAGCACTATGTTTAACAACTGTAGTTTGGTGCGGGATTATATGAATGTTTCTAAAGTAATGTAATATGATTCTATCTTAAAGAAATATTCTTAAATTTACACATTCAAGTTCCTGCTGTTCCTGGGGCTATCCACTTACTGCAGTGATGATTCTGCACCTGAAAATATGGCAGCATGTTTTTTTCTGGTATAACTCATGAACACAGTGGCATTTTCTTGTGAATATACATAGTGTTGGAAAATCACAATATTCTGTGGTAGATTGAGAATCTGAAAACCCATCCTCCAGTCCTAGCTATGCTATAAATTATGTGGTTGACCTTGTGCTGTCACTTAATCTCTCTGGGGCATAGTTTGCTTTTCTATATAAAGTCATGACGGTATTGCATTACTGGTGAGGACTTTTTCAGCTATAAAATTATACAATATTATGACTTGATATTGGGAAACAGCCAGAAATCAGCATTGAAACTGGAGGAATATTGTTTATGTTTAGAAAGAAAAATCCTTACAAAGTCATTCATTCATGCAACAAATATTGTTTGAGTGCCTACTGTGTGCCAGGCCCTCTCTTTCGCACTGCCTTTATGGAACTTAAATTCTAGCTGGAGAAGACAACAATGGACAGCAAATATAAGAAATCAATCAATTATATAGCACTACAATACATTACAGGGTAAGTACAATGGAAAGTAGAGTAAGGTAAGGAGGATGAGGAGCTTGGCAGTTAGGGGAGTGGGAAGGGGTGGGCAGGGTCAGTAGTAAATAGAGTAGTCAGAGACAATCTCATTAAGAATGTGAGACTAATGCTAAGACTTGAAGAAGGAGGAGTTAATCAATGATATCTAGTGGAAGCATAATTTGGACTAACTACATAGATAAAGCAAAGCCCCTGAGATAGGACTGTGCATATTTTGTTTGAGAAGCTGAGACACCAGTGGAGCTGCCTATGTCAGGAGCAAGAGGTAGGAAAGAAGGTATAATAACAAGGCCAATCCCGGAGGGCCTGGTGAGTGGTTTTAAGGACTTGGCGCATTTTCCAAGTGGGATGGGGGCCATTGCAAGGCTTTGAATGGACGAGTGCTGTGATATGATTTATATTTATACAGAATCACCTCAGCTGCTCTGTTGAGAATATTGTTGGGGGAACAAGTGCAAAAGCAGTTTTTGCTATGTGTTGTGTAGAGTACCTATGAAGCTGATACCCAAAGGGTTGTAACAGTGATTTGCAGAGTGAACATTGGAAGAAGCGAATAATCTTTATCTAGGTTCATAAATTCCGATGGGTTTGTAACAAAATCAACTGTGATAGTTATAGCCCATAGATATCTAATCTCTATATTCCCAGGATATTCTGCTTAAGCTGATGATAAAACTTTCACAAGTGAAGATAAGCAGTATTTAAAACTATTGTTAGGTATATAATCACTTTTCCCAGCTCAGAGATATATAGTATTTCAGGAGGCAGGAAACCACTTACTCATAATAGAAAGACAACTGTTCTTTGTATTCTTGTGTCTTTGATATAAGGTACTCTCCCTGACTCTTCAATAAGTTTCCTATGTCACTTTGCTCTTTTTATAACAAACTATCTTTCTCTGGCCTTGTTCAATAAGCATTAAGCCCACTACCATTCATTCCTACCCTAGGAGGAAATCAAGACCTCTCCATTGCCTGGTAAAGCTATGGTTCTGGCTTTAACAAATAATGTGAAATCGTTGCCCCATGACTGCTGTTTCTCAGAGTACAACTTTGAGCTCAGAATTACTCAGTAATTATCACAAAGCTCAACTGAGATAAGCTTATTTTAAATATTGTCAGTACTCTATATCCTGTTCCAGAAATCTAAATCAGCACCCTCCAATAAAACTTTGTGCAATTATGGACACATTCTTGATCGATGGTGTTCAACACTGTAGAACCAGCCACAAATGACTAGTGAGAACTTGAAGCATAGCTTCATGTGACTAAAGAAATGAAATCTAGACTCGGTGCCCATAGCTCAGTGAGTAGGGCTCTGGCCACATACACAGAGGCTGGCAGGTTCGAGCCTGGCCCGGGCCTGCTAAAGAACAATGACACCTGCAACCAAAAAATAGCCGGGCATTGTGGTGGGCACCTGTAGCCCCAGCTACTTGGGAGGCTGAGGCAAGAGAATCGCTTAAGGCCAAGAGTTTGAGGTTGCTGTGAGCTTTGATGCCACAGTGCTCTACCGAGGGTGATATACTAAGACTCTGTCTCAAAAAGAAAAAAAATGAAATCTAAATTTTATTGAATTTTAATTATGTCAGACCATACATCAGATGTTCCTGCCGCATATTGTTTCATATCTCCTAGGAATCCTTCTCTTGAATACTCTTTGGTATTACACCGCAGCCTTTTTTTAAGGACATTGAAAAGAAGCAGTCCTATGAAATCCATTGCTATATTCACTGAAAGGAAGTTGTTGAGCTCACTGGTAATTATGTAACACAGATAGTATCCTATTACTCTGGCCTCAATACTAGGAATATATGCGGTTGTTCTAAAAGATAGTCCGTATCCGTATCATGAAACTTACTGGATTACATCTTCAGGGCAGCACAGAACCAAACAGTAATCCATCTCTGGCAAGTACATATTATATAAAGGCATTTGGGCTACGTTCTGTGTGCTCATTTTATTCTTAACCTCCTTATCCTATTGTTTCTGTTCTTATATCTATCCACTTTGCATATTTTTATGGTTATTTTAAATGTTACCTGATGGTATTGTATTCATTTCTGTATTCCCCCAAACAATCAGGATAAAAATACATTAAAATCCTGTCTTTTTCAGAAAATGTATTCAGTCTCTTTCTTTAAAGTGCTGCCTTCCCAAGTCCTTCATTATTATGATTATTTTTGCTATTATCTAAATTATTTCCAAATTCTACTTATGTCATGTCAATTCATGAAACTATGACACAACACCCTAGAGATGAAAATGACAATTTGAAGAGAATAATCTTAAATATAAGTCAAGTTAAATTGTAGTTTATTCATTTCAATATCATTCTTGCTATCTTACTATAGAATTTTGATATTTAAAAAAGTTTCGTCCCTGGAGTGATTCCGTCCTGCGCGGCTGTTCCTTGGAGCAGTACTCGTTTATCTCCGTCCGCCTTCTCCCCCACCTAAGTGCTTGCCACCACCTCATGGAAGATTCGATGGACATGGACATGAGCCCCTTGAGGCCTCAGAACTATCTTTTCGGTTGTGAACTAAAGGCCGACAAAGATTATCACTTTAAGGTGGATAATGATGAAAATGAGCACCAGTTATCTTTAAGAACGGTCAGTTTAGGGGCTGGTGCAAAGGATGAGTTGCACATTGTTGAAGCAGAGGCAATGAATTATGAAGGCAGTCCAATTAAAGTAACACTGGCAACTTTGAAAATGTCTGTACAGCCAACGGTTTCTCTTGGGGGCTTTGAAATAACACCACCGGTGGTCTTACGGTTGAAGTGTGGTTCAGGGCCTGGGCATATTAGTGGGCAGCACTTAGTAGCTGTGGAAGAAGATGAAGAGGAGGAGGATGTGAAACTCTTAAGTATGTCTGGAAAGCGATCTGCTCCTGGAAGTGGAAGCAAAGTTCCACAGAAAAAAGTAAAACTTGCTGCTGATGATGATGATGAAGATGATGATGATGAAGATGATGATGATGAAGATGATGATGATGATGATTTTGATGATGAGGAAACTGAAGAAAAAGCTCCAGTGAAGAAATCTGTGCGAGACACTCCAGCCAAAAATGCACAAAAATCAAACCAGAATGGAAAGGATTCAAAACCATCAACACCGAGATCAAAAGGTCAAGAATCCTTCAAAAAACAGGAAAAAACTCCTAAAACACCAAAAGGACCTAGTTCTGTAGAAGACATTAAGGCAAAAATGCAAGCAAGTATAGAAAAAGGTGGGTCTCTTCCCAAAGTGGAAGCCAAGTTCATCAATTATGTGAAGAATTGCTTCCGGATGACTGACCAGGAGGCTATTCAAGATCTCTGGCAGTGGAGGAAGTCTCTTTAAGAAAATAGTTTCAACAGTTTGTTAAAATTTTCCGTCTTACTTCATTTCTGTAACAGTTGATATCTGGCTGTCCTTTTTATAATGCAGAGTGAGAACTTTCCCTACCGTGTTTGATAAATGTTGTCCAGGTTCCATTGCCAAGAATGTGTTGTCCAAAATGCCTGTTTAGTTTTTCAAGATGGAACTCCACCCTTCACTTGGTTTTAAGTATGTATGGAATGTTATGATAGGGCATAGTAGTAGTAGTGGTCAGACATGGAAATGGTGGGGAGACAAAAATATACATGTGAAATAAACTCAGTATTTAAAAAAAAATAATAAAAAAAATAAAAAAGTTTCATTTAAATTTATGTTTGGGAAGATCTTGAGTTATACTAAGAAGATAGCATGTCTCCCAGGGTTGAGAGCATGGTTGTTTTTAGAATAAGAACCATTTCAGTTTACATGGATGGAGTTGGAACATATTATTCTTAGTAAAGTATCTCAAAAATGGAAGAAAAAGTATCCAATGTACTCAGCCCTACTATGAAACTAATTTATGGCTTTCACATGAAAGCTATAACCCAGTTATAACCTAAGAATAGGGGGAAGGGGAAAAGGGAGGGGAGGGAGGAAGAGGGAGGCGGAGGGAGGGTGATTGGTGGGATTACACCTGCAGTGCATCTAACAAGGGTACGTGTGAAACTTAGTAAATGTAGAATATAAATGTCTTAGCACAATAACTAAGAAAATGCCAGGAAGACTGTGTTAACCAGTGTGATGAAAATGTGTCAAACGGTCTATAAAAGCAGTGTATGGTGCCCCATGATCGCATCAATGTACACAGCTATGATTTAATAATAAAAAAAAGAACCATTTCAGAAAATGTACAAGAGTGACAAATGTACAAATGAGTTTTTGCAATATCCACGAGTCTGTGACTTAGTAACCATTAAATAAAATTCACCTGTCCTAGATTGAATTTATCTTATGATTGTTTTTAAAAATTATCACATTTCTACATGGATCTTTTTTAGCTCCTAGATGCAAACAAAGTGATAAAGTTTATGATATGGTTCTGTCATCAGAGTTCTTGAGAGTTTGCAAAAGTTTGAATCAGTTACTTTAGTCTCTGGCTTAATGAAAATTCTATTTCTAACTTCAAAAAACATCCATCACTTGTTATGCATAAGTGAGCTGGCTGAAGGGTACAAATTCTTCATTTGGCTGGTCATCCTCACAACATGGATTAGATACTTGGGTCCATCACTCTGAAACCTATTCACAAGACGAGAGTTGGTGTCTGAAGATGTGTTCCAGTGTTCTATAGAGCAGTGAATTGAAGGACTACAAAGCTGAAGATTTGAAGCAAATGAATACTCTGGAGCAGTGATTTTCAACTGGTGTGCCAGAGCACACTGGCATGCTGTGGGAGGATCTTAGATGTGCCATGAAAATTTCTAAATTAATTAAATTTAATTAATTAAATTATTTTTGAGAAAAGTTCAAAGCACAGCAACTGTATATCTCAAAACTAAAACCTCTTCAAATTGATTATATGAATATATTGTTGTTATAATAAATAAACACTGGCTTATTTCTAAAGTGGGTGGGGTGTAGCCTTGAAAAATAAGATTTCATGACAGGTCCATAGATGGTGCAATTTGATAAGGATTTGCTGATGAACGCTGATATATGTTGAAATCATCTGAAGTCAATGAAGCCGTATGACTCAGCAATCCCTCCTTGTGCCTGCAGTAGTAAGGAGGTATTGCTCATATTGAACGTGTTGTACAGTTCTGTCTAGATTTGAAACAGTGAAGTAGTTGGACACAATTACCTTGAAGATCCTACTTTTGAAAATTGTCCAAGTGTGTTTAATAAATATCTGTATTTATTTTTAAAAGCGTAAGTTGTTTATTTACTTTTATGATCTTTATTATTTTTGATTTGGCATTTTTATTACATAGCATTCAATTAAAATGGACAGGTTTTAGTAAAGAAACAGAAATCAGAAGATGACACTAGCACATCAAATACTGCTTTATCCAGTACAAATTTTGGCAACTAAATTAAAAAACAATTCGTAATCAATATAATGAAGATTATTTATCATTCGATTTCTTATGTAGTAAAGTAAATCCACCATGTCCCACGTGTGTAATTTGTGGTGAAACATCCGCAAATGAAGCTATGGTTCCTAGCAAATTAAACAGACATTTACAAGCCAGACATTCTCACTTGTCCAAAAAACTGGTGGAATATTTCAAACACCTTGCACTCAGTAATACTAAACAAGCAAAAATATGGACCCAAAGCAATGACATTAGCTAAAGCACAAGAAGGAAGTTACGCGGTTGCAGAAATCCTAGCTCGGAAAATGAAATCTTAAACAGTTGTAGAATCCATTATTTTACCAGCTGGCTGTGCAATTATAAAAATAATGTTTAGAGAAGAATATTAAAAGTAAATTTTAAGAATTTTGCTTTTAGATAAAACAATTTCTCGGTGTATTAACAATGTACATGAAAATTTAAAATTTCAAGTAATATCTCACCTCAAAGAAGTAAACATATTTGCAATTCATTTGGCTGAATCTACTGATACCAGTGGTAAACCCCAACTTTTAGCATTCAGCAGATTTGTCTATAAAGAAGAAATCGTAGAACAGTTTTTATTTTGTTGACAACTCCAAAGGTCCAAGATATTTTCCATTTGATCGACAATTACTTTAATGCCAATAACTTGTCTTGAGATTCCTGCCTAAGTACTTGTATAGATGGAGCCCCATCTACATAAGGAGGCGTAAAAGGATTAGTGTACTTGTGCAAAAAAAGAATCCATGGGATGATGCCCGTGGCTCAAAGGAGTGGGGTGCTGGCCCCATATACCAGAGGTGGTGGGTTCAAACCCAGCCTCGTCCAAAAAAAAAAAAAATCCATGAATTATTTTTACACACTGTTTTCTACACAGAGAAGTGCTAGTGTCAAAATCATTAGTGTCTGAATTACAAAAGGTTCTAGATGACACAATTAAAATTATTAATTCTATAATAAGCAGGCCATTGCAATCAAGATTATTTGCAGAATTATGTTCCTCAATGGATGCTTCTCATAAGCAGCTCTTAATGCATATGGAAGTGAGACAGTTACCTCGAAAAAGAGTTCTATCAAGATTTTATGAATTTGGAGAAGTATCAACCTTTAAAAAAATGCAACATTCTAAATTAGGCAATTTACTTTGTGATGAAGTTTGGTGTGATAAAGCCTCATTTCTTGAAGATTTATTTCAGTGTTTGAATACTCTTTATAAGAGCATGCAGAGAAATCATGAAAATGTTCTCACATCTGCTGATAAAATTAATGTTTCCAGAAAGAAATGACTGCTCTGGTAGGAAAGGATTGAAAGAGAAAATGCAGTAGAAATGTTTGAACTAGTGAAAGATATAAAATGGATAAAAATCTTATTGAGCAAATTTTACAAACTTTAGACTTATTGCATACAAATTTTGAAAAATATTTTCCTGCACCTACACTTGACATAACGTCTCTAGATCGGGTGAGAATCCATTTAGGTACATGTACATCAGCAAATTTAAATATTACAGAGAAGGAAGAGTTAACAAAAATAAGAAATGACAGAGGATTGCAATGAAAATTTTAACAACAGATATTACAACCTTTTGGTTATCTCTCAAGGGTGAATTTCCAAATATTACCAAAAAGGCAATAAAAACACTTCTTCCGTTCTCAACGTCATATTTGTGTGAAGCAAGCTTTTCTGCAATGAATAATATTAAAAACAAAAATCGATCATGGCTGGAATCCTTGGAAGAAGATTTAAGAGTATGCCTCCAAAATTTGACCTTGCAAAGAAGATATTCTAAAAAAAGTCAAGCTCAGCTATCTCATTAAATGTTAAGTTACAATAAACAGAAAAATAAATAACTCAAAATATGGTTTTAAGAATTTTAATTGTAATCTTTTTGTTATAAACTATAATAAATTGTTTTGTTTTTGTTTTTGGCCATGATATGGTGCATTTTGTTGTGCTAATAAACAAATGAATCCAAAAGCTATTTTTTTTTACTCTTTTTAAATTTAATTTTTATTAAATCATAACTGCATACATTTATGGGGTACAATGTGATGATTTCATATACAATGTGGAATGATTAAATCAAGCTGATTAACATAACCATCGCCTCATTTATTTATTTTTTGTGGTAAGACATTTATAATGTACTCTTAGTTGTTTTGAGTGTACTCTTGCATTGTGTACATTAGGCGAGATCCCACCAAATACCCTCCCTCCACTCATCCTTCCCACTCCCTCCCTTCTCCCTTCTCTCCCCTCCTTTTCGGACTATATTTGTGTTTTGTCATTTGAATGAATGTGTAAGTGATTATATATTTTCATAATAGCATTGAGTACATTGGATACTTTTTTTCTATTCTTGAGAAACTTTACTAGGAAGAATATGTACCATGGTGCCGGGCATGGTGGCTCACACCTATAATCCTAGCACTCTGGGTGGCCAAGGCAGGTGGATTACTTGAGCTCATGGGTTTGAGACCTGCCTGAGCCAGAGCGAGAAACTGTCTCTACTAAAATACAAAAAACTGAGGCAGGAGGATCACTTGAGCCCAAGAGTTGGAGGTTGCTGTGAGCTATGATGTCACCACAGCACTCTACCCAGGGCAACAACTTGAGACTCTGTCTCAAAAAAAAAAAAAAAGAATATATTCCAGCTCCATCCAGGTAAACATAAAAGATGTAACGTCTCCATCTTTTTAATGGCTGCATAGTATTCCATGGTATACATATACCAGGTTTTGTTAATCCATTCATGGTTTGATGGGCATTTGGGGTGCTTCCATGACTTGGCAATTATGAATTGGGCTGCAGTAAACATTTTGGTGCAAATGTCTTTTTTGTAAAATGATTTTTGTTCATCTGGGTAGATACCTAGTAATGGAATTTCAGGATCAAATAGTAAGTCAACTTTTAGTTCCTTGAGTCTTCTCCATACTTCTTTCCAAAAAGGCTGTATTAGTTTGTAATCCCACTAGCAGTGTAGAAGTGTTCCCTTCTCTTCACATCCACACCAGCATCTGCAGTTTGGGGACTTAGTGATATGGGCTAATCTTACTGCAGTTAGGTGATATCTCAAAGTGGGTTTGATTTGCATTTGTCTGATGATTAAAGACGATGAGCATTTTTTCTTTTTTTTCTTTTTTTTTTTTTTTTGTAGAGACAGAGTCTCACTGTACTGCCCTCGGGTAGAGTGCCGTGGCGTCACACGGCTCACAGCAACCTCTAACTCCTGGGCTTACGCGATTCTCTTGCCTCAGCCTCCCAAGCAGCTGGGACTACAGGCACCCGCCACAACGCCCGGCTATTTTTTGTTGCAGTTTGGCCGGGGCTGGGTTTGAACCCACCACCCTCGGCATATGGGGCTGGCGCCCTACTCACTGAGCCACAGGCGCCGCCCAGATGAGCATTTTTTCATGTGTTTGTTGGCCATTTGCCTGTCATCTTTAGAAAAGTTTCCGTTCAAGTCTCTTGCCCACAAAGAAACGGGGTTAAATTTAAAAAGTTATTTTTTTACTCTTTTTTCTTTATCAACTTAATTTAAACGTTCTGTGAGATGAAAAAGTTGAGAAACACTGCTCTAGAGTCTGGGTGGCAGAACAATGCTATGTGTTTACTCAATCATTTCATTTTTCTCCTGGGCATAATATCAAATGGCATCATATCAAAACAGTCTATTTATTTATTTATTTTGCCTCATAGAATTTTTCACCAAAAATAATTTTCTTTCCATCAATCTCTCTACAGCTGTCTACCTATTTATTTGTCATGATACCATTTGTCTATCTATTTATCTATTAATCACCTACCTGATTTACTTAGTTTACCTAATTTGAGAATACTGTGAAATTTTAGTCATAAGCCACCTTTGTTTCTCCCAAATGACATACTTCTTATCCTGACATTTTCTTCAGATGTTTCTAAAATTAGCATATTGTTTTCTTTTGGTCTCGGTGCTCATCAGGATGTTGCTTTAACTAAAAATAATAATAATAATCATCATCATCATCATTTTCTTATTGCAGCCTGGACAAAAACAATGCTGGGCTGGAGTGGGCTCATCCTGGTTCCTCAGACCCAAGTGCATGCATTTCTTCCCAACTCTGTGTTCATCAATTTTGGTAACTTGAAATCAGCAACAGTGGGAGAATTTACACCATGGAAATTAGCAAGTCACTACAAATGAGAAATTTTATTTTCCAGAGAGCTGATTGTTAGTTACTTACACATATTGATGGTCACCCAAGACACTAAATGACAGCTGATGATAGAGAGAACACAAGTTTGGTGTCATGGAATGGTAACCCAGGAAACAGACAGCTGTACTAACTAGCAACTTGCTACTTCTTATTTGTTTTTTTAAATTTCAGATTAATATATGGATACAAGCCAATAGGCTACATTGTTTGTGTTTGTTAGGTAAAAGTCCAAGTTGTAGTTTAGCCCTTCACCCAGGAGATGTGCCATATGCCCCTACATTGTACTGGTTAGCTGAGAGCTTACTAAGCCTCCTCCCCTCCTGTCTTCCCCCATCCCCCACTTGCATTTATTTATTTTTTTTATTATTAAATCATAACTGTATACATTGATATGATCTTGGGGCATCATACACTCGCTTCATAAACCATTTGACACATTTTTATCACAGTGGTTAACATAGCCTTTCCAGCGTTATCTCAGTTACTGTGCCAAAACATTTACCAAGTTTCGCAACCCCCACTTGCATTTAATTGTGCTTTTCTTTTTCTTGAATAGGTGTGTAGTAGTTCATCTACCAGTTTCGTATTACTATTGAGTACGTTGAATGCTTGCTTTTCCATTCTTGTGACACTTAGGAGGATTTTCTCCAAAGAGAGAGAAGATGCTTGCTGTTCTAGTGGAATTCTTGTTCTAGTCCCAGTTTTGACAATGTTTTGTCATTAGCTGGCAGTGAACCAAGAAGAAGATCTTCTTGAGTGGAAGGGGAAAGAAATCAGGCTTTTAAATATGAAAACCATAATACGTAATATCATATTGGAGAGTTGGACAAGTATGCCTGTCCAAAATTCCAGAAGACCCTCTTTAAATCCAAAACCCAAAGAGCTTATCAAGGTCATCAGTTACCTACTTAATATCAAGCCCTATGGTTACTTTTGTGTCCCTGTCTTGACTTTTCAGCAACATTTGACAGGTGACAAAGCTCAGCATTTGCTATGAGAAAGGTGATTCTCTTCTCACTCGAAGCACAAACCCACTTTATATTATATTTACTAAGGGAAATAAAATAAGAGATATGCTAATCTTTACATTTATCTATGTGTGTGGTAAATGAACACTAATACTCAAATATATAACTAGGAAGCCAATTTGTTTAACATAAAAAAAAAAAGGTTAGGCAAGACAAGGAAATAAAGGGAATCTAAATGGGAGCAGAGGAGGTCAAACTCTCCCTCTTTGCTGATGACATGATCTTATACTTAGAGAACCCCAAAGACTCAACCACAAGACTCCTAGAAGTCATCAAAAAATACAGTAATGTTTCAGGATATAAAATCAATGTCCACAAGTCAGTAGCCTTTGTGTACACCAATAACAGTCAAGATGAGAAGCTAATTAAGGACACAACTCCCTTCACCATAGTCTCAAAGAAAATGAAATACCTAGGAATATACCTAACGAAGGAGGTGAAGGACCTCTATAAAGAAAACTATGAAATCCTCAGAAAGGAAATAGCAGAGGATATTAACAAATGGAAGAACATACCATGCTCATGGACGGGAAGAATCAACATTGTTAAAATGTCTATACTTCCCAAAGCAATCTACCTATTCAATGCCATTCCTATCAAAATACCAACATCGTACTTTCAAGATTTGGAAAAAATGATTCTGAGTTTTGTATGGAACCGGGAAAAACCCCGTATAGCTAAGGCAGTTCTCTGTAACAAAAATAAAGCGGGGGGCATCAGCATACCAGATTTTAGTCTGTCCTACAAAGCCATAGTGCTCAAGACAGCATGGTACTGGCACAAAAACAGAGACATAGACACTTGGAATCGAATTGAATACCAAGAAATGAAACTAACATTTTACAACCACCTAATCTTTGATAAACCAAACAAGAACATACCCTGGGGGAAAGACTCCCTATTCAATAAATGGTGTTGGGAGAACTGGATGTCTACATGTAAAAGACTGAAACTGGACCCACACCTTTCCCCACTCACAAAAATTGATTCAAGATGGATAAAGGACTTAAATTTAAGGCATGAAACAATAAAAATCCTCCAAGAAAGCATAGGAAAAACACTGGAAGATATTGGCCTGGGGAAAGACTTCATGAAGAAGACTGCCATGGCAATTGAAACAACAACAAAAATAAACAAATGGGACTTCATTAAACGGAAAAGCTTCTGTACAGCTAAGGAGACAATAACCAAAGCAAAGAGACAACCTACACAATGGGAAAGGATATTTGCATATTTTCAATCAGACAAAAGCTTGATAACTAGGATCTATAGAGAACTCAAATTAATCCACATGAAAAAAGCCAACAATCCCATATATCAATGGGCAAGAGACATGAATAGAACTTTCTCTAAAGATGACAGATGAATGGCTAATGAACACATGAAAAAATGTTCATCATCTCTATATATTAGAGAAATGCAAATCAAAACAACCCTGAGATATCATCTAACCCCAGTGAGAATAGCCCACATCACAAAATCTCAAAACCGCAGATGCTGGCGTGGATGTGGAGAGAAGGGAACACTTTTACACTGCTGGTGGGACTGCAAACTAGTACAACCTTTGTGGAAGGAAGTATGGAGAAACCTCAAAGCACTCAAGCTAGACCTCCCATTTGATCCTGCAATCCCATTACTGGGCATCTACCCAGAAGATAAAAAATCCTTTTATCATAAGGACACTTGTACTGGACTGTTTATTGCAGCTCAATTTACAATCGCCAAAATGTGGAAACAGCCTAAATGCCCACCAACCCAGGAATGGATTAACAAGCTGTGGTATATGTATACCATGGAATACTATTCAGCCATTAAAAAAAAATGGAGACTTTACATCCTTCGTATTAACCTGGATGGATGTGGAAGACATTACTCTTAGTAAAGCATCACAAGAATGGAGAAGCATGAATCCTATGTACTCAATTTTGATATGAGGACAATTAATGACAATTATGGTTAATGGGGGGGGAAGCAGAAAGAGGGAAGGGGGAGGGGGGTGGGGCCTTAGTGTGTGTCACACTTTATGGGGGCAAGACATGATTGCAAGAGGGACTTTACCTAACAATTGCAATCAGTGTAACCTGGCTTATTGTACCCTCAATGAATCTCCAACAATAAAAAAAAAGGGAACAAATGATAACCAAATGGTAATCTAAATTCCTTATGTTGGAAAACTAATGTTTTCAAAAATAAGTTCTATGTCCTTTGATTTACTTGTACATTTCTTTGCAACAGATCCCTTCTTTACATGAACTCTGTAATTTTGACGAAAACATATACAACAAATTACAGTCCTGTTCTTCACATTGCAAGGACAAGATTCAACTGAACAGCTAACTCTTAAATAATTAAAGAGGAAAGTAGGTCAATGCCATGTATTAAATGACTAGCTCTGAAGATAGCTATATCAGCTATTGTGATTTTAGAGATGCCTCTCAAAGATGTAAAGTTATTAAGGTACCTTCAGAGCTAGTCTTTTGCTTCATTTAAATGTATGGAATTGACCTCGAAGATTATCCTCATATTGAATTAAATATTAACTTGGTTCTGCTTCATCATTTAATACATGGCATTTATATTTCAAGATAGAAAATAACTTTTATTGATTTTAAAACTCTAATTACAATAGAGCTCCTAACAATGTGTCCTTGGAACATGGTAATTATCCAGACACTCTTATCAACAGTACACTGTATTACATTTGGGCCCACTTAAAAATCATCCATGTGAAGTCATGGCCTTCTTACTCCATCCATTATGAAACAGAACAAGCATGAAAGGGTTAGTCTGCACAGTCTCACCTTCCACTCTCAGATTTTAATTCCTTCTAACCCAAAGAGGTTCTTATCAAGGTCACCAGTTACATACTTAGTATCAAGCCTTATGATTACTTTTCTGTCCCTACCTTGACCTTTCAGCAACATTTGACACAGTTGATGATATTCTCCTCCATGAAATCCTTTCTTCACTTGATCTCCAGAATTTCCTCCTACCTTACTGGTTGCACCTTCTCAATTTCCTTTGCTAACCCATCTTCTTCTTCCTGACCTCAAAATGATAGAGTGTCCTACAGCAGTTTTTGTCACTTTTTTTAAGACAACACTGTCCCTTGGAGATATCACAAGTCCTGTGACTTCTAGATGTTATCTAGATGATCATAACTCTGAAATTTTTATCTCCTGTCTTGTTAGCTTTCCTTAATACCAGACTCACTCACATATAAAACTACCTGCTTGATATTTCTACTTAGTATAAAAAGCATAACTTTTTTATGCCAAACCTGCTGCCTCCTCGGTATTTCCTCTTATTACATAGCATCTATAGTTCCTCATTTTCTCAGACTCAAAGCCTTGTAGTCATCTTTAATTCTTTCCTGCTTCTTCCATTTCTCTTCTGGTCTACTGCATTACCAAGCCCCATTGTCTCTTTCTTGAAAATGCATTCTCAGTCTGACCACTTCTCATTGCTTCTGCTGCATTGGGATAAGACTTTTTCAGTAGAACTGGACACCATTATCTCAAGGGAAATGACTCAGAAACAGAAAGTCAAATACTGTATGAGCTCACTTATAACTGGAACTAAAAAATGTGTACATGGAGATAGAGAGTGGAATGATAGACATTGGAGTACTGGAAAGATGGGAAGATGGGAGAGGGTGAGGAATGAGAAATTATTGAATGGGTAACAATGTGTATTAGGTGATGGTTACACTAAAAACTCAAACTTCACCACTGTACACTATATCCATGTAGCAAAACTGCACTTATACCCCCTAAATCTAGAAAAAAATTAAATTTATATTACAGCAATGGGCACAGCCCTTGTAAAACATTTTTTTAGACTTCTTAGTTAATACATCAGCAAATCCGGCTAAACTCACTTAAGAATATATTGTGAAGAAAAAGTACCCAATGTACTCAGCCCTACTGTGAAACTAATTTAGGGTTTTCACATGAAAGCTATAACCCAGTTACAACCTAAGAATAGGGGGAAGGGGGAAAGGGAGGGGAGGGAGGGGCGAGGTGGGTAGAAGGAAGGGGATTGGTGGGATTACATCAGCGGTGCATCTTACACGAGTATATGTGAAACTTGGTAAACGGTCTGTGAAGCTAGTGAATGATGCCCCATGATTATATCAATGTACACAGCTATGATTTAAAAAAAAAAAAAAAGAATATATCGTGAATCTCATTGCTTCTCATAACTCAGTGGTTCTCAACCTTCATAATGCCTCCTAATGCCGCAACCCGTTAACACAGTTCCTCGTGTTGTGGCGACCCCCAACCATAAAATTATTTTCATTGCTACTTCATAACTGTAATTTTGCTATTCTTATAAATCGTAATGTAAATAGCTGATATGCAGGATGTATTTTCACTGTTACAATGAGGTTGCAACCCACAGGTTGAGAACCATTGTACTGCTGTAGCTACCACCCTGGCTTAAGTCAATGTTATTTCCAGCCTGGAATATGGCTATAACTTCCTAACTCCTCCCTACCCCCAACTTTCATGCTTGCCCCCACTGTGCTGCAGAGTGATATTTCGAATCATGAATCAGATGAATATCTTCCCTATTTAGAATTCTCACTGGTCTTCCGATCTATTTAAAATAAAATCTTAACTCCTTGGTCCAACTAGCACTGTTTGACATAATCTAGGCACTGCCTATCTCTCTGAGGATTTATCCTGCGACTCTCCCTTTTTCACTCTCAGCCACACGGGGCTTCTTGCCATTCTGAATACATGAATCTGATCTTGCCCAGATGCTGCACTTGGTGTTTCCTATACTTGTAAAGCACCTTTTCACATAAAGTCACACCATTCCCTTCCTTCTTTCAGTTAGGCCTGAAATGTTAACTTCTTAGAGAGGCCCTCTCTGTCCAACCTATCTCAGACTCCATTGATAAGTTTTACCCCGAAAGAGGCAGCTGATTTGATCAATCTCCATAAGATGGAAGGCTGGACAGCCTTATAGCAAAGCCGAAGCCTTGCATTCAGACATCATAGGTTCAGCCTTTAGCATAATCATATGGTAGTTCTATTTTCAGTTGTTTGAGAAACCTCCATACTATTTTCCATAGTGGTTATACTAACTTAAGTTCCCACCGACAGTGTACAAGGAATCCTTTACCTCCATATCTTCACCGGTATTCATTATTTTCTGTCTTTTTGGAGAAAGCTATTTTTAACTCGGGTGAGATTATATCTCACTGTAGCTTTAATTTTTGTTTCTATGATAATTAGTGATGTTGAGCATTTTTTTCATATACCTGCTAGCCATTTATATCACTTCTTCTGTTATTTTTACATTTGTTTCTCTTCTTTTGAGAAATGTCTATTCAGATCTTTTGTTCATTTTAAGTGGATTATTTGACATTTTTTAAACTACTGGGTTGTTTGAGCTTTTTATAAATTCCCTTTATTAATGCCTTGTCAGACGAGTAGTTTGTAAATATTCCCTCTCATTTTGTGGGTTGTCTCTTCATCTTGTTGACTGTTTCCTTTGTTATTCAGAAACTTTTTAGCTTGATATGATCCTATTTATCTAGTTTTGCTTTGGTTGCCTATGCTTTTGATGTCTTACTGAAGAATCTTCACCCAGTTTAATGTCTTGGAGCATTTTCTAATATTTTCTTCTAGGTTTTTAATCCACTTTAATTTTATTTTTATATATGCTGAAAATTAGGGATCTAGTTTCATTCTTTTGTTTATGGATATCCACTTTCCCCGGCATCATTCATTAAAGAGACCATCCTTTCTCCAGTGTATGCTCTTGGTGACTTGGTTGAAAATGAGTTGACTTAAAATGAATGAATTTATTTGTGTTTTTATGTTTTAAGGCTTGATTTATGACCCAAGAGCTAATCTATGTTAAATGTTCCATGTACATTTTTAAAGAATGCATATTCTGCTGGATTTGGGGTTAGTGCTTGATAAAGGCCAAAGAAATCTTTATAGATTTGTTCAGTTCTTTCATATTTTTGCTGATTTTCTGTCTCCTAGTTCAATCTATTACTGAGTTATGAGTGTCACGGTCTCTGACTATAATGGTGAATTTTCTTTTTTTTGTATTTATTTATTTATTATTTTTTATTTTCTCAAATTAATATGAGGATACAACTTTTAGGTTACATCGTTCTCACTTCCAGAATGGAGTTCCATTTGTAGAAGAGCCCCTCACTCAGGAGGTGTGTTATATACCCTCACAATGTGCACATTAGGTGAGATCCCACCTCATGCCCTCCCTCCTTCTGCCAAACATTCCCCCCTCTCCTGCTTCTCTCTACCCCCAAACTGGATTATACTAATGTTTTGTTGTTCTTATGAGCATATAATTTTTTATATATTGATTTCATATTAGTATGGAGTACACTGGATATTTATTTTTCCATTCTTGTGATACTTTACTAAGAAGAATGTATATTAGCTCCTTCCAAGTAAATGTAAAAGATGTAAAGTCTCCATTTTTTATGGCTGAATAATATTCCATGGTATACATATATCACAATTTGTTGATACATTCGTGGGTTGATGGGCACTTAGGTTGCTTCCATGACTTGGCAATTATGAATTGAGCCACAATAAACATTCTAGTGCAAATGTCTTTGTGGTAAAATGATTTTTATTCTTCTGGCTAGATACCTAGTAATGGGATTACAGGTTCAAATGGAAGGTCTACTTGTAGATCTTTGAGGATTCTCCAAACTTCTCTCCAAAAAGGCTGTATTAGTTTGCTATAATGGTGAATTTTCTTATTTTTCTTTCCTGTTCTGACAGCTGTTGCTTTGTTTGTTTAAATCATTGATATTGTTTATAAACATTTGGAATAATCACATCTTCTTGATAAGTTGACCCTTTTACTAGTATTCAATGTTCATCTTTATCACTGGGAAGTTTCTTTGCTCTGAAATCTATTTCATCCTGATATTAATGTAATCTCTACTGCTTTATTTTGCCTCATGTTTGTATATCATCAAATTTTCTATCCTTTTAGTTTTAACCTATTATATCATTATATTTGAAATGAATTTCTTACAGACAACATAGAGTTAAGATAAGCTCTTTTTGATCTATTCTGACAATCACTTGCTTTTAATGGGTATGTTTAGAACATTTAAATGTAATATAATTACTGATATACATCTACTACTTTCTTATTTTTTTTATTCCTTTGTTGTTGTTTTTTTTTTTTTTTTGGTCTCTTCATTTCTTCTTTCCTCATTTCTTTTGGGTTCTCCGAAACATTTTTAGTATTCTATTTTAATTTATATAGTACAGTTTTAACTGTGTCTCTATGTATCTTTATGTCTAGAGATTACAAAATATACTCTTTGCACAATCTATTTAGAGTGCATATTTACTTCACTTTAATTGGAACATATAAGGTCACACAATTAAGTTCACGAACTCATCCCAGAAAAAGTGCCACATACCTCATTGCTGGATATCACTATGGTCACCTTCAAAGTACTCCCATGGGGAATCTATGCACCAAAGCCAGCACCTAGGCCAACCTTCAAAGTACCTTTTCTAGGATAAGCTCACAAACCACATTGTTCAACCTCACATGATGACAGCTCTGATGGCCATTCCAAATAAAGAGTTCCAAAACTGCTTTGAAGGGTGAACTAGGCACTGGTATCAGTGCATAGCTTCCCAAGGGGAGTACTTTGGAATTGATATTTGTGATGATTCAGCAGTGAGCTGTGTAGGACTTTTTCTAGGATGAGTTCCCAAACTAAATTGTCCAGCCTCATATAGTACCTTATCCCCACCCTCACCTGCATTTTATAATTGCCTTATATACTACCTCCATGTACATTGAAATCCCCTCAGACTTTTTTTTTTTTTTTTGCTTTCAACCAACAAACATATTTTAAAGAATTCAAGAGGAGAGGAAAGGTATATTTCCCAGATATTACAACTTCCTATTCTCTTCCTTTATTCCTGACGTTCTAGGTTTCCTTCTGATATCACATGTCTGTCTTCTGCCTGAGGAACTTCTTTTAGCAATTTTTTCAGAGCAGGTCTTTTGACTTCAAACTCTCTAGTTTTTCTTCATCTGAGGATGTCTTGCCTTTGCTTTTATTCCTGAAGGATATTTTCTGTGGATAAAGAATTGGATTGACAGTTCTTTTCTTACAGCACTTTAAAAATGTTCTACTTCTTTTTTTCTGGCCACTATGGTTTCTGATGAGAAGTCCATTGTCATTTAAATCATTTTTCTCCTATAGGCAATGCATTATTTTTCTCTGGCTGCTTTCACAATATTTCTTTGCCTTCAGTTTTAAGCAGTTTGATTATATGTCAGCGCTTGAATATTTTTGGCTGCTCTTATTTGGGGTTCCTTCAGTTTTTTTGAATTTGTATTTTTTTTTATAGAACTTGGGAAGGTTTCAGCTGTATTTCTTTGAATGTTTTTTCAGCACCACACTTTTTCCATTTTTCTTCTAGCATTACAATGATATGAATGTTAGACATTCTATTGTAGTTTCACAGGTAAAGTTTGGCACTATTCATAGATTTTTTTTCAATCTTTTTTCTTGTCTCTTTCTCAGGTTTGATAATTCCTATTGACATATATTCATATTTACTAATTTGTCACTTTTATTCTACTATTGAGTACGTCCAGTGAGGTTTGTTATTTCAGTTATTATATTTTTAAGTTTTGAGATAGTCATTAGCTCTTCTTTATATTTAAAGAAGATCTATTTCTGTGATGATACTATTTATTTATTATTTATTTATTTTATTTTTTGAGACATACTCTTACTCTGTTGCTCTGGGTAGAGTGCCATGGCGTCATAACTCCCAGCAACCTCAAACTCTTGGGCTCAGGCAATCCTCTTGCCTCAGCCTCCCAAGTAGCTGGGACTATAGGAGTGGGCCACTACTCCCGGCTAGTTTTTTTTTTTTTTTTTTTCTGTTTTATTAGAGACACAGTTTGGCTCTTGCTCAGGCTGGTCCCAGACTCCTCACCTCAGCCTTCCAGAGTGCTGGGATTATAGGTGTGAGCCACCGAGCCCAGCAGATACTGTTTAACTTGTGTTTCAAGAGTGTTCATAATGGCCCTTTTTTGCATTTTCATTATATTTGCTGGAAAGTCTGTGTCAGAAAATTTCAATATTCATGTCATCTTACTGTTGGTATCTACTGATTGTCTTTTTCCACGTGAATTGAGATTTTTTTTGGTTCTTAATATGCTAGGTAATTTTGGATTGCTTCTTGAACATTTTGAATGTTATGAGATTCTGTTTAAATTCTGTAAAGGATTCTAATATTTTTGTTTTAGCAGGTACTTGAATTTGTTAAGACATTTTTGGGATAGCATGTGCTTTAGTTGATTAGAATCAGGTTGCAAGTTTTCAGTTGCAATCTGCCTTTTGTGGCCCCTGGTACTTCAGCTGTTGAAGGCTTCACAGGCTGTTCCTGGCTGTCCTTCGTGTGCACCACCCAGTGGTCAGTTTGGGACCTGAATGGGAGTCTATCTACTCTCCTCTACTTTGAGGTTCAGTCCTCAAAGTTTCTGTTAACACATTAACTGTCAAATGAGTTATAAACTATTTTTCAAGTTTTCACATTACTCTTTACATTACTAACTTTTAAGTTTTATATTACTTTTTATCCATGTAAAAAGATCATTTTGTTTTCAAAGTTTTTATTCTATTTTCATAATAAAACACAAGGAAAATTTTTCTTTTTGTGTGTGTGTGTGTGGGGGGCAATCAATGTGTTAAGATCAGATTTATGTACACACAAGTTGAAGGTGAACCCAGGAGTTTATAAATAGCTTTATTTGGTCTCTTTCCTAATCTCCGTTTTTTCCACTATTACCCTGGTACTTTCTGGCTCCCTCTCTTTAGAAAGGAGGCAGTTCTAATAATTATACTAGGACAACAGGCATAAACTGGGACCATCCCAGTAAATTTGTCTTATAGTTGCTATCTTAATAAAGACCATGGACTGGGAATGAGAAGCAGCAATGCTAATCTATAACTATCAGAGAGAAAAGACATCCAGATGATAAACAGCCAAATTTGGCTTTCCTTCTAAAATACTAGCCCTTGTCTTCAGGGGGCAAAAACATTTGTGCTTTCTCTGGTGAGAGAAGCTTTCTTCTTAGGTAAGTTGTGAGATTCTCACTGGTGGGATGCTGAGCTGAGAGGATGAGTATGGAGCCACCTGCCTCTGTCACTCATCTCAGAGAACCAGCAACACATCTCTTCCCTAAAGTATGAGGTACTGGAGAAGGTAGGAGACAAGAAAGGACTGAGACACATAACCATTTTCCTTGTGTAAGAAAGCGTTACGTTTCCTGGGGATTCTGGAATAATTATAGAAAGATGGAGGTGGAATTCATAGAAATCCCCATCAGGCTCTTTCCTTTTTTTTAAATTAATTAATTCATTTTTCATTGTTAAATCATAGCTGTGTACATTTGTACAATCAAGGGGTACAATGTGCTGGTTTCATATACAATCTGAAATATTCTCATCAAACTGTTCAACGTAGCCTTCATGGCATTTTCTTAGTTATTGTATGCAGACATTTGTATTTTGCATTTAGTAGGTTTCGCCTGTACCCATTCTAAGATGCATCGTAGGTGTGGCCCCACCCATCACCCTCCCTCCACCCTGACTTCCCCCCTCCTTTCCCCTCCCTTGGCCCTTTCCCCATATTCTTGTGCTATAGTTGGGTTATACCCTTCATATGAAAGCTATAAATTAGCTTCATAGTAGGGCTGAGTACATTGGATACTTTTTCTTCCATTCTTGAGATATTTTGCTAAGAAAAATATGTTCCAGCTCCATCCATGTAAGAATGAAAAAGGTAAAGTCTCTATCTTTGTTTAAGGCTGCATAATATTCCATGGTATACGTGTACCACAATTTGCTAGTCCATTCGTGGGTCGATGGGCACTTGGGCTTCTTCCATGACTTAGCAATTATGAATTGGGCTACAATAAACATTCTGGTACAGATGTCTTTGTTATATTGTGATTTTTGGTCTTCTGGGTATATACCTAGTAAAGGAATTATAGGATTGAATGGCAGGTCTATTTTTAGATCTCTAAGTATTCTCCAAATATCCTTCCAGAAGGAACGTATTAGTGTGCATTCCCACCAGCAGTGTAGAAGTGTGCCCTTTTCTCCACATCCATGCCATCATCTCTGGTTTTGGGATTTTGTTATGTGGGCTACTCTTACTGGGGTTAGGTGATATCTCAAAGTAGTTTTGATTTGCATTTCTCTGATGATTAAGGATGATGAGCTTTCTTCATGTGTCTGTAGATCGTGTGTCTGTCTTCTTCAGAGAAGTTTCTCATCAAGTCCTTTGCCCACCCTGAGATGGGATCACTTGTTCTTTTCTTGCTAATACGTTTGAGTTCTCTGTGGATTCTGGTTATTAAATTTTTATCGGAGGTATAACCTGCAAATATTTTCTCCCATTCTGAGAGCTGTCTGCTTGCTTTACTTACTATGTTCTTGGCTGTGCAGAAGCTTTTTAGTTTGATCAGGTCCCAGTAGTGTATTTTTGATACTGCTTCAATTGCCTGGGGAGTCCTCCTCATAAAATATTCACCCAGGCCGATTCCTTCAAGAGTTTTCCCTGCACTTTCTTCAAGTATTTTTATAGTTTCATGTCTTAAGTTTAAATCTTTTATCCAGTGAGAGTCTATCTTAATTAATGGTGAAAGGTGTGGGTCCAGTTTCAGTCTTTTACAGATCGCCAGCTAGTTCACCCAGCACTATTTGTTAAATAGGGAATCTTTTCTCCACTGAATGTTTTTAAATTGGCTTATCAAAGATAAGTAGCTGGATTCATCTCTTGGTTCTGTATTCTGTTCCAGACATCTACTTCTCTGTTTTTGTGCCAGTACCATGCTGTTTTGATCACTATCGATTTATAGTACAGTCTCAGGTCTGGTAGCGTGATTCCTCCTGCTTTGTTTTTATTGTTGAGTAATGTTTTGGCTATTTGAGGTTTTTTTCTGATTCCATATAAAATGAAGTATTATTTTTTCAAGATCTTTAAAATATGACAATGGAGCTTTTATAGGAATTGCATTAAAATTATATATTGCTTTGGGTAGCATAGACATTTTAACGATGTTGATTCTTCCCAGCCATGAGCATGGTATGTTTTTCCATTTGTTAACATCTTCAGCTATTTCTTTTCTTAGAGTTTCTTAGCTCTCTTTATAGAGATCTTTCACGTCCTTTGTTAGGTAAGCTTCCAAATATTTCATCTTCTTTGGCACTACTGTGAAAGGAATAGAGTCCTTGACTGTTTTTTCGGCTTGGCTATTGTTGGTATATATAAAGGCTACAGATTTATGGGTGTTGATTTTGTAGCCTGAGACATTGCTGTATTCCCTGATCACTTCTAAAAGTTTTGTAGTAGAATCCCTAGTGTTTTCCAAATATATGATCACGTCATCTGTGAAGAGGGAAAGTTTGATCTCTTCTGACCCTATGTGGATACCCTTGATTCCGTTTCTTTCCTGAATTGCAATGGCTAAAACTTCCATTACAATGTTAAAGAGCAGTGGACACAATGGACAACCTTTCCTGGTTCCTGATCTAAGTGGAAATTATTTCAATTTAACTCCATTCAATATGATATTGGCTGTGGGTTTGCTGTAGATGGCCTCTATTAGTTTAAAAAATGTCCCTTCTATATCAATTTTCTTAAGTGTTCTGATCATGAAGGGATGCTGGATATTATCAAAAGCTTTTTCTGCATCAATTGAGAGAATCATATGGTCCTTATTTTTTAGTTTGTTTATGTGCTGAATTACATTTATAGATTTACGTGTATTGAACCAGCCTTGAGAGCCTGGGATAAATACCACTTGGTCATGGTGTATAATTTTTTGATGTGTTGTTGGATTCTGTTTGTTAGGATCTTATTGAGTATTTTTGCATCAATATTCATTAGTGATACTGGTCTATAATATTCTTTTCTTGTTGGGTCTGTCCCTGGTGTAGGGATCAAGGTGATGTTTGCTTTGTAGAATGTGTTGGGTAGTATTCCTTCTTTTTCTGTATTTTGGAAGAGGTTTAGTGATATAGGTACTAGTTCTTCTTTAAAGGTTTGGTAGAATTCTGACGTAAAGCCATCTGGTCCCGGGCTTTTCTTTTTAGGGAGATTTTGTATAGTTGATGCTATTTCAGAACTTGATATAGGCCTGTTCAACATTTCCACTTCATCCTGGCTAAGTCTTGGTAGGTGGTGTACTTCCAAGTATTGGTGATGTCTTTCAGATTTTCATATTTCTAAGAATAAAGTTTCTTGTAATATTCTTTAAGGATTTTTTGAACTTCTGAGGGGTCTGTTTTTATTTCATCTTTACCATTTCTGATGGATGAAATTAGAGATTTTACTCTTTTTTTCCTGGTTAGGTTGGCCAAAGGTTTATCTATTTTATTGACCTTTTCAAAAAAACAACTTTTAGATTTATTGATCTGTTGTATAGTTCTTTTGTTTTCAATTTCATTTAATTCTGCTCTGATTTTGGTTATTTCTTTTCTTCTGTTGGGTTTTGGGTTGGAATGTTCTTCCTTCTCCAGTTGCTTGAGATGTCCCATTAAGTTATTAACTTCTTCTCTTTCCGTTTTCTTGAGGAAGGCTTGCAGTGCTATAAATTTCCCTCTTAGGACTGACTTCATAGTATCCCAGAGGTTCTGATAAATCATGTCTTCATTGTTGTTTTGTTCCAAAAATTTGGTGATTTCCTTCTTAATCTTATCTATAACCCATCTATCCTTCAGCATAAGCTTATTTAGCTTCCATCTTTTTGTATGGGTATGCAGATTCCTGCTGTTATTGAGTTCAACTTTTATTCCATGACGGTCTGAGAAGATTCAAGGAATAATTTCTATTTTTTTAAATTTGCTGAGGTTAGATTTGTGGCCTAGGATGTGGTTGATTTTGGAATATGTTCCGTGGGCTGATGAGAGGAATGTGTATTCAGTTTTGTTGGGATTAAATGTTCTGTAGATGTATGTTATGTCCAGATGTTGAATGGTTAAGTTTAAATCTAAAATTTATTTGCTTAGCTTCTTTTTGGAGGATCTATTCAGCACTGCTAAAGGGGTGTTAAAATCTCCAACTACTATGGAACTGGAGGAAATCAAGTTGCTCATGTCTGTTAGAGTTTCTCTTATAAATTGAGGTGCATTCTGGTTGGGTGCATAAATATTAAGTATTGAAATCTCGAAATATTGAGTATTACCTTTAACAAATATGAAGTGTCCATCCTTATCCTTCATTGTTTTGGTTGGTTTAAAGCCTATTGCATTTGTGAATAGGATTGCAATGCCTGCTTTTTTCTGCTTTCCATTTGCCTGTAGTATAGATGACCATCCCTTCACCTTAAGTCTATATTTGTCTTTTAATGTAAGATGAGATTCGTGTATGCAGCAGATATCTGGCTTGAGTTTTTGTATCCAGTCAGCCAACCTGTGCCTCTTTAGAGGACAATTTAAACCATTCACATTGGAGGGCGGAGCAAGATGGCAGCCGAGTAACAGCTTCCTTGCATCTGGGCACCGTGAGTCTGGGGAGATAGGACTCCAGGCATCTCTGGCTGGTGGGATCTGCCTATCATCACACCTTTGAGGATACAGGGAGTCAGCGAGAGACTTCTGGACCCCAAGAGGAGGACTAAAACAGTGGAAAAAAGGCAAGTGGTCGCGTGTATTCAATCCGTCTAAACCCGCCTGCAACTGTAAGTTCAGTAGCAGCGAGACTGCAAACCAGAAAGGCCTTACCTGTGAACTGTTTTGGTGTCTTTGGACTTGGCACTCAGTTGAACTGCCTTGCGGATAGCCTGAGCGGGAGTGCGGAGAACTTTGGCCGTTGTCTAGGGCCCCAGTCTGAGCCACTGAGCCAGACGGAGCTAATAGTGTTTGGCTGTGGGTCGCAGGGAGCCATTGTGAGCGATCTGCCCCGGCAAGTTCCACCCTCAGGGTCGGAGAGCTAGAATCGGGTGGGAGCTGGTAACCCAGTGACCAAGCAGCCTAAGGGTGGGGTCTGAGTCGCCTTGCAGCCCTAACCCTCAGGGGCAGAGTGAGACCAGATTTGGCACACTGGGTAAGTGGATAGCTACTTCAGCAGTGATTCCAGCGACAAGCACTTTCCTGAGAAAGCTTCTGCTCAGCAAGTTTACAAGTTCAAAGTGCCTTTGAAGTGGGCTAAAGAGAGATTTAGGGTGTCTACCTGCTGGGGTTTGAGAAATCAGCAGCCTCCAGTCGTATCAGAACTGTGATTAACATCTCATACCCCAGAAGACCATGTGTTGCCCAGACAATATTCAATAACATATACATACTGCTTGGTTTTTGGTTATGTTTTTTTTTTGTTTTTTTTTTGGTTTGGTTGTTTTTTTTTTGTTTATTTTGATGTTGTTGATGTTGTCTTGTTTTTCAATTTCAACCTTTTCCATACCAACCTCGTACTTTCAAGATTTGGTGAAAATGATTCTGCGTTTTGTATGGATTCTGCGTTTTGTATGGTTTTTTGAAAAAACCCCGTATAGCTAAGGCAGTTCTTAGTAATAAAAATAAAGCTGGGGGCATCAGCATACCAGATCTTAGTCTGTACTACAAAGCAATAGTGGTCAAGACAGCATGGTACTGGCACAAAAACAGAGACATAGACACTTGGAATCGAATTGAAAACCAAGAAATGAAACCAACATCTTACAACCACCTAATCTTCAATAAACCAAACAAGAACATACCTTGGGGGAAAGACTCCCTATTCAAGGTGGTGCCTGTGGCTCAAGGAGTAGGGCGCCAGTCCCACATGCCAGAGGTGGTGGGTTCAAACCCAGCCCCGGCCAAAAAAAACACACACACACACAAAAAAAGACTCCCTATTCAATAAATGGTGTTGGGAGAACTGGATGTCTACATGTAAAAGACTAAAACTGGACCCACACCTTTCCCCACTCACAAAAATTTATTCAAAATGGATAAAGGACTTAAATTTAAGGCATGGAACAATAAAAACCCTCAAAGAAAGCATAGGAAAAACACTGGAAGATATTGGCCTGGGGAAAGACTTCATGAAGAAGACTGCCATGGCAATTGCAACAACAAAAATAAACAAAGGGGACTTCATTAAACTGAAAAGCTTCTGTACAGCTAAGGAGACAATAACCAAAGCAAAGAGACAACCTACACAATGGGAAAGGATATTTGCATATTTTCAATCAGACAAAAGCTTGATAACTAGGATCTATAGAGAACTCAAATTAATCCACATGAAAAAAGCCAACAATCCCTTATATCAATGGGCAAGAGACGTGAATAGAACTTTCTCTAAAGATGACAGACGAATGGCTAACGAACACATGAAAAAATGTTCATCATCTCTATATATTAGAGAAATGCAAATCAAAACAACCCTGAGATATCATCTAACCGCAGTGAGAATGGCCCACATCACAAAATCTCAAAACTGCAGATGCTGGCGTGGATGTGGAGAGAAGGGAACACTTTTACACTGCTGGTGGGACTGCAAACTAGTACAACCTTTCTGGAAGGAAGTATGGAGAAACCTCAAAGCACTCAAGCTAGACCTCCCATTTGATCCTGCAATCCCATTACTGGGCATCTACCCAGAAGGAAAAAATTCCTTTTATCATAAGGACACTTGTACTAGACTGTTTATTGCAGCTCAATTTACAATCGCCAAAATGTGGAAACAGCCTAAATGCCCACCAACCCAGGAATGGATTAACAAGCTGTGGTATATGTATACCATGGAATACTATTCAGCCATTAAAAAAAATGGAGACTTTACATCCTTCGTATTAACCTGGATGGAAGTGGAAGACATTATTCTTAGTAAAGCATCACAAGAATGGAGAAGCATGAATGCTATGTACTCCATTTTGATATTAGGACAATTAATGACAATTAAGGTTACTGGGGGGGGAAGCAGAAAGAGGGACGGAGGGAGGGGGGTTGGGCCTTGGTGTGTGTCACACTTTATGGTGGCAAGACATGATTGCAAGAGGGACTTTACCTAACAATTGCAATCAGTGTAACCTGGCTTATTGTACCCTCAATGAATCCCCAACAATAAAAAAAAAAAAATTCACATTAATTGAGAATATTGATAAGCCTTTTGAGAGACTGGTGGACATTTTTAATCCTTTTGTGACTGTGGAAGTTGGAATTTGTTCAAAATTTTCTGGGTGTGTTTACTTTTGTGGTGGAGGATTATGCTGGTCTTTATGGAGGATGGGTCTGAGAATATCCTGGAGAGCTGGTTTAGTTGTGACAAATTTCTTCAACATGTGAATGTCATTAAAGTATTTAATTTCTCCATCATAAATGAAATTCAGTTTAGCTGGGTACAGCATCCTGGGTTAAAAGTTGTTTTGTTTTAGGAGATTAAAAGTCAATGACCATCCTCTTCTAGCTTGAAAGATTTCAGCAGAGAGATCTGCAGTTATTCTCATATTCTTGCCCTTGTAGGTGATGGTTTTCTTTCTTCTGGCTGCTTTGAGAATTTTCTCCTTCATATTAACTTTAGTGAAATTGATTATGATGTGTCTGGGGGATGTCTTATTCGGGTTGAGTCATGCTGGAGTTCTGAAACTGTCAGCTATCTGAAATTCAGTATCTCTTGGCATGTCTGGAAAGTTCTCTTTCATAATCTCCTGGGGAAGAGACTCTGTGCCTTGTGAAGTCACTTCATCACTTTTGGGGATCCCTATAAGATGAATATTGGTTTTCTTAGAGTTATCCCAGAGCTCTCTGAGAGAGTGATTTGTTTTTGCCCTCCATTTCTCTTCCTCTCTGAGAGTTTGTGAGCGTTCAAAAGCTTTGTCTTCAATGTCAGCAATCCTTTCTTCTGCTTGCTGCATTCTATTATTGAGGGATTCTACTGTGTTTCTCAGATCTTTGAGGGCTGAAACTTCTTGTCTCAATGTGTCAAAATCTTTGGTCATTTGGTCTTTGAATTTGTTGAATTCTTAAGACATCTTTTGGGTTACTGCTTGGAATTCTATTCCGATCTTCTTTGCTATCCAGATTCTGAATTAGATTTCTGACATCTCAGCTATTTGTTTGTGCATGGGATCTTGTGCTGTGTCTGCCCCATTGTTCCTTGGGGCAGTTGATCTACCCTGATTATTCATATTGCCAGAGTTTTTCTTTGATTTTGTCTCATGATTGTTTTTCACCGTTGCCTCTGGCAGTCCTCAGAGTTGGGGTGGTGTCTGTCCGAGATTAGACCCCGGGGGGATCATTCAATTGTTGCTGGATCTTTGTAGGGAGTGACCCTGTGTATCTCTTCTGGGGCTGCTTCAGCCAGGGAGTTCTGGTTGTGGTAGCAGCTCTGGAGTGTGACACCCCCTGATCCTGTAACAGAGCGTGGGGTGGTGCACACAGTTCTTGGAGTGCCTGGCGCCCACTGACTTTGGCACAGAGGGCTCAAGGCTCCAGCAGTTTCTGGCCAGGTGAAGGTCTCCATGCAGAGGCAGGGGGGGCACCGGAGGGCACATGGCTACCAGAGTCCCTGGCCAGACAAGCGGGTGGTGTGGAGGCAGGGAGGGTATAGGATTGAGGACATGGGGTTGCGTGGCTCCTGGAGCTCCTGGTCAGGGTGTGGGGAGGCCCGGCGCAGCTCTTCCGGAGGTCTGGGAGAGTCCCTGCACAGCTCTTCCAAGGTCCGGGAGGATGCCAATGAGGGTCCTGGTGCAGCTCTTCCGGAGGTCCGGGAGGGTGCCGATCATTGGTTGTGGGCGCAGCTCTTCCGGAGCTCTGGGAGGATGTTGATCACGGGTTACCGCGCAGCTCTTCCAGAGGTCTGGGAGGGTCCCCGCACAGGTCTTCCAGATGGCTCTTTTCTTTTTATGTGCTCTTAGGGAAGGTCAATCAGATGAAGGCACAAACTCTTTTCCCCCTGCACTGTAGTGATCTGTAAGGTTATTCAACTCTTCAGTAATATTTTTATTTCTGTGTTCACCTTAATTCTGTGTAAGGAACACCGGAGTGGGGCAAAGGGCTTCTTCCCCTTGGGGAATATGTAGGGTGAATGTTCTTGCATAAATGACATTTAAATACTTCCCAGACCCATCATAATGACAAAAAAGGTCTGTCAAGCTATTGTTTTCCTGTGATGAAAAGCCCAAAAAATATTGAAGATGCTTAATTTAAACATTTATTGCATATATCTAAGGCTGGTGATGTTTGAATTAGTAATAAAATAAATATATATCTTTCATAGGTTATTATATATTTATTCCAAGATCAAATTGTTTGCTTTTATTTTAGTAAACTTACTAAGTAATTAGTATTATAATCTTGTTATTATAATCAAGATTTTCACATAAAGTGTGTCTATTGACAGAATTTTCCAAGAGAAATATAACATGAGCAGCATGTAGGAGTTCAAATGTCCTAGCAGCTATATTTAGAAAAGTAAACAGAAATAGGAGAGATTAATTTTAAAATATATTTTTTAAAAACCCATATGTCAAAATACTATAATTTTAACATGTAACCAAAACAAGTATCAATGAGCTATTTAACATTCTTTTTTCACATTAATTGTTCAAAACCCAATGCGTATTTTACATGTATAGTACATCTCAATTTGAACTGACAACTTATCAAATACTCAATAGCAATTGTGTGGCTGGTGGGCAACGTATTGAGCAGCAAAGTTCTCAAAGATTAACAAATTTATTTTCAAAGTGTACACATTTTAATCAAAATATAAATTTAAATGAATATAAAATCAAAAGTGTAAATTATGTTTCATATATATTTTAAAAGTTTTTTTCAAAATGTTCAAATTCATATATTTTTTGTTTCCATAGATTTAGGGGATACACATATTTATTATTACATAGATGCATGATAGTGGTGAAGTCAGGGCTTTTTGTGTACCCTCTACCCAAATAGAATACATTGTACCTGATAGGTAATTTTTGATTCCTCACCCATGCCTATTCCTCCCTTTTCTTAGTTTCCAATGTCAATTATACCACTTTATATGGTCATATATACTTGTTTTTAGCTCCTACTTACAAGTGAGAACATGCAGTATTTATTTTTATGTTTCTGAGACACTTCATTTTGGATAATGGTCTCCACTTCCATCCAAGTTCTTGCAAAAGACAGTATTTCATTCCTTTTTGTGACTGAGTAGTATTCCATGGGCTATATATATATATATATATATATGTATACCACATTTCTTTATTTGAATTTCCCCAATGATTAGTAATGTTGAACATTTTTCATAAGTTTGGTGGTCACAAATCAGTAGCATTTCCATATACTAAGAATAGCTGAACTTAAAGTCAAATCTAGAACTCAATACCATTTACAATAGCTGAGAATAAAAAATATCTAGGGATATAATTAACCAAGGAGGAGAGAGATCTCTTCAAGAACTACAAAATATTGATGACAGAAGTCATAGATGAAACAAACAAGTGGAAAAACATCCCACACTCTTGGATTGGAAGAATCGACATTGATAGTCCATATTATGTAAGGTGATTTACAGATTCAATACAGTTCCCATCAAAATACTTAAGTCATTTTTCACATAATTAGAAAAAATAATCCTAAATTTTACATGACATAAAAATAGAACCCAAATAGCCAAAGCAATCTTAAGGAAAAAGAACAAATCTGGAGACATCACATTACCTAACTTCAAAGTATAGCACGAGGCTGTAGTAATCAAAACTGCATGGCATTGGTCTGTCTAAAAGCAGACACATAGACCAATGAAACATAATAGAGAACCTAGAAATAAAGCCACATACCGACACCAACTGATCTTTAACAAAGCCAACAAAATCACTGAAAAAGAATGCCCTATTCAAAAACTGGTGCAGGGAAAATTGTGTAGCCACACATAGAAGAATGAAACTGGAGCCCTACCTCTCACTATGTATAAAAATTACCTTAAGATGGACTAATGACTTAAATGTATGACCTGAAATCATAAAAATCTAGAAGAAGTCACAGGAAAATATCTTCCAGACATTGGCCTAGGCAAAGAATTTATGGCTGAGACTCAAAAAGCAAATAAGCAGCAATAAAAGCAAATAAATAGGACTAAATTAAACCAAAAATTTCTGCACAGCAAAGGAAATAATCAACCTTGTAAATAGGTAACCTTCAGAATGGGAGAAAATATTCATGGACTGTATATCTGAAAAAGGACTAATATCCAGAATTTACAAAGAACTCAAGTAAATCAGTAAGAAAAAAGCAAATAACCCCATTAAAAAAGCAAGCAAAAGACATGAACAGATTTTTTTCCAAAGGAAGACATACAAATGGCTTAAATCATATTTTAAGATTAAAAGACAAATATACATTTTAATTAGTGTGAAAATATCAAGTCACACTTGTTCAAGTAAAACTGACATTTATGTAACTTTTTGAAATTTTAATAAAATCCTATGAAATATTATGGTCAAAGTAAAAATTTTTGTATTTCTAACATTCAATGTTCATCTAGTTGTCATTCCCAAAAAATGATGTTATACTTTATGCTAAATCTACATAAATAAAAACTTAAGAATAAAGTGACTTGATTAATATTGAAAAATATTCCCCTGAGGCCATGTGGTAATTTGTGAGTAATTGTAGATTCACAAGTGTAATAAAAATAAAAGGAAGAATAGTGTAATAGGCACTATTGGGAAAAGATATTTTTGCAATGCAAGAATCTATATCATTCAGGCTGAAAGGATAAGTGACTTTAGGTAGGTTACTTTAGTTTTTCTCTTGCCTAAGTGCTTCTGCCACTGAAATATTCCCTGCAGTCTGAAGCAGACAGAATTTCATCCCTAATGATGGCAGTGGTACAATCCATGATGGCATTTAGAGAGCATAAGGCAAGATACGTTGAGAGACATTCTGCAACCTAGATAGTGTTACTCATGAAAACAGAAGTTTACAACACAGGCTGTGGCTGTGCCAGAATTACTGATTGCTATCTCTTCAGTGATAGAGGCACTCATGCATTCTTTAGTGTTGTGGGGGGCGTGTGTAGGCATGGTCGAGGCAAACATTTCCTGTTACTTGGGTCTAAGGGCAGTACTGCTCCCAAGCCACCTGGTAAAATAAAATAGTTAGCTTATGAAGCTACAGCCGACTAGGAAACGTTTCTTTGTACTTGTTTTCACTCCCTGCCTCACCACCCCTTTTCTCTCATTGTTGATTCTTGAGATTGCATGCCTCAATAAAGGATTAGAATAAGCATTCGCCTGAGGATTTATCTTCTGTGGAGCCCCGGGTGAATTAAGTTATTCCTCTAGGATTACTAGAAATAATTTCTTTCTTTTTTTTTTTTTGTAGAGATAGAGTCTCACTTTATGGCCCTCGGTAGAGTGCCGTGGCCTCACACAGCTCACAGCAACCTCCAACTCCTGGGCTTAGGTGATTCTCTTGCCTCAGCCTCCCGAGTAGCTGGGACTACAGGCGCCCGCCACAACGCCCGGCTATTTTTTGGTTGCAGTTTGGCCGGGGCCGGGTTTGAACCCGCCACCCTCGGTATATGGGGCCGGCGCCTTACCGACTGAGCCACAGGCGCCGCCCACTAGAAATAATTTCATGATCACATTGGTAGATTTTTTTTTCAGCACCCTGAAAAGAACTTACTTGTACTCAATGACTAAAATGAATTTAAATAGCTACTCTCACATCTCATTCTCACATTGTCATTGGCCAGTCCCCATTGCCAATGTCTAAATTTTTCAGTTAACATTTACTGAGGGCTTATTATGAGACAGTCATCACGTGCTAAGGATTTTGCTTGCATTATATCATTTAATCCAGACAGCAACCTTATGAGACAGACACTATTATCTCTGCCTTATAGAAGATAGCATTTAAGCTTGCCTAGGTCAAGTATTCTAATTTGCCAAGGTCGCTTGTTTAAGGTCCCACAGCTGATAAACAAGAGAAATGTGAATCAAATTCCACTTGGGAATACAGTGTCTGCACTCTTAATCACTGTGCCATACATACTATCTCTCTGGGATAGAAACTTTTGTCCCTATGTTTAACACTTGGATCACAGTAATCACCCCCACCTCTGTCATCAGTCTTTCACTAACCACTTGATATCATAGATCCTTGTTCTGTGTTGTCTCTGCATAGCTTGAATTGACTGTGAAATAGTCACAAATTGAGGCTTATCACTCAAAACAACTTCCCATCCATGATGGGAAATTCTGAATTTTCCATTTTGACTATAGTCCACTCTCTTTTTACCTTTATCCCACCAGTGCTCCTATCAAATGTATGTTTTCAATCACTGGACCACAATCCATCTTATTAAGAAACATTCCTTTTAGTTCTACTTGGTTTATCTTTAATTGGGCCCATCTTGCAAATTACCAACCATTGGATGTCCCCACCCTATTTCTTTGCTGTTGATTCTGAGCCTATAATCTGTATAAGAGGAAAGGCACAAATACCTCATTAACTGGGCCCTGAAGGCTGTTGAATCATTCGTTTTCAAAACATTTTTAAAGTTTTTGCAATGATCAAATACTCTGCTAGATATTAGAAATTTAGAGATGAAAGAGTAAGTTATGTTTTCAAGTAACTCACAAATAAATAGCAAACTATAAATTTGTTATAAATTATTTGGTTGTTGCTATAGTCTTCTTTTCATAGCTGTGACTCAGTGTGGCTCAGAAAAACCTGAGGATTGGAAACAGTGACTCTGTCATTACACTTGATTCAGAATGTGCTCCCAATTATAACTAAGCTTGAGCAGAGACACTATATTCTTTAACCATGGGTCATGCCAGCACCATTCTCTTACCTTTTAATTAATATCCTGAAATATAATTTTCTTTAAAATACACATGCCTCTCTTCCACCACCATAGGCATGAGGTTCCCCTCAGTAGGTGATATCCAAATGCTACCTGTACCAATGGAATATGGAGAAATAAGTAGACCTAGAAAGCAAGTTAGAAATGAGAAGTATGCAAAAGAGAGAAGAAATGTTAAGAGGAGAAGAACATAATATAGAACGATACAGAAACCTGGAAGTAAAAAGTATTTAATAAGGAAGAGATCTTAATTGCTTTTGCAAGTAGGAGAGCCTTGGAAGGATTTTCCCAAGCAAATTCAGTAGAGTAGTAGAGGTGGCAATAGCCTGGAAATTAATGGGTTGAATTTGAGATGTTTCTAATACATGCAGAGGGAAGTTGAATATACAGGTCTTACATTTAGACAAGAGACTTGTGTTAGATGTAAAGATGTTAGAATCAGTAATATGCAGAATTAACTGATGGAGAATAAGTAAGGTTAAGAAGAGTGTTAACATTTGGATTGTAGTGGAAAATGTCTGTGACAAGAGTTGAAGGAGTTATGACTGGAAAGGAGACTGATACAGAATGGCTAGAGAGGCTGGAGAAAATGTCACTCTATACAGTGGAGAAGAGGCTTCAAATGGAGAGCAAGGGATATTGTTAATGCTGTAGGTAGGACAAGTCAGATAAGTACCAAAGTATTTATTTAGTATTAGCAACTGGAAGTTCAGTGGGGACCACTGCAATAACAGTGATGTGGTTCAAATTTGATTCCGAGTGTTGGAGTCGAGGCCTGGTAGGAGCTATTTGGATTATAGGGGCAGATTCCTCTGGAGTGAGTTCTCCCTTCATTAGTTCACAGAGAGCTGGTTGTTTAAAAAGAGTATGCCACCTCCCCACTACCTTGCTCCTTCTCTTGCATGTGACATGTCTGTTCCACCTTCATCGTCCACCTTAATTGGAAGTTCTCTGAATGCTCTCTCTGGAAGCAGATGCTGGTACCATTCTTCTTGTCCAGCCTGCAGAACTGTGAGCCAAATAAACCTCTTCTTTTTATTTTTATTTTATTTATTTATTTATTTTGAGACAGAGTCTCACTTTGTTGCCCTCTGTAGAGTACTGTAGCATCATAGCTCACAGCAACCTCCAACTCTTGGGCTTACACTATTCTCTTGCCTCAGCCTCCCGAGCTGAGACTACAGGTGCCTGCCACAATACCCAGCTATTTTTTGTTGCAGTTGCCACTGCTGTTTTAGCTGGCTGGGGCCAGGTTCGAGCCCGCCATGCTTGGTATGTGGGGCTGGTGCCCTACCCACTGAGTCATAGGCATTGCCCAAACCTCTTTTTTTTAGAAATTACCCAGCCTCGAGAACTGGATAACCACATGTAAAAGACTGAAGTTGCCCCACACCTTTCACCACTTGCAAAAATTGATTCAAGATGGATAAAAGATTTAAATCTAAGGCATGAAATGACAAAAATCCTAGAAGAAAGTGTGGGAAAAACTCTTGAGGATGTCATCCTGGGGAAAGATTTTATGAAGAAGACTTCACTGGCAATTGCAACAACAAAAATAAACAAATGGGAGTTAATTAAACTTAAAAGCTTTTGCACAGCTAAGAACACAATGATCAAAGCAAATAGACAACCTTCAGAACTGGAAAAGATATTTGCATGTTATGAATCTGACAAAGGCTTGACAACTAGGATCTATAGAGAACTTAATCATAAAAAAAAGCTGAAACAATTCCATCTATCACGGGGCAAGAGACATGAACAGAACCCTCCCTGAGAAAGACACACAAATGGACAGTAAATGTGAAAAAATGTTTATCATCCTTAATCATCAGAGAAATGCAAATCACAACTGCCCAGAGATATCACCTAACCCCAGTAAAATCAGCACACATTACAAAGTCCCAAAATTGCAGATGCTGGTGTGGATGTGGGGAGAGTGGAACACTCTTACACTGTTGGTGGGACTGCAAACTAATACAGCTTGTTTGGAAAGAAGTATAGAGAATCCTCAAAGAACGCAAATTAGACTTCCATTTGACCTTGCAATCCCACTACTAGGCATCTCCCCCACCCCCTGCCAATTAATCATTTTATCATAAAGACATTTGCACTAGATTATTTATTGCAGCTCAATTTACAATCACCAAGATGTGGACACAACCTAAATGCCCATCAACTCAGGAATGGATTAACAAACTGTGGTATATATATATCATGGAATACTATTCAGCCATGAAAAATACGATGACTTCACATCTTTTGTATTAGCCTTGATGGAGTTGAATCACATTCTTCTTAGTAAAGTATCACAAGAACAGAAAAGCAAATATCCAATGTACTAGATACTAATATGAAGCCAGTAGATGATCTAATTCATGACAACATAGGAGAAAAACTCACTTCAATTCAAGTTGGGTGAATTTTTTTTTTTTCATTGTTGGGGATTCATTGAGGGTACAATAAGCCAGGTTACACTGATTGCAATTGTTAGGTAAAGTCCCTCTTGCAATCATGTCTTGCCCCCATAAAGTGTGACACAAACCAAGGCCCCACCCCCCCGTCCCTCTTTCTGCTTTTCCTCCCCCCCCCCATAACCTTAATTGTCATTAATTGTCCTCATATCAAGTTGGGTGAATTTTTAAATTTCTTTAAAAAAAAAAAAAAAGAAATTACCCAGCCTCAAGTATTCCACTCTAGCAGTGCAAAATAAACTAATACAAGCATTCTCAGGAAAGAAGACTTGTCATAAACCAGATTGTAATATGTTGAGAAAGTGAATTAATTTGTCACAGACTATACTCTTTTAACTATTTTTTGCAGAGAATGGAAGGAGAAAGGATAATATTGACTTGAGGGGAAAAAAAAAGAAAAGATTTTTATTTGAATGTCTTTTATTTGTTTTAAATATGGAAGACACAAATAGCCTTTTAGAGATCTAAGTAATTGAAGAGAGAAGTGAATTAATGAAACATGATCACCGAGGAAAATGTATTATGGCTTGGGCTAGATTAGGGAATGGGAGAAATATCACATATACTGAAGCTGAAGGAAAGTTTTACTTTTCAAAAAATCTAAATTAAAGCTTCACAAACTTTTGCAGGAAAGGGAAACATAATGGGTTTTATTCATGATAGAAACATACTAATTCATTAGGAGAAACAAGCCTTGTTTTCCCTGTGAACTTTGGAGGATCTTACCTGCGTTAGCCTTAATTGGAGGCCATTCTTTGCTATAGGTTAAGCATAGGACTGTGATGGAGGCATTCAGGCCAGCAGGCTATTGGCAGTGGAAAGAGCAGGCAACAAGGAATTTTCAACCTTAGGACTAAAGTTCAATTATTGGGCAAGGCTAAAGAAAGTTGGCAAAAATAGAGAGTCTGGGTACTGGGCAAGTTATCAAGGCCACAGGATGCAGTTACCAAAGTGGGTGAATAAGAAAGATAATTGTTTCCAGGAGAGAGCAAAAACCCAATTGCTAAGACAAAACCAGAATTAGAACTTGTGATTTGATGTTGAGCATTAAACTGGAACTTACTAAACACTTTATGAATATAATGCAATGGTTCTAAATCATGGCTGCACATTGGAATTACTGGGGGGAGCTTTAAAAACCACTGAAGCCTGAATGCCACTCCTAGAGTCCGATTCAGAAATTAGACCCATGACTTAAACTAGAATTTGCCCCAAAGATGGAAATGAGACTGAAGGGAATCACAGATTTAATGTCCCTATACTTCTGGATTGCCAGGGTAAAATCTGATTTCATCATTTCTTTGCCATACACTCCCACTGCATTCTCTGGCTTAGATCCAAATCATTTAATCTACTTCTAATAGAAAGTTTCTAACTTCCTGTTACTTCTCAGCCCTCTTCTTACTCCCATGACCTCACAAATTATCATTTGACATGTTTTCTTGAAACTTTTTAAAGAATATTTCTTCTCTCCATTCCCACTGTGACCTACTTATACCAAAAGTAATTCCAAACTTAATTTCACATGTACTTGCTCTGCATTCCAGTAATTATGCTCCAATATCCAGAAAGGTATATTAGAAAGATGATCCTCTATATCATTGGTTCTCAACCTTCCTAATGCTGCGAACCTTTAATACAGTCCAAAGGTGTCATGACCCATAGGTGGAGAACTGCTGCTCTCTATGCAACTTCTTAATACAACTGTCTTCATAAGACTCAGTTTCTCAGTTGGTTTCAAGAGCTCCATCATCAGCTTGACATTCAAGACCTTTGTAACAGACTGTGTTGATAACTCTTACCATGTACTCTTAATCCACCTGAGTTCTCTGAAGTGCATATGGGGACGGCTCCCAGGCTGCTGTCAGATTTTTACCTCAAGCAACCATATTTCTCCTTTTCCATCTGAGGGATTTCGCCAGCAACTTAGGAGCTTGACTAGTTGCCTGCTGTTGCAACCCAGAGGCGTGATGATAGCCCTTATTCCTCAACCCTGGAACAATGGTGAATGAGATTTGACAGATAAATATCCCCAGCTTCCCCAGCTTCCAGTGGAATAATTCTTTTTTTTTTTTTTTTTTTTGAGACAGAGTTCCACCCTATGCCCTGAGCAGAGTGCAATGGCGGCGTAGCTCACCACAACCTTAGACTCAGGCTGTGGGCATCCCGCTGCCTCAGCCTCAGGAAGCCACTAAGATTACAGGTGCTCCCTGGTAGTGCCAGCTGTTTTTTTTTAATGAGTCGGGGTCTCATTCACTCTTGCTCAGGCAAGTCTCGAACTCCTGAACTCAAGCAATTCTCCCTCCCACAGCCTCCCACAGTGCTGGGATTACAGGCGTGAGCCACTGTGCCTCGCCAGTGGAATAATTCTTTACTGTGCTTCACATGGTTTGCCAGGAAGTTCCCTAGAAGGATTGGGCCTCAGTTAGCTACAGAGGTAACTGGTTTATCAATGAATCCTTTTATTTTGCTTTTATCCTTTTACCATCTCACTTCCTCATTTACTGATACTAATTCCCAAATGAACCACCTGCATCCAAGTCTTTGTCTCAGAATCAACTTTGAGGGGAACCTAAATTAAAATTACCTTTTACCATATTTGGCCCAAATTAACCTTAAAATCCACTCCATATCAAACTGAATAACTTTTAAGTATCAGAGGATTTTCTCTTCTCCATCATTATTCATGTCATCTCCTTTATTAGAGAATCTTTTCTGCCCATTAAAAGAATATCCCTTACCTCAATACCGAGCTCACATACAGCCTCCATGAAATCATGTCCAGTGTTTTCGAGACCAAAGAGATCTTTGGATTGACCAAACTCCCATAGCTTTTTGTATATTCCTCTTACTGAACACAGCACTGAGAAAGTGTCTAAATGTACTACCTATATATATGTATGTATGTATATATATTTATACACATATTCATGTCTGTGCATATATATGTATATCATACATCTATGCATATGTATGTGTATATAAATCATAATATAAATGTGCTGTTGAAACTGTAGATATTGGCTGAATTCAAAACCAAGCTTTTTTTCACTGTCTACACAAGCAAGTTTTAAGAAAAATAGATTTTTAAAAATTATACTTAGATACAAACTAATACCTAATATTCTGCAGATCATAGACATAACTTTTCAAGGAGGGAGAAAGTAGCAATGGTTATCATTATTATGAATAGACTATTGTTTTTTAAGGCTCTAGGACAGAAATTTTTATGTTTCTATGTTTCATTACTAATGTATATGTCAGCGGTTCTCAACCTGTGGGTCGCGACCCCCTTTTAACAATGAAAATACCTTGCGGCATTAGGAAGGTTGAGAACCACTGTGTATATGTTGAATATAGTTATAGTAACTATCAGTGTTAATATGCTAAGTCATAAGGATGAATACCATTATTATAATTCTATAGTTTGGTAGATACTTCTAGATTTAATACATTTTTGATAGATTGGTGAGAAGAAACTAGACATAATTTTAAGACATTCAATAAAGGATAGGATATTATTTCACTAATCTCTGTGGAAACTCACCTTTCCTTTGAAGGAAAGAGCATGGTTTTGTCTCTTCAGATTGATTATCCCCTAGCCTTTGGGAAAACATTAAAATGACGTACGCGCTTCAAGGTACAGTTAAGATCAACATTTCTCTCTTTCTTGTCTTATAATATACTTAATCTTTTATATAGTGCTTTCAAAATTCTTTTTCAAATAGGATTCAATCCAGCAAATGTTTATTGAGACTCATATATACAAGGCCTTGTGCTAAGCTGTGAGGGGGTACAAATATGAATAAAACAAGATCCTTGCCCTCAAGGAGTTTGAAGATACCCTGAGACAAATTATTTATGAGCATGCTTTTCATGAAACTAGCTCTTTACTAGTGTGAAGGATTTTTAAAAACATGGCCTAGATGCTGGAGGCAAAGCTTGATCAACCCCAATGGTTTATGTCCTCTAAAAGTCAATGATCAAGACAGAGAAAAGGCGATTCTAGAGACTTTTACTTGCTATTCAGTTTTTAAAAAAGAATTTAAACTCCCAAAGAGTATACGTTACTTTGTCACTTTATTTTTTGTACTGAAGATTTAATGCCATTTAAAGCTAAACAAGCTCTTAACCATGTATAACCATCAACAAAGACAGCTAGAATATATACACTGAAATAGTAAAACCCTTTTTGGGATTGAAAAAAAATGTCTTGGACTAAAACAGAATAAAGCAGCTCTGTTGTTAATCATGCTGGGAGGATACATAATATTAATTGCAAAATCAACAAGAGACACCTGTTCCCCTTAAGCTATGTAGCAGTTTTTAAATGCCACAACAACCATCTTCCCTACCTTCTGCCCTGTTGGAGTATTTACTGCTGTTTTAGTAATGATGCTGCCAGGTGCACTTTGCTATGCCCATCTATTATTGGGGGTACTCAATTGCTAAACTGCCCTTGACTCATGGCAATACATGATTCCTAGCTAATCCCTACTTCTTATGATCCCACCTCAGAAATACTAATTGATTCCCACTCTCCTAAAACCCTTCACAGAATCCTTCAGCAAGAACCCAAATTGTAGAAAAGATGCTTATGCTTGCATCCTTCCTCTTGTTGATTGCAGCAATCCACAGTCCCCATGGGGTGTGGCTCTCTCACTTCATTGAAGCGATAAACATAAATCTGTCAGACTATAGGCTTGTCTCTGATAATCTTTGGCTCATAAGGCTTTAACAGCACATATGCCCATATAGAATAACAAATATTTAAATAATTACACCAACAACACACCTCAACCTGCTCTTCATAGTTGACCGGAGAAGTAAAACACTTAATTATTCCTTCTTTTTCCATTTCCCCCCCTTTTTTTCTTGCTTCCTTCCTGTCGATTTCGGTGATACATACACTGATGTATCTGAAATTTGGAAATAATCAAATATTATTTGGAAACATTCCCTCTTTGTACCCCCACCCCCTCATCCTTGTAGATACTTGTTTAAAACTTTTACTGAATTTCTGTTAGAGATGGAAAACTCTCCACGTGTGGTTTTAAATCTAATAGTTCCATTAGTTCTTCAAATGTAATTGTTGGGGCTGCGCCTGTGGCTCAGTCGGTAAGGCACTAGCCCCATATACCGAGGGTAGCGGGTTCAAACCCGGCCCCGGCAGAACTGCAACAAAAAAAAAAAAAAAAGAAAGAAAAAAAGTGTAATTGTTACCAGTGTTATGGCATAGATATGCAACAAAAAAGTATAGAATTTCTCTTTATGACAAAATATATGTATCCTTGGGCATATATAGTATACTGTCACCCATCTATTTTCCTATCTTTAAACATGTTCTTACTGATGTTCCAACATAGAAACTTCTAACTGTGAAATATTTAATTACTTACACTTCATATACCAACTTTTCTCAAGAAGGAATTTGTGATGACTGTCATTAGCTTAAATCATTTGGATTGTTCAGTCACCTGTGACTGAGGTCAGAAGCATATTTTAAAAGGCCTCTGTTAATCTGCCTACCTGTGCTATAGTGATCTCTTGTTTTCCCTTCAAATCATCCTTCCTTGAATTTTCAAGTCACTGATAGAATCATTTGGTTTAACATGACATTTCAGGGCGGCGCCTGTGGCTCAAGGAGTAGGGCGCCGGTCCCATATGCCAGAGGTGGCGGGTTCAAACCCAGCCCCAGCCAAAAAAAAAAAAAAAAAATGACATTTCACCAGTCTGTTGGGCACTGTTTTAGATTGACCACTTCATACCACTCCATGCTTTTTCTGAGTTTGCCTTTATTGGAAAAATAGTCTTAATCTGTTCCATATATATTTATATATATGGAAAAATAATATGTAATGATAATAGAATATATGTAATATATAACATTTTATTTATCCGTCATTTGTGAATAATCTCATTGTATGAGGCCAGTCTTACAAAGACAGGTAATGACATCCCAAGAAAAGAAAATTACAGACCAATACTCTTTATGAATGTTGATGCAAAAATCCTTAACAAAGAACTAGCAAAATGAATCCAGCAGCATATTGCGAGTATAGTGCCCCTTGTCGAAATGGGATTTATCTCAGCAATGTAAAGATAGTTTAGCATATGAAAATAAATGTTATAAACCATATTAATGGAATGAAGGAAAGAAGACACATGATCACCTTAATAGATGTGGAAACAGCATTTGACAAAATCCAGCACCCTTTCATGATAAAATGCCCAACAATATAGGAATAGAGGGCACCTACCTTAATCTGATAAAGGACATTTACAGAAAACTTACAGCTAGCATCACGGTGAAAGATTGAAAGATTTTACTGTAATATCAAAGAAAAGACAAAGGCGTCTGTTCTCAACACTTCTATTTAATAGTGTATTGAAAGTCCTACCCAGAGCAATTAGATAATAAAAGGAAAGAAATAAAAGTTACCCAAATTGGAAAGGAAGATGAAACCACTCTCTTCATAATTTTTGATCTTATATATTAAAAATCCTAAAGAATCAAATAAGATCTAAATTTGTGCTAATTCAACAAAGTTTCAAAGTTCAACAAAGTTTCAGGATATGAGATCAATATCCAATACTCAGTTGTATTTTTATATATTAGGAATGAACAATACAAAAATGAAATTGGGAAAGTAATTCCACTTATAATATCAAAAGGAGTCAAATATATAGGAATATATTTAACCAAAAAAATGCAAGTCTTGTTCACTAAAATCTAGAAAACTTTGTTAAAGGAACTAGAAATAAAAGGAGAACTAACTAAATAAAAAGACACCCTGTTCATAGTTCAGAAGGCTAACTGTTGTTAAAATGGCAATATTTCCAAAATTGCTCATTCAATGACATCCCTATCAAAATTCCAATGCTTTATTTTTGCAGAAAAGAAAAATCTCATTCTGAAATTCACATGGAATTACAAGGAACCCCACATAGTCAAAACAATTTTTGAAACAGAAGAACAAAGTTGGATGACTTTATACTTCCTAATTTTAAAACTTCGAGAAAGTTACTGTAAGTCAAAGCAGTGTGGTACTGGCATAAAATATACGTATAGATCAATGGAATAGAATTAGGAACTTCTATATCTATGGTGAATTGATTTTTGATAAGTATGTCAAGATCATTCAGTGGGGATAGAAAAATCTTTTCGACAAATGACATTGGGACAATTGTATATCCACATGTGCAAAAGAATGAATTTGTACCCCTACCTTACACCAAATACAAAAATTAATTCAGAGTGGACCAAATATCTACATATAAAAGCTAAAACTATAAAACTTTAAAAAAAATCGATGTATGCTTTCATGACCTTTGATTAAGCAGTGTTTTCTCAAATGTGACAACAAAATCACAAGAAACAACAGCAACAAAAATGGATAAATTGAAATTCTCCCAAATTAAAAACTTTTGTCCATGAATGAACATATCAAGGAAGTGAAAAAACACACACTGTGGCTCAAAGGAGTAGGGCGCTGGCCCCATATACCAGAGGTGGCGGGTTCAAACCCAGCCCCTGCCATAAACTGCAAAAATGAAAAATAAAAAAATAACCACAATGGTAGAAGATATTTGCAAATCATATAACTGATAAAAGACTGACATCCAGAATATATACAGAACTTTTACTGCTTAACAATAACAAAGTGGGCAAAGGACTCAAATAGACATCCTTCCATAGAAGATATACAAATGGCCAAAACCACATGAAAGATGCTCAACAGCATCGTTCATTGACACAATGTAAATCAAAAGCAGAATAAGATACCACTTCACACTCACTAGGATGCTATAATTAAAAAAACAAAACAAAAAAGAAAAAATAACAAATGTTGGTGAGAATGTGGAGAAGTTGTAACACACATAAAATGTTTCAGGCACTGTGGAAAAAAGTTAAACATAGAATTATCACATGACCCAACAATTCCACTGCCAAGTAAATACCCAAGAGAAATGAAAACATATGTCTGTACAAAAGGTTGTGCACAGATGTTTATAGCAGCATTATTCATAATAACCAAAAAGTGGAAATAATCCAAGTTCTCATCAACTGATGAATGGATAAACAAAATGTAATATATTCATACAATGGAATATTACTTGGTCATGAAAAGGAATGAAATGCTGATATATCTTACAATATAGATGGGCCTTGTAAACGGTATGCTAATTGAAATAAGCTAGACACTGAAAGTTACGCATTCTGTGATTACATTTATGTGAAATATACCAAACGGGTACATCCACTGAGACAAAAATGCAGATTAGTGGTTTCCAGGGGTTGGTGGGAGAGAAATGTATGGAGTGACTCCTTAATAGGTATGAGGTTTCTTTTTGGAATGATGATACTCTGGAATTAGGCAGTCATGATGATTATACAGCATTGTAAATGTACCAAAACCCACTGAATTGTACATAAAAATGGTTTAAATGATAATTTTTTGTGTTGTGAATTTTACTTTAATAAGAAGAATCTCTTAGAATAATATTTTTGATAAATTATGACTTTATATACTCAAATGAGAATTACTCTAATACTCTGGTCCCTAGAATGGGAAGCTCTCGGTAACAACCACTTATTTCAAAATGTAGTAAACACAAATTATAATTCTCTGGTTGAGCCGCACATCATGAATCATAGACTAGCTCGAGCATTTGGAATGAGGACTACAGAATGAGTGGTGGGTGAAAGGGCAGGGAAGAGGAGAATAGGCAAGACTTAGAAAAGGCATATATCACTCCCTGTAATGGATACAATTATTTATTTGTTTTTACATTTTGGAACGTATTCTACATCAGAGATGTCTGTCTATGCCAAAATCCATTTTTTCCTTTTTTTATAGTACTAGAACCCTGGAGTTCAGCACATGGCTGTGTGGAATAAATATTACTTTTCTCAGTTCTTCCTTCAGTCAGGTATATCTGTGACCAGATTCTATTCAATGATAGGTAAAGAAAATGGTGGCATGTTAGCTTTTCAGTAACCATGTTCAGAGATATTTTTACCATTTATCCCTGTCTCATCCATCTTCTTGCTGGCTGGAATGTGGATTTGATGGCTAGAGGTAACGCTGTCCTCTTGATTACAAGGTGGTAGACTAGTAGTGATGATGGAGAAGGAATATGGAAGGATATTCATGATGGGTCCTTCATGAACATGGAGATGCCTTAATTTTCCATCTGGACTAATTATAGATGAAATATGATAGAAATTAACTTTTATGTTGTTCAAGATATTATTATTTTGGGTTGAATGATTGATTACCACAGACAAACCTAATTTTATTCAACTAGGGCTTTAATATGAGACATGGGGGATAGACTGAAATCACTTGAAAGTTCTGAAAGTTTTTAACAAAAATTTAAAAGGGAGTATGTATTTTGGTGGAGATATAACCAAGGAAGTAATAATACTTAAGGGGCTGATAGATATATTCAGTAATTACCATGAGAAGGAAGGGGAAAGTATCAAATGCTGTATTTAAACATAAGATAGTCTTCGACTATTTAGTTAAGTACACATTCTCTCTAAAGTTAATGAGAAGTCTAAATTGCGTCAAACAACAATTTGATGATAGAGTATTCCATTAGATAGAAATCTACTTTACTGTGATTGGATTTATTGCCTTTCAAATGTGTGTGGGACCATTGTCAACATATAGAGACTTTCAAGCTGTCATGATGCCAGTATTGAGATAAAGCACATCAAGAATTACTTAAAAACTTCATAAGTCTAAAGAATATGTTCCTCAGTCTGATTGGTAGAAATGTGAAAATTGTAACCCATTCCATAATTCTGTTCGTCAGATTGTCACAGAATAGCTATTACAGGGTGGCGCCTGTGGCTCAGTGAGTAGGGCGCCGGCCCCATATGCCGAGGGTGGCGGGTTCAAACCCAGCCCCGGCCAAATTGCAACAACAACAAAAAAAAATAGCCGGGCATTGTGGCAGGCGCCTGTAGTCCCAGCTGCTCGGGAGGCTGAGGCAAGAGAATCATGTAAGCCCAAGAGTTAGAGGTTGCTGTGAGCTGTGTGATGCCACGGCACTCTACCTGAGGGCGGTATGTGAGACTCTGTCTCTACAAAAAAAAAAAAAAAAAGAAAGAATAAGATTAATAGGATGGGTATATCGGGCAAAAAAAAAGAATAGCTATTACAAAATTTTCCTCTGTGTCTGTAAACATAGGAAAAGGGGGATTTGGGTTTATTTAAAAATAAATACCAACTGACAGTTGTGAATTAGACCCAGAAAATGAGAATGAGCTCAATGCCTCCATAAATGGTGATGGCGTTTTTGATTTACACTGCTTGCTCCTTCTCACACTGTCCTGTGATATTTATCTCATTTCAGTTCCTTGAATATGTCCAGAGTTCCTCCCATTAAAAGAGGAGTAGACATACAACTTGTTCTAGATAATGACATATTCCTAGAAATGATATGTATCAATTTTAAGCATAAAATTACAATCTCCTGAATCACTTTATCACTTTTTCCTCTGTCACAAAAGCAATCATGTTCCATATGAAATTTGCTTTATCATCCTAGGTCTTGGGGTGAAGATAGCATGAAACGGAGCTACAAAATCCCCATAATATCATAAGCAAGAAACACACCTTTGCTGTTGTAGTCCACTGAGATTTGACAGATTAGTTTTTAGATAGTATAATTTAGGCTAAGCCAATGGATATAGATGCCAAGGTGAAGAATATGCTTATTATAAAAATGAGTAAGACATTATTTGCATCCTCAAGAGCCTCAGTTCATAATAGGGAAAATACATCAGAGTAATTACAAAGCAATGTGTTGAAAGCTAATAGGGAAGATGGAAAGTACTATGATTACACCAAAGAAAGAGACAAACCCTATTTGGGAAATGTTTTATGTGTTAGATAACATGGAATTTGATTTTGAAATGCTATGTAAAAGTTCAAAGTTTTTTTTTTTTTTTTTGTGGTTTTTTTTTTTTTTTTTGGCCGGGGCTGGGTTTGAACCCACCACCTCTGGCATATGGGACCGGCGCCCTACCTGCTGAGCCACAGGCGCCGCCCAGTTTTTTTTTTTTTTGAGACAGAGTCTCACTCCATCTCCTGGGGCAGAGTGCCAGCTGTGACACCACCATAGCTCACAGCAACCTCAAACTCTTGGGCTCAAGTCATCCTCTTGCCCAACCTCCCTGGTAGGTGGGACTATAGGCGTCCATCATGACACTTGGTTAGTTTTTCTATTTTTAGTAGACATGGGGTCTCACTCTGGTGAGGCTGGTCAGGCTGGTCTCAAATTCCTGAGCACAAGCAATCTACCCACCTCAGCCTCCTAGAGCGCTAGGATAACAGGTTTGAACCACCATGCCTGGCCAAAGTTCAAAGATTCTTTTAAAGAGGGACATTTTAGAACCAAGAAACACCATGTTCAGAGGTATAAGAGACATAAAAGAAGATTAATTTTTAAAGCAATAGTACTAAGCATGACATGTTTGGTGTATGTTTAATATCTATACCTATAGGGACATCTATAATATGGGGAGAAGGTTGGGAGGTAAATCTAGAAAGGTTGTTAGATAAAAGGGTCTTATATCCCGTGCTAGAGAGGTAGTGAAGATACATGTAAATCAGGTTCCAACTTTGTCTCCTGCCACTGAATATTCTCCTCCTGAAAAAGAACTTTCAGTTTCTTCACCTTTGGAATCGATAGTAAGGACTTATTCACAGATTTGGTCTGAAGAATAAAAGAAGTATTTGATATTCAATAAATCTTAGGCCCCTTCATATTTAATATACTAAAGAGCTGATGTTTCATGTGATAGGGTATGTTTGGAGTTTTTTTCAAGCAAAGGAATGATGGGATCAGAATCATATTTTTTTTTTCAGAATCGTATTTTAGGAAGCTCACTTAGCAGCAAGTAGAAGAAGGATGGGGAAAAAGAAAAAAAAATAAAGAAAAAAATAAAGAGGCCCAGCATTGTGGGAGGCTGAGGTGGGCAGATACCCTGAGCTCATGAGTTTGAGAGTAGCCCCAGCTACAGAAAGACCCCGCCTCTAAAAATAGCTGGGCGTTGTGGTGGGCATCTATAATTCCAGCTACTTGGCAGGCTGAGGCAAGAGTATTGCTTGAGCCCAGGAGTCTGAGGTTGCTGTGAGCTATGACACCATAGCACTCTACCTGGGCGATAAAGTGAGACTCTGTCTCAAAAAAAAAAAGAAGGATGGGGTAGTGGGATGATAAGAAGTAGTAAGTCCAGTTAGGAGTTCAGTGTTACAGAACAATCAACAGATGCAGATTCAGGTTAAGGTGATGATAGGATCTGGTCTTTTCCCCTTCTCATGACTTGTTTAGGTGACATGCATACAGCAATGCACTCAACAGGGAAGGAGAATTCAAGGGAACCACTTACAGCTTTCTGGAGTCTCAATTTTCCAAAGATAAATTTGAAGTTTGCTAACCACGCTAGTTATATGCTGAACCCATGCTATTGAAGACCCCATATTTTGGTACTTCCCAGGATCTATCTAGCTAACTAGGCCTCATATCATGTTTCAAGTCTTACTTGTCCTATTTATCACTTCTGTTCCATCCCCTCATCATTCTACTAATCAGATAAACTGATTAATACAATGATTAATTCATATGATCATGGGAGAAAAAACTTCCATTAATTATAGTCTTCATGTTTGCGTTCTCATCTGCGCTTTTGAAGACTTCATTACCCCCAAATATAACTTCTTCATATGATTATTATTACTATTATTTCACAATGAAGTTGATGTCAAGTTTTATTTTTAAGAGCAATGATTTTCAAACATGGCTGCTCATTAGAATTATTTGGGAAGTTTTTCAAAGTCTTTATACTCAGCTCACATCTATACTAATTAAATCAAAATCTCAGTAATTTTTTTAAACTCCTGAGATGATAGGAAAGTGAAACCAAATTTGAGAAGCAAAGATTTACAGAGTGATTCTCAAGATTCCATGTGCATACAAAACATCTGGGGATCTCGCTTGAGTGCAGATTCTGATTCCATATGTCCTAGACAAGGCCTGGGATTCTGTATTCCCAGAAAGCTCCCAAGGGATGCTGATGCTGCTGATCTGAGGACCACACTGAGGCAAGGACTTAGTGTACCATTAATGTCTCTGTTATAAAGTCATTTAAGGCAATTTTAAATGAATATTACTACTTGCAATTGTCAAAGAATATTTCTCATCTCCCACCTTGCTCCCAGGATTACATTTGGAATTTTGATTAAGTATGTATCCTTTATTTGGCCATCCTTTTTACATGATAAGTAATTAATTGCTAATGAAAAGCTGAATGTGCTTTACCTTAACCAAATATAGCTCAGATTTGCACATAGAGGAACATGCATTATACAATTTACACTTTTACTTGGATTTAACAGCCTTGATATGTGCAAAGCTATGATGCAGTGATGCTTAATCAAAGAATTTTCAAAGGATACCTGGGGGATGAACGGATAATCAATCAAGAATGTTAACTGAACTTTTAACACATGCCAAATAAGGTAAACCCATTTAGAATGACCTTTTCTGTCAAAAAAGGAAGTACTTATTATGAGATTAAAGTTCATCTGCAGAATTAAGGGATATCAATAACTCCTCACACATGGTTCTAGATACAAGAGAAATACCAAACCATATTTTATTTACACTGCTTCTAGTTTTGGTGGATTTTAATAGAATTGTCATGGAAAGTTTCATTCCTTGTTTCTGGCATTTTTTACATGTGGAATGCTGTCTTTAAAGGCTGCTGAATGGTTAGAGAATCAGTCTTTAGTGCCTAGTCCCTAATGGTATATATTTTTTATTTTTATCCATCAGAATTCCATCTGGAAGGAGTTCATAGAGTTTTACTGAACAGTTTTCCTTTACTGGCTTGTAAATCAAATTCCATAACCTGAACCTTGTGGACTCTGGACCACTTTTAGATAAGCCCCTGTAATGCTTCCTTATATTGAACAATTTCTAAAGAAACACACATATGCACGCACACGCGTATACAGTCCCAACAGTTTCATGCTTGATAAAGTGCTCACCAGGAGCTTGCAGCTCAAGGTAGCAGGTGGTTCACATACATTTACCTATTCTCACAGAATCCTATTGGGAGGATAAAGTGAATATACAGATAGGATAAATCTATTAGAGCTTTGAGAAGGAAAACAATCTATGGGACAGAGATTTGATGATTGCATGATGGAATGGAGACAATGTCATGTTGGTAGCTAAACCAGGGAAGAAGAACACACTGCCCTGAAAACACACAATAAAACCACACACACTTTTTCTTTCAGGTAAAATCTCCTGAGAACATTGGCATTTTCTACCTGGCACAGCCTTAGAGCAGAGAGGGCACACATGGAGAGAGAGCAAGAGTAGGTTGCTGGATAGTTGTTCAGATGATTAAAGAACTGTTTATGGCACACTTTACTCAGTCAACAAGAGAATGAAATAAACATTCTGGGAAGGCAACCAGTTACTGCAGACCTAGAGAATAACCAGTTCACATGATTCATCACCTCCCAAGTTCGAGGCACTGCTCCCAGTGCTAGGGACATAGCAGTGATTTCTTTAGTCTCTACTTTCATAGAACATATCTTCTCATGGGAGAGGCCAACAGTAAACAAATAGTCTAATAAAATTATGTGTATAATGATTAGGGCCAAGAAGAATAATAAATCAGGTAGCAAGGATGAAGCATGGAGAGGTGCTGTTTTAGACAGGGAAGTCATGGAGGACGTCTCTGAGCAAAGTGAAAAGAATGAGTCATGTGTTGATCTGCAATTGACTCAACAGTCCAGAAAAGGTAGGTTGCAGGTTTAAGGAAAATCAAGGAGGCCACATTGCTAGGTCATAGTAAATGAAGGATGGAGTTGGAGAGACAGAAGGCCAGATCCTATAAGATTTTAAAGTCTAGGGGCTAAAAGTCTATACTTTCCTAAGTGTGATAGAAAGGTATCAGAGGCATTAAGCAGTGGATATGCACAGTCTCACTTACCTTATTAGGCATCACTATTTGGGAAACTAGCTATAGGCATAAAATGAATGAAAGCAAGAGATCATTGAGGAACTTATTGCAGAAGTTGAGGCCAGACAAGTTGGTGGCCAGGCCATGATAGTAGTGGCAATGGCGATGGGAAAGTGTTGAATCTGAGATATATTTTGAAGCTAGAATTGATAAAATCTGTTGCTAGGTTAGTTGGATGGATTGCAGGATATGAATCAAGGATAATTCACCTTAAAATAAGAGGTCAGATGGCTTTAAGAAACATATCCTCGTAATGTAGTTCAATTACCTCAATCCAGCCATGCCTCAAGCTTCAAGATGAAGCCCATATAAAGATTCGGTTTTCAAACAAAAGCATGCACTGGGGAAAAGAATCCCTATTTAATATATGGTGCTGGGAGAACTGGTTAGCCACATGTAGAAGACTGAAATTGGACCCATATCTCTCACCATTGACAAAAATTGACTCTTGCTGGATAAAAGATTTAAATTTAAAACATGAAACAATAAAATTCTAGAAGAGAATGTGGGGAAAACTCTTAATAAAATTGGCCTCGGAAAAGATTTTATGAAGAAGACCCCCTTGACAACTGCAGCTACACCAGAAATATATAACTGGAATTTGATCAAGCTAAAAACCTTCTGCACAGCCATGGGTACCATAACTAAAGCAAACAAATAACCTTCAAAATTGAAGAAGATATTTGCATAGTATGAATCTGACAAAGGCCTGATAACTAGAATCTACAGAGAACTCTAATCAACAAGAAAAGAGCAAACAACCCCATGTCTAAGTGGGCAAGAGACTTGAATAGAAACGTCTGTGAAGATGACAGGTGAATAGCCAACAAACACATGAAAAAGTGCTTATCGTCCCTAATCATCAGAGAAATGCAAATCAAAACCACCCTGAGATAACATCTAACTCCAGTAAGATTAGCTCACATCACAAAATCCTGAATCTGCAGATGCTGGTGTGGATGTGGAGACAAAGGAACACTTTTGCATTGCTGGTAAGATTACAAACTAGTACAGCCTCTATGGAAAGAAGTGTGGAGAATTCTCAAAGAACTAAAAGTCAATCTTTCATTTGATTGTGAAATACCATTACTAGGTATTTACCCCAAAGAAAAAAATAATACCTAATAACCACAAGGACATTTGTACTAGAATGTTTATTGCAGTTCAATTCACAATCGCCAAGACATGGGAGCAATCCAAGTGCCCATCAACCCAGTAATGGATTAACAAACTGTGGCATATGTATACCATGGAATACTATTCAGCCATAAGAAAAGATGGAGACTTTACATCTTTTGTGTTTACCTGGATGGAGTTGAAACACATTCTTCTTAGTAAAGTATCTCAAGAATGAAAAATAAGCGTCCAATATACTTGATACTAATATGAAACCATTATATAAACAACTATACACCCACACTAAAGAAAAACACAAGTATAGTCTAGCTAGGGGGAGGGGAGAAGAGAGAGAGGGAAGGGGGAAGGAGGGCTAATGGCAGGATCTCACCTAATGTGCACAATGTGAGGGTGTTCAGCACTTCCCTGGGTGAAGGGCTCAACTACACTTTGAACTTTACCTTAGCAATGAAAACAATGTAACCTAAACATTTGTACCCTCATATTAATCTGAAATAAAAAAAGAAGAGAAATTCCTCCAAAATAAAAAAAGATTCTAGTTTTGCTTAAACCCCTTTGAATGGATTGAAAAATCTTAATAAAAGTATGTAGAAAACACTCATGATACAAGTAATGCCACAACCCCAAATTTTGCAAAAGCTGTGGCTATATGGTGAAATTTTGTTGTTTCACTGGAAAGCAGTGTGTTTTTTTTTCATTGCCTATCTGTAGGAGAGTGGCTGTTAACACTGTTGAATAAAGGCTCAATCAGGATAAATTATTATCTAGTGCTGGGCAAATATTCTTGCCTGCTTCCCCCACCCAAACTTTACTTATCTAAAGAATTGGACATTTGGGAATATAATGGTAACATACTTTTCAAAGATGAATAAGCTCAGCAGAGGAGTCCTTGGTGTAGTTAATGTATCACGTCTATCAATTATCCCTATCAAGTGGGATTGACTGCATGGCCTCGACTTAAGGGTGATTGGCCATGAGCTTCTTAGATGTCTGATTTCTGCCTTCTATTTTCTTGCCAATACCTCTGATTCCAAGTTCAGATGGATGGACAGTTCCATGAAAACTGTGGCTTTTTTCATGCTGACTGTATTTTGCAACACCACGAATGCTGGAGGAACCTTGGTGACAACCTTCATACTTGAGAGGTGGAAACTAATGGACAAACGTTGTTGCCACCTCCTTTGGGTAGAAAATTCTGAGAAGCATTCTGTACATTTCTCTAATGGAATTAATCCTCTTGCTCACAGCAGTAGTCATAGTACTGTACCATAATATTGGCTTTCCTCCTTCCTAGTTTCACTTTTCCTGTACCCTTGCCACTGCTTCCTGGAACAATTTTCTTTTCTTTTTCTTTCCTTTGCTCTTTTCTTTTCTTTTCCTTTCCTTTCCTTTGTTCTTATTTTTTATTAACTCGTATATAATTACTTGTGTTCTGGTTTGTTGAAGCAGGAAGTTAGAGAACATTTGCCACAATAATGTCCACTAAAGTGGCTGTCCATAAAAACTCCAGCACCACACTCATCTGAAGGAGACTTTCGACAAAGGTGACTAATTTTGCCTTTTTCATCACCTTGTAATATTTTAGGACACCTATCTTAACCTTCTTTCTCTTATGCTTACTCTTCTTGGGGGAAGTATAAGACTTCTTCCTTTTCTTAGCACCACCACGAAGTCTTTACACAAGATGAAGAGTAGACTCCTTTCAAATGTTGTAGTCAGACAAAGTTCATCCATCTTCCAGTTGCTTGCCAGCAAAAATGAGTCTTTGCTGATCAGGAGAAATTCCTTCTTATCCTGGATCTTGGCCTTTATGCTTTCTAGTGTATCTGAGGGTTCAACCTCGAGAGTGATGGTTTTCCCTGTAAGGGTTTTTACAAAAATCTGCATCTTGGTGGACTTCCACCACAGATGGCAGATTGGAAGGCCTGAAACAATTTCTTAAGGAAATGCATACAGTCTCATGCTCTGCTTCAGAGAACTAAAACAGCTTGTTTTCATTAACTCAGCCACACCCATCCTGGCAAAAACATCAATTTGGAAATAAAGATGCTGATTATCTTCATTACCAGCATTTCTGTTTGCTGCAAAGAAATTCACTTACTTCTATTCACAAGATTTTTTGTTGTTTATATATTTGTCATCGTGGGCTCAGAGAAAACAATTAGGTTTATGATGCTAATAGTAAATACATTTAACTCCAGACCTGAATTATTTATTATTGACTGTAGTGATACCTTATTTCAAATGTAATTGGCATATATATTTACAGAGAATTTCAAATGCGTAAATTTGTTTTAAGCGGGAAATACATCACTTCACAAAGTCTGCTGCTGTTGACTTTACTTAAAGAAATTAAGATCTCGTGGAGGTAGAGAGCAGAATGATAGACAGCAGAGGCCAGGTAGGGTATGTAAGTGGTATTAGGGATGAAGAGAGGTTAGTTACTATGTAATAGATGCAAACATTCAGTTAGATTGAAGGAATAAGTTCCAATGTTTGATAACAGAGTAGGATGACTATAGTTAACAGGAAGGTATTGTATATTTCAAAATAGCTAGAAAAAAGGATTTGAAATGTACCCAACATATAAACATAATAAATACTCAAGGTGAAGGATACACTAGTTACCCTGATCTGATCATTACACCTTCTGTGTGTGTAACAAAATATCACCTGCATCCTGTACATATGCACAAATATTATGCATTAATAAAAAAGAAATTAAAATCTACTTCTAAGAATTCATCTTTGTGAGGTAGTGCTTATGTTTTTAAAAAATATATAAAACATTTCATACATTCAACAACTTTGTGACATAAATATGGGACATATCTTTACTCTCATTTTAAAGATCATTAAATTAGAAGTCAGAGTGGTTAAGAGAGGTGGCTGGTATTTGGCAGAAGGGACTTGAAGTCTTTCCACCAGGGCTGGCAAATTGTTAAAACCCACACAATCAGGGGAAGGAAGTAAAGGTTGGGCAATCTAGTAAAGGGGAAAAAGTATGTAAATGTGGAAGAAATTTTTTACTCACTATTTCATTCAGCAGGTGTTTGTTAAGTGCATTCAGTATGCTAGGCAATGTACCAGGGGCTCTAGATCCAGTGATTGTGAAGAGTAAGATGCTAAGAAAAGTCAGAGGGGAAAAGAAAGCAGTTCCCTAGGAAAGAAATTTTACCCCTGTTCCAGACTCAACACAGGGGAAGTCTGTAACAAAAATTACCATTGCCGTTAGGAGACAACCTTTGTGGACCAATAGAGTAAGGATTTTCAAACTGATGAATCAAATAAATAGGGCAATAATATTTAAACCTGCCGATCATTTGAATTTATTAATAATACAAGTTGATCTACATCTGGTAGGGAGGAAGATTCAAAATTGGTAGATTCACGTGAAGGCTATAACCCAACTATAGCACAAGACTATGGGGAAGGGGCCAAGGAAGGGGAAGGGAGGGGGGAGGTTAGGGTGGAGGGAGGGTAATGGGTGGGGCCACACCTACAGTGCATCTTAGAATGGGTACAGGCAAAACTTACTAAAGGCACAATACAAATGTCTACATACAATAACTAAGAAAATGCCATGAAGGCTACGTTGAACAGTTTGATGAGAATATTTCAGATTGTATATGAAACCAGCACATTGTACCCCTTGATTGCACTAATGTACACAGCTATGATTTAACAATAAAAATAAATAAATAAATAAATAAATAAACAAAATTGGTAGATTCAGTTAAATAAATCGATCTGATGAATGTTTTTCCTTGGAAGAAGTGATTGACAAGTTTGGAAAGGTAATTTTACAATATTTCAGGATTACAGTGAGAATGAGTCCTAATTCCAGATAAGCAACTATTGGACCCCTAAGGCAGCTGATTCATTGTAGCTCATTAGAAGGACATAAATAATGACAATTCGATTTTCTTTAGGTGTTTCATGAATCAGCAGCTAAAGCTTATCAGTTCTTCCAGAACTATAGTTTTAACATTCTGAGTCTTGGAATGGGAAGGGAAGGAGGCTGTATCTCGGGTTTTATCAGTTACTATCCGTCTATGATAGTGTTTAATTGAGATTTACTTTGAAAAATAAGGAAGACACTATTGTTACTCTCTGTCACCTGTTTCCAGAAGGAACTGAATTCTAAGGCATTTTGGCTTTTTAAAGCCCAGTTTGCAAATTCATATCATGTTTCAGATCACCATGCCTTTCCAGGTCAAGAGCAGCTTGCTATGCAAAGGTCAGTTTTACAGTTTTTTCTAGCTTCATCCCACCTGTACTTCACTCCTACATCCTTTAGTAAAAACTGCATTACTTTGATGTTGAAGGCTGCATTTAGACAAGCAGGCAGCTTTACTCCCACCCTGAGTTGGAACAGATAACGGATTCTGCAGACCAGGTGTCCAATTGGTCAAGGTCATCTCACAATGAGTCAGTATAAATATCCAAATTGAGTTGTAGACAAACTCAGCACATGACAGGTGCAGCTGATAAGTATCCTTTTGTCTAGCTGTCACGGTGGTCTGAGGTACAGAACAAATCAAATGAAAAAGCCTGCGCCTGCCTTAGAAGGTTATGTCTTCACTAATCCTGTAGCAACCAGCAAGCTGGCATTACTTTGTACAAAATCTGTACTGGTATGTTTGGAAGATTTTGTTTCTCTATTTGTTTAGGGAAAAAATGGAAAGTGGAAAGATGAAGTCAGTTTTCTCCTGACATTTCCAAAGATGAATACTTGTGAAGCAGGCAATCTCTCCTTAGAAATGGCCAATCCAAAGAACCCAGAAAGTCCTTCAGAGTTGCAAGTAGAAAATGGCAACTTGAAGGAAAACACAAGTAAGAAAATGAGAAGACTCAGCTCCTGGGAAAGAACAAGAACTATAACCAATATTTTAGAAATTCGTGGTTCTTGGCATTGCAATTAAGTTTCAATTTCAGACAATGCCTGAATTTCAAAATCAAAGGCATTAAAGATGTATGAGGTGTGAATGTTTAGTCACAGAAAATGGGTTTAAGTTTCTAAGATTTTAAAAACTACAGTTGATGAGATGAAGAAAGTTTAGAAAAACCTTTGAAGATGTACGACCAAGGTACATATATTAAAGTGCTAGTTTATAGCACTTTTTAAACTTTCATAGATGAAAAGTCTAATGTAATGTGAAATATTTTGCTCAATGTACTTAAGTTACTTTATTTGTATTTCAATGTAGTGGAGAGGTCAGCAAACATCTTTGTCAATGGCCATATTGAGATAAAAATTAAAAAAACTTTTAAAGACTTAGAACAGAGTGTACATGAGAATATTAGTTTATAGAATTTTGTCCCTATTTCACAAAGGAGAAGGGTCAAATTAAATAAATTACTTATTCAGTGTTGTATCTTTAGAGTAGAAGAGCCCAAATTCAAGGTCAGGTCTTTTGACTGTTAACCCAACTCTCTTGTTACTTTACCACACTATTTGTAGCCCTCTTGAGTATCAAAATAGGCCTCCAGAAAAGTCTTAGTCTAACAAGTTTGTCTCAGTTGTCTTCCCTCCAGGGTCAGGGCAGTGATAGCTGTATGGGAACGCTTAGCCTCTGAGTTGAGAGTAGCGGCTATGGCCTTTTTCTCTCTCTAAAGGGATAGTTGGCCAACATACATATTTTTTGAGGGCCTACTATGTTTCAGACATTGTTCTAGCTGCCGAGAGACAGAGTGACAGATTCTTTGCCCTCAATGGACTTTTATACTAGTAGAGGGAATCAATCAACAAGCATCAAATAACTAACTAAATAAATCATATCAGATGTTGGGAAGAAAATAAACTTGTGACTAGCTCTGGCATCTGAAGGTAGGGATTGAGGTAGGCTAGGCTAGTTGATGGGTTCATTCTTCCTGATGGGTTCAGGAAGAACGCTAAAGCACCAATAACGAAACCCAAAATAGTAGCTTGCATATTGGGAATGGTAAATAATGAAATGGACAATAAGGTAAAATTGTCAATATTTAATATTATGTGGACCAAGTGACCTATCCAGTCTGGTCCAAGAAATGTGGACCTGAAGAAAAAGTGGGATAAAAGCTTCTGGATGGAGGGTTAGAGTGAGCTGCCCTAGAAGAGAGAGAATTATGGTAGTGTTAGTACAGTATCACCTCCTAACCCTGAAGTTATCTCATGTTACCTTAAAAAAAAAAAAAGGTTGATCCATCTAATGCTTACCATGTACCATTCTTTTAAATACTCTGTGCAGGCTCAGCACCTGTAACTCAAGCGGCTAAGGCACCAGCCACATACACCAGACCTGGCAGGTTCAAATCCAGCCCGGGCCTGCCAAACAACAATGACAACTACAACCAAAAAATAGCTGGGCGTTGTGGCGGGCGCCTGTAGTCCCAGCTCCTTGGGAGGCTGAGCCAAGAGAATTGCTTAAGCCCAGGAGTTGGAGGTTGCTGTGAGCTGTGACTCCATGGCACTCTACCCAGGGTGACAGCTTGAGGCTCTGTCTCAAAGTAAATAAATAAATAAATAAACACTGTACAAATTAACTCATGCTTTAGAATTACCTTACAGAGACTATTTAATACATTTTACTTACGAAGAAACTGAGGCACAGATAGCTCAAGTATCTTTCCTGTGATAGACTGCATAATGCCCCTTCCCTCCTCCTACCCAAAGATGTCCATGTCTTAATCCTCAGAACCTGGGAAGTTATCTTACAGGATAAAAGGGCCTTTGCAAATGTGATAAAGTTAAGGATTTTGAGATGGAGATATTATCCTGGATTATCTGGGTAGGCTCAATATAATCACAAAGTTCTTAAAAGGAGTTAGAAGCAGGGGTCAGACTGATGTGGCCAGAAGCCAACAAATGTAGGCAGCTTCTAGAAGACAGAAAAGGTAAAAAAAAAAAAAAAAAAAAGATTTCCCCCAGAGCTTCCAGAAGGAATGGCACCTTGACTTTAGCTTAATGAACCTAATTTCAGACATCTGGCCTCCAAAACTATTATCATAATAAATTTGTGCTATTTGTACTGTCTTAGCCACTACATTTGTGAGATATATATATGTTTGTGTGTGTGTGTGTGTGTGTGTGTATAAAATCAGCAGCAACAGGAAACAAATACATTGTCCTGGTGGCAGATCCAGGATTAAAACTGAGGCAAGCTAGTACTGGTGCCAGAGATTTAACCACTGTGCCAGAATAAAAGTTCAGGTTGGACCCCTAGGTTTTCCTCTCATGCTCAGCATTCCAGGTCCTGGAAAATGTACAAGAAAGGAAGGAAGGAAGGAGAGAGAGAGAGAGAGAAAAAAAGAGGCAGCGCCTGTGGCTCAAAGGAGTAGGGCGCTGGCCCCATATGCTGGAGGTGGTGAGTTCAAACCCAGCCCGGGCCAAAAACTGCAAAAAAAAAAAAAAAGAGAGAGAGAGAAAGAAAGGGTGAAGGGAATCCTGTATCAGCTGGTGTATATCAGTTCCCTTCCCTTGCTCCACATTTTTAGTCCTAGACCCAGCACACCACTAACATAAACCTCCTATTATAGAGATGAGAAATTCGAAGACCAAAGAATTGTGATTTTTAGGTTACTGGGCTGGTTGGTGAAACAACCAGCTAGTTACACAAAGGGCAGATAGTGGTGTGGGGAGACTCACTTATCTTTGTGCCTGGGTGGAACTTGAGGGAGGTGGCTGTGGGGCAAGTGAAGTCCAAAGGATATAGGCTTTTTGTCACTTGCATTTTTTCGTTATTCCCTCAGGAAGTGTGGGAGAAGAAATGCTAATTACAAACTTACCAACATAATACCTCTACAAGAATGTGATGTTCTCACTGTGACAATTTGTTAGCCGTCATGATTATTACATTCCCAAGTTTTTGCCACTTTTACATCCCGGTCGCTGCCCCCAGCTTTCTAACACAGTATCTAGGACACAGGAGGTTGATGGAATTCAACTGAACGCTTATGAGAGGCTACTCAGACAAGTGCTTTTCAAACATTAACTTGCATGCATGGTCTTGAAAATGAGACATCGCTATCCATATGCAGAATATAAGTGACACAAGATAATGAATTATAAATTATCATTTAATGAAAGTTTACAAAGACAACATAGAAATAGATTTTTCCTCTTTTAGGCACTCCTGCCCTCCCAATAAAGGGAACAAATTAGATGCTAGAGTTCAGTGAAAAGAGGAGAAACAGCTTCCCAACCCTGCTCCAGGAGCTCTGCTCCTGTCCTCCAGAGGCAGGGGAAGGAAGGAAGTTTCCAGGAACTCCCATACTTTCGTTCCTCTAGGATTTCCAGCTTTTAAGGAGCAGCTGCCCCACTGAACTACCCAGGCAGGTCCAGGGCTCACACACCAGAGCGCAGCGCCGCGCCCCCTACCGCGCCCGTGTCCAGGCGGAGGCGGCGGATGCGCGTGCGTGTGCGCTAGGTATAAATAGGTCCCAGGCGGCGGCCACTGGACAGACCCTGGTTGCGGCCGCTGCGGGCCATGGCGCGCGAGGGCAACCAGTGGCAGGGCAGTATCCTCTATAACATGCTTATGAGCGCAAAGCAAATGCAAGAGGCTCCTCAGGCGGCCGATGGGCGGCCCGGGGGTCCGTGCTGGGGCTGCTCTTGTGGTATTGAGACCGGGGAAGGCAGAGAAGGGCTGTCGGGCGGCAGTGCCGTGACGCTCTTGTACCGCTGCTGCTTGTGCGGTGAAGAACACCCGCGGCGGGGCAGCATCCTCTACAACATGCTCGCGAGCTCCAAGCAAAAGTATATAGCTCCGAAGACGCCGGAGGCACGGCCAGGGGTTCCGTGCTGGGGCTGCTCGTGCGGCAGCGCTGAGCCCGTGGTGGGCAGAGAGGGGCTGTCCGACGGGCGTGCCGTGGCGCTCCTGTACCGCTGCTGCTTTTGCGGTGAAGACCACCCTCGGCAGGGCAGCATCCTGTACAGCTTGCTCACGAGTGCAAAGCAAGCGCACGTGGCTCCAGAAGCGCCCAAGGGCCGGCAGGCGGCCGCGTGGTCGGAATGCGCCTACGGCCTGGAGAGGCTGCGGGCCCGAGAGGGACTACCCGGCGGACGTGCCGTGGAGTTTCTGAACCGCTGCTGCCTTTGCGGTGAAGACCACTCGCCTCAGAGCAGCATCCTCTACAGCATGCCGACGAGCGCAAATCAAACGCGCGCGGCTCTGGAATCGCAGCCGAGGGCCCCCTGGTGGGACGCCTCGAGTGGTGCGCGGCGCCTGGTGGCTCTCAAGAGTCCACAGGTGGTCTGCGAGGCAGCTGCTGGAGGCCTGTTGAAGACGCTGCGCTTCGTCAAATACTTGCCTTGCTTCCAGGTGCTGCCCTTGGACCAGCAGCTGGTGCTGGTGCGCAGCTGCTGGGCGTCCCTGCTGCTGCTGGAGCTGGCCCAGGACCGGCTACACTTCGAGACCGTGGAGACCGCCGAGCCGAGCGTGCTGCGGGCAATCCTCACCACCAGGCGGCAGGAGATGGCGAACGACAGGCCACGGTCCCTGCCCCAGCTGCAGTCACAGTTGGCATTCCCGCCGGAGACCGGACGGTTGCCCTCTGCTGCTGAGGTCCAAGTCATCAAGGGCTTCCTCGCTAAGTGCTGGAGTCTGAACATCAGTAGCAAAGAGTATGCCTATCTCAAGGGGACCGTGCTTTTTAACCCGGGTAAGGCGTGGGCTTGGGCACAGGCATTTCCTAGCTCAAAAAACCATTAGGCAGTGCCTACTCCAGGGCGCAGGCACTAAGGAGTTACCGGTGGTCAGAGGGGGGTCGGGAACAGATGGAGAATCTCTACTAACTCAGCAGAGTTGGAGTGGGAGGCTTTAGGAACCACTTCTGGGTGGGCTGCTAGTAACTCAGCGGGTGGTGGTGGTGGTGGTGGTTGGTGAGGTTTATGCTTGGCTGTCTACACATTTCTCCTGCTAAAGAAAAGTTTGTACTTTCATGGGACGTGGCTCTTCCTCCTTTAGTTTTCTTTAAAATCCAGTAACGTAGCCTTTCTAAAAAAATAAAGTTCTTGCTCACTGCAAATTCTACAGCGTTTTTTGCAACCTTGTTCTGAAATTTACTAAACCTTTTTTTTTGTTTGTTTGTTTGGAGGTAATCTATAAAGGCTGACAAGAAGGGAAACGTTTGTTAAGGACCCCAAGAGAGACCATTCCCGGAGGACACTGTCAGACAAGACACTGGACTTAAGTGTTTCACTAGTCTACCTCTGAAAGGTCATTCACATGCTCCTAAGCATCTGGCCTGTCTCATCCTCCAAGTGTCTATGAATATCAGGTTGGCAAAAGGGCAGGGAAAAAGACACAGGGACTGAGAGTAGGTGCATTGCATTTTAGAACTTGAAGAGAGGTTAGAAACCTCATAATCCACGGCAGTAGATCCGCATTCCTTCCTCACCCCGTTGTACAGAATAGGTAGATGCCTCCCAAGTGACCTTACTCCAAACTAAACAGCTGGTGTATGGTGGCACCTGGGAGCTTTGTCTCCTGGGGCCCATAAGATGTCTGCCGCACCACACTTTCAGGTTGCCTGTTGGGTGTTGGACACGCTGCTTTACAGAGCGCAAAGAAATCATGGGAGAATATCTTCTTGGACAGCTTGGTACCTTGTCTCCAGGATGTCCTCCTGCTAGAATCATCTCAGCGTCCTTCCAAAATGGCCACTAAGGGGAGGGAAGTTTGGGGGCAACTTGAGTTGGGATAGTTTTTATAGTGCTCCATTTATATCCTTTTTCCCTGCTGTGAGGAGTCTCTGGTTATTATGTCCTTGCCCCCTGCCTAACATTTTTTGAAGGCATATAGATAAGTATTTGGTGGGATAATAATTCATTCGGATCTCACATTTCATGACCTAGAGACCTCAGTTCATCCCAATGACTGTTATTGGACACTTTTGTTTATACCATGGTTTTCCGGACTCGCCTGTGAGTGAGTCTTTCCAGGCTCCCATTCCTAATGATTTTGATTCAGTATAACTCTGGCCCAGGGTCTGCAAATCTGCCTTCAAAATAAGTGTCCCAAGTAATTCTTAAAGTAATTTGGAAAACAATTTTCTCATACTTTCTGCCACTGCTATTAATGATCTACTATTTGCTTTCTTCTGTTGGTAGTTTAAAGGTGAGAGGGGCTCAGCTTCCGGAAGTTTACATCCCAATAGTTTTTTGTCTTTTACTTGATCCTCTTTTGCATACTTTTGTCACCCCCTATTCTTATTCTGTCTTTCCTAATCCTCTCTCAATGTGAGTTTAATGAGCTAAGCTGAGTGTGCTTGAAACACAAAAGCAAATGCACCTACGTTTGAGAGAAAAGTATATGTATGTGTATATGTATATTTAAATCATATATATATATTGTATTTTATATATAAGGATTTAATCAAAGAAAAGGAGATATATAAAACTGTGGGGTCCATTGCCTTTTTTTCTCTTTGTTTTTATTTCGAAGACATGTCCTTTTTGGGGACAAAGCCACTTTAGGGGGAGGGGAGCAGTGTGAAAGCAAAGAAAAGTAATGTGGGGTTTACAAGCCACGAGACCTATAGAAGCTTCATATTTCTTTTGGAGTTTCACACAAGCCTCTTCCTACTTTCATTAGTGGAATTCAAGCACAACAAAATTGGGTCTCAAGTTTGGATATTGAACTGCAGATCTTTAGGGATGTTAGTGTGAGGACTAGGGTATTCAGAATTTTGAATATGGATTCAAAATGTTGCTATTTATCAGATTTGATATTTGCCTATAAGGAGGCACTTATGCCCATTGCCATTATTATTTAAAATATTTTTCTCTTGAATTTTGTAGAAAAAGGGAGGAAAATGACTGTATTGCATCTTTTTTTTTTTTTGCAGTTTTGTCCAGGGCTGGATTTGAACTCGCCACCTCTGGCATATGGGGCCAGCGCCCGACTCCTTTGAGCCACAGGCGCTGCCCACTGTATTGCATCATTAACATTCTTTAAACCAAGTGGTAAACTGCTAATTACTTGGATACATGTTAAAGCGGTGTTTTTTTCAACCTTTTTTTATCTCCCAGCACACTTGAACCTATAGTTAAACTTCTATGGCACACTTCAATATGTTGATCATAAAAAGGATACACAGAGAATATATACATACTGTATTTTGAACATCTTTCAAAAATAATTTAATTTGATCTTTAAAAATTTTCATGGCACACTGGTTGAAAATCACCACGATAAAGAATTTAGCAACAATATTACTATCATAGAGGATCCAAGGACTCGTAATAGCAGCTTCCTCTTAACCACCTTCTTCATAAAACTTACATTGCACTTAATCTTTCCTGCGTTGTATTTCATACACTTAGGTATCACAAGGTACTGCAAAAGGTCTTGTATTTTCTATTAGAAAAGTTGCTTTTGTACCATGTTTCAATCTGTGATGTTTTCATGTTTACCTTTTAACCTTTTAATGACTGTAAGAGAATGCTTTCAAAAATTTCTTAGATACTGGGCGGCTCCTGTGGCTCAGTCGGTAGGGCGCCGGCCCCATATACCGAGGGTGGCGGGTTCAAACCCGGCCCCGGCCAAACTGCAACCAAAAAAATAGCCGGGCGTTGTGGCGGGCGCCTGTAGTCCCAGCTGCTCGGGAGGCTGAGGCAAGAGAATCGCTTAAGCCCAGGAGTTGGAGGTTGCTGTGAGCTGTGTGACGCCACGGCACTCTACTGAGGGCCATAAAGTTAGACTCTGTCTCTACAAAAAAGAAAAAAAATTTCTTAGATACTTTTTAAAAGAGCCTTTTGAGATACTCATTAAAATCACTCTCTTCTGGGCAGCGCCTAGGGCGCCAGCCCCATATACTGGACGTGGTGGGTTCAAACCTGGCCCTGGCCAAAAACTGCAAAAAAAAAAAAAGAAAATCACTCTCTTCTTTTTAACATTTTCCCAATACAGAAATCATGGTACAATGAGCTAAGTGGCCAGCTATAGCTTTCAAATTATTATCGGCCTGTAGACTAATATTGTAAGTAAGTAAAGTGAAACCCGTGAGTCATAGTTCTGTGGCTGTAAAGTTTTCCGTCATTGGCCAGTCAGTGTAACAGTGGGAAATTGGAGAAAGAATGGTGTAGTAGTTGTCATCTGGCAAAACGTCTTGTTTCCAATAGCACTGTTTTCTGTAAATAAAAGGTAAAGTGCTCACTTATTGAAATAATAATTTCTTCATATCTGCATAGAAAATGAACAGGGGTGATGATTCATTAAACTATATTCTAATGTCAAATGAAGTATACATTTGTTGATTCATAACCAGTGTTTTTAAATGGGTGCATATAAACATAGTGATCATTACATAGAATGATTATATGATGTTTCATTCTTAGACGTGTTCCTTCTGAAAACTTAGAACTGGTTCGGCATTTTTATCCTTGCTTTACAAAACCCTTTTTACCAGGAAGCTTGAGATCTTGTTTAATTGGGAAGAGACTGAAATGGATTTTTTTTTTTTGAGACAGAGTCTCACTTTATCACCCTTGGTAGAGTGCTGTGGCATCACAGCTCACAGCAACCTCCAGCTCTTGGGCTTAGGTGATTCTCTTGCCTCAGCCTCCCAAGTAGCTGGGATTACAGGTGCCCACCACAACCGGCTATTTTTGTTGTTGTTGTTGCAGTTTGGCCGGGGCCGGGTTTGAACTTGCCACCCTTGGTATATGGGGCTGGCACCCTACTCACTGAACCACAGGTGCTGCCCTGAAATGGATATATTTTAAAAGATAGCAAAGAACTCTGTGGTGAGCTGTTTATAACAAAGAGATTGTTCTCTCGACAGACATACCAGGCCTGCAGTGTGTGAAGTACATTCAGGGACTTCAGTGGGGAACTCAACAGATCCTCGGTGAACACGTCAGGATGACGCGTAGAGATTACCAAGCCAGATTCGCTGAACTAAACAGTGCCCTCTTCCTGCTGAGATTCATCAATGCCAATGTCATCGCTGAGCTGTTCTTCAGACCCATCATTGGCACAGTCAGTATGGATGATATGATGCTAGAAATGCTCTGTGCAAAGTCATGCTGAAGGCATGTGCCACATGAGCACAGTTCACCATGAAAGAAAAATAAAGAGCTCTGGGTAGAAAAGTATAAAGTAGTATAAAATAAACTTTCTTATTATTTTTACATGCATAGTATTTTTGTATTTAATTAAATACCTCGTTCCGACAATAAAAAAAATCCTCTGTCTCATACTGTTTTTTTTTTTTTTTTTGTAGAGACAGAGTCTCACTTTATGGCCCTCGGTAGAGTGCCGTGGCCTCACACGGCTCACAGCAACCTCCAACTCCTGGGCTTAAGCCATTCTCCTGCCTCAGCCTCCTGAGTAGCTGGGACTATAGGCGCCCACCACAATGCCCAGCTATTTTTTGGTTGCAGTTTGGCCGGGGCCGGGTTTGAACCCGCCACCCTTGGTATACGGGGTCGGTGCCTTACTGACCAAGCCATGGGCGCCGCCCTCTCATACTGCTTCATTGGGAAGGGAAACATTTGTTAAGAGATAACATACCTCTACATCTTGAAGGAAAGAGCAGGGTACTGAACTAAGCTATTTTCACAAATTGAAGGACATTCTCTATGGAATCTGTTCAAATCAAATTTATAATATTAACTTATAATCAATTTGAAGATGTTAACTATTAACTTTTAAAAGTTTCTTTTTTTTTTTGTAGAGACAGAGTCTCACTTTATGGCCCTCGGTAGAGTGCCGTGGCCTCACACAGCTCACAGCAACCTCCAACTCCTGGGCTTAAGTGATTCTCTTGCCTCAGCCTCCCAAGTAGCTGGGACTACAGGCGCCCGCCACAACGCCCGGCTATTTTTTGGTTGCAGTTCAGCTGGGGCTGGGTTTGAACCCACCACCCTCGGTATATGGGGCCGGCACCTTACCGACTGAGCCACAGGTGCCGCCCAACTTTTAAAAGTTTCATCAGGGTTTAAGTGAGGCTTCAAAAATTATTAAAACCTAGCCAACATAGGTAAAAGTATCTTTGTAGGTAATGTCATGACATTTAATGTTATATAAATGCTGGTGTCAGTGGACGATGACTTCGTTCTACTTTTATTTCCACTCAAGCCAGCTGCATGAAAGACTTGACTTTGTACTCCATCGGAGATAAGATGCAATCTGTGATCATAAAGACACCTGAAAGTGAAATAGATTTTCAGAGTTTTGTTTTGGAATTTTTCTGTACACAGTTAGGGACTTAAAATTCCCTGAGAAACTTACATTTTAAAAGGAAGGATTATAGAGTTCTAGAAAGCTCAACACCATTACAAGCCCCTAATTATACCTCATCTTTTAGGTATATTGTCTTTGTAACTGTCACATCGAACAACCATTGCATAAAATCATAAAGCAAGTTAATTGTTGGCTCCTGCTACATCTTTAATTATGATCCATTATTAGGTTTTTGAGCCATAAAAACTAGGTTTTCCTTGCCCCCAGATGAAATTTAGGGTACTACATATCTATTAATTATAGGTAATAAATTGCCTGTTAGCAGTTAAGATACTAGTCCAAGGTAATAACCCATTGCGGAGATTCTTAACTTTTGTGCAGACCCCTTTGGCAGTCTGATGAATCCTATGGACATCTCAGAATCTCAGAATCAGACTCTTAGTAATGTAGCAAATAAAATCCTTAAGATTACAAAGGAATTCAGGGTGGCAACTGTGGCTCAAGGAGTAGGGCGCTGGTCCCATATGCTGGAGGTGCTGGGTTCAAACCCAGCCCCAGACAAAAACTACAAAAAAAAAAAAAAATTACAAAGGAATTCAATTATGTCAAAGTGAAATATTTAAAATACTTTAATATGTTTATCAGCACATTAAATAAACTAGTGACAGGTCTCATATTCACCTTAATTTCAAAGCAGTGATAAATGTTATTAAAATTTCAAAATATCTGCAGCATCTATAAAATGATAAGAAAACATCTAAGATTTTTATTGGTGACTGGTGGGGGGATCCCAAGATTACCACCCTAGTTGGACATTTTCCAGGTCCCATGGGACTCAGTATATAGTTGTGTTCAGAGCTAAGATTTATTGTAGTGATGTAGTAAGGATATATGGCCAGATCATAAAGGAAAAGGCCAAATGGAATCTAGAAGAATCTGTTTGCAAACCTTCTATTCCTCCCTCCCATGAGGGGTCGCAAGTGGTGAACTCCTCCCCCAGAGATCAGGACTCAGCAACACGTGTGTGATACTTGTGCTCAGGAAAACCCTTTGCCATTCAGAGTTTAGGGTTTTTATTGAGGCTGCTCAGATAGGCATCATCTACTTAGCATGTCCCCAAATTCCAAACTCACAGCAGGTGGTCAATGTGAACCACATTGTTTGCACAGTCTAGGCATAGTGAGTCACCCTTACAAGTTAGGAAAGGGTGAAATTCCACAAGAGACTTGCAAAATCAAAGTTCCCAGATGTCAGCCAAGAGCCACCCTTGAAATCCGGTTATTCTAAAGACAGCTGTTTTGGGCTTACTATGTTTATTCTCTTATGCACAATCCACTCCTTTGACCCTTGGCCAAGATGTCCTTACAGAAGAATTAGCAGTAGGCCCCTGCACAGCAAAGTGAGACCACTCTGTAGGATTGATCTCAGTCATGTCTGTTAGAGATCCCAGACTTAGCCAGTTGAAACAAATCCCATTAACCATAAAGATCTACCTGAGGCAGCCAGGTGACTTTCTCTGTCAATTCCTGTATGAACCATTTTACCTGGCCCAAGGCATCAACTCAGTCCCAGCACAGCTCTGGCCAATAATTGAAGCTGACCCAAATGCCATCCAGGGCCGAGGCGGTGTCATGATAGTCATAGCACATGCACACACACACACACACGAAGTACAATCCCCAAGGGCTCATGTGGTACCCTGGAAACAAATAGGTGACCATGTTAGGTCACCCAAGCAGAATGTATTCGTCAGGAAACCCCCAATGTGGCCTCCCACGTGGTGCTTCCCAGCCCAGGGTGCTCAGTCCAGTGCAAGTGATTCAGTTCAATCCCCGGTTTCGGGGGTTGGAGGGGGGAGGTTGGCTGAGGCCCTCAGTCCCCAATAGTTCTGTCAATGACACTAGTTCACCTGCCTGGCAAGTGGACAGAATGTAGAGACATTCCGCAGGAATGATACAGGAGCTGTCCCACCCCTGCCAGCTTATAGTCACGCTGCCACGTGCCATTTAGGCCCAGCAGTCATTCTGAGCCCAAAGTGCTTGCAGCCGCTAGCAAAGGCAGCACAAACGTTTTCTTCAGAAAGAGAGGGAAGCTTCGAGAAACAGTTCCAAAATACAAAAATTATTAATTTCCTACACCCTCCCCTGTGCTTCGCCAGATGTCTTTTTTTTTTTTGGCCTGGGCAGGGCTTGAACCTTCCACCCCCAGTATATGGGGTCAGCGCCCTACTCCTTGAGCCACAGGCACCGCCCATGTTTTTTTTTTTCCCCCTTGGTTAGTACAAGTGTGTCCCATTCAATAATCCTAAATTTACTTTTTTTCCTAATCATTTCTTTTTTCACCCAGACCTTTTGTCTGGAAGGATCGTGTATAAGAGAGGCAAAACCATTTTCTTTCTTTCTTCTTCGTTTTTTCTTTGAGACAGAGTCTCACTTTGTCACCCTCGGTAGAGTGCTCTGGCATCACAGCTTACAGCAACTTCAAACTCTTGGGTGCAAGCGATCCTCTTGCCTCAGCTTCCTGAGTAGGTGGGACTACAGGTGCCAGCCACATGCCTGGCTATTTTTAGAGCCGGGGTCTTGGTCTGGCTCAGTCTTGTCTCATCGAACCTGTGAGCTCAGGCACTTCATCAGCTTTGGCCTCCCAGAGTGCTAGGATTACAAGTGTGAGCCACTACACCCAGCCCAAAAGCATTTTCACAGATTAACATTTTAATACAATTTAACTAGAAAGACACATCCTTTTCAGGAACTGGTCAGGGCAAAAATCCTGATTTTTTCAATATTTTCTCAAAAGAGGTTTACAGAGTCCTTCTGCACACCGTTTGTCTTGATCATTTATCCCGCGAACAACCTAGAAAAGATCAATCTCTTTCTGGGGACAGCTGCATTGAATATCAAACTGCTTTACTGAGGTGCGTGCAGCAGGAGGAAGGCAAAGGAAGTAGGGTCAGGCTATCAGCCCATTGTTGCAAACTGCAACTAATACCGAAAGCAAAACACAAGTCAACAGCAGTGAGACATCCTTGAGAGTCCAATCCGTCAGGGGTGAGCAGAGGGGTCATATTCCCTGTGGTGTGCCCTGCCCCCAATTATAGCTTTCCGCAGGAATCACAAGTTAGGAATGCAATTAGGCTCTTGGATCAGAAATAGAGATTCAGTCTGCAGCTCCTTTTCAAACGGTCCATTAGAGAACAAGCCTTTTCCTTAGAGCATCTGCGAGTGACCCAGATGGTCTTGCCAGCATCCATAATGTTTCATAGCTTAAGATTCCCCAGAGTCTTAAATTTGTGGCAGTCCCAGAGATTGAGTTCTGTTCATCCAGCCTGTGCCTGCCTTCAGTCCAGTACAGCTCAGTGGTGAATTAAAACAGCCCATAGTATCAGGTATCAGGTTTCAGCTTGCAGTCAGGTTCAGGAAATTAGGATCAGTGGATTCAGTATTCAAAAAAAAAAATCCAGAGGCTTGTCTTCAGCAGCAAAGCTGACTGAGATGCTGTCAGGCCAGACACCTGTGTTTCAAGTCCAAGTACAATTGCAAGGCTTTCTTTCGTAAGCACTTTTTACCCTGTCATGCCAGACTGTCCAAACCGACTCATACAAAAAATACACATCAGGCCAGAATATCATCAGTCCCTAGGGGTCAGATATCTGATTTCACAGGAGCTCCAAAACAAATGAAAATCCCCATTTAGCCATACAAAAACATACTTTTTAGAATTTAAAAGTGTATCTTCATTTGGAGATTGGCTCCCTTTTCCAGAGGCTCCAATAGGCAAAATTATAGCAAAAACCCATCTGTTAGAGAGCCTTGTTTTCAATACCAAGAGTTTAATTTCCAAACCACTTGTGGCAAAAATGCCAGGAGTTGTGTCCCATTAACATGTTTTATTTTCTTTGCAGCTTTTCCTGATTGAGATGACCCCTCTGGTATTTATGAAATTATAAGCTATAACATTTACATAATTTTTTACCATACATCCATATGCAGTAGCCACAAATGCAATGCTGTGAATTAAAATTCCCTTTCTTTTCTCATTACAAATTTACTCAAATCCCTAGCAGTAAATTTGCCATTTACAGGGTTCACATCACAGCTGCCAGAAGAATCCAGCTGGAATGGAACAGAATGGGAGGGGGGGCAGCGGCAGCTAGGCTGAAGAAATGATCAGAGTGTTCCTTTTCCCTTTTCTTCTTTTCCTCTGCTTTATCTAAGGCTTTGCTCAAGATCTGATAACAGATTTATCCTTTTTTTCTTCCAACTTAAAGATGAGAACAAGTACAAACTAAATTTTAGGGTATTTGGCCCAGCCAAAGCCCATTATGCAGAATGCTTATGACCTTTCTCCTCCTGCAGAGTGATTGCACTGGGGAGAGACAACAGAAAATGATCTCATCACTTAGGCTGTGCTATTTCTGCCTTTATTTTATTTATTTATTTATTTTGAGGCAGTGTCACTATGTCACCCTTGGTAGAGTGCTGTGGCATCACAGCTCACAGCAACCTCAAACTCTTGGGCTTAAGCGATTCTCTTGCCTCAGCCTCCCTAGTAGCTGGGACTACAGGCGCCTGCCACAACACCCAGCTATTTTGTTGTTGCAGTTGTCACTGTTGTTTAGCAGGTCTGGGCCAGGCTTGAACCCACCAGCCTCAGTGTATGTGGCCGGCACCCTACTCACTGAGCTACAGGCACCAAGCCTTCTCCCTTCCTTTAGCAGAACTAAGTTTGTATGGCTACAAGCACCTAGGCCCAGGGGATCCAGAAATGCAACTCTTCTGGAGGTGGATCTAACATGTTCAAATTCCATAGGTAATCTTTTTACCTCTGATCACAGGCAGCAACTCAGCTGCTGTTCATAATATAGTTAACCCCATAGCCACCCAGTTATCAGGGTTTCATCACTCTGTGTTCCTCTCTCTTTCTTTTCCCCAAATAATACTGCAGCTATATTTCAGGGAGATGGAATCATTCTAGCAAATTCTACTGCTGCCACTACTGTGTTGGTTGTTCCTAAGACCACTCTCACATTCAGATATTTGCCAAAAAATCTCACAATATTTACAGCTAAGATTTATTATAGCAATGTGGTAAGGATATATGGCTGGATCATAGTGGGAAAAGACACAGGTAGAGTCTAGAAGAATTGATGTGCAGGCTTCCTTATGTTCCATTCTTCCCTTTTGTGAGGGGTCTCACATGGTACATTCTTTCCCCAGTAATGAAAACTCAGCAACATGGGTGTGATTATTTCTGCTCATGGAAATCCTTTGAGAGTCAGAGTTTAAGGTTTTTACTGAGGGCCAATCACATAGGTACCCTCTTCAGGGGTCCTCAATCTTTTTTTTTTTTTTTTTTTTTGTAGAGACAGAGTCTCACTTTATGGCCCTTGGTAGAGTGCCGTGGCATCACACAGCTCACAGCAACCTCCAGCTCCTGGGCTTAAGCGATTCTCTTGCCTCAGCCTCCCGAGCAGCTGGGACTACAGGCACCCGCCACAACGCCCGGCTATTTTTTTTTTGGTTGCAGTTTGGCCGGGGCTGGGTTTGAACCCGCCACCCTAGGCATATGGGGCCAGCGCCCTACTCACTGAGCCACAGGAGCCGCCCGGGTCCTCAATCTTTTTAAACAGGGAGCCAGTTCACTGTCCCTCAGACTGTTGGAGGGACAGACTATAGTTCAAAAAAAATACTATGAACAAATTCCTATGCACCCTGCACATATCTTATTTTGAAGTTAAAAAACAAAACGGGAACAAATACAATCACACTGCCTCATGTGGCCCGCGGGCTGTAGTTTGAGGACCCCTGCGAGTCTAGCTAGTATGCACCCAAATTCTAACCACACAAAGAAAGTGGGTGGTTGGTGTGAACTCCATTGTTTGCATAAACAATTTAGGTAAGGTGAGTCACCCTTATAAGTTAGGAAGGTTGAGAACACTCTCAAAGTTGAAATTCCTAGATGTCAACAAAGGGCAAATTTTGTAAGCAGGCCGTTCTAAGAATAGCCGAGTCAGACCTGCTATGTTAACTCTTTCCTGCACAGGTACTGCTAAGACAATGGTGTTGTGTTATCTACAGTCATAATTCAAGCAGAGGCTAAATTTCAGTTAGAGGCTCCTGAAATTAATATGCAACTACTTTTTTTTTTTTTTTTATTCAAGTTCAGCAACTCCCTGATTTCTATCCACTGGCTTCTCGAAGACGGGAGAAGTCTATTGATTATCGATTGGATTGATTCAGAACCTCTGAAAGTTAATAGTTAAATTTTCCCTCCCATCTTGAAATTTTCCCAAGTTAACTGCCTGCATCGGGACAGCAGGGGCTTCTAATCTTCCCTCCCCACTTTACATCTCTCGTCCTCCTTCTATATTTTGCTACTTCCATTTGCAGATACCCACAGGGCTGGAAGACCATCAGGGAGGAAGAAATAAGATCGGAGGAATTCTTACCTCATTGATGCCGATTTTGTAGTTTTCTCTGGTCATAACAGATGCTTAAAGTTCACTCTTCTTCTTGTGGGTATTTTCACAGATAACTTGGAGAATTGGCTCCACATCTCCCTTACCCTGTTCTCTTGGGATCTCCCTCCTGGAGCTCCTTTTACATCCCTTCTTACTTTTACATCTCCTTCCTCAGTCCCCAGATATCTGCCTTTCTTTTTAGTTCATTCTTCTAAGTCTTTTCACTCCTCTAGGCAAGTCTTTTGGACAGGGGTATAAGATAAACTACAGCACTATCTGCATATTTTGTTTCTCTCTTTCCCCCTCTTGAAAGCAAGTGCTTGTTTTTGCTTTGGCAAACACTGAGAATGTAGGCTGCCCGACCCAGCCGTCTAAATAGAGGACACTATTTAGTGTCCTCCCATTTTGTGTGCTACCTAGCCTGTCTGTTGCTCTTTAGGTTCCCACATGAACAGTCAGAAACTAATCCATGACGTCTCCTAAAATGCAGAGGGCACGGCGGCGCCTGTGGCTCAGTCGGTAAGGTGCCGGCCCCATATAACGAGGGTGGCGGGTTCAAACCCAGCCCCGGCTGAACTGCAACCAAAAAATAGCCGGGCGTTGTGGCGGGCGCCTGTAGTCCCAGCTGCTCCGGAGGCTGAGGCAAGAGAATTATTAAGCCCAGAAGTTAGAGGTTGTTGTGAGCTGTGTGACGCCACGGCACCCCACCCGAGGGTGGTACAGTGAGACTCTGTCTCTACAAAAAAAAAGAGAGAGAGAGAGAGAGAGACAGATAGCAAATTTCCAGGCTTTGAGACTTAAAACACGAGCCAGAGCCTAATGTTTTGGCAAGTAGGAAAAATACAACAACAACAATAATAAAATTAATTCCTTAGGGATTTCTAGACACTTTCTATGAAGAAAAGAAATAAAGGAAAACATAATTCTGCCCTCTAGGGGTTTGCAGCTCATTCAGTGAGATAACATGTGCTCATAAAAACCACAGCCATCAGGCGGTGCCTGTGGCTCAAGGAAAAGAGCGCTGGCCCCAGATACCGGAGGTGGCGGGTTCAAACCGGACCATAAGCCAAAAACCTACCCCCCACCCCCCCAAAAAGGACAAAAAACCATAACCATCTAAGGCAGTTCACCACAGGTGTGAAATGAGTCAAGAAGAAGCTTTTTGCTTTTTTCGCCCTTAATGTTTATTTTGTGATTTGGGAGCACATAAGAAATTTTTTTTCTGGACCAGGCACAGTGGTGCACGCCTGTAATCCCAGCACTCTGGGAGGCCGAGGTGCGCAGGTCGCCTAAGCTCACGAGACCAGCCTGAGCTAGAGCCAGACCTTGTCTCTAAAACTAGGCTCGGGGCCTGTGGCTCAAGCAGCTAAGGCACCAGCCACATACACCTGAGCTGGCGGGTTCAAATCCAGCCCCGGCCGCCAAACAACAATGACGGCTGCAACCAAAAAATAGCCGGTCCTTGTGGCAGGCACCTGTAGTCCCAGCTACTTGGGAGGCCGAGGCAGGAGAATCACTTGATCTCAGGAGTTGGAGGTTATTGTGAGCTGTGATGCCACAGCACTCTACCCAGGGTGACAGCTTGAGGCTCTGTCTCAAAATACATACATATATATATATATATATATATATATATATATATATATATATATATAAAACTAGCCGGTAGTTGTGTTGGACACCTGTAGTCCTGGCTACTCAGGAGGCTGAGGCAAGAGGATCGCTTGAGCCCGAGAGTCTGAGGTTGCTGTGAGCTATGACGCCACCACATCTACTGAGGGTGACAAAGTGAGACTCTGTCTCAAAAAAAAAAGAAAAAAAAATGCAGAGGGCACAGATTAGGTCTTTAAAATCCTTCTATTGACTTAAGTTGGAAGAGAGAGTACTTCTTTCTACCTCTTCACCTGGGGGTGCCCTTAGCACACAAACAGCTTTCTCAAATGTTCCTGTCCCTTTCCAATTTCCAATCCTTTTATATATATTTAAAAAATGTTTTTTTTTTTCCTGAGACAGAGTGTCACTATGTTTCCCTCAGTAGAGTGCCGTAGCGTCACAGCTCACAGCAACCTCAAACTCTTGGGCTTAAGCAATTCTCTTGCCTCAGCCTCCCAAGTAGCTGGGACTACAGGTGCCTGCCACGACGCCCGGCAATTTCTTTTGTTGTTGCAGTTGTCATTGTTGTTCAGCTGGCCTGGGCTGGGTTCGAACCCGCCAGCCTCGGTGTATGGGGCTGGTGCTGTAACCACTGTGTTACAGGCACCGAGCCCCTTTTATATTCTTGATGAAGGATTAAGAATTTTGTAAACTTTACCATTCTTGTACCATGAGACTTCAAATCTCACTTGGCATCTTGTTGTGGTTTTCTTTTGTTTGTTTTTGGTGCTTCAGCAGAAACTTACAACAGAATTTTATTTTAATATACAGCTACTAAAATGCATTCATTGATGTTCTTTTCTTTAATAGTTGAACCCAGGATCAACACACAAATTCAATGACAGTGTTGTACTGGCATTCATGATGGTTTCAGTCTTTGCGATTGTGTTACATTTGATCCTCATTTTCTGTTTCATTTGTTTATTTTTAAAAATTTTTTTCTGATAAAATAATAAGGGCAAAGTGTATGAAACTGTTTAAATATTTCACAAACACTGCTATATGCAAATTAGGATGGTTTAGAAATGCAACTGTTGGCTGGCAGGCAGCAAGGTCATGAGTGATAGAATCAGGTACTTGCCCAAATAAACTTGCCCCCTCCAGAAAAGGTCACACTCATGTCCCTCTCAGGAAATAGGAATGCCCCACCCTTGCCCTAACTCTTTGTGTATTTTTTTTTTGCCATTTTTTGGCCGGGGCTGGGTTTGAACCCACCACCTCTGGCATATGAGCCACAGGCGCCGCCCCATAATAATTCTTTTTCTTTCTTTTTTTTTTTTTTTTTTTGCAGTTTTTGGCTGGGTTTGAACCTGCCACCTCAGGCATATGGGGGTGGCACCCTACTCCTTTGAGCCACAGGCGCCGCCCAGGCCCTAACCCTTTAAATCCCTGTCCGCCATAGCCCACGTGTGGATTTCTCCCTTATCAGGAATCTCATCCCACCTGCACTCCAGGTGGAATAAAAGCCACTTTAATTGCATGAATTGGATCTCCGTTTTCCTTTCGTCTCACGTCTGGGAATGATTTATCCTTGGGTCCGGAACCTTTTCAATGAGAAAATCCCAAATGTCTCTAATCACAGGATGGACAAAAGTCCATATACAGCATAAAGAATGGCAGTTCTGGGCTTCCAGTGTATAATTCCTAGAGGTGAGCATACTATCCATAAAGATTGGTTTGATTTACAACATTCTTCTTTTAAATTGCTAATACAGGGGGCGGGGCCTGTTGTTCAGTGAGTAGGGCGCCGGCCCCATATACCGAGGGTGGCGGGTTTGTACCCGGCCCTGGCCAAACTGCAACAACAACAAAAAATAGCCTGGCGTGGTGGGCGCCTGCAGTCCCAGCTACTCCAGCTGCTGAGGCAAGAGAATCGCCTAAGCCCAGGAATTTGAGGTTGCTGTGAGCTGTGACGGCACAGCACTCTACCAAGAGTGACAAAGTGAGACTGTGTCTCAAAAAATAAAAAATTTGCTAATACCAACAGAGGTTTACATCTTTTTTTGTAGAGACAGAGTTTCACTTTATGGCCCTCGGTAGAGTGCCATGGCATCACACAGCTCACAGCAACCTCCAACTCCTGGGCTTAAGCGATTCTCTTGCCTCAGCCAGAATTAATTCCTAAGTTAGATTTCCTTCCTTCTTTCCTTTCCCATAATTAATACTAGTTGCCAAGAAGAAGTGAACTGAAAACAAACTGAGGGTTTGTCTCTCAAGAGGGGGAAGAGAACTTTTGGACTATCCTTGTCGGGGAATTTCTATCTGGATATATGAGGCTGGTGGAAAGATGGAAGAATGGTAGGTAAGAGGGCCCAAAAATAGGCAGGAGAAGGTCTTCAGCGAGAAACCACCAGAACTTTCAAATTCCCTCGGGTGGCTGCAGTGGTCCCATGCTCCTGCTGCCCTTTTTCTGTCACTGGTTGATAGTACTTCCTGTACCACTATAATTTCTTTTCCTTTGAGTCATTTTCATCTTGCAGTTAGATGATATAGGTTGAAATACAGCCACTAAAATGAAGGTAAGGGAGATAATGCTCTGAAAAGAATATATATGTAACAAGAAATTACACTGTCTAAAAAATTCCTTACAATTGTATACTTAGGCATTGTCAAGCCAGTTAGTAAGTTATGTATATGAACTAAAGAAGTTACCATTTAGTATTTTAAAGTAATAATATCTGAGAATTGGGAGTATATTTGTTTAGTTTGTTTTTTTTTTTTTTAATAAGAGAAAGGTTTATTTCCAAATACCATGTGCACAGGGAGAACCACAAGAAAGATTACCCAATGTTTCAGATATGGTCTGAGACCTTTATAGATGCTTTTTAGAAGGGAAGGGGGAGAATGTGGGAAGTATAGGTGTAGCAAGTCATTGCTAGAGGGGTTGTGTAGATTGGGGAAACAGATTTGTAAATTAACCTGACAGACAGGTATTGTGTTTTAAATGATTTGGGGCCAGGTCTATTAGCAAGTAAAAAAGGAAGTCAGCAGCCCCCTTTTATTCCCAATCAGGTTACAGGTTTTATGTAGTTGGAAGAAAGGCCTTTTCCAATGCTTTCTGGCTTGAATGGCCTTTAATTCAAAATATTCTATATACCAAGGAGTCATATTTTGGGGTGAAATTTCCTTAGCGCCTTCATTCCCCTCATCTGTAACTTCCCTAGAAGTTTCACACATTCAGAGCAGAGTTGGTAACTATGGAGAGAGAGAAAGCAGGTTAGTAATTTAGCAATGACATGCTTGAAAGAGATAGAAGAACATAAGCCGAAAAGAATAGATCTAAGCATATTTCCTCACATCCTATTAAACCAGTCTTCCATTCCTGGGAATAGGTCAGCCCCAATAGAACGGTTTCATTCTATCGTTAATTTGAGGAAGAATATTTGTTTTGTCTTTTAAGAGACATAGATCAGTCTCTACTTGCCCTGACTGATTTATGGAAACATAATATTTTTCTCCAATAATAGCACAAGCTCCTCCTTGTTGAGCTGTCAAAGTGTCCAGGATGCGGCAATTTTGAATTATAACAGATGCTAGGCTATTAACTTCTGCTTAAAGTATTCCCAGTGCCTGCATGGTGATGTTGAGTTCTTGTTCTATTTCCATGGAGAGATTTATGATTGCTCTTTCTGTCTTTTTTTTTCAGTTTTTTTTTTTTTTTGGACAGGGCCAGGTTTGAACCCACCACCTCCGGTATATGGGACCGGCGCCCTACTCCTTTGAGCCACAGGCGCTGCCCATGATTGCTCTTTCAATCTCATAAGTTCCAAATGTTGGGAAAAGGATCCTGAGCATTGAAAAGAACTTTGCATTATGATATACAAGGGAATTGCTTATAATGTCACATTCATATGTTTATAAGGTACCACCTTATGAACAAAAGAGTTTAAATTTGTAATTTGACTGGCATTTAAAGTGAAGTATTTGGTAACAGAGGGCGTCAGATAACTAAGTCTACAGCATCCTGACCATTTGGGTGGAAACCATTTTTATACCTTATTACCATACAAGATAAAAAGACCAGTGTTATTTATAGAGAGTCAAGTTAGAACCTGTGACCTTCCAGCCTGGAATTTGCTGTGTCTTCTCTTCCTCACTGGCATGTTCACATACCCAGTTGTCATGTGTCTCTGTCAATTTGTAGGAACAGAACAGGTTGAGGAATATTTGATATAAAAGGCCTTTCATCTGGTTTTGGCAGTTACATGGCTTAATGCTATCTCCTAACCAAGTCAGTTCAGAGTTATGGTCTATCCAAATGTAATCGTTAGTGCCTGGCAGTTTAACTAGGAGAGAGGGTGAACTATCCCAAGTTGCACAGGCCTGGCCTGTGGGCTCTTTATAACATATGGTGATTTGACAAGTATTGTCAATATGAAGGTTAGTGTCAGCACCATCTATGACCTTTGTGAGAAGTGCAAGAATGCCCTTTGTGGAATCAAACTGTAGGATTTAATCACAATATTGTTCCAGGATATCACCTAGAAAAGATCCAGTATCATTCTGATTTTCAATGCAGAGGGGAAAATCCTTTTCTAGTGACTTTACCTGAGCAAAAGATAATTCTTGAGTTTCTAGTTTTTCTATGTCCAGTTGTTTCACCGTCAAGGGAAGCTGTATGTTGTTTCTTCTCTGGTTGTGGATGTCACATCTTATCATACGTCTGATTTCCAGATTGGTTCCACCAGGCACTCATATTAGCAAAGATAAAAATGAATTCAGGTTCCTTTGCATGATCTAGATGTTGGAATAACCAACAATTGGACTGATTAGCATAGCCAGGGAAGCCAAGAACACAGTACCTAAAGCAAGCAGACAGCCCGCAGAATGGGAGAAGATATTTGCAGGTTATGTCTCTGACAAAGGTTTAATAACCAGAATCCACAGAGAACTCAAACATATTAGCAAGAAAAGAACAAGTGATCCCATCTCAGGGTGGGCAAGGGACTTGAATAGAAACTTTTCTGAAGAAGACAGGCACACGGCCTACACACACATGAAAAAATGCTCATCATCCGTAATCATCAGAGAAATGCAAATCAAAACCACTTTGAGATATCATCTAACTCCAGTAAGATTAGCCCACATCACAGAATCCTATAACATAGATGCTGGCGTGGATGTGGAAGGGAACACTTCTGCACTGCTGGTGGGAATGCAAGCTAATATGTTCCTTTTGGAAAGAAGTTTGGAGATCTAAAAATAGACCTGCCATTTGATCCTGCAATTCCTTTACTAGGTATATATTCAGGAGACCACAAATCACTTTATAACAAAGATATTTGCACCAGAATGTTTGTTGCCACCCAATTCATAATTGGTAAGTCGTGGAAGAAGCCCAAGTGCCCCTCAACCCACGAATGGATTAATAAATTATGGTATATGTACACCATGGAATATTATGCAGCCTTAAAAAAGATGGAGACTTTACCTCTTTTTAATTTTTATTTATTTTTAGAGACAGAGTCTCACTTTATCACCCTTGGTAGAGTGCCATGGCATCACAGTCACAGCAACCTCCAACTCCTGGGTTTAGGTGATTCTCTTGCCTCAGCCTCCCAAGTAGCTGGGATTACAGGCGTCTACCACAATGCCCTATTTTTTTTGTTGTTGTTCTTGCAGTTTGGCCATGGCTGGGTTTGAACCCACCACCCTAGGTATATGGGACCGGCGCCCTACTCACTGAGCCACAGGCGCCGCCTGACTTTACCTCTTTTATGTTTACATGGATGGAGCTGGAACATATTCTTTTTAGTAAAGTACCTCAAGAATGTAAGAAAAAGTGTCCAATGTACTCAGCCCTACTATGAAACCAATTTATAAACACCTACGTTTCCATATGAAAGCTATAACCCAACTATAGCCTAAGATGAAGGGGAAAGAGGAGGGGAAGGGGGGGAGGGTGAATAGGTGGAGGGAAGGTAATTGGTAGGACGACACCTATAGTGCATTTTGCAAGGGTACATGTTAAATCTCCTAAGTATAGAATATAAATGTCTTTTTTTTTTTTTTGTGGTTTTTGGCCGGGGCTGGGTTTGAACCCGCCACCTCTGGCATATGGGACCGGTGCCCTACTCCTTGAGCCACAGGCGCCGCCCAGAATAGAAATGTCTTAACACAATAACTAAGAAAATGAGGTGAAGGCTATGTTAACCAGCTTGATGAAAGTATTTCAAATTGTATATAAAACCTGCACATTGTATCCCATAATTGCATTAATGTACACAGCTATGATTTAATAAAAAAAAAAGATAAACATATGGCAAATAAACATTTGAAAAGATAAAAAAAAGTAAAACTGGAATAAAACGATGCCAGGTCTGTGTCTGATCTGCTGGAAAAAATAGTCAGTGTTAGTGAGAGCAAAGAATAGTTTGAAAGAAGAGCTATCATGGAATATAAAAAGAAGAATGAAGGGTGGTGCCTGTGGCTCAAAGGAGTAGGGTGCCAAGCCCATATACCAGAGGTGGCAGGTTCAAACCCGGCCTGGCCAAAAACTGCAAAAAAAAAAGGCGGGGGAGAATGAAGCAGGTTGAGGCAGTCTCCACTCAGCTTTTAATGTGCTATTTTTGAAAGTGAGGAGTGCTTAAAGGAAGACATGTTTAAAAGTGACCATTGAGGGGTTTAAAAGGCAAGGAATATAGATTTGAATGAGGTTTCTTGATCCATGATCTTGCTAAAAGCTGTCTACTTCATGAAGTCGTCTGCTTCAGGGGCCTGGGAACTGGCCCTGGCAATCCTTACTTTCAGGTCAGCTGTAGGGGTCATCCTTTAAATGTTGTATAGTTTGGCATGGCTCACACGAATCCAGGATTTCATTTTTCATGACAGCATTGGTGGTTAACAGTACTTTGTAAGGATGTTCCTAGCAAGGTGACAGCACATGTCTTCTTCTAAAAACTTTGATATACATGTGATCTCTCAGTCAAACAGGATGACAAGGCCTGTCAGCTGGTGGAGGCCATGTTCTAGTCACCTGTTGATAACATGCTTCAAGCATAGAGTTAGCATTTCTATGTAGTTAGTCATGGTATAGAATTGTTCATTTAAATTTTTTGGGTGGTGCCTGTGGCTCAGGGAGTAGGGCACCAGTCCCATATACCAAGGGTGGTAGGTTCAAACCTGACCCTGGCCAAAACTGCAACAAAAAAAATTAATTAAATTTTTATGGTGTTCAGTCAGTATAAAAATAGGTTTATAGGTGTCAATAGGCATGGGATGATAGAACACTGTTTAAAGGGGTTAAACCATGTCTTCTAATTGGAGTATTCCACATTTTTGTTTTGTTTTTTGCAGTTTTTGCCTGGGACTTGGTTGGAACCCGCCACCTCCGGTATATGGTGCCAGTGCCCTACTCCTTTGAGCCATAGGTGCCACCCTGGAGTATTCCACATTTTATAAGAGCCAAAGCTAATGCTTCTGGCTATTTAAGTCCAGTATCATAACAGACTTTCAAAATCTTTTTTATTTTTAGATTTTTACATTTTGATTGCCCTGAGGATTGGGGATGACATGGGGTATGAAATTTAAACAAGTATCCTAGAATCATTGTAAGCAAGTCATTTAAAATGAGTCCCCTGATTTGATTCAATCCATAAAGGAATATTAAAATATGAGATAATCTTAGTTACTAATTTGTTTTAACCTCTCTTGTAGTATCAACATTTCTAGATAAACAACATTTAGTCTCTCCATTAGACAATAAACAACAGTGAGGGAAGCTTAAATCTGGAGGTAAATCTGTAAAATCAATTTGGAGCATAAACATGGATAGTTTGAGTTTTAGGGGGGCAATTTCCTCCAGGGATTTGATGAGATTTATACAAATAGTGCACTGGGAAATGATTTGGTCAGAGATATTTAGATCCTAGGGCAATATCAACTACATATATTTTTTCTTTCTTTTTTTTTATTAAATCATAACTGTATACATTGATATGATCATGGGGCATCATACACTCGCTTCATAAACCATTTGACAGATTTTTATCACAGTGGTTAACATAGCCTTTCCGGCGTTATCTCAGTTACTGTGCCAAAACATTTACATTCTACATTTACCAAGTTTCGCAAATACCCCTGTAATATGCACCACAGGTGTGATCCCACCGATCCCCCTCCCTCTACCCACCACCACCCCTTTCCCACTTCCCCCTATTGTTAAGTTGTAGCTGGGTTATAGCTTTCATGTGAGAGTCCCAAATTAGTTTCATAGTAGGGCTATCTTTTTTTTTCTTTCTTTTTTTTTTTTTAGATGCAGAGTCTCACTGTGTCACCCTCAGTAGAGTGCTGTGGCATCACAGCTCACAGCAACCTTCAGCTCCTGGGCTTAGGCGATTCTCTTGCCTCGGCCTCCTGAGTAGCTGGGACTACAGGCACACGCCACAACGCCCGGCTATTTTATTTTGTTACATTTTGGCCAGGGCTGGTTTCTACCCTGCCACCCTCAGTATATGGGTCCGGTGCCCTACTCACGGAGCCACAGATGCTGCCCTATATTTTTTTATTTCTTAATCATCCCATTTGCACATTATCTCCATATGTTGGGAGATAAGTGCAAGTCAAAAAGTTAAAAGGGGACCAGGGAGTCCACTTAGTTTAATATGTAATTTATCTCACATTATAGATTTATGGGCACTAGCAGTTTTAGTAGAAATTAAGAAATAAGATTTTGGGGGCAGCGCCTGTGGCTCAAAGGAGTAGGGTGCCAGCCCCATATACTGGAGGTGGTGGGTTCAAACCCAGCTCCGATCAAAAACTGCAAAAAAAAAAAACAAAAAAGATTTTTGAATTGGGCGGCGCCTGTGGCTCAAAGGAGTAGGGCACCGGCCCTATATACAGGAGGTGGCGAGTTCAAACCCAGCCCCAGCCAAAAACTGCAAAAAAAAAAAAGGTTTTGAATTGTGTCAACTATATGGCACACTTTAAAGGCATATTTGGAGTCTGTGTAAATAGTGGCAGCTTTTCCTTTTATTAATGTGTAAGTTCTAGCAAGGGCTAAGTTCAGCAACTTTTGCTGATTTTATAGTAGGCAGGGAGGATGCCTTTAGGGTTTTATGTGGAGAAATTATAGTATAGTCAGTTATTATACTATTTTTGAAATTAGATTTAAATTAACTAATAATTAAATATAAATTATGAATTAGAGGGTAACAGAATTAAAAAGAAAGTTGAATAGAAGTCAATTATTGTATTCTTAAAGTTATTTGGACTAAATTCATGAGTTAGCTTTTTTTTTTTTATTTTTGAGATAGAGTCTCACTATGTTCCTTTGGTAGAGTGCCGTGAGATCACAGCAACCTCAAACTCTTGGGCTTGGTGATTCTCTTGTCTCAGCCTCCCAAGTAGCTGAGACTACAGGTGCCCGCCACAACACCCAGCTAAGTTTTTAGCTTCTTGATAAAAGATTAGATTTAAGCATTTATTACTTAATGTCCATTGATTAGAGCCTTTTAAATATTATTTGGTAGTAAAATATTATATATAAATGACATACATAGATATAGATATATAGATTTAATTTTTTTTTTTTTTTTTTTTTTGAGACAGAGGCTCACTATGTTGCCCTGGGTAGAGTGCTGTAGTGTCACAGCTCACAGCAATCTCAAACTCTTGGGCTTAAGTGATTCTCTTGCTTCAGCCTCCCAAGTGGCTGGGACTACAGGCGCCCACCATAGTGCCCGGCTATTTTTCTGTTGCAGGTGTCATTATTGTTGCTTTAGCTGGCCTGGGCTGGATTGGAATCCACCAGCCTCGGTGTATGTGGCTGTAGCCCTACCCACTGAGCATAGGCGCCACCAGATTTAATAGTTTTTCCAAAGAATTTTTACTCATTGGCTTTAAATATTACTATTTTTTAATTCAGACTTAATCTTTGAATTACTTATTTTAGTATTTTAAGTAATTACTAGCTAGACAACAACTTTTAGTAAGTTTTTGTCATTTTTGTAAGCATTTGTTGTTTTTAGGCATCTAATACTTACATATGTACAGGTAGACATTGCCAGAAAGTAGAGTACTCAGTTTTTTTAGAAATTAAAAATTTGGCAGACTCAGTTCTAGCACTCTGGGAGGCCGAGGTGAATGGATTGCCTGAACTCATGAGTTTGAAACCAGCCTAAGCCAGAGTGAGACCTTATCTCTAAAAATAGCCAGGCGTTGTGATGGGCACCTGTAGTTCCAGCTACTTGGGAGGCTGAAGCAAGAGAATTGCTTGAGCCCAAGAGTTTGAGGTTGCTGTTAGCTGTGAAGCCACAGCCCTACTGAGGGCAACAAAGTGAGACTGTGTCTCAAAACAAAAACAAAAAAAAAAGAAATTAAAAATTTTATTTTTACTATAAATTTTGTCTTAAGCCTTCAGATTTCTATGATTAATTTAGGCAATATATTTTTTCTTAACCATAAAATAAAAAGGAACAAATACAGAAAACATAGAAATTTTTGCAAATTTCTGAAATCTGGAGTTTGCACCTTTTGAAGTATAGTTAAATATTGTTTGTTTTTGCCTGATGCAGATATTTGAGGCTTTCAACAAAATTTAATATAATTTAATTATCAAATCTAACTTTATTTTAGACTTATTTTAGTTTTTCTTACTTTTTTTTTGAGACAGAGTCTCACTATATCACCATCAGTAGAGTGCTGTTGCATCACAGCTCACAGCAACCTCAAACTCTTGGCTTAAGCAATTCTCTTCCCTCAGCCTCCCAAGTAGCTGAGACTACAGGCACTTGCCACGATGCCTGGCTATTTTTGTTGTTGTTGCAGTTGTCATTGTTGTTTTAGCTGGCCTGAGCCACTGTTGCTACATGTGGCCAGTGCCGTAACCACTGTGCTATGGGCACCAAGCCTCCTTTATTTTGGAGACAGGGTCTCACTGTGTCGCCCTTGGTAGAGTGCTGTGGCATCACAGCTCACAGCAACCTCAAACACTCAGGCTTAAGCAATTCTCTTGCCTTAGCCTCTGAAGTAGCTCGGACTACAGGTGCTGCCACACACTCGGCTATTTTTTTGTTGTTGTTGTAGTTGTCATTGTTGTTTGGCAGGCTGGGGCTGGGTTCGAACCTGCCAGCCCCAATATATTTGGCCAGTGCCCTAACCACTGAGCTATGGGCGCTGAGCCAGTTTTTGTTACTATTTAAAACAGCATTAAAATTTTTGTTCAAAAAAACTCAGAGTTAAAAACATATATCTGTGGTATCTTGAAATCTGAGAGAGCTTACCCTCAAGGCTTCAGTTGGAGTGAGAGGGTGAATAGGTTTTGCAGGTACCTTACTTGGACTCTTGGTGCTTGGGGTTTCTGTTTCTGGAAGTCTTTGGGTGTTCTATCTCAGAATCCACTTGTTGTTGTTGTTGTTGTTTTTGCTTTTTTTGGTTTTGTTTTTGGCCAGGGCCGGGTTTGAACCCACCGCCTCTGGTATATGGGGCCTGCGCCCTACTCCTTTGAGCCACAGGCGCCGCCCTCAGAATCCACTTTTGATAAAAAATAAATTTAACAGAGCTTAATTGAACAAAGAGTGTTTCACAAACTGATCAGTTGAATTAGAAGTGGATTTAGAGAGACTGTAATGTTGAGGATATTCATGGACAGAAAACAGAAAGTGAGATATAAAAACAGTTGGATTGGTTACAGCTCAGTATTTGCCTTACTGAAATACAGTTTGAACAGCTGGCCATTTTTGAATTGCCAAAATTCTATGATCCACAGAGAGGAAAGTAGAAAAGAGCAAAGATGAATGAGCGAACTTTACTGAGGACAAACAGCTGAACTTTTTATCCTGTAAGTAAAACCAATAAGCCTTAATCAAGGTTATTACATAATTAAAGACTTAAGAAGTATCTTAGGAGGTGGAGAACAGTTTTCACGAGATCCACAAAAGTTATGAACAAGACGTAATTTCTAATTTTGTTCAGTCGTATTTTCTAGGGTCCCAGAAATACATAATCATTGATACATAAATATTTAAAAGTTGATCATTAATACATAAATATTTTAAAGTCCCATATATTTCTATGGAATCTAGGAAAGCAAAAGTTGTGTATAGAAGGGAAAAGAACTAATGAACAGTATAAGTTATAAATACTAAACTGGGTTAGGTTCATTCTCTGCTCGAGAATCGAACTTAGGGCTGCTGAGAAGAAAATATAGAATTTTAATCATTAGACTATGAAATAAACTGTCCTGTCATTATTCTTACAGGGGCAGTGTTCAAAAGATTTCTTTGTTTTAAATCAGAGAAACTTTAGGGATAGCCATAACATTATGTGTTTTTCTTTTACTCTAATTTTTGTATGAATATAATGTAATTATTTCAAGTGAGAGATCTCTAAAAGTTTTAAGAATATTTAGAAATCTTTTAATTTAGAGAATCCATCTTTGGCCATTAATCGCAATGGTATATTTGTTCCAGAAGCGACTCAATCTAACGCCTCTTTATAAAGCCCAGGTGATAATTTTCCAGGAGAGGGCACAAAGAAGGCTGTGGCTCAAAGGAGTAGGGCGCTGGCCGCATATGCCGGAGGTGGCGGATTCAAACCCAGCCCCGGCCAAAAGCTGCAAAAAAAAAAAAAAAAAAAAAAAAAGAAGGCTCAATGCCTCTTCATAGAAAAGGCCATTTCTAAGATTCCCCAAAATTCACTCTCAGAAATAGACTTATGATAGAATAGACAAAGACAAAAGAGTCACTCCTCAGAGCGTGACACATTTGGTACACACAGTGTGCTGCTGAGAATCTTATGTGTTCCAGATTCCCAGTCTTAACAGACCAGCCGTCTGACGTGTTCCCGACAAAACACACCCTACAAATGGCAGAGACTGAGGAGAGAATTCCCACTCAGTTGCAAAGTCAAGCTCACAGACAAAAAACAGGACGAGAGGGAACCCTCATATGGTTTTTGTTTCAGGGACCTGCAACAAAGTTCATCTTAAAGACACCAGACTAGCCAGAACCCTGTAACTGGCTAGTATGCAGGGCTGATTTGAACATCAGACTAGTGGGGAGCTAGGCCCAAGTTCCGCCCTATGGTAACCCTCTTTAGACAAAATGACACAGAAAGACGAGCAACAAAAGAAGAAGAAGTAACAACAATAACAATAAAAGCTGTTTCTGAGAGGAGATAGAATCAAACAATACGAATATACATACAACACAAAGTACCAAAAAAAAAAAAAATACTAATACCAGAGTCACTTACAAGACTAGTCACCAACAAAAAACGTTTCTCTCTGCTTAGCGCCTGTAGCTCAGCAGCTAGAGCACCGGCTACATACACCAGGGCTGGAGGGTTCAAACTCAGCCCAGGTCTGCCAAACAACAATGACAACTGCAACTACAAAAAAATAGCCAGGTGTTGTGGCAGGTGCTTGTAGTCCCAGCTACTTGGGAGGCTGAGGCAAGAGAATCTCTTAAGCCCAAAAGTTTGAGGTTGCTGTGAGCTGTGACGCTACAGCACTCTACCGAGGGCAACATAGTGAGACTCTGTTTCAAAAAACCCCACAAACAAACAACAACAAAAAACCCCCTTGCTCTCATTAATCTTAAATATGGAAAGGGCAAAGATCTTTTACCATCTGCTCAACCAGAGACCAAAGAGAGGAAAGTTGGGAGTCTGACTGGTAAGTAAAATATCTCACCACGTGTGGGCTGGTGTTCCAATCTTCCTGCTGAGGCTTTTGGGAGAGCAGCGTGGCTTTGAGATCCTTTTTCTTGGTTAGTTCACTGAAAGATCAACTCACAATTATGGTAGATTAATAAGAGGAAGGTTTATTTCCAAATATCATGTGTAGGGGGGGAGCCACAAGAATGATTACCCCCTGGCTCAGCACCCATAGCTCAGTGACGAGGGCGCTGGCCACATACACCAAGGCTGGCCAGTTCGAGCCTGGCCAGCGCCTGCTAAACAATAATGACAACTGCAACAAAAAAATAGCCAGGCGTTGTGGTGGGTGCCTGTAGTCCCAACTACTCAGAAGGCTGAGGCAAGAGAATCGCTTAAGACCAAGAGTTGGAGGTTGCTGTGAGCTGTGACTCCACGGCACTTTACCCAGGGTGACATAGTGAGACTCTGTCTCAAAAAAAAAAAAAAAAAAAGATTACCCCTGTTTATTTAGTTTTATAGACTTCTTACACATCAATAGTGCTGACCTGGACTTCTCCCCCCTATTCTAGTCATGAGCTTCTGTACGAGTAAATGGTGACATCTAACTCTGAACCTGATGTTTTATGTTGAAAGTCTTCTCATAAAACTATATGCTGTGTTTTAGAGCAGAAGACCCAAAATTCTGGCAGATATTTTAAGAAAGAGAAAGATGCATGGTGGTCTACAGAAAACAAAATAGAAAAATAAGTAGAATAAAAGAAAGATGGTAACAAATATCAGAGGGTAGAGGACAAAACCAATAGGAAGAAGAAAACATACAAATATGTTCTAATACAGAACAAATGTTGAGCAAGGCCTGGTGGCTCACGCCTGTAATGCTACCACTCTGTGAGACGGAGGTAGGAGGATCCCTTGAGTTCAGGAGTTGGAGACCAGCCTGAGCAAGAGTGAGACCCTGTCACTCCTAAAAATATAAACAATTAGCCAGTCTTTGTGGAAAGGGTTTGTAGTCTCAGCTAGTTGGGAACCTGAGGCAGGAGGATTGCTTGAACTTAGGAGTTTAAAGTTGCTGTGAGCGAGGCTGACACTGGGGCACACTAACCTGGGCAACAGGGTGAGACTTTGTCCCTAGAGAAACAAACAAATAAATAAGCGTCAGATATACCTAGAATAGTGTATACTGTTATTACTTAGTTTGTTTTACTAATACATAGATTCAAAAAGCCATAGGATATTTCAAGTAAAATTTTATGATGTTTATAATATTTATGTACCAAGCACCTTTTTGAATGATTTTCATGGAGTAATCTTTCAATCTTCATAATAGCTCTACATGTTAGATATTGCCTTCCCAGATGAGAAAATGGCAGCTTAGCAAATGGGTATTTTCTCTAAGATCCCATCAGTAGCATGCAGCATGGCTAGAATTTGAAAGTTGCCTTGTATGAGACCTGCTGAGTTTCCATCATATCATACTGCGTTCCAAATGAGCTGCCAAAGCCAAACAAGCATATCTGTGACATTTTATATAATAGAATACATCTAATGCACTTCATTTCTAAATCCAGGTACCTAAGATTAACTTTGGTTTTTGACTATGGGTAAATCGGGTGTTGCCATTGTATAGTTACAACGAACATATTTGCCAACCAGAAATTGTAGCACAAAGTTTTACCAAGAATGTTTCAGTTCTGTACATGTTTGTGTTTGTATGAAAAATCTTATGAGGATATCAAATATAAAATACATTTAATTAAATATTTAAAACTTGTCTTCATTAAAGAGAAAAATAAAATCACATAAAATAAGTTCCAGTTTGGAAATACCAAACATGGTTCTATAAAACATATTCCTATACTTTAAAGTCAAATTTTTTGTTGCTCTCAGGTCTATTCTTCACCCTTACTAATTTAGTCACAATCCCTATTTAGCTAAGGAGTGTGAAACCATTTCATGCTTCAGTGCAGAAAGGTAATTAATGTTAGGATTTTGACATTTAAAAGCACACGTAGAGGATTTAATAACATTGATGTAATTACAATACTTTAAGTGGTTATTTCTTTTCTTACCTCCACAAAGTAATTGTAATAGAGTCTGAAGCTACTATTGGCATTGCTGTTTAAATCATAAACAAGGGAATTGCCAATGTGGAAAATATATCCTAATTCAAATTAGGCATAACATGTAGAATATTAAAATACAAGGAACCTTGCTTCCTTTCTTTCCAATACAAAATAAAAAATGATTATTTTCAATTAGCTCCAAACCCACTCACCTACATCTGGTAAAATACTGTGAATTATTTATTTGTAAGTCTTATAGGAGACACATTTAAATTGTGAGTGAATGATAAATCTTTTTCAATCTATTGAATGACTGTCATTGGCCATATTGCTCCCAATCACCCCTGCACATACACACACAATGAAACAAAATCTTCTGGTTTGTACAAAGCTTCATTACATAGTTTTATAATTATTAATACAGCATTGTGGGGTTTCCATGTGCCAGTTGCAAACTGGCTCCCCATACCGTCTGCTGATGTATGTCTATGAATTGGGTGGCTTTAGGAGGCACAGAATGTTCTCTTCACTTGATTGTGGTTTACACCACTCCTTATTGTATTATATCTATTCTAGTTTACTTATTTGGGTAATGGTCTGGGCTTCTAGGATCATTGGGAGTTTATTACATCTGGACACCTAAAATAGATTAATCACCTATGTGAGTGTGCCAATTATTTATTTTTTGACTCTCATCCCCCAAATTCCTTATTCTCTCCCTTTCTTTGTAATATTAGAGGCACATACTGTAAACATTTCTCTTTTACCAGTTGGCACAATGTTGGCTTCAACAAAAGAGAGAGCTTGCGGGACACCTCAAGGTAATAGCAGCAGAAAGGCACTCTCCTTCCAGGTTCTGGCCCTCCTTTGTCACAGTTCAGGAGCCTAGTGGCCCTCATGGGTCAGCTCCCCCTGGCCATACTCTCAAGCCATATTCTCCCTACTCACTGGCCCACCAGCTCTGATCTATATCCTCTGGTGAGTGTCCTTCTCCCTGGAGGGTACCTGTTCCTCCTCTCTTTAAAGACATCTGAACCTCAATGTTTTTTTTGGCAGTTCTTGGTGGGGGTCGGGTTTGAACCTGCCACCTCTGGTATATGGGGCCAGCGCCCTACTCCTTTGAGCCCCAGGTGCCGCCCTGAACCTCAACCTTGAGGGAGCCCATCTGCTACGTTGTTGTCTTAACATTGTCAACTCTCCTTAGTCTATCCTGGCTATTTGTTTTGGAATTTGCTATTCCTAGACCCCTTAGAGTTTTCTTTTACCCCTTTTGGTACTTAACCAATACCAAATGGTTGATAATTTGTTATGTTAGTCTTCTCTATTCAGAATACTAATGTTATTTCTGTTTCCATACTAGGTCCTGGCTGGCACAGAGAATAACTAAGGTATAACGAATTTTATTCTAAGTAAGATATACCAAAATTTCTTATGACTAAGGTTTACAAAGTGTTCTAGGAAATAGAAATAGAAGCAGCATCTATTGTATGGTAGGTTGCACTTCTATATAAATAAATAAGGTCTACTTTTAAAAATGTTATTTAACACCAGTAAGCTTTGATGAACAGTAAACGCAATGGCTGAATTTCTCACAATGTAAGAAACTGAAAAGCAGGGTCATGAATTTGCAGCCTAGGATGTCTGAAGCTGTGTTGAGTAATGATTTAAATGAAAATCAGTCTCCAGGGATACACACACAGGTGCACAGAAAACCACGTAGGTGGGGTCTTTCCTTTAGTCATTATTTACAAAAGGTCAAGAAGTTTCAACTGGGTGAATTGCTTATTCTTTGTCCTCAAAGTATGTTTTGTTTTTTTTTTATGTAGGTAAGCATTTGTAGATCAATAATCATTTGGATTTAGGCATGCAATTTCATTCTCTTTGCTTGAGTTCCTCTGAGTTATGTACAAGGCTTCCTGTTCTGAAGCCACTATGTGTTTGTTTTTCTGCTCTGATTTCATTGCATACTGATGGCAAATGAAATTATGAAAGGCCTTAGTCTTTAATTCCATCAAGATGTTGATGTCAGAGAAAGGTAAAGTTACAGATTAGATGGTACTGAGAAATTTGAACCTGGCTCTACAGGAAGAACTCTTATAATCTCTTTTTTTTCTTTTTTGGTTTGGGTACAAGTTAAGGATACAAGGAAGGTAGCTCTATAAACGAAACGCGTCTGCTGATAGTTCTTATGAAGGCTTTTAACTAAAAAATTTTGATTAATGAGACTAAACATATAAATGTTTATATTTAATAATAAATATTATTTATATTATTTATATTTAATAATAAATATTATTATTATTATTTTGAGACAGAGTGTCACTATGTTGCCCTCGGTAGAGTGCTGTGGTGGCACAGCTCACAGCAAAGTTGGGCTTAAGCAATTCTCTTGCCTCAGTCTCCCAGGCAGCCGGGACTACAGGCGCCCGCCACAACGCCCAGCTATTTATTGTTGTTGTTGTTGTTATTATTGTTTGGCAGGCCCAGGCTGAGTTTGCACCCGTCATCCCTGGTGCATGTGGCTGGTGCCCTAGTCACTGAGCTACAGGCACCAAGCCCCATGTAAATGAATTTTAACAAACAATAAAACAGTTTTCCACACTGATAGTCATTTATACCAGGTATTATCCTCCTCAAAATAGTAGGGGCTGTATAAACTCAAGCAAGAACTTCTAGGTCAGCAAGAAATAAAAGCAAGGAACTTAGAGTTCAATTCAATCCAAATTATATATATTGAGTCCCTATAATGTGTAAAATCCTGTGCCATCAAGAAGCTTAAGATCTGACAAATGGACAGATAGTTCATCCAAAAGAGTTCCACAAATTGATGCTTTAAAAAACAAATTAAGAAAATGTATCTAGGGAGGCGCCTGTGGCTCAGTTGGTAAGGCGCTGGCCCCATATACCGAGGGTGGCGGGTTCAAACCCGGCCCCGGCCAAACTGCAACCAAAAAATAGCCGGGCGTTGTGGCGGGCGCCTGTAGTCCCAGCTACTCGGGAGGCTGAGGCAAGAGAATCGCTTAAGCCCAGGAGTTGGAGGTTGCTGTGAGCTGTGTGAGGCCACGGCACTCTACCAAGGGCCATAAAGTGAGACTCTGTCTCTACAAAAAAAAAAAAAAAAAAAGAAAATGTATTTAAAAAATCCTCAGCTATTGCATTTTTAAAATTTCAGAATATCAGGGGATACACACGTTTTGTTTGCATACTTTGTTGCTATAAAGATTGAGTCAAAGTTTTAAGTGTGCCCTTCACCCAGAATAGTGTGGACTGTATCCAATATGGATTAATAAAATGTGGTATATGCACATATAGAAATAAATTATTTTCCCTCTATCTTCCTTATTCCTTACTTTCCCCGAGCAGCGACCCTCCGATTTTGACCAATTTTTTACTATAGCCAGGGGTAAAGTAAAGCAGGAGTTTAAGTGATTCTGAAAAATAAAGTTAAAGATATTTGGATAATTACCCCATACCAGTTGTGTTTCTCTAGTCGATGCCCTTTGTTAACAGTGAACTGGCAAATCAGTGAAGACACAAAGCTTCGTGGGAAGCCATACAGATTGAATACTCTTGATGATGGCCTGTGATGGGCTTTTCACATTACCATTTTGTTCTTATTAGAGGTCATTTATTTATTTAATAAACACTTCCTTAGGATACATATTGCAGACACATCAACATACCCAAGGCTAGACTATTTGCCCCAATCTGAGGAGTCAAAATCCTATGAGAGGTCTTTCATTGGTTAATATCTTTCTTCCTCAAAACACAGAAGTGCAAAAGCTTCAGTGAAAGTTGTTTCTCTCCTGTAGACACCCTGCACTACCCTCTCACGTTGTTGTAAAGCTATTCATTTCATTTAACAATTTGAAATATAAATTAGAGGCCCGTAAGTAGTTTTTTAGGGACTTTCAGAATAGCAAGACATATTAATGTCTCTTCTCTTTCTCTGGAAATGTACAAGTCACCAGTTTTTTTTTTTTTTTTTAGACAGAGTCTCACTATGTCACCCTCAGTAGAGTGCTGTGGCATCACAGCTCACAGCAATCTCAAACTCTTGGGCTTAAGTGATTCTCTTCCCTCAGCCTCCTGAGTAGCTGGGACTACAGGCAACTGCCACAATGCCTGGCTATTTTTTTGTTGCAGTTGTGTAGCTGGCTGGGCTGCGTTCGAACCTGCCACCCTCCGTGTATGTGGCTGGCGCCATAACCACTGTGCTACGGGTGCTGAGCCACAAGTCACCAGTTTAAATCATGAGAAAAAAATATGCCTGATCTTTGGGAATCTATAAATTCATTTATTAAAAAAAAGTCAAAACACAAATCATAAACATTTGCAAGCCCATGACATCTGTTGCAGTTGATTTTAATATTTTAAAAAGGTCTACCACGTTTCTAAAGAACTCCCCTGCTATTTGAACCTTTTCTTATGATGCCTCTCCATTCTCAAAGTTCCCCCTGACAGTTAAAATTTAGTCTGCTTTTCAAGGCCATTTCAAATAGTCCTTTCTCCAGGAAACTCTTTAGTTATTAAACCAAGATAATTTCTTCTTCTCCTCTGTAACACTTTCTAACCTTTGAGTTTTAAAGTTTCAGAATGTCAAGGAGTACCATGAGTGAAAAATCCACTTTCCTCTAAAAAATTTGTTTACGTTTTTACTAACAAATCAGGAAGATACCATATTGCTTTATTGTCATTAATTAAAAAGATGGGAAGGTTAACTCAGATTATACTTCCCCAAAGATAAATAGAGTTTATCTTTTAAATTACCCTGAGTATAAGGTCAAAACTAATTTTTTAAGAGGAAAATCATGAAAGGAAAGTTAGAAACATTGGAGATTTATGACTCGGTGCCTGTAACTCAGTGGGTAGGGCACTGGCCACACACACCCAGGCTGGTGGGTTTGAGCCAGGTCTAGGCCTGCTAAACAACAATGACAACTGCAGCAACAATAAAAAATAGCTGGACATTGTGATGGGCGCCTGTAGTCCCAGCTACTCGAGAGGCTGAGGCAAGAGAATCGCTTAAGCCCAAGAGTTTGAGGTTGTTGTGAGCTGTGACGCCACGGCACTCTACCGAGGGTGACATAGGGAGACTCTGTTTCAAAAACCCCCAAAAAACAAAAAACCAAATATCGGAGATTTACACACAAAAATTACACCCTGCCTCCACACTATGTTTGGAGCACTGGTCTCAAGAATCTTTCCCTCCTTAGAACATGGAGCATTTTGATGGGGCAGCAAAGTAGGAATCATTACCCACTTCCTTGTCCACAAGATCTCCTCCTCTTCTGAAGCATAGCAGCTGCTGGGCACCCCAGTGGAAATTGCTTTCCAAGTCTTCTTAGAGCGCCGCAACCAGGCAGCCACTGAAAGCAGTAAGGGGAGGGAGATCTTTGCTTCTCTTCCCTTCCCTTGCTGGCTCCAGCTTGCAATGATGTGGTGCTGGTGTTTCCCTCTTGTCCTCCTTCAAGTACAAGAAGACACCTTGATAAAATGGGGCAGTTTCATCTCTGCTCCATGAGACCCCAGAGTAACTGGCCTCAGCTCCCACTCCAAGCCCATGTGCTTAAGAGAGGCTCTCTATGTCTCAGGTTTACTTTCTTAATAATTTTGTGTTTTAATATTCAAGATAAAAGAAATCTAAAGGAAATAAAATACAAAATAGAAAACTCTGGGTGTTGAGTTATACTATGGAGAGAGAAATGCCTTTTAAGCCCCAAAGGATAGGATGCCCTGACCCCAGCACTACACGGAGACCTGCCTTCTCCTGATACCCCTCTCCCTTACGCTAAGGTCACAGGGATGTCAGCCGTTGTTTTTTTTACCTCCCAGGAAGTCTGTAGGCCCCTTGTAGTGCTTCTCTCCTAAGTGTTCCCAGACTTGGGTCACACTCGCCCTCTTCAGAACTGGCTTCTGGGTTATGGTCTCAGAGACTATGGAGTGAGGAGACATTAGCACTCTTGTATTCACTGCAGCGCTATTCACACCAGCCAAGATGTGGAAACACATCTACTAAATGCCTGCTGACAGGTGAACACATAGTGAAAATGTGGTGCACACATACAATGGAACACTATCTCAGCCTCAAAAAAGAAAGAAATTTTGGACTATGTGACGGCATGGACAAACCTTGAGGACATTATGCTAAGTGAAAGAAACCAATCTCAGCAAGACAAATACTGCCTGATCCCACTTACATGAGAGTGCTAAGCAGTCACTTTTGTGGTCAATTCCAATGCTTTCCCTTCTAGAACAATTAGGATCAGCAAGGAACTTATCAATCTATCACCCCTCATCCATTTACCAGAGGAACTTGCCAGTATCCTGAACAAACTGGAGCAGAATATTTACTGAAGAGTTTTGCCTGTTGATTACCCTTGCTTCTTAATCCAGGACTCGGGCACTCCAGAGTACCAGAGGTCTCTACCCTGACTCAAAGTGTCCATCTCAGCATCAGTTTTTACTTACAGAACAAACAGCACAATGCCCTTGAAGATCTTGTAATAAGATTTAATGAGGTGTTTTTAAAACCAGATATCTCAATTTTGACAACATGATCCCTAGCCACATCTGTCTCAACGAGGCCATCCTGTCTTCCACTATCAGGCCTCTTTGCCTCTTCAGCAGAAACTTAAAAAAAAAAAAAAAAAAAAGCAAGAAAAACAAACCTACATATCAGGCTCAGGCGACTAGGGAGAAACCTTGGCCTGAGGGGCAATGAATCACCCCACTCCAGCTCTTTGCATCCCATCAAGATCCTCAATCATAGAAAGTCAATCTCAGATCTACTTGTATGTTATTTTCTTTTCTCCAAGAAGAAGGATTTATAACAAACTTGTTGGTGAGGGGCGTGGTACAGGGATTAAATAAATACTTAGTAAAATGTTTTTCATGAAAAAAAAATCTATGTTTGGAGCAAAAATGTGTTGGATTTAGGCAGCCAGCATCAATTTCCTCTCTCTAAAAGCGCTCATCTCTTCTTGGAGGAGATACTTCTTCATTGAATACAATCTGGTGCACTGTGAAAACAAAGGCTCTGTCCTCCCCCAGTCAAGTAGCGGGCATGTAACTCAATCCAAATCAATGTAAATCTTGGGCAGAGGAATAAAAACAAACAGCAATGGAAATTTTATTCCCTTTTGGAGTGGAAGATGAAAGGGAGAGATGTTCTGACTGCCCTAACTGCTGATTACTATTTTCCAGCTTGGAAGACAAGTTGGGTTCTGGCCCATTTCAAAACCCAGTTCCTATTTAGCTCCTGACAATTTTCCACATAAACTCTGTTTAACTTCAGCAAAATGAGATTATTTCTGTTGCTTAAAACCAAAGAAGTTTCGTTATATAATGATATAACTCAGAAAAATAAGCCATAGAATGAATATTGATATCTCAAGTATATTAGATCTTTATTAACTGCTCTACAGTGTGCCTCATAACGTAATAAGATTAAAGACAAAGTATATCAACATTAAGTATCTAAGGGAATGAAAATCTGTATATTTTTGTTCATTTCACAGAAAACAAAACACAGCAATTGAAAATGTTTTGGACACTTCAAAGAGAGCTGACAAGCAGTGCCTTGGAATGGTTCTAAACCTCAGGCATCAACAAACTAAATGATGAAAACATGAACTCCTCCTTTTCCCTTTTAGATAAGATTGCTTGCAATAATAAACACCAGTGTAGTCATGGATATAGTCAACCATACACTCTCTGAATGGAAACCCAGAACATTTTGTTCCCATACGAAATTTACACTATTGGAGAATCTGCAGTATTGTGAAAAGATTATTTCTTTTAAAATATTTGGAGGTGAAAAAAAAATACAAACTGCCACATTTGGAACATATTCACTTGTTGATGTACTTTATCATATGGAAGTATGAATGCCAGTGTACTTTGCTATATATGGCCCAAGTGCTTTATGACTGAAGTTTCTTCCAGAAAGGTAAAAGCTGAAATAGGCAAAAACAAAAAACAAACAAAAAAAAACAAGAAACAAACCATGTTGAAAATATGGTAGCATCACAACATAAGCCCCTAAAATGAAAATCAACTATAGTAAATGTTACTCTTAAAAATTCCCAAGGGGGGCGGTGCCTGTGGCTCAAAGGAGTAGAGCACTCGCCCCATATGCTGGAGGTGGTGGGTTCAAACTCGGCCCCAGCCAAAAACAGCAAAAAAAAAAAAAAAAAATCCCAAGGGAAGACACCCCATTGGAGGCCATCAAGGTGTTCCCTGTCACTACAATGAACCAACCCAACATTAGTTTGTCTGTCAATATGGAATACATTACTCTTTCTTAGATGTGCACAATATTAAACAACTGGCTTACGTTTAGCACGAGAAAAGCTTTAGCAAAAGCACATTGAGGTAAGATGCTCCCAACTGTCAGAGCCACTCAGAACAGAGACTGTTAGAAGATTCACCTATACCATTTCATGCTAACGCCAAGGTTTAAGATAGCTGGAATTTTCTACACATTGAAATTGTTTTTGTCTCTCTCTGTTATTTTTGGTAAGCTGATTTCTCAAAAGTTGAATATGTGGTTGATATGACTCCACTGTAAACTAGTGAATGATCCTTTGGGCAGATCTCAACTCAACCAAAAGCTGTTTCAGTTGTACTTTCCTTTGGTTTATATCTCTATCTTGCAGTTGACTTCATGGACTGGAGAAAGTTAGGGGTTGACCACTATCCAAAGTTAGTTGATTAAACAGTAATAGCTACCAGAGCTGGCATTATGCAAGGCTCTTGATAAATTTTATCAAATGTAATCTGAAACTAATCCTGAATGGTGCATATTGTTACTTCCATTTTACAGACTTATTAAAAAAAGGGGGCGGTGCCTGTGGCTCAGTCGGTAGGGCGCCAGCCCCATATGCTGAGGGTGGCAGGTTCAAACCCGGCCCCGGCCAAACTGCAACCAAAAAATAGCCGGGCGTTGTGGCGGGCGCCTGTAGTCCCAGCTACTCGGGAGGCTGAGGCAGGAGAATCGCTTAAGCCCAGGAGTTGGAGGTTGCTGTGAGCTGTGTGACGCCACGGCACTCTACCGAGGGCCATAAAGTGAGACTCTGTCTCTACAAAAAAAAAAGAGGAAGGTTCAGAAAAGTTATGTAACCTGTTTGATGTCACACAGCCGGTAAGAGACAGATAGGGCACTCCAAACATTATGTTCTTTTTCCTTTACTGCATTACCTATGTAAAAATAATCACCAATAATTTCATTTTAGAGCTAGAAGTTTATTTAGAGTCAGTAAATGATAATGGATAAAATAATAGGCTTTAGACCCAGACAACTTGAACTTCATTCCCACTTTAGACTCTTACTCAAGCGTGACCTTGGTAAAGCAAGGTAATCTTACTTCTCTGTGACTCAGTTTCCTCATTTGCAACATGAGGATGACAGTGGAATTTAATCCTTATTGTAAGGATTAAATGTTTAAAGCACAGAAAGATTTTTAGTGTCTTTTTTGAATTTGGGGTTAGTATGAGGGTATATGCAATTAGGTTATATTATTTATGTTTGTAAAGTCAAATCCAAAGTCTGAGCTGTAGTTGTGTCCTTTACCCGGGAAGAGTGCTGTGTACCCTTGCATTATACCTTATACAAGGAAACTTACCAAGCCCCCCCTTCTTGAATTTAATTGTATTTTTCTTTTTTTAAATTTCAGATGAATATGAGGGTACAAATGATTAGCTCACACTGTTTGCATTTGTTAGGTATAGTTCCATGGAATACTATCCAGTCATAAAAAGATGAAGACTTTATATCTTTTGTATTAACCTGGATGGAGTTCATTGTGTTTTTCTCTCCTATGGACTGAAAGCTTTTGGAAAAGTGTTTGACACACAAGTGTTTCATAAACATTATCTATTAAAATTTCATCAGGTGATTGCTTATGAAATGAGTCCCATTGGCAGTTTTTGAATTTGATTAAGTCAAAGATGCTGGGGTGCTGGTTTTCACACTGCAGGGTTTTGCTTTCTTCCTCTCTCTCTCTCTCTTTTTTTAAGAGTTTCTAAATCTTATTTTATTTTATCTTTTTTGCGACAGAGTCTCACTTGGTCACCCTTGGTAGAAGGCCGTGGCGTCTTAGCTCACGGCAACCTCAAACTTTTGGGTTCAAGTGATCCGTTTGCTTCAGCCTCCCAAGTAGCTGGGAGTACAGGCACCCACCACAATGCCCAGCTATTTTTTAGACATGGGGTCTTGCTCTGGCTCAGGCTGGTCTTGAACCTGTGAGTTCAGGCAATCCACCCGCCTCAGCCTCCCAAGTGCTGGGATTATAGGCGATTATTATTTTTTTAAATTTAAGGTTAATAAGAGAATACATACAGTTAGGTTACATTGTTTGCATTTGTAAGGTAAAGTCTGAATTGTAGTTGTGCATGACCCTCACCCACGAAGTGTCCCATTATGCATACATTGTACCCATTATGTGGGAACTTACCAAACTCCTTCCCCTCACCCTCTTTCTTGAATTTAATTGTGTTTTTCTCTTATGTGAGCATATGGTTGTTAATCTACTAGTTTCAACTTAGTATTGAGTATATGGATGCTTGATTTTGCATTCTTGGGAGGATGAATGGCCGACAAACAAAAAAAAAAAATTGTTAGCCCTAATCATCAGAGAAATGCAAATCAAAACCATGCTGAGATATCTTCTAACCCCAGTGAGAATAGCCCACATGACAAAGTCTCAAAGCTGCAGATGCTGTGTGGGTGCAGAGAGAGGGTAACACTTATACACTGTTGGTGGAATTGCGAACTAGTACAAACATTTTGGAAAGAAGTATGGAGACCCCTCAAAGAACTAAACGTAGACATTCCATTTGATCCTACAATCCCATTACTAGGTATCCACCCAGAATAAAAAAAGTCATTTTACCATAAGGACATTTGCACTTGAATGTTTATAGCAGCTCAATTCACAATCGAAAATATGTGGAAACAACCCAAGACCCATCAACCCATGAATGGATTAACAAACTGCGGGATATGTATACCATGGAATACTATTGTATCTTTTGTATTTACCTGGAAGGATTTGGAGGACTTTCTTCTAGGTGTTGCTTTCTTGAGAGCTCTTCTTGATTCAGTTAGCATCAGTTATGTGGCTCCTATAGATGCTCAATATCAATTTAGGCAGATCAGCATAAAAAGCAATGTAAGATATTTCACTGTCCATAAGGAATTTCTACCTATTGTTGAGTGCCTCACAACTTGCTCCAAAACTTAGAGGCTTCACTCAACAATAGGTATGTGTTATTTTTCGTAGTTTCTGTGTTCTAGGAATTGGGAAAAGCTCAGTTGGGTAGTTCTGTCTCAGGGTCTATTATACAGATGCAGTTATTTGGTGGCTGAAGTAGGAACAAGGGGTGGGGTCTAAAGTAGCAGGAGGCATTTTTACCCTGCATGTTGTCTCAGGCCATCTTCACGTGGTCTCTCCATATGGCATCTCCAGCTTGATGGCCTCACAGTAGCCAAACTTCTTACTTTGTGTGCGGGGCTTCACAAGTGAGTATCCCAGGAAAAACATACAGAAGCCTTTACCCATCCACCAGGATCAGTTCCGTTGCATTTTCTTTGTCAAGGCAGTAACAAAAACCTCCTCAATTTCAACTGGATGGGACATAGGCTCCATCTCTAGATGAGAAGAAAGCCAAAGAATTTGCATTGGTGTTTTAAATCATCACTGTCCCAAAGAGCTGGTGGTGTATACAAGGTACCTAAAACTCACAGAGCTAGCACGTAAAATTAGAAAGATAATTTATAATGAGAAATAAAACTGTTGAGTAGATCACACACTAAAGCCACCCATTTTCACCCAATAGATATGCTATGTTATATACCAAAATATCAGAATGCCAATTGCTGAGCATGGAATTGGGCAATAAGAATAAAAATGTATATTATCACCAGGCATCATCTCCTCACTGCTGGGACAGTCATGTTGACATGACTGGGCTTTTTTCCCCCTAGACCATGCTGCATTGATGGTGCCTACATTAGCTTTTTTTCTTCCTTCACTTAAAATTTCTTTTGCCAGTCACATGTACTCTAAATAGAACATTTAACAATTTGTTAATACAACACCATGTTTTGCTATCCTGGGGGAAAAATATCTCTTTAACATGCCTTTCTAAATTTTTGTGCTTAGGGGACAATTTATCAATGTAACCAATATGAATTTGAACCCCAAATCTAGTTGTTCAAGAACCATTCAGTTACTTATTTAAATCAAGTCCAAACTGAGCCCTAAGTGCTAAACTCACAGTAGAAGGGAGGTATTCAACCCTAATCCTTCTTCAGACCTTTCCTTTCCCAGTGTTTGCCCCAAATCTTGGGTCTAATGGTGACCTTTGAGCTGCTCGTGCTAAGTCTTCATGCCGCTGTCTGTTGCTTGTTTGCTGTGGTTGAAGCACAGCGATCTTTGGCAAGGTTGGCAATCATGTAGCTCAAGTCCAACCTCCCCTGAGTTCTTGTCAAATTTCTGGAAAGTTGCTGCCAAATGGTGTGCTGATCCTCGTTGTCTGCAGGATGTACCGTGCAATGTTTCCTCCATAGTCTCAGTCCTATAAGATCTGTTTTTCCATTCTGCTATGGGTCATTCAGCTCTTTAATACATTGAAAATATGGATATAATATAACGAAAGCCAATGGCTTCAGGTAGGCTCAGGAAAATCTCTGAGACCATAAATTAAAGAAAAACTTTTCTTTTTTTTTTTCTTTTTTAAATTCATTTAATTTTTTTGTTGTAGTTGTATTTTGGCCGGGGCCGGGTCTGAACCTACCACCCTCAGTATATGGGACTGGCGCCCTACTCACTGAGCCATAGGTGCTACCCAAGGAAAAGTTTTCTTAATTAAGCTCTGCTTATCAACTACCTTCCTGATTACGTGAATCCCCGCATTCCCTCTGTTAAGTACCTGGACTGACTCCCAGCAGAGAATGCACAGTGCCTCTGGAGAAGGTGTGTCTAGAATGCCCTGTCTTTCTCACTTCAGTTTAGTTGAGTCATATGCTTACCAAGAATCTACTGAGTTAAATAGAAAATCTACCTGGTCAGACAATTAAGTTCATGAACTCATCCTAGAATAAGTGGTATACGTACTTCATTGGTAAATATCACTACAATCATCTTCAAAGCACTCCCCTGGGGAAGCTATGCACTAATGCCAGTGCCTCCTACACTTGTCAAAGCAGTTTGTCAAGGATGAGCTAGCGAACTTAACTGTCAGACTTCATATGATGATAGCTCTGATGGCCATTCCAGAAAAAGAATTCCAAAATTGTTTTAAAGGGTGGACTAGGTGCTGGCATTTGTGTATAGCTTCTCAAGGGGAGCACTTCAAAGGTGACTGTAGTGATATTCAGCAATGAGGTATGTAGCACTTTTTCTAGGATGAATTTGCAAACTTAATTGTCTGATCTCATATTTAAAACTCTTTTCGTTGTTGCAATTTCATACTTTAAATATTATACATATGAAATAAGTATGACTATAAAGTGTCCTTTCTATTAAAATGGAATTTTTTTTTTTTTTGTAGAGACAGAGTCTCACTGTACCACCCTCGGGTAGAGTGCTGTGGCGTCACATGGCTCACAGCAACCTCTAACTCCTGGGCTTACGCGATTCTCTTGCCTCAGCCTCCTGAGCAGCTGGGACTACAGGCGCCCGCCACACGCCCGGCTATTTTTCTGTTGCAGTTTGGCCGGGGCTGGGTCTGAACCCGCCACCCTCAGCATATGGGGCCGGCGCCCTACTCACTGAGCCACAGGCGCCGCCCTAAAATGGAATATTTTTGAATGCCCAAGGTGAGTTGCTCAAATATAAATTGCTGTCAAATTAAATGAGCAAGAGCATTATGAATGTTGGTAAAAGTTATAAAAATATAAAGGGATTGTGCACTCGAATTGCTCTCCAAATACCTGCAATTTCTCACATTTTTATAGAGACAAGCATGATGGATGTATGTTTTTGCAAGAAAATAGGTAGGGAAATTCAATCAGTAGATCTGGACAAGAAACTTTTTCCTAGCTAGAGACTCAGAATCTAATCAAGAAATGTTTTGTACCCTAGTGGGATTTCACAATTGCTACTGGATCAATAACTGCTGGGTGTTTTTCATTCTTTTCTGTTCTGAATGAAAATTTTTATGGCGTTTATCCTGCCTCTGATTTATCATTGCATAACCAATGTATATCTGAATCTTACAGAGAAGAGTGCAGATCACCCAGAGATCCTGGATATTTGGCTGGATGCAATGACTAGAATGAACTTTTAGTTACCTTGTTTGAGGGGTGAGAAGTGAATGTGTCACATATGTGGGAAGAAGGGCAAAATGAATATTTAGTCGCCAGCAGCACAAACTCTGAAAGAGGCTGGCTATCCGTACACAAGTTGGGGTATTCTTTTTTCCTGGTCATACAACTAGACTATACAGTTGTGTAACTTCCTTCCTTGTACTTGGGTGTAATTGGTTCTAGACAATGAGATGTGAGCAGAGGTGATACGTGCCATTTTCGAGGTGAAACATACAGACTGTGTACTTGATATCCTTCATGATTTTCCTTCCTCTGCTGGCTTGATGCAGATGAGCACAGTCATCTTGGAAGCCACTTGTGGAAGGCAGGAATTATAATCAGTTAGTTTCAAATTAGCCTCTGTATGTGGTAGGTAGGAAGCTTATTCAAAAAGCTCAAGAAATGCAGGAAGTATTCGTGTTTAATCTTATTTAAATAAAATTAAACCTGAATCCAAATCCAAGCTCACCTAGTGGCAAATGCAATTCCAGCTTTTGTTAAGGTTTGTACCCAGTCTCTTCAGGTCAGGCAGTTTCACTGCTTTCTAGTTATGTTTGTGACTCACTTGAGGAGTCTGGAAGCCCCTGAACGTGGTATCCAAACTCCCAGAGTGCATTATAAGCCATCCTGCTGAGGATTGCCATCTTTCCAGAAGGCTGCCTCTGAATTATGTATAGATCTTTGCTCTCATCAGGACCCTCAGTTTCTGATTCCTTTCTAACCTCAGCCCCAAACTGAGGGCCCTCAGCCCCAATCTTTTTCTTTTTTTTTCCTTCTCTTCAAAAGCCACCTCTGTCTCTCTCCCTATGTGAACATGCAAAATAATCACTTAATGCAGTGGTTCTCAACCTTCCTAATGCAAAACTTTAATACAGTCCAAAGAAGTTGTGACCCACAGGTTGAGAACCTCTGACTTAATGGGTTGAAGTTTTACAAAGGACAGAGCCAATGATTTTACCCATTTCACCTCTATGAGTTATGTAAGCCCTGCCTTGACTACTATGCAATCTATGCATCTAATATAATTGTACATGTAACCCATAGACTTGTATTAACATAAAAAACCCCATGAGGCAAAAAGACAAAGCCTGACTATTGGAAATGATGGATGAGAAAAATATTGCAGAAAACATTACTACTTCAAATGAATCGTCATGGTATAGCTGTATAAAACACTTTGAGGTCTTTACTCAAGGTGTAACTGGGGCTAGTTTTCATGGGCACACTTCAGCTAATGCTCACTAAGTGATAGTGCGAAATATTGACCATTATGTGTATAAATGTTTCCATGAACACAGGACTGACATATGTGACTATTCACATGGATTGAATTAACGCCATTCTAGATATTCAATTAATAAAAAACTTATACAGGTTCTTGACGACTTATTTAAAAGGTGACAGTTTTTAGGAAGAGAATAATAACTAACTTTGTGTAAGACAAAATTTAAATATCATATAAATAGAGAAAGCCAATAAGCTATGAGCTCAAAATAAACTCTGTAAAAGCAGAGATGGCAAAGAACATTGAAGATTTTTAAAAATTAGGAATTCAACAAAATAAAAAGAAAGAATTCAGCAAATACCAATAATCAAGGAGCCAGTATCAGTATGGATGAGCATATAGTGAATATGTGAGTAAAAACTCAGGGCTAACATGTAGAACTGTGAAGACACGAATTAAACAGAAGAAGTAAATACACAGACTGCTGTCATGATAAAAAAGCATTAACTTCATTCACTCTCTGAGACACCTACTTTGTAATAAGAGCTGCCGCCTGCAAAACACCGGAGCCAATCTCCACAAAGAAGATAAATAATTGTACAGTCAGCAAGGGCACTTGTCTCAATGCGTCCCTTGGTCAAATCTCTTGCAGGAAATGGTTCCTAATGCTTTCAATACTCTGTGAGAACAAAATGTGTTCCCATTTTATGAATAATTCTTTTTTTTTTAATTTTAATTTTAATTTTAATTATTTTTTATTTTTTATTTTTATTAAACCATAGCTGTGAACATTAGTATGATCGTGGGGCACCATACACTTGGTTCATAGATCGTTTGACACATTTTCATCACATTAGTTAACATAGCTTTTGTAGCATTTTCTTAGTTATTTTGCTAAGACCTTTACATTCCACATTTACTAGGATTCACATATACCCTTGTAAGATGCACCGCAGGTGTAATCCCATTAATCCCCCTCCTCCCCCCTCCCTCCCCTCCCTTTCCCCTTTCTCCCTATTCTTAGGTTGTAACTGGGTTATAGCTTTCATGTGAAGGTCCTACATTAGTTTCATAATAAGGGTGAGTACATTGGGTACTTTTTCTTCCATTCTTGAGACACTTTACTAAGAAGAATATGTTCCAGCTCCATCCATGTAAACATGAAAGAGGTAAAGTCTCCATCTTTCTTTAAGGCTGCATAATATTCCATGGTGTACATATACCACAATTTATTGATCCATTCGTGGATTGATGGGCACTTGGGCTTTTTCCATGACTTAGCAATTATGAATAGGGCTGCAATAAATATTCTGATACAAATATCTTTGTTATGGTGTGATTTTTGGTCTTCTGGGTATATCCCCATTCTTAAAAAATACTGAAATTATACATGTCATGGCAGAATATCTAGACTTTCATATAAAGACATACCTAGGAAATATTGCAGGTTTGATTCCAACCCCTGTGATCAGGCAAATGTTGCAATAAAGTGAGTCACATGATTTTGTTTTCTCAGTACATATTAAAGTTTTTTACACTATAATGTAGTGTAAATGTGCAATAGCATTAGATCTAAAAAAACCACGTGAATAACTTGATTAAAATATTTTATTGCTAAAAAATGCCAATGACTATCAGAGCCTTCAACAAGTCATCATCTTTTTGCTGGTAGAGGCTCTTGTCTTAGTGTTGATGGCTGCTGACTGATCAGGGTGGTGGTTGGTGATGGCTGGGGTGGCTGTGGGAATTTATTAAAATAAGAAAACAATGAAGTTTGCCACATCAATTGACTCTTCTTTTCGCAAAAGATTTCTCTGTAGCATGAGATACTGTTTGATAGAATTTTACCCACAGTAGATTTTTCCAAATTGAAGTCAGTCCTCTCAAACCCTGCTTCTGCTTTATCACCTAAGTTTATGTAATCTTCGAAATCCTTTGTTGTCATTTCAACAATGTTCACGGCATCTTCACCGGGAGTAGATTCCATCTCAAAAAACCACTTTCTTTGCTCATCCAAAGAAACAACTCCTCATCTGTTCATGTATTATCTTGAGATTTCAGCAAATCAGTCACAATCTCAGAATTTAACGGTATCTTCAGGCTTTACTTATAATTCTAGTGCTCCTGCTATTGCTACCACATCTGTAGTTACTTCCTCTAGTTAAGTCATGAACCCTTCAAAGTCATCCATGAAGGTTACAATCAGCTTCTTGAAAACTCCTGTTAATGTTCATATTTTCACTGTCTCCCATGAGTCACGAATGTTCTCAGTGACATCTAGTATGGTGAAGCCTCTACAGAATATTTTTAATTTACCTTGCCAAGGTTTATCAGAGGAATCACTCTTTATGGAAGCTATAGAGATATGAAGTGTATTGCTCAAACAATAAGGCTTTAAAGTCAAAATTACTCCTTGATTCATGGACTATAGAATGGATGTTGTATTAGTGGGCATGAAAACAACATTGATCACCTTGTACATCTCCAGCAGAGCTCTTGGGTGACCAGGTGCATTGTTGAGCAATAATAACATATTTGCAAAAGAATTGTTCTTTTCCCAGCAGTTGATGTTAACAGTGGGTTTAAAATATTTGAAAAACCGGGGAGGGGAGACAAGATGGCGGACTGAAGCCAGCTTTCAACAAAGGCTCCCGTCCAGAAGGAGAGTTAAGGGACAGGAATTTAGTAAGTATCCTGGTGGACTTGAGCCTCACCAAGAGAGAAGGCTGAAGAACGCACATCAACACCGCTGAGGCAAGTTGTGATCACAAGGACGCAAACAAAAGCTGAGACTTCAAGCCAGAGTAGAAGTTGCAATAGGATCGAACAGAAACCAGCTGAAAACAAGACAGAACCACTTTGCTCCACCACACCAGACAGGGCCCCAGTTTCTCAGGCCACAACACTGTACGGGCCCTCGATAAAACCTCAGGGGAAAAACCAAAGGGAGTAAACCATGGGGCGGAATCAGCAGAAAAACTCTGGTAACATGAATAACCAGAATAGATCAACCCCCCCAAGAAAAGATACGGCAGATGTGATTGAAGATCCCATTCAGAAACAACTGGCTGAGATGTCAGAAGTCGAATTCAGAATTTGGTTTGCAGACAAGATTAATAAAATGGAATTAGGAATTCGAGGAGAAATTCAAAAATTGTCTCAAGAATTTAACAAATTTAAAGACAAAACCACCAAAGACTTAGACACACTGAAACAAGAACTTACAGCCCTCAAAGATATGAAAAATACAGTAGAATCCCTCAGTAACAGAATGGAGCAAGCAGAAGAAAGGATTTCTGACATTGAAGATAAAGTCTTCGAACGCTCCCAATCTCTCAAAGAGGAAGAGAAATGGAGAGCAAAAACGGATCACTCACTCAGAGAACTCTCAGATAATTCGAAAAAAAACAACATAAGGGTTATAGGAATTTCGGAGAACGATGAAGTAGCTGCCCAGGGCACAGAGGCCCTTCTACATGAAATTATGAAAGAAAAATTTCCAGACATGCCTAGAGAATCTGAAATTCAGGTAGCAGACAGCTTCAGAACCCCAGCACGATTCAACCCCAATAAGCCATCTCCCAGACATATCATAATTAGCTTCACTAAAGTTAACATGAAAGAGAAGATTCTCAAAGCAGCCCAGCGAAAGAAAACTATAACGTACAAAGGTAAGAATATTAGAATAACTGCAGATCTCTCTGCTGAAACTTTTCAAGCCAGAAGAGGCTGGTCATCAACTTTTAATCTCCTAAAGCAAAAAAACTTTCAACCCAGGATCTTGTATCCAGCTAAACTGAGTTTCATCTATGATGGAGAAATTAAATACTTCAATGACATTCATATGTTGAAAAAATTTGCCATAAGTAAACCAGCTCTTCAGGATGTTCTCAGACCTATCCTCCACAATGACCAACCCAATCCTATACCACAAAAGTAAACTCACTCAGAAACTTCGGATCAAACTCCAACTTCCACACTGGCGAAAGGATTAAAAATGTCCACTGGACCTTTGAAAAACTCGATACCCAAAATTCCACCAGACTTATCAATACTCTCCATCAATGTGAATGGCTTAAACTGTCCTCTAAAGAGGCATAGGTTAGCTGACTGGATACAAAAACTCAAGCCAGATATTTGTTGCATACAAGAGTCACATCTCAACTTAAAAGACAAATACAGACTCAGGGTGAAAGGATGGTCATCCATATTTCAGGCAAATGGTAATCAGAAAAAAGCAGGTGTTGCAATTTTATTTGCAGATACAGTAGGCTTTAAACCATCAAAAGTAAGGAAGGACAAGAATGGTCACTTCATATTTGTTAAGGGTAATACTCAATATGACGAGATCTCAATTATTAATATCTATACACCCAACCAGAATGCACCTCAATTTATAAGAGAAACTCTAACAGACATGAGTAACTTGATTTCCTCCAGCTCCATAATCGTTGGAGATTTCAACACTCCCTTGGCAGTGTTGGATCGATCCTCCAGAAAGAAGCTGAGCAAAGAAACCTTAGACTTAAACCTAACCATCCAATATTTAGATTTAGCAGACATCTACAGAACATTTCATCCCAACAAAACTGAATACACATACTTCTCATCAGCCCACGGAACTTACTCCAAAATTGATCACATTTTAGGTCACAAGTCTAACCTCAGTAAATTTAAAGGAATAGAAATTATTCCATGCATCTTCTCGGACCATCATGGAATAAAACTTGAATTGAGTAACAACAGGAATCTGCATACCCATACAAAAACATGGAAGTTAAATAACCTTATGCTGAATGATAGCTGGGTCAGAGATGAGATTAAGAAAGAAATCACCAATTTTTTGGAACAAAATGACAATGAAGACACAAGATATCAGAACCTCTGGGACACTGCAAAGGCAGTTCTAAGAGGGAAATTTATAGCACTGCAAGCCTTCCTCAAGAGAACGGAAAGAGAGGAAGTTAACAACTTAATGGGACATCTCACGCAACTGGAAAAGGAAGAACATTCCAACCCCAAACCCAGTAGAAGAAAAGAAATAACCAAAATTAGAGCAGAATTAAATGAAATTGAAAACAAAAGAATAATACAACAGATCAATAAATCAAAAAGCTGGTTTTTTGAAAAGGTCAATAAAATAGATAAACCTCTGGCCAACCTAATCAGGAAAAAAAGAGTAAAATCTCTAATATCATCAGTCAGAAACAACAAAGACGAAATAACCACAGACTCATCAGAAATCCAAAAAATCCTTAATGAATATTACAAGAAACTTTATTCTCAGAAATATGAAAATCTGAAGGAAATAGACCGATACTTGGAAGCACGCCACCTTCCAAGACTTAACCAGAATCAAGTGGAAATGTTGAACAGACCCATATCAAGTTCAGAAATAGCATCAACTATACAAAACCTCCCTAAAAAGAAAAGCCCGGGACCAGATGGTTTCACGTCAGAATTCTACCAAACCTTTAAAGAGGAATTAGTACCTATATTACTCAACCTGTTCCAAAATGTAGAAAAAGAAGGAAGACTACCCAACACGTTCTATGAAGCAAACATCACCCTGATCCCCAAACCAGGAAAAGACCCAACAAGAAAAGAAAATTATAGACCGATATCACTAATGAATATAGATGCAAAAATATTCAACAAGATCCTAACAAACAGAATCCAGCAACACATCAAACAAATTATACATCATGACCAAGTTGGTTTTATCCCAGGGTCTCAAGGCTGGTTCAATATACGTAAATCTATAAATGTAATTCAGCACATAAACAAATTAAAATCAAAGACCATATGATTCTCTCAATTGATGCAGAAAAAGCTTTTGATAATATCCAGCATCCCTTCATGATCAGAACACTCAAGAAAATTGGTCTAGAAGGGACTTTTCTTAAACTGATAGAGGCTATCTACAGCAAACCCACAGCCAATATCATATTGAATGGAGTTAAATTGGAATCATTTCCACTCAGATCAGGAACCAGACAAGGCTGCCCATTGTCTCCATTGCTTTTCAACATTGTAATGGAAGTTTTAGCCACCGCAATTAGGGAAGAAAAGGCGATCAAGGGTATCCGTATAGGGTCAGAAGAGATCAAACTCTCGCTCTTCGCAGATGATATGATTGTGTATCTGGAAAACACTAGGGACTCTACTACAAAACTCCTAGAAGTGATCAAGGAATACAGCAGCGTCTCAGGTTACAAAATCAACATTCATAAATCGGTAGCCTTTATATACACCAACAACAGTCAAATTGAAAAAGCAGTTAAGGACTCTATCCCATTCACAGTAGTGCCAAAGAAGATGAAATATTTGGGAATTTACCTAACAAAAGACGTGAAAGATCTCTATAAAGAGAACTATGAAACTCTAAGAAAAGAAATAGCTGAAAATGTTAACAAATGGAAAAACATACCATGCTCATGGCTAGGAAGAATCAACATTATCAAAATGTCCATACTACCCAAAGCAATATATAATTTCAACGCACTCCCTATTAAAGCTCCACTGTCATATTTTAAAGATCTTGAAAAAACATTACTTCGTTTTATATGGAATCAGAAAAAACCTCGAATAGCCAAGACATTACTCAGAAATAAAAACAAAACAGGAGGAATCACACTACCAGACCTCAGACTTTACTACAAATCGATAGTGATCAAAACAGCATGGTATTGGCACAAAAACAGAGAAGTAGATATCTGGAATAGAATAGAGAACCAAGAGATGAATCCAGCTACTTACCGCTATTTGATTTTTGACAAGCCAATTAAAAACATTCAGTGGGGAAAAGATTCCCTATTTAACAAGTGGTGCTGGGTGAACTGGCTGGCAACCTGCAGAAGACTGAAATTGGACCCACACCTTTCACCATTAACTAAGATAGACTCTCATTGGATTAAAGATTTAAACTTAAGACATGAAACTATAAAAATACTAGAGGAGAATGCAGGGAAGACCCTTGAAGAAATTGGTCTGGGTGAGTATTTCATGAGGAGAACCCCCCGGGCAATTGAAGCAGCTTCAAAAATACACTACTGGGACTTGATCAAACTAAAAAGCTTCTGCACAGCTAAGAACACAGTAAGCAGAGCAAGCAGACAGCCCTCAGAATGGGAGAAGATATTTGCAGGGTATAACTCTGACAAAGGTTTAATAACCAGAATCCACAGAGAACTCAAACGCATCAGCAAGAAAAAAACAAGGGATCCCATCGCAGGCTGGGCAAGGGATTTGAACAGAAACTTCTCTGAAGAAGACAGGCGCAAGGCCTTCAGACATATGAAAAAATGCTCATCATCTTTAATCATCAGAGAAATGCAAATCAAAACTACTTTGAGATATCATCTAACCCCAATGAGACTAGCCTATATCACAAAATCTCAAGACCAGAGATGGTGGCGTGGATGCGGAGAAAAGGGAACACTTCTGCACTGCTGGTGGGAATGCAAATTAATACATTCCTTTTGGAAAGATATATGGAGAACACTCAGAGATCTAAAAATAGATCTGCCATTCAATCCTGTAATTCCTCTGCTGGGCATATACCCAGAAGACCAAAAATCACAACATAACAAAGATATTTGTACCAGAATGTTTATTGCAGCCCAATTCATAATAGCTAAGTCATGGAAAAAGCCCAAGTGTCCATCGATCCACGGATGGATTAATAAATTGTGGTATATGTATACCATGGAATAGTATGCAGCCTTAAAGAAAGATGGAGACTTTACCTCTTTCATGTTTACATGGATGGAGCTGGAACATATTCTTCTTAGTAAAGTATCCCAAGAATGGAAGAAAAAATACCCAATGTACACAGCCCTACTATGAAACTAATTTGGGACTCTCACTTGAAAGCTGTAACCCAGCTACAACTTAACAATAGGGGGAAGTGGGAAAGGTGGGGGGTGGGTAGAGGGAGGGGAATCGGTGGGATTACACCTGTGGTGCATATTACAGGGGTATTTGCGAAACTTGGTAAATGTAGAATGTAAATGTTTTGGCACAGTAACTGAGATAACGCCGGAAAGGCTATGTTAACCACTGTGATAAAAATGTGTCAAATGGTTTATGAAGTGAGTGTATGATGCCCCATAATCATATCATTGTATACAGTTATGATTTAATAAAAAAAAAAGAAATTAAAAAAAAATAAAATAAAATATTTGAAAAACCAACCATGTTATAAACAGATGTTGTTATCCGATATTTGTTGTTCCATTTATAGAGCACAAGCAGATAGATTTAGCATATTTTTAAAGGCCCTAAAATTTTCAGGGTAGGTAATGAGCATTAGCTTCACTTAAAGCTATCAATAACTGTTCTTTGAAGCTTTAAAACCAGATATTGACTTCTCCTTTCTAGTTATGAATGTCTTAGATGGCATCTTGTCCCAACAGAAGTCTGTTTCACCTTCAATGAAAATCTATTGTTTAATGTATGCATCTTCATCAATTACCTTATGTAGCTTTTTTTTTTTTTTGGAGACAGAGTCTCAAGCTGTCACCCTGGGTAGAGTGCTGTGGCGTCACAGCTCACAGCAACCTCCAACTCGTGGGATTAAGAATTCTATTGCCTCAGCCTCCCAAGTAGCTGGGACTACAGGTGCCCCCACAATTCCCGGCTATATGTTTTTTTTTTTTTTTTGGCCGGGGCTAGGTTTGAACCCGCCACCTCCGGCATATGGGACCGGCGCCCTACTCCTTGAGCCACAGGCGCCGCCCCGGCTATATGTTTTTTGTTGTTGCAGTTGTCATTGTTGTTCTAGCTGACTCGGGCTGGGTTCTAACCCACCAGGCTGGGTGTATGTGGCCAGCGCTCTACCCACTGAGCTATGGGTGCCGCCCTACCTTAGCTAGTTCTTTCTTTCTTTTCTTTTTCTTTTTCTTTTTTTTTCCCAGTTCTTGTCCAGGGCTGGGTTTGAACCCGCCACCTCCAGCACATGGGGCTGGCGCCCCACTCCTTTGAGCCATGGGCACGCCCCCTTAGCTAGTTCTATTTGCTGAAGCTTCTCCATCTGTACTTGCTGTTTCACCTTGCACTTTTATGTTATGGAGATGGCTTTTTTCCTTAAATCTTATGAACCAAACCCTGCTAACTTCTAACTCTACTTCTGCAGCTTCATGACCCTCTCTCAGCCTTCATAGAATTGAAGAGAGGTAGGGCCATCTATGGATTAGGGTTTGGCTTAAGAGAAGGTTGTAGAATAAATATTTTGATACAAATATCTTTGTTATGATGTGATTTTTGGTCTTCTGGGACCTTCACATGAAAGCTATAACCCAGTTACAACCTAAGAATAGGGAGAAGGGGGAAAGGGAGGGGAGGGAGGGGGGAGGTAGGTGGAGAGAGGGGGATTAATGGGATTACACCTGTGGTGCATCTTACAAGGGTATATGTGAATCTTAGTAAATGTGGAATGTAAAGGTCTTAGCAAAATAACTAAGAAAATGCCAGGAAAGCTATGTTAACTAGTGTGATGAAAATGTGTCAAACGGTCTATGAACCAAGTGTATGGTGCCCCATGATCATACTAATGTACACAGCTATGATTTAATAAAAATAAATAAATAAATAAAAAAAATTATTTTCTTCTGAGTAGAAAAAAAAAAAGAGAGAAGGTTGTGGCTGGTTAGATTTAGCCAGACCAGTAAAACTTTCTCCCTATCAGCAATATGGCTGTTTCACATTCTTATCATTTCAGTATCCACTGGAGTAGCATTTTTAATTTCCTTTGAAAATTTTTTTCCTTTGCATTTACAACTCATTTAAATGTTTGGCTCAAGAGGCCTAGCTTTTGGCCTACCTCAGCTTTTTAACATGCCTTCCCTACTAAGCTTAGTCATTTCTAGCTTTTGATTTAAAAAGACCTGAGACTTTTTATTCCACTGGAACACTTAGAAGTCATTGTAGGGTTATTAACTGGCTGAATGCCAACATTATTGCGTCTCAGGGAATGAGCCCTGAAGAGAGGGAGAGAGATGGGGGGAGGGCAAACAACCAGAACACACACAGCATTGATCCATTAAGTTTGCCTTTTTATACAGGGGCAGTTCATGGAGATCCAATACAATTATAACAGCAGCCTCAAAGATCACTCATCACAGATCACCATAACAGATTAAAATAAAAGGTTTGCCATATTGTGAAAATTGCTAAAATGTAACACAGAAACCAGAAGTGAGCACGTGCTGTTGGAAAAATGGCTCAGACTTTCTCCACTCAAGATTGCCACAAATCTTCAATTTGTAAAGAAGACAGTATCTGTGCCATGCATAAAGCCAGGAGCAGTAAAATGAGCTTTGCCCGTCTTAAATTCTTAGGAAATACAGTACTCTCACCTACCTACTCCTACCATTATGCACTGATGCTATATATGAAGGAGTTAGAGAATAAGAAAATACATGTATAGTTTAGCTACAGTCCAAGATATTATTAATAACTTTTATTTAATTATGATTAGTCATTTAATAACTGCTAACTGCGAAAACTATCAAAACAGTAGGTATTTGAAGGAGGATCTTCATCTTACAACAGCTGAGCCTATCAGGGACGGTTGTGATGTGCTCATGTGAGAAGAACTCTGAAATCCACTGATGCAGGAAAATTGAAGTTATTTCCTAATTTCAATCCACTGAATCTAATTTGTTCAAGAAACTGCCTGAAAAAAAAAAAAAAAAAGAAACTGCCTGTATGGGATTTTTTTGGTCATAAACATCTGTAATAAACAGAGTATTCTCAACTTGTTGTCATGGTTCTTATTGGAAATAATAATATTTCAAAACACATCAATTTTTATAGGGCTATAATTTGATTACATTTAGTACATTATTTTTTTAGTTAATAATTTTCTTTGTCATAACATATCTAACCACATCATACGTTAAATGACAAAATAAATGCCCCTATAGTAGAAAAACCACAGTACCATATTTCACCATCTAACAATTTTTCCTCCTTGAAATCACAAGAAATAATGAAAGAAACAATATACTATAATATTCATTCATGGCTTTGCTATTTATTAGCTGTGTAAACTTAGGTAATTAAGCATCCTTAAACTTCAATTTTCTTTAAAATTGGATATAAAATTTTACTGCCTTCCCCTCCCCTTTTTTTGCTTCTTTTGTGTATGGGATTTATTTCTCCATCCATACCAGGGCAAGGACTTTTGATGGAAGGACTATCTGCTAAACATCGGTGTGGTCCCATAGTCTTTGCCTTTGACAGTGTGGCCAGGCATCACAACCATAAATTGCCAGAGTAATCTCTGTCCCCCATCTTGCAGGAAAATTATGAGAATATATGGAAAACATATACATCCATATGTTTTTGTAATTTCTTAAATGCTACACAAACATAAGGAATCTCACCCATGACCAGCAACTAATCAATTCTTATGCGTTATGTTATGTTATGTAGTTTATAGTCAGGATATTGGAAAAATAAGAGTATCCTTGTTTTACTTTTGGGGGGGAACCTTGCAACTCTTATCAATCTTCTTCTAAAATATTGTATTCTAATCCAGAATTTTTTTTTTTTTTTTGAGACAGCCTCACTTTGTCACCCTCAGTAGATGTGGTGGTGTCATAGCTCACAGCAACCTCAGACTCTCGGGCTCAAGCGATCCTCTTGCCTCAGCCTCCCGAGTAGCCGGGACTACAGGTGCCCAACACAACTACCTGCTAGTTTTATATATATATATACATATATGTATTTTGAGACAGAGCCTCAAGCTGTCACCCTGGGTAGAGTGCTGTGGCATCACAGCTCACAGTAACCTCCAACTCCTGAGATCAAGTGATTCTCCTGCCTCGGCCTCCCAAGTAGCTGGGACTACAGGTGCCTGCCACAAGGACCGGCTATTTTTTGGTTGCAGCCGTCATTGTTGTTTGGCGGCCGGGGCTGGATTTGAACCCGCCAGCTCAGGTGTATGTGGCTGTGCCTTAGCTGCTTGAGCCATAGGCGCCGAGCCTAGTTTTAGAGACAAGGTCTGGCTCTAGCTCAGGCTGGTCTCGTGAGCTTAGGCGACCTGCCCACCTCGGCCTCCCAGAGTGCTGGGATTACAGGCGTGCACCACTGTGCCCGGTCCAGAAAAAAAATTTCTTATGTGCTCCCAAATCACAAAATAAACATTAAGGGTGAAAAAAGCAAAAAGCTTCTTCTTGACTCATTTCACACCTGTGGTGAACTGCCTTAGATGGTTATGGGTTTTTGTCCTTTTTTGGAGGGTGGGGGGTAGGTTTTTGGCTTATGGTCCGGTTTGAACCCGCCACCTCCGGTATCTGGGGCCAGCGCTCTTTTCCTTGAGCCACAGGCACCGCCTGATGGCTGTGGTTTTTATGAGCACATGTTATCTCACTGCATGAGCTGCAAACCCCTAGAGGGCAGAATTATGTTTTCCTTTATTTCTTTTCTTCATAGAAAGTGTCTTGAAATCCCTAAGGAATTAATTTTATTATTGTTGTTGTTGTATTTTTCCTACTTGCCAAAACATTAGGCTCTGGCTCGTGTTTTAAGTCTCAAAGCCTGGAAATTTGCTATCTGTCTCTCTCTCTCTCTTTTTTTTTTTGTAGAGACAGAGTCTCACTGTACCACCCTCGGGTGGGGTGCCGTGGCGTCACACGGCTCACAACAACCTCCAACTTCTGGGCTTAATAATTCTCTTGCCTCAGCCTCCCGAGTAGCTGGGACTACAGGCGCCCGCCACAACGCCCGGCTATTTTTCGGTTGCAGTTTGGCCGGGGCTGGGTTTGAACCCGCTACTACTCTCCGCATATGGGGCCGGCGCCCTACTCACTGAGCCACAGGCGCCACCCTGCTATCTGTCTCTTTGTCCTCCCCCTCTGCTAAGTGTTCCATTCCATCCACTTGGTCTAGCGTCTCTGTGCTGAGATGTAAGAATAGCGCCATCTATCTCTGGTCCTGTGTACAATCTCCCACATGGGAGAATGGCAATAGAAGGGACAGAGATTTATTTGGATTTGTATCAAGGTAGAGCAAAACGCCATTTGGATGCCTCCTGAGTCTTACCACATAGGCAGGCACCTATTTCCCTCATGCCTAAGGCTAACTCTTCCTGTTAGAGTGACACTTCTCATTTTTAATAAGTAGTGGATGCTGTTTGCACTTATTTATCTCTGAGAACTTCACCTCTACAAAACTATGCTCATGTCATCCGTGAAGCTAATGATTTGCCCAGTAATGTGTGCATGGAGTTTTCCACTCTGCCTGAGCAAAATTAAAAAGAGAAATTTTTGGCTGCAGCCTGAGTATTGATACCTGGCAAATCCTATGGGGATCATTAATGAAAAATAAAAACAACTTGTCTTTACATGCTGTGTTTACATTTGTTAGATGTAACAAATGTTACATCTAACATTTCACATATTGGACCTTCAAGTTCATCACCCATGAAAAAGTGGGAGTAACAACTGTTCTTCCTGCTTAAGACAGAGTTTATGTTTTATGATGATCAGATGATGTGTGACAAGGCCCTAGGATAGGACATATCCTCTGCCATTGATGACAGGTACCAGGCTGGATCTGAAAAGATTTTCTAAAAATATTCCCCTCTCTAATGCTGCACTTCAATCCTTGGTCCATAGTGGAAATGAAGCAGAATCAGATGGGAAAAGATACAATATTTCCAGTTTTAAAGATCTGTTGCCTACAAAATACAGCATCTGTCTAAATAATGGATTTCTGTACAATCCCAGGAGTAATCTTGCACATTATAGTCAGTTCCACTTCATTACCTAGTTATTTTGTACTTTCCTAGCTGTTAGTCAAATCACCCTGCTGCCTAGAAAGTTTCTGATTAATCTGGATTTCACTAATTACCCTGCAGTCAGATGGACTGGATTAAACTCCTTTTTGTGTTCTTTTGCTATAGGTTTCAAATCAGTTTCCATGAAATCTTTTGCAAAGAAACTACCATTGCTTTCCTGATAATGATTTTTTTCACAGAAGAACATCCAGGAACTATGCTTTAATTTTTCTTCATACAGTCTTTCTTTTGGGCCAATACTGTTTCTCCAGGGAATCAGAGATGTGTTTAAAGGGAAGGGTGGGGGGGAAGAATAAACATATTTGAAAAAAGAGAATCAGGCTTGTGTTGCTGATCCATTGATATAACTGGGGAGAAAAAGGTGCAAGTAGATTGGATTCAGTAGAATAATAAAATAAATGCTAAGGGTCAAGCCCCAGACCCAGTATCAAACCCGCAAACCTCTGAAGACTATCTTCTAAGAAGCAACACTGCCATCTGGCTGTGTAAAGTTGAGAAATGATGCCTTCCCTTTCTAATCAAATCCTTCTGATATTCAGCCTACCTTCTGATTTCAACATTCTCTAAATAGACTCCTGGAAGTCTAAAAGATTCCTGTGGTAGCCCCAAGAATACAAAGTGCTAAGGCACAAAGCCAGAGTAGAATAATGGGAAAAGATCTCAAGGATCTCCAGATTCAGGGTGCATGAAGATGAAGCTCAAAATTGAATCACAAAGATAGCATTATTATACAGGTCTCTAATATACTAATCCATTAGGTTGCCACTATTCTGTGAATTGTCACCAGAATCCAAATCCACAGTTGTCACTACTCGTCAAATGGTACATAAACTTTGGGAAAAACAAATAAGGGAATTTGAGTGTATTGATACCTTTTCAGATTTTATTTTATTTTTAATTGACACATGATCACTGTACATATTTATTGGGCACAATATGATGTTTGGATACATGTACACTTTGTGCAATGATCAAATCAGGGTAATCAGCAATTCTATCACCTCAAACATTTATCATTTCTTTATGATGAGAACATTAAAATTTTTCTATTCTGAAAGATATAATTTATTATCGTTTACTATAGTTACCCTACCATTCAATAGAATACCAGAACTTATTTCTCCTATCTAAATGTAACTTTGTACTCCTTGACTGACCTCTCCCCATGTTCCTATCCCCTCCCCTCTCCAACTTTTGGTAACTACTATTCTACTCTCTACTTCTATGAGATCAGCCTTTTTAGATTCTACATATAAATGAGATCATGCAGTATTTGTCTTTCTGTCACTGGCTTATTTCACTGAAAATAATGTACTCCAGATTCATCCATGTTGTTAGGATTTTAACAAATGATACGATTGTATTCTTTTTATGGCTGAATAGTATTCTAATCCTAACTGCAATGAGATATCACCTCCTTCCAGTTAGAATAGCTATTATCAAAAAGACAAAAAGTAATAAATGTCGGCCGGGATGTGGTGGAAAGGGAACACTTACACACTTTTAATGAGAATGTAAATTAGTACAGTACAATGTAAATTCCACACTTCTGGTAATTAGTACATTGTGGAAAACAGTATGGAGGTTCCTTAAAAAATTAAAAATAGAATGATCATATGATCTAGCAATCTCATTTTTTTCATTTTTATTATGTTTTATTTTGTTTTTAGTTGACACATAATAATTGTTCATATTTATAGGTTACAGTGTGATGCTTTGATACATATATAGATTGTGTTAATTATTAAATCCTCATTTACATATGCTTTTAAATACTAATTTTAGATATAGGCATATATTTTTATTTTTGTTTCCTTTTTTCTTTTGAATTATTATGGGTACATAATAGTTGTGCATCATTTTATAATACACGAGATGTTTTGATACAGGCATACAATGTGAACTGATCAAATCAGGGTAATTGGGATAACCACCACCTCAGGCATTTATCATTTCTTTATGTTAGGAATGTTTGAATTCCACACTTCTGGTAATTTTAAAGTATACACTAACTTATTGTTAATTATGGACACATCATTGTGTTATTAAATATTGTTCATTCTATCTAACTATATTTTTGCACACATTAATCATCCCCACTCCATACTGCCCTTCCCAGACTCTGGTAACCAACAAAACTCTCTACCTTCATGAGATCAATTTTTAAAAATATTTATCTCCCACATATAAATGAGAATATGGGAGATTCATTCTTCTGAGCTTGGCTTATTTCACTTAACATAATGTTCTGCAGTTGCATTGATATTATTTCAAATGGCAGGATGTCATTCTTTTTTGGGGGGCTATGGAGTATTTAATCGTGCATATATACCATGACTTCTTTATCCATTCATCCAGTGATGAATACTTTAGGTTGATTCCAAATCTTGGCTATTGTGAATAGTGCTGCAGTAAACGTTGAAGTGAAGATATTTTTTGATATACTGATTTCACATCCTTTAGATTTTTACCCAGTAGTGGGATTGCTGACTCATATGGTAGTTCTATTTTCAGTTTTTTGAGGAACCTCCCTATTCTCCATAGTGGTTGCACTAATTTACATTCTCACCAACAGTATACAAGGGTTCCCCTTTCTCCACAGCCTTGCCAGCATTTGTTATTGCTTGTCTTTTTGATAAAAGCCATTTTATCTGGGGTAAGATGACATCTCATTGCAGTTTTGATTTTCATTTCTCTGATGACTAGTGATGTTGAGCATTTTTTCATGTATCTATTGCCCATTTCTTTTGAGAAATGTTTGTTCAGATCCTTTGCCTATTTTTAAATCATATTATTTTTTTTCTATTGAGTTGTTGGAGCTCTTTATGTATTCTAATTATTAGTCCCTTGTCAGGTGGGTAGTTTGCAAATATTTTCTCCCATTCTGTGGTTTGGAAGAAACCCATTCTGGGTTTCTCTTCACTTCACTGACTGTTTCCTTTGCTGTGAAACATTCTTTAAAGCCAATTTTCAACTGACTTATTCTTTTGCAGGCAATTAAAAGATACAGCATTGTCTTCTGATCCAAAGCTAAGGTGGCTACCAGAAGAGGTTGAGAAGGATGGACATAAGTCTATACATGTGTCTAGTGAATGGCAAAGATGGGAGATTATGAGAAAAAGTTAGTAGGATTTATTCAGCCTTTACTAAAGGGCCAGGACTCTGCAGGGAATATTTAATATGTTAGATCGTTTAATCCTCAGCCTTAGAAGTCAGGCAACTCTTCCATTTAACAATATTCACTTGGTTAACATTATTCATCACGCAGTTTAACACCATTTCCTCAAAAAAGTCTTCTTTTACCTGCCACACAGTAATCATTCCTCTGTCTTTAACTTCAAGGGTGACCTGTGTGCACCCCTGTACCCTGCCTTTTATTATAAGCATCTACACGTCATTATTTCTGTTACGGCTATTGCATCTGTCAAGTTAGTCTAGCTTGTAGTGCTGTAACAAACAACCCTCAAATATTAAAGGCTTAAAATAAAAATTTTCCCCCATACTGTATGTTCAAGGAAGATCAGGCTTTTTTTGAGGTTAGGACACGCCTTGTGCTGCTTGGTGTTCCCTTCAGCTGGAGCTTCAGTCCTTGAAATGTAAGGAACAAAAGGGCTGTGGGGTGTGAGGAGCAGTGACCGGCTGGGCAAGGGAGGTGCCAAGCGATGGTGGCAGCTTGGGCGGTGCCCGGGGCTTCTCTTCCGCAGGGCGGCCATCCTGCTGCTTCATTTGGTTTTCTGCGTGTCTTTCCCCGCCCACTCCCGCGCTCCTGTCATGTTCCTCTGCCTCCAGCGTGTGTGGAGGGCAGAGCCCATGAGCCATGCTTGAGAAGCTGGGCGTGGTAGCTCATGCCTGTACGCCAGCTACTTGGGAGAATCGTTTGAGCCCAGGAATTTGGAGCCAGCCTGGACAACATAGTGAGATCCTATCTTCAAAAAAGGGTGGGGGGTGGGGTGGGGGGCTGGAGCTCCAGGAAGCTTTCTGTAGTCTAAGCTACTGACCAAAACTGGAGGAGATGCCAAGACATGGAAAGTTTGCAGGAATATTCTTTTTTTTTTTTTTTGAGACAGAGTCTCATTATGTCACCCTCAGTAAAGTACTGTGGCATCACAGCTCCCAGCAACCTCAAACTCTTCGGCTTAAGCGATTCTCTTGCCTTAGCTTCCCAAGTAGCTGGAATTACAGGTGCCCACCACAGTGCTTGGCTATTTTTTTTTGTTATTGTTGTTGCAGTTGTCATTATTGTTTTAGCTGGCCCAGGCTGGGTTCAAACCCATCAGCCTTGGTACATGTAGCTGGCACCCTAATCATGTGTCAATGGAATAAATATTTTTAAGTCACCAGAAATAACATAAATTACTGGGTAATGGGAATAAAAGTGATTCTTTAAAGTAAAAAAAAAAAAAAAGAAGAAGAAGAAAAGATCAACAAGAGGGTCCTTCCTGCTCATGGTAGTTACTCAGGGATCCATGCTCATAAAAGTTCCAATAGTTTATGGCATTTCTATCTCAGCATGTAAATACCATGATTGCTAGAGTGCTGAAAGTGAAGGCTGAACAGTTGAGCACTGGCAACTAGATACCTCCTCATGAAAGTTACATACATCCATATTTCATTTGGACAAAGCAAGTCATATAGCAAATATATTTCTTTTATTTCTTTGTTTTTTTGAGACATCTTCTCACTCTGTCACCCCGGGGGAAGTGCCCTGACATCATCATAGCTCACAGCACCCTCAAACTCTTGAGCTCAAGTGATCCTCTTGCCTCAGCCTCCTGAGGGACTGGGATTACAGGTACCCACCACAACCCCAGCTAGTTTTTCTTCTATTTCTAGTAGAGACAGGATCTGGCTCTTGCTCAGGCTGGTCTCGAACTCCTGAGCTCAAGCTATCCTCCCGCCTCAGCCCCCCTGAGTGGTAGGATTACAGGTGTGAGCCACTTCTCCGGGCCACAAAAGTCTATCTTTAAAGGGAGAAGGAAAGTGAAGTTTTCCTACTTGCTCAATAGTCAAGAAAATAAATATTGGAAAATAATAATTTCTTTTTTTTTTTTTATTGTTGGGGATTCATTGAGGGTACAGTAAGCCAGGTTACACTGATTGCAATTGTTAGGTAAAGTCCCTCTTGCAATCATGTCTTGCCCCCATAAAGTGTGACACACACCAAGGCCCCCCCCCCCGGGAAAATAATAATTTCTACCATACCAACTTTCTTACTGGACTGTAAAAGTATGCGTGTTTTGTCCACTTTGGTATCTGCTAGTATATTGATTGGCATACTTCCAGACTATTAAATAAATCAAAGTGGCAAAGCTGGTATCTAGATCCTAGAATAATTGTCTCCAACATTCATGTTCTCTCCATTCTACCATGTTAAGCCGTATATGTATATTGTTCTGGTTTATTTCCATTCTTATAAATTCTCTAATGTATAGTTGGATCCCAAGAAAAGATTTTCTTGAGGGCTGTAAAAAAAGCCTTTTCCAAAAGATAGATATAGTCATTATTATGTGATAAAAGAAACATGCATTTCTTTCTCTTCAAATTTATTCTAATTTAACATGTCATCTGAGATGAGATTTTTCAGGATAATATACTTAGTATAGACTATGCAAGATCTTCGAAACAAAATGAAAACACACGAGAAAGTTATGATGTATAGCAAAGGCCACATAAGAAAAACGATGTTTGGTCAAGCTTTCAGAACCAGCTGAAAGGCTAAGCTGTTCAAATAATTTCTTGTGCAAATTAATTAATTAGGCTTGGAAAGTCTAGTAAAGCTAGGAAACGGTATTTCCAGGATTAATGTCTTTTATAATAATTACTTTGCCAAACATTTATTTTTAGCATCAACTATATGTCAGATATTTTTAGGCACTAGTGGCATGATCTTCCAAGTGCAAAGTGTTCTTTTATTGTATTTTTTCAATGTATTGCAAGTATTTTTTTATGAGCAGATGAAGTGTGGGTGAGGAATTTTTAAAGGAAGTTGCAGCCAGGACAGAGTGGTCTTATATGACTGCAAAGAAACATATATTTTGTTATGAATCACAGTTGAAGATTTTAAGCATGAGAGTAATAATCTAACACAATTTGTGTTGTATAAGTGAGATTCTCATATGTGGGTGAAGAATCATTGGATTGGAACAAGAGTAAAATCACAGAGAATAGTTGAGGTTATTCACTAACGTAGGAAGAAATTAAGGGAAACAAGCTAAGGCATTGGCAGTGGGATGAAGATGGAATGAAATTGAGTGATATAATCAGGTAGTGGTAAGTTGAATAAGTGCTCTAATTTATCACTTCCCTGATATAGCATCATATATATACACCCATTCTGTGGCTTTGTGATGGGCAGCGTCTACGTCCCTGTCACTTTGACATTAGGCTTGGCCATGTGACTTACTTTTGGTCAACAGAGTGTTACTGGATATGATGTGAGCAGAGCCTCGGCATATACTTGCACTATTTGGTTTGGTGTTCTTGGACTCCTGTGACCTTAGGCAATTGTTTTTCCTTGAATCTTGCCCTCTGACTGAACACAAGTGCCACAGACCCACGTCAAACCTTCAGACTCACAGCCTGAAGCAGAGTTGTCCAAAAACCTCATGGACTTGTGAATTTGAGAGTAAATGTTTATTGTTGAATGCCATTGAGTTTTGGGGTGATTTATTATGTAGCATTATTGTGGTGATATATTGCTAAGACATAGGCAGATAATGCTAGATGACAGAGAAAGACTGAATATTTGAGGGAAATGTAGAGGTTAATGTTGATTTGCAAATTTCTAGAATGGATAACAGAGAATGTGGTGATGGTATTCTCCTAGGGGTAAGGAAAAGAGTTAAAAATGATGGTGAGGAGAAAATTATGAGTTTAGATTTGGAGCATGTTTCATTTGAAATACCTGAAGGGCATATGAGTGCTATACCTTATAGGAGTCTATCTGGAACCTCACAGGAGAGGAACTAATCAAGGTCAAAGCTGGGCACAGTGGCTCAATCCGGTAGTCCTAGCACTCTGGGAGGCTGAAGTGAGAGGATTACTTGAGGTCAGGAGTTCTAGACCAGCCTGAGCCAGAGTGAGACTTCATCTCTACTAAAAATTGAAAAATTACCTAGGTGTTGTGGGAGTTTCAAATCTGCAATCTGTGTGGCAGGGCAGATGGACTGAAAACTTAGACAGTGTTTCCATGTTGCAATCTTGAAACAGAATTTCTTCTTCTTCAGGAAACCTCAGTCTTTTCTCCTTAGGACTGTGAACTGATTAGACAACGCCCACCCACACTATTGGGGATAATCTGCTTTACTCAAAATCTAGTAAGTTAACTGTTAATAACATGTTTAAACAAACCTTCCAAGCAACATGTTTGACCAAACAACTGGGAACCATAACCTAGTTAAGTTTGTGCATAACATCAATAGGTGAGATGATAGGGAGGAATCTAGACTTTGAAATATGATGCTGCCACTAGCTAGGATAAGGAACTTAAAAAAAAAAAGGAGAAAGTAAATTTGGGGGAAAAATGATGAGTTTATGTTTCTTTACATTGAGTTTGAGCTATCCATCCACCAATTATAGTTTGATCTGTGTTTAAGGCTTTGTGGGTAAATTAGTACTTGGGATAATAGATGTGGAAATTAGCAGTGTTCAGGGGTCCTCAAACTGCGGCCTGTGGGCCACATGAGGTGGTGTGATTGTATTTGTTCCCGTTTTGGTTTTTTACTTCAAAATAAGATATGTGCAGTGTGTATAGGAATTTGTTCATAGTTTTTTTTTTTTTTTTTTTAAACTATAGTCCGGCCCTCCAGTGGTCTGAGGGACAGTGAATTGGCCCCTGTTTAAAAAGTTTGAGGACCCCTGGGCAATAGTTAGAACTGCAGGAGTGGATGAAGTTACCTGGGGATAGTTGTGGAGAGAAAAGGTTAGTGGACTGGGTATAGTAACTTGAGCAACATTAATGTTTAATGGGTGAGATGGAGAAGGAGCCATTCATGAAGAAACAGTCTGAATAACAACTTGAACTTTACCTTAGAAATGAAAACAGTGTAACCTAAAAATTTGTACCCTCATATTAATCTGAAATAAAAAAAGTCTGAGAAGTAGAAGAATCAGAATAATGTCTTGAAAACTGTGGCAGCGATAGTGTTATACTCTCCAAATGCTGCTTCATAGCCTTCCTTACTAGGCATATGGAAAACTCTATTTCTCAACACTCTTGTGGCTCAGCAGAGATGTGTAACTAGTTCCAGCCTATGAAATGAGAACAGAAGTGATTGGTTTGGCTTAGTCAGAGAAAAACCCCTTAGAGACTTTCTGGCCTCTCTTCCCTCCCTCAGTGATCAGGGACATCCCACATGATGGTGCATTTGTCAGCCGAAATCCTTGAGTGACAATGTGAAACAATTCCTTAATTCCCCTCTCTCTTCCATACCCATTGAATGTGTAATGTTATCAAGAAATAAACCATTGTTGTGGTAAGGCACTAAAATTTCAGGATTCATTTATCTAGTATAACCTAGCCTATTCTTGACTAATACAGAAGCTAGGGCAGCAGCATGTTTAGTAAGGAAGAGAAGAGTCACGACAGTGTTACATGTTGCAAAATTCCAGGAAAGAGACCTTTCTACAAATTCTCAGATGTGGAATTATTGAGCCAACAGGTCCAAATATTTTGGGGGGATTTTCTTTTTCTTTTCTTTTCTTTTGAGACAGAGTCTCACTATATCACCCCCAGTAGAGTGCTGTGGCATCACAGCTCACAGCAACCTCAAACTCTTGGGCTTAAGCGATTCTCTTGCCTCAGCCTCCCAAGTAGCTGGGATTACAGGCACCTGCCACAACCCCCAGCTATTTATTTTTTTTTTTGTAGTTACCATTGTTGTTTGGCAGGTCTGAGCTGGGTTCAGCGCCTGTAGCTCAGCAGCGAGGGCACCAGCGGAGCCCTCGCTGCTGAGCTACAGGTGCTGAGCCAGGGGATTTTCAATTATAACAGCCTGACAGAGAATCTGCACTGTTTTTGGACTTCAGCTAGTAAGTGTGCTCATCAGATCAATACAATGTAGAGGTAACTTGAACTGGGAATTGACATTACAACATATATACACATTGCAAATATATTATCGTTGTGGTTTAGCTTAAAATTAAATGCTGATTAATTAATGCTGATTGAATTATTTTGCATTTGTTCTCCATCTATGTTTCACAAGGAAAGACTAGTCTTAGTATTGTCCCCTTAGTACAATCAGACCCCTATTTATAAATACCTTTTTTCTATATATTTATTTATGAAGTGGATTATTTAGAATGCTGGGTGTCCTTTCCCAACCGAAAGAAATAATAAAGGATGGTTAGTTTCCCAGGCCAGTCACCACGGCCTATTTAACCCACAGTGTGGCTGGCCTAGAAAATATATTTTATCCCCATACATAATTGAGGTTTATATTATTGATTCTAGCCAATAAGAAACAAAGTAAATGTCATTTTTTAAAATTAAATCATAGCTGTGTACATTAGTGCAATCAAGGGGTACAATGTGCTGGTTTCATATACAATCTGAAATATTTTCATCAAACTGTTTAAAATAGCCTTAATGGCATTTTCTTAGTTATTGTATGTAGACATTTGTATTCTGCATTTAGTAAGTTTCGCCTGTACCCATTCTAAGATGCACCGTAGGTGTGACCACACCAATTACCCTCCCTCCACCCCAACCTCCCCCCTTCCCTCCCCTCCATAAGGCACAATAGAGTCAGACAGGAAAATGCTTCGGATATGTATGAGTTATATTTAAAAAAGCATAATGCTACATTCCAAAAGTCATATAAATGCAAAATAAAGGAAATCCAACTGACCCAAATGTGTATATCTAGTCATAAATTCCATCATCTAGATAAAAGTGATCTTACGAGGTATTTTTATGTATAAAATTATGTATTAAATAGTCCAGTTTGGAAAATCTAAATTAAAAATCATTTAAAAAGTATAAAATACACATGAAAACAATGCCTTGATTATGCAGCACTTCCAACATATTCTAATCCTTCTTCTATATTACTCTCAAAAGAGATCATCAGAACTGCTTCAGATTAAGGTAGGGCGCTGGCCCCATATGCCGGAGGTGGCGGGTTCAAACCCAGCCTGGGCCAAAAACTGCAAAAAAAAAAAAAAAAAAAATACAATAAGAGGTATCCCTGGATGCCCAACTATCCTTAAATGGTTTAAATGCCATACTTAGTCCAGGGGGCAGAGCAAGATGGAGGACCAGATGGATGGATTGGCTGAGCTCTCCTAGAGCATCTGGGGAAAAGGAGAGAGCCAAGCTGTGCCGTGTGCCTCCTTGCCTGGAGCTGTGGATTGGGTGCACAGCAAGGTGGTAATATTCTGGATGCAGTGCCGGAATCGGAGTGGCAGAGACACACTAGGCAAGTTTTTGCCAGCGGTGAGAGCAACCAGCTCTGCCGTAGAGGTCCAAGACGGTAGGAAGCCTTTTTGCAGGTTTTGGGTTCTCAGGGGAAGCTGCACATTGAGTGGAAATCTTGGAAGGGTGGGTGTGCCTGAACAGTGTACAGCAGGCAGATTTGAGTGCTGGTTGGAGTGGATTTTCTGTCGGTTTGTGATGGTCAAAACAGCCATACTGGGAAAGTCTTGACAGCCAAGGGGCAGCCATTGCAGGAAGGTTGCAAGAAGGTCATGAGAGTGGGCCTCCTACAGGGACACGGCCTTCTTAGTTCTACATGCTGGGATCAGACCTCCACTCCTGACAGGCTCAGGGACTTCTGCACCTCATGGGAACTGTCAGGGGCACAGTGAAACCTGCTTCTGAAGGATTTTGGAGAGCTTTGAAATCTCAACCTGGCAGGGTCTGAAAGCTGGGGAAATAATCAGGTGATTACCACAGACAATTAAGTTGGAAACAGGTCAATGCCTAGGAACTAGAGAGGCTACTGCTGTGTTGTCCTTCCCCTAAATCCACAGCGCCACCTTGTGTCATGGCAGTATATTGCAACACAAATATATCCCTACTAAAGTCAGCCCTTTCTGCCATACGTATATACTGTGTGTGTGTGTGTATAATTTTAATTTTTTAATTAAATTTTTTTTCTCGTTTTGTTGTCACTATTTTCTATTTTCTTTTATTTTTCTTCTTCTATTTGTTGCAGAGTTTGCTTAGTTTTGGTTGTTAAAGCTTTTTTTAAAAAATGTTATCTTGATGTGTTTTGTTTCTTGCTAATTTGTTTGGTCGGTTCTTTTCTTAACTCCCATTTTTACTTTCATCAAGAGCAAGGGCTCCTGTATTTTTTGGTTACAGTGTTTTTTTGCCTCACTTATTCTCTCACCATATTTCACTCCTCTACATTCTCTCTCTGTGTAGCGACTCTTATGACAAGATGACTCTTGTCATCTCTCCTGCATAAATCACTTCTGCTACAGCTAAGATAACTCCTCCTTTTTGTTTGTGTGTATTTGTTTGTCTTTATCCTTTCTTTCTTTACTGCACTTTCCTAGCTCTCCTTTATTTGATACAATGGTATTTTTAATTTCCTTCAACTATTCTTATTTTAACATTATTTCTTTTCTTTTGCTGAGAGCTGGGGGTGACACAGCTGTGGTCTGGCAGATCGGCCACAGCAGTAGTCTGGCTCAAGGAGGCTAAGAGACCTTTGTACTTTTGGCCCTAGGAAGAAAAGTATTGGCAAGATCATGCTGCAGAATTTTTCTATTTCATTTTTATCCTTACTTAATTTTTCCTCCCTGTTTTTTTGTTTTTGCTCTTTTTCTTCTCTTCTTATTTTTGGCAGAGGAAGAGTCTGGCTCTGCTCAGGCTGGTAAGGAGCATCAGATTTCGAGAAACCCACCCAGTCCAGCTCCTCAAAATCTTTGAGTTACAGGTGTGGCCTTAGCACCATGCTGATCAATACCATTTCTTCCATCACTCTCATCCTCTCTTCCTATCTTCTGTTCTTCAAGTTTTTTTTCTGTTATTCCCCCTTCACTTTTCTCTCTCTTTCTTTTATTTTCTTCTCTTTTAGCCTTTCCTTCTTTCCTTTCATTTTGTTTCTCTCTGCTTGCTCTTTTCCTTTCTCCACCTTTTGGCATCATATCGAGAGGCTTCTTCAACACCTAAACTCTGAGATATGGTAATTCGAAGGAAAGGAGGAAGTGAGAAGGAAAAAGGAGCACAAGGAGGTGAACAAGAAGAAAGCACACATGAGGAGGAACCAACAGAAATATGCAGGCACCATGAAAAAACCAAAATAGAGCAACTCCTATAAGGGACCATAAGGCAACTTTTACAGAAGACTCTTCCTATAAAGAATTAATGGATTTGACAGAAAGGGAATTTAAAATATGGATGATTAAGACAATAAATGGAATGGATGAGAAAATGGAAAGACAGAACCAAAAGTCAGATGAGGGATATATAGAATATAGAAAGAATATGGCAGAGGTTAAGGAAATGAAGGAGACAATCAGGGAATGTAAAGATGCAGTAGAAAGTATCAAAAATAGATTAGACCATGGGGAAGAAAGAACATCAGAGCTAGAGGATAAAGTGTTTGAGTTAATCCAGGTTGTTATAGAGGCAAAAAAGAAGAGAGAGAAAGCAGAGCAGGCACTTAGAGAACTAGGAGATTCCATGAAGCATTGAAACATACAAGTAATAGGAATCTGTATGGAAGCCATACTGGAGACTATCACAAATGAAAACTTCCCAAGTTTTACTAAAGATACTAACACACTCCTTTCAGATGGATATTGTACCCCAGGTCATCTCAACTTTAACAGAGCTTCTCCAAAGCACATTGTAATGAACCTGTCCAAAGTCAAGATGAAGAAGAAAATACTGCAAGCAGCTAGGAATTAGTGCCAACTGACTTACAGAGGCAGAGCCATTAGAATGGCAGCAGACTTTTCAACTGAAACTTTCCAAGCCATAAGAGCATGGTCATCCATCTTCAATATCCTTAAACAAAATAATTTTCAGCCCAAAATTCTGTATCCCACTAAACTAAGCTTTAAAATTGATGGAGAAATCAAATCTTTTGCGGATATACAAACACTGAAGAAATTTGACACAAGACCAGTGCCACAGGAAATACTTAGACCTATTCTCAACATTGAAGACTACCAGGGACCACCACCAAAGTAAATACTTAGAAGCTAAAGGCCAAAATTTAGCTTTCACAATGGTGCAAAGGGTAAAACTGTACAAAAGACTTTTTCATAACAAGATGAATAAAATTTTACCACACTTATCAATAAGCTCAATAAACGTCAACGGATTGAATTTCCCACTGAAGGAGCACAGGTTGGCTGAATGGATTAAAAAAAAAAAACACACACGCCATCCATATGCTCAAGGTTAAGGGATGGAAAATAGAAAACTGTATTTCCAACAAATAGAAATCAGAAGAAAGGAGGGGTTGCAATCTTATTCTCAGATACAAGCAGATTTAAAGCAACTAAAGTGAAGAAAGATACAGATGGACATTTCATACAGCTCAAAGGAATAGTACAATAAGAAGACATCTTAATTTTGAATATTTATGCACCTAACTTAAATGCTCCCAGATTTGTGAAACAGACCTTGAGGGGTCTGAGCAATATGGTATCTCATAACACCAAAGTAGCCAGGGACTTTAATACCCCTCTAACAGAATGGACAGATCCTTTAAACAGAAACTAAACAAAGATACAAAGGATTTAAACATGACCCTAGAACGGCAGTTCTCAACCTGTGGGTCATGGCCCCTTTGGGGGTGGAACAACCCTTTCACAGGGGTCGCCTAAAATCATCACATACACCCCGTACAAATACAGGTGTATGAAAATAATTTTATGCTTGGGGATCACCACAACATGAGGAACTGTATTAAAGGGTTGCGACATTAGGAAGGTTGAGAACTACTGCCCTAGAACAATGGGATTAATAGACATATACAGAACACACCATCCCAAAGCAAAAGAATACACTTTTTTCTTGTCAGCCCATGGCATGTACTTCAAAATAGATCACATCGTAGGATACAAATCAAACCTCAGCAAAATTAAAGGAGTAGAAATCATACCTTTTCTCAGACCACAAGGGAATAAAGGTGGAACTCAACTTCAACAAAAATGTTCATCTCCACACAAAGGCATGGAAATCAAACAATGATGGTTGAGTTCAGGAAGAGATAAAAGATGAAATTGTTAATTTCTTCAAACATAACAACAAGGAGGACACAAGTCACAGCAAAAGCAGTCCTGAGAGGAAAATTTATTGCGCTAGATGCATACATTCGAAAACCAGAAAGTGAACACATCAACATACTCAGAAACCATCTTATAGAGTTGGAAAAAAAAGAAGAACAATCTAACCCTAAACCCAGCAGAAGAAAAGAAATAACCAAAATTAAATCAGAGATTAATGAAATTGAAAACAAAAAATAATTCAGAAAATTAATGGAAAAAAGGTGATTTTTGAAAAAATAAATAAAATAGATAAACCTTTGGCCAGACTGACTACTACACAAAACTCTACACCCATAAATTTGAACATGGAGAAGAAAGAACATCAGAGCTAGAGGAAATGGATCAATACTCGGAATCACACCCTCTCTCTAGACTTAATCAAGAAGAAATAGATCTCTTGAATAGACTAATTTCAAGTACTGTGATCAAAGTGACAATAAAAAGTCTCCCAACAAAAAAAATCCCCTGGTCCAGGTGGCTTCACACCAGAATTCTATCAAACCTTCAAAGAAAGGCTTATACCCACACTGCAGAAACTATTCCAAAAAAATTGAGACAGAATCTTTCACAACATGTTCTATGAAGCAAACATCACACTGATACCAAAACAGGAAAAGACCCAACTAAAAAGGAGAACTTCAGAACAATTTCACTAATGTATATAGATATAAAAATTCTCACTAAAATCCTAACTAATAGATTTCAGCTTCTCATTAAAAAAGTCATACATCACGATCAATTAAGTTTCTTCCCAGTGATGCAAGGCTGGTTTAACATATGCAAGTCCATAAACATAATTCACCATATCAACAGAAGCAAAAACAAAGACCATATGATCCTCTGAATAGATGCAGATAAAGCATTCAACAAAATTCAGCATCCTTTTCTAATTAGTACTCTGAAGAAAATAGGCATAGGTGGCACATTTCTTAAACTGATTGAAAGCCATCTACAACAAACCAACAGCTAATATTATACTGAATGGAGGAAAACTAAAATCTTTTCCACTAAGAACTGGAATAAGACAAGGCTGTCCTCTATCACCACAACTATTCAACATAGTGCTGGAAGTTCTAGAGACTAGCCAATACAATCAGGCAAGAGAAGGAAATAAAGAGCAGCCAAGTCGAGGTAGAGGAAGTCAAACTTTCCCTCTTTGCTGATGAAATGGTCTTATACTGAGTGAACCACAAAGACTCAACCCCAAGACTCCTGGAAGTGATCAAAAAATACAGTAATGTCTCAGGATATAAAATCAATGTCCAAAAATCAGTAGCATTTGTATATACTAATAACAGTCAAGATGAAAAGCTAATCAAGGATACAATTCTCTTTACAGTAGCTTCAAAGAAAATGAAATATTTAGGAATATATTTAACAAAAGACATGAAGGGCCTCTATAAAGACAATTATGAAACCCTAAAAAAATAGCAGAAGATATTAACAAATGGAAGAACATACCGTACTCATGACTGGGAAGAATCAATATCATTAAAATGACTATACTTCCCAAAGCAATCTACAGATTCATTGCCATCCTCAGTAAAATACCAACATCATACTTTCAAGATTTGGAAAAAATAGTTCTTAATTTTGTATGGAACCAGAAAAAGCCCATATAGCTAAGGCAATTCTTAGTAATAAAAACAAAGTTAGGGCATCAGCCTACCAGACTTTAGGCTATACTACAAGGCCATAGTGATGAAAACAGCATGGTATTGGCACAAAAATGCAGAAATAGAAGTCTGAAACCAAATAAAAAACCAGGAGATAAAACTAACATCTTATAGCCACCTGATCTTTGATAAACTAAACAAGAACATACACAGGGGGAAATAATTCCTATTCAATAAATGATGCTGGGAGAACTGGATATCCACATGTAAAAGACTGGAACTGGACCCAAACCTTTCTCCACTTGCTAAAATTGATTTAAGATAGATAAAAGATCTAAATCTAAGGCATGAAACAATAAAAATTCTCCAAGAAAGTGTGGGGAAAACACATGAAGGTATTGACCTGGGGAAAGACTTTATGAAGAAGACTTCAGTGGCAATTGCAACAACACCAAAAATAAACAAAGGGGACTTAATTAAACTGAATAGCTTCTGTACAGCTAAGGAGACAACAACAAAAGCAAATAGGCTTGGTGCCTGTAGCTCAAGTGGCTAAGGCACCAGCCACATACTGGGTTGGAATCCAGCCCGGGCCTGCCAAACAACAATGACAACTCCAACCAAAAGAAAAGTAGCCAGGTGTTGTGGCAGGCACCAGTAGTCCCAGCTACTTGGGAGGCTGAGGCAAGAGAATCGCTTAGGCCCAGGAGTTGGAGGTTGCTGTGAGGTATGATGCCACAGTACTCTACCCAGGGCGACAGCTTGAGGCTCTGTCTCAAAAAAAAGCAAATAGATACCCATCATAATGGGAAAATATATTTGCATATTATGGATTAGACAAAGCTTGATAGGATCTACAGAGAACTCAAATTAAGCAACATAAAAAGAGCCAACAATCCCTTATATCAATGGGCAAGAGAAATGAATTGAACCTTCTCTAAGGTTGTATTCATATGTTTGAATGGCTAACAAACATGAAAAAAATGCTCATCGTCCCTAATTATCAGAGAAATGCAAATCAAAACCACCCTGAGATATCATCTAACCCCAGTGAGAATGGCCCACATCACAAAATCTCAAAGCTGCAGATGCTGGCGTGGATGTGGAGAGAAGGGAACACTTTTACACTGCTGGTGGGACTGCAAACTAGTACAGCCTTTTTGGAAGGAAATATGGAGAATACTCAAAGCACTCAAACTAGACCTCCCATTTGATCCTGCAATCCCATTACTAGGCACCTACCCAGAAGAAGAAAAAATCATTTTATCATAAGGACATTTGCACTAGACTATTTATGGCAGTTCCATTTATAATCACCAAATTGTGGAAAAACCTAAATGCCCACCAATCCAGGAATGGATTAACAAGCAGTGGTATATTTATACCATGGAGTACTATTCAGCTACTAAAAAGGATGGTGACTTTACATCTTTTGTATTAACTTGCACTGAGTTGAAACACATTATTCTTAGTAAAGCATCACAAGAACGGAGAAGCAAGAATCCACTATACTCAATTCTAATATGAGAACAATTGATGCTAGTACATGGTGGAGGTAGGGGAATGGGGGAACAGAGAGAGAGTAGGACAGAGGGGAGTGGGGGATCATAGCGTATGACACACTTCTTTGGGGAAGGACACAATTGTAAGAGGGACTTTACCTAACAAATGCAATCAGTGTGACCTGGTTCTTTGTACCCTCAATGAATCCCTGACAATAAAAATATATATATATGTTACTGAGTCCAAGATGTGGTCCCAGTTGAGTTCTCAGTTTTTTATTGCTTAGCTATTTACTAATGGCAAAGAATAAGATGTCTGTCTATTAAAGCACTTAATTTATCCCATACAAATAGGGGATAAGGAAATAAGGCTAATAAATTTGCGTGATAGTCATAGGTGAACTTTAAAAATATTAATATATTTTATTGACTTAATGGACAATTTCCTGTAATGTTTCGGGGACTATCCCCTGTCAGAATGTTATTTCTACATGTACAACTATATTGTCTCTGGATGAAAAAGACATGTACTAGCATGTACTAGCATAATGTACACACCACCATGTACTAGCATCAACAAGCAAAATAACAACTCAGTAAATATTTTTGATAATAAAATAAAGATTAACCATTACACAAAATTCTTATGAATTGGTGGGTACTGTTCTGAAAGCCTTACATGTAATTCTCAGAATAACTTATAACTAGGTACTATTTATTATTATCCAAATTTTACAGATGATAAAAGAGGCACAGAGAGGTTAAGTAACTTATCCAAGATCACACAGCTAGTAAATGGTAGAGCCTGAATTCAAACACTAGATGTCTAGTTATGGAATCTCATGCATTTAAATACTGCATATTGCCCTTCTAGGTGGTGTGAGATAAATATGCTCCATAAACTATATAGAAAACCATGAAATATCAAAATTTATCCTCTGATGTGTTTGCTTTTTGCTAATCCACCATTTTGAGAGAGAAGAGTCTATGAATAATCTTTAATTTTTCTTCATTTTGTAGGTGAAATAATCATATCATTCAACTACTCTTTGAACATTCTTGCTTATTTTTCTCATTTTCATGACTTTACTGCCATCCATGTTATTTTCATGCCTTTTTAATGTTTATTTTTCTTAACTTTTAAAAATACATTTAAGAATAATATGTGGTCCCAGTGGAAAACAAAGATCATAAAAAATTGAAATACAACTTTTTTTGTAACCACTGCTAGCTAGCCCTGAAAGAATGAAATACGCTGTAATAGATTCAGTTAACTTCTGCTGCCTAAGAAATAGCCATAAATTTCAGCATCTTAACACAACAATCATTTGTTCTCACAGTCTTCAGGTTGGCTAAGGTGCCTCTGCTTCTCATCATAGGTAGACTGGGACTAGAGGGTCTGGCTGGGACTTTTTCTGTTGGTGATGGTAGAAGTGCAAGAGAGGGCAAGTGCTTCAAAGCAGAAGCACATTTCAGGTCCCTGATTGTCACAGCATTTGGCCAAAGCCAGTCTGAACCCAAAGACAATAAATAGGGAAGTACAGTCTAGTCACAATGAGACCATGACTAGAATAGGAATGGAAGGAAGAGTGAAGAACTGGGGACAATAATAGAATCTATCACAGTGTATTTCATTCATGAAATAAATCTATCTATCTATCTATCAATCAATCATCTATCTATCTACATGTTGGTATACGTGTGGTGTAAGTGCATCTGTCTACACAGGTGTAAGTGCAATCGAAATGTTCTTTGATATCACCACCTAATCACTAGAAAATGGAGCCAAATCTACATTTAAATCCAAATTACAGTGACACTAATTTTTCCTGTTCAAGCAGGAATTATGGTACTCTCAATGTGTCCCTTTAGTTATTTTTGTTACCAAAGGAGTGATTTACGTATTTCCTCAGATCTGTCAGTCAGTAGCAGTCACCTGCCTGCCATGATTTTTCTCTTTGACTTGGCTTTGATTCATGGTTGGCTAGAAAAAAATCCTCATATACTAAGTTTCTGTGTTTATCTCTGGCTGTTAATGTAAGATAAATTGCTACAACTGGAATTGCTTAGGAAAACTTAAGGATATTATTAAAAGTTCTTTAGGTATAATGACAATCCCCCCCATCCTTTCACTAGTGTTTGTTAGATATTATTTTTTTTTGTTAGCGTAAAATTCTTGGCTCAAACAGCCTGAAATGTATTGAGATCCATTATAATAGGTCAATTGGTTAATTCAATTTACTTGTGACTCCATTTTTTAGGACTTGGGCTGTCTGCATTATAAAAACGAAGTTACATATGTTTTCAGCCACACAGGCTCTATCACCCCCTGCAGGAGCGCCCTCCCCAGTCACCTGCTAACAGGCTCACTGAAGGCAAGTACAGTAGCTCCCTGCTACAACCTTGGAAGTCAGGGCCATTTAACCTTTTGATGTTTTTTTACAAAAGCACAAAAAATTCACTATAAACAGCATAAATAAAAACAGAACTAAAAAGAAGTTAAAAATAGAATTAAGATGTGTTCTGTGGACATATTTTAAATAATCTACCTTTGGAGGGTTGGGTTGAGAAACCTACCTTTGGACGGTTGGGTTGAGAAACAAGAAGAAGAAGCAGATTCAAGGTGCATGACTAATCTAGGGTTTCAAAGATCTGAAATATCTTCAGTTCATTAATGTGAAATTTGGTGCAGGGTATGACCTTTAACACTCTAAACATTCAAGAGGAGAGTCAGATACCAAGCCTAAGACATTTTGCCTTCAGTGAGGACACTGCTCAAAGTGACAGCACATTATCACCTTGGGCTAGTAGGCAGCAGTTAAGTGGCTTCCAACGTGTGTGTGGGTGTGCAGCATGTGGACTGGGCGTGAACAACCCTACCTGGGGCCGTGCCTGTAGCTCAGTGGGTAGGGCGCCGGCCATATACACTGAGGCTGGCAGGTTTGAACCTGGCCTGAGCCAGCTAGAACAATGACAACTACAACAAAAAAATAGCCAGGCATTGTGGAGGGTGCCTGTGGTCCCAGCTACTTGGGAGGCTGAGGCAAGAGAATCGCTGAAGCCCAGGAGTTTGACGTTGCTGTGAGCTGTGACGCCATAGCACCCTGCTCAGAGCAAGAGCTTGAGAGTCTGTCTCAAAAAAAAGAAAGAAAGAAAGAAAAGTGGGTGGCACCTGTGGCTCAAGGAGGAGGGTGCCGGCCCCATATGCTGAGGGTGGTGGGTTCAAACCCAGCCCCGGCCAAAAAAAAACTGCAAAAAAAAAAAAACCTACCTGCCCGGTCAAAAATAAATTCGACTATTGAAAATCATGCCTAAATTGAAAATCAGATGCAAAACCCACAGCGTTGAAAAAGAAGTGATGACTTTATGTGTTGAAAATTGATAATGTAGAAAAACTCCCATGTTTACACAGAGCAATAAAAACAACTGATGTTTGGACAGAGATGAATTCTGAATGCTGGGCAGTGTCTCTATTCAATCAGACTTTGATGAACATGATACATATACTTACCAGAGCCTGATGATGAAAGCAGAGAATAAAGAACTCAATTGTCAAAGTGGAACACTTGCCAATGAGGTTTGTATAGCTCTTGAAAACAGTGACAAAAGTCCCTACAGATTAGGGACAGACACATGGGTCAGGAGGCATCTTGGACATGAGTTTTGCTTCCAGCTCTGATAGTGTAGCCAGCATTTACAAAGCATTAAAGCACAACTGCAGGCTCAGTGCCTGCAGCTCAGTAGCCCCGCCCAGGCCTGCTAAGCAACTGACAACTTAAAACAACAACAACAACAACAACAATAGCTGGGCATTGTGGCAGGCGCCTGTAGTCCCAGCTACTCAGGAGGCTGAGGCAAGAGAAATCACTTAAGCCCAAGAGTTTGAGGTTGCTGTGAGCTGTGACGCCCCCAAGAGTTTGAGGTTGCTGTGAGCTGTGACGCCACGGCACTCTACTGAGGGCAACATAGTGAGACTCTGTCTCAAAAATAAATAAATAAATAAATAAAGCAAGCAAGCACAACTGCAACTCCCAGTCCTGGACGGGCCCAGCGGAAGGGATCCAGAAAGAGTGGGAAGGGTGCAGGAGGCCAGCCCCAAGGTGATACATACGTTCACACACTGGTGAAGGTGAGAGAGCAGCAGTCTTTTCTGGCTTCACTGCACTGTAATTGTGATCGCTCTCCTAGGATGGCTACTGCTTTCACAGGCCGCTTCCTTCCCAAGGGCTTCATTCCTAGATGGGCCCCGAGTACATTCTTCAATGTCTTTTCTTTTTTTTTTTTTTCTGGAGCTGGTGTCTTGTGCATAGCAGAGATTTAAATGCCTGCCTGAACATTACATTTTGGAACATTGAGCTTTTCTGCTTTGATCTTGACCTTTAGGCTTTGCCTTTTGATCGTTACCTGAACTTAGGAATTTCCTAGTTGCTGGAGCATGTTTAAGAATGCAGTCATTATTACTGCAGTACACCAAGTCAGGCGGTACCACACTGGAGCACCTGGGGCCGATGCACTTGGGGGCCTCAACGATAGGTTGGAAGATCTTGAGCTTCTTTTTCTTGCCACTCGGATGAGCAAGCTTTTGCAGCTTTCTCAATTCTACCGTTTGTCCCTTGGTCTTCACTGGATTTTTGTTCCACTGTCCCTATATTTGTAATATCTGTGCCATCAGTATGTCCAGGTCTAAATTTAGTCTCTTTTGATCTGTGGTTTCTGAATTAGGCTCATCTTGCACTTGAAGAACGATACAATTTGGGTAGATATAATCTGCCCCATCACTTTCCAAAAGCCTCCCTTGGGCCTCAGAAATGCCCACACAATCGTCGTGAAACCATTCCTCCCATTGGTCACAGCAAATCATAAACTTGTTGTTATGAGGCTGGTGGCAGATGTAATACAGGGCTTCGGGGCTGTACACCCCACACTCAGGTTTAGGCTTGCTCGAGTCCCTGGGTTTTTCATCTTCAACCCCCTGAGCCACTTTCCCCTCTGCCTCACCTTCTCGTCCTTATGCCCTGTCTGGGATGCAGCCCCCAGTGTGGCCCCAGGCTTCTGCTTACTGGGCACTGCGCTCCCCGCAGCACCCCGCGCCTCCACGTCCACAGTTTCTGTGGGGTCCTCCTCCCGCCACTTCTTCTGCAGGATGCCTTTTGGTGGCCTCTGTGTGGGCTCTTCCAACTGAACTCGCTTCCAAGGCAGTTTCGGCATCTGTGACCGGATAAGATGTTGGCTCACTGGAATCCTGGAGCGGTACGGTGCGCCGCAGCGCCACAGGGTGGTGAGGGACTCCTACACCCACTGCGTGAGCTGGGGTTGCCTGCAGCTGCTCCCCAGGCTCGGCCTCCATGTCACCCACCCTCTTGCTTTGCAGTAGTGCGTCTTCGAAAACCCCCATGTTTCCCGAACTTTTTACTAGCGGCTTTGATAGCCTTGAGTGTCGCCTCGCTGCTGAAGTCATATTTGTCATCCATACCTAGGTGACAGTTTTAAGGTATACTTCTTTACTCTTTTTCACTTTCTAACAGATTACTAAAGTATCATGTCTGTGAAACCTTTATTCTTGTGGACAAGGACAAAAACCTGCCCCAACATGGAAAGCCTGGACGCTTTCCCTGGAAATCCTAAAAGCAACAAAAAAACCTGGCGAGAGATCTGCTGGTCCAAGTAGACAGCCAGGCGCCACCGCAGGGCTGTTGTAGGTCACTGTCTACTAGTTACAGTATCTGAACTGTCAACAACTCAGCTTATCCACAGACTGCTTCCATGCAGTAAGCTCCGTTGCCTCAGATTCAGTCCTGATCTCGCTATACCGCGCAAGATTCCATCTCCGACGCCTCCACTGCGGCCACCTTACCCAGAGCAGACCAACGTCTTTTGATTCTCGTGCCAAGTCTTAGAACGAGGCCTCTGCGAGGAGAGCTGTGCGCAGGGACCAGTGTTAGATAATATTATTTAAAAAAAAATTCTGGCGGGCATCCGTAGCTCAATAGTTCCGGCATGGGCCACATGCTCTGGGGCTGATGGATTTGAACCCAGTCCAGGCCAGCTAAAAACAACAATGACAACTGCAACAACAACAACAACAACAAAATAGTGGGGCATTGTGGTGGGCGCCTGTAGTCCCAGATACTTGGGCTGCTGAGGCAAGAGAATTGCTTGAGCCCAAGAGTTTGAGGTTGCTGTGAGCATGCTATGCCCAGGAGTTTCTCAAAGATCATATTGCCAGACAAGTCAAATTTAAAGAGGAGTCTTTTTATTGAAGAGCTGGCCCAGGACTGCCTCAGCCTCCCAACATGGGGTTTCTGAGAGCTGCCCCAAGTGCTTGAGGGGTTGGGTTTTTTAAGGCTTGGTCTGCATCCTGGTTGGCACATAGGTTGCCCAGGTGCATTCAAGTAGGTTAGCAAGCATTGTACAGAAGCAGAATTTTGTGGTTAGTTAGTCATACATTTTTGTTTCAGTAGTTTTCCCACCTTGTATTTCTTAAAGGTCAGTCTGGGGACAATTGGTACTTCCCGGTCTGTTTCTCAGGGGAGTCAGTCAAGCAAGATGTTAGTGAGTACTTTCCCATATATCTTGGGAGTGAACCAGACTTACTCCATTTTGTTGAGGGCTTGTGGCCCAGAAATTTGATTGGAATTAACTGGAGTTTTTTCACCTTAGTCTAGGCCTACCAAGCTATGACACCATGGCTGGAAGAACTGGATAACCAGATATAAAACTCTGAAACTGGACCTGAAACTTTCACAAACACTACAAAAACTGATTCAAGATGGATAAAAGATTTAAATCTAAGGCATGAAATGATGAAAAGCTTAGAAGAAAGTGTGGGTAAAACTCTTGAAGATGTCAGCCTGGGGAAAGATTTTATGAAGTCGACTTCTGTGGCAATATCAACAACAACAAAAAAATAAATAGGACTTAATTACACCGAAAAGCTTCTGTACAGCTAAGTGTACAAGAATTAAAGCAAATAGACAATCTTCAGAATGAGAAAAGATATTTTCATATTATGAATCTGGCAAAGGCTTGATAACTAGGATCTGTAGAGAACTCAAATTAATCCACAAAAAAGTGCTAACAATCCCATCTATCACTGGGCAAGAGACATAAATAGAATAGAAACTTAGAATCATCACATTTTCTCAACTTTAACCCAATGTTTGTTTTGTTGTGTCTTTCCTATAGGAAAGGAAACACACATATTTACCCCAAAACTTGTGTTTGAAAGTGTTAATTTCAATTCTGTTGACTATAACAACAAATTGGAACCAGTTTATGTGTCTCTCAGGAGGAGAACAGTTAATTACATAGCATGTACACACTTAAGAATTCTAGGAAGTAGTTTAAAAAGTAAGGCAGATCTATATGAGCTGCTATGGAAAGATCCTGCATTCATTTCATTAAGTGACAAGTGGCAGAGCAATATGTACACTGTTACTCATGCGTGTTAAAAACTCAATATAGTCCTGTGGCACATCTATGTATGAAAAAGCTTTGAATCAGCTTTAACATGACACATGCCATATTGTTAATTATGGTTACTTTTGTAAAAGGGGCTGAATTTTAGAAGAATGTTAATGAGGTGGGAGTTGTGATTTACCAGAACTGAAGTTTTTACAATTTACTATTAGCTTTGTCATTAAAATAACTAAATAGGCCTAACAATAGTAATAATACCTGTGTATTACCCAGATAAAGTAAATTATAACTGTTATAACATAAAAGCCTGAAATATTAGTGGCTTAACATAACAAAAATTTATTTTTTGTGCACATAAAATCTGATGTGGGTTTGTAGAGGCTCTCTGCTGTCAGGTGACCCATGGATCAAGGCTGCTTCCATTATGTGGCTCCAGACCTCAACATGGGTTTTCAATGTTTGCTGCTAAATGGAAGTGGCAGGCTGGCTGTCATGTGCCTTGCTCTGAAAGTAACAAACATGCTTCTACTAATATTTCAGTGACAAGAGTTAGCCACATGACTCTTCCTAACTAGAAGTAGACTAAGAATGTCATCTCTCCATGAGCTCAGGAAGGAGAGCAGGCCTCATGTGGATGGGCACTTGTTCATCTCTACCATAAAGTATTGTATAGTAAACGTTCAATCAAGAGCAACTACTACAATTTGTTCTATCAACAACCCTTTTCATTTTCTGCCTTGAAATTTGCCAAATATTTCTAGTGCTTATTATGCAGCAGATGTTTTCAAACACAGAGTCACAGCTAATTTTTAAAATGACCCTGTAAATCTCTACAGGGAGGGGTCACCCTTTGTTACTCAGTGATACCTTTCTGCATGACCTCTTACAATAAACTTGCATAATTTCAATTGGCTGAGAATTTTCTCCTACTTTTTGGAGCATGATCAAAATCATAGCTGTAATCTACTGGAATACCTGAACAGGGACAATGAAGCACATGGAAAAAAACAGCATTTTCCCCTGGGTCAGGTTCAGATAAGAGTAAAAGGAAGGATGGTATATTACTTTTTTTCTTTTTATTCAAAACTAGCATGTCTGCCAAAGAATCATTTTCTACCTCTGAGCACTCCAAGAAAAATTTTTAGGGATTCAGGCTTAGGAGATGTTAGCTTATACAGTGATTTCCTGTCCTATCTTCATCTACCTCATAGGAGGAAGGCTTTAGTTGTTGACCACATAGGTATGCTAACTCATTGGTATATGTCTTCAGTGGCAGTCTCAAATACAATACTCTATTAAAACCCAATTCTCAATATCAGGGTGGCTTAAAAAACCTTCTCTCTAGCCTCAAGTAGATTCTGTGCCAAGTCAGACTCTAATCACCAGAAGATTTGAAAACTCTTTGATGTAGGTGTAGGCACCCAGGTGGGTGATTAGGTGTCTAAAATTCACTATCTGAAGTGAGCAACTACACAGAAGGGGCTACTGCTGTCAGAGAGAGCCCACAGTGAAGGATAGGACCTCCATACAGTTGGAACCCTCCATGTCAGGAAGAAGGCAAGTGAATGTGGGCTGTCTGTTTCTTTGGGAGCAGGCTCAGAGAAGGATACAGTGAAGAGAGGACTAGCAGGCCAGTTCCAACTTGGACAAGAGGGCACACAGGGGAACACCCAGGGGAAGGAAGTTAGCATATGGGAAATTGCTGAGACTGGACCCATGTGAAGGGAGAAGTACAGAGTTAGCTCTGGAGGGACTCTGAGGCAAGAGGCAGGAGGCTACCAGGCCAACAAACCCCATAGACAGTCTTAAATTACGTTCTCACTTTTACCTTCCTTCTATCGGCCATCTTGTAGTGCTTTGGCCACAGGGTTCTTCTTATCACTTGAGAGACATTGTGGAGTAGTGGGGAAAATTAAGAGACAGAGGTTGGCCTCAGACAGAGGTTGGGAGAGTAGAACAGTGTGGATGCTAGAGGAATTCAGATCAGGGCTCTAGTCCCAGCCCTGTCACTTACCAGCTATGTGAACTTGAGAAGGTTGCAGTTTCTTCCTCTGCCAGGTGAGTTTGATAAGCTGCCTCTTGTATGATTCTTGGAACATACGTAATGTATGTAAGACACCTGGCACAGTGACTGGTAAATATTGTTTCCTTAAAGAATGGCAGTTTTACTATGATTACATTCACCCTAGAAGAGACTACTTTCATCTCTGGGAATTTTTTTTTTCTCTCCAAGAGATAGAAAAGAACATGCAGTGCTCTAGGACAAAGAAAACTGAATAATCTCAAATGCTGTTAAGCAAGTAACATTAAGTACATTTTCCCCACGAAAGAATCTGATATTTAATATGGGGGCAGGGACTTCACCAATATTTAATCCATAGCTTTTAGACTTTACATTAAACAAACATCTCAAGTTCTTACATATAGAAGCTAAAAAAGTTGGTCTCAGGGAGGTAGAGAGTATAACACTAGATCCCAGATGTGGGGAAGGGTGTTTGGATGGTGGAGGATAGTTAATGGTTACAGACATACAGTTAGATAGAAAGAATAAGTTCTAATGATCTTTAGCAGAGTAGGGTGATTGCAGTTAACAACCATGTATTGTATATTTCAGAATAGCTAGGAGAGAGGACTTGAAATGTTCTCAATGCATAGAAATGATAAATACTTAGGTAATGGATACCCTAAATACCATGACTTGATTATTACCCTTCTGTGCATGTAACAAAGCATCACATGAACCCTATAAATATGTGCAAATATTATGTATCAATAAAAAATTCATGAGGAAAAAGTGGGGACTGTAGAAAGTGACTGGGTCCTGAGGCTCTCAAAAACATACTAGTGCCTTATAAAGGGGCTTGAGGAGGCGTCTTCTGCTCTTCTGCGAGGACACAGTGTTCACCCTCTTTTGGCTCTTCTGCCTTTGTCACATGAAGATGTCATTCTGAAAAGATGTAATTGATCAAACAGGCCCCAGACACTGAAACTGCAGCTACTTGATCTTGGATTTCCAGTCTCCAAACTGTGAGAAAATAAATTTCTCTTATTAAAAAAAAAAAAAAAGATTTTACACCAAGAATAATTTCCCTCCCTCCTAGAATCCCTCCCAACAAAAGCATCCTTATTTTCACTTATTTTACTACCAATAAGATCTAGTTCTACCTTGAACTGTTTAATGGAATAGGCTCTGTCTTTACCAGGTGAGGGCACAGTGCCAGCCCAGTGGCTTCTTGGCATCTCACCTCAAAGGAATATCACTCTTATTTCTCAGAAACTCTCTGGAAACAATATGCATAAAAAACCTAACGTGTACACTGTGTTCACCTGCACTGGGAAAAGAAAGCAGTATTCTTCCATTCCTACCCCTGGTAGAGATTCCCTCAGCTTTACCCACATCCCAAAGTTAAGAGCAGTTTTCCATTCCAGGCTTAGTCTCTCAACTGTAAGGCTCACCATCTGAGTGTTTGACACCTGCTCAGGATGACCAAAACCTCACCTAGCCCACCATGGAGCTAACTTAGAATGACCTCTCAACAAAGCATTTGTAATGTCCTACATCACAAAGTGCCTTGACTTGGGGCCTCCCACCAGCCTCATTCCTTTTTGTTATAGTGTATTAGAATATAAAAATCTGTGGACAGGGCAGTGCCTATAGCTCAAAGGAGTAGGGCGCCAGCTCCATATGCCAGAGGTGGCAGGTTCAAACCCAGCCCTGGCCAAAAACTGCAAAAAAAAAAAAAAAAAAATCTGTGAACAGAGAAAGAGTCTTCATTATTTTACCATCATCACTACTAGCACAGACCAGTCCAAAGAGCACTGGACTTTTCATTATCAATGAACGATAAGAATAAACGAGCCACCAAGCAAGGAATGTAATTTGTTACCGTTTAATTGTATTGTGTTCTTGGGTAGGTTAAGGAAAACTAGGTAGGTAGATCTTTGAATTTCACAGAAAGGAAAACAAAAGTAAATGTGAAAAACCAAAAGTTGACTATGTTTTCTGTTCTTTCCTCTGTTTTGCAAGAGTCTTACACACATTTCAAGAAAATCCCCATTCCACAGCCATGTTTTCTTGTTCTTCAAGATGTTAAAATGTATCACAGAATACTGAGTCTCTCACATTTAAACCTGGTAACGGTAACAAACATCTGATCCATGTAATTCACAAACACGGATTCTGAATTTAAATACCCATCCTACTAAAAGAACTTTTGAAAGATACTAATGTGTATCTTTACACAAAGAAGATATGTATTATGATCTCTCCAGCCCCATTTCAGACTCTCACTTTGTAAAAAAAAAAAAGGTTGGCAACTAGCTTCAAAAACAAAGTGGAGTAGCTGTCATAGATTTCTCTAGGGGTGGGAGGAGCTGCTGGGTGTGGCCCTAGCACGCCCTCTAGCCTTGGCAAAGTTGCCAGATCTAGATGCAACTCTGGCTCGGGCTCTGTCTTCCTCGTCTTTCAAAGCTTCTTCATAATGGAGTGGGAAGGCACTTGGGACGGTATCATTGATCTTGGCCAAAAACTCCAGGACCTTCATTTTGCTGGTTTCTGCGTGAGCTCTGGGACCCCACAGGAATTCATAGCTTGGAGGATCACTGTTGGGCACCTGCTGGTACACCAGATACTTATCCTGCACCAGATCTTGAGTGATGAGCTTTCGGGGCTCACCGAAGATTAAGTGCTTCCTACCATCATAGACTCCCAAAATATTCAGGAATTCCCAGATCTCTTCTTCGGAGGCGCAATTGCCATTTAGGAAGATTACAGCCAAGAGAGGCATGAGAAGCCCATTCCTGGGAAATTCCCAGTCACTCTTCAGACTTCCATCATCATTGAGGTCTAGCTTGCTGATAAGAGTGTAGGATTCACCGCCAGGGTTGAGTTCTTTCAGGTCAAGACCAAAGATCAGCTCCACTCGCTCAGAGGCTCTCTTGAGGATCTCAGGGAACTGGTCCCTGTACCTTTTGTTGACAACTTTCAGCATTTCTGCCTTTGTAAAGGGTTTTTTTATTTTATACTTCTCCATCAGGAAGTGCATCAACACTCCGGAATTCCTGGTTAGAGGATCCTTTTTTGAGGTCTCAGTGGAGGTTGAGGCCTGAGAGAAACTCACATTTTCCTGACCTTGGCTCTCGACCACTTTATTAGATCTTGTGCATGAAGCCTCTGCAGCAGCAGTGGTGGTAGGTGGAGCTTTCTGAAGTTTCTGGAAACCGCCCACAGTAGGAGGCCTGGGGGGATCATTCCTAAAAGCAAAAGTAGGAGGAGCTAACTCTTTTTTCTCTTCTACAGTGGCCTGAGCACCACTGAGACCCTGGGTCTCATCTCGAGCCTTGCGGCGTTTCTCACGAGCACGGAGTTTACTCTTCTGACCACGAGGCATTTTGATTGTGGTCAGGGACCGCAGGTGGGAGTGTGGGCAGGACAGGTGATGTGGGGACCTGGAGGAGGAAGCACAAGATCCTGTGAGCACCTTCAGCAGGCAAAGCTGACTTTAGCATTTAGGAAGCCACCTCTGTGGATTTCCTTGAGAGCACCACTCTAGGAACCACTGGCCTGTGTTTCTCGGTGAGCCTGTCTCCTAGGAACCCAATAGAGGAAGTTACAGAGTGCATTAGGCTTCAGCTTGCCAACCCATCCCAGGGGGACAGCAGGGCTCACAGTGGGGGCTCCCTCTGTGTTCAAGGATCTTTTCAGTTCACATACAGGATCTTCATAATTACTCTTGGCAGGGCCTGGGACCTCTTGCCTGTGCTGTTCTGAATCTGACACCTTAAAGCTCCCTGAGACCCATAAGAAAGAAATGAAGGGATACCTTCATCGACCATTCCTGCAAGGGAGGCAGTGCTGACAGTTCTGTGGTACCCTCTCTGTTCTGGACTTATTGGCCCTCCACCCTCATTGAGAATCCTCATCTTGTCTACACCTAGAGTCTGGGTCCTTCCCTTTTACTAACTGAGGCTTCAACTTCCCCAGACCTGACATGAAGAAATAAGGATGAGTCTCAACCTGATAATCCTGGACCAGGACCACTGAAGGCTATGTGAAGAGATAGGACTAGACTCTGTTGTTCCTTGCATTTGAGGTGGGGTTTGGGGGCTTGGGAGAGTGGTACAGTCTTCATTCATGGTCCATGCTTTGACTCCTGGAAGGGTTTAGGGCTCCCCTCTCTCTACTGAGGAATTATAGTAAGGCCCATTCCTCCCTGAGACCCAATGGAAGAAATTAGGGTGGTTGTGTATACAGCCACATTGCCCATACTCTGCAGAGGCTGAAAGCTGTGGCTAGCAGGTTGAAGCCCTATGATGTGCAGTCCCACTCATGGTCCTCCTCACTCAAAGTCTTTGCCTTGACTTTGCTCTCTTTCTGGGACTGCACCCTCGGCTTTCCACAGGATACATCCCTCAGAGAAAAATCCTTTTTCCTTGGACCTGAGCTCACAAAGTGAGCCACCATCCTGCTGAGGATGACTGGGGCCCTTGGATGATGACAGCAGGAATGGGGCTCTTGGACCCCACTGTTCTGGAGTCTGAGTCCCTCATTCCTCACACTGACTTTTGCCTTTGACTCCTGGTAGAATGTAGGACTCTTCCCTCTATTGACCTGAGTCCACAAGCCTTGGACCAAAGCTCTCATTTCCCTGAGGTGCTAGAGAGGCAATCCGGGTATTATGCATCTGGTTATCTTGCCTGGGTCTCCTGGTGGCTTGAGAGCAGGCACACTGCTCAGTGTGGCACTTTATTTGAGGAAAGGGTCACTCATCAGCATGGATGGTACTATTTACTCCTTTCAGAGCCAACACCCTCTGTAAACACCCTAGCAACCAGGTCCTCACGTTCGAAGCTAAAGTGACTATGAGCCACATTCTGTCATGGCCGCCAGGGTCTCTGAGGGCGGAGCCGGAAGTCTGGGCACTGTACTGTTCTGGAATGTGTGGTCCCTAGGTCCTCACTCAGGGTCACTTTGAAATCTAGCAGATCCCCAGTCCCCATATCCTCTTTAAACAAATGCCCTCCTCTCCCTAAGGACCTCCGGATGAAAACACAGGTCCTCAGTCTTATAGCTTTAGCCCGGGGCTTCTCAGAGCCGAGTGTAGGGCAGGACTAAGTGGCCCCTCTTTATTATGGGTGGGGGCTGTCCTTTCAGTCCACACTTAGGGGCCTCACCTTCCCCCCACACCAGTTCTGTGAATTCACTCCGCTGTGCGTGGTCCACCGTCCACCGTTCACCATCCACCGTTTACCGAATGCTGCACCGCGTCCCTGGCAACGAGGTTCTCATGTTCGAAGCGGAAGTGAGGATGAGCCACATCCGGTCATGGCCGCCCTCAGGGTAGGGCGGAGCTGGACCCTCCGGGGCACTGTACTGTTCTGGAATGCGTGGTCCCTAGGTCTTCACTCAGGGGCACTTTGAAATCTAGCAGATCCTGGGACTACTAACCCCAGTCCGCCAGACTCCAAACAAAACCCTTACTTCTCTCGATCCCCTACAGAGGCGATGCTGCAAATGGCTACCTTGCCTGAGCCTCACAGATGAGACAGCACTGGTGGGGCTTTGTGAGATCATCTCATCGCCACTCAGGATTGTCGTCAGTGACTCTGGTTTTGTCCAAGACTCCTCTCCCTGCAGAACTGGAGCCATACCCATTAAGCCTTTGTTTGTTGCTCCCTAAAACCTTCCCGGCAGAAATGAGAGGGATCTTAGTATTCTAGCTCTGTCTTGGTGCTTATAGAGGATGGGTTATGCGGGGCCCCCTTTGCTGGTGGAGTCCTATCATAACACTTAAGAGTCTTCACGTTGATACTTTAGCGTTTTCACATTGATTTTTGTTGGGGCCTCAGTCTCTTCCCTCTGCAAAACCAAGGCTGCTTCCATTAAACCAAAACTCATATCTCCCTTAACACCTTCCAGGCAGAAATCAACCTCGCAGAAATCAACCTCACATTTTTGTCTGGGGCTTCCTAGGGCCAACAGAAGAGGGGACTTTGTGGGGCTTCCTTTTATGGTGGGGGTGCTATCCTTAATCCACATTTAGATCCTCACCTTGAAAAGCGAACAGTCCTGTAACTCCACCTTCTCTTTACCTGGACCTGCTCCTCTCACATCAAGGGCCTGCTTTCCTGAGAATTCCTATTTGGAATTCTCCTTATGTGATCACAGTACTTTCAGGACGTACAAGAACAGACAGTAAGCAACTCCATAAGACCCCACCGTTTTGGCTGGGTTCTTCCATGTGTCCTTATTTATTGTCCTTTTAAAATTTAAAAAAATTTTTTTATTTTTATTAAGTCATATGTACATAGATCATGAATACATTTATGCCTTTGTGGGATTCAATGTGTTGATTATTTGTACCAAAGTGGAGTGCTTACATCCTATATTGTCCTTAAATTTAAATCTATCAGAACCTGGGATTCCTCCATCTACTCAACTGAATTCACTCTTCTTAAGACTCTAGATGATCTCTATGTATTGTAGTGGGTATCTCCTCAGTGTTCATTCATAGAGGTCCTCGTCTTGGCTTCTGTCTCTTAATTAAAGGTTTACAGAGAAACTCCACATCTCTAAAAAACTTGACCAGTTTCTTTTCTGTAAGCCTTTCAGAGAAGTGTCCATGTCCTGGGAGTGATGTGATGTTGGGAAACTGCAACACAAGGCAGAGAGCCCAGGACAGATGTTACACGGTCGGAGAAAAAACACACCAATCTCTTTCTTCACTTCACCAGCCAGGCAAAGGGTAATTCTAGAAGTTTTACTTTCTACAGAAAAGGATAGAGCCAGATGATTTTGTGAGTTATTTATCTTTTGAGGCTATCTGATTTTGCTTATGTAGATGATCATATTGTCACCAAGCACTGTTTCTTTCTTTCTTAAATTTACACTCGTCAATTATTTTGGTATTCTGATTGTTTTGGTTATATATTCCAAATGAATTTGGTGTTTGGGATCCAGACTCCTTTTTATCACTTGAGATACACTTTATGGTAGTAGAAAAAAATGAATTAAACAACTCATGGTCAGTCTCAGTCTGGAAAGAGCACAACAATGTGGGCTCTAGTTATTCAGCTCAGGGATTTAGTCCCAGCTGTATCACTTACTGTGTGAACTTGAGCACATTAGCTAACTATATGAGCATTAGGCTCTGCATCTGTGAAGTGGGCTTAATAAACCTGTCTTATAGATCTGGTGGAATGTGGTTAATGTGTGTAAAGCACCTGGTACAGTGCGTGGAGTGCATTGAAACTTTAAGCAATGTTTATTTGTCAGGCTCTGTGGCTCATGCCTGTAATCCTAGCACTCTTGAGATGTCAGGGCAGGTAGATTCCTTGATCTCAGGAGTTTGAGGCCAGCCTGAGCAAGAGCGAGACCCCATTCTTTATGAGAAATAGAAAAATTACCCAGGCATCATGGCAGGCACCTGTAATCCAAGCTACTTGGGAGCCTGAGGCAAGAGAATAGCTTGAACCCCAGAGTTTGGAGTTACTCTGAGCTGTAATGACACCAGTGTATTCTAACTAGGGCGAGAGAGTGAGACTCTATCTCAAAACAAAGAAAAAGCAATGCTTGTTATTACTATGATTATTCCAACCACAGAAGATAGCATCTACTTTGCTGATTTTTTTTAGTCCAGGGGATAAAGAGAATATATAACAATCCAGGATATGGAACAAGGAATCAGTCCAGAATTCTGCTTACAAAGAAACTCTAAGTAAATTTTCCCTGCTAAATCATGTTTTGAATGTGGAGGTGTCTTTCCCAGCTGAATACAACTCAAATCTTCTAAGATTTGATTCAAAGACTAACTCTGGCATTTCACCTAAACCACTTCTGTTTCCATTAATTTCACTACCACCCCAAATCTAGAGGTCCCTTAGAATTTGCCAAACCACATTTAAAAAGTAAAAGAATTTAAATGTCCTTCTAATGGAATGAGTTCTGGCTCCCCAGCAGATGGCAGAGTATTAGCCCAGAGGCTTCTGATTTTCCAGTCTCAAAAGAATATCTCTTATTTTTCAGAAAATTCCTGGAAACAATGTACATAAAATACCTTGTTTGTGCACTAGGTCCACCTGCACTGGGACAAGAGCATAGGGACACTTTCCATCCCTTCCCCAGGCGGAGGTTCTCTCTTGTTTTCTCATAATTTCAAAGTAACTATTAAAGGTACTTGTCCATTTGGGGGCTATTCTCTCAACTCTGAGACCCACCATTTGAGTGTCTGACCCCTGTTTAATACCCCCACAGCCTCATCTAGTCACCACATTGCTAACTTAAAATTACCTCCCATGGCAAGATAATATGGTGCCCAAATTCTCAAATTATCTTGCCTCAGGATGCTTATACTAGATACCCATCTAGAACCATGCTCCCTACTTCCCTTCTCTTTTTTTTTCTTTTTGCAGTTTTTGGCCAGGGCTGGCAGCACCTCCAGCATATGGGGCCAGCGCCCCACACCTTTGAGCCACAGGTGCCGCCCACTTCTCTTCTCTTTTTACTTGTCTTTAGATCTTAGGGAGGATCTCATCACCTTGTTTATATGATAGCTGCTTTTAGATTCTAAAATTCTATGGGCAGGGCTTGGGTTTATTTTTCTTAGCTTCTCCAATATTAACCAGGAAACTTCTGAAGAATAGCTGCTTAATTAATATTTGAGCAATTAAAGTCCAAATATGCAAGGAATCAAATTTATTGCTATTTAATTTCTCCTACATTTCTGAAAAATCTAAGCCAATCTAAGGCACATATACTTCCATTTTACAAAGAAAGACCAAAAGGAATAAAACTTGACCATCCTTTACTTTTTCTTTTCTACCTCATGAACCCTCCAACTTTATTGTGGGGTCATTTCATTTTTCACAAAATCTATATTCCAATGCAATTTTATTTTGTTCTGATCATAAGAAAAGATTTGAGGATTTTCTAATTGTTTTACAGAATACCCAATTCTCACTTTTCAATATGATATAGATTAATAAGTGTATAATCTGTGCCATCTAGAAACTTAGGTTCTGAAGCTAAATAAGCCTTTAATTAAAAGAAAGAACATTTTAAATTAGGAAAAAGAACAGATAAATCTCCAACTCACCCATATTGTACAGGAACACAAATATGTTGTGCATGGTATTTCCACTAGCCCCACTTTGACCCTCCACTAATTAGAAGGTTAACTTTTCTTTTTTGAAATCAAAGGTTAAGAACATGCCTCACATTTTACTAGGAATTGGAGAGGCTGCTGGACATGACACTGGAACATGCTCTGGGTTTGGCTGTACTGCCAGGCTTGGCTGTAACACTGGCTAAGGTTCTCTCTCTCTCTCTCTCCTCTCAAAGTCTCCTTATAATGAAATGGGAAGACAATAAGGATGATATCATTGACCTTGGCCAAAGCCTCACACATTCTTGAATTGGAAGAGGATACCTGGGAAGGGTGAGGTCTAGGAGAACAGAGGTCTTCTCAAGGAGACCCCAAGGACACACCTGCAAGGTACTCTCCATGGTGACTCAGCTCTTAGGAATTTGTAGACTTAACTTCCTGAGACCTGGAAATTTCTGCTTCTGTAAAATCCTGTAATTTTGTGTGGGCTGGAATAGCATCTCCCACTTGATTCAAAATGACCAGTGAGAAAGGTACCCGTGGGTTGGAACTTTTTAACTGGAGATAAAAAGGGAAAGACCAAGCCAGTTGGGGAGCTCAGCCATTTCAAATTCTTCTATGATGTTTGTTAGCTCTGCCGGCTAAATAAGAACCTTTTTCCTCTTAAATATGGTGTTTTGGTGCTCTTTCTTTCCATTGGGCCTTGTCTCCTGCAATATTTTTGGTTCCCTGACCAGGAAATGAGACCACCCAAGAAGAGAACAGGCTTAGATACACCTGGTAGTTGCTGCCAATCCTCTGGACACCCATGTGGGGGCCCCTGATCAGTCTGGGTGACGTGAACCCCTGAGCACACCAGGGAGGCAGTTTGGTCTCCCTGTGTGGATGCCTTGACTGGGTGAAGAAAGGACCGCCTCAGCGGGTCTTCAGGAGTCAAACACCAGGAGGAACTGGCACACAGGAACTGGGAGACATTCAAGACAAGGTATGATCCATGGGGTTCCCACTATTTGAGTGGAAGTGGGGTTCTCATCAATCTCTGTGTGTTAGATTGTGGCAAGACTGATGAGAGGTGTGTGAGAAAATGTGGGTGTGGTGTGACTGGGCCTAAGGGAATGTTGGTTTGCCTCTTATGGCTAAGTGGCAGTTCGAGTGGGAAATAGAGGCTCCCCAGGTTAGGAAAAGGTTGGAATTGCGTGCATGTGAGTGCTTGGAGACTGAGATGGCTAACAATAGTTGGGGTTTCATGCCCCCCTTCACAGGGCCAACTGATTGTGTGAGTGACCCCCTTTTCCCTGCTCTAACTTTGTCCCCTGGCCATTCTGAGAGAAACTGGAAGTTGCGTGTTTTCTACTTTCTGTCTGGGACACAGGTCTAGGTCTTGGTGGCCACATGGCCATGTGAGACTTAGGGAGAGGGAGAATGAAAAGACACCAGGAAGGATGACTGTGTTGTGGTTTTGTTACTGGAATTTCTTCAGTGAGTCCTTGGTCTCAGGGATTCTGGAATTGAGCCCATGGGCCACAGATCAGTGATAAAATGTGATTTTGTTGGACGGAGGGGTGTGCAGAGGGAGTGGAGAGTGCCAGAGGGAGGAGGCCCAAGTCAGAGGTCTCCTGCATGGGTCCTTTGTCTAGGGGTAAATATTGGCCCTAAGAGAGATTTTGGCCAGGACTTTGTAGATGGAAAAACACCTTTACAAACTGAATGAGTGTTTTAACAAATAAATGAATGCAGTCCCTCCCCTTGGGCAAGGTTATTAGGTCTTTCCAGTTTTTTATTTTAACAGGATGATTTGTTTTTTTTAAGTCATTTACATTTTCCAATGATACTGTAAGACCAAAGATATGTCTTTTGTCTGTGCTACTTCCCCATATTGTCTATGCCACTTCTCCGTAGACAACTCTGTACAGATACTATAAAATAAAGCTGATTTTGTGCTTTGGTGCTGGCTGCAGCCATCAGCTCAATCAGACCTCTCAAACCCCCCTCAAAAAAAATATGTACACCATAATGGTCAATAACATTGTTGATGCTGCTTTGACCGTGACAATAAAAGTAACAAAGGGAAGCAGGAGGGCAGAGGAGCTCTTTGAGGAGATTTCCTTGCTGTTCTATGGAATTGCTTGCTGGCTTTTCTGTAAATAAAAGCACAATTGTTGATCTCTCATCCCTTTCTCCGTGGACTGGCTGGGGTGACAGGCAGATGGACTCCTTGTTTGGTAGCAGTTTGGTTAAATGTCAGCCTTGGGGGAACTGGCCAAGCATATGAGTGAACTCTGAGTAGTCTTTCTTACAGCAGTGTGTGAACCTACAATTATCTTTAAAATTTCAGTGCAAAAGGCCAGGTGTGATGGCTCACATCTGTAATCCTAGCATTCTGGTAGGACGAGACTGGTGGATTGCCTGAACTCATGAGTTTGAGACCAAACTGAGCCAAAGCCAGAGGAAGACCTCGTCTCTAAAAAGCAATAAACAACAACAACAAAAACGCTGAGGGTTGTGGTGGGCACCTGTAGTCTCAGTTATTTGGGAGGCTGAGGCAAGAGAGTCACTTAAGCCCAAGAGTTTGAAGTTGCTGTGAGCTGTGATGCCACAGCACTCTACTGAAGGTGACAAAGTGAGACTGTCTCAAAAAAAATTTTTTTTCAGTGCGAAACCATGAACCTGCCAAGATAAATGAGATGTAAATTTAAAAAAAGAAAAAAAGAAAAGAAAAAATTAATTTGTATGCTCCAAACATTAGCTATGAAAGTGTTACAATGTAAGAGGACATCTGTGCACTGCAGAGGCTAGGGGTGTAAATAGCTCATCAGAGGCCATCCATTCTTATTACTTAAGGAAGGGAAGGGCCGTGACTTTTGGTGAATCTTGGTAAAGGTACCAAGAACCCAACTATCCGTTGGAAATAGAGGTGTCAACAGCATTATTTATAATAAAACAAAATATTGGGAACAATCTGAAATTCCATCATTTATGAAAATAATCAATACATGTAACATTTATACTGTGGAATATCCTGTAGCCATTTAAACAAAGATAAAAGGGAGTATACACCTTTGTAAGATACAAGGAAAAGAAGGGGCTGTGTGGACTTTAGAGTATCCAAAGTATTATATAAGGTCGGACAATTAAGTTCTTAAACTCATCCTAGAAAAAATGCTACATACCTCACTGCTGAATATCACTATGGTCACCTTCGAAGTACTCCCCATGGCCCTCTGGTGACTACAGTGATTTTCAGCAATGAGGTATGTAGCACTTTCTCCCTCATTTTTTTTTTCTTTGTAATTCTTTTTTTTTTTTTATTGTTGGGGATTCATTGAGGGTACAATAAGCCAGGTTACACTGATTGCAATTGTTAGGTAAAGTCCCTCTTGCAATCATGTCTTGCCCCCATAAAGTGTGACACACACCAAGGCCCCACCCCCTTCCTCCGTCCCTCTTTCTGCTTCCCCCCACCATAACCTTAATTGTCATTAATTGTCCTCATATCAAAATTGAGTGCATAGGATTCATGCTTCTCCATTCTTGTGTTGCTTTACTAAGAATAATGTCTTCCACTTCCATCCAGGTTAATACGAAGGATGTAAAGTCTCCATTTTTTTTTTTCTTTTCTTTTTTTTTTTTTATTGTTGGGGATTCATTGAGGGTACAATAAGCCAGTTACACTGATTGCAATTGTTAGGTAAAGTCCCTCTTGCAATCATGTCTTGCCCCCATAAAGTGTGACACACACTAAGGCCCCACCCTCCTCCCTCCATCCCTCTTTCTGCTTCCCCCCCCCATAAACGTAATTGTCATTAATTGTCCTCATATCAAGATTGAGTACATAGGATTCATGCTTCTCCATTTTTGTGATGCTTTACTAAGGATAATGTCTTCCACTTCCATCCAGGTCAATACGAAGGATGTAAAGTCTCCATTTTTTTTAATAGCTGAATAGTATTCCATGGTATACATATACCACAGCTTGTTAATCCATTCCTGGGTTGGTGGGCATTTAGGCTGTTTCCACATTTTGGCAATGGTAAATTGAGCTGCAATAAACAGTCTAGTACAAGTGTCCTTATGATAAAAGGATTTTTTTCCTTCTGGGTCGATGCCCAGTAATGGGATTGCAGGATCAAATGGGAGGTCTAGCTTGAATGCTTTGAGGTTTCTCCATACTTCCTTCCAGAAAGGTTGTACTAGTTTGCATAATTAACAGCAGTGTAAAAGTGTTCCCTTCTCTCCACATCCACGCCAGCATCTGCAGTTTTGAGATTTTGAGATGTGGGCCATTCTCACTGGGGTTAGATGATATCTCAGGGTTGTTTTGATTTGCATTTCTCTAATATATAGAGATGATGAACATTTTTTCATGTGTTTGTTAGCCATTCGTCTGTCATCTTCAGAGAAAGTTCTATTCATGTCTCTTGCCCATTGATATATGGGATTGTTGGCTTTTTTCATGTGGATTAATTTGAGTTCTCTATAGATCTTAGTTATCAAGCTTTTGTCTGATTGAAAATATGCAAATATCTTTTCCCATTGTGTAGGTTGTCTCTTTGCTTTGGTTATTGTCTCCTTAGCTGTACAGAAGCTTTTCAGTTTAATGAAGTCCCATTTGTTTATTTTTGTTGTTGTTGTAATTGCCATGGCAGTCTTCTTCATGAAGTCTTTCCCCAGGCCAATATCTTCCAGTGTTTTTCCTATGCTTTCTTTGAGGATTTTTATTGTTTCATGCCTTAAATTTAAGTCCTTTATCCATCCCGAATCAATTTTTGTGAGTGGGGAAAGGTGTGGGTCCAGTTTCAGTCTTTTACATGTAGACATCCAGTTCTCCCAACACCATTTATTGAATAGGGAGTCTTTCCCCCAAGGTATGTTCTTGTTTGGTTTATCGAAGATTAGGTGGTTGTAAGATGTTAGCTTCATTTCTTGGTTTTCAATTCGATTCCAAGTGTCTATGTCTCTGTTTTTGTGCCAGTACCATGCTGTCTTGACCACTATGACTTTGTAGTACAGACTAAAATCTGGTATGCTGATGCCCCCAGCTTTATTTTTATTACTAAGAAGTGCCTTAGCTATACAGGGTTTTTTCTGATTCCATACAAAACGCAGAATCATTTTTTCCAAATCTTGAAAGTATGATGTTGGTATTTTGATAGGAATGTCATTGAATAGGTAGATTGCTTTGGGAAGTATAGACATTTTAACAATGTTGATTCTTCCCATCCATGAGCATGGTATGTTCTTCCATTTATTAATATCCTCTGCTATTTCCTTTCTGAGGATTTTATAGTTTTCCTTATAGAGGTCCTTCACCTCCTTCATTAGGTATATTCCTAGGTATTTCATTTTCTTTAAACTATGGTGAAGGGAGTTGTGTCCTTAATTAGCTTCTCATCTTGAGTGTTATTGGTGTATACAGAGGCTACTGACTTGTGGACATTGATTTTATATCCTGAAACATTACTGTATTTTTTGATGACTTCTAGGAGTCTTGTGGTTGAGTCTTTGGGGTTCTCTAAGTATAAGATCATGTCGTCAGCAAAGAGGGAGAGTTTGACCTCCTCTGCTCCCATTTGGATTCCCTTTATTTCCTTGTCTTGCTTAATTGTATTGGCTAGAACTTCTAGCACTATGTTCAATAGTACAGGTGACAGAGGACAACCTTGTCTGGTTCCAGTTCTAAGAGGAAAAACTTTCAGTTTTACTCCATTCAGTAAAATATTGGCTGTGGGTTTATCATAGATAGCTTCAATCAGTTTTAGAAATGTGCCACCTATGCACATTTCTAAATGTATGTACTCTTCAGTGTTCTAATTAGAAAAGGATGCTGGATTTTATCAAATGCTTTTTCTGCATCTATTGAGAGGATTATGTGATCTTTATTTTTGCCTCTGTTCATATGGTGGATAACGTTTATGGACTTGCATATGTTAAACCAGCCTTGCATCCCTGGGATGAAGCCTACTTGATCATGATGAATGAATTTTTTGATGATAAGCTGTAATCTATTGGCTAGGATTTTGTTGAGAATTTTTGCATCTATATTCATGAGTGAGATTGGTCTGAAATTCTCCTTTTTGTTTGGGTCTTTTTCTGGTTTTGGTATCAGGGTGATGTTTGCTTCATAGAATGTGTTGGTGAAGATTCCTTCTTCCTCAATTTTTTGGAATAATTTCTGCAGTACAGGAATAAGCTCTTCCTTGAAGGTTTGATAGAATTCTGGAGTGAAGCCATCTGGACCAGGGCATTTTTTGGTTGGAAGATTTTTTATTGTTTCTTTGATCTCAGTGCTTGAAATCGGTCTGTTCAGGAGCTCTATTTCTTCCTGGCTGAGTCTAGGGGGAGGGTGTGATTCCAAATATTTTTCCATTTCCTTCACATTGTGAAATTTCTGGGCATAGAGTTTCTGGTAGTATTCAGAGATGATCTCTTGTATCTCTGTGGGATCAGTTGTTATTTCCCCTTTATCGTTTCTTATTGAGGTTATTAGAGATTTTACTTTTCTATTTCTAGTTAGTCTGGCCAATGGTTTATCTATTTTATTTATTTTTTCAAAAAACCAACTCCTTGTTCCATTAATTTTCTGAATGATTCTTTTGTTTTCAATTTCATTGATGTCTGATTTGATTTTGGATATTTCTTTTCTTCTACTGAGTTTAGGCTTAGATTGTTCTTCTTTTTCCAATTCCATAAGATCTCTTGTGAGATTGTTGATGTGCTCTCTTTCTGTCTGTCGAATGTAGGCATCTAAAGTGATGAATTTTCCTCTCAAAACTGCTTTTGCAGTATCCCACAGGTTTTGGTAGCTTGTGTCTTCGTTGTTGTTATGCTCAAGGAAGTTAATGATTTCCTGTTTTATTTCTTCCTGCACCCATCTGTTATTCAACAGAAGATTGTTTAATTTCCATGCCTTTGGGTGGGATTGAGTGTTTTTGTTAGAGTTGAGTTCCACCTTTAGTGCCTTATGGTCTGAGAAGATACAAGGTAAAATTTTAATTCTTTTGATTCTGTTGATATTTGTTTTGTGTGCCAGGATATGATCAATTTTGGAGAATGTTCCATGGGGTGATGAGAAGAATGTATATTCTTTATCTTTGGGATGGAGTGTTTTATATGCGTCTATCAAGCACAGTTGTTCTAGGGTCTCATTTAAATCTCTTATATCTTTGTTTAATTTCTGTTTATAGGATCTGTCCAGCTCTGTAAGAGGAGTGTTAAAGTCCCCTGTTATGATGGTATTATCAGATATCATATTGCTCAGACTGAGTAAGGTCTGTTTCAAGAATCTGGGAGCATTTAAATTGGGTGCATAAATATTTAGAATTGAAATGTCTTCTTGTTGTATTTTTCCCTTGACCAATATAAAGTGACCATCTTTGTCTTCTTTGACTTTAGTTGCTTTAAATCCACATGTATCTGAAAATAAGATTGCAATTCCTCTTTTCTTCTGAATGCCATTTGTCTCAAAAATTGTCTTCCAACCCTTGACTCGGAGCTTTAATTTGTCTTTTGAAGCCAGGTGTGTTTCTTGCAGACAGCAAATGGATGGCTTGTGTTTTTTAGTCCAGTCAGGCAATCTACGTCTCTTCAGTGGGGAATTCAAGCCATTAACATTTATTGAGATAATTGATAAGTGTGGTAGTATTCTATTTGTCTTATTTTGTGAGAGTCCATTGCTTAGTTTTATCTTTTGCATCAGTGTGAAGGTTAGGTTCTGTCCTTTAATCTGAGTTCTTACTTTGCTGCTGATCCATTGTGGTGGTCAGTGTGCAGAACAGGTTGAAGTATTTCCTGTAGAGCTGGTCTTGTTGTGGCGAATTTCCTCAATGTTTGTATATCCGTAAATGATTTGATTTCTCCATCAATTTTTAAGCTTAGCTTAGCAGGGTACAGAATTCTGGGATGGAAATTGTTCTGTTTAAGTAGATTAAAGGTAGATGACCATTGTCTTCTTGCTTGGAAAGTTTCATTAGAGAAGTCTGCAGTCACTCTGATGGAATTACCCCTGTAGGTCAACTGGCGCTTAATCCTGGCAGCTTGCAGAATCTTTTCTTTTGTCTTGACTTTGTACAGGTTCATCACAATGTGTCTTGGAGAAGCTCGGTTAGAGTTGAGGCGACCTGGGGTCCGATATCCCTCTGAAAGCAGTGTGTCAGAATCTTTGGTGATATTTGGGAAATTTTCTTTTATAATATTTTCTAGTATGGCTTCCATTCCTCTGGGGCATTCTTCTTCCCCTTCTGGAATTCCTATAACTCGTATGTTGGAATGCTTCATAAAGTCCCATAATTCTGGCAGTGAACGTTCTGCTTCCTCTCTCTTCTTTTCTGCCTCTTTTACTATTTGAGTTATCTCAAGAACTTTGTGTTCTACCTCTGAAATTCTTTCTTCTGCATGGTCTAACCTGTTGCTGATACTTTCCATTGCATCTTTAAGTTCCCTAATTGACTGTTTCAGTTCCTTCAGCTCTGCTATATCCTTTTTATATTCTTCATATCGTTCATCTCTTATTTGATTCTGTTTTGGATTTCCTGTTGGTTATTTTCCACTTTATTAGCAGTTTCCTTCATTGTTTCCATCATTTCTTTCATTGTTTTCAACATGTGTATTCTAAATTGCCTTTCTGTCATTCCTAACATTTCTTTATAGGTGGAATCATCTGCAGTAGCTACCTCATGGTCCCTTGGCGGGGTTGTTCTGAACTGGTTCTTCATGTTGCCTGGAGTTTTCTGCTGATTCTTCCTCATGAGTGATTTCTTTTATCTGTTTCTTTGCCCTAATTTTCCTTTCACTTCCTCTTGCTCTTTAAGTTCTCCTGCCTGTGTACTAAGGGTTACAGGACCAGAAGGGTGAGAAGGATGAAGAGCATAAAAGGGATGAAAGAAAGGAGGACCGAGTAATAAGAAAAAAAAAAAAAAGAAAAATAGAGAAAGGAGAGGGGGTGGGTAAAGGGAATATTGACAAAAAGAAGAGAAGCACAGTAAGAGGGAGACAGAGCAATATAGGTGTACATTAGGGTACTTTGACAGAACCTTAAAAAAATTCCCACCTTCTGGGGGTGCCCAGTTGGGTGGTTCCCTTGAGGTCAGCAGCTCTTTGCTAAGTTGATCAGACACAGTACCCCACCTCCACCAAGTAGAGAGGAAAGACAAAAATGCTATAAATCAAACCAAAACAAGCAAACAGAAAACTTTAAGGGATAAAATTGGGTGAAAAACCAAATAATAGCGGTAGAAACACTAGCAAAAATGAAGTTCTAGTTATTGAAAAAGGCAGCAATGGGAAATTATAATTAAACTAGGAAAATGGAGAAAGAAAATGGATCTGTATGGAAAAGGTTGAAATTAAAAAACAAAACAACATCAACAACATCAAAATAAACAAAAAAAACCCAAACAAAAACAAACAAAAAAAAAAACCACACACAACCAAAAACAAAGCAGTATGTATATGTTATTGTATATTGTCTGGGCAACACATGGTCTTCTGGGGTATGAGATGTTAATCACAGTTGTGATACGACTGGAGGCTGCTGATTTCTCAAACCCCAGCAGGTAGACACCCTAAATCTCTCTTCAGCCCACTTAAAAGGCACTTTGAACTTGTAAACTTGCTGAGCAGAAGCTTTCCCAGGAAAGTGCTTGTCGCTGGAATCACTGCTGAAGTAGCTATCCACTTACCCAGTGTGCCAAATCCGGTCTCACTCTGCCCCTGAGGGTTAGGGCTGCAAGGAGACTCAGACCCCACCTTTAGGCTACTTGGTCACTGGGTTACCAGCTCCCACCCGATTCTAGCTCTGCGACCCTGAGGGCGGAGCTTGCCGGGGCAGATCGCTCACAATGGCTCCCTGTGACCCACAGCCAAACACTATTAGCTCCGTCTGGCTCAGCGGCTCAGACTGGGGCCCTAGACAACGGCCAAAGTTCTCCGCACTCCTGCTCAGGCTCTCCCCAAGGCAGTTCAACTGAGTGCCAAGTCCAAAGACACCAAAACAGTTCACAGGTAAGGCCTTTCCGGTTTGTAGTCTCACTGCTACTGAACTTACAGTTGCGGGCGGGTTTAGACCGATTGAACACACGCGACCACTTGGCGTTTTCCCACTGTTTTAGTCCTCCTCTTGGGGTCCAGAAGTCTCTTGCTGACTCCCTGTATCTTCACAGTGGTGATGATAGGCAGATCCCACCAGCCAGAGATGCCTGTAGTCCTATCTCCCCAGACTCATGGTGCCCAGATGCAAGGAAGCTGTTACTCGGCCGCCATCTTGCTCTGCCTCCTCCCTCCTTTTTTTTGAAGATGTGTCACACACTGAGACTCCTCCCCCTCCCCCTTCTCTCTCTCTGCTCTTCCTTTCTCCCACTCCTTCCCTCCTTCTCTCTTTCTTTGCTTTCCTCTTCCCCCAACCCCCACCGTGTACTAGGCCATTAGTTGTCCTCATATCAAAATTGAATACATAGGATTCATGCTTCTCCATTCTTGTCATACTTCACTAAGAATAATGTGTTCCACTTCCATCCAGGTTAATACAAAGGATGCAAAGTCTCCATTTTTTTAATGGCTGAATAGGATTTCATGGTACACATATACCACAGCTTTTTAATCCATTCCTGGGTTGGGGGGCATTTAGGCTGTTTCCACATTTTGGCAATTGTAAATTGAGCTGCAATAAACAGTGTAGTACAAGTGTCCTTATGATAAAAGGACACTGCTCTAAACAGAAATTTAGAGCAGTGGCTCTCAGCAGTGTCCTTCTGGATAGATGCCCAGTAATGGGATTGCAGGATCAAACAGGAAGTCTAGGTTGAGTTCTTTGAGGTTTCTCCATACTTTTTTCCAAAAAGGTCGTATTAGTTTACAGTCTCACCAACAGTGTAAAAATATTCCTTTCTCTCCACATCTGCACCAACATCTGCAGTTTTGAGATTTTGTGATGTGGGACATTCTCACTGGAGTTAGAGGATATCTCAGGGTGGTTTTGATTTGCATTTCTCTAATAATAAGGACGAGGAGCATTTTTTCATATGTTTGCTAGCCATTCGTATATCTTCTTGAGAGAAGGTTTTGTTCATCTCGCTTCCCCATTGATATATGGGGTTATTGGCTTTTTACATGTGGATTAATTTAAGTTCTTTATAGATCCTAGTTATTAAGCTTTTGTCTGATTCAAAATATGGAAATATCCTTTCCCAGTGTGTAGTTTGTCTATTTGCTTTGGTGTGGTCTCCTTAGCTGTATGGAAGCTTTTCAGTTTAATTAAATCCTGTTTGTTTATATTGGTTGTTATTGCAATTGCCATGGCAGTCTTCTTCATAAAGTCTTTCCTCAGGTCGACAACTTCCAGTGTTTTCCCTATGCTTTCTTTGAGAATTTTTATCCTTTCATGCCTTAAATTTAAGTCCTTTATCCAGCCTGGACAACCTTGCCTAGTTCCAGTTCTAAGTGGAAAAGCTTTCAGTTTTACTCCATTCAGTAAAATATTACCTCTGGGTTTGTCATAGATAACTTCCATCAGTTTAAGGAATGTGCCACCTATGCCTATACTCTTCAGTGTACTAATTAGAAAAGGATGCTGGATTTTATCAAATGCTTTTTCAGCATCTATTGAGAGGATCATATGGTCTTTGTTTTTGCTTCTGTTGATATAGGGAACAACATTTATGGACTTGGGTATATTAGACAAGCCTTGTGTCCCTGGCATGAAACCTACTTGATCATAATGTATGACTTTTTTGATGATAAGTTGTAGTCTATTGGGTAGGATTTTGTTGAGAATTTTTGCATCTATATTCATTACTGAAATCGGTCTGAAGTTCTCTTTTTTAGTTGGGTCTTTTCCTGGTTTTGGTATCAGGGTGATTTTTGCTTCATAGCACATGTTGGGGAAGATTCCTTCCTTGTCAATTTTGGAACAATTTCTGCAGTATAGGAATAAGTTCTTCTTTGAAGGCTTGATAGAATTCTGGTGTGAAGCCATCAGGACCAGGGCATTTTTTTGTTGGGAGATTCTTAATTGTTTCTTTGATCTCAGTGCTTGAAATTGGCCTGTTCAGGAGATCTATTTCTTCCTGGCTAAGTCTAGGGAGAGGGTGTGATTTCTTCCTAGCTAAGTCTAGGGAGAGGGTGTTATTCCAAATATTGACCCATTTCCTTCACATTGTCAAATTTCTGGGCATGGCGTTTCTGGTCATATTCAGAGATAATCTCTTATATCTCTGTGGCATCAGTTGTTATTTCCCCTTTATCATTTCTGATTGAGGTTATTAGAGATTTACCTTTTTACTTCTAGTTAGTCTGGCCAAAGGTTTATCAATTTTATTTATTTTTTCAAAAAACCAACTCCTTATTTCATCAAGTTTCTGAATGATTCTTTTGTTTTCAATTTAATTAATCTCTGATTTAATTTTGGATATTTCTTATCTTCTACAAGGTTTAGGCTTAGATTGTTCTTCTTTTTCCAATTCCATAAGATGGCTTGTGAGCTTGTTGATGCACTCTCTGTTTTTCGAATGTAGACTTCTAAAGCGATAAATTTTCTTCTCAGGACTGCTTTGCTGCATCCCACAGGTTTTGGTAGCTTGTGTCTTCATTGTTGTTATGCTCAAGGAAATTAGTGATTTCCTTTTGTATTTATTCCTGCACCCATCTGTTATTCAGCACAAGGTTGTTTAATTTCCATGCCTTTATGTGGGGTGGAACATTTTTGTTGGAGTTGAATTGCACCTTTAGTGCCTTGTGGTGTGAGAAGATGCAAGGTAGAATTTCAATTCCTTTGATTCTGTTGAGGTTTGTTTTGTGTCCTAGGATATGATCAATTTTGGAGAATGTTCCATGGGGTGATGAGAAGAATGTATATTCTTTATCTTTAATATGGAGTGTTCGATATATATATCTATCAAGCACAGTTGTTCTAGGGTCTCATTTAAGTCTCTTATATCTTTGTTTAATTTCTGTTTAGAGCAGTGGTTCTCGGCCTGTGGGTCACGACCCCTTTTTAATAATGAAAATACATTGCAGCATTAGGAAGTTTGAGAGCCACTGGTTTAGAGGATTTGTCCAGCTCTGTGAGAGGAGTGTTAAAGTCCCCTGTTATTATGGTGTTATAGAATATCATATTTATTTATTTTTTTCAAAAAACAAGACTAAGTACGGTCTGTTTCAAGAATCTGGGAGCATTTAAGTTGGGTGCATAACTATTTAGAATTGAAATGTCTTCTTGTTGTATTTTTCCCTTGACCAATATGAAGTGACCATCTTTGTCTTTTTTGACTTTAGTTGCTTTAAATCCACATGTATCTGAAAATAAGATTGCAACCCCTCTTTTCTTCTGGATTCCGTTTGCCTGAAAAACTGTCTTCCAACCCTTAACTCTGAGCTTTAATTTGTCTTTTTGGGACTAAGTGTGTTTCCTGCAAACAGCAAATAGATGGCTTGTGTTTTTTAATCCCATCAGCCAATCTGTGCCTCTTCAGTGGGGAGTTCAAGCCATTAACATTTATTGAAATAATTGATAAGTGTGGTAACATTCTATTCATCTTATTTTGTAAAAATCCTTTGCCTCATTTTGTCTTTTGCATCGTTGTGAAAGCTAGGTTCTGTCCTTTAATTTCTGGGTGCTTACTTTGCTGGTGGTCCTTTGTGATGGTGAGTGTGTAGAACAGGTTGAAGTATTTCCTGTAGAGCTGGTCTTGTTGTGGCAAATTTCCTCAATGTTTACATATCAGTAAAAGATTTGATTTCTCCATCAATTTTAAAGCTTAGTTTAGCAGGATATAGAATTCTGGGCCTGAAATTTGTTCTGTTTAAGTAGATTAAAGGTGGATGACTCTTGTCATCTGGCTTGAAAAGTTTGAGTAGAGAAGTCTGTGGTCACCCTGATGGATTTGCCCCTATAGGTCAGTTGACACTTACTCCTGGCAGCTTGCAAACATTTTTCTTTTGTCTTGATTTGGACAGGTTCATCACAATGCGTCTAGAGAAGCTCTATTAGGGTTGAGGTAACCTGGGGTCTGATATCCTTGTGAAAGGAGTGTGTCAGAATCTTTGATGACATTTGGGAAATTTTCATTTATAATATTCTCTACTATGGCTTCCTTTCCTCCGAGGCCTTCTTCTTCCCCTTCTGGGATACCTATAACTCGTATGCTTAAATGCTTCATAAAGTTCCATAATTCTGTCAGTGAACGTTCTGCTTTCTCTCTCTTCTTTTCTGCCTCTGTAACTATCTGAGATATCTCAAGAGCTTTGTCCTCTACCTCTGAGATTCTTTCTTCTGCACAGTCTAATCTGCTGTTGATACTTTCTATTGCACCATTAAGTTCCCCAATTGACTGCTTCAATTCCTTCAGCTTTGCTATATCCTTTCTATATTCTTCATACCTTTCATCTCTTATTTGATTCTGTTTTTGGATTTCCTTTTGGTTATTTTCCATGTTCTCAGCAATTTCCTTCAATGTTTTCATCATCTGTATTTTTTTTTTTGTAGAGACAGAGTTTCACTTTATGGCCCTCGGTAGAGTGCCATGGCATCACACAGCTCACAGCAACCTCCAACTCCTGGGCTTAAGCAATTCTCTTGCCTCAGCCTCCTGAGTAGCTGGGACTACAGGCGCCCGCCACAACAACTGGCTATTTATTTTTGTTGCAGTTCGGCCAGTACTGGATTTGAACCCGCCACCCTCAGTATTATGGGGCCGGTGCCTTACCGACTGAGCCACAGGTGCCACCCTCAACATCTGTATTTAAAATTCCCCTTCTGTCATTTCTAGCATTTCTTTATAGGTGGAATACTCTGCAGTAGCTACCTCTTGGTCCCTTAGGGGGGTTGCTCTGGAATGGCATTTCATGTTGCCAGGATTTTTCTGCTGATTCTTCCTCACGAGTGTTTTCTTTTATCTGTTTCTTTGCCCTAATTTTCCTTTCACTTCCTCTAGGTCTTTAAGTTACTGTGCCTCTGGCCTAAAGTTTTGATGAGTCCTTTTTGGTACAGGACCAGAAGGATGAGAAGACTGAAGAGCAAGAGGGGAAAAAAAAGATTTAAAAAAGAAATAAAAAAAGGCAAGGAGAGGGGGTGAGTAAAAGGGAATATTTACAAAAAGAGAGGCTCAGAAAGAGGGAGACAGGAGTAATATAGGTGTATAGTTGGGTACTTTGACCCAACCTTAAAAACCCCCAACCTCTGGGGGTGCTGGGTTGGGTGGTTCACTTGAAGTCAGCAGCTCTTTTCCAGCCTGTTCAGACAAAGTACCCCACCTCCACCAAGTAGAGAGGAAAGACAAAAATACTATAAATCAAACCAAACCAACAAACAAAAACCCTTACAGAATAAAATTGGGGGAAAAAAACAATTAATAGGGGCAGAAACACTAGAAAAAGTGAAGTTCTAACTATTACAGAAAGCAACAGTGGAAAATTGTGTTTAAACTAGAAAAATGAAAAAAGAAAAGGAAAGAAAAAGAAAAAAGAAAAAAAAAAAAGGAAAATCTAGAGGGAAAATGAAGTTTAAAAAAAAAAATAACCCAAACCAAAAAACAAAACAGTATATATATCTTGCTGAATATTGTCTGGGCAATAGGTGATCTTCTGGGGTATGAGATGTTAATCAGAATGCTGATACAGCTGTACAAGATGGAGACTGGAGGCCTCTGCTGATTTCTCAAACCCTGCAGACTTGAGAGGCTAAATGTCTCCTTAGCTCACTTAAAAAAAAACTTTAAACTGTTATCCTTGACTAAGCAGAGGCTTTCCCAGGAAAACACTTGTCACTGGGATCTCCCCCAAGGTGGCTGCCTGCTTATCTAGTGTGCCAAAACTGGTCTCACTCTATGCCCCTAAGGCCAAGGCTGCTATCTTCCAAACACCACGTTCTTCACTCCACCCCAGCATCTTATTCTCCACCTCTGGGCTGCTCAGTCACCAGGCTACTCGCCCAAGATCTCCTGGCCAACCCTCGCACTGTGATCGTGAGGGCAAAGCCCACAGGGGCAGTTCTCACACAGTGGCTGTGTGGGCAGCCCACAGCAGAACAATTTTAGCTCCTCTCTGGCTCAACAGCTCAGTCCGGGGCCCTAGACAACACTCAAAGTCATCCGCACTCTAGCCCGGGATCTTCCAAGGAAGTTCAATTGAGTGCTCAAGTCCACCCCCCTCCAAAAAATACACTCCCCCCAAAAAGTCCCATAGATAAGGCCTTTCCTGGTTACAATCTCACTGTTGCTACAGTTACAGCTGCGGTTGGCCTCAGACCAAACAGTTGCACCCACCACTTGCCAGTTCTCCACTGTCTTTATCCTCCTTGTGGGATCCAGAAGACTCTCGCTGTCTCCCTGTGTCCCCAAAGAGATGTATCTGGGAAGATACCACTAGCCAGGGACATCCAGTGTCTTCTTTCCTCAGTATCACCACATCCAGTTGCAAAGAAGCTATTACTTGGCCACCATCTTCTCCTAAGTCTGCCCAAAGTAGGCTGCTTTCTCAGGTCTTCCCAGTTTTTGTCTAGGAAGGGGATTAGAGTGTGTGTTCCCTACTCAGGATGGAGCCACCCAAAAGGATTCAGGCTGCTTTGTTCACGACCTTGCTAGAGCTCAGAGGGTGTGGCCTGCCGGGTGTTTATGCCTAAAGATGGAAGTCTGATTTCTGATCTCACCTGAGCCTGAAAAATGGGGGTTCCCTCTCCAGCCCTGAGTGGGAAAATCCTGTATCAATGTTATATTCCATAAAATGTCTCTCATTTATAAAATATAATAATTTGGTTGTTTAAATTGTTAGGGAACCTGAGTCTGTCAAAGAATAAGATTCTTGCCTTTTAAACCTTCTAATTATCAGTTTAGCCAAGTGAATAATTAACTTCATAGTAAACTGTGATACTGCATTGTGAAAAGTGGGTTTTATTATTATTATTTTTTATTAAATCATAACTTTGTACATTGATGCATTTATGGGGCTCAGTGTACTGCTTTGATATACAATGTGAAATGCTTACATTGAACTAAGTAACACATCCATCACAATTATACTCTTTTCTTAATAGCTTTGAAATGTACCATTGCATCATGCACATTAGGTGAGGTCCCCCGAAATGCCCTCCATCCTCCCATATCCTCCCTCCCGTCTCCTCTCTCTCCTCTGCCCTTCTACTTTCTGGAGTATAGTTATGTTTTGCCATTCATATGAATGTGTATGTGTTTATATATTGACTTCACAGAGTATTGAGTACATTGGATAATTTTTTCCCATACTTGAGATGCTTTACTAAGAAGAATATGTTCTAGCTCCATCCAGGTAAACATAAAAGATGTGAAGTCTCCATCTTTTAATGGCTGCATAGTATTCCATGGTGTACATATACCACAATTTGTTAATCCATTCATGGGTTGATGGCCACTTGGGCTGTTTCCATGTCTTGGCTATTATGAATTGGGCTACAATAAACATTCTGGTGCAAATGTCTTTGTTGTAAAATAATTTTTGATCATCTGGGTATATACCTAGTAGAGGGATTGCAGGATCAAATGGTAGGTGTACTTTTCATTCCTTGAGTGTTCTCCAAACTTCTTTCCAAAAGGTCGCATTAGCTTGCATTCCCACCAGCAGTGCAGAAGTGTTTCCTTCTCTCTGCACCCATGCCAACATCTGTAGTTTTGGGATTTTGTGATGTGGACTAATCTTACTGGACTTAGATGATATCCCAAAGTGGTTTTGACTTGCATTTCTCTGATGATGAAGGATGATGAGCATTTTTTCATGAGTTTGTAGGCCATGTGCCTGTCTTCATCAGAGAAATTTCTGTTCAAGCCTCTTGCCCACATAGAAATGGGGTTATTTGTTCTTTTCTTATTGATTAGTTTGAGTTCTCTGTAGATTCTATTTATCAGACCTTTGTCAGAAGCATAACCTGCAAAAATCTTCTCCCATTCTGAAGGTTGTCTGTTTGCTTTACTTACTCTTGGCTATGCAAAAGCTTTTTAGTTTGATCAGATCCCAGTAATATATTTTTGGTGTTGCTTCAATTGCCCAGGGGGGTCCTCCTCATAAAATATTCTCCCAGGCCAATTTCTTCAGATGTTTTCCCTGCACTCTCTTCTAGTAGTTTTATAGTATCATGTCTTAAGTTTAAATCTTTAATCCAGTGAGAGTCTATCTTAGTTAATGGTGAAAGATGTGGGTCCAATTACAGTCTTCTACAGATCACCCACCAGTTCACCCAGTGCCATTTGTTCAATAGAGAGTCTTTCCCCCACTGAAAATTTTGGATAGGCTTGTTGAAGATCAAATGATGATAAGCAGCTGGGTTCATCTCTTGGTTCTCTGTTCTGTTCCATAAATCTACCTCTCTGTTTTTGTGCCAGTACCATGCTGTTTTGGTCACTATCGATTTATAGTATAGCCTGAAGTCTGGTAATGTGATACTGCCTGATTTGTTCTTATTACTGAGTGATGTATTTGCTATTCGAGGTTTTTTCTGATTCCATATAAAATGAAGTACTATTTTTTCAAGTTCTTTAAAGTATGACAATGGTGCTTTCATAGGGATTGCATTAAGTCTGTAGATTGATTTGGGTAGTATGGACATTTTAACAATGTTGATTCTTCCCAGCCATGAGCATGGTGTGTTTTTCCATTTGTTAACATCTTCAGCTATTTCTTTTCTCAGAGTTTCATAGTTCTCTTTATAGAGATCTTTCACGTCCTTTGTTAGGTAAATTTCCAGGTATTTCATCTTCTTTGGCAGTACTGTAAAAGGAATAGAGTCCTTGACTATATTTTCAGCTTGACTATTGTGGTCATATATAAAAGCTACTGATTTGTAAGTACTGATTTTTTATCCTGAGATGCTGCTGTATCCTTGATCATGTCTAAGAGTTTTGAAGTTGAGTCCTTGGGATTTTCCAGGTATAGGATCATATCATCAGCAAAGAGAGTTTGATCTCCTCTGACCCTATTTGGATACCTTTGACCACCTTCTCTTGCCTGATTGTGATGTCTAAGACTTCCGTTACAATGTTTAATAGCAGTGGAGACAGTGGGCATCCTTGCTTAGTTCCTGATCTGAGTGGAAATGTTTCAATTTTACACCATTAGATATATTGCCTGTGGTTTGCTGTAGATGGCCTCTATCAGTTTAAGAAATGTCCCTTCTATGCTTATTTTCTTAAGTATTCTGATCATGAAAAGATGCTGGATATTATCCAAGGCTTTTTCTGCATCAATTGAGAGAATCATATGGTCTTCATTTTTTATTTTACTGATGTGATGTATTATATTTATAGATTTGAGTATGTTGAACCAACCCTGTAACCCTGGAATAAAATGAACTTGATCATGGTGTATAATTTTTATGATGTATTCTTGAATTCTGTTTGCTAAGATCTTATTGAATATTTATGCATTGATATTTATTAATGATATTGGTCTATAATTTTGTTTCTTTGTTGGATCCTTTCCTGGTTTAGGGATCAGGGTGATGTTTGCTTCATAGACTGTGTTGGGAAGTATTCCTTCTTTTTCTATGCTTTGGAAAAGGTTGTACAATATAGGTACTAGCTCCTCTTGAAAGGTTTGATAGAATTTGAATGTGAAGCCATCTGGTCCTGGACTTTTCTTTTTTGGGAGATTTCATAATGTTGATGCTATATCTGTGATTGATATAGGTCTTTTCAAGATTTTTTTAATTAAATCATAGCTGTGTACATTAATGCGATCATGGGGTACAATGTGCTGGTTTTATATACAATTTGAATTTTTTCATCAAACTGGTTAACATAGCCTTCACTGAATTTTCTTAGTTATTGTGTTAAGACATTTATATTCTACACTTAGTAAATTTAACATGTACCCTTGTAAAATGCACTGTAGGTGTGGTTCCACAAATTATCCTTCCTCCACCCATCGTCCCCCCTCTCCTCCCCTCTGTCTCTCCTTTCTCCTTCTTCTTGGGTTCTTCTCCTATAATTGGGTTATAGCTTTAATATGAAAGCTATAAATTGGTTTCATAATAGGGCTGAGTACATTGGATACTTTTTCTTCCATTCTTGAGATACTTTGCTAAGAAGAATATATTCCGGCTCCATCCATGTAAACATGAAAGAGTTAAAGGTTCCATCTTTTTTTAAAGCTGCATAATATTCCATGGTGTACATATACCACAATTTATTAATCCATTTGTGGATTGATGAGCACTTGGGCTTTTCCCATGAATTAGCAATTAATAAAAATTCTGGTACAAATATCTTTGTTATGATGTGATTTTTGGTCTTCTGGGTAATGCCTAGTAGAGGAATTATAGGATTGAATGGCAGATCTATTTTTAGATCTCTAAGTGTTCTCCAAACATCTTTCCAAAAGGAATGTATTAATTTGCATTCCAACCAGCAGTGTAGAAGTGTTCCCTTTTCTCCACATCCATGCCACATCTCTGGTCTCGCGATTTTGTGATATAGGCTAACCTTACTGGAGTTAGATGATATCTCAAAGTAGTTTTGATTTGCATTTCTCTGATGATTAAAGATGATGAGCATTTTTTCATATGTCTGTAGGCCGTGTGCCTGTGTTCTTCAGAGAAGTTTCTCTTCAAGTCCCTTGCCCAGCCTGCGATGGGATCACTTGTTCTTTTCTTGCTAATGCGTTTGAGTTCTCTGTGGATTCTGGTTATTAAACCTTTGTCAGAGACATAACCTGCAAATATCTTCTCCCATTCTGAGGGCTGTTTGCTTGCTTTACTTACTGTGTTCTTGGCTGTGCAGAAGCTTTTTAGTTTGATTAGGTCCCAGTAGTGTATCAAAAAACCAACTTTTTTATTTATTGACTTGTTCTGTAATTCCTTTATTTCCAATTTCATTTAATTCTGCTCTAGTTTTGGTTATTTCTTTTCTTCTGCTAGGTTTGGGATTGGAATGTTCCTCCTTTTCCAGTGGCTTGAGATGTCCCATTAAGTTGTTAACTTCCTCTCTTTCCTTCCTCTCTTTCCATTCTCTTGGGGAAGGCTTGCAGTGCTATAAATTTTTCTCTTAGGACTGCGTTTGCAGTATCCCAGATGTTCTGATAATTCGTGTCTTCATTATCATTTTGTTCCAAAAATTTGGTAATTTCTTTGTTAATCTTGTCTGTTACCCAGCTATCATTTAGTATAAGGTTATTTAGTTTCCACGTCTTTGTGTGAGTATGCAGATTCTTGTTACTGAGTTCAAGTTTCATTCCATAGTGGTCTGAGATGATAAAAGGAATAATATGTATTCTTTTAAATTTGCTGAGTTTAGACTTGTGACCTAAGATGTGATCAATTTTGGAATATGTTCCATGGACTGATGAGAAGATTGTGTATTCAGTTTTGTTAGAATGAAATGTTCTGTATATGTCTTTTACATCCAATTGTCAAATGGTTAATTTTAAGTCTAAAACTTCTTTGCTTAGTTTCTTATTGGAGGGTCTATCTAACACTGCCAAAGGGGTGTTAAAATCTCGGACTATTATGGTGCTGGGGGCCATCAAGTTGCTCATGTCTGTTAGGGTCTCTTTTATAAATTGAGGAGCATTCTGGTTTGGTGCATAAATGTTAATAGTTGACATCTCATCATGTTGAGTGTTTTTCTTAATGAATATGAAGTGATCATCCTTATCTTTCCTTACTTTTGTTGGTTTAAAGCCTATTGTATCTGCGAATAAAATTGAAACACCTCCTTTTTTCTGATTTCCATTTGCCTGGAATATAGATGACCATTCCTTCACCCTGAGTCTATATTTATCCTTTAAGGTAAGATGTGATTCTTGTATGCAGCAGATATCTTGCCTGAGTTTTTGTATCCAGTCAGCTAACCTTTGCCTCTTTACAGGACTATTTTAGCCATTCACATTAATTGAAAGTATTGATAAGCCTGGAAGTATTTTGGGTGTCGAGTTTTCAAAAGTCCATTGGACAGTTTTAATAATTTCTCCACTGCGGAAGTTGGGATTTGTTCAAAATTTTCTGAGTTTACTTTGGTGGTAGAGCATTGTGCTGGTCATTGTGGAGGATAAGTCTGAGAATATCCTGGAGAGCTGGTTTAGTTACAGCAAATTTCTTCAACATGTGAATGTCATTAGAGTATTTAATTTCTCCATCATAAATGAAACTCAGTTGAGCTGGATATAGGATCCTGGGTTGAAAATTGTTTTGTTTTAGGAAGTTAAAGGTTGATGACCATCCTTTTCTGGCTTGGAAAGTCTCTGCAGAGAGATCTGCAGTAATTCTAATATTCTTCCCCTTGTAGGTTATGGTTTTCTTATGCCTGGCTGCTTTCAGAATTTTCTCCTTCATATTAACTTTGGCAAAGTTAATTACAATTTGTCTGGGAGATACTTTGTTTGGGTGGAGTTGTGCTGGGGTTGTTTGAGTTTTCATGCTGAAACTTCCTGCTATCTGAATTTCAGAATCTCTTGCCGTGTTTGTGAAGTTCTCCTCGATTATCTCTTGAAGTAGAGCATCTGCACCTTTTGAAACAATCTCATTGCCTTCAGGAATTCCTATAAGGCAAATGTGTTTTCTTGGAATTGTCCCACAGCTCTCTGAGGGAATGATCCATTCTTCCTCTCCCTTCTCATTTGGGATCATTCAAAAGCTTTGTTTTCAATGTCAGAAAACCCTTCTTCAGCCTGCTCCATTCTGTTACTGAGGGATTCTACTGTATTTCTTATATCTTGGAGTGCTACAAATTCTTTTCTCAATATGTCAAAACCTTTGATGATTTTGTCTTTGAATTCATTGAATTCATTTTTTTTCTGTTATCAGCTGTTATTTTATTTTATTTTATTTTTATTTATTTATTTATCTCTTTGTTGTTGGGGATTCATCAAGGGTACAATAAGCCAGGTTAGACTGATTGCAATTGTTAGGTAAAGTCCTTCTTGCAATCATGTCTTGCCCCCATAAAGTGTGATACACACCAAGGCCCCACCCCCCTCCCTCCATCCCTCTTTCTGCTTTTCCTCCCCCCCATAACCTTAATTGTCATTAATTGCCCTCATATCAAAATTGAGTGCATAGGATTCATGCTTCTCCATTCTTGTGTTGCTTTACTAAGAATAATGTCTTCCACTTCCATCCAGGTTAATACGAAGGATGTAAAGTCTCCATTTTTTTAATAGCTGAATAGTATTCCATGGTATACACGTACCACAGCTTGTTAATCCATTCCTGGGTTGGTGGGCATTTAGGCTGTTTCCACATTTTGGCGATTGTAAATTGAGCTGCAGTAAACAGTCTAGTACAAGTGTCCTTATGATAAAAGGATCTTTTTCCTTCGGGGTAGATGCCCAGTAATGGGATTGCAGGATCAAATGGGAGGTCTAGCTCGAGTGCTTTGAGGTTTCTCCATACTTCCTTCTAGAAAGGTTGTACTAGTTTGCATAATTAACAGCAGTGTAAAAGTGTTCCCTTCTCTCCACATCCACGCCAGCATCTGCAGTTTTGAGATTATGTGATGTGGGCCATTCTCACTGGGGTTAGATGATATCTCAGGGTTGTTTTGATTTGCATTTCTCTAATATATAGAAACGATGAACATTTTTTTCATGTGTTTGTTAGCCATTCATCTGTCATCTTTAGAGAAGGTTCTATTCATGTCTCTTGCGCATTGATATATGGGATTGTTGGCTTTTTTCATGTGGATTAATTTGAGTTCTCTATAGATCTTAGTTATCAAGCTTTTGTCTGATTGAATATGCAAATATCCTTTCCCATTGTGTAGGTTGTTTCTTTGCTTTGGTTATTGTCTCCTTAGCTGTACAGAAGCTTTTCAGTTTAATGAAGTCCCATTTGTTTATTTTTGTTGTTGTTGCAATTGCCATGGCAGTCTTTTTCATGAAGTCTTTCCCCAGGCCAATATCTTCCAGTGTTTTTCCTATGCTTTCTTTGAGGATTTTTATTGTTTCATGCCTTAAATTTAAGTCCTTTATCCATCTTGAGTCAATTTTTGTGAGTGGGGAAAGGTGTGGGTCCAGTTTCAGTCTTTTACATGTAGACATCCAGTTCTCCCAACACGATTTATTGAATAGGGAGTCTTTCCCCCAAGGTATGTTCTTGTTTGGTTTATCGAAGATTAGGTGGTTGTAAGATGTTAGCTTCATTTCTTGGTTTTCAATTCGATTCCAAGTGTCTATGTCTCTGTTTTTGTGCCAGTACCATGCTGTCTTCACCACTATGACTTTGTAGTACAGACTAAAATCTGGTATGCTGATGCCCCCAGCTTTATTTTTATTACTAAGAAGTGCCTTAGCTATACAGGGTTTTTTCTGGTTCCATACAAAACTCAGAATCATTTTCTCCAAATCTTGAAAGTACGATGTTGGTATTTTGATAGAAATGGCATTGAATAGGTAGATTGCTTTGGGAAGTGTAGACATTTTAACAATGTTGATTCTTCCCATCCATGAGCATGGTATGTCCTTCCATTTGTTAATATCCTCTGCTATTTCCTTTCTGAGGATTTCATAGTTTTCTTTATAGAGGTCCTTCACCTCCTTCATTAGGTATATTCCTAGGTATTTCATTTTCTTTGAAACTATGGTGAAGGGAGTTGTGTCCTTAATTAGCTTCTCATCTTGACTGTTATTGGTGTACACAAAGGCTACTGACTTGTGGACATTGATTTTATATCCTGAAACATTACTGTATTGTTCGATGACTTCTAGGAGTCTTGTGGTTGAGTCTTTGGGGTTCTCTAAGTATAAGATCATGTCATCAGCAAAGAGGGAGAGTGACCTCCTCTGCTCCCATTTGGATTCCCTTTATTTCCTTGTCTTGACTAATTGTATTGGCTAGAACTTCCAGCACTATGTTGAATAGTAAAGGTGACAGAGGACAACCTTGTCTGGTTCCAGTTCTAAGAGGAAAAGCTTTCAGTTTTACTCCATTCAGTAAAATATTGGCTGTGGGTATGTCATAGATAGCTTCAATCAGTTTTAGAAATGTGCCACCTATGCCTATACTCTTCAGTGTTCTAATTAGAAAAGGATGCTGGATTTTATCAAATGCTTTTTCTGCATATGTTGAGAGGATATTGTGATCTTTATTTTTGCTTCTGTTAATATGGTGGATAACGTTTATGGACTTGCGTATGTTAAACCAGCCTTGCATCCCTGAGATGAAGCCTACTTGATCATGATGAATGACTTTTTTGATGATAAGCTGTAATCTATTGTCTAGGATTTTGTTGAGAATTTTTGCATCTATATTCATGAGTGAGATTGGTCTGAAATTCTCCTTTGTGTTTGGGTCTTTTCCTGGTTTTGGTATCAGGGTGATGTTTGCTTCATAGAATGTGTTGGGGAGGATTCCTTCTTCCTCAATTTTTTGGAATAATTTCTGCAGTACAGGAATAAGCTCTTCCTTGAAGGTTTGATAGAATTCTGGAGTGAAGCCATCTGGACCAGGGCATTTTTTGGTTGGAAGTCTTTTTATTGTTTCTTTGATCTCAGTGCTTGAAATTGGTCTGTTCAGAGCTCTATTTCTTCCTGGCTAAGTCTAGAGAGAGGGTGTGATTCCAAATATTGATCCATTTCCTTCACATTGTCAAATTTTTGGGCATAGAGTTTCTGGTAGTATTCAGAGATGATCTCTTGTATCTCTGTGGGATCAGTTGTTATTTCCCCGTTATCATTTCTGATTGAGGTTACTAGAGATTTTACTTTTCTATTCCTTGTTAGTCTGGCCAATGTTTTATCTATTTTATTCATTTTTTCAAAAAACCAACTTCTTGTTTCATTAATTTTCTGAATGATTCTTTTATTTTCAATTTCATTGATTTCTGATTTGATTTTGGGTATTTCTTTTCTTCTACTGAGTTTAGGCTTAGATTGTTCTTCTCTTTCCAATTCCATAATATGGTTTGTGAGATTGTTGATGTGCTCTCTTTCTGTTTTTGGAATGTAGGCATCTAAAGTGATGAATTTTCCTCTCAAAACTGCTTTTGCAGTATCCCACAGGTTTTGGTAGCTTGTGTCTTCATTGTTGTTATCCTCAAGGAAGTTAATGATTTCCTGTTTTATTTCTTCCTGCACCCATCTGTTATTCAACAGAAGATTGTTTAATTTCCATGCCTTTGTGTGGGATCGAGTGTTTTTGTTAGAGTTGAGTTCCACCTTTAGTGCCTTATGATCTGAGAAGATACAAGGTAAAATTTCAGTTCTTTTGATTCTGTTGATATTTGTTTTGTGTCCCAGGATATGATGAATTTTGGAGAATGTTCCATGGGGTGATGAGAAGAATGTGTATTCTTTATCTTTGGGATGGAGTGTTCTATATGCGGCTATCAAGCACAGTTGTTCTAGGGTCTCATTTAAATCTCTTATATCTTTGTTTAATTTGTGTTTAGAGTATCTGTCCAGCTCTGTAAGAGGAGTGTTAAAGTCCCTTGATATTATGGTATTATCAGATATCAAATTGCTCAGGCTGAGTAAGGTCTGTTTCAAGAATCTGGGAGCATTTAAATTGGGTGCATAAATATTTAGAATTGAAATGTCTTCTTGTTGTATTTTTCTGTTGACCAATATACAGTGACCATGTTTGTCTTTTTTGACTTTAGTTGCTTTAAATCCATATGAATCTGAAAATAAAATCACAACTCCTCTTTTCTTCTGAATTCCATTTGCCTGAAAAATTGTCTTCCAACCCTTGACTTGGAGCTTTAATTTGTCTTTTGAAGCTAGGTGTGTTTTTTGTGGACAGCAAATGGATGTTGTGTGTTTTTTAATCCAATCAGCCAATCTATTTCTCTTCAGTGGGGAATTCAAGCCATTAACATTTATTGAGATAATTGATAAGTGTGGTAGTATTCTATTCATCTTATTTTGTGAGAGTCCATTGCTTATTTTTATCTTTTGCATCAGTCTGGAGGTTAGGTTCTGTCCTTTAATTTCTGAGTTCTTACTTTGCTGCTGATCCATTGTGGTGGTCAGTGTGCAGAACAGTATTTCCTGTAGAGCTGGTCTTGTTGTGGTGAATTTGAAGTATTTCCTGTAGAGCTGGTCTTGTTGTGGCAAATTTTCTCAGTGTTTGTATATCTGTAAATGATTTGATTTCTCTGTCAATTTTTAAGCTTAGTGTAGCAGTGTACAGAATTCTGGGCTGGAAATTGTTCTGTTTAAGTAGATTAAAGGTATATGACCATTGTCTTCTTGCTTGGAAAGTTTCATTAGAGAAGTCTGCAGTCACTCTGATGGATTTGCCCCTGTAGGTCAACTGGCGCTTAGTCCTGGCAGCTTGCAGAATCTTTTCTTTTGTCTTGACTTTGGACAGGTTCTTCACAATGTGTCTTGGAGAAGCTCGGTTAGAGTTGAGGCGACCTGGGGTCCGATATCCCTCTGAAAACAGTGTGTCAGAATCTTTGGTGATATTTGGTAAATTTTCTTTTATAATATTTTCTAGTATGGCTTCCATTCCTCTGGGGCATTCTTCTTCCCCTTCTAGGATTCATATAACTCATGTGTTGGAACGCTTCATAAAGTCCCATAATTCTGACAGTGAACGTTCTGCTTTCTCTCTCTTCTTTTCTGCCTCTTTTACTATTTGAGTTATCTCAAGAACTTTGTCTTCTACCTCTGAAATTCTTTCTTCTGCATGGTCTAACCTGTTGCTGATACTTTCCATTGCATCTTTAAGTTCCCTAATTGACTGTTTCAGTTCCTTCAGCTCTGCTATATCCTTTTCATATTCTTCATGTCATTCATCTCTTATTTGATTCTATTTTGGATTTCCTTTTGGTTATTTTCCACTTTATTAGCAGTTTCCCTCATTGTTTCCATCATTTCTTTCATTGTTTTCATCTTGTGTATTCTAAATTCCCTTTCTGTCATTCCTGACATTTCTTTATTGGTGGAATCCTCTGCAGTCGCTACCTCATGGTCCTTTGGTGGGGTTGTTCTGGACTGGTTCTTCATGTTGCTTGGAGTTTTTTGCTGATTGTTCCCCATGAGTGATTACTTTTATCTGTTTCCTTTCCCTAATTTTCCTTTCACTTCCTCTTGCTCTTTAAGTTCTCATGCCTGTGGACTAAGGGTTCGATGATTCCTTTTGGTACAGGACTAGAAGTGTGAGAAGGTTGAAGAGGAAAAAAGGGATGACAGAAAGGAGGGCTGAGTGAAAAAAAATAGAGAAAGGGGAGGGGGTTAGTAAAAGGAATATTGACAAAAAGAAGAGAGGCACAGAAAGAGGGAGACAGAGCAATATAGGTGTATAGTATGGTACTTTGACGCAACCTTAAAAAAATCCCACCTTCTGGGAGTTCCCATTTGTGTGGTTCCCTTGAGGTCAGCAGCTCTTTGCTAACCTGATCAGACACAGTACCCCACCTCCACCAAGTAGAGAGGAAAGACAAAAATGCTAGAAATCAAACCAAAATAAGCAAACAGATAACTTTACGGGGTAAAATTGGGTGAAAAACCAAGTAATAGCAGTAGAAACACTAGCAAAAATGAAGTTCTAGTTATTGAAAAAGGTAGCAGTTGGAAATCATTATTAAACTAGAAAAATTGAGAAAGGAACAAGATCTCTATGGAAAAGGTTGAAATTAAAAAAGAAAACAACATCAACAACATTAAAATAAACAAAAAACCCACCAAACCAAAAAAACAAAAAAAATAACTACAACCAAAGACAAAGCAGTATGTATATGTTGTTGAATATTTTCTGGGCAACACGTCTTCTGGTCTTCTCGGGTATGAGATGTTAATCACAGTTCTGATACGACTGGAGGCTGCTGATTTCTCAAATCCCAGCAGGTAGACACCCTAAATCTCTCTTCAGCCCACTTAAAAGTCACTTTGAACTTGTAAACTTGCTGAGCAGAAGCTTTCTCAGGAAAGCGCTTGTCGCTGGAATCACTGCTGAAGTGGCTATCCACTTACCCAGTGTGCCAAAACCGGTCTCACTCTGCCCCTGAGGGTTAGCGCTGCAAGGCGGCTCAGACCCCAACCTTAGGCTACTCAGTCGCTAGGTTACAGCTCCCACCCAATTCTAGCTCTGTGACCCTGAGGGTGGAGCTTGCTGGGGCAGATCACTCACAGTATGTCCCTGTGGCCCACAGCCAAACACTATTAGCTCTGTCTGGCTCAGCGGCTCAGGCTGGGGCCCTAGACGTCGGCCAAAGTTCTCTGCACTCCCGCTCAGGCTCTCCCCAAGGCAGTTCAACTGAGTGCCAAGTCCAAAGACACCAAAACAGTTCACAGGTAAGGCTTTTCCGGTTTGCAGTCTCGCTGCTACTGAACTTACAGTTGCGGGCGGGTTTAGACCGATTGAACACACGCGACCACTTGGCATTTTCCCACTGTTTTAGTCCGGCTCTTGGGATCCAGAAGTCTCTCGCTGACTCCCTGTATCCTCACAGGGGTGATGATAGGCAGATCCCACCAGCCAGAGATGCCTGGAGTTCTATCTCCCTAGACTCGTGGTGCCCAGATGCAAGGAAGCTGTTACTCGGCCGCCATCTTGCTCTCGACCCCCAAATTCATTGAATTTTTGAGACAACTTTTGAATTATTCCTAGAATTTCTAACTCCAACTTTACTTCCATTCTGTTAATCTTATTTGCCATCCAAATTCTAATCTTGATTTCTGACATCTCAGCCATTTGTTTATGAATGGTATCATCTAGTGTGTCCACCTTGTCATTCCTTGGGGGAGTTGATCTCTGATTATTCATGTTGCCAGAGTTTGTCTACTGATTCTGCCCCATGATGGTTTTTCACCATTTGGCTAGATGAACAGGTATGGTGAACTTAGATTGGAGGCTCCTGGAGTAGTGATTAACAAGCCCTTTGCCAGAGAGCTGGGACTGGTGACTGTAGCTTTTCCTCTACAGCTTTGCAAAGGACCTCTATAGTACTACAGCCTGTGACTCTGGGGCCTGCTTTGTGTGGTGGGGCTAAGTAACTCTGTCTTGTATTCAGTTGGTCTCTGTCCAATCCTAGTGTATCAGTGACTCTGAGTTGAAGTCTCCGCTGTGGGGAAATAACTAAGACACCCTGCCCCCCCACAGGCAACAACTGTGGAAAATCAAACCTTCCCACTATAACACAGCCAGGGTACCACCTTGGAGGGTCCTTGGGTGATTGGCCCAAGTCAAGAGTTTCAAATCAATTGTTCCAGTCAGCATCAACTCTCATGTGGGAGAATTCAATAGAACACCAGCAACCAGATGGCAGGGGTCTGCTGGTAGCTCAACTGTGACTCACTCTGGTGCTCCATGGAGACAGAAAGACCCACCCAGCAAATGAGTTAGTTGCAGGGAGGTTGATGCCTCCTTCCCCAACTTCCACCTCCATCACATGCAGTCACTGGTATCCCTGCGGGACTGAGACCCAGTTCCCTCCAATGAGCAAATGTGCCAGGGGTTTGTACCGGTCAGTCACAGAGAGATCATTGTCTGCTTGGTCAGACCCCCACACTCTGCCATCAGCTGGCAGGGGGAGCTGAAACCTGACTACCTTGGGTGCTCAAGGAAAGCTGGAGTGTCACTCAGTTCCAGCCCCACTCTGGGCTAATACTGCTGCCATTTATATTCTCATGGAATTTGCCTTTCTGTCCTGCCTGTTTTCCACCATAGGCCAGGTGTGTTTTGAGTTCACAGAAACTGTGACTCAGCCCCACCCTGTGCCACCACCTTGCAAATTCTTGCAGAGCTGGTGTCTCTGTCACTGCTGCACTCTTTGTTGGGGTGGGTGTGATTAGAGCTCACAAAGGTCTCTCAGTTCCTGCCCTACCCTGGGATGAAGCCATTGTCATGTGGCCTCTTGTCCCAGCTATGCTTCACTGGGGACTGGGTGCATCTTGGGCTTACAAAAGCAGCAATTCTGACTCAGCTCTGTCCTGAGAGTATGCCACCTCTGTGTGTGTGCATATTCTAGTCTTAGTCCCCTCTGAGCCCCGCCAGAACAGGAATTGCCACAGGCATGCTCTTTTCTCATGGGGCCTGTGTTTCTGTCCCAGATCTGCTCCACCCACGGCTGTCCCCACAGTAGAAGCCTGGCTTCCTCTGGTTGCTAAGAGAGATGGGAAGTGTTTCTCCAAAATACCACCAGGGGTGTGAGCCTACTCTTCCTGCCGGTGCCATCACTGCTGCTGTGCTCTGCTGCAGGGCACCATTTCTCCCTCTCCGGCTTGGCTCCCTCACTTCACAGTCCCTGCTTTACACCCATGCATTTCTCTGATGGTTAAAGATGATTAGCATTTTTTTCATGTGTCTGTAGGTCATGTGCCTGTCTTCAGAGAAGCTTCTGTTCAAGTCTCTTGTCCACAATGAAATGGGATCGCTTGTTCTTTTCTTATTAATAAGTTTGAGTTCTCTGTGGATTCTGGTTATCAAACCTTTGTCAGAAACATAACCTGAAAATATCCTTTCCTATTCTGCGGGCTGTCTACTTGCTTTACTTACTATTCTGTGGGCTGTCTACTTGCTTTACTTACTGTGTTCTTGGTAGTGCAGAAGCTTTTTAGTTTGATCAGATCCCTGTAGTGTATTTTTGGTGTTGCTTCAATTGCCTGGGGGTCCTCCTCATAAAGTATTCTCCCAGGCCAATTTCTTCAAGTGTTTCCCCTGCACTCTCTCCAAGAATCTTTATAGTTTCATGTCTTAAGTTTAAATCTTTAATCCAGTGAGAGTCTATCTTAGTTAATGGTGAAAGGTGGGAGTCCAGTTTCAGTCTTCTACAAGTCACCAGCCAATTCATCCAGCACCATTTGTTAAATAGGGAATCTTTCCTTCAATTTATATTTTTGATAGGCTTGTCAAAGATTAAATGATAATAAGTGTCTGGGTTCAGCTCTTGGTTCTCTAGTCTGTTCCATACATCTACCTCTCTATTTTTGTGCCAGTATCATGCTGTTTTCATCACTATAGATTTATAGTATAGTCTGAATCCTGGTATCATGATTGCTCCTGATTTGTTTTTATTTCTGAGTAATGTCTTGGATATTCAAGGTTTTTTCTGTTTCCATATAAAATGAAGTAGCATCTTACAAGGGTATATGTGAATCTTAGTAAATGTGGAATGTAAAGTTCTTAGCAAAATAACTAAGAAAATGCCAGGAAAGCTATGTTAACTAGTGTGATGAAAATGTGTCAAACGGTCTATGAACCAAGTGTATGGTGCCCCATGATCATACTAATGTACACAGCTATGATTTAATAAAAAAAAAAGAAAGAAAAAAATAAAATGAAGTAGTAATTTTTCCAGATCAGTATGACAGTAGTACTTTAATAGGGATTGCATTAAAATTGTATATTGCTTTTGAGCTTCTTCCCATCCATGAGCATGGTATGTTTTTCCATTTGTTAACATCTTCAGTCAGCTATTTCTTTTTCTTCCCTTTTTTTTTTTTTTTTTTTTTAGGCAGAATCTCATTATGTCGCCCTTGGTAGAGTGCTATGGCATCACAGCTCACAGCAACATCAAACTCTTGGGCTTAAGTGATTCTCTTGCTCAGCCTCCCAAGTAGCTGGGACTACAGGTGCCCACCGCAATGCCCAGGTATTTTTTTGTTACAGTTGTTTAGCTGGCCCAGGTCGGTTCAAACCCTCCATACTTGGTGTATGTGGCTGGCACCGTGACCACTTGTGCTCTTGGTGCGGAGCCATCTTCAGCTATTTCTTTTCATAGTTCTCTTTATAGAGATCTTTTACGTCCTTTGTTGAGGCAAAAGAAAATTAAGAGGCTTCTGGGGAGATACTTTTACATTCCCCTGTTGGCCACTCTTACCAAGAAAGTCAGCCAGTGTTGTGTGGTAGGCAACCAACCCAATGGTAGACAGGGACCATCCCTGCCACCTGAAATTCAGTCCTACAAGGAAGGCCCTTTTAAAGATGTGCAAATGGACTATACTGAGTTGTTCACATGTGGAGGAAATTGGTGCTTACTAGTTCTGGTCTGCACATACTTGCAATAGGTCGAAGCCTTCCCCACCAAGATGAAGAGGGCCCAGAGACATCATGCCATGGTTTAGGTTGCCACTCTGGTTTAAATTTGACAAGGGGCTAGCCTTCGTAACAGAAATAGTGCAAATGATATCACCTGGAAACTATATGACATATGAGCCTCGAAGTTTAGGCAAGGTAGAGTACACCAGGAACAGGGCCATAGAGCAGGAATCAGTAAACTCTGCCAGGAAGCAAAGATTAATTGGATATAGGGCTTTGCCACTGGTCTTTTTCAAACAGACATCCATCAGTCCTCTGCAATTTAGCAGGGACTCCTAAAAGAGCTGGGAGAGACTGAATTGAACAGGCAGTGAGAAGCCCTAGGAAGTGTAGGAAAGAAGATCTCCACTTAGGTAATTAACTGCGTACTGTTTAGTCTTTTGTGTCTGTACATCCTTTCTTTCTGGGGGATCAAGGGAATCAAGTCTAGCTCAAGGATCAGAACCTGGTTCCCCTCAAACCAAGGTAGAAGGGACTCTACACCATCATCCTGACCACATGCATTACAGCAAAGATGGAAGGGATCCTTGCCTGGATTCGTCACATCTGGCTGAAGAGAGCTTCACTGTCCTGTGGGAAGTAAAGATAACTTTTCAGATGGTCAACATGCCCTGCTCAAGCCACATACTGGAAGCTGGCTGGTTGACTCATGGCTGAAGCATGAGGAAACTCCTTGTGGGACTTGTCTTAATTTGCTTTGAACTTTGGGGAAAGGGGAGGAGGGATGTGACACAGGGAAAAGTGAAAACCCATATGTATGTTAGCCCCGCCATCACAGTATAATTAAGGCCTGGGTAGAGAACCCAAGAGGAGTCCTGAAATCTGAATGCTGGTCCAGACCAGGAAAATAGGAAAGCCCAGACAGGTGATTCTGAAGTTTGATGCCTGAAATTAGCACTATGCAAAGGTGCTATAGCAGAAAGAGCTGGGAAAGAAGCTTTAGGATAGATCAGAAATACAATACTTCTATGCCTTAAATCTTGTAGAAAAGTGATGTAAAGTCGAATGTGAAAAGTGATTAATACTGGCTCCTGCAGAAGCAAGCTGATATTGAGCCCCAAATTAAAATATATATGGAATCTCAAAAGTGGGGACTGAGAGAGGATACCCAGGAAGGATGAGGTCTAAGAGAACAGAAGTCTTCTCAAGGAGACCCCAAGGATATACCTGCAGAGTCCTCTCCATGGTGACTCAGCTCTTAGAAATTTGTAGACTTAACTTCCTGGGACCTGGAAATTTCTGCTTCTGTGAAATCCTGTAGTTCTGTGAGGGCTAGAACAACATCTCCCACTTGATTCAAACTGATCAGTGAGAAAGGTACTTGTGGGTTGGAACTTTTTAACTGGAGATAAAAAGTGAAAGACCAAGCCAGTTGGGGAGTTAGGCCATTTCAAATTCTTCTATGCCATTAGCTCCACTGGCTAAATAAAAGCCTTTTTCCTCTTCAATATGGTGTTTGGGTGCTCTTTTTCTCCATTGGGCCCCATCTTCCTGCAACATTTTAATCTAAACAAATCCAGGTATAAAATTTTTAAATTTCTGAAAAAAGAAAAACAGTAACACGAACCAAGAATGGGCTAACATTTACTTTTCTTCTCTCCTTATCTCCTGATATTATCTATTTTACTGTGCTGATATTTTAAATTTATAAGGATAACCTTACTCCAATGCCATGTTTTCTTGTTCAATATCACAAAAATGATTTAAAGATTTTCAGGGAGATGGAGCCAGATGGAGGACAAGACACAGCTCCTTTGCAGCTGCACGTGGTGACATCAGGGAGAAAGGACTCCAGCCACTTCTGGCTGGTGTACTGTGCCCAGAAACATCCCTTCAGGGGCACAGAGAGGCAGCAGGAGACTCCGGTACCCCAAGAGGAGGTTGGCAGCAGTGGAAAATAGGCACAAGGATGAGTACTTGCATGCCAGCTGAGGCCACTGGTTCTGCATGGTTGCGATGGTTTTCAGAATTTAAAAAAAATTGTTTTGGGGGGTGGTGCCTGTAGGTCAGAGGAGTAGGGTGCCGGCTCCATATGCCGGAGGTGGCAGGTTCAAAACCAGCCCTAGCCAAAAACTGTAAAAAAAAAAATTTTTTTTCTCATTTTGGACTTGGGCACATGGTGGAGTTTACCTTGGGAGAGCTTGTGCGAGTGGGTGAGTGATCTTGAACAGTACCCAGGGGCAGGGACTGAGCCAGCAGGTGGAGCAAAACTCTCATCATTTTGCTGCAGACCGGACACAGCCATGCGGAAAGCTGCCTTGCAGGATCAGCTCTTAGGGTCCTAGTGTGAGGCCAGTTCTGGTGCTGCCTGATATGCTGGGCAGACACTGGTGGGGAGATTTGAATGACACACGCATTTCTGGGAAAGCCACTGCGTGGCTAAGAGACATGCTTTGGAAAGGTCTAGGCATGTCTATTAAACAGAGTGAGGAGAGCTTCAAGATCACAACCTGCAGGGGGTGAGGGCAAAGAAATCATGAAGATGGGACCAGGTCTCCTCACAAGACAGAGGTTTCCAGCCTCCATCTTATACAGTTGTATCAGTGTCATCATTAGCAGCTCATACCCCAGAAGATCACCAGTTGCCCAGGCAAAAAATATATATACACACATATACATGTACATATATATTTTTCCTTTTTGAAAAATTTTTTCAACTTTTTCTCCTAGATTTTTCCTTTTCTTTGTTTTCTTTTCTCTTATAATTATAATTATTCATTGTTTCCTTCTTCAATTTCAAGGTCTCCATTTTTGCTAGTTTTTTTTTCTCATGTTGTTCAGTTTTTATTCCTCCAATATTATACCTTAAGGTTTTTTGTTTGTTTTGATTTATAGTATTTTTTTCTTCTCTATTTGGTAGAGGCAGGGTCTTGTGTCTGCTCAGGCTGGCAAAGAGCTCCAGACCTCAAGGAACCCACCTACTCCAGACCTCCAGAGGTAGGGAATTATGAGTGTGGGCCAAAGCACCCTACTGTACACCACTATTACTCTTGTCTCTCTCTTTCTGTTGCTCTCTTCTTTTTGTAAATATTCCCTTTTACTCCCCCTTTTCTTTTTCTTTTCTCTTTTTAAAAATATTTTCTCCCTTCTTACTCTTCTCTTCCTTTTGGTCCTATGCTAAAAGGACACTTAAACATCTTAAGTCAGAGACAAGAGAACTTAAAGAGGAGGAGAAAGTGAAAGGACAAAGTAGGGTAAGGAAGCAGACAAAAATAAAACACTCATGAAGAAGAAACAGCAGAAATATCCTGGCAATATGAAAAACCAGAACAGAGCAACTCCCCCCCCCCACAAAGGGTAGCTACTGCAGAGGATTTCAGCTATAATGAAATGTTAGAAAAAAAATAAAGAAATATTAGAGATGATGGAAAGGGAATTTAAAATATGGATGGTAAAAACAATGAAGGAAATTGCTGAGAGAGTGGAAAATAACCAAAAGGAAATTCAAAACAGAATCAAATAAGGGATGAATGATATGAAAAATATAAAAAGGATAAAGTGAAGCTTAAAGAATTGAAGCAGTCAATCAGGGAACTTAAAGATGCAGTAGAAGGTATCGATAACAGATTAAACCATGCAGAAGAAAGAATCGCAGAGCTCAAGGATAAAGTTCTTGGGCTAATACAGGCAGTAAAAGAGACAGAAAAAAAGAGAAAGAAAGCAGAATGTTTACTAATAGAATTAGGAGACTTCAAAAAGCATTTGAACATAAGAATTATAGGTATTCTAGAAGGGGAAGAAGAGCTCCTCAGAGGAACAGAAGCCCTACTAAAGGATGTCATAAATGAAAATTTCCCAAGTATCACCAAAGATTCTGACACACTAAACCCCAGGTCATCTCAACTCAAACAAGCGCTTCTCCAAGATACACTGTCACAAACCTGTCAAAAGTCAAGATGAAAGAGAAAATTCTGCAAGCATCCAAGAGTAAGTGCCAACTGAACTATAGGGGCAAATTCATTAGGGTGACAGCAGACTTCTCAAATGAAACTTTTCAAGCCAGAAGAGAATGGTCATCTACCTTTAAGCTACTTAAACAAAATAATTTTCAGCTCAGAATTCTATATCTTGCTAAGCTAAGCTTTAAAATTGATGGAGAATTCAAATCGTTTACTGATATGCTAATGTTGAGGAAGTTTGCCACAACAAGATCAGCTCTACAGGAAATTCTTAGATCTCAACACTGACCAATACAATGGACCACCAGCAAACTAAACACCCAGTAACTAAAGGATAAAATCTAGCTTCCGCAATGATGCAAAAGATAAAACTAAGAAATGGACCTTCACAATATAAAATGACTAGAACTCCATCATAATTATTAGTTTTCTCAATAAATGCCAATGGCTTGAATTCCTCACTGAAGAGACATAGGCTGGCTGATTGGATAAAAAAGCATAAGCCATTTATATGCTGCCTACAGAAAACATACCTAGCCACAAAGGACAAAGCAAGACTCACAGTGAAGGGATGGATAACAATATTTCAGGAAATGAAAATCAGAAGAAAGGAGGGGTTGCAACTTTATTTTCAGAAACAAGTCAATTTAAAGCAACTGAAGTCACAAAAGACAAAGATGGATGCTTCATATTGGTCAAGGGAACAATACAACAAGAAGACATTTGAATTTTATATATTTATGCACTCAACTTAAATGCTCCCAGATTTATGAAATAGACCTTGATTAGTCTGACCAATATTATGCCCTATAACACCATAATAGGAGGGGATCTTAGCACGCCTCTTACAGAGCTGGACAGATCCTTTAAACAGAAACTAAAGAAAGATATGAGGGACTTAAACGTGACCCTAGAACAATTGTGCTAAATAGACCTATACAGTATACTCCATCCCAAAGCTAAAGAATATACATTCTTCTCATCAGCCCATGCAACATTCTGTAAAATAAATCATATCCTAGGACTTAAATCAAAACTCAACAAAATCAAAGGAAATGAAATTATACCTTGTATCTTCGCAGATCACAAGACAGTAAAGGTACAACTCAACTCCAACAAAAAGACATGGAAATTAAACAACTTTATGCTGAATGACAGTTGGGTCAAGGCAGAGATAAAAAAGGAAATAATTAACTTCCTTAAGCATAACAACAATGAAGACACAAGCTACCAAAACCTGTGGGATACAGCAAAACCAGGCCTGAGAGGGAAATTTACCTCATTAAATGTGTACTTTGGAAAAACAGAAAGACAGCACATCAATAATCTATTAAATAATCTTAAAGAAATGGAAAAGGAAGAGCAGACCAATCCCAAACCTAGCAGAAGAAAAGAAATAACCAAAATTAAATCAGAAATTAATGAAATTGAGGCTTGGCGCCCTATAGCACAGTGGTTAAAGTGCCAGCCACATACACCGAGGCTGGTGGGTTCGAACCCAGCCTGGGCTAGCTAAGCAACAATGACAACTGCAACAGAAAAATGGCTGGGTGTTGTGGCAGGCGTCTGTGGTCCCAGCTACTTAAGAAGCTGAGGCAAGAGAATTGTTTGAGTTCAAGAGTTTGAGGTTGCTGTGAGCTGTGACGCCATGGCACTCTACTGAGGGTGACATAGTGAGACTCTGTCTCAAAAAAGAAAAAAAAAGAAAAGAAATTAATGAAATTGAAAATAAAAGAATCATTTGGAAAATTAGTGAAATAAAAACTTGGTTCTTCAAAAAATAAATAAAATTGATAAACCATTGGCCAAATTAACCTGAAATAGAAAAGTAAAATATTTAATAATCTCAATGAAAAACAAAAAAGGGGAAATAACTGATACCACAGAGATACAAGAGATTATTTCTGACTACTATTAAAAACTCTGTGCCCAGAAATTTGACAAGGTGGATGAAGTGGACCAATATCTGGAATCACACCATATCCCAGACTTAACCAGGAAGAAATAGAGCCCCTGAACTGACCAATATCAAGCACAGAGATTGCAGGAAGAATAAAAATGCTTCCAACAAATAAAAGCCTTGGACCAGATGGAGATGGCTTCACATCAGAATTTTATCACACCTTTGAAGAAGCTTGTACCTATACTGCAGAATCTACTCCAAAACACCAAGAAGGAAGGAACCTTCCCCAACACGTTCTACGAAGCAAACATCATCTTGATTCCAAAACCAGGAAAGGACTCAATAAAAAGGAGAACTACATACAATTTTCACTAATGAATAGTGATGCCAAAATTCTCGACAAAATCTTAGCTAATAGATTGCAACTGCACATTAAAAAATTATACATCATGATCAAGTAGGCTTGATCCAAGGGATAGAAGGCTGGTTTAAAATATGCAAATCCATAAATGTAAACTACCATATCAATAGAAGCAAAAACAAAGACCATATGATTCTCTCAATAGATGCAGAAAAAGCATTTGACAAAACCCATCCTTTTCTGACAAGAACATTTAAGAAAATAGGCATATAGGCATAGCTAGCACATTTCTTAAGCTAATTAAAGCCACCTATGACAAGCTCATGGCTAACATATTGAATGGAGTGGAGCTGAAAGCTTTTCCTCTCAGAACTGGAAACAGACAGGGATGTCCACTATCACCACTATTATTCAACATTGTGCTGGAATGTCTAGCCAATACAATCAGACAAGAGAAGGATATTAAGGGCATCCAAATGGGTGCAGAGAAGGTCAAACTCTCACTCTTTGCTGATGATATGATCTTATAGTTAGAAAACCCCAGAGACTCAACCACAAAACTCCTAGAAGTCACCAGGAAATACAATATGGTTTCAGGGTATAAAATCAATGTCCACAAATCAGTAGCCTTTGTACATGCCAATAACAGTCAAATTGAGGAGCAAATCAAGGATATAATTCCCTTTGTGGTAGCTTCAAAGAAAATGAAATACAATATTAGGAATATGCCTAGCAAAAGAGGTAAAGGATCTTTACAAAGAGAATTCTGAAACCCTAAGAGAGGAAATTGCAGAAAACACTAACGAATGGAAGAACATACCATGCTCTTGGGTGGGAAGAATCAACATTGTGAAAATGTCTATTCTACCCAAAGCAATCTACAGATTCAATGTAATCCCCATTAAAATACCAACATCATATTTTGATGAAATGGAAAAAATAGTACTTGATTTTGTATGGAACCAGGAAAAAATCCCTTATAGCTAAAGATATTCTTAGTAATGAAAACAAAGTCAGAGGCATCAACCTACCAGACTTTGGACTATATTACACAGTAATCAAAACGGTAATCCAAACAGTATGGTATTGGCACAAAAATAAGTCCACAGTAATCAAAACAGCATGTTATTGGCACAAAAATAGAGCATAGACATGTGGAATAGAATAGAAAACCATGAGTTGAAACAGTCTCTACTTGTCATCTGATCTTTGATAAACAAAAAAACAAGAGCATACAGTGGGGAAAAGAATACCTATTCAACAAATAGTGCTTGGAGAATAGGATAACCACATGTAAAGATTGAAACTGGACCCCCACCTTTTACCACTTCCCAGAATTGACTCAAGATGGATAAAAGATTAAAATGTAAGGCATGGAACTATAAAAATCTTAGAAGGCAGTGTGGGAAAAACTCTTGATGATGTCAGACTGGGGAAAGATTTTATAACAAAGTCTTCAGCTGCTATCACGACAACAAAAATTAACAAATGGGACTTAATTAAACTGAAAAGCTTTTGCACAGCTAAGGACACAACAAATAAAGCTAAAAGACTACCTTTAGAATGAGGTTTGCAAGGTATGAATCTGACAAAGGGTTGATAACTAGAATCTAAAGACAGCTTGAATTAATCATCAAAAAAAGAGTAAACAATCCCATCTACCACTGGCCAAGAGATATGAACAGAACTTTCTCTAATGAAGACAGACAAATGGCTAGCAAACATATGAAAAAATAATCACCATCCGTAATTATTAGAGAAATGCAAATCAAAACCACCCTGAGATATCACCTAACCCCAGTAAGAGTAGCCCACATCACAAAATATCAAAGCTGTAGATGCTTGCGTGGATGTGGAGAGAAGGGAACATTTTTACACTGCTAGCAGGACTGCAAACTAATACAACCTTTTTGGAAGGAAGTATGGAGGATCCTCAAAGAACTCAAATTAGACCTCCCATTTGATGGTGCAATCCCATTACCAGAAGAAAAAAATCATTTTATCAGGACATTTGCACTAGACTGTTTATTGCAACTCAATTTACAAGCACCAAAATGTGGAAACAACCTAAATGCCCACTGACCCAGGAATAGATTAACAAGCTGTGGATATTTATACCACGGAATACCATTAAGCTGTGGATATTTCTACCACGGAATACCATTCAGCCACTAAAAAAGGTGGAGACTTTACCTCTTTTGTATTAACCTTGATTTAGTTGGAATGCATTCTTCTTAGTAAAGTATCAGAAGAATGGAGAAACAGGAATCCAATGTACTAAATTCTAGTATGAAGCCATTAGATGATCTAATACATACCATATAAGAGAAAAACTGAAATCAATTCAAGGTGGGGGGTGGAGGAAGGAGGGAGTGGGGAGAGGGAAGGAGGGAAGGTGATGAAGGGTTATGATGTATGGCACACCCCTGGGGGCAGGACACAATTATAAAAGGGACTTTACCTAACAAATGCAAACAATGTAACCTAATTCTTTGTATCCTCAATTAATCTGAAATAATAAAAAAACTCTTTTTTTTTTTTGTTAATTTTTTTTTATTTATTTATTTTTTTGTAGTTTTTTTTTTTTGTAGAGACAGAGTCTCACTTTATGGCCCTCGGTAGAGTGTCGTGGCCTCACACAGCTCACAGCAACCTCCAACTCCTGGGCTTAAGCGATTCTCTTGCCTCAGCCTCCCGAGCAGCTGGGACTACAGGCGCCCGCCACCACGCCCGGCTATTTTTTGGTTGCAGTTCAGCTGAGGCCGGGTTTGAACCTGCCACCCTCGGTATATGGGGCTGGCGCCTTACCGACTGAGCCACAGGAGCCGCCCTAAAAAAACTCTTAATAACTCAACTTGATGAACAGCAATAATAGTGTGATCCATTACATTCCTAACCTTATATTCTTATTTTTTAACGTTTACCATTGTTCTATTTAAGTTCAATATATAAATATTCATTGTATACCATTAACAATTAGAGAATTAAAGTTAACATAACACAAAATATTAAATACATAGAACACTTCTAGTTATTATTGAAAATATAAAAAGACACATCTGTACATTTTGAAAAATTGTTATTAATTTTTTTATTTGTTTAGGTATCACTTCTATTATAACTTGAGTAAGTGTTTTTTCTAGGGATATCAGTATACCACATAGCAAATTCAGTTTGCTCTGGGGGTTCAGAAGGATTGTAGCAAACAGCTGACCCACTTGGTGGGGGGATAGATTAACAAGCTGTGTATATTTATACCATGGAGGGCACACAAATCTGATATTGGGTGTTATTATACACACATGTACCTTCAAGCTTTTCTGCATATTCATAATAAGAGTAAACCAATAACACAATTTTGACAGTTTGTCTAGTTTGGGTTACCATTTGGATACTTTTTTCACAATCTTCACCATGTCTTACACCTAAGATTAAAGAAGGAAGGTGAAAAAGTCCAAAGCAAAGAATCAGTAATGAGTCCCACACCACTGCTGCTCATCCTCAAGCTTCTGCCATGCATAGACCAGTCAGCTCCTGATATGTGACTGGGGCAGGGCTGTAGTCTGTTTTTTCCGGGTAAGACGGTGGGGATGCTCTGGGTGTTGTTGGATCGTCCACTCCCCACCTTGGCCCCAAACTCTAGGACTTTCATCTTGCTAGTTTCTTTGTGAGCTCTGGGACCCCACAGGAATTCATATTGTGGAAGATCACTATTGGCCACCTGCTGGTATACCAGATACTTTTCCTGCACCAGATCTTGGGTGATCGCTGGCTGGTTTCACATGTGAGTGATGTATCCAGTCAATGGGATGCCATTCAACTTTACCGTTGTTGATGTGGACAGGATCACCAAGTAGGGGCCTTTTCACCATGGTTTCAGCGAGCTCAGGGTCTAATTTTTAATCCACATCTGGTTACCTTCAGAGTAGTGATGGACTGGGGGTGATAAACTAACAGGGTATCTATTATTCACCTATTCTGAAATCTTTTTCTCATTATTTTTCCCAGTGGCATTAGTTGGTTAGTAAGTTAGTAAATTTTGTTTCTTCCAATTCTCTCAGGTCCCTGGTAAATTTCTTAAAGTGGCAGGGGTCCTGTGATACAGTATTTTACAGGGTGAGTAACTTATTTTTTATTTTTTATTTTTTTAGTTTTTTGAACCAGGTTACATGGATTGCATTTGTTAGGTAAAATCCCTCTTATAATTGTGTCCAGTCCCCAAAAGGTATGTCATCTTATATTCTTAATCTAAATAAATTTTATATTTAAAGAGAAAACATTTGAAAAATTCAAAAAGAGAGGTAAATCAACAAGTTATTCATGCATAACAGTAACAAAGAAGGCAGCAGTTTCTTTCAACCACAAAGTGAAGAATTAGCTCCATACTTCACTAGCAAGGCAAGTAGCAGCTGGATGTGGCCGTGAAACATGAACTGGTCTTGGCAGAAGTCTGGTTGCAACTTTGGCTTCGGCTCTCTCTTCCTTATCTCTCAAAGCCTCTTCATAATGGAATGGGAAGGCACTGGGGACAGTATCACTGACCTTGGCCTAAAATTCCAGGGCTTTCATCTTGCTAGTTTCTTTCTTTTTTTTTTTTTTATTGTTAAATCATAGCTGTGTACATTAGTGCAATCAAGGGGTACAATGTGCTGGTTTCATATCCAATCTGAAATATTCTCATCAAACTGTTCAATGTAGCCTTCATGGCATTTTCTTAGTTATTGTATGTAGACATTTGTATTCTGTGTTTAGTGAGTTTTGCCTGTACCTATTCTAAGATGCACCGTAGGTGTGGCCCCACCCATTACCCTTCCTCCACCCTAACCTCCCCACCTCCCTTCCCCTTCCTTGGCCCTTTCCCCATATTCTTGTGCTATAGTTGGGTTATAGCCTTCATGTGAAAGCTATAAATTAGCTTCATAGTAGGGCTGAGTACATTGGATACTTTCTCTTCCGTTCTTGAGATACTTTGCTAAGAAGAATATGTTCCAGCTCTGTCCATGTAAACATGAAAGTGGTAAAGTCTCCATCTTTCTTTAAGGCTGCATAATATTCTATGGTATACATGTACCACAATTTCCAGTCCATTCGTGGGACGATGGGCACTTGGGCTTCTTCCATGACTTAGCAATTATGAATTGGGCTGCAATAAACATTCTGGTACAGACGTCTTTGTTATATTGTGATTTTTGGTCTTCTGGGTATAAACCTAGTAAAGGAATTATAGAATCGAATGGCAGGTCTATTTTCAGGTCCCTAAGTATTCTCCAAACATCCTAATAATAAATGTATTAGTGTGCATTCCCACCAGCAGTGTAGAAGTGTGCCCTTTTCTCCACATCCATGCTAACATCTCTGGTTTTGGGATTTTGTTATGTGGGCTACTCTTATTGGGGTTAGGTGATATCTCAGAGTAGTTTTGATTTGCATTTCTCTGATGATTAAGGATGATGAGCTTTTTTTCATGTGTTTGTAGATTGTGTGTCTTCTTTAGAGAAGTTTCTCTTCAAGTCCCTTGCCCACCCTGAGATGGGATCACTTATACCTAACAAAGGACATGAAAGATCTCTACAAAGAGAACTATGAAACTTTAAGAAAAGAAATAGCTGAAGATGTTAACAAATGGAAAAACATACCATGCTCATGGCTGGGAAGAATCAACATTGTTAAAATGTCTATACTACCCAAAGCAATAAATAATTTTAATGCAATTCCTATTAAAGCTCCATTGTCATATTTTAAAGACCTTGAAAAAATAATACTTTGTTTTATATGGAATCAGAAAAAACCTCGAATAGCCAAAACATTACTCAGAAATAAAAACAAAGCATGAGGAATCACGCTACCAGACCTGAGACTGTACTATAAATCGATAGTGATCAAAACAGATCACTGGCACAAAAACTGGCACTGGTTTTGTACTGGCACAAAAACAGAGAAGTAGATGTCTGGAACAGAATAGAGAACCAAGAGATGAATCCAGCTACTTACCATTATTTCATCTTTGACAAGCCAATTAAAAACATTCAGTGGGGAAAAGATTCCCTATTTAACAAATGGTGCTGGGTGAACTGGCTGGCGATCTGTAAAAGACTGAAACTCAACCCAGACCTTTCACCATTAACTAAGATAGACTCTCACTGGATAAAAGATTTAAACTTAAGACATGAAACTATAAAAATACTTGAAGAAAGTGCAGGGAAAACTCTTGAAGGAATCGGCCTGGGTGAATATTTTATGAGGAGGACTCCCCAGGCAATTGAAATAGTATCAAAAATACATTACTGGGACCTGATCAAACTAAAAAGCTTCTGCACAGCCAAGAACATAGTAAGTAAAACAAGCAGACAGCCCTCAGAATGGGAGAAAATATTTGCAGGTTATACCTCCGATAAAAATTTAATAACCAGAATCCACAGAGAACTCAAACGTATTAGCAAGAAAAGAATATCTTGTTAGTTTCTTCGTGAGCTCTTGAATGCCACAGAAATTTATATTGTGAAGGATCACTATTGGCCACATGCTGGTATACCAGATACTTTTCCTGGACCAGATCTTGGGTAATTAGCTCATGGGGCTCCCAAAAGATGAAGCACCTCTCCCCATTATAGACCCCCAGAATATTCAGAAATTCTCACATCTCTTCCTTTGAGGGACAGTTGCCATTTAAGAAGATCACACCCAAGAGAGACATCAGAAGCCCATTCTTGGGAAAGCATCAGAGACTGCTCAGACTTCCATCATCGTTGATGTCTAGCTTGCTGACAAGGGTGTAGGACTGACCATGAGGGTTGACTTCCTTCAGGTCAAGACCAAAGACCAGTTCCACACACTCAGTGGCTCTCTTGAGGATCTCAGGGAAATGCTCCCTGTACCTTTTCTGGACAACCTTCAGCATTTCTACCTTTGTAATGGGGTCTTGCATTTTATATTTGTACAGCATGAACTGCACCATGATTATAGGATCGCTTTGTGAGCTCTCAGTAGCATCTGAGGGCTGGGAGAACTTTTTGCTCTCCTGACATTTGCTTTTGGCACCTTTATTAGACCTTGTGCCTGAAGCATCTGCAGCAGCAGTAGGAGGAGCTTTCTGAAGCTTCTGGGGACTGTCTGGAGTACGGGGGCTGGTGGTAGTATCCCCCAAAGCAGGAGAGGGAGAAGAAGCTGACTCTCCCTGCTGCAGTGGCCTGAGCACCACCGAGATCCTGGGTCTCAACTCAGGTCTTGCAGCAATTCTGATGGGCATGGAGCTTACTCTTCTGACCATGAGGCATGATGGCTGTGGCCAGGGACAGGAGGTGAGAGTGTGGGTAGGAGGGTATGTGATTGACATACCTGGAGGAGGAAGCATGAGATCCTGTGAGCACCTTCAGTGGGCAGAGCCTACCTTAGCATTGAGGAAGCCACCCCTGTGGATTTCCTTGAGAGCACCACTCTAGCAACCACTGGCCTGTGTTTCTTAGTGAGCCTGTCTCCTGGGAACCCAGGGAAGGAAGGTATAGTGTGCATTAGGCTTCAGCTTGTCTACGATGCCTGGCTCTGATGGGGTGAAAGCAGGGCTAGAAACAGGGTCCACTGTGTTCTGGAGTGGAGGGGATCCACTAAATTACCTTCAGCTTTACTAAGTCAAGTTTTAACAGGGCATGGGACTTCTTTTGATATTGTGAAGACGATACTTTACATTCCTGAAACCCAACTGTAGTAAGTGTAGGACCATTTCAAGCTACCACGCCTGCCCAGAGGCATCTAGTCCTAAAAGCTCAGTGGGGCCCTTTCTGCCCTGGACTCCTTAGATCCCATGTCCATACTCAGTGTCCTCATCTGGATACCATGCAGGATTGTGGACTTTTCCTTCCAAAGACTGATAAGTGTTTGTTCATACCAGGATGTTGCTTCCTCTAGTCCTGATGTGGAATGTGTTGGGCATTTATGAAAAAAATAATTGAGTAGTTTAACTCAATAATTGGCAAACTGCCACAGTACACTTAAATTATGATGATTTTCAAAAAGTAAAAAGAGGAATATAATTACCATGCTTTGAACTTCTTTTGAAAACAATTAATTAATGAACTTTAAAAATTCTCATGGTGCACCTAAGATCCACGGCACACCAGTTGAAAATTACTGATATAGGCTCCTGTCAACTGGGTTAAAGTCTTCCTGGAAATTGTCACATTCCTATACCCTCTTGAGCAGTTTCCTTTCTACAAACCTTGCAGCGAATGGGTCCTTGTCCTAGGAGTGATGTGAGAGGGGAAATCTACAGTACAAGGCAGGAGGGTCCAGGCTAGGTGGTGGGTGAGAAAAAAAAAAAAAAACTTGTTGATCGATTTCTTCTCTTCCCCAGCCAGATTTCGGATCTTTATATAAGGAAGTGGCTGAATCAGATGAATTTTTAAATTTCAAAGTAATACAAATATTTTTGGTTACGTGGATTACTTTTATAATGCTTGAGTCCTGGTTGTAAGTGTGCCTGTCACCCAGATAGTGTGTTATTTTGTCAAAAAGACAACTGTACTTGAATGTTTATTGCAGTACAATTCACAATTGCAAAGATGTGGAATCAACCCAAATGCCCATCAATTCATGAATGAATTAAGAAAATGTGGTGTGTGTATATCATGAAATACTCCTCAGCCATGAAGAAGGATGAATTAATGCCTTTTGCAAGAATTTGGATGGAACCGGAGCCCATTATTCTAAGGAAAATACTTACAAAATGGATTAACACAATATGTACTCACTATTAAATTGGAACTTTGGAATTAACTGAATCAGATAATTGTTTTGAGCCCCTGATCTTTATTTTGTTGTTGTTTCTTTTTTTAAAGACAGCGTCTCATTTAGTCACCGGGCTAGAATGCCATGGCCTTAAGCTAGCTCAAAGCAACCTCAAATTCCTGGGCTCAAGCCATCCTCCTGCCTCAGCCTCCTGGGTAGCTGGGCCTAGAGGTATGCGCCACCATGCCTGATGAATTTTTATATATTTTTTGTAGAGATAGAGTCTTGCTTTTGCTCAGGCGGGTCTCAAACTCCTGAGTTCAAGTGATCTTATCACCTCAGCCTCCCAGAGTGCTAGGATTATAGGTGTGAGCCGCCAGGCCCAGCTGAGCCCCTGATTTTTTGAAGTTATTGGAAATCACAAACAAATCTATGTGATTCTCTCATCAAAATGTTAATTCTTTTTTGTTATCCAAACCTCCCACTTATTTTGACACTTTTGTTGCTCTGGCTGTGTATTATAACAAAGCCTTTCTTTTGATTGCCTCTGATACATTTTGCAGGAATGAGAAGAAAAGTGAATTAAGGGACAAGGTCAGTCTCAGGCTGGGAGAAATGGAACAGTGTGAGCTTGCAAGTAAGTCAGACCAGGAGTCTACTCCCAGTCCTATCACTACTAGCTGTGATAACAGGGGAGTGTTACTGAACTTTAGGAGCCTCAGGCTGGCTATCTACAAAATGGGCTTGGGAAAGCCTGTCATGTAGAACTGGCAGGATGTGTGCAATGAATGGAAAGCACTTGCCAGCGACCAGATTGTATTGGATCCCTTCCTTCTGCTGACTGGTGGATGCATTTTCAGAACAAATATTCCCCTCCCTTAGACCTGATATAAAGAATGGAGGAAGGGCAGCACCTGTGGCTCAGTGGGTAGTGTGCTGACCCCTTATACCGATGGTGGCGGGTTTGAACCCAGCCCTGGGCAGCTAAAACAGCAGTGGCAACTGCAACAAAAAATAGCTGGGCATTGTGGCGGGCACCTGTACTTCCAGCTACTTGGGAGGCTGAGGCAAGAGAATCGCTTAAGCCCAAGAGTTTGAGGTTGCTGTGAGCTGTGACACCATGGCACTCTACCGAGGGTAACATATGGCACTCTACCGAGGGTAACATATTGAGACTCTGTCTCAAAAAAAAAAAAAAAAAAAAAGAGATAAAAGAAACAAAAAAAGAAAAAAGAAGGGAGGGAGCGCCTCCTCTGAAAGCCCTGCTCTGTCTTCTAGAGCTGATATCAAAGGGTAGGTCATGAGAGTCTGTTGTCCCCTCTAATCAAGGGAATGAGGTTCTTGCAGTCCCCATTCAGGTTTTATGATTTCACTGTTGGCAGGGCTGGGAACTCACCTCATTTGTGACCTGAGGACATGTCATGGTGAGGCCTACATTTCCCTGAGACCCCAGAAGAGGATATGAGGATAACTTTATCTGGGTATGCACCAGCCAATGGTCTTACGTGGAACGAAAGCTGTGGCTGGTTAAGGCTCTATGATGGGTACCTGCATGTAGAGTCCCAATTCAGGATCCTCAGTTTAGCATCTCAGCAGACCTGAGTCCTTCCTCTGTTGATGTAGGTGGAAATACCAACTTAAGATGAAGACCTTCACTTCCCTGTTACTGCTGAGTAAGAGCTGATGGATGGCTCCAACTGACATTTCTGACTGGGGTCTTCAGGGGCTAACAGTAGGAGTGATTCTATGAGGCTCCTACTGATATGGGGTGTGTGGTTGCAGGCTCTACAGTGACCTCACCCTTCCTCCTGGCACACGCTGGAAATCCTCCCAACTTGACTTGAGTCCTATGCCTTCATACTAAAGCTTCTAATTCCCTGATACACTCTATGAAGAAATGAAAATTTGCCTCATATTGCCACAACTGCTCATAGTTTCCGCAGACTAATAGTGGGAAGAATCTCTATTGCCCCTACTGTTACAGTGTTGGTGTTCCCCTGTCTTCAGCATTCTCTCCTTGTCTCATGGAACAACCTGGAACTCTTGTTTTCTAATTTGAGGCAGCCCGCTTGGTTAAGTTTCCATATCACCACAAGATTACCTGGGAGAAGTGAGTATGACTCCTCACGTTGACATGCTCAGGTATGAAAACAGGGACAGGGTTGTATGTGACCCTCTTCATTCTGGAAGGTGTCTCTTTGTTGTCACTCAGTGTCATCACGTTGACTGCTGTTAATGAGCAAGGCTCCTCCCTCCACTAAAAGGGGCCTCCTCCATTGGTGCAAAGATTTCATGTCTCTGAGACCTTCCTCCACCCCACCCCTTCGTAATGACCCATAACCTCAGTCTGCAAGCTCTACCTGTAGTCTTCCAAGGTTGACTGCAGAGGCAGGACTTTCTAAGGAGATCTCTGTTTTCTGCTCACCTCTGGGATAGATATCTCTTTCATTCTTCATATAGGATTTTTACCTTGACACTTGTCACAGCCTGGGATTCTACTCTCTGCTGCACTGGATGGCCAACTTGTCAGCCAAGTGTCTCATCTCCTTGAGATCCTCCAGGTAGAAGTCAGGGGCATATGAGGCTGTCCAGTCCTTCCTAGGCCTCCCATGGCTAATAGCAGAGGAGGCACAGTCATTTTTTTTCATTTCAAATTAATATGAGCATCACACCTGTAATCCTAGCACCCTGAGAGGCTGAGTTGGGTGGATTGCTTGAGCTCAGGAGGTCAAGACCAGACTGAGCAAGACACAGACCCATCTCTAAAAATAGCCAGGCATTTTGATGGGCGCCTGGAGTCCCAGCTACTTGGGAGGCTGAGGCAAGAGAATCACTTGAGCCCAAGAGGTTTAAGTTGCTGTCAGCTATGATGCCACCGCACTCTACCAAAGGTGACATATTGAGACTCTGTCTCATAGGAAAAAAGCAAATTAATATGAGGGGACAAATTTTTAGGTTACTTTGTTCTCACTTTCAAGTTAAAGTTGTACAAGAGCCCCTCACCCCCTTACCCAGGGGGCGTGCTGAGCACCCTCACAATGTGCACATTAGGTGAGGTCATGCCACCCTGTTAGTTGTGAGTTGAGCAGTTCTTAAATCCATATGCTTTACCTTGACTCTGCACCCTTCCTAGGACACTCTACTGACTGGAGACCCTGGCCTTCAGACTGAAGTCCTCACCTTCCTGGGATCGGAATTGGAGTTTAGTGCCAGCTACATGCAGCCAGTACAGTTTGGGACTTCACAGGGATAACAACTGGGATATGCTTTTACAGGACACTACTCTTCTGGCAGGGCCCTTCCACCATCCTCATTCGGCTCTATTCCTTTCATTTCTATGAGAGTCTGGGACTTCTTCCTCTACTGACCTACAGATGCTGCTTTAGGACTATGTCCCTCAGAAGCCTTAAGAATAGTGTGAGGAGCTGCTCAGACTGATAGCTCTGAGACTGTCTGCATCCAAGAGAGACCGGGATTGTCTCTCTATGTGATTCCCCCTTACTTTCTGGAGTGTTGGTCTCCCCACCCCTCATCTTGGCTCTGTCTCTTCGATTAAACGCATCCCAGGAAATGCCACTTACATGCAAACTCTAGAGCAGGTTCCCTTCTACAAGCTTTGCAGAGAATGGGTCCTTGTACTAGGAGAGGTGTGAGATGGGGAAGCTGCAGCAAAGGCAGGGATCCAAGGATTGGAGGTGGGCTGCCAGAAAAAAAAAATACATGGATATTCTTCTTTTCACCAGATGTAACTGACTTCTATTTTGATAGACTTACTTTCTATAGGGATTGGATTGTTTAGGATGATTCTGGAAGCCCATGATCTTTTGCAATCATCTAACATTGCATATATAGATAATTAAAGTGTCACTGAATACTGTTTCTTTCATTTATTTATTTATGCCTGTCAATTATCCCAATGTTCTCATTGCAATGGCTATGTATTCCAATCCAGTAGTTTGGGCACAACTACTTCTTTTTATCACCTGATAGATTTTGAAGTACTGAGAAGAAAATTAAAATCAGAGGTGTGCCTCAGGTTGGGAGAAGTGGAGCGGTGTGGGCTTTTGAGTAATTCAGATTGGGGATCTAGTCCCAACTGTGTCATTCTTTGCTACATACTACTATTGTGATCTCAGGCACACTACTCACCTCAAGGAGTCCCAGGCTCTCTACAGTGAAGTGGGTTTGAGACGCCCTATCTCCTAGGAGTAGCAAAATATATGTAATGTGTACAAAGCATCTTTGGCTGTGCCTATTTTGTGGTGAGACATTGCTGAGTGGCAATTATTATTATGATGATTTGACTTGAGACATTACCACTGTTTCAGCAGGGATTTTTAAAAAATCCAGGACATCTTAGAGAATAGGCATCAATGTAGGAGAAGAAACCACATTCAGCCAAAATTCTGCTTAGCAATGAAAACTAGATAATATTTTCCCTTCATCGCTTCCCTTGTATGAATTATACTTCTTTATGAAGTACAGGGCTTCACACTGTCTTCCATGATAATAGCTTCTATCAGAATCTACAATTGCAAAGGCAGGAGCTGGGTCTTCTTTGACTAAACATTCCTGGTACAATCATGAGGACTTTCATAGAGCAAATGTTCAATTAAAGTTAGGGTAAAACATGAGACATGGACAAGAGGTCTAACATTTTGCTTTTATTTCTCACACATTCTTGAATAACATATCAAATACCTATACTATATCTTTTACATTTATGCAAAGAAAAGTTCAATGGACTAAAGAAAAACAAAAATTGACCAATATTTATCTTCTTTTTCTATGTCTTCTTATTTCAACTATTTTACTATAGCATCTTTCACATTTCCATAAATATTCCTATTCTAATGCCATGTCACCTTTCTCTGGATTACAAAAGTGATCTAAGGATTTTATATTCACATTTGAAAAAGAAACAACAACTCGTGCTATGCCTATGGCTCAAAGGAGTCAGGCTCCCGCCCTGTATGCTGGAGATGGTGGGTTCAAACCCAGCCCTGGCCAAAAACTGAAACAAACAAACAAACAAACAAACAAAAAAAAACAACGAAAGAAAAAGAAACAAAACTCTTACTACTAAATCTTATCAACAACAATAAGTATGTGTTCCATGTCATATGTATACTTATATGTTGAATTTAAATAAATCTTCAGTTGAAAGAAACACCAGTTAAAACACAAAGATTAATCAACAAGTTATTCCTATATAATAGGAACAAAAGTTAATAGGACTTTTCAAGCAGAAAGTAAAGAAACTGCCTCAGATCATACAAGGGGTGGGAGGAGCTGCTGGATATGGCCCTAGAATGTCCTCTAGCCTTGGAAGAGGTGCCAGACCTGGCTGCAACTTTGGTTCCATCTTTCTCTTGCTCTTCTTTCAAAGTCTCCTCACAGTGGGAAGGGAAGGCACTGGGAATGGTATCATTGATCTTGGCCAAACCTCCAGGACGTTCATCTTGCTGGTTTCTGCATGAGCTCTGTGACCCCACAGGAATTCAAAGCACAGGGGATCACCGTTGGGCACCTCCTGGTACACCAGGCACTCTACCTGCACCAGAGCTTCAGTGATAAGCTGTAGGGGCTCCCCAAAGATGAAGTGCTTTTTCCCATTATAAATCCCTCAAATATTCAAGAATTCTCACATCTCTACCTTTGAGGTACAGTTGCCATTTACGAAGATCACACCCAAGAGAGGCATCAGAAGCCCATTTTTGGGAAAGCCCCACAGACCGCTCAGACTTCCATCATCGTTGACATCTAGCTTGCTGACAAGGGTGTAGGACTGACCACCAGGGTTGACTTCCTCAAAAGTCAAGAACAAAGACCAGCTCTACATGCTCAGTAGCTCTCTTGAGGATCTCAGGGAAATGCCCCCTGTACCTTTTTTGGACAACCTTCAGCATTTCTACCTTTGTAATGGGCTCTTGCATTTTATACTTGTACAGCATGAAGTGCACCAACATCCATGCCTTCCTGATTATAGGATCTCTTTGTGAGCTCTCAGTAGTGGCTGAGGCCTGGGAGGAAATTTTGTTCTCCTGATATTTGTTTTAGGCAACTTTATTAGATCTTGTGCCTGAAGCATCTGCAGCAGCAGTGGGGGTGAGCTTTCTGAAGCTTCTGGGGACTGAGTAGGGGAGCTGGTGGTAGTATCCCCCAAAGCAAGAGAGTTAGAAGAAGCTGACTCTTCTTTCTCTGCTGCAGCAGCCTGAGCCCCACTGAGATCCTGGGTCTCACCTCAGGTCTTGCAGCAATTCTGATGGGCATGGAGCTTACTCGTCTGACCATGAGGTATGATGGCTGTGGAACAGGAAGGTGCGAGCGTGGGGGGAGGGTAGGTGATTGACATACCTCTAGAAGGAAGCATGAGCACCTTCAATGGGCAGAGCTGACCTTAGCATTGAGAAAGCCACCCCTGTGGATTTCCTTGAGAGCACCACTCTAGGAAACACTGGCCTGTGCTTCTTAGTGAGCCTGTCTCCTGGGAACCCAGGGAAGGAAGGTATAGTGTGCATTAGGCTTCAGCTTGTCAACCCTGCCTGGCACTGATGGGGTGATAGCGGGGCTAGAAACAGGGTCGACTATGTACTGGAGTGGAGGGGCTCTGCTACATTACCTTCGGCATTATTAAGGACAGTTTTAACAGGGCATGGGATTTCTTTTGATATTGTGAAGATTATACATTAAATTCCTGGAACCCAATTGTAGTAAGTATAGGACCATCTCAAGCCACCACCATTGCTCAGAGGCATCTAGTCCTAAAAGCTCAGTGGGGCCCTTTCTGCCCTGGACTCCTTAGATCCCATGTCCACACTCAGTGTCCTCATCTGGATACCGTGCAGGATTGTGGACTTTTCCTTCTGCAGACTGATAAGTGTATGTTCATACCAAGGATGTCACCTCTTCTTGTCTTGATGTAAAATGTGTTGGGAATCTATGAAAAAAATAATTGAATAGTTAAAGTCAATAATTGGTATTTTAACAGCCATGGTACACTTAAATTATGATGATTTTCAAAAATTAAAAAGAGGAATACAATTATTATGCTTTGAACTTCTTTTGAAAATAATTAAATAATGAACAGTAAAAATTTTCCTGGCACACCTAAGATCCATGGCACACCAGTTGAAAATTGCTGATATAGGCTCCTGTCAACTCAATTAATATATTCCTGGGAAATTCCACATTCCTGTACACTCTTGAGCAGTTTCCTTTCTCCGTACCTTGCAGCAAATAGGTCCTTGTTCTAGGAATGATGTGAGATGGGAAATCTACAGCACAAGGTAGGAGGGTCCAGGCTAGGTGGTGGGTGAGAAAGAAAACAAACTTGTTGATCTATTTCTTCTCTTCCCCAGCCAGATTTAGGATTTTTATATAAGGAAGTGACTCAATCAGATGACTTTTTAAATTTCAAAGTATAAAGGGGGTACAAATATTTTTGGTTACATGGATTACTTTCATGATGCTTGAGTCATGCTTGTAAGTGTGCCTGTCACCCAGATAGTGTGTTACTTTATAAAAAATGCAAGTGTCTCTTTGGAATTCTGGGAAGATGGCTGACTGGTAGCAACCCTCGTCAGAGCCTCCTGGGGAGCTGAGCCAAGAAAGAAGTTCGGCAAGCTGTAACTGCAAGGAATAGCATTGAAGAAATGCTATTTTACAGGTACAAAGCCTATTGACTAGAGGAAGGGAGATCCTACCCCCAAGCAGGAGGCCTGCCGCAGGCTATCTGTGAAGGAGCAGGGAACGAAAGACCTCTCATTTTATCTCGGTGGAGAGAGCCGCTAAACTCCAGGTCTCTTTCTCCAGGGAGGTCCCACTTATGAACCTAGATACCACCCCGCTAGGCATAAAATTGAACAGATATTTTTCTGCACAAGTCCAAACTCCCAGTCCACCCTTTCACCCTCGTATGGTGGTCAGAAGTTCTGCCCTCTGCAGAGCATAGAGTGTTAGGTCTTGTCCTGAGAGACCTGGGCATAGTGTGGATTACCAAACATCAGGATGGACTGTGACTAACAGGGAAGAAAGAGGGTGTGTGGGAAGAAAGGGACATTCGGTGGGAGGAGGAGCAGTCCCCTGGTTATGACTATGCCCAGCCAGTGGTAGTGTTGACCCTCACTTTGGGCTGCGTCTGGTGCGATGGGGGTACATAACCCCCAGCTCTATTGGCACGCACAGCAGGAGAATGGTTGCCCCATGTGGACTGAGTTTGGCAGACAGGGCTGGTCCCTTTGGGCCTGCGAGGAGAGTCTTGATAGGCGTGGACTGCGATCTCAGAGCAAGGGTGTGGTCTCCTGTTTCCAACAGAACCCTAGAGCAGTGGCTTACTGAGTGTGAACCAAGCCCTGAGGGCTAGGGCATGCTCCATTGCCTCCAGTGGGGCTGGTGAGCAGAGGCTTACCAGGTGAGGACTAAGACCTGTGGGCAGAGTGTGGTGCCCTGACTCTAACAGAGCCTGCGAACAGAGGCTTGCCAGGCAGTGGACTGAGACTGGCAGGCAGGGACATGGTCCCCTGACTCCAACTGGTCTGGCAAGCAGAGGCTAGCTGTGGGTCGACTGAGACCAGAGGGCAGGCCCAGTTCCCTGACTCCGACAGAGTCTGCAAACAGAGGCTTTCCTGGCAGTGGACTGAGACTGGCAAGGGGGGGTGGCATGGTCCCCTGACTCCAACTGGTCTGGCAAGCACTACTCCAGACCCTACTCCAGAGGCTAGCTGTGTGGACTGAGACCGGTGGGCAGGGGCGTTGCCCCTGGCTCCAGCTGGGCCTGTGAGCAGAGAAGCAGACAATAGTGTGGACTGAGTCTGGCTTATGGGAGTGTGGATCCCTGGCTCCAATTATGCTTTGAATCCCTTTGCTTTGAATTGTCCTTGAATCCCTCTCTGTTGGGTAGGCTTTGCGCTGACTGAGACAATTTGGTTGGAACTCATATCTGGGGCTGTCCCCTCTGGGCCATTCTGAGGTTGACCTCTGACATTCTATAGTGGAAAGGAACTGAAAGGTGGGGGCCCGGGGCCGCAGGTGTTTGTATCTCTTCACAGTCGAGATTTCAATCTAATAGTGTGGTTTCTTAGGATAGGGTAGTAGTTGGCTGATATCAAAACAGAGTTAGCCTGCACTATCTCACCAAGTAGGTCTTCAGAGTCTCTGGCCAAAACTCTGAAGGGGCCTTTGTAAGGTTGTAAGAGATAAGCCACAATTTCAAAGCCTAGAGCTTTGGTAAGGGGCTATCTCTGCTACCTGGGAACCCCAATTCAATCTCACCCTACCAGTTCTAATAACCAAACAGTGGAAAATAAACATGATGTGGACCCAACAGAAGAACTCTGGCAACATGAATAACCAGAGTAGATCAACCCCCCCCAAGAAATGACAAAGGAGATACAACTGAAGATGCCATGAATAGATAAATGGCAGCAATGTCAGAAACTGAATTCAGAATATGGATTGCAAATAAGATAAATAGAATGGAAGAAAAGATGGAAATTGAATTCCAAAGAGTAGTTCTAAAGTTGTCTCAAGAAATTAATGAATTCAAAGACCAGATCACCAAAGATATGGACATAATGAGAAAAGAGATAGCAGAGCTCAAGGAAACAAAGAAGTTAGTTGAGGATCTCCAAAATACAGTAGAATACCTCAGTAATAGAAATGACCAGGCAGAAGAAAGGATCTCTGAAACTGAGGACAAAGCTTTTGAATGTTCCCAAACACTCAAAGAGGCAGACAAATGGAGAGCCAAAATGGATCATTCCCTGAGAGAGTTGTGGGATCACTCCAAAAGATCAAACATTCGTCCTATAGGAATTCCTGAAGGAGAAGAGGATGGTCCTGAAGGTACAGATGCTCTACTCCAAGAGATTTTGGAGGAGAATTTCCCAAACATTGCAAGAGATACAGAACTTCAGATAGCAGACAGTTTCAGAACCCCAGCAAGACTCAATCCAAATAAAGCATCTCCTGGACACATTGTGATTAACATTGCCAAAGTTAAGATGAAGGAGAAAATTCTGCAAGCAGCCAGACGTAAGAAAAGTATCACCTACAAAGAGAGAATTATCAGAATAACTGCAGATCTCTCATCCAAAACGTTTCAAGCCAGAAGAAGATGGTCACCAACCTTCAATCTCTTAAAACAAAACAACTTCCAGCCCAGGATCCTCTATCCAGCTAAATTGAGTTTCATCTGTGATGGAGAAATCAAATACTTTAATGACATAGACATGTTGAAGATATTTGCCATAACTAAACCAGCTCCCCTGGATATTCTCAGACCCATCCTCCACAACAACCAGCACAATGCTCTACCTCCAAAGTAAACTCACCCAGAAATTTTTTGAACAAAACCCAAATTCCACAGTGCTGAAAGGATTAACATTGTCCACTGGACATCCGAAAATCATGAAACCCAAAACACAACCAGGCTTATCAATTCTCTCCATTAATGTGAACTGTTTAAATTGTCCTCTCAAGAGGCACAGGCTGGCTGACTGGATACCCATACTCGGAGTGGATATATGCTGTATACAAGGATGTCTCCTTACCATAAAGGATAAAAATAGACTCAGGGTAAAAGGATGGACTTGTATAACACAGGCAAATGGAAACCAGAAAAAAGCAGGGGTTGCAATTTTAGTAGCAGATACAATTGGCTTTAAACCAACAAAGATAAAGAAGGATGAGGAAGGTAACTACATATTTGTCAAGAGAAACACCCAACATGAAGAGATTTCCATAATTAATATTTATGCACCCTACCAGAATGCTCCTCAATTCATAAAGCAGACCCTAATGGATATGAACAACTTAATATCTTCCTGCCCTATAACAGTTGACAATTTTAAAACCCCTTTGACAGTCTTGGAAAGATCCTCCAAGAAGAAACTAAACAAAGAAATATTAGACTTAAATCTGACCCTAGAACAAATGGACTTTACAGATCTCTACAGAACACTTCACACTAATAAAACTGAATATGCATTCTTCTCATCAACCCATGGGTCATCTTCCAAAATAGATCATATCCTAGGACACAAATCTAACCTCAGCAAATTTAAACATACAGAAATTATTTCTGGTATTTTCTCGGACAACCATGGAATAAAGGTTGAACTCAACAGCAAGAGGAATCTTCATACTCAAACAAAGTTATGGAAGCTAAATAATCTTAGGCTGACTGATAGCCGGGTCAAAGATGAGGTTAAGCAGGAAATCCAAATTTTTGGAACTAAATGATAACAAAGACAGAAATTATGAAAACCTGTGGGATACTGCTAATGCAGTCCTAGGAGGGAAATTTATAGCATTGGAGGCCTTAATCAAGAAAACAGAAAGAGAAGAAGCCCACAACTTAATGGATCATCTCAAGCAACTGGAAAAGGAAGAACATTCCAACCTCAAACCCAGCAGAAGAAAAGAAATAACCAAAATTAGGGCAGAAGTAAATGAAATTGAAAACAAAAGGATCATTCAGAAGATAAATGAAACAAAAAGTTGGTTTTTTGAAAAAATTAACAAAATTTATAAACATTTGGCCAACCTAACCAGAAATAGAAAAGTAAAATCTCTAATATTGTCTATCAGAAATGATAAAAGAAAAATGACAACAGACACTTCAGAAATTCAAAAAATACTCAATGATTACTACAAAAATATTTATTACCATAAATATGATAATCTGAAGGAAATGGACCAATACTTGGAAGCAGGCCACCTTCCTAGACTCAACCAGAAAGATTAGAAGTCTTGAATATCTAATATCAACCACTGAAACAACATCATCAATATGAAATCTCCCTATAAAGAAAAGTCAAGGACCAGATGGCTTCACATCTAAATTCTATCAAACCTTTCAAGAGGAACTAGTACCTATATAATACAACCTTTTCCAAAGCATAGAAAAAGAAGAAATACTTCCCAACACATTCTATGAAGCAAATATCACCCTGATACCCAAACTAGGAAAGTATCCAACAAAGAAAGAAAATTGTAGACCAATATTATTAATGAATATTGATGCAAAAATATTCAATAAGATCTTAGCAAACAGGATCCAACAACACATCAAAAAAATTATACACCACAATCAAGTTGGTTTTATTTCAGGGTTACAGGGTTGGTTCAGCATAGGCAAATCTATAAATATAATACATCACATCAATAAAATAAACAACAAAGACCATATGATTCTCTCAATTGATGCAGAAAAAGCCTTTGATAACATCTAGCATCCTTTCATGATCAGAATTCTTAAGGAAATAGGCATAGAAGGGATATTTCTTAAACTGATAGAGGCCATTTACAGCAAACCCATAGCCAATATCATATTGAATGGTGTAAAATTGAAAACATTTCCACTGAGATCAGGAATGAGGCAAGGATGCCCACTGTCTCCACTGCTATTTAACATAGTAATGCAAGTCTTAGCTATCGCTATCAGGAAAGAGAAGGCAATGATTCAGGGTATCCAAATAGCATCTGAGGAAATCAAACTCTCACTCTTTGCTGATGACATGATCCTATACCTGCAAAATCCCAGGGACTGAACTTCAAAACTCCTAGAAGTGATCAAGGAATACAGCAGCGTCTCAGAATACAAAATCAATACTTACAGTCCCTACCTTTTATGTTCGCCAACAATAGTCAAGCTGAAAAAACAATCAAGGACTCTATTCCTTTTACAATAGTGCCAAAGAAGATGAAGTATCTGGGAATTTACCAAACAAAGGACATGAAAGATTTCTATAAAGAGAACTATGAAACTCTGAGAAAAGAAATAACTGAAGATGTTAACAAATGGAAAAACATACCATGCTCATGACTGGGTAGAATCAACATTGTTAAAATGTCCATACAACCCAAAGCAATGAACAGGTTTAGGGCAATCCCTATGAAAGCAGCATTGTCATACTTTAAAGAACTTGAAAAAATAGTACTTCGTTTTATATGGAATCACAAAAAACCTCGAATAGCAAATACATTACTCAGAAAAAAGAACAAATCAGGAGCTATCACATTACCAGACTTCAGGCTATACTATAAATCTACAGTGATCAGAACAGCATAGTACTGGCGCGGAAACAGAGTGGTAGATTTATGGAACAGAATAGAGAAGCAAGAGATGAATGCAGCTGCTTATCATCATTTGATCTTTGACAAGCCCATCAAAAATATTCAGTGGAGGAAAGATTCCCTATTTAACAAATGGTGCTGGGTGACCTGGCTAGTGACCTGTAGAACACTGAAACTGGACACCCACCTTTCACCATTAACAAAAATTGATTCTCACTGGATAAAAATTTAAACTTAAGACATGAAACTATAAAATTATTAGAAGAGAGTGCAGGGAAAACACTTGAAGAAATTGGCCTGGGAGAATATTTTATGAGGAGCCCCCCACCCCAAGGAATTTAAGCAACACCAAAAATCCACACAAAGCTTTTGCACAGCCAAGAGCAAAATAAGTAAAGCAAACAGATAACCTTCAGAATGGGAGAAGATTTTTGCAGGTTATATTTCTGACCAAGGTCTGGTAACTAGAATCCACAGAGAACTGAAATTAATCAATAAGAAAAGAATAAATAACCTTATTTCTATGTGGGCAAGAGACTTGAACAGAAACTTCTCTGATGAAGACAGGCACATGGACTACAAACACATGAAAAAATGCTCATCATCCTTAATCATCAGAGAAATACAAATCAAAACCACATTGAGATATCATCTAACTCCAGTAAGATTAGCCCACATCACAAAATCCCCAAACTACAGATGTTGGTGTGGAAGCAGAGAGAAGGGATCGCTTCTATACTGCTGGTGAAAATGCAAGCTAATACGACCTTTTTGGAAAGAAGTTTGGAGAACACTCAAGGAACTAAAAGTAGACCTACAGTTTGATCCTGCAATTCCTCTACTAGGTATATACCCAGATGATCAAAAATTATTTTATAACAAAGACATTTGCACCAGAATGTTTATTGCAGTCCAATTCATAATAGCCAAGACATGGAAACAGTCCAAGTGCCCATCGACCCATGAATGGACTAACACATTGTGGTATATGTACACCATGGAATACTATGCAGTCATAAAAAGGATGGAGACTTTACATCTTTTGTGTTTTCCTGGATGGAGCTGGAACACATTCTTCTTAGTAAAGTATCTCAAGAGGGGGAAAAAAGTATCCAATGTATTCAATACTATTATGAAATCAATATATAATCAACTACACACTCATATGAATGGCAAAACATAACGTTACTCCAGTAAGTAGAAGGGAAGAGGAAAGTGAGCAGAGGGGAGGCAGGATGTTGGAAGAGGGAAATAATAATGTGCATGATGCAATGGTACATTCCAAAACTATTAAGAAATGAGTATAATTATGATGGATGTGTTACTAAGTTCAATGCAAACATTTCGCATTGTATATTGAAGCAGTACCCTGAACCATATAAATGCATCAATGTACAAAGTTATGACTTAATAAAAAATAATTAATAAAAAAGAGAGAACTTGAAATAATAAAGCTAATAAAGCTACCTCCCTCCAAGAACAACAACAAAAAAGACAACTGTACTTCAATGTTTATTGCAGTACAATTCACAATTGCAAAGACGTGGAATCAACACAAATGCCCATCGATTCATGAATAAAGTAACAAAATGTGGTGTATGTGTATCATGGAATACTCCTTAGCCATGAAAAAGGATGACTGAATGCCTTTTGCAAGAATTTGGATGGAACCAGAGCCCATTATCCTAAAGGAAATACTTACAGAATGGATAAATACCACATTTACTCACTATTAAATTGGAACTTTGGAATTAACTGAATCAGATAATTGTTTTGAGCCCCTGATTTTTTTTTCTCTTTTCTTTTTATAAAGACAGCATCACATTTAGTAACCCAGGCTAAAGTGCCATGGCCTTAAGCTAGCTCAAAGCAACCTCAAATTCCTGAGCTGAAGCAATCCTCCTGCCTCAGCCTCCTGGGTAGCTGAGCCTAGGGGAATGCATCACCATGCATGATGAATTTTTCTATTTTTTTGTAGAGATAGAGTCTTGCTTTTGCTCAGGCTGGTCTCAAACTACTGAGTTCAAGTGATCCTACCACCTCAGCCTCCCAGAGTGCTGGGATTATAGGTGTGAGCCATCAGGCCCAGCTAAGCCCCTGATTTTTTGAAATTATCTGACATCACAAACATATCTATGTGATTCTCTCATCAAAATGTTAATTCTTTATTGTTATTTAAACCTCCTATTTATTTAGATACTTTTGTTGCTCGGGCTGCATATTATAACAAAGCCTTTCTTTTGATTGCCTATGATATATTTTGCAGGAATGAGAAGAAAAGTGAATTAAGGGACAAGGTCAGTCTCAGGCTGGGAGAAATGGAACAGGGTGAGCTTGCAACTAAGTCAGACCAGGAGTCTACCCCTAGCCCTATCACTACTAGCTGTGATAACAGGGGGATATTATTGAACTTTGTGAGCCTCAGGCTGGCTATCTACAAAATGGGCTTGGGAAAGCCTGTCATGTAGAACTGGCAGGATGTGTGCAATGAATGGAAAGTGCTTGCCAGTGAACAGCACGCATTGGATCCCTTCCTTCTGCTTACTGCTGGTTGTATTTACAGACGAAAGATTTCCCTTCCCTTAGACCTGATATAAAGAAGGGAGGGAGGGCAGCACCTGTGGCTCAGTGTGCCGGCCCCTTATACCGAGGGTGGCAAGTTTGAACCCGGCCCTGGGCAGCTAAAACAGCACTGGCAACTGCAACAAAAAATAGGCAGGCATTGTGGCAGGAACCTGTAGTTATAGCTGCTCGGGAGGCTGAGGCAAGAGAATCACTTAAGCCCAAGAGTTTGAGGTAGCTGTGAGCTGTGACGCCATGGCACTCTACCAAGGTTGACAGAGTGAGACTTTGTCTCAAAAAAAAAAAAAAAAGAAGAAGAAGAAGAAAGGGAGGGAGATCCTCCCCTGAAAGCTCTGCTCTGAGTCTTCTAGAGCTGATATCAAAGGGTAGGTCATGAGAGTTTTTCATCTCCTCTATTCAAGGGAATGTGGTTCTTGCAGTCTCCATTCAGGTTTTCTGATTTTGCTATTGGCAGGGCTTGGGACTCCCCTAAATTTGTCCTAGGACATGTCATAGCAAGGCCTACATTTCCCTGAGACCCCAGAAGAGAATATGAGGATAACTTTATCTGGGTATGCACCAGCCAATGGTCTTACAAGGAATGAAACCTGTCACTTGTTGAGGCCCTATGATGGGTACTTGCATGTAGAGACCCAACTCAGGGTCCTCAATTTGACTTCTCAGTGGACCTGAGTCCTTCCTCTGTGGATGTAGGTGGAATTACCAACTTAAGATCAAGACATTCACTTCCCTGTTACCGCTGAGTAAGAACTGATGGATGGCTCCAGCTGACATTTCTGCCTGGGGTCTTCATGGGCTAACCATAGAGGAGATTTGATGGCTAACTGAAGCCAGCTTTCCACAGAGGCTCCCATCCAGAAGGAGAGTTAAAGGACAGAAATTTAGCAAGTAACCTGTTGGATTAGAGCTGCACCAAGACAGAAGGTTGAAGAATGCACATCAACTCTGCTGAGGTGAGCTGCGACCCCAAGGATACAAACAAAAGGTACAAAATCCATCACCAAGCGGATGGGAGTCCCCTCCCCAATGAGAACAGCTCGGAGTGCCCCACAAACAAATGAGCAGAGTTCACAGGTCCTCCCACTACACTCCATGGGAGATACCCTCTAAAAACTGGACCTACCTCCCCACTAGGGGGCTAGGGCGTTCTCCTGCCATGCATAAAACTGTATAGAACTGTATATGTTCTCTATCTGCAATTCTGAGCTCCCAGCACTCCCCTCCATTCTCACTCTGAGGTCTGAAGGCCTGTACTCCAGGAGTCCAGATTCTTGGGTGATTTCTTGAGAGGTGTGGGCTGGGCCTAGACTGCAGCTGGTCAGTGCTGATTCTGCAGCACATGAGTGAGAAGAGGACGGTCCTCTGAGAGGGAACCACACCGGAGCAGTGGTGCCCCAAGGCTCAGAGCAGCAGCCATTTTTGGCAACAATAGGGACTCCCAGATATTCGGAACTCCCAGATATTCCGAAGGCACACAACTTGTCTCCCTAGGCAACTAAAGGAGGCCAGGCATCTTCTCAGGTGGCAACCACTGCAGAACAGATCTGGGACAGAAATGCAGGCCCCGTGAGTAAAGGGTTTGCCTGAGGTGGTACTGGCCTGGGTGGAGCATGGGGATGAGAAATGCACACTCAGAGCTGGGAAGTTCCCAGGGCAGGGCTGACCCAGAGGACCGCTTTACTGAGCCTAAGATGCACCCAGCCCTCAGGGCATCATCAGCCTATAGACAAATGAAGGCAGGAGTCTAGAACTGACAGCTAACCAAATACAAACCTGCAGGAGACAAGACAGGGCCTGAGGCGCAGGCTCTGGGAACTCAAAACAGCTTCTCTTCTGCAGGGGAATTTAGCAGGGACAGAAACAAATCCCCACAAAGTTGTTCTGTTCTGTTCTGTCAGTAACATCGATCAGGTACAGGGCTGGAACTGAGTGAACACCCCCCAACCTCCATCAAGCACCCAAGGTTGTCAGGCCTCACTTCCCCCTGCTGGATAGAGGCAGAGCGCAGTGGCCTTGCTGAGCAGAAATAGATTTCCTTGTGATTCAGGCAGGTGCAAACCCCTGGAGTATCTGTTCACTAGAGGCAACTGGGTCACAGCCTTGCGGGGCTATCAGTGACTTGGTGTGACAGAGGTGCAAGGTGGGTAAGGAAGCATGAACCTTCTCAGACTAATCTATTTGCTGGATGGGTCCTCCTGACTTCACAGAGCACCGGAGCAATCCACATCTGAATTGTCACCAGATCCCTGCGATACAGTTGCCAGAGACCTTTTAAACTCTCCCACCTGAGACAGGTGCTGACTGAGACAATTGATTTGGACCTTTTGAACTGAGTCAATCACCTGAGGACTATTCAAGTGGTGCCCTGGGTGTGTGGTTGTAAGAAGGTTTGATTTTCCTTTTCCAATTGTTACCTGTGGGGGGCGGGGTGACTTAATTGCTGGTTTTCTCCACGGTTGAGACTTCAACCCATAGTAACTGTTTCACTAGGGTCAAACAGAGACCAGCTGAAAACAAGACAGAAATACTTCGCCCCACCACACCAAACAGGGCCCCAGTTTCTCAGGCCACAGCACTGTATGGGTCCTCGACAAAGCTCCACGGGAAAAATCAAATGGTGTAAAACAATCATGGGGCAGAATCAGCAGAAAAACTCTGGTAACATGAATAACCAGAATAGATGAAACGCCTCCCCCCGCCCCAGGTAAGATATGGCAGATATAACTAAAGATCCCATTCATAAACAGGTGGCCATGATGTCCGAAATTGAATTCAGAATTTGGATTGCAAATAAGATTAATAGAATGGAGGAAAATTTGGATTTAGAAACTCGAGGAGCAATTCAAAAGTCGGAATTAGAAAATCGAGGAGAAATTCAAAAGTTGTCTAAAGAATTTAACGAATTTAAAAACAAAATCACCCAAGATTTTGATGCACTGAAGCAAGAATTTGCAGTACTCAGAGAACTGAAAAATACAGTAGAATCCCTCAGTAACAGAGTGGAGCAAGCAGAAGAAAGGATTTCTGACATTGAAGACAAAGTCTTTGAATGCTCCCAAACTGTCAAAGAGGCAGAGAAATGAAGAGCAAAAATGGATCATTCTCTCAGAGAACTCTGGGATAATACGAAGAAGGCTAATATCTGCCTCTTTGGAATCCCTGAAAGTGATTAAGTAGCTTGCAAGGCACAGAGGCCCTTCTCCATGAAATTAGAGAATTTTCCAGACATGACAAGAGATTCTGAAATTCAGATAACAGACAGTTTCAGAACCCCAGCATGATTCAATCTGAATAAGACCTCCCCCAGGCATATCATAATTAACTTCACTAAAGTTAATATGAAAAAGAAAATTCTGAATGCAGCCAGATGTAAGAAATCCATTACCTACAAAGGGAAGAATATTAGAATGACTGTAGATCCCTCTGCTGCAACTTTTCAAGCCAGAAGAGGGTAGTCATTGACTTTTAATCTCCTAAACCAAAATAACTTTCAACTCTGGATCCTGTATCCAGCTAAACTGAGTTTCATTTATGATGGAGAAATTAAATACTTTAATGACATTCGTATGTTGAAGAAACTTGCCATAACCAAACCAGCTCTTCAGGATATTCTCAGACCTATCCTCCATAATGACCAGCCCAATCCTCTACCATAAAAGTAAACTCGCTCAGAAACTTTTGTTCAAACTTCAACTTCCACAGTGGGGAAAGGCTTAAAAACGTCCACTGGACAAAAAACTCGACACCCAAAATTTTAAAAGACTTATCAATATGCTCCATTAATGTGAACGGCTTAAACTGTCCTCTAAAGAGGCACAGGTTAGCTGACTGGATACAGAAACTCAGGCCAGATATTTGCTGCATACAAGAGTCACATCTTACCTTAAAAGATAAATATAGACTCAAGGTGAAAGGATGGTTGTCCATGTTTTAGGCAAATGGTAAACAGAAAATTGCAAGTGTTGCAATTCTATTTGCAGATACAATAGGCTTTAAACCAACAAAAGTAAGGAAGGATAAGAATGGTCACTTCTTATTTGTTAAGGGTAATACTCGATATGATGAGATTTCAATTATTAATATCTATGCGCCCAACCAGAATGCAACTCAATTTATAAGAGAAACTCTAACAGACATGAGCAACTTGATTTCCTCCAGCTCCATAATAATCAGAGATTTCAACACTCCTTTGACAGTGTTGGATCGATCCTCCAATAAGAAGTTGAGCAAAGAAATTTTAGATTTAAACCTAACCATCCAACATTTGGATTTATCAGACATATACAGAACATTTCATCCCAACAAAACTGAACACACATACTTCTCATCAGCCCATGGAACATACTGCAAAATCGATCATCTTAGGTCACAAATCTAACCTCAGTAAATTTAAAGGAATAGAAAGTTAAATAACCTTATGCTGAATGATAGCTGGGTTAGAGATGAGATTAAGAAGGAAATTGCTAAATTTTTGGAACAAAACGACAATGAAGACACGAATTATCAGAACCTCTGGGATACCGCAAAGGCAGCCCTAAGAGGAAAATTTATAGCACTGCAAGCCTTCCTCAAGAGAACGGAAAGAAAGGAAGTTAACAGCTTAATGGGACATCTCAAACAACAGGAAAAGGAAGAACATTCCAACCCCAAACCCAGTAGAAGAAAAGAAATAACCAAAATTAGAGCAGAATGAAATGAAATTGAAAACAGATCAATAAATCAAAAAGTTGGATTTTTGAAAAGGTCAATAAAACAGATAAACCTTTGGCTATCTCTAAGTAAAATCTCTAAGCTCATCAATCAGAAACGACAAAGATGAAATAACAACAGACTCTTCAGAAATTCAAAAAATCCTTAATGAATATTACAAGAAACTTTATTCTCAGAAATATGAAAATCTGAGGGAAATTGACCAATACTTGGAAGCACGTCACCTTCCAAGACTTAGCCAGAATCAAGTGGAAACGTTGAACAGGCCAATATCAAGTTCTGAAATAGCATCAACCATACAAAATGTCCCTAAAATGAAAAGCCCGGGACTATATGGCTTCACATCAGAATTCTACCAAACCTTTAAAGAGGAACTAGTACCTATATTACTCAACCTGTTCCAAAATGTAGAAAAAAAAGGAAGACTGCCCAATGTGTCCTATGAGGCAAACATCACCCTGATCCCCAAACCAGGAAAAGACCCAACAAGAAAAGAAAATTACAGACCAATATCACTAATGAATATAGATGCAAAAATATTCAACAAGATCCTAAGAAACAGAATACAGCAACACATCAAACAAATTATACGTCATGACCACGTCAGTTTTATCCCAGGGTCTCAAGGCTGTTCAATATACCTAAATCTATAAGTATAATACAGCACATAAATAAATTAAAAAACAAAGACCATATGATTCTTTCAATTGATACAGAAAAAGCTTTTGATAATATCCAGCATCTCTTCATGATCAGAACACTTAAGAAAATTGGTCTAGAAGGGACATTTCTTAAACTGATAGAGGCCATCTACAGCAAACCCACAGCCAATATCCTACCCCGTTTCCCTGAAAATAAGACATTCTCTGAAAATAAGACCTACTTACAGGAAAGATAAGACGTCCCCTGAAAATAAGACCTAGCACATTTTTGGGAGCACACCTTAAAATAAGGCACTGTCTTATTTTCGGGGGAACAGGGTATTGAATGGAGTTAAATTGGAATCATTTCCACTCAGGTCAGGAACCAGACAAGGCTGCCCATTGTCTCCACTGCTCTTTAACATTGTAATGGAAGTTTTAGCCAACGCAATTAGGGAAGAAAAGACGATCAAGGGTATCCATATAGGGTCAGAAGAGATCAAACTTTTGCTCTTTGCAGATGATATGATTGTATATCTGGAAAACACCAGGGATTCTACTGCATAACTCTGAGAATTGATCAAGAAATACAGCAGCGTCTCAGGTTACAAAATCAACATTCATAAATCGGTAGCCTTTATATATGCCAATAATAGTCAAGCTGAAAAAAACAGTTAAGGACTCTATTCACAGTAGTGCCAAACAAGATGAAATATTTGGGAGTTTATCTAACAAAGGACGTGAAAGATCTCTATAAAGAGAACTATGAAACTCTAAGAAAGGAAATAGCTGAAAAATTTCACAAATAGAAAAACATACCACGCTCATAGCTAGGAAGAAGCAACATTGTTAAAATGTCCATACTACCCCAACAGTATACAATTTTAATGCAATCCCTAATACAGTGATCAAAACTGTATGGTACTGGCACAAAAACAGAAAGGTAGATGTGTGGACAGAATAGAGAGCCAAGAGTTGAATCCAGCTACTTACGGTTATTTGATCTTTGACAATCCAATTTGATTTTTAACAAGCCAATTAAAAACATGGTGCTGGGTGAACTGGCTGGCAACCTGTACAAGACTGAAACTGGACCCACACCTTTCACCATTAACTAAGAGAGACTCTCATTGGATTAAAGATTTAAACTTAAGACATGAAACTATAAAAATACTAAAAGAGAGTGAAGGGAAAACCCTTGAAGAAATCGGTCTGGGCGAGTATTTTATGAGGAGGACCCCCCGGGCAATTGAAGCAGCTTCAAAAATACACTACCAGGACCTGATCAAACTAAAAAGCTTCTGCACAGCCAAGAACACAGTAAGTAAAGCAAGCAAACAGCCCTCAGAATGGGAGAAGATATTTGCAAGTTATGTCTCTGACAAAGGTTTAATAACCAGAATCCACAGAGAAGTCAAATGTGTAAGCAAGAAAAGAGTGATTCCATCGCAGCCTGGCTAAGGGACTTGAGGAGAAACTTCTCTGAAGATGACAGGTGCACGGCCTACAGACATACGAAAAAATTCTCATCATCCTTAATCATCAGAGAAATGCAAATCAGAACTACTTTAAGATATCATCTAACTCCAGTAAGATTAGCCCATATCACAAAATCCCAAGACCAGAGATGTTGGCGTGGATGTGGAGAAAAGGGAACACTTCTACACTGCTGGTTGGAATGCAAATTAATACATTCCTTTTGGAAAGATGTTTGGAGAACACTTAGAGATCTAAAAATCGATCTGCCATTCAATCCTATAATTCCTCTACTAGGTATATACCAAGAAGACCAAAAATCACATCAAAACAAAGATATTTGTACCAGAATGTTTATTGAAGCCCAATTCATAATTGATAAGTCATGGAAAAAGCCCAAGTGCCCATCGATCCATGAATGTTTTAATAAATTGTGGTATATGTACACAGAGGAATATTATGCAGCCTTAAAGAAAGATGCAGACTTTACCTCTTTCATGTCTACATGGGTGGAGCTGGAACATGTTCTTCCTAGTAAAGTATCTCAAGAATGGAAGAAAAAGTATCCAATGTACTCAGCCCTACTATGAAACTAATTTATGGCTTTCACAGGAAAGCTATAACCCAGTTATAACCTAAGAATAGTGGGAAGGGGGAGAGGGAGGGGAAGGAGTGGGGAGGATGGGTGGAGGGAGGGTGATTGGTGGGATTACACCTGCGGTGCATCTTACAAGGGTACATGTGAAACTTAGTAAATGTAGAATATAAATGTCTTAACACAATAACTAAGAAAATGCCAGGAAGGCTATGTTAACCAGTGTGATGAAAATGTGTCAAACGGTCTATAAAACCAGTGTATGGTGCCCCACGATCACATTAATGTACACAGCTATGATTTTTAATAAAAAAAGTAAAATAAAATAAAATTAGTGTAGAAGGGACATTTCTTAAACTGATAAAGGCCATCTACAGCAAACTCACAGCCAATATCGTATTCAATGGAGTTAAATTGAAATCATTTCCACTCAGATCAGGAACCAGGCAAGGTTGCCCATTGTCTCCACTGCTGTTTAACATTGTAATGAAAGTTTTAGCCATTGCAATTAGGGAAGAAAAGGCGATCAAGTGCATCCATATAGGGTCAGAAGAGATCAAACTTTTCCTCTTTGCAGATGTTATGACTCTATATCTGGAAAACACCAGGGATTCTATGGTAAAACTCTTAGAAGTGATCAAGGAATACAGCAGCATCTCAGGTTACAAAATCAACATTTGTAAGTTGGTAGCTGTTATATATACCAACAATAGTCAAGCTGAAAAAACAGTCGAGGACTCTATTCCGGTCACAGTAGTGCCAAAGAAGATGAAATATTTGGGAATTTATCTAACAAAGCACGTGAAAGATCTCTGTAAAGAGAACTATGAAACTATAAGAAAAGAAATAGCTGAAGATGTTAACAAATGGACAAACATACCATGCTCATGGCTGGGAAGAATCAACATTGTTAAAATGTCCATACTACCCAAAGCAATATACCATTTTAATGCAATCCCTATTAAAGTTCCACTATCATACTTCAAAGATCTTGAAAAAATAATACTTCGTTTTATATGGAATCAGAAAAAACCTTGAATAGCCAAGACATTACTCAGAAATAAAAACAAAGCAGGACGAATCACACTACCAGACCTCAGACTGTAGTGATAGTGATCAAAACAGCATGGTACTGGCACAAAAACAGAGAGGTAGATGTTTGGAATAGAATAGAGAAGCAAGAGATAAACCCAGCTACTAACCGTTATTTGATCTTTGACAAGCCAAATAAAAACATTCAGAGGGGGAAAGATTCCCTATTTAACAAATGGTGCTGGGTGAACTGGCCGGCGATCTGTAGAAGACTGAAACTGGACCCACACCTTTCACCATTAACTAAGATAGACTCTCACTGGATAAAAGATTTAAACTTAAGACATGAAACTATAAAAATACTAGAAGAAAGTGCAGGGAAAACTCTTGAAGAAATCGGCCTGGGCGAATATTTTATGAGGAGGACCCCTCTGGGCAATTGAAGAAGCATCAAAATACACTACTGGGACCTGATCAAACTACAAAGCTTCTGCACAGCCAAGAACACAATAAGTAAAACAAGCAGACAGCCCTCAGAATGGGAGAAGATATTTGCAGGTTATGTCTCTGACAAAGGTTTGATAACCAGAATCCACAGAGAAATCAAATGGATTAGCAAGAAAAGAACAAGTGATTCCATCTCAGGCTCGGCAACTGACTTGAAGAGAAACTTCTCCGAAGAAGACAGGACCATAGCTTACAGACATATGAAAAAATGCTCATCATCCTTAATCATCAGAGAAATGCAAATCAAAACTACTTTGAGATATCACCTAACTCCAGTAAGATTGGCCCATATCACAAAATCCTAAAACCAGAGATGTTGGCGTGGATGTGGAGAAAAGGGAACACTTCTACATTGTTGGTGGGAATAAAAACTAATACGTTCCTTTTGGAAAGATGTTTGGAGAACATTTAGAGATTTAAAAATAGACCTGGGGGCGGCGCCTGTGGCTCAGTCGGTAAGGCGCTGGCCCCATATACTGAGGGTGGTGGGTTCAAACCCGGCCCCGGCCAAACTGCAACCAAAAAATAGTCAGGCATTGTGGCGGGCGCCTGTAGTCCCAGCTACTCGGGAGGCTGAGGCAAGAGAATCCCTATGCCCAGGAGTTGGAGGTTGCTGTGAGATGTGTGAGGCCACGGCACTCTACCGAGGGCCATAAAGTGAGACTCTGTCTCTACAAAAAAAAAAAAAAGTAGACCTGGCATTCAGTCCTACAATTCCTCTACTAGGTATATATCCAGAAGACCAAAAATCACATTATAACAAAGATATTTGTACCAGAATGTTTATCGCAGCCCAATTCATAATTGCTAAATCATGGAAGAAGCCCAAGTGCCCATCAACCCACGAATGGATCAATAAATTGTGGTATATGTATACCATGGAATATTATGCAGACTTAAAGAAAGATGGAGACTTTATCTCTTACATGTTTACATGGGTGGAGCTGGAACATATTCTTTTTTTTTTATTGAATCATAACTGTATACATTGATATGATCATGGGGCATCATACACTTGCCTCATAGACCATTTGACACATTTTTATCACAATGGTTAATATAGCCTTTCCGGCGTTATCTCAGTTACTGTGCCAAAACATTTACATTCTACATTTACCAAGTTTCGCAAATACCCCTGTAAGATACACCACAGGTATGATCCCACCGATCCCCCTCCCTCTTCCCACCCCCCCTTTCCCACTTCCCCCTATTGTTAGGTTGTAACTGGGTTATAGCTTTCATGTGAGAGTCCCAAATTAGTTTCATAGTAGGGCTGAGTACCTTGGGTACTTTTTCTTCCATTCTTGAGATACTTTACTAAGAAGAATATGTTCCAGCTCCATCCATGTAAACATGACAGAGGTAAAGTCTCCATCTTTCTTTAAGGCTGCATAGTATTCCAGGGTGTACATATACCACAATTTATTAATCCATTCATGGATCGATGGGCACTTGGGCTTTTTCCATGACTTAGCAATTATGAATAGGGCTGCAATAAACATTCTGGTACAAATATCTTTGTTATGTTGTGATTTTTGGTCTTCTGGGTATATGCCCAGCAGAGGAATTACAGGATTGAATGGCAGATCTATTTTTAGATCTCTGAGGGAAAATATTCTTAGCAAAGTATCTCAAGAATGGAAGAAAAAGTATCCAATGTACTCAGCCCTACTATGAAACTAATTTGTACCTTTCATATGAAAGCTGTAACCCAATTATATCCTAAGAATATGGGAAAAGGGGAACGGAAGGGGAGGAGGGGAAAGGGTGGAAGGAGGGTAATTGGTGGGACCACACCTATGGTGCATCTTACAAGGGTATATGGGAAACTTACTAAATGTAGAATACGAATGTCTTAACACAATAATTAAGAAAATGCCAGGAAGGCTATTTTAATCAGTGTGATGAAAATATGTCAAATTGCATATAAAACCAGTGTACGGTGCCCCATGATTGCATTAATGTACACAGCTATGATTTAATAAAAAAAATTGGTAGCTAAACTCCAACAGCACACTTAAATTACGATTATTTTAAAAAAGTAAAGACAGGAATACAAGTACCATGCTTTGAAGTTCTTTTGAAAATAATTAATTACTGAACTTTAAAAATTATTCAAGGCACACCTAAGATCCATGGAACACCAGTTGAAAATTACTGATATAGGCTCTTGTCAACTGGATTAAAGTCTTCCCGGGAAATGCCACATCCCTATACCCTCTTGAGCAGTTTCCTTCCTACAAACCTTGCAGGGAATGGGTCCTTGTCCTGGGAGTGATGTGAGAGGGGAAATCTACAGCACAAGGCAGGAGGGTCCAGGCTAGGTTGTGGGTGAGAAAAAAAAACAAACTTGTTGATGGATTTCTTCTCTTCCCCAGCCAGATTTCGGATCTTTATATAAGGAAGTGGCTGAATCAGATGAATTTTTAAATTTCAAAGTATAATGGGGATACAAATATTTTTGGTTACATGGATTACATTCATAATGCTTGAGTTATGATTGTAAGTGTGCCTGTCACCCAGATACTATGTTATTTTATCAAAAAGACAACTGCACTTCAATGTTTATTGCAGTACAATTCGCAATTGCAAAGACGCAGAATAAACCCAAATGCCCATCAATTCATGAATGAATTCACAAAATGTGGTGTATGTATATCATTCAATACTCCTCAGCCATGAAAAATGATAACTTAATGCCTTTTGCAAGAATTTGGATGGAACCGGAGCCCATTATCCTAAGGAAAATACTTACAGAATGGATAAACACCACATGTACTCACTATTAAATTGGATCTATGGAATTAACTGAATCAGATAATTTTTTTGAGCCCCTGATCTTGTTTTTTTCCCCTTTTCTTCTTTTAAAGACAGCGTCTCATTTAGTCATCCAGGCTAGAATGCCATGGCCTTAAGCTAGCTCAAAGCAACCTCAAATTTCCGGACTCAAGCAATTCTCCTGCCTCAGCCTCCTGCGTAGCTGGGCCTAGAAGCATGCACCACCATGCCTGATAAATTTTTCTGTTTTTTTTTTTTGTTGTTGTTGAAATAGTCTTGCTTTTGCTTAGGCTGGTCTCAAACTCATGAGTTCAAGTGATCCTACCACCTCAGCCTCCCAGAGTGCTAGAATTATAGGTGTGAGCTACCAGGCCCAGCTGAGCCCCTGATTTTTTGAAGTTATCTGACATCACAAACATATCTATGTGATTCTGTCATCAGAATGTTAATTCTTTTTTGTTATCCAAACCTCCCACTTATTTATATACTTTTGTTTCTCTGGCTGTATATTATAACAAAGCCTTTCTTTTGATTGTCTATGATACATTTTGCAGGAATGAGAAGAAAAATGAATTAAGGGGCAAGGTCAGTCTCAGGCTGGGAGAAATGGAACAGTGTGAGCTTGCAACTAAGTCAGACCAGGAGTCTACTCTTGGCCCTAAGTATGTGTTCCATGTTATGTGTAAACTTATATTTTGAATCTAAATAAATCTTCGCTTGAAAGAAACACCAGATAAACACAAAGATTAATCAACAAGTTATTCATACATAAGAAGAACAAAGGTTAGTAGAACTTTTCAATCATAAAATAAAGAAACTGCCTCAGACCATGCTGGGGGTGAGAGGAGCTGTGGTGTGGGCCTAGAATGTCCTCTAGTACACCGGGTACTCTTCCTGCACCAGCTTTTAGGTGATAAGATGTTAGGACTACCCAAAGATAAAGTGCCTCTTCCCATTATAGAGCCCCCAAATATTCAGGAATTCTCAGATCTCTTCCTTTGAGGGACAGTTGCCATTTAAGAAGATCACACCCAAGAGAGACATCAGAAGCCCATTCTTGGGAAAGCCTCAGAGACTGCTCAGACTTCCGTCATCGTTGATGTCTAGCTTGCTGACAAGGATGTAGGACTGACCATGAGGGTTGACTTCCTTCAGGTCAAGACCAAAGACCAGTTCCACACACTCAGTGGCTCTCTTGAGGATCTCAGGGAAATGCTCCCTGTACCTTTTCTGGACAACCTTCAGCATTTCTACCTTTGTAATGGGCTCTTGCATTTTATATTTGTACAGCATGAACTGCACCAACATCCCTGCCTCCCTGATTATAGGATCTCTTTGTGAGCTCTCAGTAGCATCTGAGGGCTGGGAGAACTTTTTGCTCTCCTGATATTTGCTTTTGGCACCTTTATTAGAACTTGTGCCTGAAGCATCTGCAGCAGCAGTGGGGGGAGCTTTCTGAAGCTTCTGGGGACTGTGTGCAGTAGGGGAGCTGGTGGTAGTATCCCCCAAAGCAGGAGAGGGAGAAGAAGCTGACTCTTCTTTCCCTGCTGCAGTGGCCTGAGCACCACCGAGATCCTGGGTCTCACCTCAGGTCTTGCAGCAATTCTGATGGGCATGGAGCTTACTCATCTGACCATGAGGCATGATGGCTGTGGCCAGGGACAGGAGGTGAGAGTGTGGGTAGGAGGGTAGGTGATTGACATACCTCTAGAAGGAAGCATGAGCACCTTCAATGGGCAGAGCTGACCCTACCACTGAGGAAGCCACCCCTGTGGATTTCCTTGAGAGCACCACTCTAGGAACCACTGGCCTGTGTTTCTTAGTGAGCCTGTCTCCTGGGAACCCAGGGAAGGAAGGTATAGTGTGCATTAGGCTTCAGCTTGCTCACGATGCCTGGCACTGATGGGGTGATAGCAGGGCTAGAAACAGGGTCCACTGTGTTCTGGAGTGGAGGGGATCCACTAAATTACCTTCAGCTTTACTAAGTCAAGTTTTAACAGGGCATGGGACTTCTTTTGATATTGTGAAGACCATACTTTAAATTCCTGGAACCCAATTGTAGTAAGTGTAGGGCCATCTCAACCCACCAGTCCTGCCCAGAGGCATGTAGTGCTAAAAGTTCAGTGGGGCCCTTTCTGCCCTGGACTCCTTAGGTACAATCTCCACACTCAGTGTCCACATCTTGATGCCGTGCAGGATTGTGGACTTTTCCTTCTGAAGACTGATAAGTGTATGTTCATACCAAGGATGTCACCTCCTCTAGTCCTGATGTAAAATGTGTTGGGCATCTATGAAAAAAATAATTGAGTGTTTAAACTCAATAATTGGTAGTTAAACTCCCAGGGTACACTTAAATTATGATGATTTTCAAAAAGTAAAAAGAGGGATTCAATTACCATGCTTTGAACGTCTTTTGAAAATAATTAATTAATGACCTTTAAAAATTTTCATGGTGCACCTAAGATCCACAGCACACCAGTTGAAAATTACTGATATAGGCTCCTGTCAACTGGGTTAAAGTCTTCCTAGGAAATGCCACATCCCTATACCCTCTTGAGCAGTTTCCTTTCTACAAACCTTGCAGCGAATGGGTCCTTGTCCTAGGAGTGATGTGAAAGGGGAAATCTACAGCACAAGGCAGGAGGGTCCAGGCTAGGTGGTGGGTGAGAAAAAAACCCAACTTGTTGATCGATTTCTTCTCTTCCCCAGCCAGATTTCGGATCTTTATATAAGAAAGTGACTGAATCAGATGACTTTTTAAATTTCAAAGTATTATGGGGGTACAAATATTTTTTGGTTACATGGATTACTTTCATAATGCTTGAGTCATGGTTGTAAATGTGCCTGTCACCCAGATAGTGTGTTATTTTGTCAAAAATACACCTGTACTTGAAGGTTTATTGCAGTACAATTCACAATTGCAAAGACGTGGAATCAACCCAAATGCCCATCAATTCATGAATGAATTAACAAAATGTGGTGTATGTGTATCATGGAATACTCCTCAGCCATGGAGAAGGATGACTTAATGCTTTTTGCAAGAATTGGGATGGAACTGGAGCCCATTATCCTAAGTGAAATACTTACAGAATGGATAAACACCACATGTACTCACTATTAAATTGGAACTTTGGAATTAACTGAATCAGATAGTATTTTTGAGCTCCTGAGCTTTTTTTTTTTCTTTTCTGTTTTTTAAAGACAGCATCTCATTTAGTCACCTGGGCTAGAGTGCCATGGCCTTAAGCTAGCTCAAAGCAACCTCAAATTCCCCGGCTCAAGCAATCCTCCTGCCTCAGCCTCCTGGGTAGCTGGGCCTAGAGGCATGCACCACCATGCCTGATGAATTTTTCTATTTTTTTGTAGAGATATATTCTTGCTTTTGCTCAGGTGGGTCTCAAACTCCTGAGTTCAAGTAATCCTACCACCTCAGCCTCTCAGAGTGCTAGGATTATAGGTGTGAGCTCCCAGCCCCAGCTGAGCCTTTGATTTTTTTTGAAATTATCTGACATCAGAAACACATATATTTGATTTTGTCATCAAAATATTAATTCTTTTTTGTTATCCAAACCTCCCACTTATTCAGATACTTTTGTTGCTCTGGCTGTGTATTATAACAAAGCCTTTCTTTTTTTTTTTAATTTTTTTATTAAATCATAAGTGTATACAATGATATGATTATGGGGCATCATACACTCACTTCATAAACCATTTGACACATTTTTATCCCAGTGGTTAACATAGCCTTTCCGGCGTTATCTCAGTTACTGTGCCAAAACATTTATATTCTACATTTACCAAGTTTCGCAAATACCCCTGTAATATGCACCACAGGTGTGATCCCACCGATTCCCCTCCCTCTACCCACCCCCCCCTTCCCACTTCCCCCTATTGTTAAGTTGTAGCTGGGTTATAGCTTTCATGTGAGAGTCCCAAATTAGTTTCATAGTAGGGCTGTGTACATTGGGTATTTTTTCTTCCATTCTTGGGATACTTTACTAAGAAGAATATGTTCCATCTCCATCCATGTAAACATGAAAGAGGTAAAGTCTCCATCTTTCTTTAAGGCTGCATAGTATTCCATGGTATACATATACCACAATTTATTAATCCATTCGTGGATCGATGGGCACTTCGGCTTTTTCCATGACTTAGCAATTATGAATTGGGCTGCAATAAACATTCTGGTACAAATATCTTTGTTATGTTGTGATTTTTGGTCTTCTGGGTATATGCCCAGCAGAGGAATTACAGGATTGAATGGCAGATCTATTTTTAGATCTCTGAGTGTTCTCCATATATCCCTCCAAAAGGAATGTATTAATTTGCATTCCCACCAGCAGTGCAGAAGTGTTCCCTTTTCTCCGCATCCACGCCAACATCTCTGGTCTTGAGATTTTGTGATATAGGCTAGTCTCATTGGAGTTAGATGATATCTCAAAGTAGTTTTGATTTGCATTTCTCTGATGATTAAAGATGATGAGCATTTTTTCATATGTCTGAAGGCCGTGCGCCTGTCTTCTTCAGAGAAGTTTCTCTTCAAATCCCTTGCCCAGCCTGCGATGGGATCCCTTGTTTTTTTCTTGCTGATGCGTTTGAGTTCTCTGTGGATTCTGGTTATTAAACCTTTGTCAGAGTTATACCCTGCGAATATCTTCTCCCATTCTGAGGGCTGTCTGCTTGCTCTGCTTACTGTGTTCTTAGCTGTGCAGAAGCTTTTTAGTTTGATCAAGTCCCAGTAGTGTATTTTTGAAGCTGCTTCAATTGCCCGGGGGGTTCTCCTCATGAAATACTCACCCAGACCAATTTCTTCAAGGGTTTTCCCTGCATTCTCCTCTAGTATTTTTATAGTTTCATGTCTTAAGTTTAAATCTTTAATCCAATGAGAGTCTATCTTAGTTAATGGTGAAAGGTGTGGGTCCAATTTCAGTCTTCTGCAGGTTGCCAGCCAGTTCACCCAGCACCATTTGTTAAATAGGGAATCTTTTCCCCACTGAATGTTTTTAATTGGCTTGTCAAAAATCAAATAGCGGTAAGTAGCTGGATTCATCCCTTGGTTCTCTATTCTATTCCAGATATCTACTTCTCTGTTTTTGTGCCAATACCATGCTGTTTTGATCACTATCGATTTGTAGTAAAGTCTGAGGTCTGGTAGTGTGATTCCTCCTGTTTTGTTTTTATTTCTGAGTAATGTCTTGGCTATTCGAGGTTTTTTCTGATTCCATATAAAACGAAGTAATGTTTTTTCAAGATCTTTAAAATATGACAGTGGAGCTTTAATAGGGAGTGCGTTGAAATTATATATTGCTTTGGGTAGTATGGACATTTTGATAATGTTGATTCTTCCTAGCCATGAGCATGGTATGTTTTTCCATTTGTTAACATTTTCGGCTATTTCTTTTCTTAGAGTTTCATAGTTCTCTTTATAGAGATCTTTCACGTCTTTTGTTAGGTAAATTCCCAAATATTTCATCTTCTTTGGCACTACTGTGAATGGGATAGAGTCCTTAACTGCTTTTTCAATTTGACTGTTGTTGGTGCATATAAAGGCTACCGATTTATGAATGTTGATTTTGTAACCTGAGACGCTGCTGTATTCCTTGATCACTTCTAGGAGTTTTGTAGTAGAGTCCCTAGTGTTTTCCAGATACACAATCATATCATCTGCGAAGAGCGAGAGTTTGATCTCTTCTGACCCTATATGGATACCCTTGATCGCCTTTTCTTCCCTAATTGCGGTGGCTAAAACTTCCATTACAATGTTGAAAAGCAATGGAGACAATGGGCAGCCTTGTCTGGTTCCTGATCTGAGTGGAAATGATTCCAATTTAACTCCATTCAATATGATATTGGCTGTGGGTTTGCTGTAGATAGCCTCTATCAGTTTAAGAAAAGTCCCTTCTAGACCAATTTTCTTGAGTGTTCTGATCATGAAGGGATGCTGGATATTATCAAAAGCTTTTTCTGCATCAATTGAGAGAATCATATGGTCTTTGTTTTTTAATTTGTTTATGTGCTGAATTACATTTATAGATTTACGTATATTGAACCAGCCTTGAGACCCTGGGATAAAACCAACTTGGTCATGATGTATAATTTGTTTGATGTGTTGCTGGATTCTGTTTGTTAGGATCTTGTTGAATATTTTTGCATCTATATTCATTAGTGATATTGGTCTATAATTTTCTTTTCTTGTTGGGTCTTTTCCTGGTTTGGGGATCAGGGTGATATTTGCTTCATAGAACGTGTTGGGTAGTCTTCCTTCTTTTTCTACATTTTGGAACAGGTTGAGTAATATAGGTACTAATTCCTCTTTAAAGGTTTGGTAGAATTCTGACGTGAAACCATCTGGTCCCGGGCTTTTCTTTTTAGGGAGGTTTTGTATAGTTGATGCTATTTCTGAACTTGATATGGGTCTGTTCAACATTTCCACTTGATTCTGGTTAAGTCTTGGAAGGTGGCATGCTTCCAAGTATCGGTCTATTTCCTTCAGATTTTCATATTTCTGAGAATAAAGTTTCTTGTAATATTCATTAAGGATTTTTTGGATTTCTGATGAGTCTGTGGTTATTTTGTCTTTGTTGTTTCTGATTGATGATATTAGAGATTTTACTCTTTTTTTTCCTGATTAGGTTGGCCAGAGGTTTATCTATTTTATTGACCTTTTCAAAAAACCAGCTTTTTGATTTATTGATCTGTTGTATTATTCTTTTGTTTTCAATTTCATTTAATTCTGCTCTAATTTTGGTTATTTCTTTTCTTCTACTGGGTTTGGGGTTGGAATGTTCTTCCTTTTCCAGTTGCGTGAGATGTCCCATTAAGTTGTTAACTTCCTCTCTTTCCGTTCTCTTGAGGAAGGCTTGCAGTGCTATAAATTTCCCTCTTAGAACTGCCTTTGCAGTGTCCCAGAGGTTCTGATAGCTTGTGTCTTCATTGTCATTTTGTTCCAAAAAATTGGTGATTTCTTTCTTAATCTCATCTCTGACCCAGCTATCATTCAGCATAAGGTTATTTAACTTCCATGTTTTTGTATGGGTATGCAGATTCCTGTTGTTACTCAATTCAAGTTTTATTCCATGATGGTCCGAGAAGATGCATGGAATAATTTCTATTCCTTTAAATTTACTGAGGTTAGACTTGTGACCTAAAATGTGATCAATTTTGGAGTAAGTTCCGTGGGCTGATGAGAAGTATGTGTATTCAGTTTTGTTGGGATGAAATGTTCTGTAGATGTCTGCTAAATCTAAATATTGGATGGTTAGGTTTAAATCTAAGATTTCTTTGCTCAGCTTCTTTCTGGAGGATCGATCCAACACTGCCAAGGGAGTGTTGAAATCTCCAACGATTATGGAGCTGGAGGAAATCAAGTTACTCATGTCTGTTAGAGTTTCTCTTATAAATTGAGGTGCATTCTGGTTGGGTGCATAGATATTAATAATTGAGATCTCGTCATATTGAGTATTACCCTTAACAAATATGAAGTGACCATTCTTGTCCTTCCTTACTTTTGATGGTTTAAAGCCTACTGTATCTGCAAATAAAATTGCAACACCTGCTTTTTTCTGATTACCATTTGCCTGAAATATGGATGACCATCCTTTCACCCTGAGTCTGTATTTGTCTTTTAAGTTGAGATGTGACTCTTGTATGCAACAAATATCTGGCTTAAGTTTTTGTATCCAGTCAGCTAACCTATGCCTCTTTAGAGGACAGTTTAAGCCATTCACATTGATGGAGAGTAAGGATAAGTCTGGTGGAATTTTGGGTATCGAGTTTTTCAAAGGTCCAGTGGACATTTTTAATCCTTTCGCCAGTGTGGAAGTTGGAGTTTGATCCGAAGTTTCTGAGTGAGTTTACTTTTGTGGTATAGGATTGGGTTGGTCATTGTGGAGGATAGGTCTGAGAACATCCTGAAGAGCTGGTTTACTTATGGCAAATTTTTTCAACATATGAATGTCATTGAAGTATTTAATTTCTCCATCATAGATGAAACTCAGTTTAGCTGGATACAAGATCCTGGGTTGAAAGTTTTTTTGCTTTAGGAGATTAAAAGTTGATGACCAGCCTCTTCTTGCTTGAAAAGTTTCAGCAGAGAGATCTGCAGTTATTCTAATATTCTTACCTTTGTACGTTATAGTTTTCTTTCGCCGGGCTGCTTTGAGAATCTTCTCTTTCATGTTAACTTTAGTGAAGCTAATTATGATATGTCTGGGAGATGGCTTATTGGGGTTGAATCGTGCTGGGGTTCTGAAGCTGTCTGCTATCTGAATTTCAGATTCTCTAGGCATGTCTGGAAAATTTTCTTTCATAATTTCATGTAGAAGGGCCTCTGTGCCCTTGGCTGCCACGTCATCAGTCTCCGAAATTCCTATAACCCTTATGTTATTTTTTTTCGAATTATCTGAGAGCTCTCTGAGTGAGTGATCCGTTTTTGCTCTCCATTTCTCTTCCTCTTTGAGAGATTGGGAGCGTTCGAAGACTTTATCTTCAATGTCAGAAATCCTTTCTTCTGCTTGCTCCATTCTGTTACTGAGGGATTCTACTGTATTTTTCATATCTTTGAGGGCTGTAAGTTCTTGTTTCAGTGTGTCTAAGTCTTTGGTGGTTTTGTCTTTAAATTCGTTAAATTCTTGAGACAGTTTTTGAATTTCTCCTCGAATTCCTAATTCCATTTTATTAATCTTGTCTGCAAACCAAATTCTGAATTCGACTTCTGACATCTCAGCCAGTTGTTTATGAATGGGATCTTCAATCACATCTGCCGTATCTTTTCTTGGGGGGGTTGATCTATTCTGGTTATTCATGTTACCAGAGTTTTTCCGCTGATTCCGCCCCATGGTTTACTCCCTTTGGTTTTTCCCCTGGGGTTTTATCGAGGGCCCGTACAGTGTTGTGGCCTGAGAAACTGGGGCCCTGTCTGGTGTGGTGGAGCAAAGTGGTTCTGTCTTGTTTTCAGCTGGTTTCTGTTCGATCCTATTGCAACTTCTACTCTGGCTTGAAGTCTCAGCTGTGTGGAAAAATCAGCAATTAAGTCACCCCGCCTGCCCACCTCTGGCCCCAGTTGGAAAAGGAGAATCAAACCTTCCTACAATCGCACACCCAGGGCACCACCTGAAAAGTCCTCAGTCTATTAGCCCAGTTCAAAAGGTCTGAATCAACTGTCTCAATCGGCACTTGTCTCAGGTGGAAGGGTTCAAGAGGTCTCTGGGAACTGGATCACAGGGGCCTGGTGACTCCTCTGAGACAGCTCACCCCAGTGCAGCGTGGAGTCAGGAGGAGCCACCCCGCAAACAGAGCAGTCTGGGAAGGTTGACGTCTCCTTCCCCACTTTGCCCCTCCGTCGGACCCAGTCACTGGTATCTCTGCAGATGGCTAACCCAGTTGCCTGCAGTGAACAGACACTCCAGGGGTTTGCACCTCCTGAGTCGCGAGGAAGTCTGCCAGGCCCCCGCAGACTGCCGCTATCTAGCAGGAGGAGATGGGGCCTGACATCTTTGAGTGTTTGATGCAGGTGATGGGAAGGAGGTGTTCACTCAGGCTTAGCCCCGTCCCTGATGCATGCTGCTAACAGAACAGAACAGAACAGACAACTTTGTGAGGTTCTGTCTCTGTTCCTGTCGTCGCCTACAGGAGACGGGCTGTTTTGAGTTCAAACGTCTTTGCTGCTGGAGAATTGCGTCTGAACACCTCTCTGGGTCGGCCCCGCCCTGGAGGCTTCCGGGTTTGTGAGCCGTGTCACCGGTGGCCTCCTCTGGTTGCCCAGGGAGACGGGGGTGTGGCCTCAGAATATCCAGAAGTGAGCGTTCTGCCGTTAAAGAAAAAACAGCTGTTGATCTACCTCCAGGGAACTGCTGCTCTGGTGTGGGCACTCAGGCGACCCTTTTCTCCTCTGTCCCTCGCCCCAGAGTCAGCACTGAGCGCCCGCAGTTTGTGTTGGGTCCACACCCCTTAAGAGATCCCCCAAGAATCAGAACTCTTGGGGGATGGGCCCCCAGACCCGGATTGGGAGTGGGGCGGGGGGAAGCTAGAGTTTCATTCAGTTTCACGCAATACTACGGTCAGGGGAGGGCTCCTGCACTGCACCGCAGGGAAGTGCCGCCAAGGCTTGATTTCCCCTCAGCAGAGTGCCCTCTCCTCGCTCACGTATCCCAGAGTCAGCGCTGACCTGACGCAGCTCAGGCACTGTGCACTCCCCTCGAGAAATCACCCAAGGAGCCGAACTCCGGAGGGATAGGCCCTCAGACCCCGAGTGAGAGTAGGGGTTCTCAGCTCTCAGCGGGGAGGCCAGAGTCTGATTCAGTCTTGGGCCCCGTATGCCCGGGGAGGGTTGCTGTACTGCACCGCAGGGAAGTGCCGCCAAGGCTTGATTTTCCCTCAGCAGAGTGCCCTCTCCTCGCTCACGTATCCCAGAGTCAGCGCTGACCTGACGCAGCTCAGGCACTGTGCACTCCCCTCGAGAAATCACCCAAGGAGCCGAACTCCGGAGGGATAGGCCCTCAGACCCCGAGTGAGAGTAGGGGCTCTCAGCTCTCAGCGGGGAGGCCAGAGTCTTATTCAGTCTTGTGCCCGGGGAGGGCTCCTGCACTGCACTGCAGGGAAGTGCCCAAGGCTTGATTTCCCCTCAGCGGAGTGCCCTCTCCTCGCTCACGTGTCCCAGAGTCAGCACTGACCTGACGCAGCTCAGGCACTGTGCACTCCCCTCGAGAAATCACCCAAGGAGCGGAACTCCTGGGGGATAGGCCCTCAGACCCCGAGTGAGAGTAGGGGTTCTCAGCTCTCAGCAGGGAGGCCAGAGTCTGATTCAGTCTTGGGCCCCGTATGCCCGGGGAGGGTTGCTGTACTGCACCGCAGGGAAGTGCCGCCAAGGCTTGATTTTTCCCTCAGCAGAGTGCCCTCTCCTCGCTCACGTATCCCAGAGTCAGCGCTGACCTGATGCAGCTCAGGCACTGTGCACTCCCCTCGAGAAATCACCCAAGGAGCCGAACTCCGGAGGGATAGGCCCTCAGACCCCGAGTGAGAGTAGGGGCTCTCAGCTCTCAGCGGGGAGGCCAGAGTCTTATTCAGTCTTGTGCCCGGGGAGGGCTCCTGCACTGCACTGCAGGGAAGTGCCGCCAAGGCTTGATTTCCCCTCAGCGGAGTGCCCTCTCTTCGCTCACGTGTCCCAGAGTCAGCGCTGACCTGACGCAGCTCAGGCACTGTGCACTCCCCTCGAGAAATCACCCAAGGAGCCGAACTCCTGGGGATAGGCCCTCAGACCCCGAGTGAGAGTAGGGGTTCTCAGCTCTCAGCGGGGAGGCCAGAGTCTGATTCAGTCTTGGGCCCCGTATGCCCGGGGAGGGTTGGTGCACTGCACCACAGGGAAGTGCCGCGAGGCGTGACTCCCCCTCAGCCCGGTGCCCTCTCCTCACTCGGCGCGCCTCAGAGTCAATGCTGACCAGTCGCAACTCGGGGACTGTCCACTCCCCTTGAGAAATCACCCAAGGATCCGAAGTCCTGGGGGACAGGCCTCCAGACCTCAGTGGGCGGGAGGGGAGCGCCGGGGATTCAGGGTTGCCGGCAAAGGATTCCCAAAGTTTTATTCAGCCCTATGTCCGGCAGGAGAACGCCACGGCACCCCAGTAGGGGAGGTAGGTCCAGTTTTTAGAAGGTCTCTCCCGTGGAGTGTAGTGGGAGGGCCTTTAATTTCTGCCCGCTTGTTCAATTGTGGGGCTCCAGAGCCGGTCTCATGGGGGAGGGGGACTCCCGTCCGCTTGGTGGTGGATTTTGTACCTTTTGTTTGCGTCCTTGTGATCACATCTTGCCTCAGCGGTGTTGATGTGCGTTCTTCAGCCTTCTCTCTTGGTGAGGCTCAAGTCCACCAGGATACTTACTAAATTCCTGTCCCTTAACTCTCCTTCTGGACGGGAGCCTTTGTTGAAAGCTGGCTTCAGTCCGCCATCTTGTCTCCCCCAACAAAGCCTTTCTTTTGATTGCCTATGATACATTTTGCAGGAATGAGAAGAAAAGTGAATTAAGGGACAAGGTCAGTCTCAGGCTGGGAGAAATGGAACAGGGTGAGGTTGCAACTAAGTCAGACCAGGAGTCTACTCCCAGTCCTATCACTACTAGCTGCGATAACAGTGGGATGTTACTGAACTTCATGAGCCTCAGGCTGGCTATCTACAAAATGGGCTTGGGAAAGCCTGTCATGTAGAACTGGCAGGACGTGTGCAATGAATGGAAAGCACTTGCCAGCGACCAGATTGTATTGGATCCCTTCCTTCTGCTGACTGGTGGATGCATTTTCAGACCAAGATTTCCCTTCCCTTAGACCTGATATAAAGAAGGGAGATAGGGCAGCCCCTGTGGGTTAGTGGCTTTGGCGCTGGTCCCATATACTGAAGGTGCCAGGTTCGAACTACGCCCCAGCCAGCTAAGACAGCAATAGCAACTGTAACGAAAATAGATGGGCGTTTTGGGGGGCACCTGTAGTCTCAGCTACTGGGGAGGCTGAGGCAAGAAAATCGGTTAAGCCCAAGAGTTTAGGGTTGCTGTGAGCTATGACACTATGGTACTCTACCGAGGGAGACAGAGTGAGACTTTGTCTCAAAAAAAAAAAAAAAAAAGCCACCTGGCCCATATACTGGGTGTTGCAAATTCAAGCCTGGCTCCAGCCAAAACTGCAAAAAACAAACAAACAAAGAAAAAAAAAAAAGAAAAGAAAAGAAGGGAGGGAGAGCCTCCCTTGAAAGCCCTGCTCTGGGTCTTCTAGAGCTGATCTCAAAGGGAAGGTCATGAGAGTTTGTTGTCCCCTCTATTCAAGGGAATGTGGTTCTTACAGTCCCCATTCAGGTTTTCTGATTTCACTGTTGGCAGGGCTTGAGGCTCACCTGATTTTTGACCTGAGGACATGTCATAGCGAGGCCTACACTTCCCTGAGATGCCAGAAGAGAATATGAGGATAACTTTATCTGGGTACGCACCGGCCAATGGTCTCACACGGAATGAAAGCCGTGGCAGGTTGAGGCCCTATGATGGGTACCTGCATGTAGAGTCCCAATTCAGGGTCCTCAGTTTAACTCCTCAGCAGACCTGAGTCCTTCCTCTGTTGATGTAGGTGAAGGTGAAATTACCAACTTAAGATCAAGACATTCACTTCCCTGTTACCGCTGAGTAAGAACTGATGGATGGCTCCAGCTGACATTTCTGCCTGGGGTCTTCAGGGGCTAAAAGTAGGGGAGATTCTGTGTGGCTCCTACTGATATGGGGTGTGTGGTTGCACGTTCTTCAGTGACCTCATTCTTCCTCCCAGCACATGCTGGAAATCCTCCCCGACTTGACTTGAGTCCTATCCCTTCATAATAAAGCTTCTAATTCCCTGATACGCTCTAGGAAGAAATGCAATTTGCCTCATATTGCCACAACTGCTCATAGTTTCCCCAAACTAATAGTAGTGGAAAGAATCTCTGTTGCTCCCACTGTTACAGTGTTGGTGGTCCCCTGTCTTCAGGGTTCTCTCCTTGACTTCTGGAAGAACCTGGAAGTCTTGTTTTCTAATTTAAGGCAGCATTATTTGTTAAGTTTCTTTACCAGCACAAGATTACCTGTGAAGAAGTGAATATGACTCCTCATGTTACCATGCTAAGCTCTGAAAACAGGGGCAGGGTTGTATGTGACCTTCTTCATTCTGGACGGTGTCTCCTTGTCACTCAGTGTCATCATGTTGACTGCTGTTAATGAGCTAGTCTCCTCCCTCCATTAAAAGGGGCTCCTCCATTAGTGCAAGGACTTCATGTCTCTGAGACCTTCCTTTACCCCCACTCCTGTAAATGACAGGTAACCTCAGCCTGCAAGCACTCCCAAGGTTGACTGCAGAGGCAGGACTTTCTAAGGAAATCTCTGTTTTCTGTTCACCTCTGTGATAGTTAGTTGCCTCATTCTTCATACAGGATTTTTACCTTGACACTTGTCATGGCCTGGGATTCTACTCTCTGCTGAACTGGATGGCCAACTTGTCAGCCAAGTCTCTCATCTCCTTGAGATCCTCCAGGTAGAATTCAGGGGCATATGAGGCTGTCAAGTCCTCCCTAGGCCTCCCATGGCTAACAGCAGAGGAGGCACAAGGGGCACCCCTGTCATTTTTTTTTAATTTTAGATTAATATGAAGGTCACGCCTGTAATCCAAGCACCCTGGGAGGCTGAGGTGGGTGGATTGCTTGAGCTCAGAAGGTCAAGACCAGATTGAGCAAGACTCAAACCCATCTCTAAAATGGCTGAGTATTGTGGTGGGCGCCTGGAGTCTCAGCTACTTGGGAGGCTGAGGCAAGTGAATCACTTGAGCCCAAGAGGTTTATGTTGCTGTCAGCTATGATGCCACAGCACTCTACTGAAGGTGACAAATTGAGACTGTCTCATAGAAAAAAAAGCAAATTAATATGAGGGTAAAAATTTTTAGGTTATATTGTTCTCACTTCTTTTTTTTTTTTTTGTAGAGACAGAGGCTCACTGTACCGCCCTCGGGTAGAGTGCCGTGGCGACACACGGCTCACAGCAACCTCTAACTCTTGGGCTTACACGATTCTCTTGCCTCAGCCTCCCGAGTAGCTGGGACTACAGGTGCCCGCCACAACACCCGGCTATTTTTTTGTTGCAGTTTGGCCGGGGCTGGGTTTGAACCCGCCACCCTCGGTATATGCGGCCGGCGCCCTACTCACTGAGCCACAGGCGCCGCCTGTTCTCACTTCTAAGTTAAAGTTGTACAAGAGCCCCTTACCCCCTCACCCAGGGGGCGTGCCAAACACTCTCACAATGTGCACATTAGGTGAGGTCATGCCACACTGTTGGTTGTGAATTGAGCAGTTCTTAAGTCTGTATGCAAGGTTGTTACCTTGAGTCTGTACCCTTCCTAGGACTCTCTACTGACTTGAGACCCTGGCCTTCAGACCAAAGTCCTCACCTTCCTGGGATCAGAATTGGAGTTCAGTGCCAACCACAAGCAGCCAGTACAGTTTGGGACTTCACAGGGATAACAACTTGGATATGCTTTTACAGGACCTCAGTGTTCTGGCAGGGCCCTTCCATCATCCACATTTGGGTTTATTCCCTTCATTTCTACGAGAGTCTGAGACTTCTTCCACTACTGACCTACAGATGCTGCTTGAGGACTATGTCCCTCAGATGCCTTAAGAATAATGTGAGGAGCTGCTCAGACTGATAGCTCTGAGACTGTCTCCATCCAAGGGAAGACTGGGACTGTCCCTCTATGTGATTCCCCCTTACATTCTGGAGTGTTGGTCTCCCCACCCCTCATCTTGGCTCTGTCTCTTGGATTAAATGCATCCCGGGAAATGCCACATACATGGAAATTCTAGAGTTGTTTCCCCCCTGTAAGCCTTGCAGAGAACGGGTCTTTGTGCTAGGCGTTGTATGAGATGGGGAAGCTGCAGCAAAGGCAGGGATCCCAGGATTGGAGGTGGGCTGCCAGAAAACAAAAACAAAAACAAAACAAAACAAAACAAAAACACATCGACCTACTTCTCTTCACCAGTCAGATGTAACTTACTTCCATTTTGTTGCTCTGGCTGTGTATTATAACAAAGCCTTTCTTTTGATTGCCTATCATACATTTTGCAGGAATGAGAAGAAAAGTGAATTAAGGGACAAAGTCAGTCTCAGGCTGGGAGAAATGGAACAGTGTGAGCTTGCAACTATGTCGGACCAGGAGTCTACTCCCAGCCCTATCACTACTAGCTGCGATAACAGTGGGATGTTACTGAACTTCATGAGCCTCAGGCTGGCTATCTACAAAATGGGCTTGGGAAAGCCTGTCGTGTAGAACTGGCAGGATGTGTGCAATGAATGGAAAGCACTTGCCAGCGACCAGCTTGTATTGGATCCCTTCCTTCTGCTGACTGGTGGATGCATTTTCAGACCAAAGATATCCCCTGTCTTAGACCTGATATAAAGAAGGGAGGGAGGGCAGCACCTGTGCATCAGTAGATAGGGCGTCAGGCTCCTATACCATGGTTGGTGGGTTCGAACCCAGCCCAGTCCAGCTATAACAGCAGTGGCAACTGCAACAAAAAATTGCCAGGTGTTGTGGCGTGCACCTGTAGTCCCAGCTACTTGGGAGGCTGAGGCAAAAGAATCGCTTAAGCCCAAGAGTTTGAGGTTGCTGTGAGCTGTGACACTACTTAACTCTACCGAGTGTGACAGAATGAGACTCTGTCTCAAAAAATAAATTAACTACACCAAAAAATAGCTACGTGACTTCTCAGGGAGAGCATAAAAAAAGGAACATGGTTGTTTTGGGGATAGGAGAAACAGTTGGAGGTCATTCCCTGAATGTTCCCCAGGCTGTGGGGCCCTGCCACTTCACAGCCCACACTCCACGTATGAGAATGACTAAAATCCAAAACACTAACAACACCCGATGCTGGTGCAGATGTGGAGCAACAGGAACTACCATTATTTGCAGGGGACATGCACAATGGTACGGGCACATTGGAACACAGTTTGTAAGTTCTTTCACAATTATTCATACTCTTACCATATGATCCAGCAGTTGTGATCTTTGGCGTTAACCCAGATGAGCTGAAAATTTATTTCCAGACAAAACCTTGTGCACAAATATTTATAACGGCTTTATTCATAATTGTCAAAAGTGAGAAGCCACTGGATGTCCTCAGAAGGTGAGTGGGTAAATAAACTGTGGTCCATCTAGACATTAAACTATTATTCAGTGCCAGAAAGAAATGAGCTATTAAGCCATGAAAAGGCATGGAGGAGCTATTTTGAAAAGGCTACATATTGCATAAGTCCGTCTATATGACATTCTGGAAAAGGCAAAACTATGGAAATAGTCATAAGGTCAGTGGTTGCCATGGGTTGGGGGAGTGAGTGATGAATAGATGGGTCATAGAAGATTTTTGAGGCAGTGAGACAATTCAATGTGATTCCATAGTGGTGGATAGGTGCCACTATACATTTGTCAGAACCCACAGAATGTGCCACACTAAGAATGAATCCTCATGTGATCTCTGGACTTTGAATGATAATGATGTATCTGTTCAAATGAAACAAATGAAATAGTCTGGTGTGGGACACTGATATGAAGGCGGCTGTGTGTGTGGGAGGACAGGGCGTATATGGGAACTCTCTGTACTTTCTGCTTAATTTTCCGTAAATTTAAAACTGCTCTAAAAAATAAAGTCTATTAAAAGAAAGTGGCAGGAAAGCGTCAGCCTTGTACCTTTAAGGGTTGAGTGCAAAGGGCTGGACTCTTTGTTGTCTTGTGTACTGAGGAGTGGGTGGTCCCCTCAGTTGTCACTCAGTTTCCTTGATTTGGCTCCTGGCAGAGCCTGGGAATCACTTTCTTGAATGGAGGACCTCTCCTCATAAAAGACCTGCACCCCTGAGACCCAATAGGAGGAAGTGAGGGTGGTTTGGTTTGACAACAACTAACCATGGTCTCCCAAGAGTGACAGCTGTGGCAGACAAGTTGAGGCCGTATAGTGCATTGTCCTACTAAGGGGCCTAACTTAGCATCCTAAATCTGACTCATAGGAAGGCCTGAGAGTCCTTCCTCTGCCAAGCGGACTGTCCCCTCACACCAAGACCCTCACTTCTCTGTTAGTCCTGAGGATACGAAGGTGCCTCTGCCTGACAATTCTGTCTGAATCTCTCAGGGCTGACTATACTGAGGATTCTGTGGGGTCCCCACTGATAAGGGTTTCATGGTTCCTGCACTCTTCAATGTACTCACTTTAGTCCTGGAACATCTTGGAAATCTTCCCTCTATGGATCTGGCTCAGCTAGCCTCAGACCAAGATTTTCACATCCTTGAAACCTCCATAGTGGAAAACAGCCACATCCTGTCAAGACTGTTTGGAAACTTTGTGGGCTGACAGTGGGGTCAGACGTTAATGGATCACACTGCACTGGGTAGGTATTTCCCTTCCTCCTTGTTCAGAGACAGGACTCACGAGTCCCTGAGAGGTTTGAAGAATACGTGAAGAGATGCTCAGGCTGCCAACGTTGCCTGACATGCTGCTCTCCCCAGTCCTCCTACATGGGGTTTTTATCTTGACTCGTGTCCTTTCATTATAGACTTCCTTGGAAATGCTACATCCCTAATAACTCTTGACCAGTTACCCTATGACAAATCTTGAAAAAAAGGCATCCCTGTCCCAGGAGTCATGTAAAATAGGGAAGCTAAAATACAAAGCAGAGACCCCAAGACATATGCTGGACTGTCAGAGAAAAAAACACATTGATCTATTCCTTCTTTATTGCTAGCCAGATTTAGGCTCTTATATGTATTTATCTTCTAAAACACTTGAGAAAAGGGTTGTCTAGGATGATAGAATGTGAGCACATGTTTTCCTGAGGTCACCTGACTTTGCATATGCAATTGTATTTTCACCAAGTATTATCTCTTTCTTTTCTTAATTCATACCTCTTAGTCATTTTGGTGATTTCATTGCTCTTGTTATGTATTCTCATCCAATAATTTGGGCACAGAGCCCTTCTATTTTATCACGAGGTACATTTGGGAGTGGTGAGAAGAAAAGTGAATTAAGGGACACAGTCAGCCTCATGCTGGGATGCACGGAACAGTTGTGGGCTTTATGCTAATTCAGACCAGTGGTCTTGGCTCAGTTCCATTAATTACCAACCAAGTGAAATTGGCAGGTTGCCAAACTGTGCACCTCTGCCTTCTCATTTGTGTAGTGGGATTGATAAGCTCTGTCTTGCAGGACTGGTGGGATGTACATTATGTACATAAAGTGCCCAAAATAAAACTTAAAAATTCTAGTTCTTATAATTAATTCATCACCTGACATCACAGTCCACTACCCTGGGATTTATAATATGTTCCAATCCAGGAGATGTCAGAGATTTTGCCATATTCCAGAACAAACAACATCCCATCGGACAAAGTGCTACTAATCAAGGATAACTAATATTTTCTCACTACATGATAAATCATTCATGTCAGCGTGAGGTGCACTTCCTTGCTCAACACAACAAAAGCTTCTAAAATGTGTTTCAAGGACCAAAAAATCTTACCACTCTCTCAGCTGTCTTCCACCTAAACCACATCTGTTTCCATTTATGTAAGCGCCATCCAAACATCTACATCTTGCTGAGAGTTTGCCAAATTACACAAAAGATCACCTAATTGACTATCCTTTTAATAAAGCAGGCTGGGCTCTGGATCTCAGAGGCCAGGGCAAAGCTTGCCAGCACAGTGGCTTCTGGGCATCCCACCTCAAGGGAATATCACGCTTATCTTTCAGAATCTCACTGCAAATGATGGGCATAGATTATCTAGGCTGGGCACTGTGTGCTCACCTGGGCTGGGACAAGAGCACTGGACACCTTCCATCCCTGCCCCAGGTGGAGCTTCTCTCCAGTTTCTCTATGATCCCAAAGTAACTGTTAAGAACTGTTTCTTATTCCAGGCTTTGTCTCTCCACTCTGAGAGGCACCGTCTCAGGGTCTGACTCCTTCCCACCACTCCTACAGCTTCCTCCAGCCCTGCAAGCAGCCCCACTTAAAATTACCTCCCACTGAGGGACTTGGAGTTTCCCAAGGCCCAACACGGCAACGTACACGCGACTACTCTCATCTGAATCTGCTTCCCTCCCCTTTTATCCCTTTTCATTTATCCTTTTGGCCTTAAGAGTGTTTACCATCATTTTTCTCTTACGGAGGTGCTTCTCAACCTTACAATTTTATGATCAGTTGCTAGGTCTTTTTTTAGTCCTCTCAGTACTAGAATGGAGCCATTTAAGAGCAGATGTTCAACTAATATTGGGAGACTGTGAGCAGGGGTTCCAATTTGTTATGATTCAATTTTAACTCTTGAATAAAGAGACACATACAGTTGTTTTTTAGTTTTATCAAAGACGAGTAAAAGCATTTAGAAAACCAAACATTGACCACCTTACTCTTTTTCTCTTGTTTATTGATTGCATACATGTTGACAGGTGAATTTTTTTTAACATTTTCAAGGAAATTATTCCAATCCCAAATTATCTCACGCCAGACAAGTAAAAGATGGAAGTTTTCTCATGTTGTGTTACAGAATAGCAAAATGTGCGTTTTTAAACCAGATAAACAAGAGATGTGATCAATATCATTCATGAACTAAGATCACAATGTAAAACAAAAGCAATCTTTGAAAAATATTTTCCCAATACAGATACATCTTAAAACTACGCTCAGAGGACAGGAATACAAAGATATTTCACATCCAGCCTTCTACTCCCACTGACTGTCCTCTTCAAACATTAACTGCTGGAACTCAGCTTCACTAAATGTGGGAAGTTCTACTACGTCTGATTCTGAAACATTCTCTGGCTCTGTTATTTCTGCTATCACTGAGGATCTAACTGCATTTTGGATTCTCTCTTCCTCATCTCTTAAAGCTTCTTCATACCAGGAATGGAAAGTTCTGGGGTCTCTGTGATTGACCGTGGCCCAATACTCTAAGACTCTCATTTTACTGGTTTCTGCAAGGGCTCTGGGTCCCCAGAGGTATTCATAGCGTGCAGGATCACTGTTGGGGATCTGCCGGCACTCTAAGTATTTAAGCTTCACCAGTTGGGTGATGAGCTTCTTTGGCTCCCCAAATATGAAGTGTTTCTGACCAGCAAATACCCTCATCTTATTTAGGAATTCCCAAATGTCCTCCTCAGTGGCACGGTTGCCCTTCAAGAAGATCAGGCCCAGGAGATTCATCAGGAGACCAGTTTTGGGATACCCCTTACCACGAGTGACCGTCCCATTGTTAGGGAGGTCTATTTTGCTGACAAGGACATAAGATTCCTTGGCAGAATCAACTTCCTTTAAATCAACACCAAATACTATCTCTATACAGCAAGTGGCCCTTTTCAGTATCTCAGGGAAGTGACCCTTATACTTCTTTTTCATAAGCTTCAGCATTTCCGCCTTGGTAACAGGCTTTTTCATTTTGTGCATATGCATCAGGAAATGTACCAGCACACTGGTTATGTTTCTAAGGGGGTCTTTTTGAGACTTTGCAGCAGAGGTTGTGGCCTCAGAGGATCTTTGCTTTTTCTCAGCTTTGCTGTTGGCTCCTTTGCGTGATCTTGTGCGACCAACACCTGTAGAAAAAGAGGTGGATCGGTCTCCTGAGATCTCTGGAGAGAGCAGTGTGACCTAGCCACAGATTTTCTCTGGGTAACAACCCCCAAATAAGAAAAGGGTAAGGAGGGGAACATTTTCATCTTGGTTTCGGTGGCCTGAACACCCCAGGGGCCCTGGGTCTCACCTTGGGCTTGGTAGCCTTTCTTATAGGTACGGAGCTTAGTCTTCTGACTTTGAGGCATGGTGACTGTTCTCAGGGAGAGCAGCCGGGAATGTGGCCTGTACAACAGGTGAGGCAGGCACCTGGAGGAAAGAAGATGAGAGGGTATGAACACATCAACAGGAAGATACCCTCTGGGCTTTAAAAAGGTTGCCTCTGTGGGTTTCCATGAGCGCACTGCTCAAGAAACCCAGGCGCCTTGTGTTCTGATCATTTTGTCCTGTGAGAATCCTGTGGAGGTAATTAAAGTGTGCCTCGGGCTGTAGCCTATCAGCCTTGCCTGGTACGTGCAGACTGACAGCAGTGGCAACAGGTCTCGTCCTTGTGGATCCCCTTCTGCTCTCCGTAGGGAGGATCCTTTCACTTCACCTTTAGGACCATCATATCAACTATGAACAAGACCTGGACCCTCTTCCTTGTGCTACACTAAATTTGATATCTGGCTCCTAAGGGCTGCAAGTGGGAGAGGGACTTTCTATTGTCTCTTTTTTGGGGTGAGGGGAGATGAGTGTTCTTCTTCTTGACTCCTGTAAGGCTCTGGGTTTCCTACTTCTGTAGAATTGGGGCACTGGATCAGTACAACCTTTCTGTCACTTTACAGACAGAAAGGGAGCATCTGAATGGTACAGTTATTCTGGGGCTTTCCGGGGCTGAGAGAAGGGTAAGAATTTATGGGACTCTTCTTTTTACAGTTGACATTTCCCCTAGTTCTCACTCAGGTCTCTGATCTTAACTCCTGGTAGGAGTGGATACTTTTCCCACTAACCTAAGTGGTCGCCACCCCCCCAACCCCGCCTTCCCTGCCCAGCTGCCCACAGGCAGAACTCTGGAAAGCACCTTTACTGGGGTGTCCCAAGACCCACCAAAGTGGCAGGACTTAGTGGTGCCTCCTTTGCTATGGGTAACGCGTGGGCCCTTCAGCCCACACTTGAGATCCTCACCTTCCCTCCACACCAGGCCTGCGAATTCACCATCCGCCGCTTCCACACGGCATCACAAACGACCAGGGTTTTCACCCTACCAACGGAAGTGAGGTGTAACAACATCCGGTCATGGCTGCCTGCCGTGCGTGCGGGGGGTGGTTGGGGGTGGGGGTGACAGAAGAGGGGGCGGGGACACTAGCGTACGTCATCAATGTGGAATCCGTGGCCCTAGGTCTTCACTCAGGCTCTCCATATGAAATCTAGCAGAGTCAGGGACTCCTACCCCAGTAACCCAAGTCCACCAGACTCCAAACAAAACCCACACCTTCCTGAATGTCTAAGTGGGATCACCAGGGCCTACCCCTGTCAGGAACCTGCTAGAACTGAGTGCAGGTGTTCTGTTGTTTTGTGTTAACATCCCTACTGAGGGGGATTTTAGCGATCCCCTCGTTTGCATTTAGGGCCCTTGACTCCAAACAAAACCCACACCTTCCTGAATGTCTAAGTGGGAACATCAGGGCTTACCCCTGTCAGGAACCTCCTAGAACTGAGCGCAGGGGTTCCATTGTTTTGTTTTAACATCCCTACTGAGGGGGATTTTAGCGATCCCCTCGTTTGTCATTTAGGGCCTTTGACTCCAAACAAAACCCACACCTTCCTGAATGTCTAAGTGGGAACATCAGGGCCTACCCCTGTCAGGAACCTCCTAGAACTGAGCGCAAGGGTTCTCTTGTTTTGTGTTACCATCCCTATTGAGGGGGATGTTGAATTGATTCCAGGTAGGGCCTAGATATTCTTTATCCACACAATAGAGACTACTCTCTTAGAGACTACTCTCTTAAGTCCAAGTTTCCTCTTTTCCCTTGTGGCTTTCCAGACAAAATTCTGTCCGACAGCTCTACCAGGACCTCCCAGGGCCCACCACAGGGGCAGGACTTAGTGGGGTTAGCTTTTTTATGGAGGGAGAGTGGGATCTGATCAAACTAAAAGCTTTTGCACAGCCAAGAGCAGAGTAAGTAAAGCAAACAGACAACCTTCAGAATGGGAGAAGATTTTTGCACATTATGCTTCTGACAAGGTCTGGTAACTAGAATCTACAGAGAACTCAAACTAATCAATAAGAAAAGAATAAATAACCCCATTTCTATCTGGGCAAAAGACTTGAACAGAAACTTCTCTGATGAGGACAGGCACATGGCCTATGAACACATGAAAAAAATGCTCATCATCCTTAATCATCAGAGAAATGCAAATCAAAACCACTTTGAGATATCATCTAAGTCCAGTAAGACTAGCCCAAATCATAAAATCCAAAAACTACAGATGTTGGTATGGATGTGGACAGAAGGGCATGCTTCTACACTGCTTCTGGGAATGCAAGCTAATGCGACCTTTTTGGAAAGAAGTTTGGAGAACACTCAAGGAACGAAAAGTACACGTACCCTTCGATCCTGCAATTCCTCTACTAGGTATATACCCAGAAGATCAAAAATTATTTTACAATAAAGACATTTACACAAGAATATTTATTGCAGCACAATTCATAATAGCCAACACATGGAAACAGCCCAAGTCCCTCTAGACCTATGAATAGATTAACAAATTGTTGCATATGTACACCATGGAATACTATGCAGCCATAAAAAGATGGAGACATCACATCTTTTATGTTTACGTGGATGGAGCTGGAACATATTCTTCTTAGTAAAGTATCCCAAGAATGGAAAAAAAAGTATCCAATGTATTCAATACTACTATGAAATCAGTATATAACTAACTACACACTCATACGAAAGGCAAAACATAACTTTACTCCAGAAAGTAGAAGGGAAGAGGAGAGAGAGGGGAGGGGAGGGGGGATGTGGGAGGACGGAGGGTATTTGGGAGGACCTCACATAATGTGCATCATGCAATGGTCCATTTCAAAACAATTAAGAAATGAGTATAATTGCCATGGATGTGTTTCTTTGTTCAATGCAAATATTTCACATTGTATATCGAAGCAGTACCCTGAACCACATAAATGCATCAATGTACAAAGTTATGACTTAATAAAAAATAATTGATAAAAAAGAGAGAACTTTAAACAATAAAGCTACCTCCCTCCAACAACAACAACAACAACAACAACAACAAAGACTCTGTACTTGAATGTTTATTGCAGTACAATTCACAATTGCAAAGATGTGGAATCAACCCCAATGCACATCAATTCATGAATGAATTAACAAAATGTGGCATATGTGTATCATGTAATACTCCTCAGCCATGAAAAATGATGACTTAATGCCTTTTGCAAGAATTTGGATGGAACCACAGCTCATTATCCTAAGTGAAATACTTACAGAATGGATAAACACTACATGTACTCAAGTATTCAATTGGAACTTTGATATTAACTGAATTGGATAATTTTTTTGAGCCACTGATCTTTTTTTTTTTTCTCTTTTCTTTTTTTAAAGACAGCATCTCATTTAGTCACCTGGGCTAGAGTACCATGGCATTAAGCTAGCTCATAGAAACCTCAAATTCCCCAGCTCAAGCAATCCTCCTGCCTCAGCCTCTTGGGTGGCTGGACCTAGAGGCATGCACCACAATGCCTGATGAATTTTTCTATTTTTTTGTAGAGATAGATTGTTACACTTGCTCAGGTGGGTCTCAAACTCCTGACTTCAACAGATCCTACCACCTCAGCCTCCCAGAGTGCTAGGATTATAGGTGTGAGCCACCAGGCCCAGCTGAGCCCCGGATTTTTTGAAGTTATTGAACATCACAAACATATCTATGTGATTCTGTCATCAGAATGTTAATTCTTTTTTGTTATCCAAACCTCCCATTTATTTTGATACTTTTGTTGCTCTGGCTGCATATAATAACAAAGCCTTCCTTCTGATTGCCTATGATACATTCTGCAGGAATGAGAAGAAAACTGAATTAAGGAACAAGGTCAGTCTCAGGCTGGGAGAAATGGAACAGTGTGAGCTTGCAACTAAGTCAGACCAGGAGTCTACTCCCAGTCCTATCACTACTAGTTGCGATAACAGAGGGATGTTATTGAACTTCATGAGCCTCAGGCTGGCTATCTACAAAATGGGCTTGGGAAAGCCTGTCATGTAGAACTGGCAGGACGTGTGCAATGAATGGAAAGCACTTGCCAGTGCCAGCATGTATTGGATCCCTTCCTTCTGCTGATTGGTGGATGCATTTTCAGGCCAAATATTTCCCCTCCCTTAGACCTGATATAAAGAAGAGAGGGAGGACAGCACCTGTGGCTCAGTGGGTAGGGCGTTGGTGCCATGTACCAAGGGTGGTGGGTTCGAAACCAGCCCAGGCCTGCTAAAACCGTAGTGGCTACTGCAACAAAAAATAGCCAGTTGTTGTGGCGGGCACCTGTAGTCCCAGCTACTCAGGAGGCTGAGGCAAGAGAATCATGTAAGTCCAAGAGTTTGACTTTGCTGTGAGCTGTGATGCCACCACACTCTACCTAGCGCAACAGAGTGAGATGCTGTCTGAAAAAAAAGAAAAGAAAAGAAAGAACGAAACAAAAGGGAGGAAGAACCTGCCGTGAAAGCCCTGCTCTGAGTCTTCTAGAGCTGATATCAAAGGGCAGGTTATGAGAGTTTGTTGTCCCCTCTATTCAAGGGAAAGTGGTTCTTGCAGTCCCCATTCAGGTTTTCTGATTTCACTGTTGGTAGGGCTTGGGACTCACCTGATTTTTGACCTGAGGACATGTCACAGCGAGGTCTACACTTCCCTGCTGAGTAAGAGCTGTTGGATGGCTCCAGCTGACATTTCTGCCTGGGGTCTTCAGGGGCTAAAGAGTAGGGGAGATTCTGTGTGGCTCCTACTGATATGGGGTGTGTGGTTGCAGGATCTTCAGTGTCCTCACCCTTCCTCCCGGCACACGCTGGAAATCCTCTCCATCTTAACTTGAGTCCTATCGCTTCACACTAAAGCCCCAAATTCCCTGATACACTCTAAGAAGAAATGAAATTTGCCTCCTATTGCCACAACTGCTCATCGTTTCCCGAGACTAATAGTAGTGGGAAGAATCTCTGTTGCTCCCACTGTTACAGAGTTGGTGTTCCCCGTCTTCAGGGTTCTCTCCTTGTCTTCTGGAACAACCTGGAACTCTTGTTTTCTAATTTGAGGCAGCCCTCTTTGTTAAGTTTCCTTACCACCACATGATTACCTGGGAAGAAGTGAGTATGACTCCTCACGTTGCCATGCTCGGGACTGAAAACAGAGACAGCGTTGTATGTGACCCTCTTCACTGTGGAAAGTGTCTCCTTATTGTCACTCAGTGTCATCATGTTGACTACTGTTAATGAGCTAGTCTCCTCCCTCCACCAAAAGGGGCCTCCTCCATTAGTGCAAGGACTTCATGTCTGTGAGAACATCACTCCTCCCCACCTTACCCCCGTAAATGAAGGTAACCTCAGCCTACAAGCTCTGCCTGTAGTCTCCCAAGGTTGACTGCAGAGGCAGGACTTTCTAAGGAAATGTCTGTTTTCTGGTAACTTCTGTGATAGTTAGTTGCCTCATTCTTCATATAGGATTTTTACCTTGACACTTGTCATGGCCTGGGATTCTACTGTCTGCTGACCTGGATGGCCAACTTGTCTGCCAAGACTCTCATCTCCTCACTTCGTTCAGGTAGAAGTTAGGGTCATATGAGGCTGTCAAGTCCTCCCTAGGCCTCCCATGGCTAACAGCAGAGGAGGCACAAGGGGCATCCCTGTCATTTTTTTTTTATATTTTCAAATCAATATGAGGGTCACACCTGTAATATTAGCACCCTGGGAGGCTGAGGTGGGTGGATTGCTTGAGCTCAGGAAGTCAAGAGCAGACTGAGCAAGACTCAGACCCATCTCTAAAACTAGATGAGCATTGTGGTGGGCGCCTGGAGTCCCAGCTACTTGGGAGGCTAAGGGAAGAGAATCACTTGAGCCCAAGAGGTTTATGTTGCTGTCAGCTATGATGCCACAGAACTCTACCAAAGGTGACAAATTGAGACTCTGTCTCATAGAATAAAAAGCAAATTAATATGAGAGTACAAATTTTTAGGTTACATTGTTCTCACTTCCAAGTTTAAGTTAAAGGTGTACAATAGCCCCTCATCCCTTCACCCAGGGCACCCTCACAATGTGCACATTAGGTGAGGTCATGCAACCCTGTTAGTTGTGAGTTGAGCCATTCTTATGTCCATATGCAAGGCCATTACCTTGACTCTGTACCCTTCCTAGGACTCTCTCAAGTAAGTAGAGAGTCCGGCCTTCAGACCCAAATCTTCACCTTCCTGGGATCAGAATTGGAATTCAGTGCCAGCCACAAGCCGCCAGTACAGTTTGGAACTTTACAGGGATAACAACTGGGATATGCTTTTACAGGACCCCAGTGTTCTGGCAGGGCCCTTCCGTCATCCACATTTGAGTTTATTCCCTTCATTTCTATGAGAGTCTTGGACTTTTTACTTTACTGCTCTACAGATGCTGCTTTAGGATTATGTCCCTCAGAAGCCTTAAGAATAATGTGAGGAGCTGCTCAGACTGATAGCTCTGAGACTGTCTGCATCTAGCAGAAGACTGGGATTGTCTCTCTATGTTATTCCCCCTTACGTTCTGGAGTGTTGGTCTTCCCACTCCTCATCTTGGCTCTGTCTCTCGGATTAAATGCACCCTGGGAAATGCCAAATACATGCAAACTCTAGAGCAGTTTGCCCTCTACAAGCCTTGCAGAGAATGGGTCCTTGTGCTAGGAGTGGTATGAGATAGGGAAGCTGCAAAGGCAGGGATCCAAGGATTGGAGGTGGGCTGCTGGGAAAAAAAAAAATACATGGACCTACTTCTCTTCACCAGTCACAAGTAACTGACTTCTAGTTTGACAAATTTACTTTCTATAGGGAATGCATTGTTTAGGATGATTCTGGAAGCCTCTGATCTTTTGCGATCATCTAACATTGCAAATATAGATAATTAAAGTGTCACTGAATACTGTTTCTTTCATTTCTTTATTTACACCTCTCAATTACCTTGATGTTCTCGTTGCTATGGCTATGGATTCCAATCCAGTAGTTTGGGCAGAACTACTTCTTTTTATCACCTGAAATATATTTTGGAGTACTGAGAAGAACATTAAAATGCAAGGTGTGCCTCAGTTTTGGAGGAGTGTAGCAGTGTGGGCTTTAGAATAATTCAGATTGGGGATGTAGTCTCAACTCTGTCATTCTTTGCTACATACTACTACTGTGATCTCTGGCACACTACTAACCTCAGGGAGTCCCAGGCTGTCTACAGTGAAGTGGGTTTGATAAGCCCTATCTCCTAGGACTGGCAGAATATACATAATATGTAGAAAGCATCTTTGGCTGTGCCTATTTTGTAGTGAGACATTACTGAGTGGCAATTATTATGATGATGATTTGACCTGAGACATTACCTCTCATCAAGCAGGGATTTAAAAAAAAATCCAGGACATCTTAGAGAATAGGCAACAATTTCGGACAAAAAACCACATTCAGGCAAAATTCTGCTTACCAATAATAACTAGGTAACATTTCCCCTTCATCGCCTCTTTAGTATGAATTACACTTCTTTAAGAAGTACATGGTTTCTCGCTGTCTTCCATGATGATAGCTTCTACTAGAATCTACAATTACAAGGACAGGAGCTGGGTCTTCTTAGACTAAACATTCCCCGTACAAGCATGAGGACTTCCATAGAGCAAATGCTCAATTAAAGTTAGGGTAAAATGTGAGCCATGGACAAGAGGTCTAACATTTTGCTTTTATTTCTGACACGTTCTTGAATAACGTATCAAATCCCTATACTATATGTTTTACATTTATGAGAAGAAGAGTTCAATGGACTAAAGAAAAACAAAAATTGACCAATGTTTACCTTTTTTTCTATGTCTTCTTATTTCAACTATTTTACTGTGGCATCTTTCACATTTCCATGAATATTCCTATTCTAATGCCATATCACCTTTCTCTGGATTACAAAAGTGACCTAAGGATTTTCAATTCACATTTCAAAAAGAAACAACAACTTGGGCGGCCCCTGTGACTCAAAGGAGTCGGGTGCCGGCCCCCTATGGAGGAGGTGGCAGGTTCAAACCCAGCCTGGGATAAAAACTGCAAAAAAAAAAAAAGAAAGAAAGAAACAAAACTCTTACTACTAAATCTTATCAACAGCATTAAGTATGTGTTCCGTGTCCTATGTAAACTTATATTTTGAATCTAAATAAATCTTCAGTTGAAAGGAACACCAGTTAAAAGACAAAGATTAGTCAACAAGTTATTCCTACATAACAAGAACAAAGGTTAATAGGACTTTTCAATCAGAAAGTAAAGAAATTGTCTCAGACCATGCTAGGGGTGGGAGGAGCTGCTGGGTGTGGGCCTAGATCGCCCTCTAGCCTTGGAAGAGGTGCCAGGCCTGGCTGCAACTTTGGCTCCATCTTTCTCTTGCTCTTCCTTTCAAAGCCTCCTCATGATGAGAAGGGAAGGCACTGGGGACCTTATCATTCATCTTGGCCAAACCTGCAGGACTTTCATCTTGCTGGTTCGTATGTGAGCTCTGGGACCCCATAGGCACCTGCTGGTACATCAGGTACTCTTCCTGCACCAGCTCTTTTGTGATAAACTCTAGGGGCTCCCCAAACATGAAGTGCTTCTTCCCATTGTAGAGCCCCCAAAATTCAACAATTCTCCAATCTCTTCCTTTGAAGCACAGTTGCCATTAAAGAACATCACACCCAAGAGAGGCATCAGAAGCCCATTCTTGGGAAAGCCCCAGAGACTGCTCAGACTTCCATCATCGTTGATGTCTAGCTTGCTGAAAAAGGTATAGGACTGACTACCAGGGTTGATTACCTTCCGTTCAAGACCAAAGGCCAGCTTCACATGCTCAGCAGCTCCCTTGAGTATCTCAGGGAAATGCTCCCTGTACCTTTTGTGGACAACCTTCAGCATTTCTACCTTTGTAATGGGCTCTTGTATTTTATACTTGTACAGCATGAACTGCACCATCATCCCTGCCTTCCTAAATATAGGATCTATTTGTGAGGTCTCAGTAGCGGCTGAGGCCTGGGAGGAATATTTGCTCTCCTGACATTTGCTCTTGGCACCTTTATTAGACCTTGTGCCTGAAGCGTCTGCAGCAGCAGTTGGGGGAGCTTTCTGAAGCTTCTGGGGACCGTTTGCGGTAGGGGAACTAGTGGTAGTATCCCCCAAAGCAGGAGAGGGGGAAGAAGCTGACTCTTCTTTCCCTGCTGCAGTGGCTTGAGCACCACCGAGATCCTGGGTCTCACCTTGGTCATGCAGCGTTTATCACGGGCATGGAGCTTACTCTTATGACCATGATGCATGATGGCTGTGGTCAGGGACAGGAGGTGAGAGTGTGGGTAGGAGGGTAGGTGATTGACATACCTGAAGAAAGAAGCATGAGATCCAGTGAGCACCTTGAGCAGGCAGAGGTGACCTTAGCACTGAGGAAGCCAGCCCTGTGGATTTTTTTGAGAGCACCACTCTAGGAACCACTGGCCTGTATTTCTTAGTGAGCCTGTCTCCTGAAAACACAGGAAAGGAAGGTATAGTGTGCATTAGGCTTCAGCTTGTTAACCCTACTTGGCACTGATGGGGTGATAGCAGGGCTGGAAACAGGGTCCGCTGTGTTCTGGAGTGGAGGGAATCCACTACATTACCTTCAGCACTACAAGTTTCTGTGAAACTTCACGTTTCAACAGAAAATGAGACTTCTTTGAGATTGTGAAGATGATACTTTAAATTCTTGGAACCCAATTGTAAGTGTGGTGCCATCTCAACCCACCACCCCTGCCCAGAGTAATCTAGTCCTAAAAACTCATTGGGGCCCTTTCTGCCATGGACTCCTTGGATCCCATGTCCACACTCAGTGTCCTTATTTTGATACCATGCAGGTTGTGGACTTTTTCTTCTCCAGACTGATTAGTGTATATTCATACCAAGGATGTCACCTCCTCTAGTCCTGATGTAAAATGTGTTCGGCATCTATGAAAAAGCAATTGAGTAGTTAAACTCAATAACTGGTAGTTAAAGTCCAATGGTACACTTAAATTATGAGGATTTTCACTAAATAAAAAGAAGAATACAATTGCCATGCTTTGAACTTCTTTTGAAAATAATTAATTAATGAATTTAAAAAATTTTCATGGCACATCTAAGATCCACGGCACACCGGTTGAAAATTACCGATATAGGCTCCTGTGTACTGGATTAAAGTCATCCCAGGAAATGCCACATCCCAAACCCTCTTGAGCAGTTTCGTTTCTACAAACCTTGCAGTGAATGGGTCCTTGCCCTAGGAGTGCTGTGTGATGGGAAATCTACAGCACAGGGCAGGAGGGTCCAGGCTAGGTGATGGGTGAGAAAGAAAAAACAAACTTCTTGATCTATTTCTTCTCTTCCCCAGCCAGATTTCGGATCTTTATATAAGGAAGTGAGTGAATCAGATGACTTTTTAAATTTCAAAGTATTATGGAGGTACAAATACTTTTGGTTACATGGATGACTTTCATAATCCTTGAGTCATGGTTGTAAGTGTGCCTGTCACCCAGATAGTGTGTTATTTTATCAAAAAGCCAACCGTAGGAAGTTCTGAGAAGATAGCCGACTGGTAGCAACCCTCGAACAGGCTCCTGACCAGAGGACGAAAAACAGGACGGAATCAGGCTCTACAAAGCCAAAGATGAGGAGCTGAGCCAAGAAAGAAGTTCAGCAAGCTGTAACACCAAGGAATAGCATTGAAGAAAACAAATTACAGGTACAAAGCCTATCGACTAGAGGATGGGAGACCCCACATCCAAGCAGGAGGCCTGCCGCAGGCTATCTGCAAAGGAGCAGGGAACGAAAGACCTCTCATTTTTCCTTGCTGGAGAGAGCCATTAAACTCCAGGTCTCTTTGTCCAGGGAGGTCCCATTTATGAACTTAGATAACACCCCCTAGGCATAAAATTGAAAAGATATTTTTCCCCACAAGTCCAAACTCCCAGTCTACCCATTCCCCCACGCATGGTAGTCTGAAGTTCTGCCCCCTGCAAAGCATAGAGTGTTCGGTCTTGTCCTGAGAGACCTGGGCATACTATGGACCGTCAAAAATCAGGATGAACTGTGACTAATGGGGAAGAAAGAGGATATGGGAAGAAACGGACACTCGGCAGGAGGAGGAGCAGGCCCCTGGTTATGAATATGCCTAGCCAGTGATAGTGTTGACCCTCGCTTCTGGCTGTGTGTGGAGGGATGGGGTGCATAACCCCCAGCTCTGATGGCACCCACAGCAAGAGAGTGATTGCCCCATGTGGACTGAGTTTGGCAGACAGGGCTGGTCCCTTTGGGCATGCAAGCAGAGGCTTGATAGTCATGGACTTTGACCTGAGAGCAAGGGTGTGGTCTCCTGATTCCAACAGAACCCTCAAGCAGTGGCTTACTGGGTGTGAACCAAGCCCTGAGGGCTAGGGCTTGCTCCATTGCCTCCAGGGGGGCTGGTGAGCAGAGGCTTACCAGGTGAGGACTGAGACCTGTGGGTGGAGTGTGGTGCCCTGACTCTAACAAAGCCTGTGAACAGAGGCTTGCCAGGAAGTGGACTGAGACTGGCGGAGGTGCAGGGGGATGGTGCGTGGTCCTCTGACTCCAACTGGTCTGGCAAGCAGAGGCTAGCTGTGTGTGGACTGAGACCAGAGGGCAGACCCGGTTCCCTGACTCCAACAGAGCCTGCGAACAGAGGCTTTCCTGGCAGTGGACTGAGACTGGCAAGGGCGGGGGGGCATGGTCCCCTGACTCCAACTGGTCTGGCAGAGGACTACTCCAGACCCTATTCCAGAGGCTAGCTGTGTGTGGACTGAGACCGGTGGGTGGGGGTGTTGTCCCTGGCTTCAGCTGGGTCTGTGACCAGAGAAGCAGACAATAGTGTGGACTGAGTCTGGTGGGTGGGAGTGTGGATCCCTGGCTCCAATTGTGTTTTGAATCCCTTTGCTTTGAATTGTCCTTGAATCTCTCTCTGTTGGGCAGGCTTTGCACCGCCAGAGAATTTGGTTGGAGACCGTGTCTGGGGCTGTCCACTCTGGGCCATTCTGAGGTTGACCTTTGAATTTCTGTAGTGGAAAAGAACTCAAGGGTGGGGGCTGGGTGCCACAGCTGTTTGTATCTCTTCACAGTCGAGATTTCAATGTAATAGTGTGGTTTGTTAGGATAGGGTAGAGGTTGACTGATATCAAAACAGAGTCCTCAGAGTCTCCGGTCAAAACTCTGAAAGGGGCCTTTGTAAGGTTCTAGGAGATGAGCCACAATTACAAAACCTAGAGCAGTGGTGAGGGGCTATCTCTGCTACCTGGGAACCCCAATTCAATCTCACCCTATCAGTTCTAATAACCAAACAGTGGAAAATAAACATGGTGCGGACCCAACAGAAGAACTCTGGCAACATGAATAAGCGTAGTAGACCAACCCTCCAAGAAATGACAAAGGAGTCACAACTGAAGATGCCATGCATAGACAAATGGCAGCAATGTCAGAAATCAAATTCAGAATACGGATTGCAAATAAGATAAATAGAAAGAAAGAAAAGATGGAAATTGAATTCCAAAGAGTAGTTCTAAAGGTGTCTCAAGAAATTAATGAGTTCAAAGACCAGATCACCAAAAATATGGACATAATGAGAAAAGAGATAGCAGAGCTCAAGGAAACAAAGAAGTTAGTTGAGGATGTCAAAAATACAGTAGAGTCCCTCAGTAATAGAAGTGACCAGGAATAAGAAAGGATCTCTGAAACTGAGGACAAAGCTTTTGAACGTTCCCAAACACTCAAAGAGGCAGACAAATGGAGAGCCAAAACTGATCATTCCCTGAGAGAGTTGTGGGATCACTCCAAAAGATCAAACATTCGTCTTATAGGAATTCCTGAAGGAGAAGAGGATGGTCCTGAAGGTACATATGCTCTACTCCAAGAGATTTTGGAGGAGAATTTCCCAAACATTGCAAGAGATACAGAACTTCAGATAGCAGACACTTTCAGAACCCCAGCAATACACAATCCAAGTAAAGCATCTCCTAGACACATTGTGATTAACATTGCCAAAGTTAAGATGAAGGAGAAAATTCTGCAAGCAGCCAGACGTTTCAAGCCAGAAGAAGATGGTCATCAACCTTTAATCTCTTAAAACAAAACAACTTTCAGCCCAGGATACTCTATCCAGCTAAACTGAGTTTCATTTGTGATGGAGAAATCAAATTATTTAATGACATAGACATGTTGAAGGTATTTGATAATAACTAAACCAACTCTCCTGGATATTCTCAGACCCATCCTCCACAATGACCAGCACAATGCTCTACCTACAAAGTAAACACACCCAGAAATTTTTTGAACAAAACCCAACTTGTGAAAGGGTTAAAATTGTCCATTGGACATCCAAAAATCATGAAACCCAAAACACAACCAGGCTTATCAAATCTCTCAATTAATGTGAACCATTTAAATTGTCCTCTGTAAAGGCTGGCTGACTGGATACATAACCTCAGACTGGATATCAGCTGTATACAAGGATCTCACCTTACCTTAAAAGATAAAAATAGACTCAGGGTGAAGGGATGTACTTGTATAACACAGACAAATGGAAACCAGAAAAAAGCAGGAGTTGCAATTTTAGTACCAGATACAATTGGCTTTAAACCAACAAAGATAAGGAAGGATAAGTAGGGTCATTACATATTTATCAAGGGAAACACCCAACATGAAGAGATTTTGATAATTAATATTTATGCACCCTCCTAGACTGCTCCTCAATTCATAAAGCAGACCTTAATGGATATGAACAACTTGATATCTTCCTGTACTATAATAGTTGGAGATTTTAACACCCCTTTGACAGTTTTGGATAGATCCACCAAGAAGAAACTAAACAAAGGAATATTAGACTTAAATTTAAACCTAGAACAAATGTACTTTACAGACCTCTATAGAGCATTTCACCCTAATAAAACCGAGTATACATTCTTCTCATCAGCCCAAGGGTCATCCTCCAAAACAGATTATATCCTAGCACACAAATGTAACCTCAGCAAATTTAAAATTATAGAAATTATTCCTTGTATCTTCTCGGACCACCATGGAATAAAAGTTGAACTCAACAGCAAGCGGAATATTCGTACTCAAACAAAGTCATGGAAGCTAAATAATCTTAGGCTGACTGATAGCTTGGTCAAAGATGAGGTTAAGCATGAAATCACCAAATTTTTTGAACTAAATGATAACAAAGACACAAATTATGAAAACCTGTGGGATACTGCAAAGGCAGTCCTAGGAAGGAAATTTATAGCCTTGGAAGCCTTAATCAAGACACCAGAAAGAGAAGAAGCCCACAACATAATGGATCATCTCAAGCAACTGGAAAGGGAAGAACATTTCAACCCCAAACCCTGCACAAGAAAAGAAATAACCAAAATTAGGGCAGAATTAAATGAAATTGAAAACAAAAGCATCATTCAGAAGATCAATGAAACAAAAAGTTGGTTTTGGGGAAAAATTAACAAAATTGATAAACATTTGGCCAACTTAACTAGAAATAGAAAAGTAAAATCTCTAATATCATCTATCAGAAATGATAAAGGAGAAATAACACAGACACTTCAGCCATTCAAAAAATACTCAATGATTACTACAAAAATCTCTATTACTACAAATATGAGAATCTGAAGGAAATGGACAAACACCTGGAGGCAGGCCACCTTCTTAGACTCAACCAGAAAGAATTAGAAATCTTGAATAGACCTGAATCAACCACTTAAATAGCATCATCAGTATGAAATGTCCCCCCACAAAAAAGTCCAGGACCAGGTGGCTTCACATCCAAATTCTATCAAACCTTCCATGTGGAACTAGTAGCTGTACCATACAACATTTTCCAAAGCATAGAAAAAGAAGGAATACTTCCCAACACATTCTATGAAGCAAATATCACCCTGATACCCAAACCAGGAAAGGATCCATCAAAGAAAGAAAATTATAGAGCAATATCATTAATGAATATTGCTGCAAAAATATTCAATAAGATCTTAGCAAACAGGATTCAACAACACATCAAAAAAATTATACATCATGATCAAGTTGGTTTTATTCCAGGGTTACAGGTTGGTTCAACATACGCAAGTCTATAAATATTATGCATCACATCAATAAAGTAAAAAACAAAGACGATATGATTCTCTCAATTGACGCAGAAAAAGCCTTTGATAATATCCAGTATCCTTTCACGATCAGAATACTTAAGAAAATAGGCATAGAAGGGACATTTCTTAAACCGATAGAGGCCATTTGCAGAAAACCCACAGCCAATATCATATTGAATGGTGTAAAATGGAACACACTTGCACTGAGATCAGGAAAAAGGCAAGTATCCCCACTGTCTCCACTGCTATTTAACATAGTAATGGAAGTCTTAGCTATTGCTATCAGGCAAGACAAGGCGATTCAGGGTGTCCAAGTAGGGTCAGAGGAAATCAAACTCTCACTCTTTGCTGATGACATGATCCTATACCTGGAAAATCACAGGGACTCAACTTCAAAACTCCTAGAAGTGATCAAGGAATACAGCAGCATCTCAGGATACAAAATCAATACTTACAAGTAGATAGCTTTTATATATGCCATCAATAGTCAAGCTGAAAAAACAATCAAGGACTCTATTCCTTTTACAATAGTGCCAAAGAAGATGAACTATCTGGGAATTTACCTAACAAAGGACGTGAAAGATCTCTATAAAGAGATCTGTGAAACTCTGAGAAAAGAAATAGCTGAAGATGTTAACAAATGGAAAAACATACCATGCTCATGGCTGTGTAGAAGCAACCAAAGCAATCTACAGATTTAATGCAATCCCTATGTAATCACTATTGTCATACTTTAAAAACTTGGAAAAAATAGTACTTCATTTTATATGGAATCAGAAAAAAACCTCAATTAGCAAATACATTACTCAGAAATAAGAACAAATCAGGAACAATCACATAACCAGACTTCAGGTTATACTATAAATCTAAAGTGATCAAAACAGCATGGTACTGGCATGAAAACAGAGCGGTAGATTTGTGGAACAGAATACAGAACCAGGAGATGAACCCAGCTGCTTATTGTCATTTGATCTTTGACTAGCCTATCAAAAACATTCAGTGGGGGAAAGACTCTCTATTTAACAAATGGTACTGAGTGAACTGGCTAGCGACCTATAGAAAACTGAAACTGGACCCACACCTTTCACCAGTAACAAAAATTGATTCTCGCTGGATAAAATATTTAAACTTGTAAGACATGAAACTATAAAACTATGAGAAGAGAGTGCAAGGAAAACACTTAAGAAACTGGCCCGGGAGAATATTTTATGAGGAGGACCCCCCAGGGAATTGAAGCAACACTAAAATTCCATTATCAGGATATGATCAAGCTAAAACCTTTTGCACAGCCAAGAGCAGAGTAAGTAAAGCAAACAGACAACCTTTAGAATGGGAGAAGGGTTTTGCAGGTTATGTTTCTGACAAAGGTCTGATAACTGGAATCTACAGAGAACTCAACTAATCACTAAGAAAAGAATAAATAACCCCATTTCTAAGTGGGCAAGAGACTTAAACAGAAACTTCTCTGATGAAGGTAGGTCCATGGCCTACAAATATTTGAAAAAATGCTCATCATCCTTAATCATCAGAGAAATGCAAATCAAAACCACTTTGAGATATCATCTCAGTCCAGTAATTTAGCTCACATCAAAAATCTAAAACCTACAGATATTGGTATGGATGTGGACAGAAGGGCATGCTTCTACACTGCTGGTGGGAATGCAAGCTAATGTGATCTTTTTGGAAGGAAGTTTGGAGAACACTCAAGGAATGAAATGTACACCTACCATTCGATCCTGGAATTTCTCTTCTAGGTATATACCCAGAATATCAAAAATTAGTTTACAATAAAGACCTTTGCACCAGAATGTTTATTGCAGCACAATTCATAATAGCCAAGACATGGAAACAGCCCAAGTGCCTATAGACCCATGAATAGATGAACAAATTGTGGTATATGTACACAATAAAATACTATGCAGCCATAAAAAAGATGGATACATCACATCTTTTATGTTTACCTGGATGGAGCTGGCACATATTATTCTTAGTAAAGTATCCCAAGAATGGAAAAAAAAGTCTCCGATGTATTCAATACTACTATGAAATCAATATATAACCAACTACACACTGATCCGAATGGCAAAACATAAGTTTACTCCAGAAAGTTAGAAGGGAAGAGGAGAGAGAAGGGTGGAGTGGGGGGATGTGGGAGAAGGGAGGGTATTTCGGGGGACCTCACATAATGTGTATGATGCAATGGTCCATTTCAAAACAATTAAGCAATGAGTATAATTGTGATGGATGTGTTACTTAGTTCAATACAAACATTTCACATTGTATATTGAAGCAGTACCCTGAACCCCATAAATGCATCAATGTACAAAGTTATGTCTTAATACAAAATAATTAATACAAAAGAGAGAACTTGAAATAATAAAGCTACCTCCCTCCAACAACAGCAACAATAACAAAAAGACAACTGTAGTTGAATGTTTAGTGCAGTATAATTCACAATTGCAAAGATGTGGAATCAACCCAAATGGCCGTCAATTCATGAATGAATTAACAAAATGTGGTGTATGCATATCATGGAATACTCCTCAGCCATGAAAAATGATTAATTAATGTCTTTTGCAAGAATTTGCATAGAACCACAGCCCATTATCCTAAGTGAAATACTTACAGAATGGATAAACATGACACTTACTCACTATTAAATTGGAAGTTTGGAATTAAGTGAATCAGATAATTTGTTTGAGCCACTGATCTTTTTCTTTTCTTTTTTTCCCCTCTCTTTTCTTTTTTTAAAGACAGCATCTCAATTAGTCACCCAGGCTAGAGTGCCATGGCCATAAGCTAGCTCAAAACAACCTCAAATTCCCGGGCTCAAGCAAACCTCCTGCCTCAGCCTCCTGGGTAGCTGGGCCTAGAGGCATGCACCACCATGCCTGATGAATTTTTCTATTTTTTTTGAAGAGATAAATTCTTTCTTTTGCTCAGGCAGGTCTCGAAGTCCTGAGTTCAAGTGATCCTACCACCTCAGCCTTCCAGATTGCTAGGATTATAGGTGTCAGCCACTAAGCCCAGCTGAGCCCCTGATTTTTGAAGTTATCTGACATCACTAACATAGCTAGGTGATTCTGTCATCAAAATGTTAATTCTTTTTTTGTTATTCAAACCTCCCATATATTTAGATACTTTTGTTGCTCTGGCTGCGCATTATAACAAAACCTTTCTTTTGATTGCCTATGATATATTTTGCAGGAATGAGAAGAAAAGTGAATTAAGGGACAAGGTTAGTCTCAGGCTGGGAGAAATGGAACAGTGTGAGCTTGCAAATAAATCAGACCAGGATCTCCTTGTAATTCAGACAGGTGAAAACACCTGGAGTGTCTGATCATTGGAGGCAACTGGGTCAGGCTCTGTGGGGTTATCAGTGATTGGGTGTGACAGAGGTGCAAGGTGGGGAAGGAGGCATCAACCTTCCCAGACTGATCTATTTGCTGGATGAGTCCTCCTGACTTCAAGGAGCACCGGAGCAAGTCATATTTGAGTCGTCGCAGACTCCTGCGATCCAGTTGCCAGAGACCTTTTAAACTCTTCCACCCGAGACAGGTGCTGACTGAGACAATTGATTTAGACCTTTTGAACTGAGCCAGTCGCCTGAGGACTATCGAAGTGGTGCCCTGGGTGTGTGGTTGTAGAAAGGTTTGATTTTCCTTTTCCAATTATTCCCTGTGGAGGGTGGAGTGACTTAATTGCTGTTATTTCTCCACAGCTGAGACTTCAACACAGAGTAACTGTTTCACTAGGGTCAGACAGAGACCAGCTGAAAACAAGACAGAGCCACTTAGCCCAACCACAGGTCACCAGTATCTCAGGCCGTAGTACTGTATGGGTCCTCGGCAAAGCTCCAGGGGAAAAGTCAAAGAGTGTAAAATAATCATGGGGTGGAATCAGCGGAAAAACTCTGGTAACATGAATAACCAGAGTAGATCAACACGCCCCCCACCCCTTCAAGGAAAGATATGGAAGATGTAAATGATGATTCCATTCATAAAGAGCTGGCTAAGATGTCAGAAATCGAATTCAGAATTTGGATTGCAAACAAGATTAATAGAATGGAGGAAAATTTGAAATTAGAAATTCAAGGAGCAATTCAAAACTCGGAATTAGATATTTGAGGAGAAATTCAAACGTTGTCTTAAGAATTCAACCAATTTAAAGACAAAACCACTAAAGATTTTGAAACACTGAAGCAAGAATTTGCAGTCCTCAGAGAACTGAAAAATACAGTAGAATCGCTCAGTAACAGAGCGGAGCAAGCAGAAGAAAAGATTTCTGACATTAAAGACAAAGCTTTTGAATACTCCCAAACTCTCAAAGAGGAAGAGAAATGGAGAGCAAAAACATATCATTCACTCAGAGAGCTCTGGGATAATTCAAAGAAGGCTAATATCTGCCTCATTGGAATCCCTGAAAGTGATGACGTGGCCTCGCAAGGCACAGAGGCTGTTCTCCATGAAATTATGAATGAGAATTTTGCAGATATGCCAAGAGATTCTGAAATTCAGATGGCAGACAGTTTCAGAACCCCAGCATGACTCAATCTGAATAAGACATCCCCCAGGCTCATCATAATTAACTTCACTAAGGTTAATATGAAGGAGAAAATTCTGAAAGCAGCCAGACGTAAGAAATCCATTACCTACAAAGGGAAGAATATTAGAATGACTATAGATCCCTCTGTTGCAATTTTTCAAGCCAGAATAGGGTGTTCATTGACTTTTAATCTCCTAAAACAAAATAACTTTCAACCCGGGATCCTGTATCCAGTTAAACTGAGTTTCATTTATGATGGAGAAATTAAATACTTTAATAACATTCACATGTTGAAGAAATTTGCCATAACCAAACCAGCTTTTCATGATATTCTCAGACCTATCCTCCATAATGACCAGCCCAATCCTCTACCAGAAAAGTAAACTCACTCATAAACTTTTGATCAAACTCCAACTTCCACAGTGCTGAAAGGATGAAAAATGTCCACTGGACTTTTGAACAACTCGGTACCCAAAATTTTACCTGACTTGTCAATATTCCCCATTAATATGAACGGCTTAAAGTGTCCTCTAAATAGGCACAGGTTGGCTGACTGGATACAAAAACTCAGGCCAGATATTTGCTGCATACAAGAATCACATCTTACCTTAAAAGATAAATATAGACTCAGGGTGAAAGGATGGTCGTCCATATTTCAGGCAAATGGTAATCAGAAAAAAGCAGGTGTTCCAATTCTATTTGCTGATACAACAGGCTTTAAACCAACAAAAGTAAGGAAGGATAATAATGGTCACTTCATATTTGTTAAGGGTAATACTCAATATGATGAGATTTCAATTATTAATATCTATGCACCCAACCAGAATGCACCTCAGTTTATAAGAGCAACTGTAATAGACATGAGCAACTTGATTTCCTTCAGCTCCATAATAGTCAGAGATTTCAATACTGCTTTGGCAGTATTGGATAGATCCTACAATAAGAAGCTGAGCAAGGAAATTTTAGATTTAAACCTAACCATTCAACATTTCAATTTAGCAGACATATACAGAACATTTCTTCTCAATAAAACTGAACATAAATACTTCTCATCAGCCCAGGGAACATACTGCAAAATTGATCACAGCTTAGGTCACAAATCTAACCTCAGTAAATTTAAAGGAATAGAAATTATTCCCTGCATCTTCTAGGACCACCATGGCATAAAAGTTGAACTTAGTAACAACAGGAATCTGCATACTCATACAAAAACATGGAAGTTAAATAACCTTATGCTGAATGATAGCTGGGTCCTAGATGAGATTAAGAAGGAAATTGCCAAATTTTTGGAACAAAACAACAATGAAGACACGAATTATCAGAAAATATGGTATACAGCAAAGGCAGTACTAAAAGGGAAATTTATCACACTGTAAGCATTCCTCAAGAGAATGGAAAGAAAGGAAGTTAATAACTTAATGGGACATCTTAAGCAACTGGAAAAGGAAGAAGATTCAAACCCAAAACCCAGTAGAAGAAAAGAAATAACCAAAATTAGAGCAGAATTAAATGAAATTGAAAACAAAAGAATTATACAACAGATCAATAAATCAAAAAGTTGGTTTTTTGAAAACATTAATAAAATAGATTAAACTCTGGCTAACCTAACCAGGAAAAAAAGAGTAAAGTCTCTAATTTCTTCAATCAGAAACGACAAAGACAAAATAACAACAGACTCTTCAGAAATTCAAAAAATCCTCAATGAATACTACAAGAAACTTTATGGTCAGAAATACGAAAATCTGAAGGAAATTGACCAATACTTGGAAGCACATCTCCTTCCAAGACTTAGCCAGAATCAAGTGGAAATGTTGAACAGGCCTACATCAAGTTCTGAAATAACATCAACCATACAAAATCTCCCTAAAAGGAAAAGCCTGGGACCAGATCGCTTCACGTCAGAATTCTACCAAACCTTTAAAGAGGAACTAGTACGTATATTACACAACCTGTTCCAAAATATAGAAAAAGAAGGAAGACTATCCACAAGTTCTATGAAGGAAACCTTACCCTGATCCCCAAACCAAGAAAAGACCCAACAAAAAAAGAAAATTATAGACCAATATCCCTAATGAATATAGATGCAAAATATATTCAACAAGACCCTAACAAACAGAATCCAGCAACACATCAAACAAATTATACATCATGACCAAGTCGGTTTTATCCCACGGCCTCAAGCCTGGTTCAATATCCATAAATCTATAAGTATAATACAGCATATAAACAAATTAAAAAATAAAGACTGTATGATTCTTTCAATTGATGCAGAAAAACTTTTTGATAATATCCAGCATCACTTCATGACCAGAACACTTAGGAAAATTGGTATAAGAAGGGACATTTCTTAAACTGATAGAGGCCATCTACAGCAAACCCACAGCCAATATTGTGTTGAATGGAGTGAAATTGAAATCATTTCCACTCAGATCAGGAACCAGACAAGGCTGCCCATTGTCTCCACTGCTCTTTAACATTGTAATGGAAGTTTTAGCCATCTCAATTAGGGAAGAAAAGGCGATCAAGGGTATCCATATAGGATCAGAAGAGATCAAACTTTCACTCTTTGCAGATGATATGACTGTATATGTGGAAAACACCAGGGATTCTACTAAAAAACTCTTAGAAGTGATCAAGGTATACAGCAGCATCTCAGGTTATAAAATCAACATTCATAAATGGGTAGCCTTTATATATACCAACAATAGTCAAGTTGAAAAAAACAGTTAAGGACTCTATTCCATTCACAGTAGTGCCAAAGAAGATAAAATATTTGGGAGTTTGTCTAAGAAAGGACGTGAAAGATTTCTATAAAGAGAACTATGAAACTCTAAGAAAGAAATAGCTGTAAATGTTAACAAATTAAAAAACATACCATACTCATGGCTGGGAAGAATCAACATTTTTAAAATGTCCATATTACCCAAATCAATATACAATTTTAATGCAATTGCTATTAAAGCTCCACTGTCATACTTTAAAGATTTTGTAAAAATAAAACTTCGTTTTATATGGACTCAGAGAAAACCTCAAATAGCCAAGAAATTACGCAGAAATAAAAACAAAGCAGGAGGAGTAACGCTACTGGACCTCAGACTGTACCATAAATCGATAGTGATCAAAACTGCCTGGTACTGGCACAAACACAGAGAGGTAGATGTGTGGAACAGAATAGAGAACTGAGAGAAGAACCTAGGTACATACCTACATACCGTTATTTGATCTTTGACAAGCCAATTAAAAAGATTCAGTGGGGGAAAAGATTCCCTATTTAACAAATGGTGCTGGGTGCACTGGCTGGTGACCTGTAGAAGACTGTAATTGGACCCACATCTTTTTATTTTTCTTTCTTATACAAAAGGTTTTTATTGGCGAGGGAGGGATGCTGCAGAGCAGCACCAAGGAGAGAAAAGGAGGGGGGGAAGAGAGAGAGAGGAAAGGGAGAGGGGGAGAGAGGAGAGACTGAGAGAGACAGAAAGAGAGAGAAAGAGAGAAGACAGAGGAGGGGAGAGAGGGGACCCACATCTTTCACCATTAACTAAGATAGACTCTCACTGGATTAAAGATTTAAACTTAAGACATGAAACTATAAAAATACTAGAAGAGAGTGCAGGGAAAACTCTTGAAGAAATCGGTCTGGGCGAGTATTTTATGAGGAAGACCCCCCTGGGCAATTGAAGCAGCTTCAAAAATACACTACTGGGAAGTGATCAAACTAAATAACTTCTGCACAGCCAAGAATACAGTACGTAAAGCAAGCAGACAGCCCTCAGAATGGGAGAAGATGTTTGCAGGATATGTCTCCGACAAAGGTTTAATAACCAGAATCCACAGAGAACTCAAATGTATAAGCAAGAAAAGAACAATCGATCCCATCACAGGCTGGGCAAGGGACTTGAAGAGAAACTTCTCTGAAGAAGACAGGCACACGGCCTACAGACATATGAAAAAACGCTCATCATATGGAGCAAGATGGTGGCCGAGTAACAGCTTCCTTGCATCTGGGCACCGTGAGTCTGGGGAGATAGGACTCCAGGCATCTCTGGCTGGTGGGATCTGCCTATCATCACTCCTATGAAGATATAGGGAGTCAGCGAGAGACTTCTGGACCCCAAGAGGAGGACTAAAACAGTGGAAAACCAGCAAGTGGTCGCATGTATTCAATCCGTCTAAACCCGCCCACAACTGTAAGTTCAGTAGCAGCGAGACTGCAAACCAGAAAGGCCTTACCTGTGAACTGTTTTGGTGTCCTTGGACTTGGCACTGAGTTGAACTGCCTTGGGGAGGGCCTGAGTGGGAGTGCGTAGAACTTTGGCCATTGTCTAGGGCCCCAGTCTGAGCCGCTGAGCCAGACGGAGCTAATAGTGTTTGGCTGTGGGTCACACGGAACCATTGTCAGTGATCTGCCCCGGCAAGCTCCGCCCTCAGGGTCGCAGAGCTAGAAACGGGTGGGAGCTGGTAACCCAGCAACCAAGTAGCCTAAGGGTGGGGTTTGAGCCGCCTTGCAGCCCTAACCCTCAGGGGCAGTGTGAGACTGGTTTTGGCACACTGGGTAAGTGGATAGCCACTTCAGCAGTGATTCCTGCGAGAAAGCTGGGAAAGCTTCTGCTCAGCAAGTTTACAAGTTCAAAGTGCCTTTTAAGTGGGCTGAAGAGAGATTTAGGGTGTCTACCTGCTGGGGTTTGAGAAATCAGCAGCCTCCAGTCGTATCAGAACTGTGATTAACATCTCATACCCCAGAAGACCACGTGTTGCCCAGACAATATTCAATAACATATACAAACTGCTTTGTTTTTGGTTGTGTATTTTTTTCTTTTTTTTTGTTTGGTTGTTTTTTTTTTTTTTGTTTATTTTGACATTGTTGATGTTCTTTTGTTTTTTAATTTCAATCTTTTTCATACAGATCCCTTTTTCTTTCTCAATTTTTCTAGTTTAATTATAATTTCCCATTGCTGCCTTTTTTAATAACTAGAACTTCATTTTTGCTAGTGTTTCTACCGCTACCATTTGGTTTTTCACCCCATTTTATCCCCGTAAAGTTTTCTGTTTGCTTGTTTTGGTTTGATTTATAACATTTTTGTCTTTCCTCTCTACTTGGTGGAGGTGGGGTACTGTGTCTGATCAGGTTAGCAAAGAGCTGCTGACCTCAAGGGAACCACTCAACTGGGCACCCCCAGACGGTGGGGTTTTTTTAAGGTTGTGTCAAAGTACCCTACTGTACACCTATATTGCCCTGTCTCCCTCTTTCTGTGCCTCTCTTCTTTTTGTCAATATTCCTTATACCCACCCCCTCTCCTTTCTCTATCTTTCTTTTTTTTTCTTATCACTCAGTCCTCCTTTCTTTCATCCCTTTTTTGCTCTTCAACCTTCTCAGCCTTCTGGTCCTTTAACCCTTAGTCCACAGGCACAAGAACTTAAAGAGCAAGAGGAAGTGAAAGGAAAATTAGGGCAAGGAAACAGATAAAAGAAATCACTCATGAGGAAGAATCAGCAGAAAACTCAAGGCAACATGAAGAACCAGTCTAGAACAACCCCAGCAAGGGACCGTGAGGTAGCTACTGCAGATGATTCCACCTGTAAAGAAATGTTAGGAATGACAGAAAGGGAATTTAGAATACACATGTTGAAAACAATGAAAGAAATGATGGAAACAATGAAGGAAATTGCTAATAAAGTGTAGAATAACCAAAAGGAAATCCAAAAACAGAATCAAATAAGAGATGAACGATATGAAGAATATAAAAAGGATATAGCAGACCTGAAGGAACTGAAACAGTCAATTAGGGAACTTAAAGATACAATGGAAAGTATCAGCAACAGGTTAGACCATGCATAAGAAAGAATTTCAGAGGTAGAAGACAAAGTTCTTGAGATAACTCAGACAGTAAAAGAGGCAGAAAAGAAGAGAGAGACAGCAGAACGTTCACTGTCAGAATTATGGGACTTTATGAAGCGTTCCAACATACGAGTTATAGGAATTCCAGAAGGGGAAGAAGAATGCCCCAGAGGAATGGAAGCCATACTAGAGAATATTATAAAAGAAAATTTCCCAAACATCACCAAAGATTCTGACACACTGCATTCAGAGGGATATTGGACCCCAGGTCGCCTCAACCCTAACCGAGCTTCTCCAAGACACATTGTGATGAACCTGTCCAAAGTCAAGACAAAAGAAAAGATTCTGCAAGCTGCCAGGAGTAAGCGCCAGTTGACCTACAGGGGCAAATCCATCAGAGTGACTGCAGACTTCTCTAATGAAACTTTCCAAGCAAGAAGACAATGGTCATCTACCTTTAATCTACTTAAACAGAACAATTTCCAGCCCAGAGTTCTGTACCCTGCTAAGCTAAGCTTAACAATTGACGGAGAAATCAAATCATTTACTGATATGCAAACATTGAGGAAATTCGCCACAACAAGACCAGCTCTACAGGAAATACTTCAACCTGTTCTGCACACTGACCACCACAATGGATCAGCAGCAAAGTAAGGACTCAGAAACCAAAGGACAGAACCTACCCTCCACACTGATGGAAAAAGATAAAACTAAGCAATGGACTCTCACCAAATAAGACGAATAGAATACTACCACACTTATCAATTATCTCAATAAATGTTAATGGCTTGAATTCCCCACTGAAGAGACATAGATTGGCTGACTGGATTAAAAAAACACGTGCCATCCATTTGCTGTCTGCAAGGAACACACCTGGCTTCAAAAGACAAATTAAAGCTCTGAGTCAAGGGTTGGAAGACAATTTTTCAGGCAAATGGAATTCAGAAGAAAAGAGGAGTTGCAATCTTATTTTCAGATACATGTGGATTTAAAGCAACTAAAGTCAAAAAAGACAAAGATGGTCACTTTATATTCGTCAAGGGAAAACTACAACAGAAGACATTTCAATTCTAAATATTTATGCACCCAATTTAAATGCTCCCAGATTCTTGAAGCAGACCTTACTCAGTCTGAGCAATATGATATCTGATAATACCATCATAACAGGGGACTTTAACACTCCTCTTACAGAGCTGGACAGATCCTCTAAACAGAGATTAAACAAAGATATAAGAGATTTAAATGAGACCCTAGAACAACTATGCTTGATAGACGCATATAGAACACTCCACCCCAAAGATAAAGAATATACATTCTTCTCATCACCCCATGGAACATTCTCCAAAATTGATCATATCCTGGCACACAAAACAAATATCAACAGAATCAAAAGAATTGAAATTTTACCTTGTATCTTTTCAGACCATAAGGCACTAAATGTGGAACTCAACTCTAACAAAAATGCTCAACCCCACCCAAAGGCATGGAAATTAAACAATCTTCTGTTGAATAACAGATGGGTGCAGGAAGAAATAAAACAGGAAATCATTAACTTCCTTGAGCATAACAACAATGAAGACACAAGCTATCAAAACCTGTGGGATACTGCAAAAGCAGTTTTGAGAGGAAAATTCATCGCTTTAGATGCCTACATTTGAAAATCAGAAAGAGAGCACATCAATAATCTCACAAGAGATCTTATGGAATTGGAAAAAGAAGAACAATCTAAGCCTAAACTCAGTAGAAGAAAAGAAATATCCAAAATCAAATCAGACATCAATGAAATTGAAAACAAAAGAATCATTCAGAAAATTAATGGAACAAGGAGTTGGTTTTTTGAAAAAATAAATAAAATAGATAAACCATTGGCCAGACTAACGAGGAATAGAAAAGTAAAATCTCTAGTAACCTCAATCAGAAATGATAAAGGGGAAATAACAACTGATCCCACAGAGATACAAGAGATCATCTCTGAATACTACCAGAAACTCTATGCCCAGAAATTTGACAATGTAAAGGAAATGGATCAATATTTGGAATCACACCCTCTCCCTAGACTTAGCCAGGAAGAAATAGACCTCCTGAACAGACCAATTTCAAGCACTGAGATCAAAGAAATAATAAAAAATCTTCCAACCAAAAAATGCCCTGGTCCAGATGGCTTCACTCCAGAATTCTATCAAACCTTCAAGGAAGAGCTTATTCCTGTACTGCAGAAATTATTCCAAAAAACTGAGGAAGAAGGAATCTTCCCCAACACATTCTATGAAGCAAACATCACCCTGATACCAAAACCAGGAAACGACCCAAAGAAAAAGGAGAATTTCAGACCAATCTCACTCATGAATACAGATGCAAAAATTCTCAACAAAATCCTAGCCAATAGATTACAGCTTATCATCAAAAAAGTCATTCATCATGATCAAGTAGGCTTCATCCCAGGGATGCAAGGCTGGTTTAACATACGCAAGTCCATAAACGTTATCCACCATATTAATTGAGGCAAAAATAAAGATCACATTATCCTCTCAATAGATGCAGAAAAAGCATTTGATAAAAGCCAGCATCCTTTTCTAATTACAACACTGAAGAGTATAGGCATAGGTGGCACATTTCTAAAACTGATTGAAGCTATCTATGACAAACCCACAGCCAATATTTTAGTGAATGGAGTAAAACTCAAAGCTTTTCCTCTTAGAACTGGAGCCAGACAAGGTTGTCCTCTGTCACCTTTACTATTCAACATAGTGCTGGAAGTTCTAGCCAATACAATTAGTCAAGACAAGGAAATAAAGGGAATCCAAATGGGAGCAGAGGAGGTCAAACTCTCCCTCTTTGCTGACGACATGATCTTATACTTAGAGAACCCGAAAGAGTCAACCACAAGACTCCTAGAAGTCATCAAAAAATACAGTAATGTTTCAGGATATAAAATCAATGTCCACAAGTCAGTAGCCTTTGTATACACCAATAACACTCAAGATGAGAAGCTAATTAAGGACACAACTCCCTTCACCATAGTTTCAAAGAAAATGAAATGCCTAGGAATATACCTAACGAAGGAGGTGAAGGACCTCTATAAAGAAAACTATGAAATCCTCAGAAAGGAAATAGCAGAGGATATTAACAAATGGAAGAACATACCATGCTCATGGATGGGAAGAATCAACATTGTTAAAATGTCTATACTTCCCAAAGCAATCTACCTATTCAATGCCATTCCTATCAAAGTACCTACATCGTACTTTCAAGATTTGGAAAAAATGATTCTGCGTTTTGTATGGAACAAGAAAAAACCCCGTATAGCTAAGGCAGTTCTTATTAATAAAAATAAAGCTGGGGGCATCAGCATACCAGATATTAGTCTGTACTACAAAGCCATAGTGGTCAAGATAGCATGGTACTGGCACAAAAACAGAGACATAGACACTTGGAATTGAATTGAATACCAAGAAATGAAACTAACATCTTACAACCACCTAATCTTTGATAAACAAAACAAGAACTTACCTTGGGGGAAAGACTCCCTATTCAATAAATGGTGTTGGGAGAACTGGATGACTACATGTAAAAGACTGAAACTGGACCCACACCTTTCCCCACTCACAAAAATTGATTCAAGATGGATAAAGGACTTAAATTTAAGGCATGAAACAATACAAATCCTCAAAGAAAGCATAGGAAAAACACTGGAAGATATTGGCCTGGGGGAAAGACTTCATGAAGAAGACTGCCATGGCAATTGCAACAACAACAAAAATAAACAAATGGGACTTCATTAAACTGAAAAGCTTCTGTACAGCTAAGGAGACAATAACCAAAGCAAAGAGACAACCTACACAATGGGAAAGGATATTTGCATATTTCCAATCAGACAAAAGCTTGATAACCAGGATCTATAGAGAACTCAAATTAATCCACATGAAAAAAGCCAACAATCCCATATATCAATGCGCAAGAGACATGAATAGAACTTTCTCTAAAGACGACAGACAAATGGGTAACAAACACATGACAAAATGTTCATCATCTCTATATATTAGAGTAATGTAAATAAAAACAACCCTGAGATATCATCTAACCCCAGTGAGAATGGCCCACATCACAAAATCTCAAAACTGCAGATGCTGGCGTGGATGTGGAGAGAAGGGAACACTTTTACACTGCTGGTGGGACTGCAAACTAGTACAACCTTTCTGGAAGGAAATATGGAGAAACCTCAAAGCACTCAAGCTAGACCTCCCATTTGATCCTGCAATCCCATTACTGGGCATCTACCTAGAAGGAAAAAAATCCTTTTATCATAAGGACACTTGTACTAGACTGTTTATTGCAGCTCAATTTACAATCGCCAAAATGTGGAAACAGCCTAAATGCCCACCAACTCAGGAATGGATTAACAAGCTGTGGTATATGTATACCATGGAATACTATTCAGCCATTGAAAAAAAAGGAGAGTTTACATCCTTTGTATTAACCTGGATGGAAGTGGAAGACATTATTCTTAGTAAAACATCACAAGAATGGAGAAGCATGAATCCTATGTACTCAATCTTGATATGAGGACAATTAATGACAATTAAGGTTATGGGGGGGAGTAGAAAGAGGGACGGAGGGAGGGGGGTGGGGCCTTAGTGTGTGTCACACTTTATGGGGGCAAGACATGATTGCAAGAGGGACTTTACCTAACAATTGCAATCAGTGTAACTGGCTTATTGTACCCTCAATGAATCCCCAACAATAAAAAAAGAAAAAAAATGCTCGTCATCTTTAATCATCAGAGAAATCCAAATCAAAACTACTTTGAGATATCATCTAACTCCCGTATGATTAGCCCGTGTTACAATATCCCAAGACCAGAGATGCTGACGTGGATGTGGAGAAACGGGAACACTTCTACACTGCTGGTGGGAATGCAAATTACTACATTCCTTTTGGAAAGATGTTTGGAGAACACTTGGAGATCTAAAAATAGATCTGCCATTCAATCCTGTAATTCCCCTACTAGGTATAAATCCAGAAGAGCAAAAATCACATTATAACAAAAACATTTGTACCAGAATGTTTATTGCAGCCCAATTCACAATTGCTAAGTCATGGAAAAAGTCCAAGTGCCCATCGATCCATGAATGGATTAATGAATTGTGGTATATGTACACCATGGAATATTATGCAGCCTTACAGAAAGATGGAGACTTTACCTCTTTCATGTTTACATGGATGGAGCTGGAACATATTCTTCTTAGTAAAGTATCTCAAGAATGGAAGAAAAAGTATCCAATGTACTCAGCCCTAATTAATGGCTTTCATATGAAAGCTATAACCCAGTTATAACCTAAGAATATGGGGAATGGGGAGAGGGAAGAAAGGGAGGGGGAGGATGGGTGGAGGGAGGGTGATTGGTGGGATTACACCTGTGGTGCATCTTACAAGGGTACATGTGAAACTTAGTAAATGTAGAATATAAATGTCTTATTACAATAATTAAGAAAATACCGGGAAGACCATTTTAACCAGTGTGATAATAAATAAATAAATAAATAAAATAAAAAACTTCCCATATAAAAGAAAAAGAGAAACACACTTAAAAGTGATTAGACATATAAGTAAATTGAAAGCCGTAAATGACAATAGGTATACTGCCCATACCTATTATATAACAATACATGTATATAACAATAAAGTATAATATGTAACAACAACAAAAAAAAGGAATATGGTTGTTTTGGGGATAGGAGAAACAGTTGGAGGTCATTCCCTGAATGTTCCCCAGGCTGTGGGGCCCTGCCACTTCACAGCCCATACTCCACGTATGAGAATGACTAAAATCCAAAACACTAACAACACCCGATGCTGGTGTAGATGTGGAGCAACAGGAACTACCACTATTTGCAGGGGACATGCACAATGGTACGGGCACATTGGAACACAGTTTGTAAGTTCTTTCACAATTATTCATACTCTTACCATATGATCCAGCAGTTGTGATCTTTGGCGTTAACCCAGATGAGCTGAAAATTTATTTCCAGACAAAACCTTGTGCACAAATATTTATAACGGCTTTATTCATAATTGTCAAAAGTGAGAAGCCACTGGATGTCCTCAGAAGGTGAGTGGGTAAATAAACTGTGGTCCATCTAGACATTAAACTATTATTCAGTGCCAGAAAGAAATGAGCTATTAAGCCATGAAAAGGCATGGAGGAGCCATTTTGAAAAGGCTACATATTGCATAAGTCCGTCTATATGACATTCTGGAAAAGGCAAAACTATGGAAATAGTCATAAGGTCAGTGGTTGCCATGGGTTGGGGGAGTGAGTGATGAATAGATGGGTCATAGAAGATTTTTGAGGCAGTGAGACAATTCAATGTGATTCCATAGTGGTGGATAGGTGCCACTATACATTTGTCAGAACCCACAGAATGTGCCACACTAAGAATGAATCCTCATGTGATCTCTGGACTTTGAATGATAATGATGTATCTGTTCAAATGAAACAAATGAAATAGTCTGGTGTGGGACACTGATATGAAGGCGGCTGTGTGTGTGGGAGGACAGGGCGTATATGGGAACTCTCTGTACTTTCTGCTTAATTTTCCTGTAAACTTAAAACTGCTCTAAACAATAAAGACCATTAAAAGAAAGTGACAGGGAAGCGTCAGCCTGGCACCTTGCCCCGGCAATTTAAGGGTTAAGAGCACATGGCTGGACTCTTTGTTGTCTTGTGTACTGAGGGGTGGGTAGTCCCCTCAGTTGTCACTCAGTTTCCTTGATTTGGCTCCTGGCAGAGCCTGGGAATCACTTTCTTGAATTGAGGACCTCTCCTCATAAAAGACCTGCACCCCTGAGACCCAATAGGAGGAAGTGAGGGTGGTTTGGTTTGACAACAACTAACCATGGTCTCCCAAGAGTGACAGCTGTGGCAGACAAGTTGAGGCCGTATAGTGCATTGTCCTACTAAGGGGCCTAACTTAGCATCCTAAATCGGACTCATAGGAAGGCCTGAGAGTCCTTCCTCTGCCAAGCGGACTGTCCCCTCACACCAAGACCCTCACTTCTCTGTTAGTCCTGAGGATATGAAGGTGCCTCTGCCTGACAATTCTGTCTGAATCTCTCAGGGCTGACTATACTGAGGATTCTGTGGGGTCCCCACTGATAAGGGTTTCGTGGTTCCTGCACTCTTCAATGTACTCACTTTAGTCCTGGAACATCTTGGAAATCTTCCCTCTATGGATCTGGCTCAGCTAGCCTCAGACCAAGATTTTCACCTCCTTGAAACCTCCATAGTGGAAAATAGCCACATCCTCTCAAGACTGGAAACTTTGTGGGCGACAGCGGGGTCAGACGTCAATGGATCACACTGCACTGGGTAGGTATTTCCCTTCTTCCTTGTTCAGAGACAGGACTCACGAGTCCCTGAGAGGTTTGAAGAATACGTGAAGAGATGCTCAGGCTGCCAACTTTGCCTGACATGCTGCTCTCCCAAGTCCTCCTACATGGGGTTTTTACCTTGACTCGTGTCCTTTCATTATAGACTTCCTTGGAAATACTACATCCCTAATAAATCTTGACCAGTTACCCTATGACAAATCTTGAAAAAAAGACATCCCTGTCCCAGGAGTCATGTAAAATAGGGAAGCTAAAATACAAAGCAGAGGCCCCAAGACATATGCTGTACTGTCAGAGAAAAAAATACATTGATCTATTCCTTCTTTATTGCTAGCCAGATTTAGGCTCTTATATGTATTTATCTTCTAAAACACTTGACAAAAGGGCTGTCTAGGACGATAGAATGTGAGCACGTTTTCCTGAAGTCACCTGACTTTGCATATGCAATTGTATTTTCACCAAGTGTTATCTCTTTCTTTTCTTAATTCATACCTTTTACTCATTTTGGTGATTTCATTGCTCTTGTTATGTATTCTCATCCAATAAATTGGGCACAGAGCCCTTCTATTTTATCATGAGGTACATTTGGGAGTGGTGAGAAGAAAAGTGAATTAAGGGACACAGTCAGCCTCGTGGTGGGAGGCACGGAACAGTTGTGGGCTTTATGCTAATTCAGACCAGTGGTCTTGGCTCAGTTCCATTAATTACCAACCAAGTGAAATTGGCAGGTTGCCAAACTCTGTGCACCTCTGCCTTCTCATCTGTGTAGTGAGATTGATAAGCTCTGTCTTGCAGGACTGGTGGGATGTACATTATGTACATAAAGTGCCCAAAATAAGACTTAAAAATTCTAGTTCTTATAATTAATTCATCACCTGACATCACAGTCCACTACCCTGGGATTTATAATATGTTCCAATCCAGGAGATGTCAGAGATTTTGCCATATTCCAGAACAAACAACATCCCATCGGACAAAGTGCTACTAATCAAGGATAACTAATATTTTCTCATTACATGATAAATCATTCATGTGAGCGTGAGGTGCACTTCGTTGCTCAACACAACAAAAGCTTCTAAAATGTGTTTCAAGGACCAAAAAATCTTACCACTCTCTCAGCTGTCTTCCACCTAAACCACTTCTGCTTCCATTTATGTAAGTGCCATCCAAACATCTACATCTTGCTGAGAGTTTGCCAAATTACACAAAAGATCACCTAATTGACTATCCTTTTAATAAAGCAGGCTGGGCTCTGGATCTCAGAGGCCAGGGCAAAGCTTGCCAGCACAGTGGCTTCTGGGCATCCCACCTCAGGGGAATATCACGCTTATCTTTCAGAATCTCACTGCAAATGATGGGCATAGATTATCTAGGCTGGGCACTGTGTGCTCACCTGGGCTGGGACAAGAGCACTGGACACCTTCCATCCCTGCCTCAGGTGGAGATTCTCTCCAGTTTCTCTATGATCCCAAAGTAACTGTTAAGAACTGTTTCTTATTCCAGGCTTTGTCTCTCCGCTCTGAGAGGCACCACCATCTCAGGGTCTGACTCCTTCCCACCACTCCTACAGCTTCCTCCAGCCCTGCAAGCAGCCCCACTTAAAATTACCTCCCACTGAGGGACTTGGAGTTTCCGAAGGCCCAACACGGCAACGTACACGCGACTACTCTCATCTGAATCTGCTTCCCTGCCCTTTTATCCCTTTTATTTTATCCTTTTGGCCTTAAGAGTGTTTACCATCATTTTTCTCTTACGGAGGTGCTTCTCAACCTTACAATTTTATGATCAGTTGCTAGGTCTTTTTTTAGTCCTCTCAGTACTAGAATGAAGCCATTCAAGAGCAGATGTTCAACTAATATTGGGAGACTGTGAGCAGGGGTTCTAATTTGTTATGATTCAATTTTAATTCTTCAATAAAGCAGACACATACAGTTGTTTCTTAGTTTTATAAAAGACGAGTAAAAGCATTTAGAAAACCAAACATTGACCACCTTACTCTTTTTCTCTTGTTTATTGATTCCATACATGTTGACAGGTGAATTTTTTTTAACATTTTCAAGGAAATTATTCCAATCCCAAATTATCTCACGCCAGACAAGTAAAAGATGGAAGTTTTCTCAAGTTGTGTTACAGAATAGCAAAATGTGCGTTTTTAAACCAGATAAACAAGAGATGTGATCAATATTATTCATGAACTAAGATCACAATGTAAAACAAAAGCAATCTTTGAAAAATATTTTCCCAATACAGACACATCTTAAAACTACCCACAGAGGACAGGAATACAAAGATATTTCACATCCAGCCTTCTACTCCCACTGACTGTCCTCTTCAAACATTAACTGCTGGAACTCAGCTTCACTAAATGTGGGAAGTTCTACTACGTCTGATTCTGAAACATTCTCTGGCTCTGTTATTTCTGCTATCACTGAGGATCTAACTGCATTTTGGATTCTCTCTTCCTCATCTCTTAAAGCTTCTTCATACCATGAATGGAAAGTTCTGGGGTCTCTGTGATTGACCATGGCCCAATACTCTAAGACTCTCATTTTACTGGTTTCTGCAAGGGCTCTGGGTCCCCAGAGGTATTCATAGCGTGCAGGATCACTGTTGGGGATCTGCCGGCACTCTAAGTATTTAAGCTTCACCAGTTGGGTGATGAGCTTCTTTGGCTCCCCAAATATGAAGTGTTTCTGACCAGCAAATACCCTCATCTTATTTAGGAATTCCCAAATGTCCTCCTCAGTGGCACGGTTGCCCTTCAAGAAGATCAGGCCCAGGAGATTCATCAGGAGACCAGTTTTGGGATACCCCTTACCACGAGTGACCGTCCCATTGTTAGGGAGGTCCATTTTGCTGACAAGGACATAGGATTCCTTGGCAGAATCAACTTCCTTTAAATCAACACCAAATACTATCTCTATACAGCAAGTGGCCCTTTTCAGTATCTCAGGGAAGTGACCCTTATACTTCTTTTTCATAAGCTTCAGCATTTCCGCCTTGGTAACAGGCTTTTTCATTTTGTGCATATGCATCAGGAACTGCACCAGCACACTCGTCATGATTCTAAGGGGGTCTTTTTGAGACTTTGCAGCAGAGGCTGTGGCCTCAGAGGATCTTTGCTTTTTCTCAGCTTTGCTGTTGGCTCCTTTGCGTGATCTTGTGCGACCAACACCTGCAGAAAAAGAGGTGGATCGGTCTCCTGAGATCTCTGGAGAGAGCAGTGTGACCTAGCCACAGATTTTCTCCGGGTAACAACCCCCAAATAAGAAAAGGGTAAGGAGGGGAACATTTTCATCTTGGTTTCAGTGGCCTGAACACCCCATGGGCCCTGGGTCTCACCTTGGGCTTGGTAGCCTTTCTTATGGGTACGGAGCTTAGTCTTCTGACTTTGAGGCATGGTGACTGTTCTCAGGGAGAGCAGCCGGGAATGTGGCCTGTACAACAGGTGAGGCAGGCACCTGGAGGAAAGAAGATGAGCGGGTATGAACACCTTCAGCAGGAAGATACCCTCTGGGCTTTAAAAAGGTTGCCTCTGTGGGTTTCCATGAGCGCACTGCTCAAGAAACCCAGGCGCCTTGTGTTCTGATCATTTTGTCCTGTGAGAATCCTGTGGAGGTAATTAAAGTGTGCCTCGAGCTGTAGCCTATCAGCCTTGCCTGGTACGTGCAGACTGACAGCAGTGGCAACAGGTCTCGTCCTTGTGGATCCCCTTCTGCTCTCCGTAGGGAGGATCCTTTCACTTCACCTTTAGGACCATCATATCAACTATGAACAAGACCTGGACCCTCTTCCTTGTGCTACACTAAATTTGATACCTGGCTCCTAAGGGCTGCCAGTGGGGGAGGGACTTTCTATTGTCTCTTTTTTGGGGTGAGGGGAGATGAGTGTTCTTCTTTTTGACTCCTGTGAGGCTCTGGGTTTCCTACCTCTATAGAATTGGGGCACAAGATCAGTACAACCTTTCTGTCACTTTACAGACACAAAGGGAGCATCTGAATGGTACAGTTATTCTGGGGCTTTCCGGGGTTGAGAGAAGGGTAAGAATTTATGGGACTCTTCTTTTTACAGTTGACATTTCCCCTAGTTCTCACTCAGGTCTCTGATCTTAACTCCTGGTAGGAGTGGATACTTTTCCCACTAACCTAAGTGGTCGCCACCCCCCCAACCCCGCCTTCACTGCCCAGCTGCCCACAGGCAGAACTCTGGAAAGCACCTTTACTGGGGTCTCCCAAGACCCACCAAAGTGGCAGGACTTAGTGGTGCCTCCTTTGCTATGGGTAATGCGTGGGCCCTTCAGCCCACACTTGAGATCCTTACCTTCCCTCCACACCAGGCCTGCGAATTCACCATCCGCCGCTTCCACACCGCATCACAAACGACTAGGGTTTTCACCCTACCAACGGAAGTGAGGTGTAACAACATCCGGTCATGGCTGCCTGACGTGCGTGCGGGGGGAGGGTGGGGGTGGGGGCGACAGAAGATGGGGCGGGGACACTAGGGTATGTCATCAATGTGGAATCCGTGGCCCTAGGTCTTCACTCAGGCTCTCCGTATGAAATCTAGCAGAGCCTGGGACTCCTACCCCAGTAACCCAAGTCCACCAGACTCCAAACAAAACCCACACCTTCCTGAATGTCTAAGTGGGAACATCAGGGCCTACCCCTGTCAGGAACCTCCTAGAACTGAGCGCAGGGGTTCCATTGTTTTGTGTTAACATCCCTACTGAGGGGGATTTTAGCGATCCCCTCGTTTGTCATTTAGGGCCCTTGACTCCAAACAAAACCCACACCTTCCTGAATGTCTAAGTGGGAACATCAGGGCTTAGCCTTGTCAGGAACCTCATAGAACTGAGCACAGGGGTTCTGTTCTTTTGTGTTAACATCCCTACTGAGGGGAATGTTAGAGATTTCCTCATTTGTCATTTAGGGCCCTTGAATGTACCCCAGTGAGGGCCTATATATCCTTTATCCACACAATGGAGACTACTCTCTTTTTTTGTTTGTTATTTTTTTATTTTATTTTTTTGTAGAGACAGAGTCTCACTGTACCGCCCTCGGGTAGAGTGCCGTGGTGTCACATGCCTCACTGCAACCTCTAACTCTTGGGCTTACGCGATTCTCTTGCCTCAGCCTCCCGAGCAGCTGGGACTACAGGCGCCCGCCACAACGCCCGGCTATTGTTTTTGTGTTGCAATTTGGCTGGGGCTGGGTTTGAACCTGCCACCCTCGGCATATGGGGCCGGTGCCCTACTCACTGAGCCACAGGCGCCGCCCGCAGACTACTCTCTTAAGTCCAGGGTTCCTCTTTTCCCTTGTGGCTTTCCAGACAAAATTCTGTCGGACAGCTCTACCAGGACCTCCCAGGGCCCACCACAGGGACGGGACTTAGTGGGACCAGCTTTTTTATGGAGGGAGAGTGGGATCTGATCAAACTAAAAACTTTTGCACAGCCTAGAGCAGAGTAAGTAAAGCAAACAGACAACCTTCAGAATGTGAGAAGATTTTTGCATGTTGTGCTTCTGACAAAGGTCTGATAACTAGAATCTACAGAGAATTCAATCTAATCAATAAGAAAGGAATAAATAACCCCATTTCTATCTGGGCAAAAGACTTGAACAGAAACTTCTCTGATGAAGACAGGCGCATGGCCTACAAACACATGAAAAAAATGCTCATCATCCTTAATCATCAGAGAAATGCAAATCAAAACCACTTTGAGATATCATCTAAGTACAGTAATTTAGCCCACATCACAAAACCCAAAAACTACAGATGTTGGTATGGATGTGGACAGAAGGGAATGCTTCTACACTGCTGGTGGGAATTCCATTAATGCGATCTTTTTGGAAAGAAGTTTGGAGAACACTCAAGGAACGAAAAGTACACCTACCCTTCGATCCTGCAATTCCTCTACTAGGTGTAAACCCAGAAGATCAAAAAATATTTTACAATAATACCAGAATGTTTATTGAAGCACAATTGATAATAGCCAAGACATGGAAACAGCCCAAATGCCCATAGACCCATGAATAGATTAACAAATTGTTGTATATGTACACCATGGAATACTATGCAGCCTTAAATAGATGGAGACTTCACATCTTTTATGTTTACCTGCATGGAGCTGGAACATATTCTTCTTAGTAAAGTATCCCAAGAATGGAAAAAAAAGTATCCAATGTATTCAATACTACTATGAAATCAATATATAACTAACTACACACTCATACGAATGGCAAAACATTACTCCAGAAAGTAGAAGGGAAGAAGAGAGAGAGGGGAGGGGAGGGGGGATGTGGGAGGACGGAGGGTATTTGGGAGGACCTCACATAATGTGCATGATGCAATGGTCCATTTCAAAACAATTAAGAAATGAGTATAATTGCAATGGATGTGTTTCTTTGTTCAATGCAAATATTTCACATTGTATATCGAAGCAGTACCCTGAACTCCATAAATGCATCAATGTATAAAGTTATGACTTAATAAAAAATAATTGATAAAAAAAGAGAGAACTTGAAACAATGAAGCTACCTCCCTCCAACAACAACAACAAAAGACACCTGTACTTGAATGTTTATTGCAGTAAAATTCACAATTGCAAATATGTGGAATGAACCCAAATGCCCATCAACATTGAATGAATTAATAATATGTGGTGTATGTACATCATGGAATACTCCTCAACCATGAAAAGTGATTACTTAATGCCTTTTGCAAGAATTTGGATGGAACCACAGCCCATTAGCCCAAGTGAAATACTTACAGAATGGATAAACACCACATGTACTCAGTATTAAATTGGAACTTTGATATTAACTGAATCGGATAATTTTTTTGAACCACTGATCTTTTTTTTTTCTTCTTTTCTTTTTTTAAAGACAGTGTCTCATTTAGTTACCTGGGCTAGAGTACCATGGCATAAAGCTAGCTCATAGAAACCTCAAATTCCCCAGCTCAAGCAATCCTCCTGCCTCAGCCTCCTGGGTAGCTGGGCCTAGAGGCATGCACCACCATGCTTGATGAATTTTTCTATTTTTTTTTGTAGAGATAGATTGTTACACTTGCTCAGGTGGGTCTCAAACTCCTGACTTCAATGGATCCTACCACCTCAGCCTCCCAGAGTGCTAGGATTATAGGTGTGAGCAACCAGGCCCAGCTGAGCCCCGGATTTTTTGAAGTTATTGAACATCACAAACATATCTATGTGATTCTGTCATCAGAATGTTAATTCTTTTTTGTTATCCAAACCTCCCACTTATTCAGATACTTTCGCTGCTCTGGCTGCATATTATAACAAAGCCTTCCTTTTGATTGTCTATGATACATTTTGCAGGAATGAGAAGAAAAGTGAATTAAGTGACAAGGTCAGTCTCAGGAGGGAGAAATGGAACAGTGTGAGGTTGCAACTAAGTCAGACCAGGAGTCTACTCCCAGTCCTATCACTACTAGCTGTGATAACAGGGAGGTGTTACTGAACTTCATGAGCCTCAGGCTGGCTATCTACAAAATGGGCTTGGGAAAGCCTGTCATGTAGAACTGGCAGGACGTGTGCAATGAATGGAAAGCACTTGCCAGCGACCAGATTGTATTGGATCCCTTCCTTCTGCTGACTGGTGGATGCATTTTCAGACCAAATATTTCCCCTCCCTTAGACCTGATATAAAGAAGGGAGGGAGGGCAGCACCTGTGGCTCAGTGGGTAGGGCACTGGCCCCATGTACTAAGGGTGGTGGGTTCAAAACCAGCCCAGGCCTGCTAACACAATAATGGCTTCTGCACCAAAAAATAGCCAGTTGTTGTGGCGGGCACCTGTAGTCCCAGCTACTCAGGAGGCTGAGGCAAGAGAATCACGTAAGTCCAAGCATTTGACTTTGTTGTGAGCTGTGATGCCACCACACTCTACCTAGCGCAACAGAGTGAGACGCTGTCTGAAAAAAAAAAAAAGAAAGAACGAAACAAAAGGGAGGAAGAACCTGCCGTGAAAGCCCTGCTCTGAGTCTTCTAGAGCTGATATCAAAGGGTAGGTCATGAGAGTCTGTTGTCCCCTCTATTCAAGGGAATGTGGTTCTTGCAGTCCCCATTCAGGTTTTCTAATTTCACTGTTGGCAGGGCTTGGGACTCACCTGATTTTTGACCTGAGGACATGTCACAGCGAGGTCTACACTTCCCTGCTGAGTAAGAGCTGTTGGATGGCTCCAGCTGACATTTCTGCCTGGGGTCTTCAGGGGCTAAAGAGTAGGGGAGATTCTGTGTGGCTCCTACTGATATGGGGTGTGTGGTTGCAGGCTCTTCAGTGTCCTCACCCTTCCTCCCGGCACACGCTGGAAATCCTCTCCATCTTGACATGAGTCCTATCGCTTCATACTAAACCCCTAATTCCCTGATACACTCTAAGAAGAAATGAAATTTGCCTCCTATTGCCACAACTGCTCATCGTTTCCCGAGACTAATAGTAGTGGGAAGAATCTCTGTTGCTCCCACTGTTACAGAGTTGGTGTTCCCCTGTCTTCAGGGTTCTCCCCTTGTCTTCTGGAGCAACCTGGAACTCTTGTTTTCTAATTTGAGGCAGCCCTCTTTGTTAAGTTTCCTTACCACCACATGATTACCTGGGAAGAAGTGAGTATGACTCCTCACGTTGCCATGCTCGGGACTGAAAACAGAGACAGCGTTGTATGTGACCCTCTTCACTGTGGAAAGTGTCTCCTTGTTGTCACTCAGTGTCATCATGTTGACTACTGTTAATGAGCTAGTCTCCTCCCTCCACCAAAAGGGGCCTCCTCCATTAGTGCAAGGACTTCATGTCTGTGAGACCATCACTCCTCCCCACCTTCCCCCCGTAAATGAAGGTAACTCAGCCTATAAGCTCTGCCTGTAGTCTCCCAAGGTTGACTGCAGAGGCAGGACTTTCTAAGGAAATGTCTGTTTTCTGATAACTTCTGTGATAGTTAGTTGCCTCATTCTTCATATAGGATTTTTTCCTTGACACTTGTCATGGCCTGGGATTCTACTGTCTGCTGACCTGCATGGCCAACTTGTCTGCCAAGACTCTCATCTCCTCACTTCGTTCAGGTAGAAGTTAGGGTCATATGAGGCTGTCAAGTCCTCCCTAGGCCTCCCACGGCTAACAGCAGAGGAAGCACAAGGGACACCCCTGTCATTTTTTTTTATTTCAAATCAATATGAGGGTCACGCCTGTAATATTAGCACCCTGGGAGGCTGAGGTGGGTGGATTTCTTGAGCTCAGGAAGTCAAGAGCAGACTGAGCAAGACTCAGACCCATCTCTAAAACTAGATGAGCATTGTGGTGGGCGCCTGGAGTCCCAGCTACTTGGGAGGCTAAGGGAAGAGAATCACTTGAGCCCAAGAGGTTTATGTTGCTGTCAGCTATGATGCCACAGCACTCTACCAAAGGTGACAAATTGAGACTTTGTCTCATACAAGAAAAGGCAAATTAATATGAGAGTACAAATTTTTAGGTTAAATTGTTTTCACTTCCAAGTTCAAGTTAAAGGTGTACAGTAGCCCCGCATTCCTTCACCCAGGGCAACCTCACAATGTGCACATTAGGTGAGGTCATGCCACCCTGTTTGTTGTGAGTTGAGGCATTCTTATGTTCATATGCAAGGCCATTACCTTGACTCTGTACCCTTCCTAGGACTCTCTACTGACTTGAGAGTCTGGCCTTCAGACCAAAGTCTTCACCTTCCTGGGATCAGAATTGGAATTCAGTGCCAGCCATAAGCCGCCAGTACAGTTTAGAACTTTACAGGGATAACAACTGGGATATGCTTTTACAGGACCCCAGTGTTCTGGCAGGGCCTTTCCGTCATCCACATTTGAGTTTATTCCCTTCATTTCTATGAGAGTCTTGGACTTCTTACTTTACTGCTCTATAGATGCTGCTTTAGGACTATGTCCCTCAGAAGCCTTAAGAATAATGTGAGGAGCTGCTCAGACTGATAGCTCTGAGACTGTCTGCATCTAGCAGAAGACTGGGATTGTCTCTCTATGTTATTCCCCCTTACGTTCTGGAGTGTTGGTCTTCCCACTCCTCATCTTGGCTCTGTCTCTCAGATTAAATGCACCCTGGGAAATGCCAAATACATGCAAACTCTAGAGCAGTTTGCCCTCTACAAGCCTTGCAGAGAATGGGTCCTTGTGCTAGGAGTGGTATGAGATAGGGAAGCTGCAAAGGCAGGGATCCAAGGATTGGAGGTGGGCTGCTGGGAAAAAAAAAAATACATGGACCTACTTCTCTTCACCAGTCACAAGTAACTGACTTCTATTTTGATAAATTTACTTTCTATAGGGAATGTATTGTTTAGGATGATTCTGGAAGCCCCTGATCTTTTGTGATCATCTAACATTGCAAATATAGATAATTCAAGTGTCACTGAATACTGTCTCTTTCATTTCTTTATTTACACCTCTCAATTACCTTGATGTTCTCGTTGCTATGGCTATGGATTCCAATCCAGTAGTTTGGGCACAACTACTTCTTTGTATCACTTGAAATATATTTTGGAGTACCGAGAAGAACATTAAAATGCAAGGTGTGCCTCAGTTTTGGAGGAGTGTAGCAGTGTGGGCTTTAGAATAATTCAGATTGGGGATCTAGTCCCAACTCTGTCATTCTTTGCTGCATACTACTACTGTGATCTCTGGCACACTACTAATCTCAAGGAGTCCCAGGCTGTCTACAGTGAAGTGGGTTTGATAAGCCCTATCTCCTAGGACTGGCAGAATATATGTAAAGTGTAGAAAGTATCTTTGTCTGTGCCTATTTTGTAGTGAGACATTACTGAGTGGCAATTATTATGATGATGATTTGACGTGAGACATTACCACTCATCCAGCAGGGATTTTTAAAAAAATCCCAGACATCTTAGAGAATAGGCATAAATGTAGGACAAGAAACCACATTCAGGCAAAATTCTGCTTACCGATAATAACCAGGTAACATTTTCCCTCCATCGCCTCTTTAGTATGAATTACACTTCTTTAAGAAGTACATGGTTTCTCATTGTCTTCCATGATGATAGCTTGTACTAGAATCTACAATTGTAAGGGCAGAAGCTGGGTCTTCTTTGACTAAACATTCCTGGTACAAGCATGAGGACTTCCATAGAGCAAATGCTCAATTAAAGTTAGGGTAAAATGTGAGCCATGGACAAGAGGTCTAACATTTTGCTTTTATTTCTGACACGTTCTTGAATAACGTATCAAATCCCTATACTATATGTTTTACATTTATGAGAAGAAGAGTTCAATGGACTAAAGAAAAACAAAAATTGACCAATGTTTACCTTTCTTTCTATGTCTTCTTATTTCAACTATTTTACTGTGGCATCTTTCACATTTCCATAAATATTCCTATTCTAATCACCTTTCTCTGGATTACAAAAGTGACCTAAGGATTTTCAATTCACATTTCAAAAAGAAACAACAACTCGGGTGGCCCCTGTGACTCAAAGGAGTCGGGCGCTGGTTCCCCATGGAGGAGGTGGCAGGTTCAAATCCAGCCTGGGATAAAAACTGCAAAAAAAAGAAAGAAACAAAACTTTTACTACTAAATCTTATCACCAGCAATAAGTATGTGTTCCGTGTCATATGTAAACTTATATTTTGAATCTAAATAAATCTTCAGTTGAAAGGAACACCAGTTAAAAGACAAAGATTAGTCAACAAGTTATTCCTACATAACAAGAACAAAGGTTAATAGGACTTTTCAATCAGAAAGTAAAGAAACTGTCTCAGACCATGCTAGGGGTGGGAGGAGCTGCTGGGTGTGGGCCTAGATCGCCCTCTAGCCTTGGAAGAGTTGTGCCAGGCCTGGCTGCAACTTGGCTCCATCTTTCTCTTGCTCTTCCTCTTCTTTCAAAGCCTCCTCATGATGGGAAGGGAAGGCACTGGGGACCTTATCATTCATCTTGGCCAAACCTGCAGGACTTTCATCTTGCTGGTTCGTATGTGAGCTCTGGGACCCCACAGGCACCTGCTGGTACACCAGGTACTCTTCCCGCACCAGCTCTTTTGTGATAAACTCTAGGGGCTCCCCAAACATGAAGTGCTTCTTCCCATTGTAGAGCCTCCAAACATTCAAGAATTCTCCAATCTCTTCAATGAAGTACAGTTACCATTAAAGAACATCACACCCAAGAGAGGCATCAGAAGCCCATTCTTGGGAAAGCCCCAGAGACTGCTCAGACTTCCATCATCGTTGATGTCTAGCTTGCTGAGAAGGGTATAGGACTGACTACCAGGGTTGATTACCTTCCGTTCAAGACCAAAGGCCAGCTTCACATGCTCAGAGGCTCCCTTGAGTATCTCAGGGAAATGCTCCCTGTACCTTTTGTGGACAACCTTCAGCATTTCTACCTTTGTAATGGGCTCTTGTATTTTATACTTGTACAGCATGAACTGCACCAACATCCCTGCCTTCCTAAATATAGGATCTCTTTGTGAGCTCTCAGTAGCAGCTGAGGCCTGGGAGGAGTATTTGCTCTCCTGACATTTGCTCTTGACACCTTTGTTAGACCTTGTGCCTGAAGCATCAGCAGCAGAAGTGGGGGGAACTTTCTGATGCTTCTGGACTGTCTGCAGTAGGGGAGCTGGTGGTAGTACCCCCAAAACAGGAGAGGGAGAAGAAGCTGACTCTTTTTTCCCTGCTGCAATGGCTTGAGCACCACTGAGATCCTGGTTCTCACCTCAGGTCATGCAGCATTTGTCACGGGCATGGAGCTTACTCTTATGACCATGATGCATGATGGCTGTGGTCAGGGACAGGAGGTGAGAGTGTGGGTAGGAGGGTAGGTGATTGACATACCTGAAGAAGGAAGCATGAGATCCAGTGAGCACCTTGAGCAGGCAGAGGTGACCTTAGCACTGAGGAAGCCAGCCCTGTGGATTTTTTTGAGAGCACCACTCTAGTAACCACTGGCCTGTGTTTCTTAGTGAGCCTGTCTCCTGAGAACACAGGAAAGGAAGGTATAGTGTGCATTAGGCTTCAGCTTGTTAACCCTACTTGGCACTGATGGGGTGATAGCAGGGCTGGAAACAGGGTCCACTGTGTTCTGGAGTGGAGGGAATCCACTACATTACCTTCAGGATTACTATGTCATGTTTTAACAGGGAATGGGACTTCTTTGAGATTGTGAAGATGATACTTTAAATTCCTGGAACTCAATTGTTGTAAGTGTGGTGCCATCTCAATCCACCACCCCTGCCCAGATTAATCTAGTCCTAAGAACTCAGTGGGGCCCTTTCTGCCATGGACTCCTTGGATCCCATGTCCACACTCAGTGTCCTCATTTTGATACCATGCAGGTTGTGGACTTTTTCTTCTCCAGACTGATTAGTGTATATTCATACCAAGAATGTCACTTCCTCTAGTCCTGATGTAAAATGTGTTCGGCATCTATGAAAAAGCAATTGAGTAGTTAAACTCAGTAACTGGTAGTTAAAGTCCCATGGTACACTTAAATTATGAGGATTTTCACTAAATAAAAAGAGGAATACAATTACCATGCTTTGAACTTCTTTTGAAAACAATTAAGTAATGAACTTTAAAAATTTTCATGGCACTTCTAAGATCCACGGCTCACCAGTTAAAAATCACTCATATAGGCTCCTGTCAATGGGATTAAAGTTGTCCCGGGAAATGCCACATCCCAAACTCTCTTGAGCAGTTTCGTTTCTACAAACCTTGCAGTGAATGGGTCCTTGCCCTAGGAGTGCTGTGTGATGGGAAATCTACAGCACAGGGCAGGAGGGTCCAGGCTAGGTGATGGGTGAGAAAGAAAAAAAACAAACTTCTTGATCTATTTCTTCTCTTCCCCAGCCAGATTTCAGATCTTTATATAAGGAAGTGATTGAATCAGATGACTTTTTAAATTTCAAAGTATTTGGGGGTACAAATATTCTTGGTTACATGGTTTACTTTCATAATCCTTGAGTCATGGTTGTAAGTGTGCCTGTCACCCAGATAGTGTGTTATTTTATCAAAAAGCCAAGCATAGGAAATTCTGAGAAGATAGCCGACTGGTAGCAACCCTCGAATAGGCTCCTGACCAGAGGACGAGAAACAGGACGGAATCAGATTCTACGAAGCCAAAGATGAGGAGCTGAGCCAAGAAGGAAGTTCAGCAAGCTGTAACACCAAGGAATAGCATTGAAGAAAACAAATTACAGGTACAAAGCCTATTGACTAGAGGATGGGAGACCCCACCTCCAAGCAGGAGGCCTGCCGCAGGCTATCTGCAAAGGAGCAGGGAACGAAAGACCTCTCATTTTTCCTTGCTGGAGAGAGCCACTGAACTCCAGGTCTTTTCGTCCAGGGAGGTCCCACTTATGAACTTAGACAACACCCTGCTAGGCATAAAATTGAACAGATATTTTTCCCCACAAGTCCAAACTCCCAGTCCACCCATTCCCCCTCGCATGGTAGTCTGAAGTTCTGCCCCCTGCAAAGCATAGAGTGTTTGGTCTTGTCCTGAGAGACCTGGGCATAGTGTGGACCACCAACCATCAGGATGAACTGTGACTAACGGGGAAGAAAGAGGGTATGGGAAGAAACGGACACTCGGCAGGAGGAGGAGCAGTCCCCTGGTTATGAATATGCCTAGCCAGTGGTAGTGTTGACCCTTGTTTCTGCCTGTGTCTGGAAGGATGGGGTGCATAACCCCCAGCTCTGATGGCACCCACAGCAAGAGAGTGATTGCCCCATGTGGACTGAGTTTGGCAGACAGGGCTGGTCCCTTTGGGTGTGCAAGCAGAGGCTTGATAGTCGTGGACTTCGACCTGAGATCAAGGGTGTGGTCTCCTGATTCCAACAGAACCCTCAAGCTGTGGCTTACTTGGTGTGAACCAAGCCCCGAGGGCTAGGGATTGCTTCATTGCCTCCAGCGGGGCTGGTGAGCAGAGGCTTACCAGGTGAGGACTGAGACCTGTGGGTGGAGTGTGGTGCCCTGACTCTAACAAAGCCTGCGAACAGAGGCTTGCCAGGCAATGGACTGAGACTGGTGGGGGTGCGGGGCGGGGGAGTGGTGAGTGGTCTTCTGACTCCAACTGGTCTGGCAAGCAGAGGCTAACTGTGTGTGGACTGAGACCAGAGGGCAGGCTCGGTTTCCTGACTCCAACAGTGCCTGCAATCAGAGGCTTTCCTGGAAGTGGACTGAGACTGCCAAGGGGGGGTGGTCATGGTCCCCTGACTCCAACTGGTCTGGCAAGCAGAGGCTAGCTGTGTGTGGACTGAGACCAGAGGGCAGACCTGGTTCCCTGACTCCAACAGAGCCTGCGAACAGAGGCTTTCCTGGCAGTGGACTGAGACTGGCAAGGGCGGGGGGGCATGGTCCCCTGACTCCAACTGGTCTGGCAGAGGACTACTCCAGACCCTATTCCAGAGGCTAGCTGTGTGTGGACTGAGACCGGTGGGTGGGGGTGTTGTCCCTGGCTTCAGCTGGGTCTGTGACCAGAGAAGCAGACAATAGTGTGGACTGAGTCTGGTGGGTGGGAGTGTGGATCCCTGGCTCCAATTGTGTTTTGAATCCCTTTGCTTTGAATTGTCCTTGAATCTCTCTCTGTTGGGCAGGCTTTGCACTGCCAGAGACAATTTGGTTGGAGACCGTGTCTGGGGCTGTCCACTCTGGGCCATTCTGAGGTTGACCTTTGAATTTCTGTAGTGGAAAAGAACTGAAGGGTGGGGGCTGGGTGCCACAGCTGTTTGTATCTCCTCACAGTCGAGATTTCAATGTAATAGTGTGGTTTGTTAGGATAGGGTAGAGGTTGACTGATATCAAAACAGAGTCCTCAGAGTCTCCGGCCAAAACTCCGAAAGGGGCCTTTATAAGGTTCTAGGAGATGAGCCACAATTACAAAACCTAGAGCTGTGGTGAGGGGCTATCTCTGCTACCTGGGAACCCCAATTCAGTCTCACCCTACCAGTTCTAATAACCAAACAGTGGAAAATAAACATGGTTCGGACCCAACAGAAGAACTCTGGCAACATGAATAAGCGTAGTAGACCAACCCTCCAAGAAATGACAAAGGAGTCACAACTGAAGATGCCATGCATAGACAAATGGCAGCAATGTCAGAAATCAAATTCAGAATACGGATTGCAAATAAGATAAATAGAAAGAAAGAAAAGATGGAAATTGAATTCCAAAGAGTAGTTCTAAAGTTGTCTCAAGAAATTAATGAGTTCAAAGAGCAGATCACCAAAGATATGGACATAATGAGAAAAGAGATAGCAGAGCTCAAGGAAACAAAGAAGTTAGTTGAGGATGTCAAAAATACAGTAGAGTCCCTCAGTAATAGAAGTGACCAGGCATAAGAAAGGATCTCTGAAACTGAGGACAAAGCTTTTGAACGTTCCCAAACACTCAAAGAGGCAGACAAATGGAGAGCCAAAACTGATCATTCCCTGAGAGAGTTGTGGGATCACTCCACAAGATCAAACATTCGTCTTATAGGAATTCCTGAAGGTACAGATGCTCTACTCCAAGAGATTTTGGAGGAGAATTTCCCAAACATTGCAAGAGATACAGAACTTCAGATAGCAGACACTTTCAGAACCCCAGCAAGACTCAATCCACATAAAGCATCTCCTAGACACATTGTGATTAACTTTTGCCAAAGTTAAGATGAAGGAGAAAATTCTGCAAGCAGCCGGATGTTTCAAGCCAGAAGAAGATGGTCATCAACGTTCAATCTCTTAAAACAAAACAACTTCCAGCCCAGGATCCTCTATCCAGCTAAACCGAGTTTCATTTGTGATGGAGAAATCAAATACTTTAATGACATAGACATATTGAAGGTATTTGATAATAACTAAACCAACTCTCCTGGATATTCTCAGACCCATCCTCCACAATGACCAGCACAATGCTCTACCTACAAAGTAATCTCACCCAGAAATTTTTTGAACAAAATCCAACTTGTGAAAGGATTAACATTGTCCACTGGACATACGAAAATCATGAAACCCAAAACACAACCAGGCTTATCAATTCTCTAAATTAATGTGAATCGTTTAAATTGTCCTCTGTAAAGGCTGGCTGACTGGATACATAACCTCAGACTGGATATCAGCTGTATACAAGGATCTCACCTTACCTTAAAAGATAAAAATAGACTCAGGGTGAAGGGATGTACTTGTATAACACAGACAAATGGAAACCAGAAAAAAGCAGGAGTTGAAATTTTAGTGCCAGATACAATTGGCTTTAAACCAACAAAGATAAGGAAGAATAAGTAGGGTCATTACATATTTATCAAGGGAAACACCCAACATGAAGAGATTTTGATAATTAATATTTATGCACCCTCCTAGACTGCTCCTCAATTCATAAAGCAGACCTTAATGGATATGAACAACTTGATATCTTCCTGTACTATAATAGTTGGAGATTTTAACACCCCTTTGACAGTTTTGGATAGATCCACCAAGAAGAAACTAAACAAAGAAATATTAGACTTAAATTTAAACCTAGAACAAATGTACTTTACAGACCTCTATAGAGCATTTCACCCTAATAAAACCGAGTATACATTCTTCTCATCAGCTCAAGGGTCATCCTCCAAAACAGATTATATCCTAGCACACAAATGTAACCTCAGCAAATTTAAAATTATAGAAATTATTCCTTGTATCTTCTCGGACTACCATGGAACAAAAGTCGAACTCAACAGCAAGAGGAATCTTCATACTCAAACAAAGTCATGGAAGCTAAATAATCTTAGGCTGACTGATAGCTTGGTCAAAGATGAGGTTAAGCATGAAATCACCAAATTTTTTGAACTAAATGATAACAAAGACACAAATTATGAAAACCTGTGGGATACTGCAAAGGCAGTCCTAGGAAGGAAATTTATAGCCTTGGAAGCCTTAATCAAGACACCAGAAAGAGAAGAAGCCCACAACATAATGGATCATCTCAAGCAACTGGAAAGGGAAGAACATTCCAACCCCAAACCCTGCACAAGAAAAGAAATAACCAAAATTAGGGCAGAATTAAATGAAATTGAAAACAAAAGCATCATTCAGAAGATCAATGAAACAAAAAGTTGGTTTTTGGGAAAAATTAATAAAATTGATAAACATTTGGCCAACTTAACCAGAAATAGAAAAGTACAATCTCTAATATCATCTATCAGAAATGATAAAGGAGAAATAACACAGACACTTCAGCCATTCAAAAAATACTCAATGATTACTATGAAAATCTCTATTACTACAAATATGAGAATCTGAAAGAAATGGACGAACACCTGGAAGCAGGCCACCTTCTTAGACTCAACCAGAAAGAATTAGAAATCTTGAATAGACCTGAATCAACCACTTAAATATCATCATCAGTATGAAATGTCCCTAAAAAAAAAAAGTCCAGGACTAGGTGGCTTCACATCCAAATTCTATCAAACCTTCCATGTGGAACTAGTAGCTGTACCATACAACATTTTCCAAAGCATAGAAAAAGAAGGAATACTTCCCAACACATTCTATGAAGCAAATATCACCCTGATACCCAAACCAGGAAAGGATCCATCAAAGAAAGAAAATTATAGATCAATATCATTAATGAATATTGCTGCAAAAATATTCAATAAGATCTTAGCAAACAGGATTCAACAACACATCAAAAAAATTATACATCATGATCAAGTTGGTTTTATTCCAGGGTTACAGGTTGGTTCAACATACGCAAGTCTATAAATATTATGCATCACATCAATAAAATAAAAAACAAAGACGATATGATTCTCTCAATTGACGCAGAAAAAGCCTTTGATAATATCCAGTATCCTTTCACGATCAGAATACTTAAGAAAATAGGCATAGAAGGGACATTTCTTAAACTGATAGAGGCCATTTGCAGAAAACCCACAGCCAGTATCATATTGAATGGTGTAAAATGGAAAACACTTGCACTGAGATCAGGAAAAAGGCAAGTATCCCCACTGTCTCCACTGCTATTTAACATAGTAATGGAAGTCTTAGCTATTGCTATCAGGCAAGACAAGGCGATTCAGGGTGTCCAAGTAGGGTCAGAGGAAATCAAACTCTCACTCTTTGCTGATGACATGATCCTATACCTGGAAAATCACAGGGACTCAACTTCAAAACTCCTAGAAGTGATCAAGGAATACAGCAGCATCTCAGGATACAAAATCAATACTTACAAGTAGATAGCTTTTATATATGCCATCAATAGTCAAGCTGAAAAAACAATCAAGGACTCTATTCCTTTTACAATAGTGCCAAAGAAGATGAACTATCTGGGAATTTACCTAACAAAGGACGTGAAAGATCTCTCTATAAAGAGATCTGTGAAACTCTGAGAAAAGAAATAGCTGAAGATGTTAACAAATGGAAAAACATACCATGCTCATGGCTGTGTAGAAGCAACCAAAGCAATCTACAGATTTAATGCAATCCCTATGAAAGCACTATTGTCATACTTTAAAGAACTTAGAAAAAAATAGTACTTCGTTTTATATGGAATCAGAAAAAACCTCCATTAGCAAACATTACTCAGAAATAAGAACAAATCAGGAACAATCACATAACTAGACTTCAGGTTATACTATAAATCTATAGTGATCAAAACAGCATGGTACTGGCATGAAAACAGAGCGGTAGATTTATGGAACAGAATACAGAACCAGGAGATGAACCCAGCTGCTTATTGTCATTTGATATTTGACAAGCCTATCAAAAACATTCAGTGGGGGAAAGACTCTCTATTTAACAAATGGTACTGAGTGAACTGGGTGGTGACCTATAGAAAACTGAAACTGGACCCCACCTTTCACCAGTAACAAAAATTTATTCTCACTGGATAAAATATTTAAACTTGTAAGACATGAAACTATAAAACTATGAGAAGAGAGTGCAGGGAAAACACTTAAGAAATTGGCCTGGGAGAATATTTCATGAGGAGGACCCCCCAGGGAATTGAAGCAACACTAAAATTCCATTATCGGGATATGATCAAACTAAAAACTTTTGCACAGCTGAGAGCAGAGTAAGTAAAGCAAGCAGACAACCTTCAGAATGGGAGAAGATTTTTGCAGGTTATGTTTCTGACAAAGTCTGATAACTAGAATCTACAGAGAACTCAAACTAATCAATAAGAAAAGAATAAATAACCCCATTTCTAAGTGGGCAAGAGACTTAAACAGAAACTTCTCTGATGAAGACAGGTGCATGGCCTACAAATACTTGAAAAAATGCTCATCATCCTTAATCATCAGAGAAATGCAAATCAAAACCACTTTGAGATATTATCTAAGTCCAGTACGATTAGCCCACATCACAAAATCCCCAAAGTACAGATGTTGGTGTGGATGTGGACAGAAGGGCATGCTTCTACACTGCTGGTGGGAATGCAAGCTAATGTGACCTTTTTGGAAAGAAGTTTCGAGAACACTCGAGGAATGAAATGTACACCTACCATTCGATCCTGGAATTCCTCTTCTAGGTATATACCCAGAATATCAAAAATTATTTTACAATAAAGACCTTTGCACCAGAATGTTTATTGCAGCACAATTCATAATAGCCAAGACATGGAAACAGCCCAAGTGCCTATAGACCCATGAACAGATGAACAAATTGTGGTATATGTACACGATAAAATACTATGCAGATATAAAAAAGATGGAGACATCACATCTCTTATGTTTACCTGGATGGAGGTGGCACATATTATTCTTAGTAAAGCATAACAAGAATGGAAAAATATTATCCGATGTATTCAATACTACTATGAAATCAATATATAACCAACTGCACACTGATCCGAATGGCAAAACATAAGTTTACTCCAGAAAGTAGAAGGGAAGAGGAGAGAGAAGGGTGGGGAGGGGAGATGTGGGAGAAGGGAGGGTATTTGGGGGGACCTCACATAATGTGCATGCTGCAATGATCCATTTCAAAACAATTAAGCAATGAGTATAATTGCGATGGATGTGTTACTTAGTTCAATGCAAACATTTCACATTGTATATCGAAGCAGTACCCTGAACCCCATAAATGCATCAATGTACAAAGTTATGACTTAATACAAAATAATTAATACAAAAAAGAGAGAACTTGAAACAATAAGGCTACCTCCCTCCAACAACAACAACAACAAAAAGACAACTGTAGTTGAATGTTTAGTGCAGTATAATTCACAATTGCAAAGATGTGGAATCAACCCAAATGGCCATCAATTCATGAATGAATTAACAAAATGTGGTGTATGCATATCATGGAATACTCCTCAGCCATGAAAAATGATTAATTAATGCCTTTTGCAAGAATTTGCATAGAACCACAGCCCATTATCCTAAGTGAAATACTTACAGAATGGATAAACATGACACTTACTCACTATTAGATTGGAACTTTGGAATTAAGTGAATCAGATAATTTGTTTGATCCACTGATCTTTTTGTTTTCTTTTTTTCCCCCCCTCTTTTCTTTTTTAAAGACAGCATCTCATTTAGTCACCTGGGATAGAGTGCCATGGCCTTAAGCTAGCTCAAAGCAACCTCAAATTCCCAGGCTGAAGCAATCCTCCTGCCTCAGCCTCCTGGGTAGCTGGGCCTAGAGGCATGCACCACCATGCCCGATGAATTTTTCTATTTTTTTGTAGAGATAGATTCTTTCTTTTGCTCAGGCAGGTCTCAAAGTCCTGAGTTCAAGTGATCCTACCACCTCAGCCTCCCAGAGAGCTAGGATTATAGGTTTGAGCCACTAAGCCCAGCTGAGCCCCTGATTTTTTGAAGTTATATGACATCACAAACATATCTAGGTGATTCTGTCATCAAAATGTTAATTCTTTTCTTCTTATTCAAACCTCCAACGTATTTATATACTTTTGTTGCTCTGGCTGCGCATTATAACAAAACCTTTCTTTTGATTGCCTATGATATATTTTGCAGGACTGAGAAGAAAAGTGATTTAAGGGACAAGGTCAGTCTCAGGCTGGGAGAAATGGAACAGTGTGAGCTTGCAACTAAGTCAGACCAGGAGTCTACTCCCAGCCCTAACACTACTAGCTGCGATAACAGTGGGATGTTATTGAACTTTATGAGCCTCAGGCTGGCTATCTACAAAATGGGCTTGGGAAAGCCTGTCATGTAGAACTGGCAGGACGTGTGCAATGAATGGAAAGCACTTGCCAGTGCCAGCATGTATTGGATCCCTTCCTTCTGCTGACTGGTGGATGCATTTTCATATGAAAGTTTTCCCTGATATAAAGAAGGGAGGGAGGGCAGCACCTGTGGGTTAGTGGGTAGGGCGCTGGCCCCATGTACAAAGGGTGGTGGGTTTGAACCCACCCCAGCCCTGCTAAAACAGTAGTGGCAACTGCAACAAAAAATATCTGGTCGTTGTGGCAGGCACCTCTGTTCCCAGCTACTCAGGAGGCTGAGGCAAGAGAATCATGTAAGTCCAAGAGTTTCACTTTGCTGTGAGCTGTGATCCCAGAGCACTCTACTGAGCACTATAGAGTGAGACTCTGTCTTTAAAAAAAAAAGAAAAAGAAAAGAAAGAAAGAAAGAAAAGAGAAGGGAGGGAGACCCTGCCCTGAAAGCCCTGCTCTGAGTCTTCTAGAGCTGATATAAAAGGGCAGGTCATGAGAGTTTGTCATCTCCTCTATTCAAGGGAATGTGGTTCTTGCAGTCCCCATTCAGGTTTTCTGATTTCACTGTTGGCAGGGCTTGGGACTCACCTGAATTTTGACCTGAGGACATTTCACAGTGAGGCCACACTTCCCTGAGACCCCAGAAGAGGATATGAGGATAACTTTATCTGGGTACACACCAGCCAATGGTGTCACAATTAGTGAAAGCTGTGGATGGTTGAGGCCCTATGATGGATACCTGCATGTCGATTCCCAACTCAGGGTCCTGAATTCAACATCTCAGCAGACCTGAGTTCTTCCTCTGTTGATGTAGCTGGAATTACCAACTTAAGATGAAGACCTTCACTTCCCTGTTACCGCTGATTAAGAGCTGATGGATGGCTCCAGCTGACATTTCTTCCTGGGGTCTTCAGGGGCTAAAGAGTAGGGGAGATTCTGTGTGGCTCCTACTGATATGATGTGGTTGCAGGCTCTTCAGTGTCCTCACCCTTCCTCCCGGCACACGCTGGAAATCCTCCCTATCTTCACTTGATTCCTATCCCTTCATACTAAAGCCCCCAATTCCCTGATACACTCTAAGAAGAAAGGAAATTTGCCTCATATTGCCACATCTATTCATTGTTTCCCCAGATTAATAGTAGTGGGAAGAATCTCTGTTGCTCCCACTGTTACAGTGTGGGTGTTCCCCTGTCTTCAGGGTTATCTCCTTGACTACTGGAACAACGTGGAACTCTTGTTTTCTAAATTGAGGCAGCCCTCTTTGTTAAGGTTCCTTACCACCACAAGATTATGTCGGAGGAAGTGAGTATGACTCCTCACATTGCCATGCTCACGTCTGAAAACAGGGACAGGGTTGTTTGTGACCCTCTTCATTCTGGAAGGTGTCTCCGAATTGTCACTCAGTGTCATGTTGACTGCTGTAAATGAGCTAGTCTCCTCCCTCCACCAAAAGGGGCCTCTGCCATTGGTGCAAGGACTTCATGTCTGTGAGACCACCCCCCTACTCCGCCCCGTAAATGAAGGTGACCTCAGCCTGCAAGCTCTGCCCCTAATCTCTGCCTGTAATCTCCCAAGGTTGACTGCAGAGGCAGGACTTTCTAAGGAAATCTCTGTTTTCTGTTCACCTCTGTGATAGTTATTTGCTTCATTCTTCATATAGAATTTTTACATTGACACTTGTCATGGCCTGGGATTCTACTCTCTGCTGAACTGGATGGCCAACTTGTGAGCCAAGTCTCTCATCTCCTCGAGATCCTCCAGGTAGAAGTCAGGGGCATATGAGGCTGTCACATCTTCCCTAGACCTCCCATGGGTAACAGCAGAGGAGGCACAAGGGGCATTCCTATCATTTTATGTAGTTCAAATCAATATGAGGGTCACGCATGTAATCCTAGCACCCTGGGAGGCTGAGGTGGGTGGATTGCTTGAGCTCAGGAGGTCAAGACCAGACTGAGCAAGACTCAGACCCATCTCTAAAAATAGCCAAGCATTGTGGTGGGTGCCTGGAGTCCCAGCCACTTGGGAGGCTAAGGGAAGAGAGTCACTTGAGCCCTGGAGGTTTAAGTTGCTGTCAGCTATGATCCCACTGCACTCTATTGAAGGTGACAACTTGAGAGTCTGTCTCATAGAAGAGAAAGCAAATTAATATGAGAGTACAAATTTTTAGGTTACATTGTTCTCACTTCCAAGTTAAAGTTAAAGGTGTACAATAGCCCCTCATCCCCTCACCCAGGGCACCCTCACAATGTGCACATTAGGTGAGGTCATTCCACCCTGTTAGTTGTGAGTTGAGCAGTTCTTATGTCCATATGCAAGGTCTTAACTTGACTCTGTACCCTTCCTAGGACTCTCTACTGATTTGAGACCCTGGCCTTCAGGCCAAAGTCCTCACCTTCCTGGGATCGGAATTGGAGTTCAGTGCCAGCCACAAGCAGCCAGTACAGTTTGGGATTTCACAGGGATAACAACTTGGATATGCTTTTATATGACCCCAGTGTTCTGGCAGGGGCCTTCCACCATCCTCATTTTGGTTTATTCCCTTCATTTCTATGAGAGTCTGAGACTTCTTCCTCTACTGACCTACAGATGCTGCTTGAGGACTATGTTTCTCAGAAGTCTTAAGAATAATGTGAGGAGCTGCTCAGACTCATAACTCTGAGACTGTCTGCATCCAGGAGAAGACTGGGATTGTCTCTCTATGTGAGTCCCCCTTACATTCTGGAGTGTTGGTCTCCCCAGCCCTCATCTTGGCTTTGTCTCTCCTATTAAATGCATCCCAGGAAATGTCAATTACATGCAAACTCTAGAGCAGTCTCCCCTCTGCAAGCCTTGCAGAGAATGGGTCCTTGTCCTAGGAGTGGTGTGAGATGGGGAAGCTGCAGCAAAGGCAGTGATCCCAGGATTGGATGTGGTCTGCCAGAAAAAAAAATACATGGATCTACTTCTCTTCACCAGTCAGATGTAACTGACTTTTATTTTGATAGATTTACTTTCTATAGGGAATGCATTGTTTAGGATGATTCTGGAAGCCCCTGATCTTTTGCGATCATCTAACATTGCAAATATAGATAATTAAAGTGTCACTGAATACTGTCTCTTTCATTTCTTTATTTACACCTCTCAATTACCTTGATGTTCTCCTTGCTATGGCATTGGATTCCGATCCAATAGTTTGGACACAACTAGTTCTTTTTATCACCTGAAATACATTTTGGAGTACTGAGAGAAAATTAAAATAAGATGTGTGCCTTAGGCTGCTGGGAGTGGAACAGTGTGGGTCTTAGAGTAGTTCAGACTGGGGATCTAGTCCCAACTGTGTCATTCTTTGCTACATACTACTACTGTGATCTCTGGCAGACTACTAACCTCAAGGAGTCCTAGGCTTTCTGCAATGAAGTGGGTTTGATAAGCCCTATCTCCTAGGACTGGCAGAATATGTGTAATGTATACAAAGCATCTTTGGCTGTGCCTAGTTTGTAGAGAGACATTACTGAGGGGCAATTATTATGATGATGATTTGACCTGAGACATTACCTTTCATCCAGCAGGGATTTTTAAAAATCCAGGACATTTTAGAGAATAGGCAACAATTTGGACAAAAAACCAAGTTCAGCTAAAATTCTGCTTAGCAATGAACACTACATAACATTTTCCCTTCATCACCTCTTTATTATGAATTCCACTTCTTTATGAAGTACAGGGTTTCACACTCTCTTCCATGATGATAGCTTCTGCTATAATCTACAAGTGCAAAGGCAGGACCTGGGTCTTCTTTGACTAAACATTCCCAGTACAAGCATGAGGACTTCCATCGAGCAAATGCTCAATAAAGTTAGGGTGAAATAAGAGCCATGGACAAGAGGTCTAACATTTTGCTTTATTTCTTACACATTCTTGAATAACATATCAAATCTGTATAATAATATATCTTTTACATTTATGAGGAGAAAAGTTGAATGGAATAAGGAAAGCCAAAAATTGACCAATATTTATCTTTTTTCTATATCTTATTATTTCAACTATCTTACTGTGGCATCCTTCACATTTCTATAAATATTTCTATTCTAATGTCATATCACCTTTCTCTGGATTACAAAAGTGAGCTAAGGATTTTCAATTCACATTTCAGAAAGAAACAAAACTCTTACTACTAAATCTTATCAACAACAATAAGTATATGTCCTATGTCATATGTAATCGTGAAAATAGTAACTAATTGTCACATAAATTTGATTTATTTTTGACTAAAGTACATTACTTAAGATTAATTTTTAATTCAACTTGTTAATATGTTGTTTGGGATATTGCACCTTCATTTATAAGTGAAATATGTTGGTAATTTCGCCTTTATAATAATATATTCTCTCCAATTTTAATATCAGGTGTACCTTGTTCAAATAGAATGATTTTGAAGTTTTTCTTCTTTTTCTATCGTGTATGAGATGTGGCATGATCTGTTTTTTTAAATTATCTTTTACTTTTATTTATAAATATTAGTCGTCTAATTCTTAAGACTTAAAAAAAAATAAGAAGTTAACTGATGACACAATACTGAATCTCAGAGTCAAAGCATTCTTTAATAGACATACCCTTATTTGACAATGTGAATGTTACTTGCTTTGCATTACTATTACTATTATTATTGCTTAATATTTTGATGCAGCAATTCTCTTATTTCTTTTATGAATGTACTTATGTTTGTTCATTTATTAAATTAAATCATAGCTGTGTACATTAATGTGATCATGGGGCACCATACACTGGTTTTATAGACTGTTTGACACATTTTCATCACACTGGTTAACATAGCCTTCCTGGCATTTTCTTTTCTTTTTTTTTTTATTGTTGGGGATTCATTGAGGGTACAATAAGCCAGTTACACTGATTGCAATTGTTAGGTAAAGTCCCTCTTGCAATCATGTGTTGCCCCCATAAAGTGTGACACACACTAAGGCCCCACCCTCCTCCCTCCATCCCTCTTTCTGCTTCCCCCCCCATAAACTTAATTGTCATTAATTGTCCTCATATCAAGATTGAGTACATAGGATTCATGCTTCTCCATTTTTGTGATGCTTTACTAAGAATAATGTCTTCCACTTCCATCCAGGTTAATACGAAGGATGTAAAGTCTCCATTTTTTTAATAGCTGAATAGTATTCCATGGTATACATATACCACAGCTTGTTAATCCATTCCTGGGTTGGTGGGCATTTAGGCTGTTTCCACATTTTGGCAATGGTAAATTGAGCTGCAATAAACAGTCTAGTACAAGTGTCCTTATGGTAAAAGGATTTTTTTCCTTCTGGGTAGATGCCCAGTAATGGGATTGCAGGATCGAATGGGAGGTCTAGGTTGAGTGCTTTGAGGTTTCTCCATACTTCCTTCCAGAAAGGTTGTACTAGTTTGCAGTCCCACCAGCAGTGTAAAAGTGTTCCCTTCTCTCCACATCCACGCCAGCATCTGCAGTTTTGAGATTTTGTGATGTGGGCCATTCTCACTGGGGTTAGATGATATCTCAGGGTTGTTTTGATTTGCATTTCTCTAATATATAGAGATGATGAACATTTTTTCATGTGTTTGTTAGCCATTCGTCTGTCATCTTTAGAGAAAGTTCTATTCATGTCTCTTGCCCATTGATATAAGGGATTGTTGGCTTTTTTCTTTTTTTTTTTTTAATTTTTTTATTAAATCATAACTGTATACAATGATATGATCATGGGGCATCATACACTCACTTCATAAACCATTTGACACATTTTTATCACAGTGGTTAACATAGCCTTTCCGGCGTTATCTCAGTTACTGTGCCAAAACATTTACATTCTACATCTACCAAGTTTCGCAAATACCCCTGTAATATGCACCACAGGTGTGATCCCACCAATTCCCCTCCCTCTACCCACCCCCAGCCTTTCCCACTTCCCCCTATTGTTAAGTTGTAGCTGGGTTATAGCTTTCATGTGAGAGTCCCAAATTAGTTTCATAGTAGGGCTGTGTACATTGGGTATTTTTTCTTCCATTCTTGGGATACTTTACTAAGAAGAATATGTTCCAGCTCCATCCATGTAAACATGAAAGAGGTAAAGTCTCCATCTTTCTTTAAGGCTGCATAGTATTCCATGGTATACATATACCACAATTTATTAATCCATTTGTGGATCGATGGACACTTGGGCTTTTTCCATGACTTAGCTATTATGAATTGGGCTGCAATAAACATTCTGGTACAAATATCTTTGTTATGTTGTGATTTTTGGTCTTCTGGGTATATGCCCAGCAGAGGAATTACAGGATTGAATGGCAGATCTATTTTTAGATCTCTGAGTGTTCTCCATATATCTTTCCAAAAGGAATGTATTAATTTGCATTCCCACCAGCAGTGCAGAAGTGTTCCCTTTTCTCCGCATCCACGCCAACATCTCTGGTCTTGAGATTTTGTGATATAGGCTAGTCTCATTGGAGTTAGATGATATCTCAAAGTAGTTTTGATTTGCATTTCTCTGATGATTAAAGATGATGAGCATTTTTTCATATGTCTGAAGGCCGTGCGCCTGTCTTCTTCAGAGAAGTTTCTCTTCAAATCCCTTGCCCAGCCTGCGATGGGATCCCTTGTTTTTTTCTTGCTGATGCGTTTGAGTTCTCTGTGGATTCTGGTTATTAAACCTTTGTCAGAGTTATACCCTGCAAATATCTTCTCCCATTCTGAGGGCTGTCTGCTTGCTCTGCTTACTGTGTTCTTAGCTGTGCAGAAGCTTTTTAGTTTGATCAAGTCCCAGTAGTGTATTTTTGAAGCTGCTTCAATTGCCCGGGGGGTTCTCCTCATGAAATACTCACCCAGACCAATTTCTTCAAGGGTTTTCCCTGCATTCTCCTCTAGTATTTTTATAGTTTCATGTCTTAAGTTTAAATCTTTAATCCAATGAGAGTCTATCTTAGTTAATGGTGAAAGGTGTGGGTCCAATTTCAGTCTTCTGCAGGTTGCCAGCCAGTTCACCCAGCACCATTTGTTAAATAGGGAATCTTTTCCCCACTGAATGTTTTTAATTGGCTTGTCAAAAATCAAATAGCGGTAAGTAGCTGGATTCATCTCTTGGTTCTCTATTCTGTTCCAGATATCTACTTCTCTGTTTTTGTGCCAATACCATGCTGTTTTGATCACTATCGATTTGTAATAAAGTCTGAGGTCTGGTAGTGTGATTCCTCCTGTTTTGTTTTTATTTCTGAGTAATGTCTTGGCTATTCGAGGTTTTTTCTGATTCCATATAAAACGAAGTAATGTTTTTTCAAGATCTTTAAAATATGACAGTGGAGCTTTAATAGGGAGTGCGTTGAAATTATATATTGCTTTGGGTAGTATGGACATTTTGATAATGTTGATTCTTCCTAGCCATGAGCATGGTATGTTTTTCCATTTGTTAACATTTTCAGCTATTTCTTTTCTTAGAGTTTCATAGTTCTCTTTATAGAGATCTTTCACGTCTTTTGTTAGGTAAATTCCCAAATATTTCATCTTCTTTGGCGCTACTGTGAATGGGATAGAGTCCTTAACTGCTTTTTCAATTTGACTGTTGTTGGTGTATATAAAGGCTACCGATTTATGAATGTTGATTTTGTAACCTGAGACGCTGCTGTATTCCTTGATCACTTCTAGGAGTTTTGTAGTAGAGTCCCTAGTGTTTTCCAGATACACAATCATATCATCTGCGAAGAGCGAGAGTTTGATCTCTTCTGACCCTATATGGATACCCTTGATCGCCTTTTCTTCCCTAATTGCGGTGGCTAAAACTTCCATTACAATGTTGAAAAGCAATGGAGACAATGGGCAGCCTTGTCTGGTTCCTGATCTGAGTGGAAATGATTCCAATTTAACTCCATTCAATATGATATTGGCTGTGGGTTTGCTGTAGATAGCCTCTATCAGTTTAAGAAAAGTCCCTTCTAGACCAATTTTCTTGAGTGTTCTGATCATGAAGGGATGCTGGATATTATCAAAAGCTTTTTCTGCATCAATTGAGAGAATCATATGGTCTTTGTTTTTTAATTTGTTTATGTGCTGAATTACATTTATAGATTTACGTATATTGAACCAGCCTTGAGACCCTGGGATAAAACCAACTTGGTCATGATGTATAATTTGTTTGATGTGTTGCTGGATTCTGTTTGTTAGGATCTTGTTGAATATTTTTGCATCTATATTCATTAGTGATATTGGTCTATAATTTTCTTTTCTTGTTGGGTCTTTTCCTGGTTTGGGGATCAGGGTGATATTTGCTTCATAGAACGTGTTGGGTAGTCTTCCTTCTTTTTCTACATTTTGGAACAGGTTGAGTAATATAGGTACTAATTCCTCTTTAAAGGTTTGGTAGAATTCTGACGTGAAACCATCTGGTCCCGGGCTTTTCTTTTTAGGGAGGTTTTGTATAGTTGATGCTATTTCTGAACTTGATATGGGTCTGTTCAACATTTCCACTTGATTCTGGTTAAGTCTTGGAAGGTGGCGTGCTTCCAAGTATCAGTCTATTTCCTTCAGATTTTCATATTTCTGAGAATAAAGTTTCTTGTAATATTCATTAAGGAGTTTTTGGATTTCTGATGAGTCTGTGGTTATTTCGTCTTTGTTGTTTCTGATTGATGATATTAGAGATTTTCCTCTTTTTTTCCTGATTAGGTTGGCCAGAGGTTTATCTATTTTATTGACCTTTTCAAAAAACCAGCTTTTTGATTTATTGATCTGGTGTATTATTCTTTTGTTTTCAATTTCATTTAATTCTGCTCTAATTTTGGTTATTTCTTTTCTTCTACTGGGTTTGGGGTTGGAATGTTCTTCCTTTTCCAGTTGCGTGAGATGTCCCATTAAGTTGTTAACTTCCTCTCTTTCCGTTCTCTTGAGGGAGGCTTGCAGTGCTATAAATTTCCCTCTTAGAACTGCCTTTGCAGTGTCCCAGAGGTTCTGATAGCTTGTGTCTTTATTGTCATTTTGTTCCAAAAAATTGGTGATTTCTTTCTTAATTTCATCTCTGACCCAGCTATCATTCAGCATAAGTTTATTTAACTTCCATGTTTTTGTATGGGTATGCAGATTCCTGTTGTTACTCAATTCAAGTTTTATTCCATGATGGTCCGAGAAGATGCATGGAATAATTTCTATTCCTTTAAATTTACTGAGGTTAGACTTGTGACCTAAAATGTGATCAATTTTGGAGTAAGTTCCGTGGGCTGATGAGAAGTATGTGTATTCAGTTTTGTTGGGATGAAATGTTCTGTAGATGTCTGCTAAATCTAAATATTGGATGGTTAGGTTTAAATCTAAGATTTCTTTGCTCAGCTTCTTTCTGGAGGATCGATCCAACACTGCCAAGGGAGTGTTGAAATCTCCAACGATTATGGAGCTGGAGGAAATCAAGTTACTCATGTCTGTTAGAGTTTCTCTTATAAATTGAGGTGCATTCTGGTTGGGTGCATAGATATTAATAATTGAGATCTCGTCATATTGAGTATTACCCTTAACAAATATGAAGTGACCATTCTTGTCCTTCCTTACTTTTGATGGTTTAAAGCCTACTGTATCTGCAAATAAAATTGCAACACCTGCTTTTTTCTGATTACCATTTGCCTGAAATATGGATGACCATCCTTTCACCCTGAGTCTGTATTTGTCTTTTAAGTTGAGATGTGACTCTTGTATGCAACAAATATCTGGCTTGAGTTTTTGTATCCAGTCAGCTAACCTATGCCTCTTTAGAGGACAGTTTAAGCCATTCACATTGATGGAGAGTATTGATAAGTCTGGTGGAATTTTGGGTATCGAGTTTTTCAAAGGTCCAGTGGACATTTTTAATCCTTTCGCCAGTGTGGAAGTTGGAGTTTGATCCGAAGTTTCTGAGTGAGTTTACTTTTGTGGTATAGGATTGGGTTGGTCATTGTGGAGGATAGGTCTGAGAACATCCTGAAGAGCTGGTTTACTTATGGCAAATTTTTTCAACATATGAATGTCATTGAAGTATTTAATTTCTCCATCATAGATGAAACTCAGTTTAGCTGGATACAAGATCCTGGGTTGAAAGTTTTTTTGCTTTAGGAGATTAAAAGTTGATGACCAGCCTCTTCTTGCTTGAAAAGTTTCAGCAGAGAGATCTGCAGTTATTCTAATATTCTTACCTTTGTACGTTATAGTTTTCTTTCGCCGGGCTGCTTTGAGAATCTTCTCTTTCATGTTAACTTTAGTGAAGCTAATTATGATATGTCTGGGAGATGGCTTATTGGGGTTGAATCGTGCTGGGGTTCTGAAGCTGTCTGCTATCTGAATTTCAGATTCTCTAGGCATGTCTGGAAAATTTTCTTTCATAATTTCATGTAGAAGGGCCTCTGTGTCCTTGGCAGCCACTTCATCATTCTCCGAAATTCCTATAACCCTTATGTTGTTTTTTTTCGAATTATCTGAGAGCTCTCTGAGTGAGTGATCCGTTTTTGCTCTCCATTTCTCTTCCTCTTTGAGAGATTGGGAGCATTCGAAGACTTTATCTTCAATGTCAGAAATCCTTTCTTCTGCTTGCTCCATTCTGTTACTGAGGGATTCTACTGTATTTTTCATATCTTTGAGTGCTGTAAGTTCTTGTTTCAGTGTGTCTAAGTCTTTGGTGGTTTTGTCTTTAAATTCGTTAAATTCTTGAGACAATTTTTGAATTTCTCCTCGAATTCCTAATTCCATTTTATTAATCTTGTCTGCAAACCAAATTCTGAATTCGACTTCTGACATCTCAGCCAGTTGTTTATGAATGGGATCTTCAATCACATCTGCCGTATCTTTTCTTGGGGAGGTTGATCTATTCTGGTTATTCATGTTACCAGAGTTTTTCCGCTGATTCCGCCCCATGGTTTACTCCCTTTGGTTTTTCCCCTGGGGTTTTATCGAGGGCCCGTACAGTGTTGTGGCCTGAGAAACTGGGGCCCTGACTGGTGTGGTGGAGCAAAGTGGTTCTGTCTTGTTTTCAGCTGGTTTCTGTTCGATCCTATTGCAACTTCTACTCTGGCTTGAAGTCTCAGCTGTGTGGAAAAATCAGCAATTAAGTCACCCCGCCTGCCCACCTCTGGCCCCAGTTGGAAAAGGAGAATCAAACCTTCCTACAATCGCACACCCAGGGCACCGCCTGAAGAGTCCTCAGTCTATTAGCCCAGTTCAAAAGGTCCGAATCAACTGTCTCAATCGGCACTTGTCTCGGGTGGAAGGGTTCAAGAGGTCTCTGGGAACTGGATCACAGGGGCCTGGTGACTCCTCTGACACAGCTCACCCCAGTGCAGCGTGGAGTCAGGAGGAGCCACCCAGCAAACAGAGCAGTCTGGGAAGGTTGACGTCTCCTTCCCCACTTTGCCCCTCCGTCGGACCCAGTCACTGGTATCTCTGCAGATGGCTAACCCAGTTGCCTGCAGTGAACAGACACTCCAGGGGTTTGCACCTGCCTGAATTGCAAGGAAGTCTGCCAGGCCCCCGCAGACTGCTGCTATCTAGCAGGAGGAGATGGGGCCTGACATCTTTGAGTGTTTGATGCAGGTGATGGGAAGGAGGTGTTCACTCAGGCTTAGCCCCGTCCCTGATGTATGCTGCTAACAGAACAGAATAGAACAGACAACTTTGTGAGGTTCTGTCTCTGTTCCTGTCATCGCCTACAGGAGACGGGCTGTTTTGAGTTCAAACGTCTTTGCTGCTGGAGAATTGCGTCTGAACACCTCTCTGGGTCGGCCCCGCCCTGGAAGCTTCCGGGTTTGTGAGCCGTGTCACCGGTGGCCTCCTCTGGTTGCCCAGGGAGACAGGGGGTGTGGCCTCAGAATATCCAGAAGTGAGCGTTCTGCCGTTAAAGAAAAAACGGCTGTTGATCTACCTCCAGGGAACTGCTGCTCTGGTGTGGGCACTCAGGCGACCCTTTTCTCCTCTGTCCCGCGCCCCAGAGTCAGCACTGAGCGGCCGCAGTTTGTGCTGGGTCCACACCCCTTAAGAGATCCCCCAAGAATCAGAACTCTTGGGGGATGGGCCCCCAGACCCCGATTGGGAGTGGGGGGGGAAGCTAGAGTTTCATTCAGTTTCACGCAATACTACGGTCCGGGGAGGGCTCCTGCACTGCACTGCAGGGAAGTGCCGCCAAGGCTTGATTTCCCCTCAGCAGAGTGCCCTCTCCTTGCTCACGTGTCCCAGAGAAAGCGCTGACCTGACGCAGCTCAGGCACTGTGCACTCCCCTCGAGAAATCACCCAAGGAGCCGAACTCCTGGGGGATAGGCCCTCAGACCCCGAGTGAGAGTAGGGGCTCTCAGCTCTCAGCGGGGAGGCCAGAGTCTGATTCAGTCTTGTGCCCCGTATGCCCGGGGAGGGTTGCTGCATTGCACCGCAGGGAAGTGCCGCGAGGCGTGACTCCCCCTCAGCCCGGTGCCCTCTCCTCACTCGGCGCGCCTCAGAGTCAATGCTGACCAGTCGCAACTCGGGGACTGTCCACTCCCCTTGAGAAATCACCCAAGGATCCGAAGTCCTGGGGGACAGGCCTCCGGACCTCAGTGGGCGGGAGGGGAGCGCCGGGGATTCAGGGTTGCCGGCAAAGGATTCCCAAAGTTTTATTCAGCCCTATGTCCGGCAGGAGAACGCCACGGCACCCCAGTAGGGGAGGTAGGTCCAGTGTTTAGAAGGTCTCTCCCGTGGAGTGTAGTGGGAGGGGCTTTAATTTCTGCCCACTTGTTCAATTGTGGGGCTACAGAGCCGGTCTCATGGGGGAGGGGGACTCCCGTCCGCTTGGTGGTGGATTTTGTACCTTTTGTTTGCGTCCTTGTGATCACAACTTGCCTCAGCGGTGTTGATGTGCGTTCTTCAGCCTTCTCTCTTGGTGAGGCTCAAGTCCACCAGGATACTTACTAAATTCCTGTCCCTTAACTCTCCTTCTGGACGGGAGCCTTTGTTGAAAGCTGGCTTCAGTCCGTCATCTTGTCTCCCCCCTGTTGGCTTTTTTCATGTGGATTAATTTGAGTTCTCTATAGATCCTGGTTATCAAGCTTTTGTCTGATTGAAAATATGCAAATATCCTTTCCCATTGTGTAGGTTGTCTCCTTGCTTTGGTTATTGTCTCCTTAGCTGTACAGAAGCTTTTCAGTTTAATGAAGTCCCATTTGTTTATTTTTGTTGTTGTTGCAATTGCCATGGCAGTCTTCTTCATGAAGTCTTCCCCCAGGCCAATATCTTCCAGTGTTTTTCCTATGCTTTCTTTGAGGATTTTTATTGTTTCATGCCTTAAATTTAAGTCCTTTATCCATCTTGAATCAATTTTTGTGAGTGGGGAAAGGTGTGGGTCCAGTTTCAGTCTTTTACATGTAGACATCCAGTTCTCCCAACACCATTTATTGAATAGGGAGTCTTTCCCCCAAGGTAACTTCTTGTTTGGTTTATCAAAGATTAGGTGGTTGTAAGATGTTTGTTTCATTTCTTGGTGTTCAATTCGATTCCAAGTGTCTATGTCTCTGTTTTTGTGCCAGTACCATGCTGTCTTGACCACTATGGCTTTGTAGTACAGACTAAAATCTGGTATGCTGATGCCCCCAGCTTTATTTTTGTTACTAAGAACTGCCTTAGCTATACGGGGTTTTTTCCGGTTCCATACAAAACGCAGAATCATTTTTTCCAAATCTTGAAAGTACGATGTAGGTACTTTGATAGGAATGGCATTGAATAGGTAGATAGCTTTAGGAAGTACAGACATTTTAACAATGTTGATTCTTCCCATCCATGAGCATGGTATGTTCTTCCATTTGTTAATATCCTCTGCTATTTCCTTTCTGAGGATTTCATAGTTTTCTTTATAGAGGTCCTTCACCTCCTTCATTAGGTATATTCCTAGGTATTTCATTTTCTTTGAAACTATGGTGAAGGGAGTTGTGTCCTTAATTAGCTTCTCATCTTGACTGTTATTGGTGTATACAAAGGCTACTGACTTGTGGACATTGATTTTATATCCTGAAACATTACTGTATTTTTTGATGACTTCTAGGAGTCTTGTGGTTGAGTCTTTGGGGTTCTCTAAGTATAAGATCATGTCGTCAGCAAAGAGGGAGAGTTTGACCTCCTCTGCTCCCATTTGGATTCCCTTTATTTCCTTGTCTTGCCTAATTGTATTGGCTAGAACTTCCAGCACTATGTTGAATAGTAAAGGTGACAGCGGACAACCTTGTCTGGTTCCAGTTCTAAGAGGAAAAGCTTTGAGTTTTACTCCATTCAGTAAAATATTGGCTGTGGGTTTGTCATAGATAGCTTCAATCAGTTTTAGAAATGTGCCACCTATGCCTATACTCTTCAGAGTTCTAATTAGAAAAGGATGCTGGATTTTATCAAATGCTTTTTCTGCATCTATTGAGAGGATCATGTGATCTTTATTTTTGCCTCTGTTAATATGGTGGATAACGTTTATAGACTTGCGTATGTTAAACCAGCCTTGCATCCCTGGGATGAAGCCTACTTGATCATGATGAATGATGTTTTTGATGATAAGCTGTAATCTATTGGCTAGGATTTTGTTGAGAATTTTTGCGTCTATGTTCATGAGTGAGATTGGTCTGAAATTCTCCTTTTTGTTTGGGTCTTTTCCTGGTTTTGGTATCAGGGTGATGTTTGCTTCATAGAATGTGTTGGGGAAGATTCCTTCTTCCTCAGTTTTTTGGAATAATTTCTGCAGTACAGGAATAAGCTCTTCCTTGAAGGTTTGATAGAATTCTGGTGTGAAGCCATCTGGACCAGGGCATTTTTTGGTTGGAAGCTTTTTTATTGTTTCTTTGATCTCAGTGCTTGAAATTGGTCTGTTCAGAAGGTCTATTTCATCCTGGCTAAGTCTAGGGAGAGGATGTGATTCCAAATATTGATCCATTTCCTTCACATTGTCAAATTTCTGGGCATAGAGTTTCTGGTAGTATTCAGAGATGATCTCTTGTATCTCTGTGGGATCAGTTGTTATTTCCCCTTTATCGTTTCTGATTGAGGTTATTAGAGATTTTACTTTTCTATTCCTCGTTAGTCTGGCCAATGGTTTATCTATTTTATTTATTTTTTCAAAAAACCAATTCCTTGTTTCATTAATTTTCTGAATGATTCTTTTATTTTCAATTTCATTGATGTCTGATTTGATTTTGGATATTTCTTTTCTTCTACTGAGTTTAGGCTTAGATTGTTCTTCTTTTTCCAATTCCATAAGATCTCTTGTGAGATTGTTGATGTGCTCTCTTTCTGTTTTTCAAATGTAGGCATCTAAAGCGATGAATTTTCCTCTCAAAACTGCTTTTGCAGTATCCCACAGGTTTTGGTAGCTTGTGTCTTCATTGTTGTTATGCTCAAGGAAGTTAATGATTTCCTGTTTTATTTCTTCCTGCACCCATCTGTTATTCAACAGAAGATTGTTTAATTTCCATGTCTTTGGGTGGGCTTGAGCATTTTTGTTAGGGTTGAGTTCCACCTTTAGTGCCTTATGGTATGAAAAGATACAAGGTAAAATTTCAATTCTTTTGATTCTGTTGATATTTGTTTTGTGTCCCAGGATATGATCAATTTTGGAGAATGTTCCATGGGGTCATGAGAAGAATGTATATTCTTTATCTTTGGGGTGGAGTGTTCTATATGCGTCTATCAAGCATAGTTGTTCTAGGGTCTCATTTAAATCTCTTACATCTTTGTTTAATTTCTGTTTAGAGGATCTGTCCAGCTCTGTAAGAGGTGTGTTAAAGTCCCCTGTTATGATGGTATTATCAGATATCATATTGCTCAGACTGAGTAAGGTCTGTTTCAAGAATCTGGGAGCATTTAAATTGGGTGCATAAATATTTAGAATTGAAATGTCTTCTTGTTGTATTTTTCCCTTGACCAATATAAAGTGACCATCTTTGTCTTTTTTGACTTAATTGCTTTAAATCCACATGTATCTGAAAATAAGATTGCAACTCCTCTTTTCTTCTGAATTCCATTTGCCTGAAAAATTGTCTTCCAACCCTTGACTCGGAGCTTTAATTTGTCTTTTGAAGCCAGGTGTGTTTCTTGCAGACAGCAAATGGATGGCTTGTGTTTTTTAATCCAGTCAGCCAATCTATGTCTCTTCAGTGGGGAATTCAAGCCATTAACATTTATTGAGATAATTGATAAGTGTGGTAGTATTCTATTCGTCTTATTTGGTGAGAGTCCATTGCTTAGTTTTGTCTTTTGCATCAGTGTGGAGGTTAGGTTCTGTCCTTTGATTTCTGAGTTCTTACTTTGCTGCTGATGCCTTGTGGTGGTCAGTGTGCAGAACAGGTTGAAGTATTTCCTGTAGAGCTGGTCTTGTTGTGGCGAATTTCCTCAATGTTTGTATATCCGTAAATGATTTGATTTCTCCGTCAATTTTGAAGCTTAGCTTAGCAGGGTACAGAATTCTGGGCTGAAAATTGTTCTGTTTAAGTAGATTAAAGGTAGATGACCATTGTCTTCTTGCTTGGAAAGTTTCATTAGAGAAGTCTGCGGTAACTCTGATGGATTTGCCCCTGTAGGTCAACTGGCGCTTACTCCTGGTAGCTTGCAGAATCTTTTCTTTTGTCTTGACTTTGGACAGGTTCATCACAATGTGTCTTGGAGAAGCTCGGTTAGAGTTGAGGCGACCCGGGGTCCGATATCCCTCTGAAAGTAGTGTGTCAGACTCTTTGGTGATATTTGGGAAATTTTCTTTTATAATATTCTCTAGTATGGCTTCCATTCCTCTGGGGCATTCTTCTTCCCCTTCTGGAATTCCTATAACTCATATGTTGGAACGCTTCATAAAGTCCCATAATTCTGACAGTGAACGTTCTGCTTTCTCTCTCTTCTTTTCTGCCTCTTTTACTGTCTGAGTTATCTCAAGAACTTTGTCTTCTACCTCTGAAATTCTTTCTTCTGCATGGTCTAACCTGTTGCTGATACTTTCCATTGCATCTTTAAGTTCCCTAATTGACTGTTTCAGTTCCTTCAGGTCTGCTATATCCTTTTTATATTCTTCATATCGTTCATCTCTTATTTGATTCTGTTTTTGGATTTCCTTTTGGTTATTTTCCACTTTATTAGCAATTTCCTTCATTGTTTCCATCATTTCTTTCATTGTTTTCAACATGTGTATTCTAAATTCCCTTTCTGTCATTCCTAACATTTCTATGCTGGTGGAATCATCTGCAGTAGCTACCTCATGGTCCCTTGGTGGGGTTGTTCTAGACTGGTTCTTCATGTTGCCTTGAGTTTTCTGCTGATTCTTCCTCATGAGTGATTTCTTTTATCTGTTTCCTTGCCCTAATTTTCCTTTCACTTCCTCTTGCTCTTTAAGTTCTTGTGCCTGTGGACTAAGGGTTACAGGACCAGAAAGGTGAGAAGGTTGAAGAGCAAAAAAAGGGGATGAAAGAAAGGAGGACCAAGTGATAAGAAAAAAAGAAAGATAGAGAAAGGAGAGGGGGTGGGTATAAGGAATATTGACAAAAAGAAGAAAGGCACAGAAAGAGGGAGACAGGGCAATATAGGTGTACAGTAGGGTACTTTGAAACAACCTTAAAAAAATCCCACCTTCTGGGGGTGCCCAGTTGGGTGGTTCCCTTGAGGTCAGCAGCTCTTTGCTAACCTGATCAGACACAGTACCCCACCTCCACCAAGTATAGAGGAAAGACAAAAATGCTATAAATCAAACCAAAAGAAGCAAACAGAAAACTTTACGGGGATAAAATTGGGTGAAAAACCAAATTATATCGGTAGAAACACTAGCAAAAATGAAGTTGAAGTTACTGAAAAAGGCAGCAATGGGAAATTATAATTAAACTAGGAAAATTGAGAAAGAAAAAGGGATGTGTGGAAAAGATTGAAATTAAAAAAACAAAAGAACATCAGCAACGTCAAAATAAAGAAACAAAAAAAACCAACCAAACAAAAAAAAAAAGAAAAAAATACAGAACCAAAAACAAAGCATTTTGTATATGTTATTGAATATTGTCTGGGCAACACGTGGTCTTCTGGGGTATGAGATGTTAGTCACAGTTCTGATACGACTGGAGGCTGCTAATTTCTCAAACCCCAGCAGGTAGACACCCTAAATCTCTCTTCAGCCTACTTAAAAGGCACTTTGAACTTGTAAACTTGCTGAGCAGAAGCTTTCCCAGCTTTCTCGCTAGCTGAAGTGGCTATCCACTTACTCAGTGTGCCAAAACCGGTCTCACTCTGCCCCTGAGGGTTAGGGCTGCAAGGCGGCTCAAACCCCACCCTTAGGCTACTCGATTGCTGGGTTACCATCTCCCACCCGTTTGTAGCTCTGCGACCCTGAGGGCGGAGCTTGCCGGGGCAGATAACTGACAATGGATCCGTGTGACCCACCGCCAAACACTATTAGCTCCGTCTGGCTCAGCGGCTCAGACTGGGGCCCTAGACAACGGCCAAAGTTCTCCGCACTCCCGCTCAGGCCCTCCCCAAGGCAGTTCAACTCAGTGCCAAGTCCAAGGACATCAAAATAGTTCACAGGTAAGGCCTTTCTGGTTTGCAGTCTCGCTGCTACTGAACTTACAGTTGTGGGCGGGTTTAGACGGATTGAACACACGCAACCACTTGCCGGTTTTCCACTGTTTTAGTCCTCCTCTTGGGGTCCAGAAGTCTCTCACTGACTCCCTGTATCTTCATAGGAGTGATGATAGGCAGTTCCCACCAGCCAGAGATGCCTGGAGTTCTATCTCCCCAGACTCACGGTGCCCAGATGCAAGGAAGCTGTTACTCGGCTGCCATCTTGCTCCGCCTCTCTACTCTAACTGTTCTTCCTGGCATTTTCTTAGTTATTGTGTTAAGACATTTATATTCTACATTTACTAAGTTTCACATGTACCCTTGTAAGATGCACCACAGGTGTAATCCCACCAATCACCCTCCCTCTTCCCGTCCTTCCCCCTCCCTCCCTTCCCTCTCCCCTTCCCCTAATTCTTAGGTTATAACTGGGTTATAGATTTCATATGAAAGCCATTAATTAGTTTCATAGTAGGGCTGAGTACATTGGGTACTTTTTCTTCCATTCTTGAGATACTTTACTAAGAAGAATATGTTCCATCTCCATCCATGTAAACATGAAAGCTGGAAAGTCTCCATCTTTCTTTAAGGCTGCATAATATTACATGGTGTACATATACCACAATTTATTAATCCATTCGTGGATCGATGGGCACTTGGGCTTTTTCCATGACTTAGCAATTATGAATTGGGCTACAATAAAGATTCTGGTACAAATATCTTTCTTATAATGTGATTTTTGGTCTTCCGGGTATATAGCTAGTAGAGGAATTATAGGATTGAATGGCAGATCTATTTTCAGATCTCTAAGTGTTCTCCAAACATCATTCCAAAAGAAATATATTAATTTGCTTTCCCACCAGCAGTGTAGAAGTGTTCCCTTTTCTCCACATCCACGCCAACATCTCTGGTCTTGGGATTTTGTGATATGGGCTAACCTTACTGGAGTTAGATGATATCTCGAAGTAGTTTTGATTTGCATTTCTCTCATGATTAAGGATGATGAGCATTTTTTCATATGTCTGTAGGCCGTGTGCCTGTCTTCTTCAGAGAAGTTTCTCTTCAAGTCCCTTGCCCAGCCTGCGATGGGATCACTTGTTCTTTTCTTGCTTATGTGTTTGTGTTCTCTGTGGATTCTGGTTATTAAACCTTTGTCGGAGACATAACCTGCAAATATTTTCTCCCATTCTGAGGGCTATTTGCTTGCTTTACTTACTGTGTTCTTGGCTGTGCAGAAGCTTTTTAGTTTGATCAGGTCTCAGTAGTTTATTTTTGAATCTGCTTCAATTGCCCAGGGGGTCCTCATCACGGCTCACAGCAAAATCAAAGTCTTGGACTTACATGATTCTCTTACCTCAGCCTCCTGAGTAGCTGGGAACAGAGGTGCCTGCCACAATGACGGATAGTTTTTGTTGCAGTTGCCACTACTGTTTTAGCAGGGCTGGGGTGGGTTCAAACCCGCCACCCTTGGTACATGGGGCCAGCGCCCTACCCACTAACCCACAGGTGCTGCCCTCCCTCCCTTCTTTATATCAGGTCTAAGGGAAGGGAAAACTTTCATCTGAAAATGCATCCACCAGTCAGCAGAAGGAAGGGATCCAATACATGCTGGGCACTGGCAAGTGCTTTCCGTTCACTGCACACATCCTGCCAGTTCTACATGACAGGCTTTCCCAAGCCCATTTTGTAGATAGCCAGCCTGAGGCTCATGAAGTTCAATAACATCCCACTGTTATCGCAGCTAGTAGTGATAGGGCTGGGGGTAGACTCCTGGTCTGACTTAGTTGCAAGCTCACACTGTTCCATTTCTCCCAGCCTGAGACTGACCTGGTCCCTTAAATCACTTTTCTTCTCAGTCCTGCAAAATTTAAGATAGGCAATCAAAAGGAAGGCTTTGTTATAATACACAGCCAGAGCAACAAAAGTATCTGAGTAAGTGGGAGGTTTGGATAACAAAAAAGAATTAACATTCTGATGACAGAAAAACCTAGATATGTTTGTGATGTCCTGTCTGATAACTTCAAGAAATCAGGGGCTTAGCTGGGACTGGTGGCTCACACATATAATCCTAGAACTCTGGGAGGCTGAGGTGGTAGGATCAGTTGAAGTCAGGAGTTTGAGACCTGCCTGAGCAAAAGTAAAAATCTATCTATATAAAAAAATAGAAAAATTCACCAGGCATGGCGGTACATGCCTCTAGGTCCAGCTACCCAGGAGGCTGAGGCAGGAGGATTGCTTGAGCCTGGGAATTTGAGGTTGCTATGAGCTAGCTTAAGGCCATGGCACTCTAGCCGAGGTAACTAAATGAGACGCTGTTTTTAAAAAAAGAAAAGAGGGGGAAAAAAAGAAGATCAGTGGCTCAAACAAATTATCTGATTCAGTTAACTCCAAAGTTCCAATTTAATGGTTAGTACATGTGGTGTTTATCCATTCTGTAAGTATTTCACTTAGGATAATCGGCTGTGGTTCCATCCAAATTCTTGCAAAAGCCATTAAGTAATTATTTTTCATGGCTGAGGAGTATTCCATGATACACATATGCCACATTTTGTTAATTCATTCATGAATGGATGGGCATTTGGGTTGAATCCACATCTTTGCAATTGTGAATTGTACTGCAATAACCATTCAAGTACAGTTGTCTTTTTTGTTGTCATTGTTGTTAGAGGGAGGTAGCTTTATTGTTTCAAGTTCTCTCTTTTTTTTTATAAATTATTTTTTATTAAGTCATAACTTTGTGCATTGATGCATTTATGAGGTTCAGGGTACTGCTTCAATATACAATGTGAAATATTTGCATTGAACTAAGTAAGACATCCATCGCAATTATACTCAATTCTTAATTGTTTTGAAATGGACCATTGCATCATGCACATTATGTGAGGTCTCCCCAAATACCCTCCATGCTCCCACATCCCCCCTCCCCTACCCAATCTCTCCTCTTCCCTTCTACTTTCTGCAGTAAAGTTATGTTTTGCCATTCATATGAGTGTGTAGTTAGTGATATATGGATTTCAAGTAGTATTGAATACATTGGATACTTTTTTTTCCATTCTTGGAATACTTTACTAAGAAAAATATGTTCCGAAGCTAGGGTGAGAGGTGTGTCTCTTCTGAGGCCCAGAGGCTCCGGTGTGTCTCTTCCTGGGCCCAGAGGCTCCAGTCCTACCTGTCAAGGAGAAATGCTGGGGGCCAAAAGGGCTGGTGTCTCCCTACCAGGCCTGGCAGCCCCAGAGGGCGCTTTCTCAGGCACTGGAGGGTGTAGCTGTGAATCAGAAGGATGCAGTTTGGGCCTTTCTGTGCCTTACGTTTTGGTGAGGAACGTGAGATACAACCCAGACCCACAGAAACAAAGAAGAGCATTTCACAGACAGGCATTTTACTTGGCAATAAAGAAAGAAAAACAAGGAGGCGGAGCAAGATGGCGGCTGAGTAACAGCTTCCTTGCATCTGGGCACCGTGAGTCTGGGGAGATAGGACTCCAGGCATCTCTGGCTGGTGGGATCTGCCTATCATCACCCCTGCGAGGATACAGGGAGTCAGTGAGAGACTTCTGGACCCCAAGAGGAGGACTAAAACAGTGGAAAAACGGCAAGTGGTCGCGTGTGTTCAATCCGTCTAAACCCGCCCGCAACTGTAAGTTCAGTAGCAGCGAGACTGCAAACCAGAAAGACCTTACCTGTGAACTGTTTTGGTGTCTTTGGACTTGGCACTCAGTTGAATTGCCTTGGGGAGAGCCTGAGCAGGAGTGCAGAGAACTTTGGCCATTGTCCAGGGCCCCAGTCTGAGCCGCTGAGCCAGACGGAGGTAATAGTGTTTGGCTCTGGGTCACAGGCAGACATTGTGAGCGATCTGCCCCGGCAAGCTCCGCCCTCAGGATCGCAGAGCTAGAATTGGATGGGAGCTGGTAACCCAGCGACCAAGTAGCCTAAGGGTGGGGTCTGAGCCGCCTTGCAGCCCTAACCCTCAGGGGCAGAGTGAGACCAGTTTTGGCACAGTGGGAAAGTGGATAGCCACTTCAGCAGTGATTCCAGCTACAAGCACTTTCCTGGGAAAGCTTTAGCTCAGCAAGTGAACAAGTTCAAAGTGCCATTTAAGTGGGCTGAAGAGAGATTTAGGGTGTCTACCTGCCGGGGTTTGAGAAATCAGCAGCCTCCAGTCGTATCAGAACTGTGAGTAACATGTCATACCCCAGAAGACTATGTGTTGCCCAGACAATATTCAATAACATATACATACTGCTTTGTGTTTGGTTGTGTTTTTTTTTTTTGTTTATTTTGATGTTGTGGATTGTTGTTTTGTTTTTTAAGTTCAACCTTTTCCATACAGATCCTTTTTCTTTCTCAATTTTTCTAGTTTAATTATAATTTCCCATTGCTGCCTTTTTCAATAATTAGAACTTCATTTTTGCTAGTGTTTCTACCACTATTATTTGGTTTTCCACCCAATTTTATCCTGTAAAGTTTTCTGTTTGCTTGTTTTAGTTTGATTTATAGCATTTTTGTCTTTCCTCTATACTTAGTGGAGGTGGGGTACTGTGTCTGATCAGGTCAGCAAAGAGCTGCTGACCTCAAGGGAACCACCCAACTGGGCACCCCCAGAAGGTGGGGTTTTTTAAGGTTGTGTCAAAGTACCCTACAGTACACATATATTGCTCTGTCTCCCTCTTTCTGTGCCTCTCTTCTTTTTGTAAATATTCCTTTTACCCACCCCCTCTCCTTTCTCTATTTTTCTTTGTTTATATTGTCACTTGGTCCTCCTTTCTTTCATCCCTTTTTGCTCTTCAACCTTCTCACCCTTCTGGCCCTGTAACCCTTAGTCCACAGGCACGAGAACTTGAAGAGCAAGAGGAAGTGAAAAGAAAATTAGGGCAAGGAAACAGATAAAAGAAATCACTCATGAGGAAGAATCAGCAGAAAACTCCAGGCAACATGAAGAACCAGTCCAGAACAATCCCGCCAAGGGACCATGAGGTAGCTACTGCAGATGATTCCACCTGTAAAGAAATGTTAGGAATGAGAGAAAGGGAATTTAGAATGCACATGTTGAAAACAATGAAAGAAATGATGGAAACAATGAAGGAAACTGCTAATAAAGTGTAAAATAACCAAAAGGAAATCCAAAAACAGAATCAAATAAGACATGAATGATATGAAGAATATAAAAAGGATATAGCAGAGCTGAAGGAACTGAAACAGTCAATTAGGGAACTTAAAGATGCAATGGAAAGTATCAGCAACAGGTTAGACCATGCAGAAGAAAGAATTTCAGAGGTAGAAGACAAAGTTCTTGAGATAACTCAAATAATAAAAGAGGCAGAAAAGAAGAGAGAGAAAGCAGAACGGTCACTGCCAGAATTATGGGAATTTATGAAGCGTTCCAACATATGAGTTATAGGAATTCCAGAAGGGGAAGAAGAATGCCCCAGAGGAATGGAAGCCATACTAGAGAATATTATAAAAGAAAATTTCCCAAACATCACCAAAAATTCTGACACACTGCTTTCAGAGGGCTATCGGACCCCAGGTCGCCTCAACTCTAACCGAGCTTCTCCAAGACACATTGTGATGAACCTGTCCAAAGTCAAGACAAAAGAAAAGATTCTGCAAGCTGCCAGGAGTAAGCGCCAGTTGACCTACAGGGGCAAATCCATCAGAGTGACTGCAGACTTATCTATTGAAACTTTCCAAGCAAGAAGACAATGGTCATCTACCTTTAATCTACTTAAACAGAAAATTCCAGCCCAGAATTCTGAACCCTGCTAAGCTAAGCTTAAAAATTGACGGAGAAATCAAATCATTTATGGATATACAAACATTGAGGAAATTCGCCACAACAAGACCAGCTCTACAGGAAATACTTCAACCTGTTCTGCACACTGACCACCACAATGGATCAGCAGCAAAGTAAGAACTCAGAAATTAAAGGACAGAACCTAACCTCCACACTGATGCAAAAGATAAAACTAAGCAATGGACTCTCACCAAATAAGACCAATAGAATACTACCACACTGATCAATTATCTCAATAAATGTTAATGGCTTGAATTCCCCACTGAAGAGACATAGATTGGTTGACTGGATTAAAAAACACAAGCCATCCATTTGCTGTCTGCAAGAAACACACCTGGCGTCAAAAGACAAATTAAAGCTCCGAGTCAAGGGTTGGAAGACAATTTTTCAGGCAAATGGAATTCAGAAGAAAAGAGGAGTTGCAATCTTATTTTCAGATACATGTGGATTTAAAGCAACTAAAGTCAAAAAAGACAAAGATGGTCACTTTATATTGGTCAAGGGAAAAATACAACAAGAAGACATTTCAATTCTAAATATTTATGCACCCAATTTAAATGCTCCCAGATTCTTGAAACAGACCATACTCAGTCTGAGCAATATGACATCTGATAATACCATCATAACAGGGGACTTTAACACTCCTCTTACAGAGCTGGACAGATCCTCTAAACAGAATTAAACAAAGATATAAGAGATTTAAATGAGACCCTAGAACAACTGTGCTTGATAGACACATATAGAGAACGCCATCCCAAGGATAAAGAATATACATTCTTCTCATGACCCCATGGAACATTCTCCAAAATTGATCATATCCTGGCACACAAAACAAATATCAACAGAATTGAAATTTTACCTTGTATCTTCTCAGAGCATAAAGCAGTAAAGGTGGAACTCAACTCTAACAAAAATCCTCGACCCCACCCAAAGGCATGGAAATTAAACCATCTTCTGTTGAATAACAGATGGGTGCAGGAAGAATTAAAACAGGAAATCATTAACTTCCTTGAGAATAACAACAATGAAGACACAAGCTACCAAAACCTGTGGGATACTGCAAAAACAGTTTTGAGAGGAAAATTCATCGCTTTAGATGCCTACATTCGAAAAACAGAAAGAGAGCACATCAACAATCTCACAAGAGATCTTATGGAATTGGAAAAATAAGAACAATCTAAGCCTAAACTCAGTAGAAGAAAAGAAATATCCAAAATCAAATCAGACATCAATGAAATTGAAAACAAAAGAATCATTCACAAAATTAATGAAACAAGGAGTTGATTTTTTGAAAAAATAAATGAAATAGATAAACCATTGGCCAGACTAACGAGGAATAGAAAAGTAAAATCTCTAGTAACCTCAATCAGAAACGATAAAGGGGAAATAACAACTGATCCCACAGAGATACAAGAGATCATCTCTGAATACTACCAGAAACTCTACACCCAGAAATTTGACAATGTGAAGGACATGGATCAATATTTGGAATCACATCCTCTCCCTAGACTCAGCCAGGAAGAAATAGAGCTCCTGAACAGACCAATTTCAAACACCGAGATCAAAGAAACAATAAAACATCTTCCAACCAAAAAATGCCCTGGTCCAGATGGCTTCACTCCAGAATTCTATCAAACCTTCAAGGAAGAGCTTATTCCTGTACTGCAGAAATTATTCCAAAAAATTGAGGAAGAAGGAATCTTCCCCAACACATTCTATGAGGCAAATATCACCCTGATACCAAAACCAGGAAAAGACCCAAACAAAAAGGAGAATTTCAGACCAATCTCACTCATGAATATAGATGCAAAAATTCTCAACAAAATCCTAGCCAATAGATTACAGCTTATCATCAAAAAAGGCATTCATCATGATCAAGTAGGCTTCATCCCAGGGATGCAAGGCTGGTTTAACATACGCAAGTCCATAAACGTTATCCACCATATTAACAGAGGCAAAAATAAAAATCACATGATCCTCTCAATAGATGCAGAAAAAGCATTTGATAAAATCCAGCATCCTTTTCTAATTGGAACACTGAAGAATATAGGCATAGGTGGCACATTTCTAAAATTGATTGAAGCTATCTATGACAAACCCACAGCCAATATTTTACTGAATGGAGTAAAACTCAAAGCTTTTCCTCTTAGAACTGGAACCAGACAAGGTTGTCCTCTGTCACATTTACTATTCAACGTAGTGCTGGAAGTTCTAGCCAATACAATGAGGCAAGACAAGGAAATAAAGGGAATCCAAATGGGAGCAGAGGAGGTCAAACTCTCCCTCTTTGCTGATGACATGATCTTATACTTAGAGAACCCGAAAGACTCAACCACAAGACTCCTAGAAGTCATCAAAAAATACAGTAATGTTTCAGGATATAAAATCAATGTCCACAAGTCAGTAGCCTTTGTATACACCAATAACAGTCAAGATGAGAAGCTAATTAAGGACACAACTCCCTTCACCATAGTCTCCAAGAAAATGAAATACCTAGGACTATACCTAATGAAGGAGGTGAAGGACCTCTATAAAGAAAACTATGAAATCCTCAGAAAGGAAATAGCAGAGGATATTCTTCTGAACAAATGGAAGAACATACCATGCTCATGGATGGGAAGAATCAACATTGTTAAAATGTCTATACTTCCCAAAGCAATCTACCTATTCAATGCCATTCCTATCAAAATACCAACATTGTACTTTCAAGATTTGGAAAAAATGATTCTGCGTTTTGTATGGAACCGGAAAAAACCCGGTATAGCTAAGGCAGTTCTTAGTAACAAAAATAAAGCTGGGGGCATCAGCATACCAGATTTTAGTCTGTTCTACAAAGCCATAGTGGTCAAGACAGCATGGTACTGGCACAAAAACAGAGACATAGACACTTGGAATCGAATTGAAAACCAAGAAATGAAACTAACGTCTTACAACCACCTAATCTTCGATAAATCAAAAAAGAACATACCTTGGGGGAAAGACTCCCTATTCAATAAATGGTGTTGGGAGAACTGGATGTCTACATGTAAAAGACTGAAACTGGACCCACACCTTTCCCCACTCACAAAAATTGATTCAAGATGGATAAAGGACTTAAATTTAAGGCATGAAACAATAAAAATCCTCCAAGAAAGCATAGGAAAAACTCTGGAAGATATTGGCCTGGGGAAAGACTTTATGAAGAAGACTGCCGTGGCAATTGCAACAACAAGAAAAATAAACAAATCGGACTTCATTAAACTGAAAAGCTTCTGTACAGCTAAGGAGACAATAACCAAAGCAAAGAGACAACCTACACAATGGGAAAGGATATTTGCATATTTTCAATAAGACAAAAGCTTGATAACTAGGATCTATAGAGAACTCAAATTAATCCACATGAAAAAAGCCAACAATCCCATGTATCAATGGGCAAGAGACATGAATAGAACTTTCTCTAAAGATGACAGACGAATGGCTAACAAACACATGAAAAAATGTTCATCATCTCTATATATTAGAGAAATGCAAATCAAAACAACCCTGAGATATCATCTAACCCCAGTGTGAATGGCCCACATCACAAAATCTCAAAACTGCAGATGCTGGCGTGGATGTGGAGAGAAGGGAACACTTTTACACTGCTGGTGGGACTGCAAACTAGTACAACCTTTCTGGAAGGAAGTATGGAGAAACCTCAAAGCACTCAAGCTAGACCTCCCATTCGATCCTGCAATCCCATTACTGGGCATCTACCCAGAAGGAAAGAAATCCTTTTATCATAAGGACACTTGTACTAGACTTTTTATTGCAGCTCAATTGACAATCGCCAAAATGTGGAAAGAGCCTAAATGCCCACCAACCCAGGAATGGATTAACAAGCTGTGGTATATGTATACCATGGAATACTATTCAGCCATTAAAAAAAATGGAGACTTTACATCCTTTGTACTAACCTGGATGGAAGTGGAAGACATTATTCTTAGTAAAACATCACAAGAATGGAGAAGCATGAATCCTATGTACTCAGTTTTGATATGAGGACAATTAATGACAATTAAGGTTATGGGGGGGGAAGCAGAAAGTGGGACGGAGGGAGGGGAGTGGGGCCTTGGTGTGCGTCACACGTTATGGGGGCAAGACATGATTGCAAGAGGGACTTTACCTAACAATTACAATCAGTGTAACTGGCTTATTGTACCCTCAATGGATCCCCAACAATAAGAAAAAAATAAGTAAATAAATATAGAAAAAAAGAAAAAAAAGAAAGAAAAACAAGTAAGACAAGGTCCCTGACCTAAAACAACCCATTATGTGGTCATTACTGGTTCTCTTACATTTGAGCTCTCTGAACTTGCATTAAAAATATGCTTGCAATCATAAAAAAAAAAAAAAGAAATATATGTTCCAGCTCCATCCAGGTAAACATAAAAGATGTGAAGTCTCCATCTTTTTAAAGCTGCATAGTACTCCATGGTGTACATATACCACAATTTGTTAATCTATTCATGGATCTATGGGCACTTCGGCTGTATCCATGTCTTGGAGATTATGAATTGTGCTTCAGTAAAAATTCTGGTGCAAATGTCTGTATTGCAAAATAATTTTTGATCTTCTGGGTATATACCTAGTAGAGGAATTGCAGGATCGAAGGGTAGGTGTACTTTTCATTCCTTGAGTGTTCTCCAAACTTCTTTCCAAAAAAGTCGCATTAGATGGAATTCCCACCAGCAGTGTAGAAGCATTCCCTTCTGTCCACATCCACACCAACATCTGTAGTTTTTGGATTTTGTGTTGTGGGCTAATCTTACTGGACTTAGATGATATCTCAAAGTGGTTTTGATTTGCATTTCTCTGATGATTAAGGATGAGCATTTTTTTCATGTGTTTGTAGGCCATGCACCGGTCTTCATCAGAGAAGTTTCTGTTCAAGTCTTTTGCCCAGATAGAAATGGGGTTATTTATTCTTTTCTTATTGATTAGATTGAGTTCTCTGTAGATTCTAGTTATCAGACCTTGGTCAGAAGCATAACATGCAAAAATCTTCTCCCATTCTGAAGGTTGTCTGTTTGATTTACTTACTCTGCTCTTGGCTATGCAAAAGTTTTTAGTTTGATCAGATCCCACTTTCCCTCCATAAAAAAGCTGGCCCTACTAAGTCCCCCCCCCAGGTCCTGGTAGAGCTGTCCCACAGAATTTTGTCTGGAAAGACACAAGGGAAAAGAGGAACCTTGGACTTAAGAGAGTAGTCTCCATTGTGTGGATAAAGGATATCTAGGCCCTAACTAGGGTACATTCAAGGGCCCTAAATGACAAATGAGGAAATCTCTAACATCCCCCTCAGTAGGGATGTTAACACAAAAGAACAGAACCCCTGCGCTCAGTTCTATGAGGTTCCTGACAAGGATAAGCCCTGATGTTCCCACTTAGACATTCAGGAAGGTGTGGGTTTTGTTTGAGGTCAAGGACCCTAAATGACAAACGCGGGGATTGCTAAAATCCCCCTCAGTAGGGATGTTAACACAAAACAACAGAACCCCTGTGCTCAGTTCTAGGAGGTTCCTGACAGGGGTAGGCCCTGGTGTTCCCACTTAGACATTCAGGAAGGTGTGGGTTTTGTTTGGAGTCTGGTGGACTTGGGTTACTGGGGTAGGAGTCCCAGGCTCTGCTAGATTTCATATGGAGAGCCTGAGTGAAGACCTAGGGCCATGGATTCCACATTGATGACGTACCCTAGTGTCCCCGCCCCCTCTTCTGTCGCCCCCACCCGCACCCTCCCCCCGCACGCACGTCAGGCAGCCATGACCGGATGTTGTTACACCTCACTTCCGTTGGTAGGGTGAGAACCCTGGTCATTTGTGATGCGGTGTGGAAGCGGCGGATGGTGAATTCGCAGGCCTGGTGTGGAGGGAAGGTGAGGATCTCAAGTGTGGGCTGAAGGGCCCACACCTTACCCATAGCAAAGGAGGCACCACTAAGTCCTGCCACTTTGGTGGGTCTTGGGAGACCCCAGTAAAGGTGCTTTCCAGAGTTCTGCCTGTGGGCAGCTGGGCAGGGAAGGCGGGGTTGGGGGGGTGGCGACCACTTAGGTTAGTGGGAAAGTATCCACTCCTACCAGGAGTTAAGATCAGAGACCTGAGTGAGAACTAGGGGAAATGTCAACTGTAAAAAGCAGAGTCCCATAAATTCTTACCCTTCTCTCAGCCCCGGAAAGCCCCAGAATAACTGTACCATTCAGATGCTCCCTTTCTGTCTGTAAAGTGACAGAAAGGTTGTACTGATCCAGTGCCCCAATTCTACAGAAGTAGGAAACCCAGAGCCTTACAGGAGTCAAGAAGAAGAACACTCATCTCCCCTCACCCCAAAAAAGAGACAATAGAAAGTCCCTCCCCTACTTGCAGCCCTTAGGAGCCAGGTATCAAATTTAGTGTAGCACAAGGAAGAGGGTCCAGGTCTTGTTCATAGTTGATATGATGGTCCTAAAGGTGAAGTGAAAGGATCCTCCCTACGGAGAGCAGAAGGGGATCCACAAGGACGAGACCTGTTGCCACTGCTGTCAGTCTGCACGTACCAGGCAAGGCTGATAGGCTACAGCCCGAGGCACACTTTAATTACCTCCACAGGATTCTCACAGGACAAAATGATCAGAACACAAGGCGCCTGGGTTTCTTGAGCAGTGCGCTCATGGAAACCCACAGAGGCAACCTTTTTAAAGCCCAGAGGGTATCTTCCTGCGGAAGGTGTTCTTACCCTCTCATCTTCTTTTCTCCAGGTGCCTGCCTCACCTGTTGTACAGGCCACATTCCCGGCTGCTCTCCCTGAGAACAGTCACCATGCCTCAACGTCAGAAAACTAAGCTCCGTACCTATAAGAAAGGCTACCAAGCCCAAGGTGAGACCCAGGGCCCATGGGGTGTTCAGGCCACTGAAACCAAGATGAAAATGTTCCCCTCCTTACCCTTTTCTTATTTGGGGGTTGTTACCCAGAGAAAATCTGTGGCTAGGTCACACTGCTCTCTCCAGAGATCTCAGGAGACCGATCCACCTCTTTTTCTGCAGGTGTTGGTCGCACAAGATCACGCAAAGGAGCCAACAGCAAAGCTGAGAAGAAGCAAAGATCCTCTGAGGCCACAGCCTCTGCTGCAAAGTCTCAAAAAGACCCCCTTAGAAACATAACCAGTGTGCTGGTACATTTCCTGATGCATATGCACAAAATGAAAAAGCCTGTTACCAAGGCGGAAATGCTGAAGCTTATGAAAAAGAAGTATAAGGGTCACTTCCCTGAGATACTGAAAAGGGCCACTTTCACTATAGAGATAGTATTTGGTGTTGATTTAAAGGAAGTTGATTCTGCCAAGGAATCCTATGTCCTTGTCAGCAAAATGGACCTCCCTAACAATGGGACGGTCACTCGTGGTAAGGGGTATCCCAAAACTGGTCTCCTGATGAATCTCCTGGGCCTGATCTTCTTGAAGGGCAACCGTGCCACTGAGGAGGACATTTGGGAATTCCTAAATAAGATGAGGGTATTTGCTGGTCAGAAACACTTCATATTTGGGGAGCCAAAGAAGCTCATCACCCAACTGGTGAAGCTTAAATACTTAGAGTGCCGGCAGATCCCCAACAGTGATCCTGCACGCTATGAATTCCTCTGGGGACCCAGAGCCCTTGCAGAAACCAGTAAAATGAGAGTCTTAGAGTATTGGGCCATGGTCAATCACAGAGACCCCAGAACTTTCCATTCCTGGTATGAAGAAGCTTTAAGAGATGAGGAAGAGAGAATCCAAAATGCAGTTAGATCCTCAGTGATAGCAGAAATAACAGAGCCAGAGAATGTTTCAGAATCTGACCTAGTAGAACTTCCCACATTTAGTGAAGCTGAGTTCCAGCAGTTAATGTTTGAAGAGGACAGTCAGTGGGAGTAGAAGGCTGGATGTGAAATATCTTTGTATTCCTGTCCTCTGAGCGTAGTTTTAAGATGTATCTGTATTGGGAAAATATTTTTCAAAGATTGCTTTTGTTTTACATTGTGATCTTAGTTCATGAATGATATTGATCACATCTCTTGTTTATCTGGTTTAAAAACGCACATTTTGCTATTCTGTAACACAACTTGAGAAAACTTCCATCTTTTACTTGTCTGGCGTGAGATAATTTGGGATTGGAATAATTTCCTTGAAAATGTTAAAAAAAATTCACCGGTCAACATGTATGCAATCAATAAACAAGAGAAAAAGAGTAAGGTGGTCAATGTTTGGTTTTCTAAATGCTTTTACTCGTCTTTGATAAAACTAAAAAACAACTGTATGTGTCTCTTTATTCAAGAATTAAAATTGAATCATAACAAATTAGAACCCCTGCTCACAGTCTCCCAATATTAGTTGAACATCTGCTCTTGAATGGCTCCATTCTAGTACTGAGAGGACTAAAAAAAGACCTAGCAACTGACCATAAAATTGTAAGGTTGAGAAGCACCTCTGTATGAGAAAAATGATAGTAAACACTCTTAAGGCCAAAAGGATAAGTGAAAAGGGATAAAAGGGGAGGGAAGCAGATTCAGATGAGAGTAGTCGCGTGTGCGTTGCCGTGTTGGGCCTTGGGAAACTCCAAGTCCCTCAGTGGGAGGTAATTTTAAGTGGGGCTGCTTGCAGGGCTGGAGGAAGCTGTAGGAGTGATGGGAAGGAGTCAGACCCTGAGATGGTGCCTCTCAGAGTGGAGAGACAAAGCCTGGAATGAGAAACAGTTCTTAACAGTTACTTTGGGATCATAGAGAAACTGGAGAGAATCTCCACCTGGGGCAGGGATGGAAGGTGTCCAGTGCTCTTGTCCCAGCCCAGGTGAGCACACAGTGCCCAACCTAGATAATCTATGCCCATCATTTCCAGTGGGATTCTAAAAGATAAGCGTGATATTCCCTTGAGGTGGGATGCCCAGAAGCCACTGTGCTGGCAAGCTTTGCCCTGGCCTCTGAGATCCAGAGCCCAGCCTGCTTTATTAAAAGGATAGTCAATTAGTTGATCTTTTGTGTAATTTGGCAACTCTCAGCAAGATGTAGATGTTTGGATGGCGCTTACATAAATGGAAGCAGATGTGGTTTAGGTGGAAGACAGCTGAGAGAGTGGTAAGTTTTTTTGGTTCTTGAGACACATTTTAGAGGCTTTTGTTATGTTGAGCAAGAAAGCGCACCTCATGCTGACCTTGAATGATTTATCATGTAATGAGAAAATATTAGTTATCCTTGATTAGTAGCACTTTGTCCGATAGGATGTTCTTTGTTCTGGAGTATGGCAAAATCTCTGACATCTCCTGGATTGGAACATATTATAAATCTCAGGGTAGTGGACTGTGATGTCAGGTGATGAATTAATTATAAGAACTAGAATTTTTAAGTCTTATTTTGGGCACTTTATGTACATAATGTACATCCCACCAGTCCTTCAAGACAGAGCTTATCAATCCCACTACACAGATGAGAAGGCAGAGGTGCACAGAGTTTGGCAACTTGCCAATTTCACTTGGTTGGTAATTAATGGAACTGAGCCAAGACCACTGGTCTGAATTAGCATAAAGCCCACAACTGTTCCGTGCATCCCAGCATGAGGCTGACTGTGTCCCTTAATTCACTTTTCTTCTCACCACTCCCAAATGTATCTCGTGATAAAATAGAAGAACTCTGTGCCCAATTTACTGGATGAGAATACATAACAAGAGCAATGAAAATACCAAAATGACTAAGAGGTATGAATTAAGAAAAGAAAGAGATAATACTTGGTGAAAATACAATTGCATATGCAAAATCAGGTGACCTCAGGAAAACATGTGCTCACATTCTATCGTCCTAGACAGCCCTTTTGTCAAGTGTTTTAGAAGATAAATACATATAAGAGCCTAAATCTGGGTAGCAATAAAGAAGGAATAGATCAATGTGTTTTTTTCTCTGACAGTACAGCATATGTCTTGGGGCCTCTGCCTTGTATGTTAGCTTCCCTATTTTACATGACTCCTGGGACAGGGACGTCTTCTTTTCAAGATTTGTCATAGGGTAACTGGTCAAGAGTTATTAGGGATGTAGCATTTCCAAGGAAGTCTATAATGAAAGGACACGAGTCAAGGTAAAAACCCCACGTAGGAGGACTGGGGAGAGCAGCATGTCAGGCAACGTTGGCAGCCTGAGCATCTCTTCACTTATTCTTCAAACCTCTCAGGGACTCGTGAGTCCTGTCTCTGAACAAGGAAGGAGGGAAATACCTACCCAGTGCAGTGTGATCCATTGACGTCTGACCCCGCTGTCAGCCCACAAAGTTTCCAAACAGTCTTGACAGGATGTGGCTGTTTTCCACTACGGAGGTTTCAAGGATGTGAAAATCTTGGTCTGAGGCTAGCTGAGCCAGATCCATAGAGGGAAGATTTCCAAGATGTTCCAGGACTAAAGTGAGTACATTGAAGAGTGCAGGAACCACGAAACCCTTATCAGTGGGGACCCCACAGAATCCTCAGTATAGTCAGCCCTGAGAGATTCAGACAGAATTGTCAGGCAGAGGCACCTTCATATCCTCAGGACTAACAGAGAAGTGAGGGTCTTGGTGTGAGGGGACAGTCCGCTTGGCAGAGGAAGGACTCTCAGGCCTTCCTATGAGTCCGATTTAGGATGCTAAGTTAGGCCCCTTAGTAGGACAATGCACTATACGGCCTCAACTTGTCTGCCACAGCTGTCACTCTTGGGAGACCATGGTTAGTTGTTGTCAAACCAAACCACCCTCGCTTCCTCCTATTGGGTCTCAGGGGGTACAGGTCTTTTATGAGGAGAGGTCCTCAATTCAAGAAAGTGATTCCCAGGCTCTGCCAGGAGCCAAATCAAGGAAACTGAGTGACAACTGAGGGGACCACCCACCCATAAGTAGACAAGACAACAAAGAGCCCAGCCCCTTGCACTCAACCCTTAAATTGCTGGGGCAAGGTGCCAGGCTGACGCTTCCCTGTCACTTTCTTTTAATGGTCTTTATTGTTTAGAGCAGTTTTAAGTTTACAGGAAAATTAAGCAGAAAGTACAGAGAGTTCCCATATACGCCCTGTCCTCCCACACACACAGCCGCCTTCATATCAGTGTCCCACACCAGACTATTTCATTTGTTTCATTTGAACAGATACATCATTATCATTCAAAGTCCAGAGATCACATGAGGATTCATTCTTAGTGTGGCACATTCTGTGGGTTCTGACAAATGTATAGTGGCACCTATCCACCACTATGGAATCACATTGAATTGTCTCACTGCCTCAAAAATCTTCTATGACCCATCTATTCATCACTCACTCCCCCAACCCATGGCAACCACTGACCTTATGACTATTTCCATAGTTTTGCCTTTTCCAGAATGTCATATAGACGGACTTATGCAATATGTAGCCTTTTCAAAATGGCTCCTCCATGCCTTTTCATGGCTTAATAGCTCATTTCTTTCTGGCACTGAATAATAGTTTAATGTCTAGATGGACCACAGTTTATTTACCCACTCACCTTCTGAGGACATCCAGTGGCTTCTCACTTTTGACAATTATGAATAAAGCCGTTATAAATATTTGTGCACAAGGTTTTGTCTGGAAATAAATTTTCAGCTCATCTGGGTTAACGCCAAAGATCACAACTGCTGGATCACATGGTAAGAGTATGAATAATTGTGAAAGAACTTACAAACTGTGTTCCAATGTGCCCGTACCATTGTGCATGTCCCCTGCAAATAATGGTAGTTCCTGTTGCTCCACATCTGCACCAGCATCGGGTGTTGTTAGTGTTTTGGATTTTAGTCATTCTCATACGTGGAGTGTGGGCTGTGAAGTGGCAGGGCCCCACAGCCTGGGGAACATTCAGGGAATGACCTCCAACTGTTTCTCCTATCCCCAAAACAACCATATTCCTTTTTTTTCATTGTTACATATTATAGTTTACTGTTATATACATATATTGTTATATAATAGGTATGGGCAGTATACCTATTGTCATTGACGGCTTTCAATTTGCTTATATGTCTAATCACTTTTAAGTGTGTTTCTCTTTTTTTTCATGTGGGAAGTTTTTTATTTTATTTATTTATTTATGTTTCATCACACTGGGTAACATGGTCTTCCTGGTATTTTGTTAGTTATTGTGTTAAGACATTTATATTCTACATTTACTAAGTTTCACATGTACCCTTGTAAGATGCACCGCAGGTGTAATCCCACCCATCACCCTCCCTCCACCCATCCTACCCCTCCTTCCCTTCCCTTTTCCCTTTCCCCATATTCTTAGGTTATAACTGGGTTATAGCTTTCATATGAAAGCCTTTAATTAGTTTCATAGTAGGGCTGAGTACATTAGATACTTTTTCTTCCACTCTTGAGATACTTTACTAAGAAGAATATGTTCCAGCTCCATCCATGTAAACATGAAAGAGGTAAAGTCTCCATCTTTCTTTAAGGCTGCATAATATTCCATAGTGTACATATACCACAATTTATTACTCCATTCGTGGATTGATTGGCACTTGGACTTTTTCAATGACTTAGCAATTGTGGATTGGGCTGCAATAAACATTCTGGTACAAATATCTTTTTTATAATGTGATTTTTGCTCTTCTGGGTTTATACCTAGTAGGGGAATTATAGGATTGAATGGCAGATCTATTTTTAGATCTCCAAGTGTTCTCCAAACATCTTTCCAAAAGGAATGTAGTAATTTGCATTCCCACCAGCAATGTAGAAGTGTTCCCTTTTCTCCACATCCACGCCAACATCTCTGGTCTTGGGATATTGTGATACAGGCTAATCATACTGGACTTAGATGATATCTCACAGTAGTTTTGATTTGCATTTCTTTGATGATTAGGGATGATGAGCATTTTTTCATATGTCTGTAGGCCGTGCGTCTGTCTTCTTCAGAGAAGAAGTTTCTCTTCAAGTCCCTTGCCCAGCCTGCGATGGGATCACTTGTTCTTTTCTTGCTTATATGTTTGTGTTCTCTGTGGATTCTGGTTATTAAACCTTTGTCGAAGACATAACCTGCAAACATCTTCTCACATTCTGAGGGCTGTCTTCTTGCTTTACTTACAGTGTTCTTGGCCGTGCAGAAGCTTTTTAGTTTGATCAGTTCCCAGTAGTGTATTTTTGAAGCTGCTTCAATTGCCCAGGGGGTTCTTCCTCATAAAATACTCGCCCAGACCGATTTCTTCAAGAGTTTTCCCTGCACTCTCTTCTAGTATTTTTATAGTTTCATGTCTTAAGTTTAAATCTTTAATCCAGTGAGAGTCTATCTTAGTTAATGGTGAAAGGTGTGGGTCCAGTTTCAGTCTTCTACAGGTCACCAGCCAGTTCACCCAGCACTATTTGTTAAATAGGGAATCTTTCCCCACACTGAATCTTTTTAATTGGCTTGTCAAAGATCAAATAACGGTATGTAGTTGGGTTCTTCTCTTGGTTCTCTATTCTGATCCACACATCTACCTCTCTGTTTTTGTGCCAGTACCATGCAGTTTTGATTAGTATCGATTTATGGTATAGTCTGAGGTCTGGTAGCATGATTCCTCCTGCTTTGTTTTTATTTCTGAGTAATGTCTTGGCTATTCGAGGTTTTTTCTGATTCCATATAAAACGAAGTATTGTTTTTTCAAGATCTTTAAAGTATGACAGTGGAGCTTAAATAGGGATTGCATTGAAATTATATATTGCTTTGGGTAGTATGGACATTTTAACAATGTTGATTCTTCCCAGCCATGAGAGTGGTATGTTTTTCCATTTGTTAACATTTTCAGCTATTTCTTTTCTTAGAGTTTCATAGTTCCCTTTATAGAGATCTTTCACGTCCTTTCTTAGATAAACTCCCAAATATTTCATCTTCTTTGGCACTACTGTGAATGGAATAGAATCCTTAACTCTTTTTTCAGCTTGACTATTATTGGTATACATAAAGGCTACCGATTTATGAATGTTAATTTTGTAACCTGAGACACTGCTTTATTCCTTGATCACTTCTAAGCGTTTTGTAGTAGAATCCCTGGTGATTTCCAGATATACAAGCATATCATCTGTGAAGAGCGAAAGTTTGATCTCTTCTGACCCTATATGGATACCCTTGATTGCCTTTTCTTCCCTAATTGCGATGGCTAAAACTTCCATTACATTGTTAAAGAGCAGTGGAGACAATGGGCAGCCTTATCTGGTTTCTGATCTGAGTGGAAATGATTTCAATTTAACTCCATTGAATACGATCTTGGCTGTGGGTTTGATGTAGATGGCCTCTATCAGTTTAAGAAATGTCCCTTCTATACCAATTTTCTTAAGCTTTCTGATCAAGAAGGATGCTGGATATTATCAAAAGCTTTTTCTGCATCAACTGAGATAATCATATGGTCTTTATTTTTAATTTGTTTATGTGCTGAATTATGCTTATAGATTTAGGTATATTGAACAAGCCTTGAGACCCTGGGATAAAAGTGATTTGGTCATGATGTATAATTTGTTTGACGTGTTGCTGGATTCTGTTTGTTAGGATCTTGTTGAATATTTTTGCATCTATATTCATTAGTGATATTGGTCTATAATTTTCTATTCTTGTTGGGTCTTTTCCTGGTTTGGGGATCAGGGTGATGTTTGCTTCATAGAACGTGTTGGGTAGTCTTCTTTCTTTTTGTATATTTTGGAACAGGTTGAGTAATATAGGTACTAGTTCCTCTTTAAAGGTTTGGTAGAATTCTGACATGAAGCCATCTGGTCCAAGGCTTTTCTTTTTAGGGAGATTTTGTATGGTTGATGCTATTTCAGAACTTGATATAGGCCTGTTCAACATTTCCACTTGATTCTGGCTAAGTCTTGGAAGGTGATGTGCTTCCAAGTATTGGTCAATTTCCTTCAGATTTTCATATTTCTGAGAATAAAGTTTCTTGTAATATGCATTAAGGTTTTTTTTGAATTTCTGAGGAGTCTGTTGTTATTTCAACTTTGTTGTTTCTGATTGATAAAATTAGAGATTTTACTCTTTTTTTTTCCTGGTTAGGTTAGCCAAATGTTTATCTATTTTATTGACCTTTTTCAAAAACCAACTTTTTGATTTATTGATCTGTTGTATAATTCTTTTGTTTTCAATTTCATTTAATTCTGCTCTAATTTTGGTTATTTCTTTTCTTCTACTGGGTTTGGGGTTGGAATGTTATTCCTTTTTCACTTGCTTGATATATCCCATTAACTTGTTAGCTTACTCTCTTTCCATTCTCTTGAGGAATGCTTACAGTGCTATAACTTTCCCTCTTAGGACTGCCTTTGTGGTATCCCAGAGGTTGTGATAATTCATGTCTTCATTGTCATTTTGTTCCAAAATTTGGCAATTTCCTTCTTAATCTCATCTCTGACCCACCTATCATTCAGCATAAGGTTATTTAACTTCCATGTTTTTGTATGAGTATGCAGATTCCTGTTGTTGCTGAGTTCAACTTTTATTCCATGGTGGTCCAAGAAGATGCAAGGAATAATTTCTATTCCTTTAAATTAGTGAGGTTAGACTTGTGACCTAAGATGTGGTCAATTTTGGAGTGTGTTCTGTGGGCTGATGAGAAGTATGTGTATTCAGTTTTATTGGGATGAAATGTTCTGTAGATGTCTGCTACACTCAAATGTTGGATGATTAGGGTTAAATCTAAAATTTCTTTGCTCAGCTTCTTATTGGAGGATCTATCCAATTCTGCCAAAGGCGTGTTGAATTCTCCAACTATTATCAAGCTGGAGGAAATCAAGTGTTCAGGTCTGTTAGAGTTTCTCTTATAAATTGAGGCACATTTTGATTGGGTGCATAAATATTAATAATTGAAATCTCATCATATTGAGCATTACCCTTATCAAATAAGAAGTGACCATTCTTATCCTTCTTTACTTTTGTTGGTTTAAAGCCTATTGTGTCTGCAAATAGAATTCCAACACCTGCTTTTTCTGATTATCATTTGCCTAAAATATGGATGACCATCCTTTCAACCTGAGTCTATATTTATCTTTTAAGGTAAGATGTGACTCTTGTATGCAGCAAATATCTGGCCTGAGTTTTTGTATCTGGTCAGCTAAGCTGTGCCTCTTTAGAGGACAGTTTAAGCCGTTCACATTAATGGAGATTATTGATAAGTTTGGTGAAATTTTGGGTATCGAGTTTTTCAAAAGTCCAGTGGACATTTTTAATCCTTTCACCACTGTGGAAGTTGGAGTTTGATCAAAAGTTTCTGAGTGAGTTTACTTTTGTGGTAGAGGATTGGACTTGTCATTATGGAGGATAGGTCTGAGAATTTCCTGAGGAGCTGGTTTGGTTAGGGCAAATGTCTTCAAGATATGAATGTCATTAAAGTATTTAATTTCTCCATCATAAATTAAACTCAGTTTAGCTGGATACAAGATCAGGGGTTGAAAGTTATTTTGTTTTAGGAGATTAAAAGTCAATGACCACCCTCTTCTAACTCAAAAAGTTTCAGCAGAGGGATCTGCAGTCATTCTAATATTCTTCGCTTTGTAGCTAATGAATTTCTTACATCTGGCTGCTGTCAGAATTTTCTCCTTCATATTAAATTTATTGAAGTTAATTATCATATGCCTAGGGGATGTCTTATTTGGGTTGAGTCATTCTGGGGTTCTGAAACTATAGGCTATCTGAATTTCAGAATCTCTTGTCATGTCTGGAAAATTCTCTTTCATAATTTCATAGAGAAGGGCCTCTGTGCCTTTCAAGGCCACTTCACCACTTTCAGCTATTCCAATGAGGTGGATATTAGCCTTCTTATAGTTATCCCAGAGCTCTCTGAGCAAATGATCCATTTTTGCTCTCCATTTCTCTTTCTCTTTGAGATTTCGGGAGCATTCAAAAGCTTTGTCTTCAATGTCAGGAATTCTTTCTTCTGCTTGCTCAACTCTGTTATGGAGGGATTCTACTGTACTTTTCTGATTTTTGAGGACTGCAAATTCTTGCTTCAGTGCATCAAAATCTTTGGTGGTTTTGTCTTTTAATTCGTTAAATACTTGAGACAACTTTTGAATTTCTCCTCGAATTTCTAATTCTGACTTTTGAATTGCTCCTCAAATTTCTAATTCCAAGTTTTTCTCCATTCTATTAATCTTGTTTTCAATCAAAATTCTGAATTTGATTTCTGACTTTTCGGCCAGCTATTTATGAATGGGATCTTCAGTTACATGTGCCATATCTTTCCTTGGGGGAGGGGTTGATCTATTCTGGTTATTCATGTTATTGGAGTTTTTCCACTGATTACACCCCATGATTATTTTACACCATTTGACTTTTCCCCAGAGCATTGTCAAGGACCCGTTCAGTGCTATAGCCTGAGAAACTGGGGACCTGTTTGGTGTGGTGGGTCTAAGTGGTTCTGTCTTATTTTCAGGTGGTCTCTGTCTGACCCTAGTGAAACAGTTACTCTGGGTTGAAGTCTCAGCTGTGCAGAAATACCAGCAATTAAGTCACCCTGCCCCCCACAATTGGAAAAGGAAAATCAAACCTTCCTACAACCACACAACCAAGGCACCACTTGGATAGTCCTCGGGTGATTAGCTCAGTTCAAAATGTCCAAATCAACTGTATCAGTCAGCATCTGTCTCAGGTGGGAGAGTTTAAGAGGTCTCTGGCAACTGGATCACAGCAGTCTGCTGACAAGTCAAATATGACTTGCTCCGGTGCTCCGTGAAGTCAGGAGGACCCACCCAGCAAATAGATTAGTCTGGGAAGGTTGATGTCTCCTTCCCCAGCTTGCACCTCTGTCAAACTCAGTCATTGATAGCCCTGCAGGGCTGAGTCAGTTGCCTCCAATGTGCAGGTACTCCAGGGGTCTGTACCTGCCTGAATCACAAGGAAATCTATATCTGCTCAGCCAGTCCTCTGCTCTCTGCCTCTATCCTGCAGGGGGAGTGAGGCCTGACAACCTTGGGCACTTGTTGGAGGCTGGGGGTATTCACTCAATTCCAGCCCCACCCCTGATTGATGTTACTGACAGAACAGAACAACTTTGCAGGAATTTATTTCTGTCCCTGCTAAATTCCCCTGTAGAAGAGAAGCTGTTTTGAGTTCCCAGAACCTGCGCCTCAGGCCCTGTCATTGCTCCTGCCAGTTTGTATTCTCAGTACGGTTAGCTGTCAGTTCTAGCCTCCTGCCTTCCTTTGTCTATAGGCTGACGATCCCCTGAGGGCTGGGTGTGTGTTAGGCTCAGTAAGTGATGCTCTGGTTCAGCCCCACCCTGGGAATTTCCCAGCTCTGTGCGTGCATTTTCTAGTCCCCGCGCTCCACCCAGGCTGGTAATGCTTCAGGCAATCCCTTTACTCATGGGGCATGCGTTTCCTTCCCAGATCTGCTCTGCGGCGGTTGCCACCTGAGAAGAAGACCAGCCTCCTCTTGTTGCCCAGAGAGACAGAGGGTGTGGCTTCAGAATACCTGGGGGTGAGCCTTATTGTTGCCAAAAACAGGTGCTGCTCTGCCGCTCGGGCACCGCCACTCAGAAGTGGTGCCCTCTCAGCCAACTGTCCTTTCCTCACTCTCATGCCACAGAATCAGCACTGATCAGCTGCAGTCTAGGCCCTGTCCACACCCCTCGAGAAATCACCCAAGAATCTGGACTCCTGGGGGATAGACCTCCAGACCTCAGAGTGAGAGTGGAGGGGAGTTCTGGGAGCTCAGAATTGCAGGTAGAGAGTATATGCAGTTTTATACAGTTTTATGCCTAGCAGGAGAATGCCGTGGCACTCTAGTAGGGGAGGTAGGTCCAGTTTTTAGAGGGTCTCTCCCATGGAGTGTAGTGAAAAGACCTTTGAACTCTGCTCATTTGTTTGTGGGGCACTCTGAGCCATTCTCATGGGGCAGGGGACTCCCATCTGCTTAGTGATGGATTTTGTACCTTTTGTTTGTATCCTTGGGGTTGCAGCTCTCCTCAGCAGGGTTGATGTGCATTCTTCAACCTTCTGTCTTGGTGCAGCTCTAATCCACCAGGTTACTTGCTAAATTTCTGTTCTTTAACTTTCCTTCTGGATGGGAGCCTCTGTGGAAAGCTGGCTTCAGTCAGCCATCTTGTCTCTGCCCCCTGTTTTTTCATTCTTCACGAGGTTTTTCTTTCTAGTCCTTATTTTCAACATTGTTATTGTTATTAAATTTTAAGCTTCTTTAATTTTGTGAAGGCAAAACATGGAAACCTAGTAAACACATGTATATGTAAAAAAATAAATAAAAAATAAATAAATCTCCGGGTGAAAGAAAGACAAGTTAAAGCACAAAGATAAATCAACAAGTTATTCATACATAACAAGAACAAAAGTTAATAGGACTTTTCAATCAGAAAGTAAAGAAACTGCCTCAGACCATACTAGGGGTGGGAGGAGCTGCTGGGTGTGGGAAGTGGTGCAAGGCCTGGCTGCAACTTTGGCTTCATCTTGCTCTTGCTCTTCTTTCAAAGCCTCCTCATAATGGGAAGGGAAGGCACTGAGGACGGTATCATTGATCTTTGCCAAACCTCCAGGACTTCCATCTTGCTGGATTCTGAGTGAGCTCTGGGACCCCACAGAAATTCAAAGCACAGAGGATCACTGTTGGGCACTTGGTGGTACACCAGGTACTCTTCCTGCACAAGCTCTTCGGCGATTTGCTTACAGTACTCCCCAAAGATGAAGCACTTCTTCCCATTATAGACCTCCAAAATATTCAGGAATTCTCAAATCTCTTCCTTTGAGGCACAGTTGCCATTTGAGAAGATCAAACCCAAGAGAGGCATCAGAAGCCCATTCTTGGGAAAGTCCCAGTGACTGCTCAGACTTCCATCATTGTTGGTGTCTAGCTTGCTGACAAGGGTGTAGGACTGACCATGAGGGTTGACTTCCTTCAGGTCAAGACCAAAGACCAGCTCCACATGCTCAGCAGCTTTCTTGAGGATCTCAGGGAAATGCTCCCTGTACCTTTTGTGGACAACCTTCAGCTTTCTACCTTTGTAATGGGCTCTTGCATTTTATACTTGTACAGCATGAACTGCACCAATATCCCTGCCTTCCTAATTATAGGATCTCTTTTTGAGCTCTCAGTAGTGGCTGAGGCCTGGGAGGACTTTTTGCTCTCCTCACATTTGCTTTAGGCAACTTTATTAGATCTTGTGCCTGAAGCATCTGCAGCAGCAGTGGGGGTTAGCTTTCTGAAGCTTCTTGGACTGTCTGCAGTAGGGGTGCTGGTGGTAGTATCCCCCAAAGCAAGAGAGGGAGAAGAAGCTGACTCTTCTTTCTCTGCTGCAGCAGCCTGAGCACCACCGAGATCCTGGGTCTAACCTCAGGTCTTGCAGCAATTTTGATTGGCATGGAGCTTACTCTTCTGACCAAGAGGCATGATGGCTGTGGTCAGGGACAGGAAGTGCGAGCGTGGGAGGAGGGTAGGTAATTGACGTACCTGGTGAAGGAAGCATGAGATCCTGTGAGCCCCTTCAGGGGGCAGAGCTGACTGTAGCATTGAAGAAGCCACCCCTGTGGTTTTCCTTGAGAGCGCCAATGTAGGAGACACTGGCCTGTGCTTCTTAGTGAGCCTGTCTCCTGGGAACCCAGGGAAGGAAGGTATAGTGTGCATTAGGCTTCAGCTTGTCAACCATGCCTGGAACTGATGGGGTGATAGAAGGGCTAGAAACAGGGTCCACTGTGTTCTGGAGTGAGGGGATCCACTAAATTACCTTCAGCTTTATTATGCCAAGTTTTAACAGGGCATGGGACTTCTTTTGATATTGTGAAGACAATACGTTAAATTCATGGATCCCAATTGTAGTCGGGTAGGGCCATCTCAACCCACCAGCCCTGCCCAGAGGCATCTAGTCCTAAAAACTCAGTGGGGCCCTTTCTGCCCTGGACTCCTTGGATTCCATGTCCACACTCAGTGTCCTCATCTGGATACCGTGCAGGATTGTGAACTTTTCCTTCTGCAGACTGGTAAGTGTATGTTGTTCATATCAAGGACGTCATCTCCTCTAGTCCTGATGTAAAATGTGTTGGGCATCTAGGAAGAAAACAGTTGAGTAGTTAAACTCCCATAGTACTCTTCAATTATGATGGTTATCACTAAGTAAAAAGAGGATTAGAATTACCACGCTTTGAACTTCTTTTGAAAATAAAGAATTAATGAACTTTAAGAATTTTCATGGTACACCTAAGATCCATGGCACACCAGTTGAAAATTACTGATATTGCCTCCTGTCAACTGGAGTAAAGTCTTCTCGGGAATTGTCACATTCCTATATGCTCTTGAGCAGTTTCCTTTCTACAAACCTTGCAGCAAATGGGTCCTTGTTCTAGGAGTGATGTGAGAGGGTAAATCTACAGCACAAGGCAGGAGGGTCCAGGCTACTAGGTGGTGGGTGAGAAAAAAACAACAAACAAACTTTTTGATCTATTCCTTCTCTTCCCCAGCCAGATTTTGGATCTTTATATAAGGAAGTGACTGAATCAAATGACTTTTTAATTTCAAAGTATTATGGGGGTACAAATATTTTTTGTTACATGGATTACTTTTATAATGCTTGGGTCATTGTTGTAAGTGGAGATAGTGTGTTATTTTATCAAAAAGACAACTGTACTTGAATATTCATTGCAGTACAATTCACAATTGCAAGGACATGGAATCAACCCAAATGCCCATCAATTCATGAATGAATTAACAAAATGTGGTGTATGTATATCATGGAATACTCCTCAGCCATGGAGAAGGATGACTTAATGCCTTTTACAAGAATTTGGATGGAACCGGAGCCCATTATCCTAAGGGAAATACTTACAGAATGGATAAACACCACACATATTTACTATTAAATTGGAACTTTGGAATTAAGTGAATCAGATAACTTTTTGAGCCCCTGATCTTTTTTTGTTGTTTTTTTCTTTTTTTAAAGACAGTGTCTCATTTAGTCACCAGGGCTAGAGTGCCATGGCCTTAACCTAGCTCAAAGCAACCTCAAATTCCCAGGCTCAAGCCATCCTCCTGCCTCACCCACCTAGGTAGCTGGACCTAGAGGCATGCACCACAATGCCTGATGAATTTTTCTATTTTTTTTTGTAGAGATAGAGTCTTGCTTTTGCTCAGGTGGGTCTCAAACTCCTGAGTTCAAGTGATCCTACCACCTCAGTCTCCCAGAGTGCTAGGGTTATAGGTGTGAGCCACCAGTCCCAGCTGATTTGTTGAAGTTATCTGACATCACAAACATATCTAGGTGATTTTGTCATCAAAATGTTTATTCTTTTTTGTTATCCAAACCTCCCACTTATTTAGATACTTTTGTTGCTCTGGCTGCCTATTAAAACAAAACCTTGCTTTTGATTGCCTATGATATATTTTGCAGAAATGAGAAGAAAAGTGAATTAAAGGACAAGGTCAGTCTCAGGCTGGGAGAAATGGAACAGTGTGAGGTTGCAACTACGTCAGTCCAGGAGTCAACTCCGAGCCCTATCACTACTAGCTGATAACAGGGGGAGGTTATTGAACTTTATGAGCCTCAGGCTGGCTATCTACAAAATGGGCTTGGGAAAGCCTGTTATGTAGAACTGGCAGGATGTGTGCAGTGAATGGAAAGCACTTGCCAGTGCCCAGCATGTATTGGATCCCTTCCTTCTGCTGACTGGTGGATGCATTTTCAGGCCAAAGATTTCCCTTCCCTTAGAACTTATATAAAGAAGGGAGGGAAGGCAGCACCTGTGGCTCAGTGGGTAGGGCACCAGCCCCATAAACTGAGGGTGGTGTGTCGAACTAATCCCCGGACAGCTAATACAGCAGTGGCAACTGCAACAAAAAATTTGGGGACATTGTTGTGGCCACCTGTAGTTCCAGCTACTTGGGTGGCTGAGGCAAGAGAATCACTCAAGCCCAAGAGATTGCAGTTGCTGTGAGCTGTGACACCATGGCACTCTACCGAGGACGACACAGTGAGATGCTGTCTCAATAAAAGGAAAAAGATAAAAGAAGGGAGGGAGAGCCTCCCCTGCAAACCCTGCTCTGAGTCTTCTACAGCTGATATCAAAGGGTAGGTCATGAGAGGTTGTTGTTTCCTCTATTCAAGGGAATGAGGTTCTTGCAGTCCCCATTCAGGTTTTCTGATTTCACTGTTGGCAGGGCTTGGGACTTACCTCATTTTTGACCTGAGGACATGTCATAGCGAGGCCTACACTTCCCTCAGACCCCAGAGGAGGATATGAGGATAACTTTATGTGGGTACGCACCAGCAAATGGTCTCACACGGAATGAAAGCTGTGGCAGGCTGGTTGAGGCCCTATGATGGGTACTTGCGTGTAGAGTCCCAACTCAGGGTCCTCAATTTAACTCCTCAGCAGACCTGAGTCCTTCCTCTGGTGATGTAGGTGAAATTCCCAACTTAAGATGAAGACCTTCACTTCCCTGTTACCCCTGAGTAAGAGCTGATGGATGGCTCCAGCTGACATTTCTGCCTGTGGTCTTCATGGTGCTAACAGTAGGGGAGATTCTGTGTGGCTCCTACTGATATGGGGTGTGTGGTTGCAGTCTCTTCAGTGTCCTCACCCTTCCTCCCGGTACATGCTGGAAATCCTCCCTGATTTGACTTGAGTCCTATGCCTTCATACTAAAGCCCTCAATTGCCTGATACACTCTAGAAAGAAATGAATTTTGCCTCATATTGCCACAACTGCTCATCCTGTCCCCAGACTAATAGTGGTAAGAATTTCTTTTGCCCCCACTGTTTGTGGTCCCCTGTCCTCAGAGTTCGCTCCTTGACTTCTGGAGCAACCTGGAACTCTTGCTTCTTAATTTGAGGCAGCCCTCTTGGTTAAGTTTCCTTACTACCACAAGATTACTGGGGAAGAATTGAGTATGATTTCTCACGTTGCCATGCTCAGGTCTGAAAACAGGGACAGGGTATCTGACCCTCTTCACTCTGGAAGGGGTCTCCTTATCGTCACTCAGTGTCATCATGTTGACTGCTGTTAATGAGGTAGACTCCTCCCTCCACCAAAAGGGGCCTCCTCTATTAGTGCAAGGACTTCATGTCTCTGAGACCATCCTTCCCCCACACTCCCGTAAAAGACAGGTAACCTCAGCTTGCAAGCTCTGCCACCAAAAGGGGCCTCCTCTATTAGTGCAAGGAACTCTTGCCTGTGAGACCATCTTCCCTCACCCTGCCCCATAAATGACAGGTAACCTCAGCCTGTAAGCTCTGCCCATAGTCTCCCAAGGTTGACTGCAGAGGCAGGACTTTCTAAGGAAATCTCTGTTTTCTGTTCACCTCTGTGAAAGTTAGTTGCCTCATTCTTCTTATAGGATTTTTACTTTGACACTTGTCATGGCCTGGGATTCTACTTTCTGCTGAACTGGATGGCCAACTTGTCTGCCAAGACTCTCATTTCCTCACTTCATTCAGGTAGAAGTCAGGTCATATGAGGCTGTCAAGTCCTCCCTAGGCCTCCCATGGCTAACAGCAGAGGAGGCACAAGAGGCAGCCCTGTCATTTTTTTTTTATTTTAAATTAATATGAGGGTCACTCCTCTAATCCCAGCACCCTGGGAGGTTGAGGTGGGTGGATTGCTTGCGCTCAGGAGGTCAAGACCAGACTGAACAAGAGACAGACCCATCTCTAAAACTACCCAAGCATTGTGGTGGGTGCCTGGAGTCCCAGCTACTTGACAGGCTAAGAGAAGAGAATCACTTGAGCCCAAGAGGTTTAAGTTGCTGTCAGCTATGATGCCACTGCACTCTATCGAAGGTGACAAATTGAGACTCTGTCTCATAGAAGAAAAAGCAAATTAATGTGAGAGTACAAATTTTTAGGTTACATTGTTCTCACTTCCAAGTTAAAGTTAAAGGTGTACAATAGCCCCTCATCCCCTCACCCAGGGCACCCTCACAATGTGCACATTAGGTGAGGTCATTCCACCCAGTTAGTTGTGAGTTGAGCAGTTCTTATGTCCATATGCAAGGTCTTTACTTTGACTCTGCACCCTTCCTAGGACTCTCTACTGACTTGAGACCCTGGCCTTCAGACCAAAGTCCTCACCTTCCTGAGATCGAAATTGGAGTTCAGTGTGAACCACAAGCCATCAGTACAGATTGGAACTTCAGAGGGATAACAACTGGGATATGCTTTTATATGACCCCAGTGTTCTGGCAGGGCCCTTCCATCATCCACATTTGAGTTTATTCCCTTCATTTCTATGAGAGTCTGAGACTTCTTTCTCTTCTGACCTACAGATGCTGCTTGAGGACTATGTCCCTCAGAAGCCTTAAGAATAATGTGAGCAGCTGCTCAGACTGATAGCTCTGAGACTGTCTCCATCCAAGGGAAGACTGGGACTGTCCCTCTATGTGATTCCCCCTTACATTCTGGAGTGTTGGTCTTCCCACCCCTCATTTTGGTTCTGTCTCTCAGATTAAATGCATCCTGGGAAATGCCAAATACATGCAAACTCTAGAGCAGTTTCCCCTCTACAAGCCTTGCAGAGAATGGGTCCTTGTGCTAGGAGAGGTGTGAGATGGGGAAGCTGCAGCAAAGGCAGTGATCCAAGGATTAGAGGTGGGCTGCCAGAAAAAAAAAATACATGGGCTTACTTTTCTTCACCAATCAGAAGTAACTGACTTCTATTTTGATAAATTTACTTTCTATAGGGAATGCATTGTTTAGGATGATTCTGGAAGCCCCTGATCTTTTGTGATCATCTATCATTGCATATATAGATAATTAAAGTGTCACTGAATGCTGTCTCTTTCATTTCTTCATTTACACCTCTCAATTACCTTGATGTTCTCGTTGCTATGGCTATGGCTTCCAATCCAGTAGTTTGGGCACAACTACTTCTTTTTATCACCTGAAATACATTTTGGAGTACCGAGAAGAACATTAAAATGCAAGGTGTGCCTCAGTTTTGGAGGAGTGTAGCAGTGTGGGCTTTAGAATAATTCAGATTGGGGATCTAGTCCCAACTCTGTCATTCTTTGCTACATACTACTACTGTGATCTCTGGCACACTACTAATCTCAAGGAGTCCCAGGCTGTCTACAGTGAGGTGGGTTTGATAAGCCCTATCTCCCAGGACTGGCAGAGTATATGTAATGTATAGAAAGCATCTTTGGCTGTGCCTATTTTGTAGTGAGACATTACTGAGTGGCAATTATTATGATGATGATTTGACATGAGACATTACTACTCATCCAGCAGGGATTTTTAAAAAATCCAGGACATCTTAGAGAATAGGCATCAATGTAGGACAAGAAACCACATTCAGGAAAAATTATGCTTACTGATAATAACTAGGTAACATTTCCCCTTCATCACCTCTTTAGTATGAATTACACTTCTTTATGAAGTACAGGGCTTCGCACTGTCTTCCATGATGATAGCTTCTACTAGAATCTACAATTGCAAGGGCAGGAGCTGGGTCTTCTTTGACTAAACATTCCTGGTACAAGCATGAGGACTTCCATAGAGCAAATGCTCAATTAAAGTTAGGGTAAAATGTGAGCCATGGGCAAGACATCTAACATTTTGCTTTTATTTCTGACACGTTCTTGAATAACGTATCAAATCCCTATACTATATCTTTTACGTTTATGAGAAGAAGAGTTCAATGGACTAAAGAAAAACAAAAATTGACCAATGTTTACCTTTCTTTCTATGTCTTCTTATTTCAACTATTTTACTGTGGCATCTTTCACATTTCCATAAATATTCCTATTCTAATCACCTTTCTCTGGATTACAAAAGTGACCTAAGGATTTTCAATTCACATTTCAAAAAGAAACAACTCTTGAATGACGGGAAGATGGTGGACTGAAGCCAGCTTTCTACAGAGGCTCCCGTCCTGAAGGAGAGTTGGAGGACGAAAAGTTAGCAAGTAACCTGATGGATTCAAGCAACACCAAGCGAGAAAGTTGAAGAATGCACATCAACCCCACTGAGGAGAGCTGCGACCACAAGGAAGCAAACAAAAGGTACAAAACCCATCACCAAGCGGACGGGAGTCCCCCTTCCCCCACCTGATCGGCTTAAGGGCCCCACAAACAAAAGGGCAGAAATCAAAGGCCATCCCACTACACTTTACGGGAGAGACCTACTACAAACTGGACCTACCTCCCTTACTAGGATGCCTAGGCTTTCTCCTGCCAGGCATAAAACTGTATAAATCTGTAAATATCCTTTGCCGGCAACTCTGAGCACCCAGCACTTCCCTCCACTCTCTCTGAGGTCTGAAAGCCTGTCCCCCAGGAGTTCGGATTCTTGGGTGACTCCGAAAGGGGAGAGGACAGTCCCTGAGCTGCGGCTGGTCAGCGCTGATTCTGGGGCACGGGAGAGAGGTGAGGACAGTCAGCGGAGGGAGATCCTCACCAGGGTGGCGCTTCCCTGAGGCGAGGTGCAGCAGCCCTCCTTGGGCAACATTACAACCAGGCATATAACTGAGTCGAACTTGCTACCAGCTGCTCTGAGCTCCCTGCTGCTCTGAGCTCCTGGCGCTCTCCCCACCCTCGTTCTGTGGTCCGGAGACCTGAGCGCCTGCCGTGTGACCGGGTAGGGAGCCGGGTGGAGCTGAGTCTGTTTTTCGCTGCCCGGTGGTTCTGGGCTCCAGCCGCTCCCCCCACCCCACCCTCACTCTGAAGCCTGGAGGCTTGGGCTGCGGCGGTGCGGTGGAGCCAAAGATTGGGAGGAATTGAGTGAGCTTGCTGCCGGTGGCTCTGAGCTCCCAGCACCCCACCCCACCCTCACTCTGGGATCTGGAGGCCTGTCCCCCAGGAGTCCAAATTCTTGAGGGATTTGTCAGGGCGTGGACAGTGCCCGAACTGCGGCTGGTCTGTCTTGACTCTGGGACACAGGAGTGAGGCTGGGGGAGACCCACATCAGAGTGGCAGTTCCTGGAGGCGGCTGAAGCTATACCCTCTGCCTCCCTGGGCAACCAGAGGAGGCCACCCCTGAGTATAGGATTTGCCTGAGGTGACTCACAGACCCTGGAAACATCCAGGGTAGGGCTGACTCAGAGAACTGAGACTTCAACCCAGAGTAAGTGCTTCACTGAGGTCAAACAGAAGCCAGCTGACAATAAGTCAGAGCCACTCAGCCCCACTACACCAGACAGGGCCCCAGTCTCTCAGGCTACAACACTGAACGGGCCCTCAACAAAACCCTAGGGGAAAAATCAAAGGGAGCAAAACAACTATGGGGCGGAATCAGCAGAAAATCACTGGTAACATGAATAACCAGAATAGATCAACCCCCCCCAAGGAAAGAAATGGCGGATGTAATTGAAGATCCCATTTATAAACAACTGGCAGACATGTCAGAAATCGAATTCAGAATTTGGATTGCATACAAGATTGATAAAATGGAATTAGGAATCCAAGGAGAAATTCAAAAGTTGTCTCAAGAATTTAACGAATTTAAAGACAAAACCACCAAGGACTTAGACACATTGAAGCAAGAATTTGCAGCCATTAAAGATATGAAAAATACAGTAGGATCCCTCAGCAACAGAATGGACCAAGCAGAAGAAAGGATTTCTGACATCGAAGATAAAGCCTTCGAACGCTCCCAAACTCTCAAAGAGGAAGAGAAATGGAGAGCAAAAACGGATCTTTCTCTTAGAGAGCTTTGGGATAATTTAAAGAAGGCAAATATATGAATAATAGGAGTTCTGGAAAATGATGAAGTGGCATCGATGGGCACAGAGGCCCTTCTGCATGAAATTATGAAAGAGAATTTTCCAGACATGCCCAGAGATTCTGAAATGCAGATAGCAGACAGTTTCAGAACTCCAGCACAATTCAACCCCAATAAGTCATCCCCCAGACATATCATAATTAGCTTCACTAAAGTCAACATGAAGGAGAAAATTCTCAAGGTTATCAGGTGAAAGAAAGCCATTACCTACAAAGGTAAGAACATTAGAATGATTGCAGATCTCTCTGCTGAAACTTTTCAAGCCAGAAGAGGGTGGTTGTCGACTTTTAATCTCCTAAAGCAAAATAACTTTCAACCCCGGATCTTGTACCCAGCTAAACTGAGTTTCATCTATGATTTGAGAAATTAAATACTTTAACGACATTCATATGCTGAAGAAATTTGCCACAACCAAACCAGCTCTTCAGGATATTCTCAGACCTATCCTCGTAATGACCAACCCAATCCTCTACTACAAACACAAACGCACTCAGAAACTCCTAATCAAACTCCAACTTCTACAATGGTGAAAAATTAAAATTGTCCACTGGACTTTTGAAAAACTCGATACCCAAAATTTCACCAAACTTATCAATAATCTCCATTAATGTGAATGGCTTAAACTGTCCTCTAAAGAGACATAGGTTAGCTGACAGGATACAAAAACTCAGACCAGATATCTGTTGCTTACAAGAGGCACATCTTAACTTAAAAGACAAATACAGACTCAGGGTGAAAGGATGGTCATCCATATTTCAGGCAAATGGTAACCAGAAAAAAGCAGGTGTTGCAATTTTATTTGCAGATACAATGGGCTTTAAACCAACAAAAGTAAGGAAGGACAAGAATGGTCACTTCATATTTGTTAAGGGTAATACTCAATATGATGAGATTTCAATTATTAATATCTATGCATCCAATCAGAATGCACCTCAATTCATAAGAGAAACTCTAACCGACATGAGCAACTTGATTTCTTCCAGCTCCATAATAGTCAGAGATTTTAACACTCCTTTGGCAGTGAGGGATCGATCCTCCAACAAAAAGCTGAGTAAAGAAATTTTAGATTTAAATCTAACCATCCAGCATTTAGATCTAGCAGACATATACAGAACATTTCATCACAACAAAACTGAATACACATACTTCTCATCAGCCCACGGAACTTACTCCAAAATCGATCACATCTTAGGTCACAAATCTAACCTCAGTAAATTTAAAGGAATAGAAGTTATTCCATGTATCTTCTTGGACCATCATGGAATAAAACTTGAGCTGAGTAACAACAGGAATCTACATACTCATACAAAAACATGGAAGTTAAATAACCTCATGCTGAACGATAGCTGGGTCAGAGCTGAGATCAAGAAGGAAATTGCCAAATTTTTAGAACAAAACGACAATGAAGACATGAACTATCAGAACCTCTGGGACACCGCAAAGGCAGTTCTAAGAGGGAAATTTATAGCACTGCAAGCCTTCCTCAAGAGAACGGAAAGAGAGGAAGTTAGCAACTTAATGGGACATCTCAAGCAACTGGAAAAGGAAGAACACTCCAACCCCAAACCCAGTAGAAGAAAAGAAATAACCAAAATCAGAGCAGAACTAAATGAAATTGAAAACAAAAGAACAATACAACAGATCAATAAATCAAAAAGCTGGTTTTTTGAAAAGGTCAACAAAATAGATAAACCTTTGGCCAACCTAATCAAGAAAAAAAGAGTAAAATCTCTAATGTCATCAATCAGAAATGACAAAGACAAAATAACAACAGACTCTTCAGAAATCAAAAAAATCCTTAATGAATATTACAAGAAACTTTACTCTCAGAAATATGAAAATCTGAAGGAAATGGACCGATACTTGGAAGCTCGTCACCTTCCAAGACTTAACCAGAATCAAGTGGAAATGTTGAACAGGCCCATTTCAAGTTCGGAAATAACATCAACCATACAAAACCTCCCCAAAAAGAAAAGCCTTGGACCAGATGATTTCAAATTAGAATTCACATCAAACCTTTAAAGAGGAATTAGTACGTATATTACTCAAACTGTTCCAAAATGTAGAAAAAGAAGGAAGACTCCCTAACACGTTCTATGAAGCAAACATCACCCTGATCCCCAAACCAGGAAAAGACCCAACAAAAAAAGAAAATTATAGACCAATATCACTAATGAATATATACGCAAAAATATTCAACAAGATCCTAACAAACAGAATCCAGCAACTTATCAAACAAATCATACATCATAATCTAGTTGGCTTTATCCCAAGGTCTCAAGGCTGGTTCAATATACATAAATCTATAAATATAATTCAGCACATAAACAAAGTAAAAAACAAAGATCATATGATCCTCTCAATCAATGCAGAAAAAGCTTTTGATAACATCCAATATCCCTTCATGATCAGAACACTTAAAAAAATTGGTATAGAAGGGACATTTCTTAAACTGATAGAGGCCATACACAGCAAACCGACAGCCAATATCATATTGAACGGAGTTAAATTGGAATCACTTCCACTTAGATCAAGAACCAGACAAGGCTGCCCATTGTCTCCATTGCATTTTAACATTGTAATGGAAGTTTTAGCCACCACAATTAGGGAAGAAAAGGTGATTAAAGGTATTCACATAGGGTCAGAAGAGATCAAACTTTCTCTCTTTGCAGACGATATGATTGTATATCTGGAAAACACTAGGGACTCTAGTACAAAACTCTTAGAAGTGATCAAGGAATACAGCAACGTCTCAGGTTGCAAAATCAACATTCGTAAATCAGTAGCCTTTATATATACCAACAATAGTCAAGTTGAAAAAACAATTAAGGACTCTATCCCATTCACAGTAGTGCCAAAGAAGATGAAATATTTGGGAGTTTATCTAACAAAGGACGTGAACGATCTGTATAAAGAGAACTATGAAACTCTAAGAAAAGAGATAGCCAAGAATGTTAATAAATGGAAAAACATACCATGCTCATGGCTGGGAAGAATCAACATTGTTAAAATGTCCATACTACCCAAAGCAATATATACCTTCAAGCAATCCCTATTAAAGTTCCACTGTCATACTTTAAAGATCTTGAAAAAATAATACGGCGTTTTATATGGAATCAGAAAAAACCTCGAATAGCCAAGACATTACTCAAAAATAAAAACAAAGCAGGAAGAATTACGCTACCAGACCTCAGACTATACTACAAATCAATAGTGATCAAAACAGCATGGTATTGGCACAAAAACAGAGAAGTAGATATCTGGAACAGAATAGAGAACCAAGAGATGAACCCAGCTACTTACCATTATTTAATCTTTGACAAGCCAATTAAAAACATTCAGTGGGGAAAAGATTCCCTGTTTAACAAATGGTGCTGGGTGAACTGGCTGGCAACCTGTAGAAGACTGAAACTGGATCCATACCTTTCACCACTAACCAAGAAAGACTCTTACTGGATTAAAGACCTAAACTTAAGACATGAAACTATAAAAATACTAGAAGGGAGTGCAGGGAAAACCCTTGAAGAAATTGGGTTGGGTGAGTTTTTTATGAGAAGGACCCCCCGGGCGATTGAAGCAGCTTCAAAAATACACTTTTGGGATTTGATCAAACTAAAAAGCTTCTGCACAGCCAAGAACACAGTAAGTAAAGCAAGCAAACAGCCCACAGAATGGGAGAAGATATTTGCTGGTTATGTCTCTGACAAAGGTTTAATAACCAGAATCCACAGAGAACTCAAACGCATTAGCAAGAAAAGAACAAGGGATACCATCACAGGCTGGGCAAGAGAATTGAAAAGAAACTTCTCCGAAGAAGACAGGTGAGCGGCCTTCAGACATATGAAAAAATGCTCATCATCTTTAATCGTCAGAGAAATGCAAATCAAAACTACTTTGACATATCATCTAACTCCAGTGAGACTAGCCTATATCACAAAATCTCAAGACCAGAGATGTTGGCGTGGATGTGGAGAAAAGGGAACTCTTTTGCACTGCTGCTGGGAATGCAAACTAATACATTCCTTTTGCAAAGAGATATGGAGAACACTTAGAGATCTAAAAATAGATCTGCCATTCAATCCTGTAATTCCTCTGCTGGGCATATACCCAGAAGACCAAAAAGCACATCATAACAAAGATATTTGTACCAGAATCTTTATTGCAGCCCTATTCATAATTGCTAAGTCATGGAAGAAACCCAAGTGCCCATCGATCCACGAATGGATTAACAAATTGTGGTATATGTACACAATGGAGTACTATGCAGCCTTGAAGAAAGATGGAGACTTTACCTCTTTCATGTTTACATGGATGGAACTGGAACATAGTCTTCTCAGTAAAGTGTCTCAAGAATGGAAGAAAAAATATCCAATGTATTCACCCCTACTATGAAACTAACTTAGGACCTTCACATGAAAGCTATAACCAAGTTACAACCTAAGAACAGGGGGAAGGGGGAAAGCGTGGGGAGGGAGGGGGGAGGTAGGTAGAGGGAGGGGGATTGAAAGGATCACACCTGTGGTGCATCTTACAAGGGTAAATGTGAGCCTTGGCAAATGTGGAATGTAAATGTCTTGGCAAAGTGACTAGGAAAATGCCAGGAGGGCTTTGTCAACTAATGAGATGAAAATGTGTCAAATATTCTATGAAACAAGTGTATGGTGCCCCATGATCATACTGATGTACACAGCTATGATGTAATAAAAAAAAATAAATAAAGCAAAAAAAAAAAAGAAACAGAACTCTTACTACTAAATCTTATCAACAGCAATAAGTATGTGTTCTATGTCATATGTAATAGTGAATTTAGTGACTAATTGTCACATAAATTGGATTTAATTTTGACCAAGTACATTACTAAAGATTAATTTTTAATTCAACTTGTTAATATGTTACTTGGGATATTGCATCTTCATTTATAAATGAAATATGTTTGTAATGTCCCCTTTATAATAATATATTCTCTCCTATTTTAATATCAGTTGTACCCAAATCTAATAGAATGATTTTCAAGTATTTCTTCTTTTTCTATTGTGTATGAGATGTGGCATGATCTGTTTTTTGAAATTATCTTTTACTTTCATTTATAAATATTAGTTGTCTATTTTTTGAGACTTAAAACAAAAACTAAGAAGTTAACTGATGATTCCCTACTGAATTTTAGAGTCAAAGAATTCTATAATAGACATACTCTTATTTAACAATGTGAATGTTACTTTCTTTGCGTTACTATTACTATTATTATTGCTTAATATTTCAATGCAGCAATTCTCTGATTTCTTTTTTGAATGTACTTATGTTCATTCATTCTTTTTTTTTTTTACTTTTTTTTTTATTAAATCATAGCTGTGTACATTAATGTGATCATGGGGCACCATACACTAGTTTCATAGACCGTTTGACGCATTTTCATCACATTGGTTAACATAGCCTTCCTGGCATTTTCTTAGTTATTGTGCTAAGACATTTACATTCCATATTTACTAAGTTTCACATATACCCTTGTAAGATGCACCGCAGATGTAATCCCACCAATCACCCTCCCTCTGCCCACCTCCCCCCTCCCTTCCCTCCCTTTCCCCCTTCCCCCTATTCTTAGGTTGTAACTGGGTTATAGCTTTCATGTGAAAGCCATAAATTAGTTTCATAGTAGGGCTTAGTACATTGGATACTTTTTCTTCCATTCTTGGGATACTTTACTAAGAAGAATATATTCCAGCACCATCCATATAAACATGAAAGGGGTAAAGTCTCCATCTTTCTTTAAGGCTGCATAATATTCCATGGTGTACACATACCACAATTTATTAATCCATTTGTGGATTGATGGGCACTTGGGCTTTTTCCATGACTCAGCAATTATGAATAGGGCTGCAATAAACATTCTCGTACAAATATCTTTGTTGTGATGTCATTTTTGGTCTTCTGGGTATATGCCTAGCACAGGAATTATAGGATTGAATGGCAGATCTATTTTTAGATCTCTAAGTGTTCTCCATATCTCTTTCCAAAAGGAATGTATTAATTTGCATTCCCACCAGCAGTGTAGAAGTGTTCCCTTTTCTCCACATCCACGCCAACATCTCTAGTCTTGGGATTTTGTGATATAGGCTAGTCTTACTGGAGTTAGATGATATCTCAAAGTAGTTTTGATTTGAATTTTTCTGATGATTAAAGATGATGAGCATTTTTTCATATGTCTGTAGGCCACGCTCCTGTCTTCTTCAGAGAAGTTTCTCTTCAAATCCCTTGCCCAGCCTGCAGTGGGATCACTTGTTCTTTTCTTGCTTATATGTTTGTGTTCTCTGTGGATTCTGGTTATTAAACCTTTGTCGGAGACATAACCAGCAAATAACTTCTCCCATTCTGAGGGCTATTTGCTTGCTTTACTTGCTGTGTTCTTGGCTGTGCAGAAGCTTTTTAGTTTGATCAGATTTCAGTAGTGTATTTTTGAAGCTGCTTCAATTGCCCGGGGGGTCCTCCTCATAAAACACTCGCCCAGGCAGATTTCTTCAAGGGTTTGCCCTGCACTCTCTTTTAGTATTTTTATAGTTTCATGTCTTAAGTTTAAATCTTTAATCCAGTGAGAGTCTATCTTAGTTAATGGTGAAAGATGTGGGTCCAGTTTCAGTCTTCTGCAGGTTGCCAGCCAGTTCACCTAGCACCATTTGTTAAATAGGGAATCTTTTCCCCACTGAATGTTTTTAATTGGCTTGTCAAGGAATAAATAACGGTAAGTAGCTGGATTCATCTCTTGGTTCTCTATTCTGTTCCAGACATCTACTTCTCTGTTTTTGTGCCAGTACCATGCTGTTTTGATCACTATCGATTTGTAGTATAGTCTGAGGTCTGGTAGCGTGATTACTCCTGCTTTGTTTTTATTTATGAGTAATGTCTTGGCTACTTGAGTTTTTTTCTGATTCCATATAAAACGAAGTATTGTTGCTTCAAGATCTTTAAAGTATGACAGTGGAGCTTTAATAGGAATTGCATTAAAATTATATATTGCTTTGGGTTGTATGGACATTTTAACAATGTTGATTCTTCCCAGTCATGAGAATGGTATGTTTTTCCATTTGTTAACATTTTCAGCTATTTCTTTTCTTAGAGTTTCATAGTTCTCTTTATAGAGATGTTTCACATCCTTTGTTAGATAAACTCCCAAATATTTCATCTTCTTTGGCACTACTGTGAATGGGATAGAGTCCTTAACTGCTTTTTCAACTTGCTATTGTTGGCATATATAAAGGCTACCAATTTATGAATGTTGATTTTGTAACCTGAGACGCTGCTGTATTCCTTGATCACTTCTAAGTGTTTTGTAGTGGAATCCCTGGTGTTTTCCAGATATACAATCACATCATCTGTGAAGAGCGAAAGTTTGATCTCTTCTGACCCTATACGGATACCCTTGATCGCCTTTTCTTCCCTAATTGTGGTGGCTAAAACTTCCATTACAATGTTAAAGAGCAGTGAAGACAATGGGCAGCCTTGTCTGGTTCCTGATCTGAGTGGAAATGATTCCAATTTAACTCCATTCAATATGATATTGGCTGTGTGTTTGCTGTAGATGGTTTCTATGAGTTTAAGAAATGTCCCTTCTAAACCAATTTTCTTAAGTGTTCTGGTGATGCTGGATATTATCAAAAGCTTTTTCTGCATCAATTGAAAGAATCATATGATCTTTGTTTTTTAATTTGTTTATGTGCTGAATTATACTTATAGATTTACAGATATTGAACCAGCCTTGAGACCCTGGGATAAAACTGACTTGGTCATGATGTATAATTTGTTTGATGTGTTGCTGGATTCTGTTTGTTAGGATCTTGTTGAATATTTTTGCATCTATATTCATTAATGATATTGGTCTATAATTTTCTTTTCTTTTTGGGTCTTTTCCTGGCTTGGGGATCAGGGTGATGTTTGCCTCATAGAACGTGTTGGGTAGTCTTCCTTCTTTTTCTACCTTTTGGAACAGGTTGAGTAATATGGGTACTAATTCCTCTTTAAAGGTTTGGTAGAATTCTGACATGAAACCATCTGGTCCCGGGCTTTTCTTTTTACGGAGATTTTGTATGGTTGATGCTATTTCAGAACTTGATATAGGCCTGTTCGACATTTCCACTTGATTTTGCCTAAGTCTTGGAAGGGATGTGCTTCCAAGTATTGGTCAATTTCCTTCATATTTTCATATTTCTGAGAATAAAGTTTCTTGTAATATTCATTAAGGATTTTTTTGAATTTCTGAGGAGTCTGTTGTTATTTCGTCTTTGTCATTTCTGATTGATAAAATTCGAGATTTTACTCTTTTTTTTCCTGGTTAGGTTAGCCAAAGGTTTATTTTATTGACCTTTTTCAAAAACCAACTTTTTGATTTATTGATCTGTTGTATAATTTTTTTTTCAATTTCATTTAATCCTGCTCTAATTTTGTTTTTTTTTTTCTTCTACTGGTTTTGGGGTTGGAATGTTCTTCCTTTTCCACTTGCCTGAGATGAAGTTGTTAACTTCCTTTCTTTCCATTCTCTTGAGGAAGGCTTCTAGTGCTATAAATTTCCCTCTTAGGACTACCTTTGCAGTATCCCAGAGGTTCTAATAATTCGTGTCTTCATTGTCATTTTGTTCCAAAAATTTGGGAATTTCCTTCTTAATCTCATCTCTGACCCAGCTATCATTCAGCATAAGGTTATTTGGCTTCCATGGTTGTATGAGTATGCAGATTCCTGTTGTTACTCCGGTTAACTTTTATTCCATGGTGGTCCAAGAAGATGCAAGGAATAATTTCTATTCCTTTAAATTTACTGAGGTTAGACTTATGACCTAAGATGTGATCAATTTTGGAGTGTGTCCGTGAGCTGATGAGAAGTATGTGTATTCAGTTTTGTTGTGATGAAATGTTCTGTAGATGTCTGCTAAATCCAAATGTTGAATGGTTAGGTTTAGATCTAAAATTTCTTTGCTCAGCTTCTTATTGGAGGATTGATCCAACACTGCCAAAAGAGTGTTGAAATCTCTGACTATTATTGAGTTGGAGGAAATCAAGTTGCTCATGTCTGTTAGAGTTTCTCTTATAAATTGAGGTGCATTCTGGTTGGGTGCATAGATATTAATAATTGAAATCTCATCATATTATTATTCTTAACAAATGTGAAGTGACCATTCTTATCCTTCCTTACTTTTGTTGGTTTAAAGCCCATTGTATCTGCAAATAAAATTGCAACACCTGCTTTTTTCTGATTACCATTTGCCTGAAATATGGATGATCATCCTTTCACCCTGAGTCTATATTTGTCTTTTAAGGTAAGATGTGACTCTCGTATGCAACAAATATTAGGCCTGAGTTTTTGTATCCAGTCAGCTAACCTATGCCTCTTTAGAGGACAGTTTAAGCCATTCACATTAATGCAGAATATTGATAAGTCTGGTAAAATTTTGGGTATTGAGTTTTTCGAAAGTCCAGTGGACATTTTTAATCCTTTCACCTGTGTGGAAGTTGGAGTTTGATCAAAAGTCTCTGAGTGAGTTTACTTTTGTGGTAGAGGATTGGTTTTTGTCGTTATGGAAGATAGGTCTGAGAATATCCTGAAGAGCTGGTTTGGTTATGGCAAATTTCTTCAACATAGGAATGTCATTAAATGTTTAATTTCTCCAGCATAAATGAAACTCAGTTTAGCTGGATACAGGATCCAGGGTTGAAAGTTATTTTGCTTTAGGTGATTAAAAGTCGATGACCACCCTCTTCTGGTTTGAAAAGTTTCAGCAGAGAGATATGCAGTCATTCTAATATTCTTCCCCTTGTAAGTAATGGCTTTCTTACGTCTGGCTGCTTTGAGAATTTTCTCCTTCATATTAACTTTAGTGAAGTTAATTATGATATGCCTGGGGGATGTCTTATTGGGATTGAGTCATGCTGGGTTTCTGAAAGTGTCTGCTATCTGTATTTCGGAATCTCTAGGTATGTCTGGAAAATTCTCTTTCATAATTTCATGGAGAAGGGCCTCTGTGCCTAGCGAGACCACTGCATCGGATTCAGGGATTCCAATGAGGTTGATATTAGCCTTCTTTGAATTATCCCAGAGTTCTCTGAGAGAATGATCTGTTTTTGCTCTCCATTTACCTTCCTTTTTGAGAGTTTTGGAGCATTAAAAGGCTTTGTCTTCAATTTCAGAAATCCTTTATCTGCTTGCTCCACTCTGTTACTGAGGGATTCTACTGTATTTTTCAGATCTTTGAGGGCTGCAAATTCTTACTTCTGTGTGTCTAAATCTTTGGTGGGTTTGTCTTTAAATTCGTTAAATTCTTGAGACAACTTTTGAATTTCTCCTCGATTTTCTCATTCCAACTTTTGAATGGCTGCTGGAATTCAAATTCCAAATTTTCCTCCACTTTATTAATCTTGTTTGCAATCCAAATTCTGAATTCATTTTCTGACATCTCGGCCAGTTGTTTATGAATGGGATCTTCATTTACATCTGCCATATCTTTCCTTGGGGGGGATTTGCTCTATTCTGGTTATTCATGTTACCAGAGTTTTTCCTCTGATTCCACCCCATGATTGTTTTACACCCTTTGATTTTTTTCCCTGGAGCTTTGTTGAGGACCCATACAGTGCTATGGCCTGAGAAACTGGGGCCCTGTTTGGTGTGGTGGCGCTAAGTGGTTCTGTCTTGTTTTCAGCTGGTTTCTGTTCGACCCTAGTGAAACAGTTACTCTAGGTTGAAATCTCAGCTGTAGAGAAATACCAGCAATTAAGTCACCCCGCCCACCACAGACAACAATTGGAAAAGGAAAATCAAACCTTCCTACAACCACATACCCAGGGCACCACCTGAACAGTCCTCAGGCAATTGGCTCAGTTCAAAAGGTCCAAATCAATTGTTTCAGTCAGTACCTGTCAGTCAGTACCTGTCTCGGGTGGGAGAGTTTAAGAGGTCTCTGGGAACTGGATCACAGGGGTCTGGTGACTACTCTGATATGGCTTGCTCCAGTGCTGCCTGGAGTCAGGAGGAGCCACCCAGCAAATAGATCAGTCTGGGAAGGTTGATGCCTCCTTCCCCACCTTGCACCTCTGTCACACCCACTCACTGATAGCCCTGCAGTTGGTGACCCAGTTGCCTGTAGTGAACAGATACTCCAGGAGTTTGCACCTGCCTGAATCACAAGGAAATCTATTTCTGTTCAGCCAGGCTGCTGCGCTCTGCCTCTACCTAGCAGGAGGAGGTGAGGCCTGACAACCTCAGGTGCTTGATGAAGGCTGGGGGGTGTTCACTCAGTTCCAGCCCTGCCCCTGATTGATATTACTGACAGAACAGAACAGAACAACTTTGTGGGATTTTGTTTCTGTTCCTGCTAAATTCCCCTGTCAGTTCTATCCTGCTGCCTTCTTTGTCTATAGGCTGACGATCTCCTGAGGGCCAGGTGCATCTCAGGCTCAGTAAAGCAGTCCTCTGGGTTAGCCCCACCCTGGGAACTTCCGGGGTCTGTGAGTGTGTTTCTAGTCCCTGCACTCCACACAGGTGGTACTGCCTTAGGCAAATCCTTTACTCACGGGGCCTGCATTTCCATTCCAGATCTGTTCCTGGTGGTTGCCGGCCTCCTCTGGTTGCCCATGGGACAGGGGGCTTCAGAGTATCTGGGAGTGAGCAGTATTGTTGCTAGAACACTGCTGCTGCTCTGTGCCTCAGGGAACTGCTGCTCTGGTGTGGTTCCCTCTCAGCCGACCATCTTCTCCTCACTCCCATGCCCCCGAGTCAGTCCTGACCAGCTGCAGTTTAGGCACTGTCCACACCCCTCGAGAAATCACCCAAGAATCTGGACTCCTTGGGGACAGGCTTCCAGACCTCAGAGTGAGAGTGGAGAGGAGTGCTGGGAGCTCAGAGTTGCAGGTAGAGAATATATACAGTTTTATACAGTTTTATGCCTGGCAGGAGAATGCCATGGCACCCTAGTAGGGGAGGTAGGTCCAGGTTTTAGAGGTTCTCTCCCGTGGAGTGTAGTGGGAGGACCTTTGAACTCTGCCTGTTTGTTTGCGGGGTGCTCCGAGCCATTCTCATGGGGGAGGGGACTCCCATCTGCTTGGTGATGGATTTTGTACCTTTTGTTTGTATGCTTGTGGTCGTAGCTTGCCTCAGCAGGGTTGATGTGCATTCTTCAACCTTCTCTCTTGGTGCAGCTCAAATCCACCAGGTTACTTGCTAAATTTCTGTCCTTTAACTCTCCTTCTGGACGGGAGCCTCTGTGGAAAGCTGGCTTTAGTCAGCCATCTTGTCTCCGCCCCCCCGGTTAATAGGACTTTTCAATCAGAAAGTAAATAAACTGCCTCAGACCATACTAGGGGTGGGAGGAGCTGCTGGGTGTGGGCCTAGATCACCCTCTAGCCTTGCAAGAGGTGCCAGGCCTGCCTGCAACTTTGGCTTCATCTTGCTCTTGCTCTTCTTTCAAAGCCTCCTCATAATGGGAAGGGAAGGCACTGGGGATGGTATCGTTGATCTTGGCCAAACCTCCAGGACTTTCATCTTGCTGGTTTCTGAGTGAGCTCTGGGACTCCAAAGGAATTCAAAGCATGGAGGATTACTGTTGGGCACCTGCTGGTACACCAGGTACTCTTCCTGCACCAGCTCTTCTGTGATTCGCTTACGGGGCTCCCCAAAGATGAAGCGCCTCTTCCCATTATGGAGTCCCCAAATATTCAAGAATTCTCAGATCTCACCCAAGAGAGGCATCAGAAGCCCATTCTTCAGAAAGACCCAGAGACTGCTCAGACTTCCGTCATCGTTGTCTAGCTTTCTGACAAGGGTGTTGGACTGACCACTGGGTTGACTTCCTTCAGTTCAAAACCAAAGACCAGCTCCACATGCTCAGCTGATCTTTAGAGGATCTCAGGGAATTGCCCCCTGTACTTTTGAGGACAACCTTCAGCTTTCTACCTTTGTAATGGGCTCTTGCATTTTATACTTGTACAGTATGAATTGCATCAACATTCCTACCTCCCTGATTATAGGATCTTTATTTGAGCTCTCAGTAGTCGCTGAGGCCTTGGAGGACTTTTTGCTCTCCTGACATTTGCTTTTGGGCCCATTATTAGACCTTGTGTCCGAAGCATCTGCAGCAGTAGTGGGTGGAGCTTTCTGAAGCTTCTGGGGACTGTCTGCAGTAGGGGAGCTGGTGGTAGTATCCCCCAAGAAGGAGAGGGAGAAGAAACAGACTCTTCTTTCCCTGCTGCAGTGGCCTGAGCACCACCGAGATCCTGGGTCTCACCTCAGGTCTTGTAGCATTTGTCATGGGCATGGAGCTTACTTTTCTGACCGTGAGGCATGATGGCTGTGGCCAGGGACAGGAGGTGAGAGTGTGGGTAGGAGGGTAGTTGATTGACATACCTGGAGGAAGAAGCATGAGATCCTGTGAGCATCTTCAGCGGGCAGAGCTGACCTTAGCATTGAGGAAGCCACCCCTGTGGATTTCCTTGAGAGCACCACTCTAGGAAACACTGGCCTGTGTTTCTTAGTGAGCCTGTCTCCTGGGAACCCAGGGAAGGAAGGTATAGTGTGCATTAGGCTTCAGCTTATCCACCTTGCCTGGCACTGATGGGATGATAGCAGGGCTAGAAACAGGGTCTACTGTGTTCTGGAGTGGAGGGGATCCACTACATTACCTTCAGCTTTATTATGTCAAGTTTTAACAGGGCATGGGACTTCTTTTGATATTGTGAAGATGATACTATAAATTCCTGGAACCTAAGTGTAGTAAGTGTAGGGTCATCTCAACCCACCAGCCCTGCCCAGAGGCATCAGTCCTAAAAGCTCAGAGGGGCCCTTTTTGCCCTGGACTCCTTAGATCCCATGTCCACACTCAGTGTCCTAATCTGGATACCGTGCAGGATTGTGGACTTTTCCTTTTGCAGACTGGTAAGTGTATGTTCATATCAAGGACGTCACCTCCTCTAGTCCTGATGTAAAATGTGTTGGGCATCTACGAAAAAAATAATTGAGTAGTTAAACTCAATAATTGGTAGTTAAACTCCCACGGTACACTTACATTATGATGATTTTCATAAAGTAAAAAGAGAGTGCGGCACCTATGGCTCAAAGGAGGAGGGCACCAGGTCCATATGCCAGAGGTGGTGGGTTCAAACCCAGCCCTGGCCCAAAACTGCAAAAAGTAAAAAGAGAAATACAATTACCATGCTTTGAACTTCTTCTGAAAATAATGAATTAATGAATTTTAAGAATTTTCATGGTACACCTAAGATCCACGGCACACCAGTTAAAAATTACCGACATAGCCTCCTGTCAACTGGATTAAAGTCTTCCTGGGAAATGCTACATCCCTATACCCTCTTGAGCAGTTTCCTTTTTATAAACTTTGCAGCGAATGGGTCCTTGTCCTAGGAGTGATGTGAGAGGGGAAGTCTACAGCACAATGCAGGAGGGTCCAGACTAGGTGGTGGGTGAGAAAAAAAACAAACTTGTTGATCTATTTCTTCTCTTCCCCAGCACGATTTAGGATCTTTATATAAGGAAGTGGCTGAATCACATGACCTTTTAATTTCAAAGTATTATGGGGGTACAAATATTTTTTGTTACATGGATTACTTTTATAATGCTTGGGTCATTGTTGTAAGTGTGCCTGTCACCCAGATAGTGTGTTATTTTATCAAAAAGACAACTGTATTTGAATGTTTATTGCAGTACAATTCACAATTGCAAAGACGTGGAATCAACCCAAATGCCCATCAATTCATGAATGAATTAACAAAATGTGGTGTATATATATCATGGAATACTCCTCAGCCATGGAGAAGGATGACTTAATGCCTTTTGCAAGAATTTGGATGGAACCGGAGCCCATTATTCTAAGGGAAATACTTTCAGAATGGATAAACACCACATGTACTCACTATTAAATTGGAACTTTGGAATTAAGGGAATCAGATAACTTTTTTGAGCCCCTGATCTTTTTTTGTTGTTTTTTCTTTTTTTAAAGACAGTGTCTCATTTAGTCACCAGGGCTAGAGTGCCATGGCCTTAACCTAGCTCAAAGCAACCTTCCCAGGCTCAAGCAATCCTCCTACCTCAGCCTCCTGGGTAGCTGGACCTAGAGGCATGCACCAACCGTGCCTGATGAATTTTTCTATTTTTTTGTAGAGATAGATTCTTACTTTTGCTCAGGTGGGTCTCAAACTCCTGAGTTCAAGTGATGGTACTACCTCAGCCCAGTAGCGTACTAGGTAGCGTGTGAGCCATCAGGCCCAGCTGAGCCTCTGATTTTTTGAAGTTATTTGACATCACAAACGTATCTATATGATTCTGTCATCAGAATGCCAATTCTTTTTGTTATCCAAACCTCCCACTTATTTTGATACTTTTGTTGCTCTGGCTGTGTATTATAACAAAGCCTTTCTTTTGATTGCCTATGATACATTTTGCAGAAATGAGAAGAAAAGTGAATTAAGGGACAAGGTCAGTCTCAGGCTGGGAGAAATGCAACAGTGTGAGGTTGCAACTAAGTCAGACCAGGAGTCTACTCCCAGCCCTATCACTACTAGCTGTGATAACAGGGGGGTGTTACTGAACTTCATGAGCCTCAGGCTGGCTATCTACAAAATGGGCTTGGGAAAGCCTGTCATGTAGAACTGGCAGGACGTGTGCAGTGAATGGAAAGCACTTGCCAGTGACCAGCATGTATTGGATCCCTTCCTTCTGCTGACTGGTGGATGCATTTTCAGGCCAAAGATTTTCCCTCCCTTAGAACTTAGGTAAAGAAGTGCGGAGGGCAGCACCTGTGTCGCAGTGGATTGGGCACTAGCTCCATACACCGAGGGTGGCGGGTTAGAATCAGGCCCTGGACAGTTAAAACACCAGTGGCAACTGCAACAAAAAATAGCCAGCCATTGTGGCGGGCACTGTAGTCCCAGTTACTCAGGAGGTTGAGGTTAGAGAATCACTTAAGCCCAAGAGATTGCGGTTGCTGTGAGCTGTGACACCATGGCACTCTACCAAGGGAGACACAGTGAGATGGTGTCTCAAAAAAAGAAAAAAAAAAAAGAAGGGAGGGAGACCCTCTCCCGAAAGCCCTGCTCTGAGTTTTCTAGAGCTGATATCAAAGGGTAGGTCATGATAATTTGTTGTCTCCTCTATTCAAAGGAATGTGGTTCTTGCAGTCCCCAGTCAGGTTTTCTGATTTCACTGTTGGCAAGGCTTGGGACTTACCTCATTTTTGACCTGAGGACATGTTATAGCGAGGCCTACACTTCCCTCAGACCCCAGAGGAGGATATGAGGATAACTTTATGTGGGTACGCACTAGCCAATGGTCTCAGAAGGAATCAAGGCTGTGGCAGGTTGGTTGAGTTCCTATGATGGGTACCTGCATGTAGAGTCCCAACTCAGGGTCCTCAATTTAACTCCTCAGCAGACCTGAGTCCTTCCTCTGTTGATGTAGGTGAAGGTGAAATTACCAACTTAAGATGAAGACTTTCACTTCCCTGTTACCGCTGAGTAAGAACTGATGGGTGGCTCCAGCTGACATTTCTGCCTGGGGTCTTCAGGGGCTAACAGGAGGGGAGATTCTGTGTGGCTCCTACTGATATGGGGTGTGTGGTTGCACGCTCTTCAGTGTCTTCACCCTTCCTTCCAGCACATGCCGGAAATCTCCCCCCACTTGATTTGAGTCCTATCCCTTCATACTAAAGCTTCTAATTTCCTGATATACTCAAGAAATGCAATTTGCCTCATATTGCCACAACTGCTCATAGTTTCCAGACTAATAGTAGTGGGAAGAATCTCTGTTGCCCCCACTGTTACAATATTGGTGGTCCCTTGTCTTCAGGGTTCTCTCCTTGACTTCTGGAACAACCTGGAACTCTTGTTTTCTAATTTGAGGCAGCCCTCTTGGTTAAGTTTCCTTAGCACCACAAGATTACCTGGGAGAAAGTGAGTATGATTCCTCATGTTGCCATGCTCAGGTCTGAAAACAGAGACAGGGTTGTGTGTGACCCTCTTCATTCTGGAAGGGGTCTCCTTGTTGTCACTCAGTGTCATCATGTTGACTGCTGTTAATGAGCTAGTCTCCTTCCTTCACTAAAAGGTGCTTCCTCCATTGGTGCGAGGACTTCATGTCTCCTAGACCATCTACCCCACCACTCCCGTAATTACAGGTAATCTCAGCCTGCAAGCTCTTCCCATAGTCTTCCAAGGTTGACTGCAGAGGCAGGACTTTCTAAGGAAATCTCTGTTTTCTGTTCACCTGTGTGATAGATAGTTCCCTCATTCTTCATATAGGATTTTTACCTTGATACTTGTCATGGCCTGAGATTCTACTCTCTGCTGAACTGGATGGCCAATTTGTCAGCCAAGTCTCTCATCTCCTTGAGATCCTCCAGGTAGAAGTCAGGGGCATATGAGGCTGTCAAGTCCTCCCTAGGCCTCCTATGGGTAACAGCAGAGGAGGCACAAGGGGCACCCCTGTCATTTTTTTTCATTTTAAATTAATATGTGGGTCACACCTCTAATCCTGGCACCCTGGGAGGCTAAGGTGGGTCCATTGCTTGAGCTCAGGAGGTCAAGAACAGACTGAGCAAGACTCAGACCCATCTGTAAAAATAGCCAAGCATTGTGTTGGGCGCCTGGCGTCCCAGCTACTTGGGAGGCTAACGGAAGAGAATCACTTGAGCCCAAGAAGTTTAAGTTACTGTTAGCTATGATGCCACTGCACTCTACTGAAGGTGACAAATTGAGACTCTGTCTCATAGAAGAAAAAGCAAATTAATATGAGGGTACAATATTAGGTTATATTGTTCTCACTTCTAAGTTAAAGTTGTACAAGAGACCTTCACCCCCTCACCCAGGGGGTGTGCTGAACACTCTCACAATGTGCACATTAGGTAAGGTCATGCCACCCTGTTAGTTGCTAGTTGAGCAGTTCTTAAGTCCATATGCAAGGTCTTTACCTTGACTCTGCACCTTTCCTAGGACTCTCTACTGTCTTGAGACCCTGGCCTTCAGACCAAAGTCCTCACCGTCCAGGGATTGGGATTGGAGGTCAGTGCCAGCTACAAGCAGCCAGAACAGTTTGGGACATAACAGGGATAACAACTGGGACATGCTTTTACAGGACCCCAGTGTTCTGGCAGGGCCCTTCCATCATCCTCATTTGAGTTTATTCCCTTCATTTCTATGAGAGTCTGAGACTTCTTCCTCTACTGACCTACAGATGCTGCTTGAGGACTATGTCCCTCAGAAGCCTTAAGAATAATGTGAGGAGCTGCTCAGACTGATTGCTCTGAGACTGTCTGCATCCAGGAGAAGACCGGAATTGTCTCTCTATGTGATTCCCCCTTGCACTCTGGAGTGTTGGTCTCCCCATCTGTCATCTTGGCTCTGTGTCTTGGATTAAATGCATCCTGGGAAATGCCACATACATGCAAACTCTAGAGCAGTTTCCCCTCTGCAAGCCTTGCAGAGAATGGGTCCTTGTCCTAGGAGTGGTGTGAGATGGGGAGGCTGCAGCAAATGCAGGGATCCCAGGATTGGAGGTGGGCTGCCCGGAAAAAAAAAAAAAAAACCAACAACCACATCGACCTACTTCTCTTCACAGTCAGATGTAACTGACTTCTATTTTGTTCTTCTTTTGTTGCTCTGGCTGTGTATTATAACAAAGCATTTCTTTTGATTGCCTATCATACATTTTGCAGGAATGAGAAGAAAAGTGAATTTAGGGACAAGGTCAATCTCAGGCTGGGAGAAATGGAACAGTGTGAGCTTGCAACTAAGTCAGACCAGGAATCTACTCCCAGCCCTAGCACTACTAGCTGTGATAACATGGCCATGTTATTGAACTTTATGAGCCTTAGGCTGGCTATCTAGAAAACAGGCTTGGGAAAGCCTGTCATGTAGAACTGGCAGGACGTGTGCAATGAATGGAAAGCACTTGCCAGTGCCCAGCATGTATTGGATCCCTTCCTTCTGCTGACTGGTGGATGCATTTTCAGACCAATGATTTCCCTCCCTTAGACCTGATATAAAGAAGGGAGGGAGGGCAGTGCCTGTAGGTCAGTGGATAGGGCGTTGGCCCCATATACCACCAGTGGTGGGTTCGAACCCTGCCCAGGCCAGCTATACCAACAGCGGCGACTGCAACAAAAAATTGCCAGGCGTCGTGGCGTGCACCTGTAGTCCTAGCTACTTAGGAGGCTGAGGCAAGAGAATCACTTAAGCCCAAGAGTTCGAGGTTGCTGTGAGCTATGACGCTACATCACTCTACTGAGGGTGACAGAACGAGACTCTGTCTCAAAAAATAAATTAACTACACCAAGAAAGAGCTACGTGAGTTGTCAGGGAGAGCATAAAAAAAGGAACATGGTTGTTTTGGGGATAGGAGAAACAGTTGGAGGTCATTCCCTGAATGTTCCCCAGGCTGTGGGGCCCTGCCACTTCACAGCCCACACTCCACGTATGAGAATGACTAAAATCCAAAACACTAACAACACCCGATGCTGGTGCAGATGTGGAGCAACAGGAACTACCATTATTTGCAGGGGACATGCACAATGGTACGGGCACATTGGAACACAGTTTGTAAGTTCTTTCACAATTATTCATACTCTTACCATGTGATCCAGCAGTTGTGATCTTTGGCGTTAACCCAGATGAGCTGAAAATTTATTTCCAGACAAAACCTTGTGCACAAATATTTATAACGGCTTTATTCATAATTGTCAAAAGTGAGAAGCCACTGGATGTCCTCAGAAGGTGAGTGGGTAAATAAACTGTGGTCCATCTAGACATTAAACTATTATTCAGTGCCAGAAAGAAATGAGCTATTAAGCCATGAAAAGGCATGGAGGAGCCATTTTGAAAAGGCTACATATTGCATAAGTCCGTCTATATGACATTCTGGAAAAGGCAAAACTATGGAAATAGTCATAAGGTCAGTGGTTGCCATGGGTTGGGGGAGTGAGTGATGAATAGATGGGTCATAGAAGATTTTTGAGGCAGTGAGACAATTCAATGTGATTCCATAGTGGTGGATAGGTGCCACTATACATTTGTCAGAACCCACAGAATGTGCCACACTAAGAATGAATCCTCATGTGATCTCTGGACTTTGAATGATAATGATGTATCTGTTCAAATGAAACAAATGAAATAGTCTGGTGTGGGACACTGATATGAAGGCGGCTGTGTGTGTGGGAGGACAGGGCGTATATGGGAACTCTCTGTACTTTCTGCTTAATTTTCCTGTAAACTTAAAACTGCTCTAAACAATAAAGACCATTAAAAGAAAGTGACAGGGAAGCGTCAGCCTGGCACCTTGCCCCGGCAATTTAAGGGTTAAGAGCACATGGCTGGACTCTTTGTTGTCTTGTGTACTGAGGGGTGGGTAGTCCCCTCAGTTGTCACTCAGTTTCCTTGATTTGGCTCCTGGCAGAGCCTGGGAATCACTTTCTTGAATTGAGGACCTCTCCTCATAAAAGACCTGTACCCCCTGAGACCCAATAGGAGGAAGCGAGGGTGGTTTGGTTTGACAACAACTAACCATGGTCTCCCAAGAGTGACAGCTGTGGCAGACAAGTTGAGGCCGTATAGTGCATTGTCCTACTAAGGGGCCTAACTTAGCATCCTAAATCGGACTCATAGGAAGGCCTGAGAGTCCTTCCTCTGCCAAGCGGACTGTCCCCTCACACCAAGACCCTCACTTCTCTGTTAGTCCTGAGGATATGAAGGTGCCTCTGCCTGACAATTCTGTCTGAATCTCTCAGGGCTGACTATACTGAGGATTCTGTGGGGTCCCCACTGATAAGGGTTTCGTGGTTCCTGCACTCTTCAATGTACTCACTTTAGTCCTGGAACATCTTGGAAATCTTCCCTCTATGGATCTGGCTCAGCTAGCCTCAGACCAAGATTTTCACATCCTTGAAACCTCCGTAGTGGAAAACAGCCACATCCTGTCAAGACTGTTTGGAAACTTTGTGGGCTGACAGCGGGGTCAGACGTCAATGGATCACACTGCACTGGGTAGGTATTTCCCTTCCTCCTTGTTCAGAGACAGGACTCACGAGTCCCTGAGAGGTTTGAAGAATAAGTGAAGAGATGCTCAGGCTGCCAACGTTGCCTGACATGCTGCTCTCCCCAGTCCTCCTACGTGGGGTTTTTACCTTGACTCGTGTCCTTTCATTATAGACTTCCTTGGAAATGCTACATCCCTAATAACTCTTGACCAGTTACCCTATGACAAATCTTGAAAAAAAGGCATCCCTGTCCCAGGAGTCATGTAAAATAGGGAAGCTAAAATACAAAGCAGAGGCCCCAAGACATATGCTGTACTGTCAGAGAAAAAAACACATTGATCTATTCCTTCTTTATTGCTACCCAGATTTAGGCTCTTATATGTATTTATCTTCTAAAACACTTGAGAAAAGGGTTGTCTAGGACGATAGAATGTGAGCACATGTTTTCCTGAGGTCACCTGATTTTGCATATGCAATTGTATTTTCACCAAATATTATCTCTTTCTTTTCTTAATTCATACCTCTTAGTCATTTTGGTATTTTCATTGCTCTTGTTATGTATTCTCATCCAGTAAATTGGGCACAGAGCCCTTCTATTTTATCACGAGATACATTTGGGAGTGGTGAGAAGAAAAGTGAATTAAGGGACACAGTCAGCCTCATGCTGGGATGCACGGAACAGTTGTGGGCTTTATGCTAATTCAGACCAGTGGTCTTGGCTCAGTTCCATTAATTACCAACCAAGTGAAATTGGCAGGTTGCCAAACTCTGTGCACCTCTGCCTTCTCATCTGTGTAGTGGGATTGATAACCTCTGTCTTGAAGGACTGGTGGGATGTACATTATGTACATAAAGTGCCCAAAATAAGACTTAAAAATTCTAGTTCTTATAATTAATTCATCACCTGACATCACAGTCCACTACCCTGGGATTTATAATATTTTCCAATTCAGGAGATGTCAGAGATTTTGCCATATTCCAGAACAAACAACATCCCATCGGACAAAGTGCTACTAATCAAGGATAACTAATATTTTCTCATTACATGATAAATCATTCATGTCAGCGTGAGGTGCACTTCCTTGCTCAACACAACAAAAGCTTCTAAAATGTGTTTCAAGAACCAAAAAAACTTACCACTCTCTCAGCTGTCCTTCCACCTAAACCACATCTGTTTCCATTTATGTAAGCGCCATCCAAACATCTACATCTTGCTGAGAGTTTGCCAAATTACACAAAAGATCACCTAATTGACTATCCTTTTAATAAAGCAGGCTGGGCTCTGGATCTCAGAGGCCAGGGCAAAGCTTGCCAGCACAGTGGCTTCTGGGCATCCCACCTCAAGGGAATATCACGCTTATTTTTCAGAATCTCACTGGAAATGATGGGCATAGATTATCTAGGCTGGGCACTGTGTGCTCACCTGGGCTGGGACAAGAGCACAGGACACCTTCCATCCCTGCCCCAGGTGGAGATTCTCTCCAGTTTCTCTATGATCCCAAAGTAACTGTTAAGAACTGTTTCTCATTCCAGGCTTTGTCTCTCCGCTCTGAGAGGCACCACCATCTCAGGGTCTGACTCCTTCCCACCACTCCTACAGCTTCCTCCAGCCCTGCAAGCAGCCCCACTTAAAATTACCTCCCACTGAGGGACTTGGAGTTTCCCAAGGCCCAACACGGCAACGTACACGCGACTACTCTCATCTGAATCTGCTTCCCTCCCCTTTTATCCCTTTTCACTTATCCTTTTGGCCTTAAGAGTGTTTACCATCATTTTTCTCATACGGAGGTGCTTCTCAACCTTACAATTTTATGGTCAGTTGCTAGGTCTTTTTTTAGTCCTCTCAGTACTAGAATGGAGCCATTCAAGAGCAGATGTTCAACTAATATTGGGAGACTGTGAGCAGGGGTTCTAATTTGTTATGATTCAATTTTAATTCTTCAATAAAGCAGACACATACAGTTGTTTCTTAGTTTTATGAAAGATGAGTGAAAGCATTTAGAAAACCAAACATTGACCACCTTACTCTTTTTCTCTTGTTTATTGATTGCATACATGTTGACAGGTGAATTTTTTTTTAACATTTTCAAGGAAATTATTCCAATCCCAAATTATCTCACGCCAGACAAGTAAAAGATGGAAGTTTTCTCAAGTTGTGTTACAGAATAGCAAAATGTGCGTTTTTAAACCAGATAAACAAGAGATGTGATCAATATCATTCATGAACTAAGATCACAATGTAAAACAAAAGCAATCTTTGAAAAATATTTTCCCAATACAGATACATCTTAAAATTACTCATGGAGGACCGGAATACAAAGGTATTTCACATCCAGCCTTCTACTCCTATTGACTCTCCTCTTCAACCACTAACTGCTGGAACTCAGCTTCACTAAATGTGGGAAGTTCTACTAGGTCTGACTCTAAAACATTCTCTGGCTCTGATATTTCTGCTATCACTGAGGATCTAACTGCATTTTGGATTCTCTCTTCCTCATCTCTTAAAGCTTCTTCATACAAAGAACGGAAAGCTCTGGGGTCTCTGCGATTGACCGTGGCCCAAAACTCTAAGACTCTCATTTTACTGGTTTCTGCAAGGGCTCTGGGTCCCCAGAGAAATTCATAGCGTGCAGGATCACTGTTGGGGATCTGCCGGCACTCTAAGTATTTAAGCTTCACCAGATCTTGGGTGATGAGCTTCTTTGGCTCCCCAAATATGAAGTGTTTCTGACCAGCAAATACCCTCATCTTATTTAGGAATTCCCAAATGTCCTCCTCAGTGGCACGGTTGCCCTTCAAGAAGATCAGGCCCAGGAGATTCATCAGGAGACCAGTTTTGGGATACCCCTTACCACGAGTGACCGTCCCATTGTTAGGGAGGTCCATTTTGCTGACAAGGACATAGGATTCCTTGGCAGAATCAACTTCCTTTAAATCAACACCAAATACTATCTCTATAGTGAAAGTGGCCCTTTTCAGTATCTCAGGGAAGTGACCCTTATACTTCTTTTTCATAAGCTTCAGCATTTCCGCCTTGGTAACAGGCTTTTTCATTTTGTGCATATGCATCAGGAACTGCACCAGCACACTCGTCATGATTCTAAGGGGGTCTTTTTGAGACTTTGCAGCAGAGGCTGTGGCCTCAGAGGATCTTTGCTTTTTCTCAGCTTTGCTGTTGGCTCCTTTGCGTGATCTTGTGCGACCAACACCTGCAGAAAAAGAGGTGGATCGGTCTCCTGAGATCTCTGGAGAGAGCAGTGTGACCTAGCCACAGATTTTCTCTGGGTAACAACCCCCAAATATGAAAAGGGTAAGGAGAGGAACATTTTCATCTTGGTTTCAGTGGCCTGAACACCCCAGGGGCCCTGGGTCTCACCTTGGGCTTGGTAGCCTTTCTTATGGGTACGGAGCTTAGTCTTCTGACTTTGAGGCATGGTGACTGTTCTCAGGGAGAGCAGCCGGGAATGTGGCCTGTACAACAGGTGAGACAGGCACCTGGAGAAAAGAAGATGAGAGGGTATGAACACCTTCAGCAGGAAGATACCCTCTGGGCTTTAAAAAGGTTGCCTCTGTGGGTTTCCATGAGCGCACTGCTCAAGAAACCCAGGCGCCTTGTGTTCTGATCATTTTGTCCTGTGAGAATCCTGTGGAGGTAATTAAAGTGTGCCTCGGGCTGTAGCCTATCAGCCTTGCCTGGTACGTGCAGACTGACAGCAGTGGCAACAGGTCTCGTCCTTGTGGATCCCCTTCTGCTCTCCGTAGGGAGGATCCTTTCACTTCACCTTTAGGACCATCATATCAACTATGAATAAGACCTGGACCCTCTTCCTTGTGCTACACTAAATTTGATATCTGGCTCCTAAGGGCTGCAAGTGGGAGAGGGACTTTCTATTGTCTCTTTTTTGGGGTGAGGGGAGATGAGTGTTCTTCTTCTTGACTCCTGTGAGGCTCTGGGTTTCCTACTTCTGTAGAATTGGGGCACTGGATCAGTACAACCTTTCTGTCACTTTACAGACAGAAAGGGAGCATCTGAATGGTACAGTTATTCTGGGGCTTTCCGGGGCTGAGAGAAGGGTAAGAATTTATGGGACTCTTCTTTTTACAGTTGACATTTCCCCTAGTTCTCACTCAGGTCTCTGATCTTAACTCCTGGTAGGAGTGGATACTTTCCCACTAACCTAAGTGGTCGCCACCCCCCCAACCCCGCCTTCCCTGCCCAGCTGCCCACAGGCAGAACTCTGGAAAGCACCTTTACTGGGGTGTCCCAAGACCCACCAAAGTGGCAGGACTTAGTGGTGCCTCCTTTGCTATGGGTAATGCGTGGGCCCTTCAGCCCACACTTGAGATCCTCACCTTCCCTCCACACCAGGCCTGCGAATTCACCATCCGCCGCTTCCACACAGCATCACAAACGACTAGGGTTTTCACCCTACCAACGGAAGTGAGGTGTAACAACATCCGGTCATGGTTGCCTGACGTGCGTGCGGGGGGAGGGTGGGGGTGGGGGTAACAGAAGAGGGGGCGGGGACACTAGGGGACGTCATCCATGTGGAATCCGTGGCCCATTTTGAAGTCTAGCAGAGCCTGGGACTCCTACCCCAGTAACCCAAGTCCACCAGACTCCAAATAAAACCCACACCTTCCTGAATGTCTAAGTGGGAACATCAGGGCCTACCCCTCTCAGGAACCTCCTAGAACTGAGCACAGGGGTTCCGTTGTTTTGTGTTAACATCCCTACTGAGGGGGATTTTAGCGATCCCCTCGTTTGTCATTTAGGGCCCTTGACTCCAAACAAAACCCACACCTTCCTGAATGTCTAAGTGGGAACATCAGGGCTTACACCTGTCAGGAACCTCCTAGAACTGAGCGCAGGGTTTCTGTTGTTTTGTGTTAACATCCCTAATGAGGGGGATGTTAGAGATCCCCTCATTTGTCATTTAGGGCCCTTGAACTGACTCTTCTCCCTTGAGGCTTTCCAGACAAAATTCTGCCGGATAGCTCTACCAGGACTTCCCAGGGCCAACCACGGGGGCAGGACTTGGTGGGGCCCTCTTTTTTACCGAGGGGGAGTAGTCTCTTGATTCCCATTTAGGTTCCTCACCTTGACTCTGGACCAGTCTTGGGAGTTCACCCTTGGCTGCTCCCCCAACCCCGTCCTTCAGACAGAGGTCTTTGGTTTTCAAGGAGGAAGTGAAAATGAGTCACATCCGGTCCGGGGTCTCCAAGGTCAAACGTCACGAATGGAACAGTTTGGGACCCGGATGTTCTGGGGTTCATGGTTGTTACATCTTTACTCAGGGCTTTCACTATTGTTAGTAAAGTCTGTGATTCCCTTTGCTGGCTTGAGTCTGCTAGCCTCCAAATAAAGCTCTCACTTCCATCAATCTCTGGCAGAGAAACGCAGGCACAAATGTGATCACGTCCTGGGACCTCATAGGCCTGAAAACAGGGTTGGGGCTCTGGGTGGCCCCCTCTTTTGGGAAGCGGCACAATGATTAGCATTAGTTATCATCACCTTGACTCCAGTTAGGGCTGAGATTCCTCACTCTGAAGAAGTGAGTGTCTAATAGACCACTCTATTTGTCCTTTAATAGGATATTAAATTGATGCTGATTTATCCTCTTCAAGAGACAGTGTTAGCCTCTTACCTGACTTCTATTTTAGTTGATTTACTTCCAGACAAGAAGGAACTGTCCAGAATGGTTGTGTAATCCCTGATATTGGGGTTATCTGACTTTGCATATATGATCATATTGTCACTGAATAATCTTTTTCTTCTCTTTATTAATAACTCACACTTATTGTAGTATTAATTGCTTTGGCTATATATTGCAGTCCAATTCTTTGAGCACAGAGTCCTTCCTCTTAGTCCCCTGAGATATACTTGGGGGACTAAGTATAGAAGAAAAGTAACACAATGTTTATTTCAGGCAGAGAGGAACAGAACAGTGTGGACTCTAGAAGAATTTAGACAAGGAGTCTAGTCCCAGCCTTATCTCTTACTAGGCCTGTGAACTTAAGCATGTTACCAAACTCCAAGACAAAGATTATAATAGAACAAAATGCTGCTTAGCAAGGAAAATTATGCAGCATTTAATGTGTTTGTGGGAAGAATCTTTCCCAATTGGATATAACTCAAGAGTTTAGAATTTTTGTCAATGACCAATTATCCTTCTGAAATTTCAAATGTCTGTCCTTCTAAGCTACCACTACTTTTAATAATTTAACCAATCACCCCAAATCTAGACCCTCTGATTTTTTCAAATTACACACAAGATAATCTAATTGAACCCTCTTTTAATGGAGCAGGTTCCAGATTTCCCAACCCAGGCAAAAAGCGCCAGCGCAGTGGCTTCTGGACATCTTAACCCCTTAACAATATCACCTTTAATTCTCAGAAACTTGATGGAGATAATGTGCATTGGACATTTAGTTTGCACACTATGTTTGACTGTGCTGGAACAGGAACACAGAGCATCTTCCACCTCTGTTGCAAGTGGAGATTCTCTGCTTTATTTTTTTTTTCATAATCTCAAATTAAATGTTAGAAATAGTTTCTCATTCCAGGCTTAGTGTCTCAACTCTGAAATGCACCATCTGACGGCCTGGCCCCCTGCTCACAATGTTCACTACCTCTCCTGGCCTCTCATGCAGCTTCCCTTAAAATTATTGTACCTTATGATTGCATTATTGTACATAGCTATGATTTAATAAAAAAAAAATTACCTCCAACTGGGGGACTTGCAGTTTCCTAAGCTTCCCAACTGCCTTGCCTGAGGGTATTTACACTTGATTGCTCTCACCTCAAACCTCCTTTTATTTATCCCTCCTTTTTACTTTAGGTGTTAGTATGTCAACATCTTTTTTATATGATAGCTTCTGCTGCTCCTAGATTGTAAAATTAAATGGGCAAAGGCTGGGGCTTATTTTTTTGTTTGTTTTTGTTTTGTTTTTTAATTTTTGGAAAGCATTCCCAGCACTGACACAAAGCCTTTCAAAGAGTTGGTGCTGAATTGATTATGAGGAAATAAACAAGAGAGTGCATATAGAGTCTAATAAATTAGGATTTAATATCTCCTACATTCTTGAATAATCTAAGCAAATCCAGGTATACAAATTTTGTGTTTTTTTTTTTGCAGTTTTTGGCAGTGGCTGGGTTTGAACCCGCCACCTCCAGTATATGGGGCCAACGCCCCTACTCCTTTGAGCCACAGGCACTGCCCTAACTTTTGTGTTTTTTTAATCTTCAGTTCTTTTCTTTCTTTCTTCACTACGCCAAGCTAGTTCTTCATGCCTAAAATACATTATTACAACAAACTAGGAAACTTTAAAACAATTTTTATTTTAAGATTTTTACAAGGCTTTATTCATAGAAATAAAGTAGCTATTCTCATTAAGCACATTTTTTAAGATGGTACATAATCACTTATAGGTTAAGACTTTGGCACTTAAGATATAAACTTTATAAATGTAATTATTAAAATATGACAAACCCACATTCTCAACTTTACAATGGTCTTAACTCTTAAGAGTATGCAGTCTTGAATCTGAGGATGAGAAGCACACAGTCAACTTCTTGAAGATGTCCAGAAATCCATATTGGACATTTGGGTTAATGGGTTGAAAGTCACTGCATTATACTGTATTTATAAGCAACCAGAAAACCTTATTTGGAATAGTGATTAGAAAGCAGCTTTTCATTGAGATTAAACAAGTAGAAATAGTATGAGATAATAGCTATCCTTTAAGAAATAATAAACAGTTTAATAAACTCTTTTATAGTAACTTATTAAAAAGGAGGCAACACTAGTTTAACATTTGACAGAGATAAAAAGAATAAGAATCTGATCTAATACCTCAACCTTGGATTAGTATATTTTCTAGTTATAAAAGTAAGTCTTCAAAGCACACATATTAAATCCAAGTCAACCAAATACAAAAGTGTTAGACCATCCATTACTTTTTCATGTTTTTGAAAATGAAAAGAGTAAAATAATTATGATTCCTTTCTAAAAATGCCCCTTAAACCATAACAACTTTAGAATACCTTAACTATAACAGAAAATACTGTATTTTCCAACTCCTACCTGCCTACTTACGTTCATCATATATAAGTAACCATGACAACAGAATAAAAAATTCTGTTTAAAGAAGATGGTTGCACTTTCCAACTTTTACTTCCAGTTGAATCCCTGTTCTCAGTGATACCTCATTGACCTCCCCCTTTCGAAACAGTAAAAACTAAAGGTATTAAATTATTATCTAACTCAAAACTAATAAAAACGAAACACAACTTTATCTACAAAACTATGTATTGCATCCGTACACATAGCGGCAAAGATAATATGAAATATACTCAGACACTAATGCCACTATGAACATATAGTTTCTCAAAAAACTTAGGAAACAATTTTTAATTGACTAATTCACCATCAGGCAGATGTTCAAATGCTGAAGTTTAAATTCAGTACTACCTTACTTGTGAAAGATAAGCAGTTACACAACATTCAAGTACATTAAGTAAAAAAGCAAAAACAAAACAAAGCCTCGGTCTAGGAGAGCTAGAGCTTACACACAAAGCAGGTGTGGTGTTATAACTTACTCACCAACAGACATTGGGTGAGGATGAATGAACTTTAGGCCCAAAGGAAGCAACAGGAAAACCTCAGAGCCAGGTTGTGTTCATGGGAACTTTTCTTAACCTCATTGCTCCCAGGCTTCACATGTCTTATCCTCTGCAAAATCTATTAATACAAACTAAGACCAAAAATTTTGAACTGATAATAACAAAGTACATTTTGGCTTACTGCTAAAAGTGTTAAGGAAAAAAAATTCAGCATATATGCTACAGAATCTGAGCACTGAAAAATAAAAATATCTTATGGTGGCTACAGATCAAGAATTCTTATCAATAAAAGAAAGATTTGTCATTTAATATGGAAACTTTCCGATACATTCTAAGGGTATCTTGGAAAGGCTTGTATGAAAGAATAGTAGTAACTGTTAATTTATCATGCTTTGTATAAGAGAGCCTATAGATTGACAGAAAAAAACCCCTCTAGTTTTTAAAGTCAATTTTATACCTTATCTGCCATTATCAATTCCATGAAGATTATTAGATCTTTAAACATGAGGTGGGTAAAAATGATACTTACAGAATTTAACCAATCAAACCAAAAAAAGGAAATTAGCTAAATATTTAAAGCAGTAGCTTCAACAAATATGTGATTCATTTTCCTTGTTGTTCACAGTCTAGATTTCCTTTTGGCCTATGTAAATACTAGCTGGAATTTCTAAAGCATTTTTTCTTATTTTAAATATTCTATATTAATACAATAAATACTAAATCATAACACACATACTTAAAAACATCATTTAAGACGCTGCTCTGATACATTTCAAGATCTGCTTCTTGCCTCTGGCAAGCTGGTAGTGCTATTTTACTGATTCCATAAATACTCCTTTTGCTTATAACACACTGATCTTATCCTTGAACAAAATTATTCACAAAGTAATGGCTCTCTAAGGCCTACATAAGTTCTTAGAATCTTTAATAGGAATTAACTTGAATGTATAAAAACAAAAAAGGAGAGTGTGAACTTCTTAATAGTCACAGTTTGAAATGGTTTGGATTGGTTGATCCAGAGGTTTAATTAATATCTAACTCAGCACACTCATATGTTTACTAGGCACCTCTGGTTATCACCAGGACTGCTTGAATACAAGCTTCTCACAATTGCTCATCAAATCTAAATCAGCTCCCCCAATGAAACACATTTCAAGATTTGTTTCATAATAAAAAAGTATAACTCTCATACAATCAAGTTATAAGTCCCACTACCAAAGTTTTAAAGCAAAGCAAAAAAAAAGTCAGCCAAATTTAGGAGCTCAGCTCATGGCTTACAAGAAATTCAAATAACATAAAAAGAGAACTATAGAATGAACATCTTGGGTCTAGGATGTCAACTAAATCTATTTCTATATTGAGGAAACATACATGCATTCCATCATTTCTCTGCTTAATACCTGTACATCTTATATAAATATAACCTCATAGAAAATACTGAGTTTTGGATGTTAAACTGTCTTTTTGACAACAATTTTGGGCTGAATAACAACAGATTACAAGTCCTTGTTGTGTACCTTAAATTCTAAGACAGTATTATAGATGTTTACACAAAGTACTGGAGTACTTCCAGAAAAACTGGGTGAACAATGTTCATAGTGGAAAAGAATTTTATAACCATGCTGCATGGACACGAGGAGGTTTAGGTCTTGGCAGGCGGCCACTGGATGTGTCAAAAACTGACCTCTCACTCTTGTAGCTGAGACCGCTGGTGGCACTGGAGGTCCGGGAGGCACCTTTCAATGGGCTATACTGGCCAAGAGTCGATCTCATTTGTCTTGAAGGTGGTGATGGGTTGAGATAAGCCATGTTGCGATGGTAGTCTGTCAGTTGTTCGGAGCGCTTCATGCCAACTGTTGGTTTCACAGCTTCAAGCCTTTTTAATAAAGCCAAATTTTCTCTCTCGATCCTCTGCTGTTCCCTCTGTCTGTTGAGGGCACTATGATACAACTTAGGGGGGTTGACAGTCCATCTGTTCATTGTACTTCTGTTTCCTGGTTTCTCGGCATGTCGTGTCAATTCTTTCAAAAGCCTCTGATTTTCTTGATCAATCCGTCTTGCCTCTTCTTTTGTGAAAGAGTAGTTTTTCCTGGGTACTACTGAAGGCTGTTCAAAGTGATGTTTTTGTGTTTCCTTTTTATCTAATTGCAGAAACATATTCAAAAGATGATTGAGGTCCATGGTGTCATGCGAGCCTTTTTGTTGACATTTGGCATCTAAATTGGAATCTAACACTGAATACTTGGCAGTGAGTGCATGTTTTTCTTTCCCCTTTCTGGCAGATTTCATATATTTTGAATTATTTTTTAAATCCTCAATTTCTTCATATACTTGTTGACTCACGTTTCTTTGCTTTTTAGCTCTCACTTTTTGACAGTTTGGTGCACCCAGTTCATGAGGCTGAACAGGGCTGATGTCTGGGGTTGATAAAGGGGTTACATCCGTCACAGCATCTTCCGCTTCCTCAGTGTGGTCATCAAGTTTTGGTTTAGAACTTGAAGGTAGTGCTCCTGTTGATTTTTTTCCTGACTTATGCTTATGTTTGGGTGATGAGGGCATTATAGCAGATATATATTTCTTTGATGATGGATGCGAATCAGATATGCATTTTTCACGCCCCACATCTGAACAGACTTTACCGGAACTTGAAGATGAGGAAGACAAAGAAGAGGAACTAATTTTGACATATTTTTTATTAACGCTTTTTTTGAAGACATTAGCTGACTTGGACCTCACATGGAATTTTTTCCTATCATCACTGCTTTCCTCTCCATCTGTAAAGTATTCATCTTCACCTTCTTTTACAATCTTGGGAATTCTATTTGGAATGTATATTTTACGTCCTGTTGTAACATCATACAATTTTTTTGAACTTGAAGGAGTTGTCAATGTTAAAGAATTTCTGGTTTGTGTGATATTCTCTGCTGGATGTTCTTTCACGGAAATTTTTGCTTTGCTTTCATTTCTCTTCTCAGTAAGATAATCTTCCTTTGTTTGTATTTCAGTTTTTAATTGTACTTTTTTAATACACTTGTCTATTCTCTCTTTAGGGTTATCCTTTCGTTTGCCAAAAACTGAGTAATTGTCACATTTTTTGGCTACTTCGAAGTCACTATCAAAGAAGGAATGGTCCACTTCACCGTCTGATATATCTTCAAATCGATTCATGATGGCGAAAATACGTTTTACAGGAACTCCAGGGGCAGTTCACGACCCCTTCCGAACCTCAGGAGACCGCAGAAGGTAAATGACAGCCCTTCAGGGCTCAGTTTCAAGTCCACAGGGGTGGGCGGCAGAGGTCACAGAGCCCTGCAGATGTCGCCACCCCAAGTCAACTTAGAGCCGCCCGACCCCAACGCCACTCACGTGTCCCGAGGGCAGGATCGGCCGTTCCTGCCGCGGCACCAGAGAAACCGTCGGGCTCTGACGCCTTTGCTGGAGTCACACTGGCCTGGTGGGGAGGTGGCGGGGGGAGGCAGGGGCCCCGGCGGGCTCCCCCCGCTGCGTCCTCCGCAGGCTTCAGTTATACAACCCCGACTGCTCGCTGTTGCCTGGACTCCGGAGGGAGAAACGGACGCCGAACGCAGAGGAGGGTGGCGCGTGCGCCCGCGCGCCCACCACCCTGGAGCCCAACAAACGGCTCATGCCGCGCGGCGCGCGGCCCAGCTATACACCTTTCGATTTTGCAAGAAGAAAGGCTAGAAGGAGTTAGTCAAACCAAGGATCAACAACCTTTTACTTGCGGGGGGCAGTGGCTGATGCCTGTAATCCTAGCACTCTCGGGGGCCAAGTCGGGTGGATCGCTTGAGCTCCGGAGTTGGGGAGCAGGCTGAGCAAGAGCGAGACTCGGTCTCTAAAAAAACTAGCCAAGCATTGTGGCGGGCGCCTGTAGTCACATCTACTTGGAAGACGGAGGCAAGAGAATCGCTTAAGCCCAAGAGTTTGAAGTTGCTGTGAGCTGTGGCGCTACAGCGCTCTACCTACGGGGGGCAGAGACTCTATCTAAAAAAAACAAAACAAAACAAACCCCCCCCCAACAACCTTTTACTTTTTTTCTTGAGTTTTTGATTTCAACAATTTTACTACAGGGTTCATTCACATTTGCAATAAAATTACTCTTTATACGACATAAAAAAATGGACAACGGGTGTATGGAAAAGTGCTCAACATTACTAACATCAGGGAAACGAAAATAAAAAAAAATCACAATGAGTGAACACCTCATATACAGGTGTTTAATACTAGGAAGGCTAGTCTTAAAACAAAGAACGACCCAGAGATCAATGTTGGGAGGGTGTAGAGAAAACAAAACCTTTATACACTATTGGTGAGGACATAAATTGACACAGTCATTATGGAATACAGTACGGAGATTTCTCAAAAAATTAACAATAGAACAATCATATAACCCAGAAATCCCTTTTCTGAACATATATCCAAAAGGAAATGAAATCACCACCTAGAAAGGATATTTGCACTCCCATGTTCATTATAAAATTATTCTCAATAACCAAGATATGGAAACAACCAAAGCATTTATGTATAACTGGAAAAAGAAATTATGGTGTGTCTGTGTGTATACCATTATACATATGTCTATATACTATTATGTATATATAAAACATTATTTGTGCATGTATATATATACACACACATACATACATACACAAGGCAATATTATTAAGCTTTTAGAAAGAAGGAAATTCTACCATTGCAAAGATGCAGATGAATTTGGGGGAACAAGTGAAATAAACCAAACCCAGAAAGAAAAAGTCCTACATGCCTTCTCACCTATGTATAATCTAAAAAGAAAAAATATTGATACATAGAAATGTAGGTTACCCCAGGAAGGGGTGGGAGAAGGATGGAAAGATACAGGTCAAACGGTACAAAGTTGCAGTTATGTGGAATGGATAAATCTAGAGATCTAAAGTATAGCAAGAAGGCTATAGTTAATAATACTGAATTGTATGCTGAAAATTTTTAAGAGAGTAGATTTTAGGTGCTCTTACCCCTTAGAAAGGTAACAGATAAATTGCTTACCTGTAGTAATCATTTCACTATGCACAGGCACAAGTTGCTTAACAAAGAAGATACTTTCTGAGAAATGCAACATTAGGGAGTTTTATCATTGGGCAAACATCACAGAGCGGGGGTGGAGAGCATGCGGCCTGAAGACAATGTGTGGCCTTCTAGGTCCTCTTAAGTGTGGCTTTTTTTTTTTTTTTTCTGAGGCAGGATTTCACTTTGTTACCTGGGTAGAGTGCATTATCATCATCATAGGTCACTGCAACTTGGGTTCCTAGGCTGAAGCAATCTTCTTGCCTCAGCATCCCAAGTAGCTTAAGTAGCTGGGACTTACAGGCATGCAACACCACACTCAGCTAATTTTTCTGTTTTTTGGAGAGGCAGAGTCTCACTTTTCTTCTGGCTGATCTTGAACTCCTGAGCTCAAACAATCCTTCTGTCTCTGCCTCCCAGAGTGCTAGGATTACAAGTGCGAGCCACTGTGCCTGGCCTAAGTTTGGCCTTGTGATTGAATCTGAATTTTATGGAACAAATCCTTTTATTTTTATTAGCATGTTTTTGTTAGTCTTTTATATTTTTATTTTATTTTTATAAAGAACATATTTAAAATACCAAAGAATAAAATAACTTTCGTGAAATAATCCTCCCAGGTTGACCGGCACACTCAGACATTAGTAGGCAGTAGGGCTAAATTTACAGATGTTACGCTCTTGATTTAGTTCTAACTTTCCCCGCCTAACTGACACTACTACCATACGTGGCTGGTTGGCAAGTTTATAGGGTTTGATATACCTGTCGGCTATCAGTTTTTAATGACAGTGCATTGTGTTTCTGTTTGGAGTGGAATTTGTGAATAGTCCATAGCTTGACAGCATTTTTTTTTTTTTATTCTGTGGGCTTAACAGCCCATCATGTCAAAGAAGACCAAGAGAACACTGAAGGAAGAAAACAGATTTTTAAATGAGGATTGGGAATTGCAATATTACCTTGTTTCTGTTAAAGATAAGATGATTTGCTTGCTTAATGATTCTGCAATATCAACATTAAAAAATTCAATGCTCATCAGCATTATATCACTCATAAGGACCTCAAGTATTTTAAATTTGAAGGAGAGGCACAAAGGCTGTATTGCAGAAATTAAAAGATGAAAAACAAAAGCAAAGACAATTTTTTTAAGCAGCAATAAGACCTAGGAATAATGCCACTGAAGCAACTCATGAAACAGCTTATATACTCAGGGAAAAAGGGAAACCATTCAGTGATACAGAAATTGTGAAAGAATGCATTTTCTTTTTTCTTTTTTTTTAAAGAGCAGCTCAATGATTTGGGGGGTTGGTCAATACTATACAGAGAACATAAAGAAGAGTACAAAATGGCACTTAACACCAATGCCAGTACTTACCTCATTATGGTTATAACTAAGGATATTAGTAATTTTTGTATTATTTGCTTTTCTTTAGAATGTAAATCAAAGCCATTAACTTGAAAGTGAGGTATATGCACAATACATTCACAACCTGATACAAAATACTTTTCATAAGTAACATTACATTTTAAAATATTAGAAACTGAATGTCTGTGCTGACTTGTATTTTGACTTCATGGAACAAGAAAGGAACTTTCAAGTAGGGAGGGTTATACTGATAATAAAGCTCTTACAGTTCAAAACATCTTCCTCTCCCTTTATACTTACCACAAACTATACAATATTTAAACACACTTCTTCTTCAAAAGGAAATTTCAGATGAACAGATTTTTCCTAGTTAGCAAAGGTCATTGATGAACAGGCTGATACATGTGAATTGTTTGAAGAATATGCAGCTGTTATAGACCTATTCAGTGGAGAATACAATGAAAAATTTACTGACTTTGAGTATCATCACATCACACTCAAATTAGCATTTCAGCCTTACCTAGTTGAAATCACCAAGGCACCTAAAACACTACAGATGGAATTGATGGAGCTCTCAGTAGATGACATTTTAAAGTTATTGTCTAATGCTAAGAAAGAGCTAATTGAAATATAGAAAAAATCCAGTAGATTACCCACATTTTCAGCAACATGCCCCCAAAATGCTTTTTTGCTTTTCAAACACTTATTGCTGTAGATTTGTATTCTTCTACCTAACCCAAATCAAGAGACCCTTAAGATCACAAATTATTGGTACTCATTTAGAGGATCAGCTGAAACTATAGACCTCCATGCTGCAATCAAATATTCAATACTTTCCAACAAAAAGCAGACACACCAAAGTCATTAAAAGGCTAGTTAACTTTAAAATTACCAAAGTTTTATTTTTTTAATTATTAGATACATAGTAGTTAGATTTTTACAAAATAATATACATGTTAGGTACAGTAGAACCCCCATAGTTGACAATCTCCTTACATTTACCACGTCCTTAAGTTGACCTATTTTCATAGATTGGACCTGCGTTACATGTACTAAGGCCTAGTTCCTTATGTTAACCACTTCTGGATGCTGACCGGTCTGTTACAGTCCCTTAAGTGGTCAAATTAGAAGTTCTATTGTATATCTAATTGAAGTTTCTTGGCTGCAGCATTATTTGATTACAGCTAAATTAACGTGGGCTTCAAACACGAAAAGGTTTCCCATCCCTGTTAAAGAGTGTACTTACACGTACCTAGATGGTATATCGTACTACACAGCTAGGCTGTGTTTCCTAGGCTATAAACCCATACAGCATGTTACTATACTGAGTACTTTAGGCAATTGTAGCACAATGCTAAGAATTTGTGCACCTTAAACATAGAAAAGGTACAGTAAAAGTATGATATTAAAAGGCTAAAAAATGATACAATTCTATAGGGCACTTATCATAAGTGGAGCTGATAGAACTGGAAGCTTCTCTGGGTGAGTCAGTGAGTGAGTGGTAAGTGAGTGTGAAAGCCTAGGACATTTCTGTGCACTACTATAGACTTTATAAACATTGCACATTTAGGCTACACTAAGTGTATACAATCTATGTTTCTTCAATACTACATTAACCTTAGCTTACTGCAACTTTTTTGCTTTATAAACTTCTAATTTTTTTTTATCCCACTTAAAGTTTATTTCATGTGATTCTTCTCAGCATGCAGTATTCTTTCTTGGGAAAAATATTTTTCTTTGATGCTCTGGTTTACATTATAAATTAATTTACAAATATAGAATTATGTTAGAAACATTTATAAAAGTCTATATGATTTATTTTTCTTTATTTTTTAATTTTTTTCTTTTTATTAAATCATAGCTGTGTACATTAATGCAGTCATGGAGTACAATGTGCTGGTTTTATATACAAGTTGAAATATTTTCATCAAACTGGTTAGCATAGCCTTCCTGGCATTTTCTTAGTTATTGTGTTAAGACATTTATATTCTACATTTAGTAAGTTTCACATGTACCCTTGTAAGATGCACCGTAGGTGTGGTCCCACCAATTACCCTCCCTTCACCCATCCTCCCCCCTCCCCTTATACGATTTCTTATATACAAAAATATCCATAGAAATTGCTTTTTGTACACATAGTAGTATGGGTTGGTAATCTCTTTGGCTGTCTTTCTGCATAATATTAAAAAAGTAATGGTGATGGAATTTGTACCTCAAAGCTGTTAAAAAAATCATTTTCTGTATGTATATTTCAAAACAAAACATTTTTCTAACATAATATAATTAGAGTCTTTTTGAAAAAGAGTATACAGGGAAAAGTTAAAAATATTTCTTTACAATGTGCTTGTATTCCTTTTTCTAAAACATTAAAACCCCAAACTAGCTATGCTCACATGAGAGATTTAAAAACATTATCTTCTCTCATTGCTGCATGGAAAAAAATAAAACCCAGTACAAAAGTAACTCAGGATGTTTTCTTCATCTTACTGGAACACTATTTCCATAAATTCAACAAGTATCCTCATTTTAATTAACTTTTCAAATAAATTCTGTCATTCAACTAGTAGGTGACTCTACTATGGACTAGGCACTCTGTTGAGCACTGGAGGGATGACCATGAAAATTATTCAAATCAAGATACCTCTCAGAAGTGAAAGGGAGTGCTAACATAAATATTAAATACAATTCTCTCTCTCTCTTTTTTTAATTTGAAAGCCAGTCAAGTGAAGCAGTGGGCATGGAGAAGGAACAAAGAAATCTGTAACTGGTTGCAATAATTAGTTGTAAACATCACTGCACTGAGATTAGCCTCTTTTAAAAAAAATTTGACCAAAAATGGTTTATTATATTAAAACATATAAAACTCCATTTAAAAGCTATTTTTAGTACAGTTCTTTTTTTTTTTTTAGTAAAATTCTATCAATGCTTTGTTAGAAAATGAAATATTCAGGACACAAACTAAAAGGGACAGGATGTCAGGCTGATTGACCAAAATAGGACAATGGTCACCCAGACTAAGTCAAGGGTGATATCCCACCTTTACTGCTCAGGGGAACCTATCAAATGATTTATTTCAACCAGAATCTTTGGTTAAATGAGATTAGCTCCATTCCTACCCCTACATATTATACTTGTGTCTGCCTAGGGAAGTTCGGCTTCTTGGGTTTTCAGGAACCAGAACACAGAGGTTACAAGCACCAGCTCAGGAGCCAGACAGCCTGGATCAGGCCCTGACTCCACTGTTTACTATCTGAGTGACCTTGGGTAAGCTAACATCTTGGAGTTTTGCTTCCCTCATATGGAAAATGAGGGGTGGAGGGTGGCGCCTACAGCTCAAAGGAGTGGGCCACTGGCCCCATGTACCGGAGGTGGTGGGTTCAAACCCAGCCCCCGGGCCAAAAACTGCAACAAAAAAGAAAGAAAGAAAAGAAAATGAGGGGTGGTAGTACAATGTAATACCTACCTCCCAACGGTGCCATGCAGATTAAATGAGTTAATACCTTACAGGTGTTTAGAACAGTGCCTGGCACAGGAGGCTGGCTGCATGTAGTTTTATTGCTATTAGTATCTACCACGTACCAGACAGAGGTGATTTGAGAGCTAGTGATAGCTCGAAGATTTGTGGTATTGCCTAATAAGGTATGATAAAAAGCTTTAATAAGAGGCAAAGGATGCAAAGTTGGAGGTTTCCTATAAAAATCGAGCTGTCTAGGGGAAGGAAGGGCTTGGTCACCTATCCGGTACTATATAGGGGTACATGGCACATTTTATGGGTGAAGGACTCAACTACAACTCACCCTTTGGACTTTACCTTACAAATGCAAATAATGTAACCTAATCTTATGTTATATTAACCCCAAATTAAAAATAAAAAAACTAAGTATCTTTTTTTTTTTTTTTAAACAAAAATCAGAAAGCTATCATTTGAGAGATAACCAGCTGCCGACAGTAGCCTTCAGCTGATCAGGAGCACAAGATCTCCCACGAACTCAGCAGAAATGCAGAATCTCAGGTCCTACCCCGGACCTACTGACCTGGAAGCTGCATTCCAACCAGAATGTGTGCATACCCCAGGTCCCAGAAGCACTCTCCTACACCTCAGAGTCCTCCTGGGGGTAGATGAGGCTGTTGATCATGCTGAAGTTGTAGAAAGGGCTGCTGAAGGGGCTGTTCTGGCCTTCACTGGTGCCGTCAGGGAAAGGGCTATAATAGGGAGATCTCTGGCTGCTGCTATTGCCTGTGCCATTACTCAGCTGCAAGGCGTCTGGCGAGGTCTCGGAGATATGGGTGGGAGCGAAAGTGCCGCTGGAGGGCAGCTGGGCCCCCTGGATTCCTAGGTGGCCGCTATCAGGGAGAGCTGGATGATGGGTGTTTCCACTGCTGCTGACACTCAAGTCGCTGAGACTGCTGAAGAAAGTGTTGAGGCAAGGTGCGGAGGTGAGCATGGATCCTCCGGGAGACGAAGCAGTACTCTCGGTGCCCTCGGGAGACTGTGGGGACAGTGAATGCCTCAGCAGAGAGGAGGGACCGTCTGCTTCTGGCTTCTCACCGCCTGCAGACCCTATCCCTGAGGAGAGCCCTTCTAATTCTGATGTCTCAGCAGCCAGGGTGGCGCTGCTGCTGACCTCAAACCGGCGCTTTCGCCTCCGACGGAAGTTTCCATTGTCAAACGTTTTGTCACAGTTTGGATCTAGGGTCCAGTAATTACCTTTCCCTGGATCATTCTCGTCGCGGGGCACTTTCCTGAAGCAGTCGTTGAGCGACAGGTTGTGGCGGATGGAGTTCTGCCAGCGGGCGTTGCTGTGCTGGTAGAAGGGGAAACTGTCGGTCACGAACTGGTAGATGTGGCGGAGCGTGAGCTTGCGTTCAGGCGCACTCTGGATGGCCATGGCAATGAGCGCTGAGTACGAGTAGGGCGGCCGCACCGGGTTCAGCAGGTCCTCGCCGCTGGCCATGGGCAGCCAGCCCAGTTCGCCCGGCTCCGCGGGCCCGGCGGTTGTGACGGCATCGGCGGCCAGGGACTGTGCGAAGGGCTGCTGCACAGAGGCGAAGGTGGCCTCGGCGGTCGGGGGCTGCAGGAAGGGCCCGGCGGCGGCGGCGGGGTGCGGCAGCGGCGGGGGCAGGACGCCCAGGTACGCGGCCGCGGCAGCAGCGGCGGCCGAGGGTGGGCACCCCACGCCGGGTCCATTGAGCCACAGGTAGGGGTTGGTGGCGGCGGCCGGCGGCTCGGCGTACTCGATCGGTCCGTACCCGGTCGGTCCGTACCCGGTCGGTCCGTACTCGGTAGGTCCGGCGGCGGCCGGGGGTGCGCCCGGAGTGGCGGCTGCGGCGGTCAGGGCCGGGCCGGGCTGCGAGTACACCCCGAAGTTGTCATCGCAGTAGTGGGCCATGTCGGAGGCCATAGGCGGGTGCAGAGTGGCCGCGGTGAGGGACGAGCGAAGCTGGTCTTGCCGCTGGGCCGAGAGCATCCCTTCTGGGGTCAACCCTATGGCACCGCCTCAGCCCTCGCTCTGCTCCCGGTACTCTGGGTCAGACGGTGCAGACGCTCCTAAACTTGTAAGTTTTTGAAACGTTGACTCATTTGTAATAACACTTTAAAACACAAGTGCATTGTACAGCTGTACAAGAACATTTTCTTTCCTTATACTCCTATTCCGTAACCTTTTTCTATCTAACATAATTTTTTACTTTTTAACCTTCTGTGTTAAACATTGAGATATAAAATACACATTTAGCCTAGGCCTACGCAGGGTGAGGACACTCAGTAGCACTGTCCTTCACCTCCACATCTTGTCCCACTGGAAGATCTTCAGTGGGGGTAACCTACATAGAGTTGTCATCTCCTGTATTAACGATGACTTCATATGGAATACCTCCTGAAGGATCTGCCAGAGTCTGCTTTATGTTAACTTTATTTTTATAAGTAGAAGGAATACTCTGCAAAACATGGATAAAAATTATAACATATTAAATAATAAACCAATAATAATTACCAAGTATTATGTGCTGTACGTAAATATATATGCTATACTTTTATACAGCTGAAAGTGCAGTAGGTTTTTTTATACCAGCATCACTGCAAAGATGTGAGTAATGCATTTTGCTATGATGACATTAGGTGGTGGATGACTGTGTATGTATATTAAAACATCCTGTTGTATACCTTAAATTTATACAATAAAAGAATTCTTGTTCTCATGATGTGTTTGTCATCTTGTTGTGGACCACAAAAGGAGATGCAGGAGTTTTCAATTTGTTGACCAAAATACCAAAACTTTTACACTTATATATGAAAAGCAGAAATAAGTGTGTGATCCATGTTATTTATAAAGACAAATATCAAAGCTAAATAAATCTTTTATTTAAAAGAATACATTTTAAAAGTACCAAAACCAAGAAGATAAATGTGCAGTTACTCAAGTAGAAAAAGAACACAAAGAAGACACACAGTGTGTTTCCCCCAGATCCACCTTGGGTCTCCACTACTTAGAATGTTCACTTCTCTTTTCAACCACAAAGGGAAAAATATGTCTCAGCTTTCACTAGATCTAGGAGGAGCTGCTGGACATGGCTCTGGTATATTCCCTAGCCTTGGCAAAAGTGCCATCCCTGCCTGTAGTTCTGGCTTAGGTTATCTCTGCTTCATCTCTCAAAGCCTCTCTGTAATTCATTAGGCTGTGGAAGTCAAGAACCTCCAAGGGCTGACAACTGCTCTGACAGCAGGAGGTGGACCTTTTGAGACCCTAGTGTTCTGGTTGGGTGGTACCGTCTTTAAAGGATTTATAATCTAACAGATCCAAGGACTTTTCCCTCTAGCAAACTGAAGTTGCCTTCCTTAGATCAATGCTCTCAAGTTCCTGACAACTGTGAAGAATAGTAAGTGATAGGACACTCAGCCCGACAGTGCTGCCTGGGGCCCTCTAACTAGGAGACTACTAAGGACTAGTCTCTCTGTAATAACTAATACTCTGTAGTGCTCGTTTTCCCAGTCTGACTTATGGATGTCTTCATATAGGCCAGTGTTTTGCAGCCTTATTTTTTTTTCTTTATCTCACAGCACACTGGAACCTGTAGTTAAAATCCCATGGTAAACTTAAATTATGATTTTCAAAAAGTAAAAAGAGGAATATAATTACTATGCTTTGAACTTCTTTTGAAAATAATTAATTCATGAACTATAAAAATTCTCATGGCACACCAGTTGAAAGTTACTGATATAGGCTCCTGTCAACTGGATTAAAGTCTTCCTGGGAAATGCCACATCCCTATACCCTTTTGAGCAGTTTCCTTTCTACAAATCTTGCAGCGAATGGGTCCTTGTTCTAGAAGTGATGTGAGATGGGAAATTTACAGCATAAGGCAGGAGGGTCCAGGCTAGGTAGTGGGTAAGAAAAAAAAAAACTTGATCTATTTCTTCTCTTCTCCAGCCAGATTTAGGATCTTTATATAAGGAAGTGGCTGAATCAGATGACTTTTTAATTTCAAAGTATTATGGGGATACAAATATTTTTAGTTACATGAATTACTTTTATAATGCTTGAGTCATGATTGTAAGTGTGCCTGTCACCCAGACAGTGTGTTATTTTGTCAAGACAACTGTGCTTGAATATTTATTGCAGTACAATTTACAAATTGTAAAGATGTGGAATCAACCCGAATGCCCATCAATTCATGAATGAATTAACAAAATGTGGTGTATGTGTATCATGGAATACTCCTCAGCCATGAAAAATGATGACTTAATGCCTTTTGCAAGAATTTGGATGGAACCAGAGCCCATAATCCTAAGTGAAATACTTACAGAATGGATAAACACCACATGAACTCACTATTAAATTGGAACTTTGGAATTAACTGAATCAGATAATTTTTTTGAGCCCCTGATCTTTTTTTTTCTTTTTTTCTTTTTTTAAAGACAGGGTCTCATTTACTCACCTGGGCTAGAGTGCCATGGCCTTAAGCTAGCTCAAAGCAACCTGAAATTCCTGGGATCTAGCAATCCTCCTGCCTCAGCCTCCTGGGTAGCTAGGCCTAGAGGCATGCACCAACCATGCCTGATGAATTTTTCTATTTTTTGTAGAGATAGAGTCTTGCTTTTGCTAAGGTGGGTCTCAAACTCCTGAGTGCAAGTGATCCTACCACCTCAGCCTCCCAGAGTGCTATGATTATAGGTGTGAGCAACCAGGCCCAGCTGAGCCCCTGATTTTTTGAAGTTATCTGACATCACAAACATATCTATGTGATTCTGTCATCAGAATGCCAATTCTTTTTGTTATCCAAACCTCCCACTTATTTTGATACTTTTGTTGCTCTGGCTGTGTATTATAACAAAGCCTTTCTTTTGATTGTCTATGATACATTTTGCAGAAATGAGAAGAAAAGTGAATTAAGGGACAAGGTCAGTCTCAGGCTGGGAGAAATGGAACAGTGTGAGCTTGCAACTAAGTCAGACCAGGAGTCTACTCCCAGCCCTATCACTACTAGCTGTGATAACAGGGGGATGTTACTGAACTTTAGGAGCCTCAGGCTGGCTATCTACAAAATGGGCTTGGGAAAGCCTGTCGTGTATACTGAGTTGTGGGTTGGAACCAGGCCCTGGCCAGCTAGGACAGCAGTGGCAACTGCAACAAAAAAAAGCCAGGCGTTGTGGTGGGCACCTGTAGCCCCAGCTACCTGGGAGGCTGAGGCAAGAGAATCCATTAAGCCCAAGAGTTTGAGGTTGCTGTGAGCTGTCATGCCTTGGCACTCTACTGAGGGCGACAGAGTGAGACTCTGTCTCAAAAAAAAAAAAAAAAAAAAAAAAACAGAAGAAGAAGGGAGGGAGAGCCTGCCCTGAAAGCCCTGTTCTGAGTCTTCTAGAGCTGATATCAAAGGGCAGGTCATGAGAGTTTGTTGTCCCCTCTATTCAAGGGAATGTGGTGCTTGCAGTCCCCATTCAGGTTTTCTGATTTCACTGTTGGCAGGGCTTGGGACTCACCTGATTTTTGACCTGAGGACATGTCATAGTGAGGCCTACACTTCCCTCAGACCCCAGAAAAGGATATGAGGATAACTTTATGTGGGTACGCACCAGCAAATGGTCTCACACGGAATGAAAGCTGTGGCAGGCTGCAGGTAGAGTCCCAACTCAAGGTCCTCAATTTAATGTCTCAGCAGACCTGAGTCCTTCCTCTGTTGATGTAGATGAAATTGCCAACTTAAGATCAAGACCTTCACATCCCTGTTACCGCTGAGTAAGAACTGATGGATGGCTCCAGCTGACATTTCTGCCTGGGGTCTTCAGGAACTAAACAGTAGGGGAGATTCTGTGTGGCTCCTACTGATATGGGGTGTGTGGTTCCAGGCTCTTCAGTGACCTCACCCTTCCTCCCAGCACACGCTGGAAATCCTCCCCTACTTGAGTCCTATCCTATCCTATTTATTCATAATAAAGCTTCTAATTCCCTGATACACTCTAGGGAGAAATGAAATTTGCCTCATATTGCCACAACTGCTCGTTTTCCCCAGACTAATAGTGTGAAGAATCTCTGTTGCCCCCACTGTAACAGCGTTGGTGATCCTGTCTTCAGGGTTCTCTGACTTCTGGAACAACCTGGAACTCTTGTTTTCTAATTTGAGGCAGCCCTCTTGGTTAAGTTTCCTTAGCACCACAAGATTATCTGGGAAGAAGTTGAGTATGACTCCTCACGCTGCCATGCTCAGGTCTGAAAACAGGGACAGGGTTGTATGTGACCCTCTTCATTCCGGAAGGGGTCTCCTTGTTGTCACTCAGTGTCATCATGTTGACTGCTGTTAATGAGCTAGTCTCCTCCCTCCTCTAATAGGGACCTCCTCCATTAGTGCAAGGACTTCATGTCTCTGAGACCATCCTTCACCGGCCCCCCCCATCCCCCGCTAAATGACAGGTAACCTCAGCCTGCAAGATCTGCCTGTAGTCTCCCAAGGTTGACTGCAGAGGCAGGACTTTCTAAGGAAATCTCTGTTTCTGTTCACCTCTGTGATAGTTGCCTCCTTCTTCATATAGGATTTTTACCTTGACACTTGTCATGGCCTGAGATTCTGCCAAAATTCTGCTTAGCAATAAAAACTGGGAAATATTTTCCCCTCATCACCTCTTTATTATCAATTACACTTCTTTGTGAAGTACAAGGTTTCTCGCTGTCTTCCATGATGATAGCTTCTACTAGAATCTACAATTGCAAAGGCAGGAGCTGGATCTTCTTTCACGAAACATTCCCGGTACAAGCCTGAGGACTTCCATGGAGCAAATACTCAATTAAAGTTAGGGTAAAATGAGAGCCATGGACAAGACTTAGTCTAACATTTTGCTTTTATTTCTCACACATTCTTGAATAACATAAACAAATCCCTATATTCTATCTTTTACATTTATGACAAGAAAAGTTAAATGGAGTAAAGAAAACCAAAAATTGACCAATGTTTATTTTTTTTTATGTCTTCTTATTTCAACTATTTTACTGTTGCATCTTTCACATTTCCAAAAATATTCCTGTTCTAATGTCACATCACCTTTCTCTGGATTACAAAAGTGACCTAAGGATTTTCAATTCACATTTCAAAAAGAAACAAAACTCTTACTACTAAATCTTATCAACAGCAATAAGTATGTGTTCCATGTCATATGTAAACTTGTATTTTGAATCTAAATAAATCTTCAGTTGAAAGAAACACCAGTTAAAACACAAAGATTAATCAACAAGTTATTCCTACATAACAAGAACAAAGGTTAATAGAACTTTTCAATCAGAAAGTAAAGAAACTGCCTCAGACCATACTAGGGGTGGGAGGAGCTCCTGGGTGTGGGCCTAGATCGCCCTCTAGCCTTGGAGGAGGTGCCAGGCCTGGCTGCAACTTTGCCTTCGTCTTGCTCTTGCTCTTCCTCTTCTTTCAAAGCCTCCTCATAATGGGAAGGGAAGGCACTGGGGACGGTATCATTGATCTTGGCCAAAAACTCCAGGACTTTCATCTTGCTGGTTTCTGCGTGAGCTCTGGGACCCCACAGGAATTCAAAGCGTGGAGGATCACTGTTGGGCACCTGCTGGTACACCAGGTACTCTTCCTGCACCAGCTCTTCAGTGATAAGCTGCCGGGGCTCCCCAAAGATGAAGTGCTTCTTTCCATCATAGACCCCGAGAATATTCAGGAATTCCCAGATCTCTTCCTCAGAGGCAGAATTGCCATTTAAGAAGATCACACCCAAGAGAGGCATCAGAAGCCCATTCTTGGGAAAGCCCCAGAGACTGCTCAGACTTCCGTCATCGTTGATGTCTAGCTTGCTGACAAGGGTGTAGGACTGACCACGAGGGTTGACTTCCTTCAGGTCAAGACCAAAGACCAGCTCCACACGCTCAGCGGCTCTCTTGAGGATCTCAGGGAAATGCTCCCTGTACCTTTTTTGGACAACCCTCAGCATTTCTACCTTTGTAATGGGCTCTTGCATTTTATATTTGTACAGCATGAACTGCACCAACATCCCTGCCTTCCTGATTATAGGATCTCTTTGTGCTCTCTCAGCGGCAGCTGCAGCCTGGGAGGCGATTTTTCTCTCCTGACGTTTGCTCTTGCCACATTTCTTAGATCTTGTGCATGAAGCACCTGCAGCATGGGAGCTGGGGGGAGTATTCCCCAAAGCAGGAGAGGGAGAAGAAGCTGACTCTTCTTTCTCTGCTGCAGTGGCCTGAGCACCACCAAGATCCTGGGTCTCATCTCGAGCCTTGCGGCGTTTCTCACGGGCACGGAGCTTGCTCTTCTGACCACGAGGCATGATGGCTGTGGTCAGTGACAGCAGGTGGGAGTGTGGGTAAAAAGGTAGGTGGCTGATGTACCTGGAGGTGGAAGAATGAGATTCTGTCAGCACCTTAAGCAGGGGCATACCATCTTGGCTTTATTGAAGGAACTTGACCCTGAAGGTTTCCCTGAAGACTCCCCCCCCCAGAAACCTACATGGCTCCTGTTCTGGTAAGCCTCTCCCCACGACACCATAGAGGAACCATAAACCCTTAGTGTGTATCTTAGACAGCATCATGGGCTTTCTGGGGTGATAGCAAGGATTGGGGCTTTCTGTCTTTTGGTGTTTGGGGTCATCTCAGTTCATTTTTAGGATTAGCATATCATCTTGTGGCAGGGCCTGAGTGACTGTCCTCTCCTCCTTTGAAGTTGACACCTTAAAGCTCCCCAGGACCCATCATAAAGAACTGACAGGGTGCCTCAGTCCCACTGCCATGACAGGGGACACAAAATGCTAAGATCTCAGTGAGATCCTTTTCATCTTGGGTTCATCGGGGTCTTTAGCCCTCATTCAGGGTCCTCACCTTGGCTCAGTGGAAGGTTGGCTTGGCATCACCCTCATTTTGCTAACTGTGGCTACACATTTATACTAAGGGTTTAACCTCCCTTAGATGTGATATAAAGAAGTGAGGGGGATGCTCAACGTGACAGCCCTTTCCTAAGCTTTCTAGGACTAAAAACAAAGGGTTGGGATGGATTCTTTGTTGTCCTCTCTGTTCAAGGTTTGATGGTCCCCTGAAATCTCACTCAAGGGTCCTCAATTGGGCAGCTCAATCTTTTTCATGAACTGAGGCATATGTCCTACTAGTAAGAGCCTGCTACCCTGAAACTCAATAGGAGGAAGTTAGGGTGGCCTTATCTGAACAAATGTGGTTTTCCCAGTGAAAGTTGTGGCAGGCAGATTACTGTTCCACATAGGGTCCCAACTTAGCTTCTAAATTTGACTCATGTGAGGGAGGGCCTAAAATTCTTTTCTCTGTTGATATATGACACCACCCTCAGATCAAAACCCTCATTTCCCTACTATCCTTAGTGAAAAATAATGGGCATCTCTGCCTGACATTTCTGCCTGGGATCTCCCAGAGCTGACCTTAGGGAATATTCTGTGTGGCTCACACTAATATGGGGTGAAAGGTCTTTGAAATCCCCAGAGTTTTTACCATGACACTTGGCACAACCTGGAAATCCTCCCTCTGCTGACCAGAAGCTTTCCCCTTTGACCTAGTCCCTCACATCTCTAAGATACTATGGGAAGTGGGAATGCAAACTAATACATTCCTTTTGAAAAGAAGTTTGGAGAACACTCGGATCTAAAAATTGACCTGCTGTTGGATCCTGCAATTCCTCTACTTGGAGTATATCCAAAAGACCAACAATCATTTTGCAAAAAAGATATTTGCACCAGATTATTCATTACAGTTCAATTCATAATAGCCAAGTCATGGAAGAAGCCCAAGTCTCATCAACCCATGAATGGATTAATAAATTGTGGTATATGTATACCATGGAATACTATGCAGCCTTAAAAAAGATGGAGCCTTTACCTCTTTTATGTTGCATGGAGGGACTTGGAACATATTCTCCTGAGTAAAGTATCTCAAGAATGGAGGAAAAGGTATCCAATGTACTCAGTACTTCTATGAAACTAACTTATATTTACTCACACTTTCTTATGAAAGATAGAACACAACTGTAGCCCAGGATGAAGGAGAGAAATGGAGTGGGAAGGGAGGGGAGAGGGGAGGTTTGATAGAGGGAGGGTAAAAGGCTGAACAACACCTATGGAGCATATTGCAAGGGTACAACTCAAATCTGTCAAATGTAGAAGATAAACGTCTTAACACAATAATCAAGTAAATGAGGCAAAAGCTGTGTTGATTGGTTTGCTGTAACCACATCAGATTGTATAAAGAAAAAAAAACTAACACATTGTACGCCATGAGAAAAAAAAAAAAACACTATGGGAAGAGTGAGTGCAACTTAATCATGCCAACTTGCTCCCGTCTCCTAGGTCTAACCACAGGGGCTGTACCTGGCTCCTTTCTTTCTGGGAGGAGCCCTTCATCATCACTCAGTGTTACACAGCCTTGATTTCTGTTGGTGACTGGGTCTCTCTGCTGCATTGGGCCTACCTGATTAAGCCCAAGGCCCTCACTTCCCTGAGACCACCTCCAGGGGAAATAAGAGGACATTTCAGCTTTCATGCTGGGTCCTGAGCCTCCTATTGCTGACAGCAGATGTGGACCTGGGGTGTAGGCCGCAACTCCCTTAGCCCCTAGAGAGTAAGTCAGTGTGTTTCACATTTGTCAGCTTGGCCTAGGACCTCCTTAGGAGGTCCCTGCCCTTACCAGGGGCACTGCTCCGTAAGGCCTCTATTTTTGGCAGAGGTCCGCTCGTTAATATTCAGGGCCCTCACCTAGACTCCATCAGGGCCTACGTTTCCTCCATTTGCCACTCCCTTACACCAATGCCCTCCCCTCCCCCAGAGTTTCCGGGCAGAATTCTATCAGGAAGGTTTGCCGTAACGTCTCAGCTCTGAGTGCACGACAGGACTAAGTGGCGCCCCCTTTATTACGGGTGGGGGTGGTCCACAATCTGGGGTTTTACCTTCCCTCCACACCAATCCTGGGAATTCAAGCTTGGTCCAAAAAACGCCGCCGCCACACCGCCAAGCTGCCACGCCGCGCCAGGTCCCCCACGAGGATGAAGCGGAAGTGAGGTCGAGCCACATCCGGCCCAGGCTGGGGGTGGGAGGGGGAAGAGGGGAGGAGCGTGTGGTGGGACAAAGCGGAAGTGAGGTTGAGCCACCTCCAGCCACAGCAGCCTGGGTCTCCGGCTGAGGGTGGGTGTTGGGGGGCGGGGGAAGAGGGGAGGAGCCGGTGGTGGGGAACGCTGTATGGACTGGACTGTTGTGGAATGCGTGGTCCCTAGGTCCTCACTCAGGGTCTTCACTTTGAAATCTAGCAGATCCTGGGACTCCTACAACTACTAACCCCCGTCCGTCAGACTAGCAACAAAACCCTCACTTATCTCAGTCCCTTCAGAGGAAACCTGGGCAAACCACACAGGGCTACCCTACCTGAGCCTCACAGGTCTGACAGCAGGAGTGAGGCTCTGTGAGCCTTCTTCTTTTGGGGAGGGGTCCTCTCATAAGCACTCAGGGTCCTCTCGTTGACTCTGGTTAAACCCAAAACTCTTTGAACAACTGGGGCCACCTGCTTCAGACATATATGACCTTCCCTCCCGAGACTACATGGGCGGAATGAGGGGAACTCCACGTAAGTGGCTCTTTTGGAGCCTTCCAGGACTAAGAGAGGCATGGGGGCTCAATTTGATCTGCTCTGCAAGTTAGGGGTACATTCAAAACACTAAGGATCTGCACCTTGACTGCTAATAGGGTCTGAGTTTTTTTTTTTTTTGAGACAAAGTTTCACTTTATCGCTCTCGGTACAGTGCTGTGGCGTCACAGCTCACAGCAACCTCCAGCTCTTAGGCTTAGGCGATTCTCTTGCCTCAGCCTCCCGAGGCGCCCACCACAGCGCCCAGCTATTTTTTTGTTGCAGTTTGGCCCGGACCGGGTGTGAACCCGCCACTTTTGGCATGTGGGGCCAGCGTCCTACTCACTGAGCCATAGGTGCCGCCCCTGAGTTTTGTCTTTTTCACTTGGGGCTGTCTCCACTAATGTGGAGGGGTGAGGCTCTGTGAGCCTTCCTCTTTTGCGGAAAGGAGGTCTTGCCAAAAGGCGTGACACTCCAGGCAGATTTACAGGGTTCCTCCACTTTACAACTCTGTTCTGGGTATCCAAGGCTGACAGCTTTATGGGAATTTGTGGGGCTCTTTTTTTCTGGTCTGGGTACTTCCTTCATTCCTTGTAAGAGTTTTTACTTTGACACTTGACTAGTCTTGGAGTACTCCACTCTCTGCTGACCCAAGGCTGCTTTTATCAGATCAAGGTACTCACTTTCTGGGGACCTCTGAATTGGAAGTCATGATGAGCTGTGTCCAGGTAGGACAGTTCTGGAACTCAAAGGCCTGATAGTCTGAGCTGGACTTTTTGGGACTCTATAGTTTTGGCTGGTTCCTTCCGTCATCGTCACTCACGGTCTTCACCTTCATATATATATATATGACATTGCATGCGTAAATGATTGTATTGTCACCAAATATTACCTTTCTTTTCTTTATTCATACCTCTCATTTATTTTGGCATTCATATTACTCTGAGAATGTATCATGGCCCAGTAGTATGGGCACAGAGTCCTTTTACTGACTGAGATGAATTTTCCAGGAAAAAGAGGAAAATTTAATTAAGAGACACAAGATTGGCCTCTAACTAGGAAGACTGGAACAGTGAGGGCTCTAGATCAATCCAGACTGGGCATGTGGTGTCAGCCCTGTCGTTTATCAGCTGTGTGAACCTAGGCGCATTACAAAACTCTTTGAGCCTCAGGCTCTACATCTATGAAATGGGTTTGATAAGCCCTATCCTCTGAAATTGGTGAAAAGTGGTTAGTGTACGCAAAGCACCTGGCACAGTGCCTGGCTTGTATTGAGACTTCAACATGGCAGTTATCACTATAATTACTTTGAGCTCCAATGATACCACCCACTCCACTGGGATAGTTTCTTTTTTTTCTTTTAATCCACCAGATGTCAATTAATATGTAACATTCTAAAACAAAGCACAATGAGCCAAAATACAGATTAGCAAGGAAAAATGAGTATAATAATATTTCCTCATTATGTAATGAATTATTCAATGTAAGGTAGACTTTCCCAGTTAGATGAAACACAAAGCTCCTAAAATTTGTGTCAAGGACCAATAACTTCCCTTTATCCCAGTGGCCCTTCCATGTAAACCACCTTTATTTTCATTAATTTAACCAGCACTGCAGACCTAGAGTTCACTTAGAGCTTGGCAAATTACTTACATGATGACCTAATTTGAATGACCTTTTAATGGAATAGACTCTGACTCCTCCAACCCAGTGCAGGGTAACTAGTGGCTTCTTAACATTTCACCTTAAGGGAATATCATCCTTATTTCTCAGAAACTCTCTGGATATGATGTACATATACATAAAACAGCTCGTTTATCCACTGTGTTCAGCTGCACTGGAATGAAAGCATAGGATATTTTCTAATGCAGCCCTAGATGGAGCTTCTCTTTGATTTCCCCACAATCCCAAAATTAAAAGCAATTTTTAGTTCCAGGCTTAGTCTCTCAACCCTGAAATGCTCCATCTGAGGGTCTTGCCCCTGCTGGCGACTCTCACAGCCTCACCCAGACCAGTATTCAGCTTCGCTTAAAACTACCTCGCTGGCCAGGCATGGTGGTTCACTTTGTGAAGTCAAGGTGGGAAGATAGTTTGAGGCCAAGAGTTTCAGGCCAGTCTGGGAACATAGTGAGATTTCAACTCTACAAAAAACAAGACTAATTAGTAGGGCATGGTGGTGCATGCCTGTAGTCCCAGCTACTCAGGAGGCTGAGGCATGAGGATTGCTTGAGCCTAAGAATCGGAGACTGCAGTGAGCTGTGATTGATCATGTTGATTGAGGACAAGTGGCATCCCAGCCAGCTCGTGGAGCTGGGGGCCATGGACCTGCTGCCTCTGCCTTGGTGATGTTGGTGCAGTGGCAGCCAGCAGCTGAACCAGCAGGCTGGAGGGTGGGTGGGGGTCCCCATTTTCTAGGCCTGGGAATGAAAGGGATTGAGCCATTCATTTGCAACCCAGACAAGTTGTTCCAGACATGTTCCAGACATGATGTCCTAGACACGCGAAATGTAACTACTAAGCCTGGCTAAATGTAACTACCCAGGGCCCCAGCTAAATGTAACTACCCAGGGCCCCATGACTATATATACCCCTAGACAAAGAACCAGGAGACACAGACAGACAGACAGGGAGAGAGCTCTCTGCCAGGAGCTCTGGCGCTTCTGTATTCTTTTCTGTAAATAAATCCTGTCTTACCACTGATCTGTGGTCCGTGGATTCATTCTTTGAATCACCGAGACCAAGAACCTACTGAAGAGCGAAATTCCAGTATCAATGTCACTGCACTCTAGCAACAAATAATAATAAATAATTAAAATAAATAAATAAACAAAAATTATCTTTCAGTGAGGGACTCGTAGTCTCCCAAAGCACCAGCCTTTCTTGCCTCAGAGCATATTTACACTTAACACTTTCATCTGGAATCCTCTTCCTTTTTTACCCCTTTAACACCACCCCCACTTTTTTTTGAGATAGAGTCTTATCATGTCACCCTAGGTAGAGTGCCGTGGCGTCACAGCTCACAGCAACCTCAAGCGCTTGGGCTTAAGCCATTTTCTTGCCTCAGCCTCCCAAGTAGCTGGGACTACAGGTGCCCGCCACAACGGCCAGCTATTTAGCTGGCCCGGGCAGGGTTTGAATCTGCCACCCTTGGTGTATGTGGCTGGCGTTTTAACTACTGCGCTATGGATGCTAAGCCTAACACCCCTTTAACCTTGACCATTAAATCTGAGAGATAACTTTAACATCTTTTTTATATGATAGCTGCTCCTAACCATTAAAATTCTATAGACATCAGACTTGTATATATATATATATAATTTTTTTAAATATGAAATTCTTCACAAATTTGCGTGTCATCATTGCGCAGAGGCCATGCTAATCTTCTCTGTATCGTTCCAATTTTAATATATGTGCTGCCGAAGCAAGCATGACTTGTATTTTTTTTTCTTACCATCCCCAATACTAACATGGAGCCTTCTATATAGCAGAGAATTCATTAATATTTGGGCAGTAAATAACTCACTGACCAAGAGGTCTAAGCTATTACAATTTAAGTTATCCTTCATTTTTTAATAAGCCAAACAAATCCTGCTATATATCCTCTAATTTTACAAAAAGAAAGACTGAAAGGAATAAGACAATTCAAGAATTGACCACCTCTCATCTTCTTTATTTTTAAATTAAATTTAATTTTTTTAGAGACAGACTCTCACTTTGTTGCCCTTGGTTGAGTGCCGTGGCATCGCAGCTCACAGCAACCTCCAGCTCTTGGGCTTAGGCGATTCTCTTGCCTCAGCCTCCCGAGCAGCTGGGACTACAGGTGCCCACCACAACGCCTGGCTATTTTTTGTTTCAGTTTGGCCAGGCCCGGGTTTGAACCCGCCACCCTAGGTATGTGGGGCTGGCGCCCTACTCACTGAGCCACAGGCACCACTTACATCTTCTTTATTTTTTCTCTATTTCATGATCCCAATTATTTGAATGTGGAGTTCTTTTACATTTCCAAGAAAATACCTGTGAATAAATAAAATATCTTCTGTGAATCACAGGGGAAAAAATCCCACATAAGAGTGATCTACTTACCTCAACCCCAAAGACAGGCTGCATGTGTTCAGAGGCTCTCCTAAGGATCTCAGGAAGTGCCCCTTACACTGTTTTATGACATTCTTCAGCCATATCTGCTTTTGTGATGGGATTTTTCACTTGGTGAAAGCACCAGAGAATTAACCAGAAAAGCCACTTTCTAGTCTTGAAGGCATGTGGGCAAACTCTCAGTGTCTTGCAAAACCCACAGGCTTCTCTGACTTTCCTCCTCTTCTTGACTTCTGAGTCCTCATTGGATACACTCAATGAGGTGCCTGTGGGCACTTTGGGCTTTGGATCTCCCTGTGGGCCTGGAGCTCACAGGCACTGTACTGATGGTTTTCGCCTAGAGGCATGATATATCTTAGTGGTGGTTGTAGGCAGGCACATGGGTAGGTGGCATAGCAATGGGGGACTACAATCTAAGGAGGAGAGGGAGGATGCGAATGGCTTTGGTAAACTAAACATTTTTGCTTCTGACAAAGGCCACCTCCACTGCACTTGTCCTAAGGGCAGTGTTCTAGGGTCGCACAGGCCTCCTATCCTCTCCTATAAGTACTTGAAGGAGGAAGTGAGGTGTTTCATGTTACAGCCAACCAACCCGCCTGGAGACTTCTCAGGGCTCACAGTAGGGAAGGAAGATTTGGGTTCTAGGGGGCTCCCTCGGTATTAGAGTGGACAAGCTCTTCAGTCCTCACTGCGACTCTGGGTATGTCTTGGGATACTCCTTCTTCTGACTTGAGTCCATCTCCCCTCAGACCACAGCTGTCACCTCTTTGAGACCCATAGGAGGAAGTGAGGGTACATCTCATATGTCACCTATATCTCCCCCCACAGTAGAGTGGCTTCTGTTCTGGGGTGGGTAGTCCATTTACTCATCATTACGGATTTTTACTTTGACTCTTAGCAGTCTGGAATTTGTCCTTTTACTTAACTAAGGTCCTTCATTAAAGGTCCTCACCTCCTTGAGTTCCCTGAAGAGAAAATAACACAGCACAAAAAAATACAGAACCTATTGTCTATACACAAGATGCCTGGCAAATCTACCAGAGAAGGAAGTGAAGGGCTTTAGCTTGAAATTCTGCCTTTGTCCCTAGGTCTCACAGCAAGGATGGTGAAAGAAACTGAGATCCCACTCTTCTGGCATTACATTATTCTCAGTTCATATGGGAGGCTCTATTACATCAAGAAATCATGGTACTATTCAGCTATAAAAAAAGATGGTGACTTTATGTCTTTTGTATTTACCCGGATGGAGTTGAAACACATTCTTCCTTGTAAAGTATTGCAAGAATAGAAAAGCAGGGCGGCGCCTGTGGCTCAAAGGAGTTGGGTGCTGGCCCCATATGCTGGAGGTGGCGGGTTCAGGCCCAGCCCTGGCAAAAAAAAAAAAAAAAGAATGGAAATGCAAGTATCCAATGTACTCCATACTAATATGAATCTAATAGAAAAACATCTATGTGCCCATACCAGAGAACACCACAGATATATTCAAGGGGAGAGAGGAGAGGAGGGAGGGGGATTGGTAAGCTCTCACCTGATAGACACATTGTGGGTGTGTACAGAACAACCCCAGGATGAAGAGCTCAACTGTCTCAACTACAACTTGAATTTTACCTTAGAAACACAATGTCACCTAATCATTTGTACCTTTGTATTAATCTGAATTAAAAAATACAATAAATAAAATAAATACATATTATATAAAGATCATAAAAAATAAATCATGGTACTCTGAGAAAAGCAAATTTGAGAACCTTCAAGGGGGTGGGGAAGGAGTGAGGGCAATGAATATCTCTTGCTGAGACATTATTACAGAGAATCTCACATATGTCCCAATCAGTGCTGGAATGGGGTTTATATCAGCATTTCCAAAAAAAGGGCCTACGGGGTAATATTAGACACTACTAAAAAAGTATCAAATCATTTTAGAATAAGCTGACTTAAACTAAGTTCAATAGGTTTTAGTTTCTGATTTAGTTTTCATTGCAAGACTTCCCAGAACTCTCAGTATGCCAATATGCACTGGAAAACTACAAAAGGGACAATATAGTATGACATATTCCCTAATCTTATTTGACCATGGAAATCATACACTCCTACCTTTTTTTTTTTTTTTTTTTACATTGGATCTCACAACTTCAGCACAGAACACTCTGTCGATGTTCCTGGCAGACCCTCAGCTTCTGTTTCTGAATGTTTAGGGTGAAAGTGTGATGGCTCTTGGAGGAGACAAGGATATAGGCCAGGGGCATTTTCAAACCAAAATGTCTGCTTCAGTGCCTATAAAGACGATATCTAAAGTGCAAGAACAATTCCTTAATAAGCGAGGTGAAATATCAGCTCTTCAGGTCCTTTTCCAAAAATTCAATTTAAAGTTAATAGAACTCAAACACATTCAAACCTTGTTCTGGATGCCTGATCTCAGTCTACGGGTCCTGTTAAATATATGTCACTAGGTTACCAAGAATGGTACTATATTAAGTCTACTGAAAGGAGATACGTATTTTCTCATCCTCCAAGCTTCCAAGGGGAGACATAGGCTAGAGATGGTCAAACTATAGAGGACCTAACAAAAGATGTGATTACAAGGCAGATGTTCAGCCCCCTAGGAGAATGAGAATGTTTGGAGACCATGGAGGAGAAACTATATCTTATGAACTGGCCTTCCATAGTGGGAGTGGTAAGGGACTGTGGTAATGTAGAGGCTACACATGCGTCTGCAATTCATCCAGGTGCCTATAGGATGCTATCTTTTCCAAAAGACTTGGTTCTGCACTCCTCTGGATATTGGGGCTGAGGTGATTGATATTATTTCTGCTATTCTTATAATGACTAGGTCAGAAACGAGAGCAGGCCAGTGTTTCTGCAGGGATCTTATTTACTAGCTCTATCTGAGAAAGACAAAGATAGTGAATGGAGACAAGGACTCTGAACAATGACCCCAAGATGCCTGTAGAAACCTGGGCAGATACAGCTGAACACACATCCTCTTTCCTCTTTACAGTTCAAATAAATTTAAAAACTAAAGCAATTTCCTAGGCAAAGCTGCAACACAAACTGAGCCTTCATCTTGTGGTTTGGACTTAAGGTGCACAGGTAATTACAAGTGTGTTGAAGTAGTTTCTTAAATGCTGTATTTCAAAGAATTATCAAATATAAAGGAAACAAGACGATGACTCAAGGTAGCTGACATTAAAAAAAAAAACAGCATATGTGTAAACTATTTAGAGCTATATTTATTGTGTCTTCTGGGTAATTTTAGTATTCATTAGTCTACATCTTCCAGTGGAACAAAACTCATGAATGTCATTAATACATTGTTTTAGTCATATTATAGCTAATTAATAAAGGTATAAAATATAACCATTTCTGAAGCCCGTGCCTCCAGCATATATATTGGCAATGCCTCTTCAATGGGTTTTTAGTATTTTAATATTTTCCTCTATGATATTTGGATATGTGTTCAGTTTTAAAATGTTATAAAATTGTTCATCAGAGTATTGGAGCTGGGTGTTATGACTTTGTGGGAGGTCTTTTTCAGTTGCAAATATATCCATAGAGTACCCATTCATAGTGGGAGACAACTTCAAGTTCTGTGATTATATGCAACCACAGTATCATCCTTTCATTACAGCATAAAAACCCAGAACAAAATAAAAACATCTCCATCAACATTTAAGCAGATTTCAGTTTTTCAAAGTGCCAGTTTTGTTTTAGAGAATCCTTCTTACGTTTCTTCAAGCTGGTTTCTCCATTTCATAATAGAAGCCTTTTCAAAGATATTAATGTTCATTGTTTAAAATGCTCATAGAAGAGAGATAGGAACATCGGAAAAGCACAAAGAAAACCAACAACAGTAACAATATACTCCCTACCACTCAGAGACATCCACTGTTACCAAACTATATTTTTTGTTTGTTATTAGGCAATTTTGGAAGACACTGGGAAAACTATTCTCAGCTTGGCATACACAAATCACCTAGTGAACAAAGACGGATTCCTACCACCCAGTTAGTTCTTTTCAGTTTGCAGATGGGTAAAGAAACTCAGCCTTAAAAAAAGAATGCTCCTTTTTAAATTATTCCTCCCTACTTTTCTTCATCCAGTGACTATACACTGCTTTGATTACTGCCAGGCTTTGCTTAAGCTGTTGACAATGATTTTCCTTTTAAGAAAGAACCCTAGGGAGAAAATAGCCAGAAAATTGCATAGGGAGTTCAAAGACCAAGAATACAGGAAACAAAAATCCACCATCAGAATTTGAACTTCAGTCTTTGTCAGTGATTAACTGAGAAAATCTAATGTAGACTGATTTTTCTCCAAAGTATAACATCTATTAAACACACAATGGCCAGATGGCCTACATACATTATATATTTATTTAATAAGTTGGATTCGATGTGATTTTTCTGACCGAAAGCTAGAGGTCTAAATCTAGTGTTTGTAATCTAGAGAGATGGAACCTTAAGTTCTGGATTATATCAAAGGGTTACTGAAGTACACATTGGTAGAACTAAGGCTTCCCTGGATTACGTTCCTAATTGAAGATAGCCTATGTAAGCACCCTGGAAAACAAAATGGAGTCCACCTTCATGATAAAAATGTTAAGTATCCAAAATACAGACCAATATCAAATGATCAACAATAGACACGTGAGATATTAAGACACAAATTAACCAGTAGATGTTAAAATTAAAGGAGTTCTGTTTTACAGTGTAATATAAAGATCTTTGCTAAATTTAGAGTCCCTATAAATATTAGAAGTACACAGTCCTGCTCCAGAATAAGTCACACACATGTTGGAGGGAAATAACTATTTGTATGTGTTAGAGGGAGTGGAGTGGGACATGAGAGCATTGGAAATGGGCCAAATAGTAGGGAGCTAGAGAAGTGGTGGTGTTTTTTCTGTCCCTTAGCAGTGGATAACAGGACTTGTGAGTTCTCTAGGAACAGCGGGTTCCACTTCTCTCTGGTAATAAAAATCACTTGGGAAGTTTATTAAGAATACAGATTTCTAGGCCCATTCCAACCCTTAAATCAAGAGGCGTGTTATAATCTAGATTTTTAAAATGAAGCCTCAAGTGATTCTGATAAGAAACCAAATTAGGAGCCACACTGTTACCCACACTGATACCTTGTTAGCACTTCATTAAGATATGTTAAACTCTTGGAAACCAATGTTTCCCCAGAAGAAAAAAAGTGTTTTCCATTTAAATTCAAACATACTAATCAGAAGCCCACAGATAGCCCAGAACTTCTATTAAAATTTTTTGGTGATCATTTTCAACTGCTGTGCTTTCCTTCAGTAATAAAAGTTTTTTTTTAAGCTGGCTGTGGACATTTATTAAAATACAGGCTTCAACTTGTCCAAATTGTGTCATGGTGAATAAAATAAGATTCTCTCAAAATGTTAGTGAAACCTTGCTAAGGCACTATTGATAGTTAGAATTTGGGAGGAAGTAAGAAGAAAAACAGGTTGTAGGTCACATAAAATACTCTTTTTCCATTCAGTTTTAAGACCTCTGCATATTATTTATTAACTTCTTTCTACTTCTGTACTTATAACTAAATTTCTTTATAGCTTTAATCATAGCTGAAATAGGCTCACACAAGTACACGGATTATGTGTATAGGTTAAATTTGTTACTTAATTGCTCAATACACATTTTTCTTTCTCAAATGAATTTCCAAGAGAGGGAGTCTTTTGGTTCCTTAATATCTTGGATATTTAAACATAGTAGTTTAGATATAGAAGACCCTTGATAATGATTTGCTCAACAAATTTTTTTTAAGCCAGGGCCAGGCTCGAACCCGCCACCCCTGGTATATGGGGCCAGCACCCTACTCCTTGAGCCACAGGTGCCACCCTCAACAAATTTTTAAAGACATTGCATTTTCTCCACTGAGAAAAGTATATACAGGTATACCTGCGCTATTCAATATAGTAGCTACTAGCCACATTTGGCTATTTAAATTTATATTTAAGTGAAGAAAAATTAGATAAAATTTAAAATTTAGGTCTTTAGTTCTACTACACACATTTCAAATGTTCATTAGTCATATGCCACTCGCTTATTTCATAACATAGGTATAAAAAGTGTCTATCAATGCAGAAAATTCTACTGGATAATATTGATCTATGCAAATCATTCCTCCCTTCCTCTCTTCCTTCCTTCTTCCAGTTATTCACCATTCTTTTTAATTTAATTTAATTTATTTTTTTGGTTGGGGCTGGGTTTGAACCCGCCACCTCAGGCATATGGGGCCAGCACCTTACTCCTTTGAGCCACAGGTGCTGCCCTCATCATTCTTTTTAAAAGTACATATTCGGGCTTGGTGCCTGTAGCTCAGCGGCTAGGGCACCAGCCACATACACGGGAGCTGGCGGGTTCAAATCCAGCCCGGGCCTGCCAAACAACAATGACAACTACAACCAAAAAATAGCTGGGTATTGTGGTGGACACCTGTAGTCCCAGCAACTTGGGAGGCCGAGGCAAGAGAATTGCTTAAGCTCAGGAGTTTGAGGTTGCTGTGAGTTGTGACGCCACAGCATTCTACCCAGGGCAACAGCTTGAGACTCTGTCTCAAAAAAAAAAAAAAAAAGTATATATTCAATTCCTTCTAATGAGCCAGACTATTTATGTTATAGCTATACTGGTGTATAAAGTGTAAATATCCCTGTCTTCAAGGAACTGACAATCTAGCTAATGAGCTATTTGGTGTGCATATATTGCAATGGCTACATAGCATACTTTAATAGAAAACTCATATTAATTAAATGCTTTGAATATATAAACAATTTATATATGTTAATTGCACTAATATTTTCAATAAACTATGATGCAACTCCATTTTACAGATAAGAATATTAAGTACCTAAGGCCATACTGCCATGCTGACTAGTAAATATATAGACTATTATTGCCCCCTAGAAAGGTTCTTATTTATCCAGAATGTGGAGCACATGTAAAAATTTTTTGTTTGTTTTTGTTCTTCTTCATGCAAACTCTCATCCAAATGTTTACTGAATTAACACTATGTGTTAGTAAAAATATGAACACACATATATATTTTTATATATTTATTTTTGGGGATTCATTGAGGGTATATGAAACCAGGTTACACTGATTGCCTTTGTTAGGCAAAGTCCCTCTTCCAATTGTGTCTTGCCCTCAAAAGGTGTAGCACACACTGAGACCCCACCCCCTCCCTCCTTCTCTCTCTCCGCTCTTCCTTTCTCCCATTTGCCTCCCTCCTTCTCTCTCTGTCTGCTCTGCCCTTCCCCCACCCCCCATCGTGTACTAGGTCATTAGTTGTCCTCACATCAAAATTGAATACATAGGATTCATGCTTCTCCATTCTTGTGATGCTTTACTAAGAATAATGTCTTCCACGTCCATCCAGGTTAATACAAAGGATGCAGAGTCTCCACTTTTTTAATAGCTGCATAGTATTCCATGGTGTACATATACCACAGCTCGTTAATCCATTCCTGGGTTGTTGGGCATTTAGGCTGTTTCCACATTTTGGCGATTGTAAATTGAGCTGCAATAAACAGTCTAGTACAAGTGTCCTTATGATAAAAGGATTTTTTTTTTCTTCTGGGTAGATGCCCAATAATGGGATTGCAGGATCAAATGGGAGGTCTAGGTTGAGTTCTTTGAGGGTTCTCCATACTTTCTTCCAAAAAGGTTGTATTAGTTTGCAGTCCCACCAGCAGTGTAAAAGTGTTTCTTTCTCTTCACAACCACGCCAACATCTGCAGTTTTGAGATTTTGTGATGTGGGCCATTTTCACTGGGGTTAGATGGTATCTCAGGGTGGTTTCAATTTGCATTTCTCTAATAATTAAGGATAATGAGCATTTTTTCATATGTTTGTTAGTCATTCGTCTGTCTTCTTTAGAGAAGATTCTATTCCTCTCTTGCCCATTGATATATGGGATTGTTGCCTTTTTTCATGTGGATTAATTTGAGTTCTCTATAGATCCTAGTTATCAAGCTTTTGTCTGATTCAAAATATGCAAATATCCTTTCCCGTTGGGTAGATTGTCTATTTGCCTTGGTTGTTGTCTCCTTAGCTGTACAGAAGCTTTTCAGTTTAACGAAGTCCCATTTGTTTAGTTTTGTTGTTGTTGCAATTGCCATGGCAGTCTTCTTCATGAAGTCTTTCCCCAGGCCGATATCTTCCAGTGTTTTTCCTATGCTTTCTTTGAGGATTTTTATCATTTCAAATGATAAAACATGAACATATTATAAAATATATGTAAGTCCTATCACTAAGAAGTCTATAGGCTCCTGGGGAAAACATACATAGATAATGATAATACAAAGTAATAAATGCTTTATTGCAAATAAGTACAAGAACAAATGGGAGCACAGGTGTATCTCAGACTGTCTGAGGTAATTAGGGAAAATTTCGATAAGGAAGTTGCTCTTGATCTTAGAAAACAGAGCAAGAAGGCCTTTCCTAGAGTAGAATACAGCCAAGATGAATAAGAAACATTTTAGCATATTCTAGAAGAACTATCCCCCTTGTTGGCTTCAAAGAAGATGAGTTTGCTATCAAATCCTTGACACTCGTTTGTAGCTCCATAGACTATTTTAGACATGTGCCTTAAAAAAATTAACCTATGTGGGAACTAATCCCTTTTCATTTATTTTTAATTAATAGACTACTTTTTTAGAGATGTTTTAAGTTTAAAGAAAAGTTGAACAGAGTACAAAAAGTTCTCATATAAGGAATTCCCCAAATTTTCTCTTATTAACATCATGCATGGATGTGCCATGTTTATTACAATTGATGAACTCATATTGATGCATTATTATTAAGTAAAATTCACATCTTTGTGTGATAAAGTTCCATGGGTTTTGCCAAAGGCATAATGACATGTATTCATAATTATGGAATCGTACAGAATAGTTTCACTGCCCTAAAAATTTCCCTGTGCTCTATTTATTCATCCTTCTCCTCTATTCCTAGTTTACTGAGAGATTTTTTTTTTTTTAAATCATGAATGGGTGTTGGATTTTGTCACCTGCTTTTATTGATCTGTACATGTGATTTTTCATGGATGATGTAATGGAATGCATTAATTGATTATCAAGTGTTGAACTAGCTGTACATATCTGGAATAAATCCCATTTGGACATGGTGTATAATTATTTTACTGTATTGTTGGATTTGATTTGCTAATATTTTGCTCAGGATTTTTGCATTATGTTTATGAGAGATTTTGGTCAGTACTTTTTCTTTCTTATAATGTCTGCTTGTTTTTGTTTTAGGGTAATTCTGGCCTAACAGAATAATTTAGGAGGTATTTGCTATACTTCTATGTTTTGGAACCAATGTAGAAAACTGGTATCATTTGTTCCTTTGGGGTTTGCTAAAATTCACTAGTGACTCATCTGTAAAGTGGTGCTTTGTGTTTAGAAGATTATTAATTATTGATGCGCTCCCTTTAATAGGTATAGGTCTATTCATATTGTCCGTTTCTCCTTATGTGAGTTTTGGCAGATTGTGTTTTTCAAAAAATAGATCCATTTCATCTAAGTTATTAAATTTGTAGGCATAGAGTTGTTCAAAATATTTTTAAGTATCATTTTAATGTCCATAGGAGTAACAATGATACCCTCTCTTTAATTTCTTATATTAATAATTTATGTCTTCTCTTTTTCTCTTGGTTAATCTTGCTAGAGGTTTATCAATTTTATGGATCTTTCCAAAGTACCAGCCTTTGGTTTACTGATTTTCTCTATTGTTTTTCTGCTTTAATTTCAATGGTTTCTACTCTGACTCTTATTATTTCTTTTATTCTGCTTACTTTACATTTAATTTGCTTTTCTTCTTCTAGTTTCCTAAGGTGGAAACTAAGGTTATTGATTTTAGATTATTTCCTAATGTTATATATTCAATGCTATAAATTTCCTTGTAAGTATTGCTTTTGCTGAATCTCACTAATTTTGATAGCTTTTATTATCATTTCCATTTAACTTAAAATATTGTTTTCAATTCCTTTTGAGATTTTTTTTCTTTGACCTATTTGTTATTTAAAAGTGTGTTCTTTAATCTCCAAGTATTTGGGGCTTTCCTAGCTATCTTTTTGTTATTGACTTCCATTTTAATTCCACTGTGGTCTGAGAGTCTACTTTTTATGATTTGCTTAAATTTGGTAAAGTGTGTTTTGTGGCCCAGAATGTGGGCTGTATTGGTGAGTGTTCCATATGAGGTTGAGAAGAATGTGTATTCTGCTGTTATTGGATCAATTATTCTATAAATTTCAATTAGATCCAGTCTATGGATTGAGATTGATTATTAACTATAACCTTACCAATTTTCTACTTACTGGATATCTTAATTATTGATAGAGAGATGTTGAAGTCTCTAGTTCTAATAGTAGATTTTTCTATTTTTCCTTCTACTTGCTTTTGTCTCTGTTGTTTTGCGTATACATATTAAAGAACCTTATGTCTGTTTGGAAAATTGACACTTTTATCACCATGTAATACATCTCTTTATCTTTAGTAATTTTTCTTTGTATGAAGGCTATTTTGCCACGAATTAATATATCTACTCTGGATTTCTTTATATATGTATATTTTAATAAATCATAAACACATAGATCATGTATACATTAATGCATTTATGGGGTACATTGTGCTGATTTCATATAGAATTAGGAATGCTTACATCACACTGGTTAATATATACCTCTTCTCATTCATATCTTCCTTTAGCCTCTTACATTATATCTGTGTCTTTATATTTAAAGTAATTTTCTTGTAGATAATATCTATTTATTTTTTTTTTAGTTTTTTAGAGATAGAGTCTCACTTTGTCGCCCTTGGTAGAGTGCCATGGCATCACAGGTCAGAGCAACCTCTGGCTCTGGCTTAGGCGATTCTCTTGCCTAGCCTTGTGAGTAGCTGGGACCACAGGCACCCGCCACAATGCCTGGCTATTTTGTTGTTGTTGTTGTTGTTGCAGTTTGGTCAGGGCAGGTTCGAACATGCCACCCTCGGTACATGGGGCCAGTGCCCCACACAGTGAGCCAAAGGCGCCACCCTCTATTTGTTTTTTTTAATCCACTCTTATTGCCTCTTTCAATTGGTGTATTTAGACCATACACATGTAAAATGATTATTAATATAGTTGGATTAATAGCTATTATAAAGTATTTTGTATTTTGTATTTATTGCCTTTTTTTGCCTTCTACTTTTTGTTTTCTGCTTTTTTAAATTTTAACCAAGCACTTTATGTGATTCCATTCTCTTCTCTTAGCATATTGATTTTACTCAATTTGTGGTTTTTTTTGAAACTGGTTGCAGTAAGATTTATAATATGCATTTATAATTAATACAAGTTCCCTTTCAAATAACAGTATACTGCTTCATGGGTCATCCATGTACCTTATAGCAGCATTTCCACACCCTCTTCCATCCCTTATTATGTTGATGCTATACATTTCACTTATACATAAACTAAAATAAATGAAAATGTGGTTGCTATTGTTATTTGGAACAAACTGTTACTTGTTTGATCAGTTAAGAATAAGAATAATAAAATATTTTCCTTTACCTTCACTTGTTTCTTCTCTAACACTCTTCTTTATGTAGATCCAATTTCTGACCTGTATCATTTTCCTTCTCTCTGAAGAATCTCTTTTGACATTTTGCAAGACATGTCCATAGTGATGAATTTCCTTCATTTTTGTCTGAGAAGTATTTATTTCTCCTCTACTTTCAAAAGATTTTTTATTTTGCCAGATACCGAACTTCAGGTTTTATTTCCTTTCAATAATTTAAATATTTTACTCTCTTTTTGCTTGCATCATTTCTGAAGAGAATTTTAATTTAATTCGTATGCTTGTTCCTTTGTAGGTAGGTATTTTCCCCCCTTGGCTTCTTTCAAGACTTTTTCTTTGTATTTTTTTTTTTATTTAAATGTGATATGCCTAGATGTAGTCTTTTTAGTATTTATTCTACTTGGTATTCCTTGAGCTTCCTGGATCTGTGGTTTGGTGTCTATCTTTAATTCTGGAAGATTCTCAGCCATTGTTACTTCAAATATTTCTTCTGTGAGTTTCCCTCTTTCCTCTCCTTATGGTATTCACATTACATGTAAATTACACCTTTCGTAATTGTTCCACAGTTCTTAGACATCATGTTCTCTCCCTTTTTGTTTGCATTTCAATTTTGGAAGTTTCCACTGACACATTTTCAAGCTCACTGATTATTTCCTTGGTCAGGTGATAAGCCCCTCAAAGACTTTCTTCATTTCTGTCACAGTGCTTTTGATTTCTAGAACATTTTTGATTCTTTCTTAGCATTTTCATCACTGTTTACATGACTCATCTGTTTTTGCATGTTACCCACTTTTTTTCATTAAAGCCCTTACCATATTAATTATAGTTTTATAAATTCACAGTATGATTCCAAAATATCTGCCATATCTTAGTCTGGTTCTGATACTTGCTTCGTCCATTCAGACTGTGGTTTTTGTCTTTTAGTATGCCTTGCAATTTTTTGTTGAAAGCCAAACATAATGTATTTGGTAAAAGGAAATGAAACTTAAAATTGACATGCTCTGACCCTGGGATGGAATAAAAATCTATTTTCCAGCCTGGTCTTCTCTACTCCACTGTGTACACAGTTTTTACCACATGATAAGAGGTCCTTGCTATACAGTGTTCAACCAAAATTTATACGTTTGTTAAGAAATTTCAGCTTGGTGGGATCCAAATTAAAATGGCAGAAGTGTTTCTAATTGCCATCTTCTCTCATACTCTGTTGGATCTCCATTTCCATTCTAGCAATATGAAATTGTGAAGATTCTATACTTTTGTGACCACTTTTGGCTATTAAAATTTAGTTCAAATTATGGGCGGTGCCTGTGGCTCAAGGAGTAGGGCACTGGCCCTATATACCAGAGGTGCCAGCCCCGGCCAAAAATTGCAAAAAAAAATTAGTTCAAATTAAAGCTTTAATTTCAAAGTTGTTTTAAATCTCAACTCTTTCTTTATCCTCCCACTCAAATCAGGTTTGAGTGGAAGTCCTGACTGTTGTGTTGGAACTACATGGGCATGGGGTGAGGCCTGACTCTGTGATACCTCTTTTCCCTCTCTCCCTAAAGCCTAACTATCTGTGTGGCTGTTCCTACTGCTCTAATATTGACGAGCTGAAGATGCTTTAGGTGTGGCAGTGGGCACACTGATCTGCTCATTGTACAGACACATAGGTTCTCTGTGGGTCTCAAAGAAGACTCTATTATGCTGTTCCCTGACAGAAGAGATCCCATGTAGCAGAACATCCTATAACCTCAGGTTGAGGTATACTCACCCGGCAGGCAGCCCTCTTGATTTGGGCTATTGGTTGAATTGCTCTAGCCAGGTAATTTCAGCAATGACTGTGGGAAAATTACACATTTTTCCCATGGTAAGCAAGTAGTAGAAGGAAAAACGTGTAGGAAGGAGAAGAAATGAAGGAATAATAAGGACTAATTAAGCAATTTTATTTTCCCACCTTTAGCAGGTCTGTGTAGTCCTTTGCACAGACTAGATAACAATAAAGGTGTTTTAGTAGTTTGCTAAATCCCAATTGTGGTTAAACTTCTCATTCTATTCTGCTAAATCAACAGAAATTATAATAGTTTTGAAAATCAGCTTTACAGCACATTTATTTTTCTGTAATTTATTATCCTCTATGTTTAGCCACCATAAGAAATACAAGGAATTATAACACATAATCTCACCTACAAGGAGTTCATATTTTGTCTTTTCCTTTCTTTGACTTGTTTTATTTTAACTAACTCAGATAGAAAAATAAGCAATATTGTATTAGTCAAGGTTCTTTAGAGAAACAGTAAAAAGGATAGATAAATAGATAACAGGGGATTTGTTATGAGAATTGGTTCACAAAATTATGAAAGGGAAAAAGCTTCAAGATATGCCCTCTGCAAACTGGAAAACTGGAAAAGCTTGTTAATATAATTCAGTTCCAGGTGAAGTGGAGAGTAGGGCCTACTTACTGCTAGCGGCTATAAGTCCCTGAGTCTGAGGGATCTATAACTTGGAACTTTGATGTCCAAGGGCAGAAGAAGATGGATGTCCCAGATCCAGAAGAGAAAGTGAAGTTGAATTTATTATTACTATTTTTTTATTATTTGGGATTCACTGAGGGTACAAAGAATTAGGTTACACTGATTGCATTTTTTAGATTAAGTCCTTCTTATAATTATGTCCCACCTCCCAAGAGGTGTGCCATACGCTGTGACCCCCAGACCCCTACACCCTCCCCTTTCCCCACTCCCTCCTTCCTCTACCCTCCATCTTGTATTAGTTCACCTACTTCCTTCATATTAGAATTGAGTACATTGGATTCTTGCTTCTCCATTTTTGTGATGCTTTACTAAGAAGAATGTGCTCCAACTCAATCCAGGTTAATACAAAAGAAGTAAAGCCTCCATCTTTTTTAGTGGCTGAATAGTATTCCATAGTATACATATACCACAGCTTGTTAGTCCATCCCTGAGTTGGTGGGCATTTAGGCTGTTTCCACAGTTTGGCGATTGTTAAATTGACACATATTAACAGTCTACTGCAAATGTCCTTATCATAAAAAGATTTTTTTTTCCTTCTGGGTAGATGGCAGTAATGGAATTGCAGGATCAAATGGGATGTTGAATTTGAGTTCTTTGAGGATTCTCCATACTTCCTTCCTAAAAGGTTATAGTGAATTTTAATTTGCCCTTCCTTTGCCTTTTTGTTCTTTGTGAGCCCTCAATGGGTTGAATGGTTCCTGCCCATATTGGTAAGGATGAATCTTCTTTACTCAGTGTGGTTCAAATGCTAATCTGTTTAGGAAACACCTTCACAGACCTACCCCCCAATCATGTTCAACTGACTATTTGGGTATGCATTAACTTGGTGTAGTTGACACCTAAAATTAACCATCACAGACACCAATGAGCCTAATCCTATTGTATTTTATTATCCATTCGCCATTGCTATTACTATTCTCTCTCCTGTTACTAAGAAAATGCAGGAGTAACTTCTGACATGATGTCAACCTGAATTCCAAATACTGGAACAGAGCTCTAGAAATGTTTTATTTTGGCTTTATTCTATCACTGAGAGCCAAAACTGACTTTTTAAAATTTATAATGGACATATTCCTTCTTTGTCATTTTCCTGAGTTTGCAGCCATCACTTGCATCAAGTATATATGTATGTCTATACAAGATTTTCAGAATGAACTGTCAATCAAATTGCTGCTCTTATTTCAAAAATGAAGATAAATGAAGTATAGCAAATTAGGTGAAACAAAGTCCCATTTATTATATTGATTTTATTTTTAGCAGGATCTTTTATGTCAACGGCTGTAGTTTAATTGGTCTAAGCTTTCCTGTTGGTTATTCTGACCAAGACACATTTAAATGTAAGGCAAAGGTCTGTTGGTCCATTCCTCAGCAATGGTAACCACATCCTGTTTAACAATATACATGCTACCTGTAGATGTCACTATGCCCTTATAATTCTTCTTGGTGACCCATCCACTCTCCCCTTCAGAGTTACAGGGATGAATACTTGAAGGATGTTGAATTTCTGTTTTCAGAGATTAGAAAGGCAAGATTTCTCACAATATAAAACATAAAATTGCAAATTAGGCAGTACCATACACCCCTTACACACACAAAGACCAGGAGTACTTTGAAAGGTAGAAAGGTAGGTAATTATATTTACCACCTTTGTTTCATTATTAATTTCAGGTTAGAAAAAAACAACTTAACCAAGAATGTGGCTGTGACTCTATTACCTCTCTTCTTTATTTATAAATGATCTGTTAAAAATATAGCTTACAAATAACTGAAATCATGTTTCATCAACTCTTTTCTCATAAGATCTTGGAGGATTTAAGTAAAATAGATTTCTTGTTTAAAAATAAGAATGTGAAAGTGTTGCTTTCATGGGTTAATGGCAGAACAAATAAAAGCAAATATACCTGATTTTAAGAATTTTTGCTTTGGCAGCCTTTTGCCTGAGAACTGAAATTGGCAAAAGCACAAAAACTAGGCATGAGTTTTGTTGCCCCCTCTCCACTCAATTGTGTGATATCGCAGTTGACACAGAAGATGAGATTCCATATATTATAAAAAATTCATAATAGCACCATAGTCATTTCGGGAAAGCCAAGAGCGCAATTAAAATACCTGAAATAGAATATGGATGCTGAAAATACAGGAAATCAACGGGCATGGGTGCTAAGGTTTTGGCATTTTTCCTTTTGGCACTGGGCTACAAACCATGGGCCTAGTTTTTTGTTTATTGGACATCCATGCCTTTTTCATTAATTTGGGCTTAGGGATCACTTCATCACTGCTTGTATCATACCAAAGTGTCTCAGGTGGGAAGAGGATACTCAGAGGTGACTTAGGAGGCTCTCAATGTCTAGAAGGTCATTCTTATCCTAATTACAAAACAGAAGACCTCTCCCCATGAGAGAAACACAACCATTGCTGAAGCAGTAAATGATCACAGATTTTTAAAGGCAAAAAAATATTAGAGAAAGGGAGCTTCAGTTAATTAAAACTAGCCTTTTGTGTAAGAAAGTGAATGTCCAGGTTATCCTCTGATGCTGATTGCCAAAGGTCAGAATAAGAAAAAGCTTTCTGGATCAACAAGAGGATTATGGAGTCATATTCTTCTATGTATCGGCCCAGTAGGGACGGAACAGCAAAACATAAGTCATGGAGTAGGAGGATTATGAGTGAAAAGGTAATAAATAAATAAATAAAAATAAAGTAAGATGTGCAGAACAGAAAGTCTGAAATAAATCCTATAGGGCAAAGTTCAATAAGAGCAATGCATAATGGACACATAATAGAACACAGGGGTACAATGACTGCCAATGTGACTAAGGTCTTACTTTGTAGTTATGTGGGAACATGCTTCATATTCCTTGTTAGATGGTAACTTCTCAGAGGGTTAAAACAGAATGTTATTCATTTTGGTTCCACCCATGGGACCTACCAAAACTTCTGGCACCTAGTGGGTTCTTAACAACATATATGTTGGTAAAATAAACTAATGAAAGCAGAAAATATATAGTGGGGAAATCAAATAAGATTTGAATGATTCTTGGATACTGTCAAAGAAAGGGAATAGGATGTCACAAAGTAGTTTGAATGTCTTGATTTAGAGACTGTGAAAAAGTTGATGCCCTGGTCAGATACGTGGAACATAAGAAGGGAGATTCAGTGGGTAAGCAAGAGATTGATTTCTTTTGAGGATATATGGAGATGGATCATGTTTGATGATGGGATCTCTAATAAGTTTGCCTTAATTCTGACTCCTTGGAAATAGAAGATGGAAGGAAAGGGGCTGAAGAGGCCTTTATTGGATTTCTTAATGGAAAGGAGACATTTAAAGTTCCAGGACAAGTGAATCCCTTGAGAGAATGTGTATAGCGTATTGCATATGTGAAGAAGGTCACCAACATAACATTTTAGGATATCTGGTGTCAACTGGTGGGATAAGAGCAAACAGCAGAAAGAACAGTGTTATGTTAGCTGAGAAAAGAAAATTGGCAAGAAGGCAACCCTGCAATGATAATGAGCAATACATAATAAGGGAATTTAGATGGATAAATAAAAAAACAACAAACAACTTAAACCTTTATCAAAGTTTTTCCAACAGAATTGCCTTACTATGATGTAGTATACTTATAATTTAGATTTTCAGCAGTTCAGTAAGGAGTTGGTGGGGATTGGTGGATTAAGAGATAAGAAGATAGAATCTACATAAATAGGTGCAGCAGTAAAAGAAAGAAAATCTCTTTTTTTTGTTCAACAAATATTAATTTTTTTATTTTCTTTTTTTTATTATTATTAAATCATAGCTGTGTACATTGATATGATCGTGGGGCATCATTCACTAGCTTTACAGACCATTTACCAAGTTTCACATATACCCTTGTAAGATGCACCACTGGTGTAATCCCACCAATCCCCTTCCCTCTACCCACCCCCCCTCCCTCCCCTCCCTTTCCCCCTTCCCCCATTCTTAGGTTGTAACTGGGTTACAGCTTTCATGTGAAACCCCTAAATTAGTTTCATAGTAGGGCTGAGTACATTGGGTACTTTTTCTTCCATTCTTGAGATACTTTACTAAGAAGAATATGTTCCAGCTCCATCCATGTAAACATGAAACAGGTAAAGTCTCCATCTTTCTTTAAGGCTGCATAATATTCCATGGTGTACATGTACCACAATTTATTAATCCACTCATGGATCGATGGGCACTTGGGCTTCTTCCATGACTTAGCAATTATGAATTGAGCTGCAATAAACATTCTGGTACAAATATCTTTGTTATGATGTGCTTTTTGGTCTTCTGGGTATATGCCCAGTAGAGGGATTACAGGATTGAATGGCAGATCTATTTTTAGATCTCTAAGTGTTCTCCGTATCTCTTTCCAAAAGGAATGTATTAATTTGCATTCCCACCAGCAGTGCAAAAGTGTTCCCTTTTCTCCACATCCGCGCCAACATCTCTGGTCTTGGGATTTTGTGATATAGGCTAGTCTCACTGGAGTTAGATGGTATCTCAAAGTAGTTTTGATTTGCATTTCTCTGATGATTAAAGATGATGAGCATTTTTTCATAAGTCTGAAGGCCGCGTGCCTGTCTTCTTCACAGAAGTTTCTCTTCAAATCCCTTGCCCAGCCTGTGATGGGATCAGTTGTTCTATTCTTGCTAATGCATTTGAGTTCTCTGTGGATTCTGGTTATTAAACCTTTGTCAGAGACATAACCTGCAAGTATCTTCTCCCATTCTGAGGGCTGTTTGCTTGCTTTACTTACTGTGTTCTTGGCTGTGCAGAAGCTTTTTAGTTTGATCAAGTCCCAGTAGTGTATTTTTGAAGCTGCTTAAATTGCCTGGGGGGTCCTCCTCATAGAATACTCGCCCAGCCCGATTTCTTCAAGGGTTTTCCCTGCACTCTCCTCTAGTATTTTTATAGTTTCATGTCTTAAGTTTAAATCTTTAATCCAGTGAGAGTCTATCTTAGTTAATGGTGAAAGGTGTGGGTCCACTTTCAGTCTTGTACAGGTTGCCAGCCAGTTCACCCAACACCATTTGTTAAATAGGGAATCTTTTCCCCACTGAATGTTTTTAATTGGCTTGTCAAAGATTAAATAACGGTAAGTAGCTGGATTCATCTCTTGGTTCTCTATTCTCTTCCAGACATCTACCTCTCTGTTTTTGTGCCAATACCATGCTGTTTTGATCACTATTGATTTGTAGTATAGTCTGAGGTCTGGTAGCCTAATTCCTCCTGCTTTGTTTTTATTTCTGAGTAATGTCTTGGCTATTCGAGGTTTTTTTCTAATTCCATATAAAACGAAGTATTGTTTTTTCAAGATCTTTAAAGTATGACAGTGGAGCTTTAATAGGGATTGCATTGAAATTGTATATTGCTTTGGGTAGTATAGACATTTTAACAATATTGATTCTTCCCAGCCATGAGCATGGTATGTTTTTCCATTTGTTAATATTTTCAGCTATTTCTTTTCTTAGAGTTTCATAGTTCTCTTTATAGAGATCTTTCATGTCCTTTCTTAGATAAATTCCCAAATATTTCATCTTCTTTGGCACTACTGTGAATGGGATAGAGTCCTTAACTGTTTTTTCAACTTGACTGTTGTTGGTATATATAAAGGCTACCGATTTATGAATGTTGATTTTGTAACCTGAGACGCTGCTGTATTCCTTGATCACTTCTAAAAGTTTTGTAGTAGAGTCCCAAGTGTTTTCCAGATATACTATCATATCATCTGCGAAGAGTGAAAGTTTGATCTCTTCTGACCCTATATGGATACCCTTGATTGCCTTTTCTTCCCTAATTGCAGTGGCTAAAACTTCCATTACAATGTTAAAAAGCAATGGAGACAATGGGCAGCCTTGTCTGGTTCCTGATCTGAGTGGAAATGATTCCAATTTAACTCCATTGAATATGATATTGGCTGTGGGTTTGCTGTAGATGGCCTCTATCAGTTTAAGAAATGTCCCTTCTATACCAATTTTCTCAAGTGTTCTGATCATGAAGGGATGCTGGATATTATCAAAAGCTTTTTCTGCATCAATTGAGAGAATCATATGGTCTTTGTTTTTTAATTTCTTTATGTGCTGGATTACATTTATAGATTTACGTATATTGAACCAGCCTTGAGATCCTGGGATAAAACCGACTTGGTCATGATGTATAATTTGTTTGATGTGTTCCTGGATTGTTTGTTAGGATCTTGTTGAATATTTTTGCATCTATATTCATTAGTGATATCAGTCTATAATTTTCTTTTCTTGTTGGGTGTTTTCCTGGTTTGGGGATCAGGGTGATGTCTGCTTCATAGAACGTGTTGGGTAGTCTTCCTTCTTTTTCTACCTTTTGGAACAGGTTGAGTAATATAGGTACTAATTCCTCTTTAAAGGTTTGATAGAATTCAGACGTGAAACCATCTGGTCCCGGGCTTTTCTTTTTGGGGAGCATTTGTATGGTTGATGTTATTTCCAAACTTGATATGGGCCTGTTCAACATTTCCACTTGATTCTGGCTAAGTCTTGGAAGGTGACATGCTTCCAAGTATTGGTCAATTTCCTTCAGATTCTCATATTTCTGAGAATAAAGTTTCTTGTAATATTCATTAAGGAGTTTTTGAGTTTCTGAGGAGTCTGTTGTTATTTCATCTTTGTTGTTTCTGATTGATGAGATTAGAGATTTTACTTTTTTTTTCCTGATTAGGTTGGCCAAAGGTTTATCTATTTTATTGACCTTTTCGAAAAACCAGCTTTTTGATTTATTTATCTGTTGTGTTATTCTTTTGTTTTCAATTTCATTTAATTCTGCTCTAATTTTGGTTATTTCTTTTCTTCTACTGGGTTTGGGGTTGGAATGTTCTTCCTTTTCCAGTTGCTTGAGATGTCCCATTAAGTTGTTAACTTCCTCTCTTTCCGTTCTCTTGAGGAAATCTTGCAGTGCTATAAATTTCCCTCTTAGAACTGCCTTTGCGGTGTCCCAGAGGTTCTGATAGTTCGTGTCTTCATTGTTGTTTTGTTCCAAAAATTTGGCAATTTCTCTCTTAATCTCATCTCTGACCCAGCTATCATTCAGCATAAGGTTATTTAACTTCCATGTTTTTGTGTGAATATGCAGATTCCTATTGTTACTCAGTTCAAGTTTTATTCCATGATGGTCCGAGAAGATGCATGGAATAATTTCTATTCCTTTAAATTTACTGAGGTTAGACTTGTGACCTAAATGTGATGGATTTTGGAGTAAGTTCCATGGGCTGATTCGAAGTATGTGTATTCCGTTTTATTGGGATGAAATGTTCTGTAGATGTCTGATAAATCCAAATGTTGGATGGTTAGGTTTAAGTCTAAGATTTCTTTGCTCAGCTTCTTGTTGGAGGATCTATCCAACACTGCCAAAGGAGTGTTGAAATCTCCGACGATTATGGAGCTGGAGGAAATCAAGTTGCTCATGTCTGTTAGAGTTTCTCTTATAAATTGAGGTGTATTCTGGTTGGGTGCATAGATATTAATAATTGAGATCTAATCATATTGAGTATTACCCTTAACAAATATGAAGTGACCATTCTTGTCCTTCCTTACTTTTGTTGGTTTAAAGCCTATTGTATCTGCAAATAAAATTGCAACACCTGCTTTTTTCTGGTTACCATTTGCCTGAAATATGGATGACCATCCTTTCACCCTGAGTTTGTATTTGTCTTTTAAGTTAAGATGTGACTCTGGTATGCAACAAATATCTGGTCTGAGTTTTTGTATCCAATCAGCTAACCTATGCCTCTTTAGAGGACAGTTTAAGCCATTCACATTAATGGAGAATATTGATAAGTCTGGTGAAGTTTTGGGTATCGAGTTTTTCAAAAGTCCAGTGGACATTTTTAATCCTTTCGCCAGTGTGGAAATTGGAGTTTGATCTGAATTTTCTGAGTGAGTTTACTTTTGCGGTATAGGATTGGGTTGGTCATTATGGAGGATAGGTCTGAGAATATCCTGAAGAGCTGGTTTACTTATGGCAAATTTCTTCAACATATGAATGTCATTAAAGTATTTAATTTCTCCATCATAAATGAAACTCAGTTTAGCTGGATATAAGATCTGGGGTTGAAAGTTATTTTGCTTTAGGAGATTAAAATTTGGTGACCACCCTCTTCTTGCTTGAAAAGTTTCAGCAGAGAGATCTGCAGTCATTCTAATATTCTTCCCTTTGAAGGTAATAGTTTTCTTTCTCCTGGCAGCTTTGAGGATTTTCTCCTTCATATTAACTTTAGTGAAGTTAACTATGATATGCGTTGGGGATGTCTTATTGGAGTTGAGTCGTGCTGGGGTTCTGAAGCTGTCCGCTATCTGAATTTCAGAATCTCTAGGCATGTCTGGAAAATTCTCTTTCATAATTTCATGCAGAAGGGCCTCTGTGCCCAGCGAGGCCACTTCATCTGTTTCTAGAACCCCTATGATTCGGATATTCGCCTTCTTTGAATTATCCCAGAGCTCTCGGAGAGAATGATCCATTTTTGCTCTCCATTTCTCTTCCTCTTTGAGAGTTTGGGAGCATTCAAAGGCTTTATCTTCGATGTCAGAAATCCTTTCTTCTGCTTGCTCCATTCTGTTGCTGAGGGATTCTACTGTATTTTTCATATCTTTGAGGGCTGCAAATTCTTGCTTCAGTGTGTCTAAGTCTTTGGTGGTTTTGTCTTTAAATTCGTTAAATTCTTGAGACAACTTTTGAATTTCTCCTCGAATTCTTAATTCCACTTTGTTAATCTTGTCTGCAATCCAAATTCTGAATTCAATTTCTGACATGTCAGCCAGTTGTTTATGAATGGGATCTTCAATTGCATCTGCCATATCTTTCCTTGGGGGGGGTTGATCTATTCTGGTTATTCATGTTACCAGAGTTTTTCCGCTGATTCCGCCCCATGGTTGTTTTACTCCCTCTGATTTTTTCCCCTGGGGCTTTGTCGAGGGCCTGTACAGTGTTGTGGCCTGAGAAACTGGGGCCCTGTCTGGTGTGGTGGGGCTAAGTGGTTCTGTCTTGTTTTCAGCTGGTTTCTGTTCCACCCTAGTGAAACAGATACTTCGGATTGAAGTCTCAGCTGTGAACTGTTTTGGTGTCTTTGGACTTGGCACTCAGTTGAACTGCCTTGGGAAGAGCCTGAGCAGGAGTGCGGAGAACTTTGGCCATTGTCTAGGGCCCCAGTCTGAGCCGCTGAGCAAGACGGAGCTAATAGTGTTTGGCTGTGGGCCACAGGGAGCCATTGTGAGTCAAGAAAATCTCTTAATAGATCGACTGTGTAAGTCAGCATGTGCAGAATCGATTTATTTTCACTCGTTCATTGCCTTCTCTATAAATGACTGCTCCTTGGTATTTAGAGAGAAGCTTAATAAGAAGAACTAAAACTAGAGTAACTTCATATGTGAATAGCTGAGAGTAGTATGGAGTATACAGTTTTCAATCCACAACTTTTATATTAAGACAAAGAAAACATGTATTTATTTTACAATTTTTTAATACCTCATTTTTAAAGGGGGTTGGTATGGGTTATTCTGTGTGTCCTTTGAAAACTATGTTCCTCCCAGAGGAAAATTCACACACACACTGAAATTTACATCAAATTACAGAAGATCTATAAATTCTCTCCAAGGATCCCAGTGTAAGAACCCCTAATTTAGCCAACAGAATGCAAATTCATTGACTAGACTTACAGTGATGAGAGTATAGGATAGGAACCAGGTGGAACCTAGTTCCACCTTTCTCAGGCTAGCTTTGTTATTATGAAAAGATACCATTATCTTCGTAGACTACATTTTATTTCTTTACAAAATGAGGTCATAATTGAAATGTCCTCTTAAATCTCATTTAGGAAAGCATGTTACACAAAACATAAGTCATGGAGTAGGAGGATTATGAGTGAAAAAGATTAAAAGTGAAAAATAAATACATTACAATGAAGAATACTGGTCACTGAATCCATTCTTTTCCATTTGTATGATTAACATTTCTTTTCACAAAAAGCACCAGGCTATTTTACAGATTTTGAGATACATACTTTAATTCATGCTTAGCAAATATTTAGAAGACAGGTGCCAATTGCATTTTAAACCCCCATGTGAACACCAGCTGCTCCTAAATAACTCTTGGTCTCTGAGCACAAGTTCTGGATCTTTCCTTAGTTTTCCAGTAACTTTGAACTCTCTTTATAGGAGATAGCCTAGCAGCTTGGAATATACTCGCAGCAGGTCACTTTCACCAGGGGAATGATCAAATTTAACTTCTTAGGAAAGTTAGACTATTGTCTCTTTTGAACATTTTGAAGTTCTTCTGCAAAACAAGAATTGAAAAAAGTCAAACAGACTTCTTCACAGAAAGCTAGCTTAGTAGCAGGAAAGGGCAGCGGGGTCAAATGATGGTGCTCAAGATAACAGATAAAGAGAGAAGGGGATGAAGGACTGAGAAGTGAAAGGAGAATGGGGAGAGGACAAGATGGCTGAGTTTCTTTTTCATTTGACATTATACAGTATGAGTCTACCGGGATTGACTTCCTGGGACAAAATACTTTGACAAAGAGTTATTTCTTAAGAAGGAACAGGATAGGTTTCTCTTCAGTTGAGAGTACTGAGTGCCTCTCCCCTCCCCAACTTTTAGAACTCACATCCTGATTATTTTGGAGGAAAAAGAAAGAAGAGTTATCTAGCTGTTTTCAACTTAAATTTTCCCTTTAGAGTACTAAGGAAAAATTTCAGGAAATCATCTGTCTTGCAAACTAACACTCTCCTACACCCATGTAAAGAGGCATTTGAGGCACATATAGTTTATCAAACTTAGTGGGGTAGGGTGATTATCTGTATAGCTAACCTCTATGATGGGAATATTTAAGTTATTATAGTTAAATCTAACATGCAGCAAGAAATTTTAGACTATATTTCAAAAAAATGGGAAAATATTTGGACACCTGAAAAGTCAGCAGTAGAATACTCTTATTCCCAAATAATTTTTAGAAAGCCCATCAAGAATCACATAAAGCTGGATTCAAATGTACTAAGGCGAGGAGTCAAGCTGCATTAGAGAATCAGGAGAATTGCACCCCTGCACTGCTACTTGATTTAAAAACTCACCGTAATTGCTTATAAAAGGCTGAGGCAGCAGTTATCTAATGATACTGCAGAGATGGCAAATAATAACCTTCTAGATAATTTTTTAAAACTAAACATTACCAGAATTGGATCCAACAAGTGTTTAAAGGTCCATTTTCTTGATATAGGAAATATTCAGTTCTTTCTAGTATATTTTGCAAGTTATTCTAAAAGGTTTAACTGTTTTCTGTCCCTAAGGAGCTTCAGCGTGGTTGCTGAATACAGGTTTATCAAATCTGCAGTCTGGAGCTTAGAATAGAAAAACAAAGCTGGGGCCAGCACATGACATTAGGCTATATTCTCAACCTCACTTGGAATTTCAGAATTTTAACTGAACAATAAACAAGTCATGGTAGCTTAGATATAAATGATTACATAAAGACTTCAAAGAAATTCTTCTCTCTCTGTTCTTGGTTCAGTTCACTTATTTATTCATTCATTCAGTTAACAAACATTTGGCAAAGACCACATATGTGCCAAAAATTATAACTGATGCTTTGTATACAAAGACGATCAGTTAAAATCCTGTATTCAAGGAATTCAGAAACTAGCCAGAGAGATAGACAAGTAAGGAAATATAGGATATGATGAATTCTCAGTGAGTCACAAAATGGAAGAAATTAAGGGCCATTGTGGGCTGAGTTATGTCAATCATTAGTTCACTAATTGAATAGAGTATGGTGTAAGTTCAAGACAAAGTTAGTTAGGACGGGCACAGTGGCTTATGCCTGTAATTCTAGCACTGTGGGAGGCCAACGTGGGAGGATCCTTTTATCTCAGGAGTTTGAGACCAGCCTGAGCAAAAAGGAGATCCCATCTCTACTAAAAATAGAAAAATTAGCTGGGCCTTGTGGTAGGCACCTGCAGTCCCAGCTACTCAGGAGGCTGAGGCAGGATGATCGCTTGTGTCTAGGAGTTTGAGGTTGCTGTGAGCTAGATTGATGCCAGGGCACTCTAGCCTGAGCAACAGAGACTCTGTCTCAAAAAAAAAAAAATAAAAAAGAGGAGAGTTAGTTTTTCCCAACATTTTGTGCTCTTATCTCTTGACCATGCTTTTAGTTTTTTATAGCACCTTTAGCACTGTATTATAATTATTTCTTTTAATGTCTGTCTTTCATACTATATTTGATGTCTTAAGGGCATTTTTGGTTTCTTTATCATGTTTTATTCCCAGGTCCTCATACAATAGTGGGGCCTCAATAAAAATTGTATAATAAACTGAGCATAGTGGCTTATGCCTATGAGACCAGCCTGAGCAAGAGTTAGATCCTCATCTCTATAAAACACAGAAAAATCAGCCAGTAGTGGTGGCAGGTGCCTGTAGTCCCAGCTACTCAGGCAGCTGAGGCAGAAGTATCACTTGAGTCCAAGAGTTTGAGGATGCTGTGAGCTATGATGATGCCACAGCACTCTAGCTCAGGTGACAGAGCAAGACCCTGTATCGCTCTCTCTCTCTCTTTCTCTCTCTCTCTATATATATATATGATGGAAATTTATTGTGTAATTTTAAAATGTGAAAGAGAGGGAGGCGCCTGTGGCTCAGTCGGTGGGGCGCCGGCCCCATATACCGAGGGTGGCGGGTTCAAACCCGGCCCCAGCTGAACTGCAAACCTAAAAATAGCTGGGCGTTGTGGCGGGCGCCTGTAGTCCCAGCTACTCAGGAGGCTGAGGCAAGAGAATAGCTTAAGCCCAGGAGCTGGAGGTTGCTGTGAGCTGTGGGATGCCATGGCACTCTACTGAGGGTGATAAAGTGAGACTCTGTCTCTACAAAAAAAAAAAATGTGAAAGAGAATGTATATACAGAATGTAAAGAATGTATATGGAGAGAGAGAGAATAATAAATGACAAAGAAAATAGAGAGAAATTATTATAATCTATGTTACATATCATCTATTGATCTAGTTAAATTTCTTTTGACTTATCCATTGATACCCATTTCTGACTGTGTTATCTAGTTTCAAGCAAAAGTTTCATAGAAGACTTCTTCTTTCACATTTTAAAATTATACAATAAATTTCCATCATGGAATAGAACCTTTATTTCTTATATGCTATCAGAGAGAGCCCCTAATTTTATAATACAGAATGATGGCATGGTAGGAAAATGTTGTTAAATCCTGAGTGCTACATGCAATTTTATAAAAGCATGGATCTATTATATATGAAAATAATAATGATGAATTTTGAACACAAGTTGTTGAATTCTGGATGTTTTCTGACAATACGAATATTATAAGACAGATTCCAACTGTGAAACAGAAGGCATGGGTGACAGATTTTGGTGCCCTGAGATATTGATGATGCAACTTCATTTAGAATGACAGAAACATTAGAGTAGACAAGAGCTTTTAAATTTTTAATTGGAAGAAACAAAGGCAATTTCTTCTTCCTGAGTGGAACTAGAATAGAATGGAGATTACAATTTTGGCAGAAGCCTTGGGAAGTGAGTCTTCCAACAAGAGACTAGGCAAGTGGCCATCTGGATATGTGTGGTCAGCAGAGTTGGAAGAAAGTCAGACTCACAACCCTGTGAAAGCTATTGTACATTAGAAGAGGTAGCAATCACTAAGAAATCGGCCATAGAGGTTGGAAAGATGCTGGAATGGGGCAAGAGGGATGGCAAAGTATCTTCCCAAGGATTGTGGCACTCTCTGGCAAAGACTCTAGGCCATGGCAGTTTGTGTGCACAGCAGCAGACAGGATATTAGTAATCAGAGGCCCCTTTAGGGCATGTCAACATTATTCTAGGCTGAGGCCAAAAGGCACTCTGGTTACTGAGATAAGTTAGAATGCTCTTTACTATAGCAAGGGATGTACAAGAACAACTTTTCTTGGTGCTGAGTCAGGAACCACAAGTAATAGGGCTGTGTAGGGAAACTGCTACTAAAGTTATGAAAATAGTAGATGTTCCATGAGAAAGAACTATGTGTCAGACCCTGTTGATGCTACACCTGTATTTCTCATCCCTTCTGTCATTTGTTAGTTGTCCCCAAAGCCCATATTCTGTGTGCTTTTTCTTTAATTGCTCTCACCCATTGTATTTTTCTTTTTCTTTAATTGCTCTCACCTATTGGCTACAGAGAGCTGAAATGCCTGAGAGTTTATGCCCCACCCCACCCCTTAGCCAATGACTGATATTGATGCTGTAAAAAAACACTGCATCCTCATCTTACAGAATGGACAAACTTCGAGGTACAATATATGATCCAAAGCTCCCCATGTGATCAGACTGAGAGTGGGACTTTACTTGAAATCACATCTTTGCTTCTCTTTGTCTATTCTGCTCTTCCCATTTCCTTTTCCAGTTTCTTCTCGGAGCACTTCCTATGTAAATTGGTGGTATCTGAATCTTTATCTTAGGGTTTGCATCTAGGAAACTTATGGCAACTGGTTTAGTAGTTACTGGAAAGACAGTTCCCTATGCCACATTAAAATTCTAACATGGAACTAGGAATAAAGTGTCAAGGGAACAGAAAAACAGTCTTCCTAGGTCTTCCTGTGAATCATAGAAAGCTTGACAAAGAAAGGTGATGTCAAAGGTGAAATATACAAAGAAGTCTCCCAAATGAGTGGGAGATATATCTTTTTTTCTGAAGCTTATCTATTCATCAGTGGTGAAAATATGATCTAATTTCCATTTGTAGTGTGTTATTAAGTGCCTGGTGATAAACTAAAAATACCACACTTTTAACTTATTCAAGCTTTAGAGTGAGTACATAAGGCATATATAATCATGATACCCTTTGCATAAGGAACCCAAAAAGTTAGTAATTTGCTTTAGTCTTACAGTTACCAAGTGATTGGGATTTGAAGACAGGTACTTTGACTTCAAAACTCACTTGAGTTCTGATCACTTTGCTTTGTTACCTTCTTGGTAAACAACAATAAAATATAAATTGTCCTTAATCTGTTATCTTCTATGGTGTCAAGGTTATTTATTTTTTTCTTTTCCTTACTTATACCTTCTAAACTCACTCATGATGAAAATAATGTGTAATTCACATACAGTTCTATGTGTTAATATTAAGAAAAGAAAAATGTATTTGAATCTTCAGGAGTCTTGCCCTATTTTTTTCTTTTAAGAGAACCATATTTTAGGACAGGATGAATAGGAAAGATAGTTGCAAAGTTGGAATGAAAATCTCTGAACTTGGAAGGCCAGAGTTCCTATGTTTAAATATGATCTAAGATGATACTGGAGGCAGGATATTGGCAGGTCAATATAAGTGTTGAAAACTTTTTATTATCATTATTATTCTAAAATCTTGCTTATTTATTTATTTATATGTACATGTGTTTATTTGGTTTCCACTTTTTGCCTTCACAAAATTAAAGAGGCTTAAAATTTAGTAACAATAACAATATTTAAGATAAGAACTAGGAAAAAAACCTCGCAAAGAACGAAGATAAATACATTCGGAATAGAAATCAGATGATTGAGCAATAATAATAATAATGATGATGATTCAAAAAAAGTAACATTCACATTGTCAGATAAAAGTATGTCCATCAGAGACAAGATGGCAGACTGAAGCCAACTTTCCACAGAGGCTCCCGTCCTGAAGGAGAGTTAAGGGATGAAAATTTAGCAAGTAACCTGATGGATTTGAGCAGCACCAAGAGAGAAAGTTGAAGAACGCACATCAACCCCCCTGAGGAGAGCTGTGACCACAAGGATGCAAACAAAAGGTACAAAACCCATCACCAAGCGGACTGACGGGAGTCCCCCCTCCCCCATCCGATCGGCTTAAGAGCCCCACAAACAAACAGGCAGAAATCAAAGGCCCTCCCACTACACTCCATGGGAGAGACCTACTGAAATCTGGACCTATCTCCCCTACTAGGGTGCCAAGGTGTTCTCCTGCCAGGCATAAAACTGTATAAAACTGTAAATAGCCTTTGCCCACAACTCTGAACTCCCAGCCCTCCTTGGGCAGCAATATAACCAGGCATAAAACTGAGTAGAACTGAGTGTGCTCGCTACTGGCGGCTCTGGGCTCCCAGCACTCCCCCTGCCCTCACTCTGAGATCTGGAGGCCTGAGCGGTGGTGGTATGGCCGGGGAAAAAAACTGAGTGGAACTGAGTGTGCTCACTACTGGTGCTCTGGGCTCAGCGCACTCCAGCCCCGCACCCACCCCACCCCCGCCCTCACTCTGAGATCTGGAGGCCCGAGCGGCAGTGGTTCGGCAGGGCATAAAACTGAGTGGATCAGAGTGTGTTTGCTACTGGCGGCTCTGGGATCGCAGTGCTCCACCCACCTCCCTCACTCTGAGATATAGAGGCCTGAGCGGCAGCGGTGAAGCCAGGCATAAAACTGAGTGAAACCGTGTATGCTCACTGACAGTGTCTGGGCTCATCGCGCTCCCCTCTGCCCTCACTCTGAGATCTGGAGGCCTTTCCCCTGGGAGTCCAGATTCTTGGGGGACTTATCGGGGCGTGGACAGTGCCCAATCTGCAGCTGGTCAGTGCTGACTCTGGGGCACGGGAGTGAGGCTGGGAGAGACCCACACCAGAGCGGCAGTTCCCTGAGGCAGCTGAAGCCACACCGCCTGTCTCCCTGGGCAACCAGAGGAGGCCACCTGTGAGTACAGGATTTGCCTGAAGTGACTCACAGACCCGGGAAGCTTCCAGGGCAGGGCCGACTCAGAGAGCTGAGACTTCTACCCAGAGTAAGTGCTTCACTGGGGTCAAACAGAAACCAGCTGAAAATAAGACAGAACCACTTAGCCCCACCACACCAGACAGTGCCCCAGTCTCTCAGGCCACAACGCTGTACGGGCCCTCAATAAAGCCCCAGGGGAAAAATCAAAGGGAGTAAAACAGCCATGCCACAGAATCAGTGGAAAAACTCTGGTAACATGAATAACCAGAATAGATCAACCCTCCCAAGGAAAGCTATGGCAGATTTAATTGAAGATCCCATTCATAAACAACTGGCTGACATGTCAGAAATTGAATTCAGAATTTGGATTGCAGACAAGATTAATAAAATGGCATTAGGAATCCTAGGAGAAATTCAAAAATTGTCTCAAGAATGTAATGAATTTAAAGACAAAACCAGCAAACACTTAGACATGCTGAAGCAACAATTTGCAGCCCTCAAAGACATGAAAAATACAATAGAATCCCTCAGCAACAGAATGGACCAAGCAGAAGAAATGATTTCTGACATTGAAGATAAAGCCTTTGAACGCTCCCAAACTCTCAAAGAGGAAGAGAAATGGAGAGCAAAAACTGATCATTCTCTCAGAGAGCTCTGGGATAACTTGAAGAAGGCAAATATCTGACTCATAGGAATTCCTGAAACCGATGAAGTGGCCTCAATGGGCACAGAGGCCCTTCTGCATGAAATTATGAAAGAGAATTTTCCAGACATGCCAAGAGATTCTGAAATTCAGATAGCGGACAGCTTCAGAACCCCAGCACAACTCAACTCCAATAAGACATCCCCAAGGCATATCATAATAAACTTCACTAAAGTTAATATGAAGGAGAAAATTCTCAAAGCGGCCAGGAGAAAGAAAACTATTACCTTCAAAGGGAAGAACATTAGAATGACTGAAGATCTCTCTGCTGAAACTTTTCAAGCCAGAAGAGGGTGGTCATCGACTTTTAATCTCCTAAAACAAAATAACTTTCAACCCCAGATCTTGTATCCAGCTAAACTGAGTTTCATTTATGATGGAGAAATTAAATACTTTAATGACATTCATATCTTGAAGAAATTTGCCATAACCAAACCAGCTTTTCAGGATATTCTCAGACCTATCCTCCATAATGACCAACCCAATCCTCTAGTACAAAAGTAAACTCACTCAGAAACTTCTGATCAAACTTCAACTTCCACAATGGCAAAAGGATTAAAAATGCCCACTGGACTTTTGAAAAACTCGATACCCCAAATTTCACCAAACTTATCAATACTCTCCATTAAAGTGAATGGCTTAAACTGTCCTCTAAAGAGACATAGGTTAGCTGACAGGATACAAAACTCAGGCCAGATATCTGTTGCATACAAGAGTCCCATCTTAACTTAAAAGACAAATACAGACTCAGGGTGAAAGGATGGTCATCCATATTCCAGGCAAATGGTAACCAGAAAAAAGCAGGTGTTGCAATTTTATTTGCAGATATAATAGGCTTTAAACCAACAAAAGTAAGGAAGGACAAGAATGGTCACTTCATATTTTTTAAGGGTAACACTCAATATGATGAGATTTCAATTATTAGTATCTATGCACCCAACCAGAATGCACCTCAATTTATAAGAGAAACTCTAACAGACATGAACAACTTGATTTCCTCCAGCTCCATAATAGTCAGAGTTTTTAACACTCCTTTGGCAGTGATGGATCGATCCTCCAACAAAAAGCTGAGTAAAGAAATCCTAGATTTAAATCTAACTATCCAGCATTTAGATTTAGCAGACATCTACAGAACATTTCATCCCAACAAAACCAAATACACATACTTCTCATCAGCCCACGGAACTTACTCCAAAATCGATCATATCTTAGGTCACAAGTCTAACCTCAGTAAATTTAAAGGAATAGAAATTATTCCATTCATCTTTTTGGACCACCATGGAACAAAACTTCAGCTGAGTAACAGCAGGAATCTGCATACTCATACAAAAACATGGAAGTTAAATAACCTTATGCTGAATGATAGCTGGGTCAGAGATGAGATCAAGAAGTAAATTGCCAAATTTTTGGAACAAAACGACAATGAAGACACGAACTATCAGAACCTCTGGGACACCACAAAGGCAGTTCTAAGAGGGAATTTATAGCACTGCAAGCCTTCCTCAGGAGAACAGAAAGAGAGAAAGTTAACAATTTAATGGGACATCTCAAGCAACTGGAAATGGAAGAATACTCCAACTCCAAACCCAGTAGAAGAAAAGAAATAACTAAAATCAGAGCAGAACTAAATGAAATTGAAAACAAAAGAATAATACAACAGATCAATAAATTAAAAAGCTGGTTTTTTGAAAAGGTCAATAAAATAGATAAACATTTGGCCAACCTAGTCAAGAAAAAAAGAGTAAAATCTCTAATCTCATCAATCAGAAATGACAAAGACGAAATAACAACAGACTACTCAGAAATCCAAAAAATCCTTAATGAATATTACAAGAAACTTTACTCTCAGAAATATGAAAATCTGAAGAAAATTGACCGATACTTGGAAGCACATCACCTTCCAAGACTTAACCAGAATCAAATGGATATGTTGAACAGGCCCATATCAAGTTTGGAAATAACATCAACCATACAAATGCTCCCCAAAAAGAAAAGCCCGGGACCAGATGGTTTCGTGTCAGAAATCTACCAAACCTTTAAAGAGGAATTAGTACCTATATTACTCAACCTGTTCCAAAAGGCAGAAAAAGAAGGAAAACTACCCAACACGTTCTATGAAGCAAACATCACCCTGATCCCCAAACCAGAAAAAGACTCAACAAGAAAAGAAAATTATAGACCAATATCACTAATGAATATAGATGCAAAAATATTCAACAAGATCCTAACAAACAGAATCCAGGAACACATCAAACAAATTATACGTTATGACCAAGTCATTTTTATCCCAGGGTCTCAAGGCTGGTTCAATATACGTAAATCTATAAATGTAATTCAGCACATAAACAAATTAAAAAACAAAGACCATATGATTTCCTCAATCGATGCAGAAAAAGCTTTTGATAACATCCAAGATCTCTTCATGATCAGAACACTTATGTAAATTGGTATAGAAGGGACATTCTTAAACTGATAGAGGCCATCTACAGCAAACTGACAGCCAATATCATATTGAATGGAGTTAAATTGGAATCATTTCCACTCAGATCAGGAACCAGACAAGGCTGCCCACTGTCTCCATTGCTTTTTAACGTTGTAATGGAAGTTTTCGCCACCGCAATTAGGGAAGAAAAGACGATCAAGGGTATCCACATAGGGTCAGAGGAAATCAAACTTTCGCTCTTCGCAGATGATATGATTGTATATCTGGAAAACACTAGGGACTCTACTACAAAACTCTTAGAAGTGATCGAGGAATAGAGCAGTGTCTCAGGTTACAAAATCAACATCCATAAATCGGTAGCCTTTATATATATCAACAATATTTAAGTTGAAAAAACAATTAAGGACTCTATTCCATTCACAGTAGTGCCAAAGAAGATGAAATATTTGGGAGTTTATCCAACAAAGGACGTGATAGATCTCTATAAAGAGAACTATGAAACTCTAAGAAAAGAGATAGCTGAGAATGTTAACAAATGGAAAAACATACCATTCTCATGGCTGGGAATAATCAACATTGTTAAAATGTCCATACTACCCAAAGTAATATATAATGTCAACGCAATCCCCACTAAAGCTCCACTGTCATACTTTAAAGATCTTGAAAAAATAATACTTCATTTTATATGGAATTAGAAAAAACCTCGAATAGCCAAGACATTACTCAGAAATAAAACAAAGCAGGAGGAATCACGCTACCAGACATGAGACTATAGTACAAATCGGTAGTGATCAAAACAACATGGTACTAGAACAAAAACAGAGAAGTAGATGTCTGGAACAGAATAGAGAACCAAGAGATGAATCCAGCTACTTACCGTTATTTAATCTTTGACAAGCCAATTGAAAACATTCAATGGGGAAAAGATTCCCTATTTAACAAATGGTGCTCGGTGATCTTGCTGGCAACCTGTAGAAGACTGAAACTGGACCCACACCTTTCACCATTAACCAAGATAGACTCTCACTGGATTAAAGATTTAAACTTAAGACATGAAACTATAAAAATACTACAAGAGAGTGCAGGGAAAACCCTTGAAGAAATTGGGTTGGGGGAGTTTTTTATGAGGAAGACCCCCAGGCAATTGAAGCAGCTTCAAAAATACACTATTGGGACTTGATCAAACTAAAAAGCTTCTGCACAGCCAAGAACACAGTAAGTAAAGCAAGCAAACAGCCCTCAGAATGGGAGAAGATATTTGCAGGTTATGTCTCTGACAAAGGTTTAATAACTAGAATCCACAGAGAACTCAAATGCATTAGCAAGAAAAAAACAAGGGATCCCATCGCAGGCTGGGCAAGGGACTTGAAGAGAAACTTCTCTGAAGAAGACAGACGCGCGGCCTTCAGACACATGAAAAAATGCTCATCATTTATAATCATCAGAGAAATGCAAATCAAAACTACCTTGAGATACCATCTAACTCCAGTGAGATTAGCTCATTTCACAAAATCTCAAGATCAGAAATGTTGGCGTGGATGTGGAGAAAAGGGAACACTTCTACACTGCTGGTGGGAATGCAAATTAATACCTTCCTTTTGGAAAGATGTTTGGAGAACACTTAGAGATCTAAAAATAGACCTGCCATTTAATCGTGTAATTCCTCTACTTGGCATATACCCAGAAGACCAAAAATCACATCATAGCAAAGATATTTGTACCCAGAATCTTTATTGCAGCCCTATTCATAATTGCTAAGTCATGGAAAAAGCCCAAATGCCCATCGATCCACGAATGGATTAATAAATTGTGGTATATGTACACCATGGAATACTATGCAGCCTTAGAGAAAGATGGAGACTTTACCTGTTTCATGTTTACATGGATGCAGCTGGAACATATTCTTCTTAGTAAAGTGTCTCAAGAATGGAAGAAAAAATACCCAATGTACTCACCCCTACTATGAAACTAATTTAGGACCTTCACATGAAAGCTATAACCCAGTTACAACCTAAGAATAGGGGGAAGGGGGAAAGTGTGACGAGGGAGGGGTGCGGTGGGTAGAGGAAGGGGGATTGATAGGGTTACACCTGCGGTGCATCTTACAAGGGTATATGTGAAACTTAGTAAATGTGGAATGTAAATGTCTTAGCAAAAGAACTAAGAAAATGCCAGGAAGGCTATGTTAACTAGTGTGATGAAAATGTGTCAGATGGTCTATGAACCAAGTGTATGGTGCCCCATGATCATATTAATGTACACAGCTATGATTTAATAAAAAAAAAGTATGTCTATCAGAGAATGCTTTGACTCTGAGGTTCAGTATGGAGTCATCATTTAACTTTTTTTTTTTTTTACTTTTTTTCCTCAAAGTCTCAAAAAATAGAGAATATTTATTTTTATAAATAAAAATAGAAGATAATTAAAAAAGCAGATCATTCAAAATCTTATAGACAATAGAAAAAGAAGAAATACTTCAAAATCATTCTACTTCCATCTGGATATACCTGATATTAAAATTGGAAAAAAATGTTATAATAAAGAGAAATTACAAACATATTTCACTTATAAGTGAGGATGAAATATCCTAAACAACATATTAACAAGTTGAATTAAAAATTTTGTTCAAATAATGTACTTTGGTCAAAATTAAATCCAATTTATGTGAGAATTAGTCACTATTTTCTTTTCTTTGTTTTCTTTCCCTCACCCCCCCTTCTCTCTCTGTCTGCACTCCCCTTCTGCCATGCTCCACCATGTCATTAATTGTCCTCATATCAACGTTGAATACATAGGATTCATGCTTCTCCATTCCTGTGATGCTTCACTAAGAGTAATGTCTTCCACTTCTATCCAGGTTAATACAAATGCTGCAAAGTCTCCATTTTTTAATGGCTAAGTAGTATTCCATGGTATACATATACCACAGCTTGCCAATCCATTCCTGGGTTGAGGGGTATTTAGGCTGTTTCCACATTTTAGCAATTGTAAATTGAGCTGTGATAAACAGTCTTGTACAAGTGTCTTTATAATAAAAGTTTTTTTTCATTCTGGATAGATGCCCAGTAATGGGATTGCAGGATCAAACGGGAGGTCTAGGTTGAGTTCTTTGAGGTTTCTCCATACTTCCTTCCAAAAAGGTTGTATTAGTTTGCAGTCCCACGAGCAGTATAAAAGTGTTCCTTTCTCTCCACATCCATGCCAGCATCTGCAGTTGAGATTTTGTGATGTGGGCCATTCTCGTTGGGGTTAGATGATATCTCAGGGTGGTTTTAATTTGCATTTCTCTAACAATTAGGGATGATAAGCATTTTCTTATATGTTTGCTAGCTATTCATCTGTCTTTAGAGAAGGTTCTGTTCATCTCTCTTCCCCATTGATGTATGGGATTGTTGGCTTTTTTCGTGTGGATTAATTTCTCTATAGATCCTAGTTATTAAGCTTTTGTCTGATTCAAAATATGCAAATATCCTTTCCCATGCGTAGGTTGTCTATTTGCTTTGATTGTTGTCTCCTTAGCTGTACAGAAGCTTTTCAGTTTAATTAAATCCCACATGTTTACTTTTGTTGTTCCAATTGCTGTGGCAGTCTTCTTCATAAAGTCTTTCCCCAGGAGTTAAACTGAAAGCTTTTCCACTTAGAACTGGAAACAGACAAGGTTGTCCTCTGTCGCCATTACTATTCAACATAGTGCTGGAAGTTTTAGCCAATACAATTAGGCAAGACAGGGAAATAAAGGGCATCCCAATGGGAGCAGAGGAGGTCAAACTCTCCCTCTTTGCTGATGATATGATCTTATACTTAAGAGAACCCCAAAGACTCAACCACAAGACTCTTGGAAGTCATCAAAAATACAATAATGTCTCAGGATATAAAATCAATGTACACAAGTCAGTTGCCTTTGTATATGCCAGTAACAGTCAAGATGAGAAGCTAATTAAGGACACAACTCCTTTCACCATAGCCCCAAAGAAAATGAAATACCTAGGAATATACTTAACAAAAGAGGTGAAGGACCTCCATAAAGAAAATTATGAAACCCTAAGAAAGGAAACAGCGGAGGACTTTAACGAATGGAATAACATACCATACTTATGGCTGGGAAGAATCAACATTGTTAAAATGTCTATACTTCCCAGAGCAATCTACTGATTTCAACACCATCCCTATTAAAATACCAACATCCTATTTTCAAGACTTGAAAAAAAGGTTTCTGCGTTTTGTATGGAACCAGAAAAAACCCCGTATAGCTAAGGAAGTTCTTAGTAATAAAAACAAAGCCAGGGCATCACCACACCAGATTTTAGGCTGTACTACAGGCCACAGTGGTTAAGACAGCATGGTACTGGCACAAAAATATAGACATAGACATTTGGAATCAAATAGAAAACCAGGAAATGAAACCAATAACTTACAACCACCTAATCTTTGATAAACCAAACAAGAATGTACACTGGGGGCAAGACTCCCTATTCAATTAATGGTGCTGGGAGAACTGGATATCCACATGTAAAAGACTGAAACTGGACCCACACCTTTCTTCACTCACAAAAATTGATTCAAGATGGATAAAGGACTTAAATTTAAGGCATGAAATGATAAAAATCCTCTAAGAAAGCATAGGCATCATGGAAAATCTTGCTGTTTTCTAGTCTTTCTCAATTATTATTTTATTTTATTTATTTAATTTATTTACTTTGCAGTTTTTGGCTGGGGCTGGGTTCAAATCCGCCACCCCCGCTATATGGGGCCGGCGCCCTACTCCTTGAGCCACAGGCACCACCATTAATGATTATTTTATAGTATTCCAAATAACTTCTCATTTTAAAGCAATTGAGCGTAGATGAAAAGTGTTATTTGGGATAGCTTTTATCTTACCTCTCTATAATTGGAGAAGGTTAATTATTGGAACCTCTCTTGCCAATTATTACTTATAAACCACTATTTGACACCCCCACCTCTATCACTCTTCACCCCTTAACTCTGATATTTTTCTTTAGTTACCTGACACCATATTTTGATTTTTAATTTTTGTACTTACATCTGTCTTCCCCAACAGAGTGGAATTTCAATGAGAATAAGGTCTTTTGTCTTATTCATCACTGTGTTTTTTTATCTTTAGCATCTTGAGAAGTGACTGGTACATATTAGGCACTCAATGAATATTTGTCAAATCAAATAATGAATAAAATGATGACTGTGCCTACAGTTAATGCAAAACACCTGAGGAACTGATGTGCCTCTCTAAATTTGATCCTAAATCCTCAAACTCTTGTATAGAAATGGTAGCTTGGGAAGCATCACAGCATAATGGAGGGAGTAAAAGGCTTTGTCATTTTTAACTGGTTATGAAATCCTGGCTTTGTAATTTATTAGCTATTTTGTCTTAAGGATGTATCTAACATTTATGATCCTAAATATTGTCCTTTTATCTATTAAATCATAGCTTTGTACATTAATGCAATCATGGGGTACAACGTACTGTTTTTACATACAATTTGAAATATTTTCATCAAACTGGTTAACATAGCCTTCTCAGCATTTTCTTAGTTATTGTGTTAAGACATTTATATTCTACACTTAGTAAGTTTCACATGTACCCCTGTAAGATGCACCGTAGGTGTGGTCCCACCAATTATCCTCCCTCCACCCATCCTCTCTCGGCCCATCCCCTCCTTTCCCCGTTCCCCATATTCTTGGGCTATAATTGGGTTATACCTTTCATATAAAAGCTCTAAATTGGTTTCATAGTAAGGCCGAGTACATTGGATACTTTTTCTTCCTTTTTTTTTTTTTTTTATAATAAACAGTCACTCTTTATTGTCGCCAGTAGTGGGATACAGGAAAGGAGGAGTGTGTCCACAATACAGAGTTCTTCCCTGTGTCCCAGTGGAAGCAATTTCTTTTTTTTTACTTTTTATTCATTTCATTTATTTTTATTAATTTTAAATCATAGCTGTGTACATTAATGTGATCATGGGGCACCATACACTGGTTTTATAGACCATTTGAAACATTTTCATCACATTGGTTAACATAGCCTTCCTGGCATTTTCTTAGTTATTGTGTTAAGACATTTACATTCTACATTTACTAAGTTTCACATATACCCTTGTAAGATGCACCGCAGGTGTAATCCCACCAATCACCCTCCCTGCGCCCACTTCTCCCCTCCCTCCCCTCCCTTTCCCCCTTCCCCCTATTGTTAGGTTATAACTGGGTTACAGCTTTCATGTGAAAGCCATAAATTAGTTTCATAGTAGGGCTGAGTACATTGGATACTTTTTCTTCCATTCTTGAGATACTTTACTAAGAAGAATATGTTCCAGCTCCATCCATGTAAACATAAAAGAGGTAAAGTCTCCATCTTTCTTAAGGCTGCATAAAATTCCATGGTGTACATATACCACAATTTATTAATCCATTCGTGGATTGATGGGCACTGGGCTTTTTCCATGACTTAGCAGTTATGAATTGGGCTGCAATAAACATTCTGGGTACAAATATCTTTGTTATGATGTGATTTTTGGTTATCTGGGTATACACCTAGTAGAGGAATTGTAGGATTGAATGGCAGATCTATTTTTAGATCTCTAAGTGTTCTCCAGACATCGTTCCAAAAGGAATGTATTAATTTGCGTTCCCACCAGCAGTGTAGAAGTGTTCCCTTTTTGCCACATCCACGCCAACATCTCTGGTCTTGGGATTTTGTGAAATGGGCTAATCTTACTGGAGTTAGCTGATATCTCAAGGTAGTTTTGATTTGCATTTCTCTGATGATTAAAGATGATGAGCATTTTTTCATATGTGTGTAAGCCGCATGCCTTTCTTCTTCAGAGAAGTTTCTCTTCAAGTCCCTTGCCCAGCCTGCGATTGTTCTTTTCTTGCTTATACGTTTGAGTTCTCTGTGGATTCTGGTTATTAAACCTTTGTCAGAGACATAACCTGAAAATATCTTCTCCCATTTTGAGGGCTGTTTGCTTTACTTACTGTGTTCTTGGCTGTGCAGAAGCTTTTTAGTTTGATCAGGTGCCAGTAGTGTATTTTTGAAGCTGCTTCAATTGCCTGGGGGGGGTAAAATACTCTCCCAGATCAATTTCTTCAAGGGTTTTCCCTGCACTCTCTTCTAGTATTTTTATAGTTTCATGTCTTAAGTTTAAATCTTTAATCCAGTGAGAGTCTATCTTAGTTAATGGTAAAAGGTGTGGGTCCAGTTTCAGTCTTGTATAGGCTGCCAGCCAGTTCACCCAGCACCATTTGTTAAATAGGGAATCTTTTCCTCACTGAATGTTTTTAATTGGCTTGACAAAGATCAAATAACAGTAAGTAGCTGGATTCATCTCTTGGTTCTCTATTCTGTTCCAGACATCTACTTCTCTGTTTTTGTGCCAGTACCATACTGTTTTGATCACCATCAATTTATAGTTTAGTCTGAGGTCCAGTAGCATGATTCCTCCTGCTTTGTTTTTATTTCTGAGTAATGTCTTGGCTATTCGAGGTTTTTTCTGATTCCATATAAAATGAAGTATTATTTTTTCAAGATCTTTAAGGTATGACAGTGGAGCTTTAATAGGGATTGCATTAAAATTGTATATTGCTTTGGGTAGTATGGACATTTTAACAATATTGATTCTTTCCAGCCATGATCATGGTATGTTTTTCCATTCGTTAACATTTTCAGCTATTTCTTTTCTTAGAGTTTCATAGTTCTCTTTATAGAGATCTTTCACGTCCTTTCTTAAACTCCCAAATATTTCATCTTCTTTGGCACTACTGTGAATGGAATAGAGTCCTTAACTGTTTTTTCAGCTTGACTATTATTGGTATATATAAAGGCTACCAATTCGTGAATGTTGATTTTATAACCTGAGACGCTGCTGTATTCCTTGATCAATTCTAAGAGTTTTGCCATAGAATCCCTGGTGTTTTCCAGATATACAATCATATCATCTGCGAAGAGTGAAAGTTTGATCTCTTTTGACCCTATATGGATACCCTTGATCACCTTTTCTTCCCTAATTGTGATGGCTAAAAGTTCCATTACAATGTTAAAGAGCAGTGGAGACAATGGGCAGCCTTGTCTGGTTCCTGATCTGAGTAGAAATGATTTCAATTTAACTCCATTCTACATGATATTGGCTGTGGGTTTGCTGTAGATGGCCTCTATCAGTTTAAGAAATGTTCCTTCTATACCAATTTTCTTAAGTGTTCTGATCATGAAGGGATGCTGGATATTATCAAAAGCTTTTTCTGCATCAATTGAGAGAATCATATGGTCTTTGGTTTTTAATTTGTTTATGTGCTGAATTATACGTATAGATTTAGGTATATTGAACCAGCCTTGAGACCCTGGGATAAAACTGATTTGGTCATGATGTATAATTTGTTGGATGTGTTGCTGGATTCTGTTTGTTAGGATCTTGTTGAATATTTTTGCATCTATATTCATTAGTGATATTGGTCTATAATTTTCTTTTCTTGTTGGGTCTTTTTCTGGTTTGGGGATCAGGGTGATGTTTTCTTCATAGAACATGTTGGGTAGTCTTCCTTCTTTTTCTACCTTTTGGAACAGGTTGAGTAATATAGGTACTAGTTCCTCTTTAAAGGTTTGGTAGGATTCTGACGTGAAGCCATCTGGTCCCAGGCTTTTCTTTTTAAGGAGATTTTGTATGATTGATGCTATTTCAGAACTTGATATTGTCCTGTTCAACATGTCCACTTGATTCTGGGTAAGTCTTGAAGGAGACGTACTTCCAAGTATTGGTCAATTTCCTTCAGATTTTCATATTTCTGAGAATAAAGTTTCTTGAATTTGTGAGGAGTCTGTTGTTATTTCATCTTTGTAGTTTCTGATTGATGAGATTAGAGATTTTACTCTTTTTTTCTTGTTTAGGTTAGCCAAAGATTTATCTATTTTATTGACCTTTTGAAAAAACCAACTTTTTGATTTAGTGATCTATTGTATAATTCTTTTGTTTTCAGTTTCATTTAATTCAGCTCTAATTTTGGTTATTTCTTTTCTTCTACTGGGTTTGGGGTTGGAATATTCTTTCTTTTCCAGTTGCTTGAGATGTCCCATTAAGTTGTTAACTTCTTCTATTTCCATTCTCTTTAGTATGGCTTGCAGTGCTATAAATTTTCCTCTTAGGACTGCCTTTGCAGTATCCCAGTGGTTCTGATAATTCATGTCTTCATTGTTGTTTTGTTCCAAAAAATTGGCAATTTCCTTCTTAATCTCATCTCTGACCCAGCTATCATTCAGCATAAGGTTATTTAACTTCCATAACTTTGTATGAGTATGCAGTTTCCTTTTGTTACTGACTTTAAGTTTTATTCCATGTTGGTCCGAGAAGATGCAAGGAATTATTTCCATTCCTTTAAATTTACTGAGGTTAGACTTGTGACCTAAGATGTGATCAATTTTGGAGTATGTTCCGTGGGCTGTTGAGAAGTATGTGTATTCAGTTTTGTTGGGATGAAATGTTGTGTAGATGTCTGCTATATCCAAATTTTGGATGGTTAAGTTTAAATCTAAAATTTATTTGCTTAGCTTCTTATTGGAGGATCGATCCAACACTGTCAAAGGAGTGTTGAAATCTCTGATTATTATTGAGCTGGAGGAAATCAAGTTGCTCATGTCAGTTAGAATTTCTCTTATAAATTGAGGTGCATTCTGGTTGGGTGCATAAATATAAATAATTGAAATTTCATCATATTGAGTATTACCCTTAACAAATATGAACTGATAATTCTTATCCTTCCTTACTTTTGTTGGTTTAAAGCCTATTGTGTTTGCAAGTAGAATTGCAACACCTGCTTTTTTCTGATTACCATTTGCCTGAAATATGGATGACCATCCTTTCACCCTGAGTCTATATTTATCTTTTAAGATAAGATGTGACTCTTGTATGCAGCAAATATCTGGCCTGAGTTTTTGTATCCAGTCAGCTAACCTGTGCCTCTTTAGAGGACAGTTTAAGCCGTTCACATTAATGGAGAATATTGACAAGTCTGGTAAAATTTTAGGTATTAAGTTTTTCTAACATCCAGTGGACATTTTTAATCCTTTTGTCACTGTGGAAGTTGGAGTTTGATCAAAAGTTTCTGAGTGATTTACTTTTGTGGTAGAGGACTGGGCTGACCAGTATGGAGGATAGGTCTGAGAATATCCTGAAGAGCTGGTTTGGTATGGCAAATTTCTTCAAGATATGAATGTCATTAAAGTATTTAATTTCTCCATCATAAATGAAACTCAGTTTAGTTGGATACAGGATCTGGGGTTGAAAGTTATTTTGTTTTAGGAGATTAAAAGTCGATGACCACCCTCTTCTGGCTTGAAAAGTTTCAGCAGAGAGATCTGCAGTCATTCTAATATTCTTCCCTTTGTAGGTAATGGATTTCTTATGTCTTGCTGCTTTGAGAATTTTCTCCTTCATATTAACTTTAGTGAAGTTAATTATGATATGCCTGGGGGTTGTCTTATGCAGATCAAGTCATGCTGGGGTTCTGAAACTGTCTGCTATCTGAATTTCAGAATCTCTTGGCATGTCTGGAAAATTCTCTTTCATAATTTCATGGAGAAGGGCCTCCGTCCCTTGCGAGGCCACTTCATCACTTTCAGGGATTCCAATGAGGCAGATATTAACCTTCTTCAAATTATCCTGGAGCTCTCTGAGAGAATGATCCATTTTTGCTCTCCATTTCTCTTCCTCTTTGAGAGTTTGGGAGCGTTCAAAGGCTTTGTCTTCAATTTCAGAAATCCTTTCTTCTGCTTATTCCACTCTGTTACTGAGGGATTCGACTGTATTTTTCAGATTTTTGAGGGCTGCAAATTCTTGCTTCAGTGCATCAAAATCTTTAGTGGTTTTGTCTTTAAATTCATTCAATTCTTGAGACAACTTTTGAATTTCTCCTCAAATTTGTAATTCCGACTTTTGAATTGTTCCTCGATTTTCTAATTCCAAATTTTCCTCCATTTTATTAATGTTGTTTGCAATCCAAATTCTGAATTCGATTTCTGACATCTTGGCCAGCTGTTTATGAATGGGATCTTCAGTTACATCTGCCATATCTTTCCTTCGGTAGGGGTGTTGATCTATTCTGGTTATTCACGTTACCAGAGTTTTTCCACTGATTCTGCCCCATGATTGTTTTACACTGTTTGATTTTTCCCCTGGAGCTTTGTCGAGGACCCATACAGTGCTATGCCCTGAGAAACTGGAGACCAGTTTTGTGTGGTAGGGCTAAGTGGTTCTGTGTTTTTTTCAGCTGGTCTCTGTTCAACCCTAGTGAAACAGGTATTCTCAGTTGAAGTCTCAGCTGTGGAGAAATACAAGCAATTAAGTCACCCTGACCCCCACAGGCAACAATTGGAAAAGGAAAATCAAACCTTCCTACAACCACACACCCAGGGCACCACTTGAATATTCCTTGGGAGATTGGCTCAGTTCAAAAGGTCCAAATCAATTGTCTCAGTCAGCACCTGTCTCAGGTGGGAGAATTTAAAAGGTCTCTGGCAACTGCATTGCAGGGGTATGGTGACAACTCAGATATGGCTTGCTCCGGTGCTCTGTGGAGTCAGGAGGAGCCACTCAGCAAATGGATTAGTCTTGGAAGGTTGATGCCTCCTTCTCCACCTTGCACCTCTGTCACACCCAGTCACTGATAATCCCACAGGGCTGTCTCCCAGTTGCCTCTAGTGAAAAGATTCTCCAGGGGGTTGCACCTGCCTGAATCACAAGGAAATCTATTTCTGCTCAGCCAGGCTGCTGCTCTCTGCCTGTATCCAGCAGGGGGAGGTGAGGCCTGACAACCTCAGGTGCTTGATGGAGGCTGGGGCTGTTCACTCAGTTGTAGCCCCACCCCTGATTGATGTTACTGACAGAACCGAACAGAACAACTTTGTGGGAATTTGTTTCTGTCCCTGCTAAATTCCCCTGCAGAAGAGAATCTGTTTTGAGTTCCTAGAACCTGCACCTCAGGCCCTGTCTTTGCTCCTGCAGGTTTGTATTTGGTTAGCTGTCAGTTCTAGCCTCTTGCCTTCCTTTGTGTATAGGCTGACAGTTCCCTGAGGGCCGGGTGTGTCTTAGGCTCAGTAAAGTGGTCCTCTGTGTCAGCCCTGTCCTGGGAACTTCTCTGCTCTGTGTGTGCATTCCTAGTCCCCTCACTCCACCCAGGCCGGTACCACCCCAGGCTAACCCTTTACTCACGGGGCCTGCGTTTCCGTCCCTGATCTGTTCTGTGGTTATTACCACCTGAGAAGATGCCCGGTCTCCTCTGGTTGCCCAGGGAGACAGGGGGCTTTGGAATATCCGGGAGTGAGCCCTATTGTTGCCAAAAATGGCTGCTGCTCTGTGCCTTGGGGCACTGCTGCTCTGGTGTGGTTCCCTCTCAGCCTACTGTCTTCTCCTCACTCCCATGCTGCAGAATCAGCACTGCCAGTTGCAGTCTAGGCCCTGTCCACACCCCTCAAGAAATCACCCAACAATCTGGACTCCTAGGGGACAAGCCTCCAGACCTCAGAGTGAGAGTGGAGGGGAGTGCTGGGAGCTCAGAATTGCAGGTAGAGAACATATGCAGTTCTATATAGTTTTATGCCTGGCAGGAGAATGCCATGGCACCCTAGTAGGGGAGGTAGGTCCAGTTTTTAGAGGGTCTCTCCCATGGAGAGTGTAGTGGGAGGACCTTTGAACTCTGCTCATTTGTTTGTGGGGCACTCCAAGCTGTTCTCATGGGGGAGGGGACTCCCATCCGCTTGGTGGTGGATTTTGTACCTTTTGTTTGTATCCTTGGGGTCGCAGCTCCCCTCAACGGGGTTGATTTGCGTTCTTCAACCTTCTTTCTTGGTGCAGCTCTAATCCACCAGGTTACTTGCTGAATTTCTGTCCTTTAACTTTCCTTCTGGATGGGAGCCTCTGTGGAAAGCTGGCTTCAGTTGGTCATCTTGTCTCCGCCCATTGGATACTTTTTCTTCCATTCTTGAGATACTTTGCTAAGAAGAATATGTTCTAGCTCCAGCCATGTAAACATGAAAAAGGTAAAGTCTCCATCTTTTTTAAGGCTGCATAATATTCCATGATGTACATATACCACATACTACAATTTATTAATCCATCCTTAATATTTTCCTTTTTAATGAGACTAAGAATGACGACTGCCTCATAATCTATGTGCATGACATAGTTGTCACTCATTACATTTTAGCTTCTTCCTGTTATTTGAAGACTCAGAGACAAAACTTTTAGAAAATAAGTTTACTTGTAAAAGATTTTGAAAAGTAGGCTCGGTGCCTGTAGCTCAAGCAGCTAAGGCACTAGCCATATACACCAGAGGTGGCAGGTTCGAATCCAGCCCGGGGCTGCCTAACAACAATGACTACTGGGCAGCGCTTGTGGCTCAGTGAGTAGGGTGCTGGTCCCATATGCCGGAGGTGGCGGGTTCAAACCCAGCCCTGGCCAAAAACCACACACACACACACACAAAAAATGACTACTACAACCAAAAAATATCTGGGCATTGTGGTGGGCACCTGTAGTCACACCTACTTGGGAGGCTGAGGCAGGAGAATCACTTGAGCCCAAGGAGTTTGAGGTTGCTGTGAACTGTGATGCCATGGCACCCTATCCAGGGTGACAGCTTGAGGCTCTGTATCAAAAAAAGAAAAAAAAAAGAATTTTGAAAAGTATTAAGGCCTTACAAAAACTGAGCCATCAAATTAAAATACAACAGGGTTAGTGAAACCACCAAGATGGCACCTGACAAACTTTTAGGAAAATAAAAAAGGAGATAGAAGGCAACCTGACAAACTTTTAGGAAAATAAAAAAGGATTCCATGCAAAGATAAAAGTATTTTTACTAAGATTACAGTTACTCTGTCCAGAGTAAAATAAAACTTTTCTCAATTGTCATACATGTGAAAGTTTTCACACACCTCCACGTATCAACAAAAGTCAAGGATCAAGTATTTTGTTGTTGTTTTTAATTTTTACTTTTGGAGGTAATACATAGCATCTAGCAAAAGTTCAAGGTTACATATAGGGTATTCTGAAGACTATTTATGGGACAAATGTGCATCTTAACCATAATGGCAGCAGGGCAAGGTGCCAATTCTGTGTCCATGAGAGGAAGGATCAGAGTATGTTTACTTTGGATGCTTACTCTTAAAGCTGTTCTATGAAGGATGCAGTTCTAGAGTGAGCTGAGGCTCTGTCCTGCTGTTGGCTATTAAGGATGTGATAATAGAGGAGTGTAGATTATACACAATGATGCTTTTGGAGACTGAAAATTATAGAATAACATGACAGTGATGCTTTGAAAATTAAAACAGGCCAAATAGAGCTGAAATAGAGGGCTTGGGATTGAATTAATTACATGACAAATGAGATCATTAGAAATGAAAACAAATATAGGCTGGCAATATCTATTTCCAGTTAGATCTGTGCTAGTGGATTCTGAGATGTGATGTATATGAATAAAAAGAAACAATAAAAATTGCTAATTAGTAAGCCATCATTGATTTTTATTTTTATAATTTAGTATAAATTGAAATATAATTGAAACTTGTATTTAAGAATGTTTTTGTTTTCCAATTTTAAGCAAAGCACTCTTGTTGAGATGACACAGGCATACCTCCAGTCACTGATAAATCAGCACTGTAAATGCTTTATTACTATAATGCTATATACATGAACAAGAATTAAGGGGTCCTGATTTCCACCCCCACCTCCGACTATAAAAAAGATTTCCACAGGTGCATGTTTAAACTCTGAGACACTGTACTAATTTAACCAGAGGATTTGGGTTTTTATGTAAGTTCTGCTAATTTCTGGTAGTGGTCTTAAACTCATTTGCAAAATGAAGATAATTATTTTGTAAGAAAGTTATGAAGATGAAATTATTTATTATATGTATATGTGTACACACTAAGAACTTTTATATCTTTTCCTATTTCAAAGTAAACTTTATACCTTAGACTTTTTCTATATCTTGTTGATGTTGACTTGCATTAATGTCATTTTCCCTTGTTTTTCTCCTCCAACTAAACATCTTTATATTTTGGAAGAAAACAGATACAATCTTCTTTTGGATCCTTATCTTAACAACTGAAAAAGGCATTTCTGACTCAGTAAGGGAAATGTGAAAGTTGATATCAAGGTGACAGTTGATATCAAGGTGACAATTGATATCACGGAACCTTAATTCCGTGAAGTCTCACAACATTATGATTCAGGATATGCCCATATTCTTAGAGATTCATAGAAAAATATATAGGGATAAAATAATATTTCTATGATTTATACTAAAGAACTCTAGACAAAAATGGGGGTAAATGAAGCAAATATGTCAAAATATTGATGATTATTGAATCTAACTAATGGTGTATGAACATTCATATTATATGCTATTCTTTGGACTTGAGACTAAATAAAAATAACAAGCAAAAAATGTAGAATATTTTATTTTCATATGTGTCTAGAAAAGTGGTAACACAGTTATATTTAACTAAATAATATATCATCAAATTAGATAGCCTCTACAAACACCATTGTAAACTTGAAAGTTTTATATATGTGGTAAAATTTTAGTAGGTTTAAATAACCTCACCACATCCTAGGGGGATTAAGCTACATAGAGTATGTTAATATTTTACTTTAGGAAGAAAAATAGAAGGTTCTTTCTGCTTATTACTTTGTTATATGACCAAATATGTAGTACTTATAGTGTACTGATGATGTTGATCATACTTTCTCATTCATTCTTTCATTCAGTAATTTGTTTATTCAGTCATCATTTACAAACACCTATGCATTCTTATTATATTACAGGTTCTGCACGAAGCACTAAGAACATATTAGGAGTAAGGTATGATCCCTGCCCTTCAGTAGAACATGTTCTTAGGGCAGAGGCTGGCACCTAAACAACTGACCGCAGGACAAGTGCTCTTAAAGGCTATGGTAGATTTGTGTTTTGTCAGCTTAGCCAAATTGGAACTGTTTCCCAGAATTTCCTTCTCTGCGTAGGTCCAAGTTAGTGTGGGCCAAAAATGACATATTGTGCAAGATTTGAAGGCTGAAATAAAGTCATTGCCATCTTCATTTTCTACTATAAAGGTCAGTATGGAGCCTGAGGCTCTGTTGCAGCTCACATAAGCTTTTCCTTCATCTCTCAGGGTTCACGTCCAGCACCAGCTGGGCCAAGAGCCCTTTTATTAACAGCTTCTCCTTTAATTTCTCACTCAGGCCAGATGAATGCTTAGCTTTGTGGTGGTGGATACCAGTTTTTCTTGCAGGACATTCCCATGTACATGTTGGCAGCTTGCGGTGGTAAGAGATCAAACCTTTGCAGATTCCAATTTGTTTTTGGTTCCTTTAATCTTTCCTCAATATCTTTTGATTGACTTCTCTGTAGACTTCAAGATTCAGTACCAGCCATAGAAATAACTGCTTCACGCAGGCTGTTAAATTAGCTCCCCAACAGCTGTGGAAAGTCAAATCCCTTTAAGAAATTCCATATGTGTTTATCTATCTACCTACCTATCTATCTTTTTTCCATATCCATCCATCTATCTTTTCTTATAGAAAAACACATGCATATATACTGAGAACTATGAGAAGAGACAGAGAATGGGTAGTTTTTCCTGAAAGGGGAAGAGTAATCAGGGTAAGGGTTGGAAAAGATTTCTCTAAGAAATATTTTGAGGTGGGATAGGAGGATGAATGAGAGTTCATTAAGTGAATAATGAGGAGAAATTGATTCCACTGGACATGAAAAACAGGGAATTGGGAATTTTAGAGGTGATTAGCGTGGTGGTGGTATGATTACACTTGAAGGAGGGGGTCTGGAAGGCAGGGGGAGAGATATAGTATCAGAAAGAGACAGAAGATGATCTGGAAAAAGAAAGGGAACTAAAACTATGAAAGACTGTATAGCAGAGATAGAGAAAGGATATTAACAAAGTTCAGTGAGGAAATGACATAATCAGATCACATAGATATAAACTATTTTAGCCAAGCATTCTAAACTTCTTGAGGAACATATAATTCTTCTCTCCTTCTCTCAAGTCCATTTACATACAAAATATCTCCATTAAGTATTTTTTGATGTTGTAGCTCCTTACAATTAGTTATTCAAACCATTATCCAGCTTTTTTCTCAATAAGACACCTTGAAAGGTAAGAAGTGATATTTAGACTCATACTGGGCAATCTGTACATAATAGACAACTATTCAGAATCACTTTAAATATATAGGAAATGGTGTTGAGTCCTGGTTCCCAAATTGAATGCCAAGATGTCCTGTAGTGCCACAACAAATTTACAAAGGCACCAGAGGATAATTTACAATCTCAAAGAAAACTTGGTGACATCTGCAGGGCACAGGGTGAGTGGCATCCATTTTGATGATGATGTCATATCTTTGCAAAGCTGACATTCTAACAGTCATGTTAAAAAGCAACTGCTGTGCAAAAATCAATGTGGAACAAGAAATGAAGGTGGCAGCATCCAATGTGATTCCAGTGTTTGAGAATCTGTGCAGTGACCAATAGGCCCATATATCCCTCTGGTAAGCAACTGTAAAAATATTTTTATTCAATTTAAGGATTTTATTTTTAAAAACAGCTAATTTTTTAGGCTACAAATACTTTTTAAGTAGCTGGGGCCTAACTACTTAATAAACAGAGCTATTAGGTATTTCTTTTGACTTAGGGAGCCATAAAAATTACTGGGGAAACTAAGGGCACTATGAACCAAGAAAATTTGGGAACCTTTATTAGAGAGGTCACAAAACTGCAGAATATGTGTGGTATAAGACAAAGTTGGGGCAAACATTTCAAACTATAAGATTTAATATTTGGCCTGAAGGTGCTATTGTGTTCCATAATTGCAGAATGCTATAGTAGCATAAATATTTCTCTGCTTGCCTAGCTTTTGATAGTAACTCTAGCTGTGAGCTCCTTATGCCACATTTTCCTTGGAGCAGAAGCCATGTGGAGAAAGAACATAGAGGATTTCAACAATTCATTGCACCAAATTTCTACATTGGCAAAACCAAGTGCATTACTGAAAAACTCCAAGGGAATTTCAACTTTCCATCTGATGCAAGTGAAATGTTTAATGTACCTTCTATTTTTCTAAACAACCATTTCCTATGTGAACAAGTAATTATTTACTGTCTTTTGCCTTCTTGTAAGTATCAAAATTTTGTCCTTTTTTTTTAGAGACAGCACTTCACTTTGTCACCCTCAGTAGAGTGCTGTGGCATCACAGCTCACAGCAACCTTGCTCTGGGCTTAGGTGATTCTCTTGCCTCAGCCTCCCGAGTAGCTGGGACTACAGGTGCCAATAGCCACAGCACCTAGCTATTTTTTTGTTGCTGTTTGGCTAGGGCCGGGTTTGAACCTGCCACCCTCGGTATATGGGGCTGGTGCCCTACCCACTGAGCCACAGGTGCTGCCCAAAATTTTGTCCATTATGATGAGGGTTATAGGTATCTGTTCTGTTCAATATTGTTGGTAGGTTCTAGTTCATAAGCTTTGCTTCTGTTTTCATTTCTTGAGTGTTCACTGGAGGAGGGAGGAGGAAATGTGCCAATTTTCAATGAAATCCTACTATAATGAAAATCAAATACCTATTAGTTTATTATGTGCTAGATACTTTTTGAAGCATTTTATAAACATATGTATTAAATCATTTTTGAGACATTTTGTGTAGGTGTTATTGTTATCTCTGTTTTATGGATGAGGAAATGAGGTACAGATTGTTAGCAGAATAAGACCAAGGTGACTTATCTAGTCAATCAGTATCTTATCCTACAATGGCTGATTCTAGCAATCACTGTCTTAACCATTCTGTTCTACCCATTTCCATTTTGGGAAAGTCATGTTGCTTAAATCTCCCAGTGCTCAGAGTTTCAAAGATGCAAATTAATGTCTCAAAGCTCCAGGGATAACTAAATGGTGGGACCAATACTCTGCTTCCCACTTTTATGCACTTTTGGTTATATTAATAATCTTTAACATGGGATGAATTAAGATGAAACATAAGAAATTACCAATATTTAACCATTTTGACTTACAAACTCAGTTTCGTATAGTTCAATTTTCAACAATATGATCCATACAGTTTAGAGTATATTAGAAATTTTATTTAAGCTTATTTTTAACTTAAAAATGAGTGGAAAATTACGTTTTATGAAGTTTTTATTTTATGGTGAATAATGTGCCTCCCCCATGTGTTGTATTGTCCTACACACACAGTAAATGAAGTCCTTGAGGGACCACGTAGAATGGAGCTCCATATGAATGGAGAGTGGCATCTATGTTACTTTGTTTGATTTCCATACATTATGCCATTTAAAAAATCTTTTTAAAATTTTTAATTATGAATATTATGAGTACATAATAGTTGTATATCTTTATAGGGTCCATGTGATGTTTTAATGCAGGCATACAATATATAATAATCAAAGCAGGGTAATCAGGTATCCATAACCTCCAGAATTCATCATTTCTTTGTGTTCAGAACATCTCAATTCTACTCTTTCAGTGAAAGTATATACAAACTTATTGTTGATTATAGTTACTTAGTTGTGCTATCAAATATTGTTCATCCTATCTAGCTATCTAACTATATTTTTACACACATTAACCATCATCACATTATCTCCTCCCCTGCTGCTTCCCTTCCCAGCCTCTGGTAACCATTATTCTATTCTCCCTGAGATTTGTTGTTTTTAATATTTAGCTTGCAGATCTGGAGTGAGAACATGCAAAATTTTTGTTTCTGTGCTTGGCTTATTTTACTCAACATAATGTTCACTAGTTACAGTTATGTTGTTGCAAATGGCAGTATTTTGTTCTTTTTATGGTTGTATAATATTCCATTGTATATAGGTACCACAGTTTCTTTTTTTTTTTTTTTTTTTTTATTGTTGGGGATTCATTGAGGGTACAATAAGCCAGTTACACTGATTGCAATTGTTAGGTAAAGTCCCTCTTGCAATCATGTCTTGCCCCCATAAAGTGTGACACACACTAAGGCCCCACCCTCCTCCCTCCATCCCTCTTTCTGCTTCCCCCCCCCATAAACTTAATTGTCATTAATTGTCCTCATATCAAGATTGAGTACATAGGATTCATGCTTCTCCATTCTTGTGATGCTTTACTAAGAATAATGTCTTCCACTTCCATCCAGGTTAATACGAAGGATGTAAAGTCTCCATTTTTTTTAATAGCTGAATAGTATTCCATGGTATACATATACCACAGCTTGTTAATCCATTCCTGGGTTGGTGGGCATTTAGGCTGTTTCCACATTTTGGCAATGGTAAATTGAGCTGCCATAAACAGTCTAGTACAAGTGTCCTTATGATAAAAGGATTTTTTTCCTTCTGGGTAGATGCCCAGTAATGGGATTGCAGGATCGAATGGGAGGTCTAGGTTGAGTGCTTTGAGGTTTCTCCATACTTCCTTCCAGAAAGGTTGTACTAGTTTGCAGTCCCACCAGCAGTGTAAAAGTGTTCCCTTCTCTCCACATCCACGCCAGCATCTGCAGTTTTGAGATTTTGAGATGTGGGCCATTCTCACTGGGGTTAGATGATATCTCAGGGTTGTTTTGATTTGCATTTCTCTAATATATAGAGATGATGAACATTTTTTCATATGTTTGTTAGCCATTCGTCTGTCATCTTTAGAGAAAGTTCTATTCATGTCTCTTGCCCATTGATATAAGGGATTGTTGACTTTTTTCATGTGGATTAATTTGAGTTCTCTATAGATCCTGGTTATCAAGCTTTTGTCTGATTGAAAATATGCAAATATCCTTTCCCATTGTGTAGGTTGTCTCTTTGCTTTGGTTATTGTGTCCTTAGCTGTACAGAAGCTTTTCAGTTTAATGAAGTCCCATTTGTTTATTTTTGATGTTGTTGCAATTGCCATGGCAGTCTTCTTCATGAAGTCTTCCCCCAGGCCAATATCTTCCAGTGTTTTTCCTATGCTTTCTTTGAGGATTTTTATTGTTTCATGCCTTAAATTTAAGTCCTTTATCCATCTTGAATCAATTTTTGTGAGTGGGGAAAGGTGTGGGTCCAGTTTCAGTCTTTTACATGTAGACATCCAGTTCTCCCAACACCATTTATTGAATAGGGAGTCTTTCCCCCAAGGTAAGTTCTTGTTTGGTTTATCAAAGATTAGGTGGTTGTAAGATGTTAGTTTCATTTCTTGGTGTTCAATTTGATTCCAAGTGTCTATGTCTCTGTTTTTGTGCCAGTACCATGCTGTCTTGAGCACTATGGCTTTGTAGTACAGACTAAAATCTGGTATGCTGACGCCCCCAGCTTTATTTTTGTTACTAAGAACTGCCTTAGCTATACGGGGTTTTTTCCGGTTCCATACAAAACGCAGAATCATTTTTTCCAAATCTTGAAAGTACGATGTAGATACTTTGATAGGAATGGCATTGAATAGGTAGATAGCTTTGGGAAGTATAGACATTTTAACAATGTTGATTCTTCCCATCCATGAGCATGGTATGTTCTTCCATTTGTTAATATCCTCTGCTATTTCCTTTCTGAGGATTTCATAGTTTTCTTTATAGAGGTCCTTCACCTCCTTCGTTAGGTATATTCCTAGGTATTTCATTTTCTTTGAAACTATGGTGAAGGGAGTTGTGTCCTTAATTAGCTTCTCATCTTGACTGTTATTGGTGTATACAAAAGCTACTGACTTGTGGACATTGATTTTATATCCTGAAACATTACTGTATTTTTTGATGACTTCTAGGAGTCTTGTGGTTGAGTCTTTGGGGTTCTCTAAGTATAAGATCATGTCGTCAGCAAAGAGGGAGAGTTTGACCTCCTCTGCTCCCATTTGGATTCCCTTTATTTCCTTGTCTTGCCTAATTGTATTGGCTAGAACTTCCAGCACTACGTTGAATAGTAAAGGTGACAGAGGACAACCTTGTCTGGTTCCAGTTCTAAGAGGAAAAGCTTTCAGTTTTACTCCATTCAGTAAAATATTGGCTGTGGGTTTGTCATAGATAGCTTCAATCAGTTTTAGAAATGTGCCACCTATGCCTATACTCTTCAGAGTTCTAATTAGAAAAGGATGCTGGATTTTATCAAATGCTTTTTCTGCATCTATTGAGAGGATCATGTGATCTTTATTTTTGCCTCTGTTAATATGGTGGATAACGTTTATAGACTTGCGTATGTTAAACCAGCCTTGCATCCCTGGGATGAAGCCTACTTGATCATGATGAATGACTTTTTTGATGATAAGCTGTAATCTATTGGCTAGGATTTTGTTGAGAATTTTTGCGTCTATGTTCATGAGTGAGATTGGTCTGAAATTCTCCTTTTTGTTTAGGTCTTTTCCTGGTTTTGGTATCAGGGTGATGTTTGCTTCATAGAATGTGTTGGGGAAGATTCCTTCTTCCTCAGTTTTTTGGAATAATTTCTGCAGTACAGGAATAAGCTCTTCCTTGAAGGTTTGATAGAATTCTGGAGTGAAGCCATCTGGACCAGGGCATTTTTTAGTTGGAAGCTTTTTTATTGTTTCTTTGATCTCAGTGCTTGAAATTGGTCTGTTCAGGAGCTCTATTTCTTCCTGGCTAAGTCTAGGGAGAGGGTGTGATTCCAAATATTGATCCACTTCCTTCACATTGTCAAATTTCTGGGCATAGAGTTTCTGGTAGTATTCAGAGATGATCTCTTGTATCTCTGTGGGATCAGTTGTTATTTCCCCTTTATCGTTTCTGATTGAGGTTATTAGAGATTTTACTTTTCTATTTCTAGTTAGTCTGGCTAATGGTTTATCTATTTTATTTATTTTTTCAAAAAACCAACTCCTTGTTTCATTAATTTTCTGAATGATTCTTTTGTTTTCAATTTCATTGATCTCTGATTTGATTTTGGATATTTCTTTTCTTCTACTGAGTTTAGGCTTAGATTGTTCTTCTTTTTCCAATTCCATAAGATCTCTTGTGAGATTGTTGATGTGCTCTCTTTCTGTTTTTCGAATGTAGGCATCTAAAGCGATGAATTTTCCTCTCAAAACTGCTTTTGCAGTATCCCACAGGTTTTGGTAGCTTGTGTCTTCATTGTTGTTATGCTCAAGGAAGTTAATGATTTCCTGTTTTATTTCTTCCTTCACCCATCTGTTATTCAACAGAAGATTGTTTAATTTCCATGCCTTTGGGTGGGCTTGAGCATTTTTGTTAGAGTTGAGTTCCACCTTTAGTGCCTTATGGTCTGAAAAGATACAAGGTAAAATTTCAATTCTTCTGATTCTGTTGATATTTGTTTTGTGTCCCAGGATATGATCAATTTTGGAGAATGTTCCATGGGGTGGTGAGAAGAATGTATATTCTTTATCTTTGGGGTGGAGTGTTCTATATGCATCTATCAAGCATAGTTGTTCTAGGGTCTCATTTAAATCTCTTACATCTTTGTTTAATTTCTGTTTAGAGGATCTGTCCAGCTCTGTAAGAGGTGTGTTAAAGTCCCCTGTTATGATGGTATTATCAGATATCATATTGCTCAGACTGAGTAAGGTCTGCTTCAAGAATCTGGGAGCATTTAAATTGGGTGCATAAATATTTAGAATGGAAATGTCTTCTTGTTGTAGTTTTCCCTTGACCAATATAAAGTGACCATCTTTGTCTTTTTTGACTTTAGTTGCTTTAAATCCACATGTATCTGAAAATAAGATTGCAACTCCTCTTTTCTTCTGAATTCCGTTTGCCTGAAAAATTGTCTTCCAACCCTTGACTCGGAGCTTTAATTTGTCTTTTGAGGCCAGGTGTGTTTCTTGCAGACAGCAAATGGATGGCTTGTGTTTTTTAATCCAGTCAGCCAATCTATGTCTCTTCAGTGGGGAATTCAGGCCATTAACATTTATTGAGATAATTGATAAGTGTGGTAGTATTCTATTCGTCTTATTTGGTGAGAGTCCATTGCTTAATTTTATCTTTTGCATCAGTGTGGAGGTTAGGTTTTGTCCTTTGATTTCTGAGTTCTTACTTTGCTGCTGATCCATTGTGGTGGTCAGTGTGCAGAACAGGTTGAAGTATTTCCTGTAGAGCTGGTCTTGTTGTGGCGAATTTCCTCAATGTTTGTATATCCGTAAATGATTTGATTTCTCCGTCAATTCTGAAGCTTAGCTTAGCAGGGTACAGAATTCTGGGCTGAAAATTGTTCTGTTTAAGTAGATTAAAGGTAGATGACCATTGTCTTCTTGCTTGGAAAGTTTCATTAGAGAAGTCTGCGGTCACTCTGATGGATTTGCCCCTGTAGGTCAACTGGCGCTTACTCCTGGCAGCTTGCAGAATCTTTTCTTTTGTCTTGACTTTGGACAGGTTCATCACAATGTGTCTTGGAGAAGCTCGGTTAGAGTTGAGGCGACCCGGGGTCCGATAGCCCTCTGAAAGCAGTGTGTCAGACTCTTTGGTGATGTTTGGGAAATTTTCTTTTATAATATTCTCTAGTATGGCTTCCATTCCTCTGGGGCATTCTTCTTCCCCTTCTGGAATTCCTATAACTCGTATGTTGGAACGCTTCATAAAGTCCCATAATTCTGACAGTGAACGTTCTGCTTTCTCTCTCTTCTTTTCTGCCTCTTTTACTGTCTGAGTTATCTCAAGAACTTTGTCTTCTACCTCTGAAATTCTTTCTTCTGCATGGTCTAACCTGTTGCTGATACTTTCCATTGTATCTTTAAGTTCCCTAATTGACTGTTTCAGTTCCTTCAGGTCTGCTATATCCTTTTTATATTCTTCATATCGTTCATCTCTTATTTGATTCTGTTTTTGGATTTCCTTTTGGTTATTTTACACTTTATTAGCAATTTCCTTCATTGTTTCCATCATTTCTTTCATTGTTTTCAACATGTGTATTCTAAATTCCCTTTCTGTCATTCCTAACATTTCTATACTGGTGGAATCATCTGCAGTAGCTACCTCATGGTCCCTTGGTGGGGTTGTTCTAGACTGGTTCTTCATGTTGCCTGGAGTTTTCTGCTGATTCTTCCTCATGAGTGATTTCTTTTATCTGTTTCCTTGCCCTAATTTTCCTTTCACTTCCTCTTGCTCTTTAAGTTCTTGTGCCTGTGGACGGCTTTCCACTGTTTTAGTCCTCCTCTTGGGGTCCAGAAGTCTCTCGCTGACTCCCTGTATTTTCATAGGAGTGATGATAGGCAGTTCCCACCAGCCAGAGATGCCTGGAGTCCTATCTCCCCAGACTCACGGTGCCCAGATGCAAGGAAGCTGTTACTCGGCTGCCATCTTAGTACCACAGTTTCTTTATCCATTCATCCAGTCATGGAAACTTAGGTTTATTTCAAATCTTGGCTATTGTGAATAGTGCTTAAATAAACATGGGAGTATAGATACTTTCTTGATATACTGATCCCTCCCCTGTACTTTGGATATATGCCCACCAGTAAGATTTCTGAATCACGTGGTAGTTCTATTTTCAGTTTTTGGAGGAGGCTTCATGCTGTTCTCCATAGTGGTTGCACTGATTTACATTCCCACCAACGATGTATAAGGGTTCCCCTTTCTCCACATCCTCTCTAGCACTCGTTATTGCCTGTATCTTTGATGAAAGCCATTTTAACTGGAGTGAGATGACATCTCATTGCAGTTTCAACTTGCATTTCTCTGATGACTAGTGATGTTGAGAGTTGTTTCATACACCTGTTGGCCATTTGTATGTGTTCTTTCGAGAAATGTTTATTCAGATACTTTGCCCATTTTTAAATCAGATTAGATTTTTTTTCTGTTGAGTTGTTGGAGCTATTCTAGCTATATACCCTTGTCAGACAGGTAGTTTGTGAATATTTTACCCCATTCCATCAGTTTTCTCTTCTCTTGGTTGATTGTTTCTTTTGCTGTACAGAACCTTTGTAGCCTGATATGGTACCATTTGTCCAATTTTACTTTGGTTGCCTGTGCTTTAGGGGTACTACTCAAGAAGTCCTTGCCCAGACCAATGTCCTGAAGTGTTTTCCCCAATGCTAGCTTTCAGTAGTTTCATAGTTTCAGGTCTTACATTGAAGTCTTTAATTTGTTTTTATTTGATGCTTGTATAAGGCAAGAGATCAGGGTCTAATTTCCTTCAGCACTTGGAAAATTTCCTGCCGCTCTCCCCTGGCCTGCAAGGTTTCCACTGCGTAGTCTGCTGCTAGGACATATTGGGGTTCCTTTGTATATTGTTTTGTCTTTTTTCCTTGCTTCCCTTAGAAACTTTTTTTTCATCTGTGACCTTTGGGAGCTTGATTAAAAATGCGTTGAGGTAGTTTTGTTTGGATTAACTCTGCTTGGTGCTCTATAACCTTCTTGTACTTGAATATCCTTTTCTAGGTTTGGAAAGTTTTCTATTATTATGTCTTTGAATAAATTTTTCTACCCCAACCTCTCTCTCTTCCTTCTCTTTAAGGCCAATAATTATTAATTTGCCTTTTTTTGTGACTACTTTTTAGATCTCATAGGTATACTTCATTCTTTTTTATTTTATTTTTTCCCTTTTCTGACTGTGTATTTTCAAATAGCTTATCTTTAGGCTCACTAATTTTTCTTCTGCTCAGTCAGTTCTATTACTGAGAGATTCTGACCCATTTCTCAGTTGGTCAATTGAATTCTTCAGCTCTGGAATTTCTGCTTGATTTTTAAAAATTATTTCAATCTCTTTATTAAACTTCTCTGATAGGTTTCTGAATTCCTTCTCTGTGTTGTCTTGAAGTTCATTGTGTTTATTTAGGACAGCTATTTTGAATTTCTTGTCTGACAGATCATATATCTCCATTACTCTGGTATTGGTTACAGGTACCTTATTTAGTTTGTTTGGTGAGGTCATGTTTTCCTGGGTGTTCTTAAGCTTATATGTATTTGTTAATGTTTGGGCAATGAAAAGTTAGGTATTTATTTCTATCTTCACAGTCTGAACTTATTTGAACCTATTGCTCTTGAGAAGGCTTCCCAGATATTCAGAAGAAATTGAGTGTTGTGATCTAAGTCCCAGGTCTCTGCAGCTGTATCAGCATTGGGGTGCCCCAAGCCTAGTAATGTTGTGACTATTGCAGATTCCTGGTGGTACCACCTTGATGGACCTGTGTGAGATATGGGAGAATTCCCTGCATTAACAGGTAACATCTCTCACTTTCTTCCCTCACTGTCAATGCTGGGCTGCTAGAGTTGGGAGAGAAGTGATGTGGGCACTCCTTTGTGGCCACCAGTGCCAGGTCACACTTAAAGCCAGCCCAGTCTTACTCAAAGTCCATGGTGACTGTTGCCTGGCTACTGCCAATGTTTATTCCAAGCACAAGGGCTTTTCAGTCAGCAGGTAGCAGATCTTACCAGAACCTTCCCTTTGGGGCAGTATCTTTCCTTCTGGCCTAGAGTGGGTTCAGAAATGCATCCAGAAACTAAGGCCTGGACTCAGGTGCTTTAGGAATCTGCTTCATACTTCATTTTTACTGTGGCTGAGCTGGTATTCAAGTTGCAAAACAAAGTCCTCTGAACTTTTCCCTTTCCTCTGTCTAAGAACTCAGGGGTCCTCAAACTTTTTAAACAGGGGGCCAGTTCACTGTCCCTCAGACCATTGGAGGGCTGGACTATAGTTAAAAAAAAACAAAACAAAACAAAACTGTGAACAAATTCCTATGCACAATGCACATATCTTATTTTGAAGTAAAAAAACAAAACGGGAACAAATACAATCACACCAACTCAGGCGGCCCGTGGGCCACAGTTTGAGGACCCCTGGAGAAGAAGACTTCCTAAATTCTACTGCCTGTAGTTGTGGAAGACAGGTGACGTAGGCACTAGCTTGGCCACCACTGTCGATGTCTCACAGTCATGTTCACAATTCCGGTGGCTCCAAGCCAGCACAGCTACAGGAGTTTCTCAAGGAATGCAGCCTTTGTGTCTGGACTGCCTCATAAATTCAGTCCAGGCCCCAGGCTGCTTTATGTTAGCCAGTGGTAGGGCTAGCCAGAACTCAGATCTCAGGGCAAGGATTTTTCTCTGGCCAGTTTAATCTATTAATAAATAATCCATCCATGGGCAGTGGCAGAATCCTGCACTGTGCTGTGTTCTCCTGTGCCAGGGCAGTCCTGAGATTCAATGGAAAGTTTCACCATCAGTTCAATCTCCTTCCCTCAGGAACTCATTCTCTCTTCACTCAGTGTGCTGGTGTGGCACTGTCCAGAGATGGCAGAAGGGAGGCATAGGTAATGCAAAATTGCCTTTTCTACCCTCTTCAGTGCCTCTTTCCTTAATACAATGTTAAAACCAGGTAGTATGAGTACTCACATGATTTTTGGTTCTCCTGAAGGTACTTGCTTGTGTGGATAATTGTTGAGTTTAGTGTTCATGCAGAGGGACAAGTGCTGGAGGTTTTTATTCAGCTATCTTGCTCCCTCTTGTGCCTTCTTATGATGTATTTAACTTCCTGTCTTCTTGAATACCATGAATATGAGTAATTATGTAAACTATGGACTTTAAATAATAAAAGGTTTATAATACTTTGCAATGAAATGGAGAATAACCATGAAAATACTGATTCCTTTGCCAGAAATATGGAGAAGATAAGTTATTCAGACCACCCTGTCACTGAAAACAAAATGTATAAAAATGCTGTCAAGAAAACACATAATTACCAAACCAAAATTCGAGGGAACATGGGAATCCAGAGAGATAAGCAAAACACTATATTTCACTTTGTTTTAGACATTTATCAGTATAGACTAACTTAAACTTTTCTTTTAATAACTCCATAAGGAAAAAGGGACAACCCCCACCCAATTTTGTGTCCATTTTATTTGGAAATTCTATTAGGTATTCTTTTCTACATTGAACTGGGACCCTCATGGTAAGAGTCAGCCTATTTCCCTCATCCCAGCCCCATAACGGTTGACCTTATTTTATTTTCTTTCAGTATTTTAAGAGCATGAATCTACTATCTTCTGGTTTACACATTTTCATGTTTAAGTCTACCATTATCCTTTGTTCATCTGCACATGATGAATCATTTTTTTCTGGCTGCTTTGAAGATTTTATCTTCATTTCTTGTTTTGAACAATTTGATTATGATGTGTCTTAGTGTTTTCATATTTCTTGTACCTGAGGTTTATTGAGATTCTTAGATCTGTGGATTATAGTTTTCTAAATTAAATTTGGAAAAAGTTTTGCCATTACTTTAAGAAAATATTTCTTCCATTCCCTTCCCTCTGTTGTGAAAACTTCAATAACACATATGTTTGGCAGCTTGCAGTTGTCCATAACTCACTAATGTTTTGTTTATTTTTTTCACTCATCTCTCTGTGTTTAATTTTGCATAGTTTCTATTGCTGTGTCTGTCTTCAGGATCATAAATCTATTCTTCTGCAGTAAGTACATCAATCTGCTGTTAATTCCATCCAGAGTATTTTACATTTAAAACATTTTTATCTCTCTTTATGTTTGGTCTTTATAAACATATATTCATGTCTTTTTTTTTTTACCATGCTAATGTTTTCTCTACCTTCTTATATAGGATATAGTTATCCTAGTAAATGTGGAATGTAAAGGTCTTAGCAAAATAACTAAGAAAATGCTACAAAAGCTATGTTAACTAATGTGATGAAAATGTGCCAAACGATCTATGAACCAAGTGTATGGTGCCCCACGATCATACTAATGTACACAGCTATGGTTTAATAAAAATAAAAATAAAAAAAGTAATGGCCTTGTCTATTAATTCTATCTTCAGTGCCATTTCTGCCTCTGTTATTGATAGATTTTTCTCCTCATTATGAACCACATTTTTCTGATTCTTTCCATGCCTAGCATTTTTTTTTTTACCAGATGCCAGATTACTTTCTTGGGAAATGGATTCTTTTTGTATTCCTAAAATTATTTTTGAGATTTGTTTTTTTTTCTGGAGCACAGTGAAAATACTTCAAGGAAGCCTGATTCTTCTAAGGCTTATTTTAATGCTTTCTTAAAACCAGATCAATATTTAGTCTGGGACTACTTTCCTCCACTACTAAGTTAGTAAGGTATCTTGAGTACTCTACCTGATGTTTGGGAATAAAGTTTTTCTACATGGCCCTGTGTGAGCTCTAGGGATTGTCCCACTTGCTCCTTTCTGATGGCTCTTTCCCTGATCTTCGGTACTTCCTTATCTGTATGTGCTCACCAGTACTTTAATGAAGACTGAAGGTGTGTGCTCTTTAGATCTCTGGAACTCTCTCTTTTGCAGTACTCTTATCTGTTCTTGTCTACCCTGAAAATTCTAAACACCTTAACCTTGAATTTTTTAATCCATCTCTTCAACTCATGGAGAATAAGGGCTCTGTTGGAGTTCTTCCTCTCTGCACTGTGGCTGTGAAGTTCTCTTCAGGAAGTGAGTTTTGATACCTCACTTATTTCTCTTCCCTCAGAGATCGTTTTGTTGTGTTTCCTGTTGTACAATGTCTGAAGGAAATTGTTTCACATATTTTGTCCAGTAATTTAGTTATTTAAGTTGGAAGCATAAATCAGCTTTGGTTATTCCATCTTAGCCATAACAGAAGCCTCATTATGCTTACTATATTTGGAAAAGAAAACATAATTTTGAAAGTATCAACAGGGAACAGATTGTTTTCTAAAAAGTACATATTTTACTTTAAAAAATAATCAAATATAACTTCTACAAAAGAAAAATGATTAAGTATAAGAGTTTCACAAATAAGTTACCAGCAAACATGATTGAAGAGAAAATTAGTAAACTGTAGCTAATCCAGAATAAATTACATAGATACGGAATGCCTTTGTAGTATAAATTTTCTATGCAGGTATAAAATATGAAAGAGAGGTTATGTACATGCAAGGTTGTCTGTGAAAATTTAACATACATTTAATCACAATGTTAAGAAGAGAGAAGGAAGAGAATGTAGCAGAGGAAATATTTAAAGGTATAAAGACTAAAAAATTTTCAGAACTGAATGAAGACGTTGCTCTGCAAACTTATGAAGAGTGATAAATCCCTCTCAGGATAAATACTAGCATCTGCAATTAAACATAGCAGAGTCGAAGCGCAGGACACTAAGGACAAAGGGAAACATATTAAGAGCAACATAGGAAAAAGACCTTCAAAGGCATGACAGAATGACTTCTATAAAGAAGACATGCAACAAAGAGATAGTGGAATGAGATTTTCACTGTGTTAAAATAAAATGACTGCTAACCTAGAATGGTACAAGGGGAAATAACTGTTAAGAATGAGGTCAAAATAAAGACATTTTCAGATCAAAACAATGAAACAAACATGGGAGAATTTACCAATTTAACTTCCTAGATAAATTCTAAGAAAGTTACTTCAAGGAGAAAGAAAGTAACCTCAGACAGAAGGTCTGAGACACAAAAATCATGCCAACTGATGAAAGTGGGAAATCTAAATGAACAGTGACTAAATAAAGTTATACTAATTGTGGCTGTGACTCATGATTAAAAGTGAGCATTAAGAGAGGTAAACAACCTATGTGAGGAAGGAGGCTAATTGAATTAAGTTGTTTCACAGTATTTAAATTTCCAGGAGGAATTGAAAAATATTGATAAATTTTATGATTTGATAAATTTTGGACATTATTGTACTTTCTAGGGTAACAGCAGATTTGCAACAGACTCTAATGTTCAAGTGAGTTAGTGGAAAAATAAGGAAAGATGGGCTAATACACATACCTCCAAAAAGAAGGTAAGAAAGGAGAGAAATATTAAAAATAGGTGTGAAAATTATAAAGTCAAAAATATAGGCATATCTAATCCAATCTATCAAAATTTACATTAAATTAGATATATTAACTGTTCAGCTTAAAAGGCAAAGATCATCAGACTGAAAAAAATAACTAAATTCAACTGTATACTGTTTTTAGTAAACTCGTCAGGTTATAGAAAATTTGAAAATACAATAAAAAATAAACTAGCATGAAAATACCAGAAAGCCTATATACATGTATTAATATCACATGGAATAGGTTTTTAATAAAGAAAAGAAATTTCTCATTAAAAAGATATCATAACATTATGATAAACAATATTTTCATGAGTTGTTGTTATGGAAATCTGTATATACTCAGTAATATAGATTCAAAACATAAAAAGCTAAAAGTCACCAGGAGAGAGGAATAAACAAATGTATAATCACAGTGAAAAATGATAATACATATTTGTCAGAAATTGATAAAACAAGCACAAAGAATGTAGAAGATTTAACTGTGATTAGCACACTTAATCTAATCTTATGGACCTATACTTAGGCCACTTGTACCCAATTATCTGCAGAGTACTTTTTCTTGTCAAACATAATAAACCACTTTTAAAAAAGTTTGCCATATGTTGTGTCATAATTTTTTAAATCAGTTTCAAAGTGTTGATATTAGAATTTCGAAAATATTTTAAAGGAAATTATAATAAACAGTTCAAACAAAACAAGTAAGATGAAGCTAATGGACACTTAGATGGAAAGGTAGAGTTTTAAATTTGTATATTACACAAGAAGAAAATTAGTGAACTGATTATGCATTCTAAGAAGACAGAAATAGAACAGTAAAATAAACATAAAGGTCACATAAAAAGAGAAAAAAAGAAGAAAATGATGGAACAGTAAACACTCATACAACGTGGTATCAGTGAGACTGAAAGTTGGTTTTAAATTGACAAACTCTGGAAAGTTTGGCCAAGAAAACAAAAGATAATGCAAAGACAAACAATATTTACCAATGATACTTCATCCACCCCTTCAAGGGAAAGGCAAAGTATTGGAAATAGGTGAGAAAGTAACTGTATTTTGAGGAAAAAACCTCACTTTTTTGAGGGATCCTTTTGATAATGAATATATGGAAACTTCTTTGCTGTGTGATTTTATTTTGCTTAAAATAATGATGTCACCTGCAGAAACTATCACATCTGTATGTTTGAAAATTTAACAACAAATCATTTAAATAATAATTAGTAGATAAAATTAAGAGCAGTGTTAGGACTTATAAATTGAATTCAATTTCATGAGCATGATCAGTGATCTCATTTAAGTTTCAGTAATTTTGCAAAATGTATTTTTCTACTCACTAGATGGCAGTGGCATCTCCCTCTCCCCACTGCTATAATCAAAGTATCCGGAGACCAAACTTGTCTCCAGATTGTCAGATGTCCCCCTGGGGGCAAAATGAACCCTGGCTGTGAACCACTGAGCTCCAGTAATCTTGATCTCAGCACTGTTTCTAAACACTAAAAAAAATTACAAATAATATAAACATTCCCAAATAAAAGTGGGTTAAAAAGTATTACAAATTCACACAATGGATTACTATTCAATTTTTAAAAAATAGTTCATCATCTCTATATATTAGAGAAATGCAAATCAAAACAACCCTGAGATATCATCTAACCCCAGTGAGAATGGCCCACATCACAAAATCTCAAAACTGCAGATGCTGGCGTGGATGTGGAGAGAAGGGAACACTTTTACACTGCTGGTGGGACTGCAAACTAGTACAACCTTTCTGGAAGGAAGTATGGAGAAACCTCAAAGCACTCAACCTAGACCTCCCATTCGATCCTGCAATCCCATTACTGGGCATCTACCCAGAAGGAAAAAAATCCTTTTATCATAAGGACACTTGTACTAGACTGTTTATGGCAGCTCAATTTACCATTGCCAAAATGTGGAAACAGCCTAAATGCCCACCAACCCAGGAATGGATTAACAAGCTGTGGTATATGTATACCATGGAATACTATTCAGCTATTAAAAAAAATGGAGACTTTACATCCTTCGTATTAACCTGGATGGAAGTGGAAGACATTATTCTTAGTAAAGCATCACAAAAATGGAGAAGCATGAATCCTATGTACTCAATCTTGATATGAGGACAATTAATGACAATTAAGTTTATGGTGGGGGAAGCAGAAAGAGGGATGGAGGGAGGAGGGTGGGGCCTTAGTGTGTGTCATACTTTATGGGGGCAAGACATGATTGCAAGAGGGACTTTACCTAACAATTGCAATCAGTGTAACTGGCTTATTGTACCCTCAATGAATCCCCAACAATAAAAAAAAAAAATAAAGTTATAGAGTAATATTCAATGATAAGGAAGACCTTTCCTGTATATCCATAAGGAATACTGTTACATTAAAAAAATTATATTTTAGAATGCTTGTGTATGTACTGCAAAAAAAAAAAAGAAAAAAAGGATAATTTTAACAGTGGTATTTCTCTCCTTAGGTGGTAAAGTTAAAACTAGATTTTTTTGGCCTTGTTTATATATATTTTAAAATAATGTGATGCCAGTGCATAACTTCTGTAACAAGAATTCAAAATTATTTTTATTGCCTTTTTAAAACAAAGTTAAGACTCCTTGACCCCAACATTCGATTGGCAGAATGGTGATAGAGAGGGATGAGCAAATTTTGTTGTACTTTTCTTAGAGAGGAAACAGACTAACTTGTTGCTGTGTAAGCTGTGATGCTGTTTACAGACGCTGTGTGTTATTTAACTTCTCATCCTGGGAGCCAGAAACTATTTTCTTGCAGAAAACATAATCAGATTTTTCAGGCTAACTGTAACATCCAAGATGCATGATGATGAAATTACAATTGGATTGTGTCTGCACTTCTTCTGGAAAACAAGACTTGAATGCAAAGGCAGCACCAAACAAATTAGAACGAGGAGTTTCAACAAGTAGTTTAACAAGGTGGTTTCAGGCCCAAGATGAAGATCCCATCCTTTGAAGTTTCTCTATATTGTTGTGCTGAGACTGCATCATTGTATTCAGTCAGCTGGACCATGTACATGGAGTGTTGATCTTGCTGCTTGCCTTTGGCCAATAGAATAATAGACTCTTCCAACACCTCACTTACATGAAAGTTCAGGAGTTTGTTTGGGTAGATGCTCTGACACATGTCATTGAGCTTGGATCTTCTTCTGTCTGATGGTGATTTGCTACAGTCTCTGGCTCCATCTAAGTATGGATGTGGAATGTCTGATAAAGTCAGAGAAGCCTGTTGCAAGAGGGACTTTGCCTAACAATTGCAATCAATGTAACCTGGCTTATTGTATCCCTCAATGAATCCCCAACAATAAAAAAAACCAAAAACCTTAAAAAAAAAAAAGAATTTTGTCTCTACATCCAAGGATTGATACTTTTGCCAGATGGGATAGCTTCTGCTGGAAAAAAAGGATGGTGGTGGTGGAAGAGATTGCTGGTTAATCAGCCAATACCTGTCATCTCCTTCTTCCCTAATGAAAGAATTTTTAGCTAGGCACATGGCTGAGTAAAAATTACATTTTTCAGGATCTCATGGAGCCAGGTATTGCCATGTGATTGACCAGTGAGGATGAGCAGGAACGGTGTGTGCAGCTGCTGGTTCTGGCCCTCTCCTTTTTTACCACTGTTGGGAATGAAGGTAAACCAATTGTGGACCATGCGAAATGACTAATTCCTTAGGGTAGTAATCCCCAAACTTTGTTGCTCATTAGAATTACCTAGGGAGTTTTTAAAAATCCCAATGCCCAGGTCAGACCATGTATCAATCAAATGAGATTGTCTTGAGGTGGAAGCCCAGCATCAGTGAAAACTCCAAGGGAATGGAACTGGAAGGCAGTAGCCTAAGAGAAGAATCTCAAGAATGGAAAAACCAATATCACATGTAATCGTGCATAAGTGAGAGCTAGGCAGTGTGTAATACATGCTTGTACAGAGTGGCATAATGTACTTTGGAGACTCAAAAGCAGGAGAGTGGGAGAGGGGTGAGGTATCAAAAATTACCTACAAAATACTTTGTATGCTATTTGGAGGTACACTAAAATCCCTGACTTCACCACTATGCAATTCATCTATGTATCAAAAAACTGTTTGTACACCTCAATGAATCCCCAACAACAACAACAACAACAAAAATAAAAAAATCAAAAAAATTACTTGTACATCCTAAATCAAAAATAAAAATAAAATTAAATTGAAACATTAAAAACAAAAACGAAGTTAAAAGGGAATTTCTCAAAGATATGACCAAAGAAGGAGCTACTTGGAGGGAGGATCTCAATGTGCAGCTCCAATCAAGTCATATTACCAAGATTGCTGCCTACCTTGTCTAATCATAAAGTGATATTAGTTGGAGATGATGCTCTGAAAAGTATGGGCTGAATTTTTAGTGAATCGTATCAGGTCATGCAAGTTGCCTGTCTCCCTGCTTCCCTGCCTTCCTTTTCTCTAAGAACAAAGTCTTTAATATCTTCTTGTTTCCTTTTAATTTTCTTATATTTTCCCCAAGACTGTAAAGCACAAAAAAGTCTTATTCATTGAGGTTTGGCTCGCCCAACAGCTAGAAGTGAAAAGGTTAGCAAATTGAAAACCTTAAAAATGATCAATGGCCTGATTTTACCTTGATCCTGGACACCTGTGAAGAGAAAATACCTCTATCTAGAACAAGACCTCGATCTAACTTGAGATGTGGAACAAACACATAATATCCAAGCTAATATCATGTATGGCACACCTGCTTCCCTGTCTGATGTTCAATTTTTTTCTGCCTTTTGGCCATTTTGAAAAGATTCTTTCATATGTTTCCATTTCTAAATTTTTCAGCCAGATCATAACAGCAGAATTCGTTATTTAACCTTGATTTGATTTAGCAATGACTGCATTTGTGTTGCTTTCAAATGCTCACAGTCACTGCTAACTGCATTCTAACAGCCCTGGTGGGTATGACTATTTAATCATCTTGATTTCTCAAGTGATTGTCTTCTAAGCCTTTATTTGCCATAACTTCCTTAAGGTTTGCTTCAATAGTACCAGTTCTAGCAGCCTATCAAGATGACTATGGGCTATTTAATTACAAATTGAAAAATTGAGCCTGTTAGCATGAAGTAAAGAGCAACAATTCCCTTACCTGTATCTCCAAGGGACACACAAATCTTTAAATGTTGTGTGGAAGGCCCTCCATGTAAATGCAATATATACTGCTACTAAAGTCATCGCTACCCCAAAAGACATTTATATCAAACTGCACCAACATCTGGTTTTCCATAAATCAAAACCTTACATGCTGTGTTTAAAGGGCCATTTGCCATTTCAAAGGGAGAATTTTAATGAAAGAAATAGAGTAATTAAAAAAATCGTGAGCATCATCTGGAAACACTCCCCTGATAACTTCCAGCATACATTCACTCACATGCCATATCTTTTCAGCCCAGGAAATGCTAAACAATTTTGGAAAACTTTGCAAATCTCTCTCCTTTAGAGCACTGACAAGATGACTGTCTTGATATTTAGCAAAAGGCTATAGATCTTGGCCTGAAGATGGACTTAGCTTACCTTCATCAGCAACATGCAAACTTAACTTCATTGTTGAAATATCACTAGTGTCCACAGTAACAAGCTTCCTCAGGCTTCAGATCAATCACTTAACAAAGCAAAAATCAAAACAACTTTCCCTATCACAGACTCGGGCTACATGGTTTATTATTGAAATTTACTGAAACTGACTTAACTTATATTCTCTAACTGTATACTTTTACAAATATGGCATATTTCTAAATGCCTATGAAAGTTAGAAATGTATTGCTTAAATATTTTCTACATTTCACATTCACCTCTGAGAAACCACTAGAAGAATCTGTAGAATCCTAGCCTTCTTGGTTGTTAATGAGCAGTAACTTGGACACTCTTGTTAGCACAGTGCATTTGGATAGTGCCTTTGAAGATGGTGGCAAGTTAAAAAACAGATGGGTAGGGAGGATAAGAAGGCGCCAACTTGGACAGCGTTATTCAAGGCAGAGAAGCCTAATGAGTGAGAGAAGACAAAGGCGCATGGCAGCTCAGGGCTGAATTTTTGTCCTAGTAAAAAACCACTTCCCTAACACATCTGACGCTTATTCAACTTTGCACTTCATTTTTCTCTTCCTTGGTTCATTTCACTTTTGTAGCAAAACAGAGTTGAAGGACTGGAGATAAAGAAAAATGAAAAGGAGGAAACGGCATCATAAGTTTCAGTGTATATGTACATTGCTTTCTTTGAACCTACTTCTAACAATTCAATGGCTTGTTAAACCATGAATTTCAAAATTAGTTGTGTACACATCACCCGGGGATCTTGTTAAAATGAATATTCTGTGCTATTATGATGCTGCAGCACTCTAGCCCCGGCATCAGAGCAAGAACACACGCATACTCTCACTCTCCCTTTATCAAAAAAAAAAAAAAAAAAAGACAAAGAAAGACAGGGAGTGGAAATTAAAACAATGTTAGAGGCAAAGCTTAATAAAGACACAAAAATTACATAGCATATTAAAAACTTGTATTGGAAGCCATAATGCCAAAAATTGACACTGCAAAACCATTAAGATGAGAGAAAACTTGAGGAGTTATCTATGTTACGTTGACCGGAAATATGAACATTACAAATGTAGAAGCCAGAGATTCATCGGTGAAGATAATCGTATGTATGGAGATCAGATCAAAATACATGAAACAGAAGCAGCAGCAAAAGATGCAGTAAGAGAAAATTTTTCCTAGGAAACCAAACACTTCGAATTTTTTATAGTTATTTTTATAGACTTCAGGGGTACAAATGCAGTTTCGTTACACAGACATAGTGCACAGTGGTAAAATCTGGGCTTATAGTGTAACCATCACCCAAATAATGTACGTTGTACTCATTAAGTAATTTCTCATTCCTCACACCCCCAACCTCCCACCCTCTCACCTTTCTGAATCTCCATTGTCTATTATTCCACTCGCTATGTCCATATGTACATATTATTTAGCTCCCACTTAGAAATGAGAACTTGTAGTGTTTGACTTTCTGTTTCTGAGTTATTTCAATTAGGATAGTGGCCTCCAGTTTCATCATTGCTGCAAAGGCATGATTTTATTCTTTTTAATGGCTGAGTAGTATGTCATGGGATGGATATCTATATCTATATCTATATCTATCTGTAACATCTATACACACAAACACCCCCCATCTTCTTTTTTTAGTCTTCAGTTGATGGACACTTAGGTTGAGTTCATATCTTTGCTATTATGAATAGCTGTGATAAGCATATAAGTGCAGGTGCTTTTTTTTTTTTTTTTGATTTAATGGTTTATTTTCCCTTGGGTATATACCCAATAGTGGGATCTCTGGATCAATGGTAGTTCTATTTTTAGTTCTTTAAGTAATCTCCATACTATTTTACATAGAGATTATGCTGATTTACATTCCCACCAACAGTGTATAAGTGTTCCCTCCTCTCTACATCCTTGCCAACATCTTTTATGTTTTGATTTTTTAATAATAAGCATTCTGACTGGTGTAAGATGCTATCTCATTGTGGTTTTAATTTTCATTTCTCTGATGATTAGTGATGATGTTGATAATCTTTTCGTATGCTTGTGGGCCATTTGAATGTCTTCTTTTGAAAATGTCCGTTCATGTGCTTTGCCTATTTTTTAATAAAATTATTTGTTTTTATTTTTGTTCAGTTTGAGTTACTTGTAGATTCTGAATATTAGTCCTTTCTCAGATACATAGTTTGTGAATATTTTTCCCTTTCCTTAAGTGGTCTGGTAACACCATTGATTATTTCTTTTGCTATGCAGAAACTTTTTAGTTTAACTAAATCTCATTTGTCTATTTTTATTTTCATTGCATTTGTTTTTGAGGTTTGAGTCATGAATCTTACCCAGGCCAGAAGAGTTTTCCATAGGTTTTTGTCTAGAATTTTTACAGTTTCAGTTCTTACATTTAAAGAGGCAGAATTTAGTTATGTGTTTGGGAAACATTCTAAAATACATGATTTTCTCACCTTGGAAAAGTGATCAAAATAATATTGACTGCATTTAGTTTTAGATACTATGTTTTAATTTAGAATACAGTGTAATCAAAGAAAATACGTTGGTTAGTTACATCTGGTATAAAAGAGTTTTATCTCTTTTTTGTGTGTTTGTTATTTGTTTTTGTGGAGACAGAGTCTTACTTTGTTGCCAAGACATAAAGCCATGGCCGTAGCTCACTACAACCTCAAACTCCTGAGCTTCAGTGATCCTTCTACCTCAGCCTCCCAAATAACTGAGACTACAGGCATGTGCCACCATGCCTGGCTAATTTTTCTATTTTTTGTAGAGACAGGGTATCATCATGTTGCTCAGGCTGGTTTTGAACTCCTGACCTCAAGTGATCCTCCTGTGTTGGCCTCTTGAAGTGCTAGGATTGCAGAGGTGAGCCACCACATCCAGCCCAAAAGGTTTTATCTCTCTATAAATCTCTCATCTGTCATCTGAATCCCTATGTAGACTAGAATAATAGAGCCAATGACAATTGTGATCCCACTTATCACATCATGCTTTGGTGAATACATCAGGTAATAATACAAAAACCTTTTCTTCTGAGTATAAAAACCTTTGTGCACTATAGTTCAGCTCATATATTTTTGTCTGATGCTTTGATTCAGGATTTGACATCAATGTCATTTTTGTTAAATACAAGCAACTGAGAAATTGGCAGCAGCAAATAAATCGTGGTTTAGGATGCTCAGCTAACATATCATGTATCCCTTTTATACTATTTAATATATGTATCTCAAAGAAGCACATCAGATGTTGAAAATACTGTACCCAGGGACAGAATTGGGAGGATGGACTGTTTGGGTAATTTTCTTCCTTGTATCTTACTCCTAACAAAATAAGTCTTGAATCATGGTTTAAATGGCTCTGCTGCATTAGCCTGGTCTGTGACTGGGTCAGAAAATATTATATAATACATACTTAGTTTAATTCTCCAGCTAAAGTAGAGCCTCTGGGAAAACTGCCTACCCACACAATTTTTTTAAAAAAGACATGTTCTTAGTGTTTTCAGCTTCTGCTAGGTTATGTCATGGTAAACATCAACCCCTATTTTCAGTGTCTTATGACAACAAATATTTACCTTTCACTCATTTTATATTTTGGCTGTGGTGGCTGAGGCTCTGTTTTATGTGTCTTCTTCATTCCAGGGTCACATCTAAAAGAAAGATCAGCCTGTAAGTGGAATAGGTATTCCTAATTTATTTTATTTCAAATTAATAAGAGGGTATAAATTTTTAGGTTACACTGTTTTCACTTCCAAGGTAAATTTCAAGTTATAAAAGAGCCATTCACCCAGGGGGTGTGCTTGACACCCTTGCGTTGTGGACATTAAATGAGATCTCTCAATCACCCTCCCTCCTCCTGAGCCCTCCCCCTTGCTATACTATATTTGTGCTTTATGATTTGTATGAGTGTGTAATTGTTTATATATAGGTTATATATTAGTATTGAGTACACCAGATATTTTTTTTTCCCATTCTTGAGATACTTTACTAAGAAGAATGTTTTTCAATTCCATCCAAGTGAACATAAAAGATGTAAGTCTCTCACTTTTCTTATGGCTGAATAAGTACTCCATGGTATACATATGCCACAGTTTGTTAATCCATTCGTGGGTTGATGGGCATTTGGTTTGCTTCCACAACTTGGAAACTGTGAACTGAGCTGCAGTAAACATTCTGGTGCAAATGCTTTCGTGGTAAAATGATTTTTGTTCTTCTGGGTAGATACCTAGAAATGGGATTGTGGGGTCAAATGGAAGGTTCACTTTTAGCTTTTTGAGGATTCTCCATACTTCTTTCCAAAGAGGCTGTATTAGTTTGCAATCCTACCAGGAGTGTAGAAGTGTTCCCTTCTCCCCATATCCACACCAGCATCTGCAGATTTGGGACTTTGTGATGTGGACCAGCCTTACTGGGGTCAGGTGATATCTTAGAATGGTTTTGATTTGCATTTCTCTGATGACTAAAGATGATGAGCGCTTTTTCATGTGTTTGTTGGCCAGTCATCTGTCATTCTCAGAGAAGTTTCTGTTCTAGTCTTTTGCCCACTTAGAAATGGGGTTGTTTGCTATTTTCTTATTGAATAATTTGAATTCTCTGTAGATGCTAGTTATCAGGCCTTTGTCAGATTCATAACATGCAAAAATCTTCTCCCATTGTGAAGGTCGTCTGTTTGCTTTGGTTGTGGTACCCTTATCTGCGCAGAAGCTTTTTAGCTTGATCAAATCTGAGTTATTTATTTTAGGTATTGCTGTAATTGCCAGGGCTTCTTCCTCATAGAATCTTTTTCCAGGCCATTATTTTCAAGCATTTTCCCCACACGCTTTCCTGAATTTGTATTGTTTCATGTCTTAAATTTAAATCTTTTATCCAGCTAGAATCAATTTTTGTTGCAAAGGTGTCTTTCAGGGCTATAGCCAGAGACTGTGAGGGTGGGCTTGGTGAGATAGCTCAACCTGACTGTCTTGATTTCAGCCAGTCTCTACCCAATCCTAAGAAGTTGTGGTATTACACTGGAATTGCTGCTGGGAAAAGATACAAATATCTGCGGCCCTGCCTCCTGCCAGCAATAGCTGGAAGAGAGGCATCCGCAGACAGATGCACTGAATCTGCCCCTCACTGCTGCAACACCTCCACTGCTGACACAAAGACAAACAAGTGGTGAACCTGCAGCCCCAGACAGCGCACTGGGAGAACAAGAATCTCTGATGGTTCTGGCCAAGAGTTGCAGTCAAACTCACTCAGGCAGCGTGAGCAACACCCACTCAAACGAGTTCAGAGGGTCGCCAGGTGGCTAGGAAACAACAATCCTCTGGCAGATCTGGCTGAGAGTTCCCAGGGTGCTAGAGAAAGGTCTTTCCTAGGTCTTCCCCTAGTGGGGAAGGGGGTCAGGAAAGTTCACCCCTCTCCCAGCTAAAGTTAGAAATGCTAGATTATTGTTTCCATGCTACAGTTCAGCGGTCCACACAATGCCCTAGCGTCTGCAGGGAGCAGTCCTTCAGGCAACCAGGATAAGGGGAAGGAAGGATGAGCTATGTGCTCAGGATTGTGGAGAAAATATTTCTTTTCTTTTGTGCCAGGCAGGATGGTGCCTAGGCTCAGAGGTGGGACCTGCCTGGTATAAAAGGATTGAGATTTAGAGGCTCTTTCCCACGTAGTGAGGTGAGAGGTCCCTTGTTTCCCACTGCAGACCTCCCATTTGGGGGAGGGGTCTCCTGTCCTCTTTGCAAAGGGTGCCTTCAGACTAGTCACTCTGTATTTGATCGTTGTTGTCTTTCATCCTCTTTCTTTGCCTGCCTGCTTGTCTCAGTAGGGATGGTGTGCACCTCACTTTCTTCTCTCTGTGCTCAGCTCCACACCTTCAACTTTTCTGAGTCTACTTCAGTCCAATGTCTCTCCCTCTGGACAAGAGCCTCTGGCGAAATCTGCTTCTAGTCAACCATCTTGACTCTTCCCCAGTATTTCTAATTTCAGAGGGAAAAAAAGAAACTAAAACACACAAAAGGTTTTTTTCCTGCATCTGCTCAATTGTGATGTATAACTAGTCCATTGGCATTATATTGGCCAAATTAAGTTATGAATCTACATCTTACATCAATGGAGAAGGGGCATATACTGTTTTCATAGGGCATTTCTGAAAATCACATGACAATGGGTAGGCATCTGTAATCCTGTTATAGGAGAAAAACAAATAATTGGGAAATCTACCACATTTGTAAAATTAAATGCAAGAAATCATAAAAGTCGTAATGTCTGAAACAAAAAGAGAAAGATAAGATCAAACTCTTCTTTATTGAAAACATTTTTGATAAACAAGCACAACTATGTGTTTTCTACAGAATAACAAGGAAAACAGAAAAGTCAGAAAGCTTAACGAATTGATAAATTTTTCTCATGAAAATGTAACAATAATATGTAGAGTTGGATAAAATAAAATATAATTTATCATACCAATCAGTCAGTAAAGGGGAAAAAACCAGATGATCAAGTTATTAGAAGCCCAAACAAAACAACATGCAATTAAATTCAACATCTACTTTTAATAATTATTATTTTAAAATTAGAAATAGAAAAATTCTTCAACAGTATGATAAAATGTGCATGTCCCAATCCAGGAGCAAATACCACATTAAATATTGAACATAAAAGCAATCCCACTAAATTCAAAAACAAGACAAGAATGCCTTCTATCTTTATATCAATTTTTCTCTGGAGTATCTATCCAATGCTTTACACCAAGGAAAAGAAATGAGATATAGATACTAGAAAGGGAAAGAAAAAGTCCCTGTTTGAAGGAAATATCTAAATAGAAGCTTAATAGGAAAAATGTAAAACTATTAGAGTAACAATAAATCTCCACAAAGCAGCTAGTTACAAACTAATTATACAAAATTAATACCATTTATATAAAATGATAATTAGTTAGAATATCATAGGACAAGATCCTTTATTAACATCCCAGACTGAATGTCTACTATACCTGCAGCCACATTCTCAGCAACTATCCAAGCATAGTTTGCCACTTTATATGATTTCATTTACCTATCCACAGAAGATGTATCAAGATTGGCTCCTGACCCAAAAGCAATCATGCAGAAGCCAGCCAGCATGTTCTGATTTGCTCAAGTGAGGTGACCTTATTTTTTAATACCTGCATGTACCCACCAGATCCTCTCTATTTATATTGACATACATAGGGGCACAGTCACTAGAAGAACATTTCAGAAACTGAGACACACACAGCAAAACAGGGAGTTAGCATAAGCCAAAAGGCAGTCTTGGCTTTGAATAGGAGGGCTAAAACAGAGGAGGCCATTAGAAAGAAGGAGGGAAAAGATTCAGGCAGAGAAGCATACTTGGAGAAGCTGAGTCACAGTTGTACTGCTCTGGTAGAGTTAGTTTGCCATCCTGTGAGATATTACTCCTTGTTACTTAGGACCTGATCGGGTAAGGTGTTGAAAATGTGAAACTGCAAGTTAAAATAGAAGTTCATATGAATGTCGGACCATGTTTTACTATTCAGTCACTAAAAAAGATGGAGACTTTGCATCTTTTGTATTAACCTGGATTGAGTTGGAACACATTCTTCTTAGTAAAGCATCACAAGAATGGAGAAGTAAGAATCCAATGTACTCAATTCTAATATGAAGGCAGTAGATGATATAATACAAGATGGAGGGTAGGGGAAGGAGGGAGTGGGGAAAGGGGGGGTGGGAGGGGGAGGGGGTGTCACAGTGTATGACACACCTCTTAGGGGTGGAACACAATTATAAGAGGAACTTTACTTAACAAATGCAATCAGTATAACCTATTTCTGTGTACCATCAATGAATCCCAAACAATAAAAAAAAGAAAGAAAATAGTAAAACCTAATACGTGTTTGTAGAAAGAACAAATGAATAAATGACAGTTTTGGAAAGGGACACTAGTGTTTCCAGATGGCAAAGTTCATACTGACAATAATATAAGATTTTAAAATCATTGTAATTACCAGTGAAACAAATGCAAAAATAATCTGTTAAATGAAATAAAATAGAAGACTCAGTAAGAAACCCAAGTATATAACATAAAAGACTTTACCTCTTTCATGTTTACATGGATAGAGCTGGAATATATTCTTCTTAGTAAAGTATCTCGAGAATGGAAGAAAAAGTATCCAATGTACTCAGCCCTACTATGAAACTAATTTATGGCTTTCACATGAAAGCTATAACCCAGTTACAACCTAAGAATAGGGGGAAAGGGGAGAGGGAGGAGAGGGAGGAGGGAGGATGGGCAGAGGGAGGGTGATGGGTGGGATTACACCTGCGGTGCATCTTACAAGGGTACATGTGAAACTTAGTAAATGTAGAATATAAATGTCTTAACACAATAACTAAGAAAATGCCAGGAAGGCTATGTTAACCAGTGTGATGAAAATGTGTCAAACGGTCTATAAAACCAATGTATGGTGCCCCATGATTGCATTAATGTACACAGCTATGAATTGATATTAATAAAAAAATAAATAAATAAAAGATTTTAGTACAGGAAACATGTCAAATTTTCAGGGAAAATATTTAGAGAGGAAAGGGGTCATAAGTTGTGAGACAATTTGTTAAAATTTTGAGGGGAGAGGCGATTATAAAATGACCACATGTTCTATGTTATGAAGAATCATGAACAAATTTAACAAATAGACAAAAATATCTATAATAATTTTAACTACCTCACTGTATACATGTTTTAAATAAAGAAGAGGCTGGGTGGGGAAGGTCATTTGTGCTCAGGAGTTCAAGACCAGCTCAAGCAAGAGTGAGACCCTATCTCTATTAAAAATTGAAAAATTAGCTGGGTGTTGTGGTAGGTGCCTTTACTTTTACCTACTTGGAAGGCTGAGGCAGGAGAATGGCTTGAACCCAAGAGTTTGAGGTTGCTGTGAGCTAGGTTGATGCCACAGCACTCTAATCTAGAGCGAGACTCTGTTGCATAAAAAAAAAAAAAAAAAAGGGCGGTGCCTGTGGCTCAGAGGAGTAGGGTGCTGGCCCCATATACCAGAGGTGGTGGGTTCAAACCTGGCCCCAGCCAAAAACTGCCAAAAAAAAAAAAAAAAGAGAAAGAAGAAAGAAAACAGAAAACAAGTACTACTTACATGAAAATTGGTTATTGGTTCTCAGACATGAATAAACAATGTATAATGGAAAAATATAATTAGATAATAACCATATATTATTAAACATAACTATAAACCAAAAGAAAACAAATTGTAATAATAACAACTCATTTGCGCCTCTGGAAGGCTTTTTAAAAAGTGCCAATGATTTTGCCTAGGGTGAATCATTTGTGGGATTAAAACAAGTATAGTTTTCTGGAAGGCAATTGGTCTGTGTATACCAAGCGCTTAAAGTGTGACTTAATGACTCAAATTCTAGGAATTTTAAAGATGGAGACTTTACCTCTTTTATGTTCACATGGATGGAGGTGGAAAATATTCTTCTTAGTAAAGTATGTCAGGAATGGAAAAAAAATATCCAATGTACTCAGTACTACTATAAAACCAATTTTTAATAACTTACACTTTCATATGAGAGATGAATCACAACTATAGCCCAGGATGAAGGAGGGGGGTGGGTAGGGAGGGGGGTGGTTCAATAGAGGGAGGGTTAATGATGGGACCACACCTATGGAGCATATTGCAAGGGTACAAGTCAAATCTATCAAGTATAGAACACAAATGTCTTAACACTGTAATTGGGTAAATGAGGTGAAGGCTATGTTAATTAGTAGGAGGTAAGCACTACAATTTGTACAAATAATCAACACATTGAATCCCACAAAAGCATAAATGTATTCATGATCTATGTATATATGACTTAATAAAAAATAAAAAAATAAAAAAATTGATAGAATTGATGATGGTTTGGGACAAAACATGTACTCTTTAATTAGATGAAGAGTTTTACAGATATTCTTAATGGAATGACTTTTAACACACTGGAATATCTTTGTAATGAAGATTGTGAGAAAGAAAATTTAAATTTATAAATGTCCACAAATACTTTTTATTAATTAGAAATAGTTTTAATTAGAAATTTAATTAATGCCTATGAAGTCCAGGCTGGTCTTTAACTCCTGGCATAGAGCAATCCTCTTACTACAGCCTTTTGGCTGGCTAGGATTACAGACTCATGCCACTATGTCTAGCTAAATTTCTACAACTGCTAATATTATTTTAGTCTAATTACAGGACCAAGGGTAGGAAAAAAAGATTTAAACCAAGATTTAATTGTAGAGTATATGAATTATGGTGCTACTTATAATAGCAAAATGCTTGGGACAACTTTAATGACTAATGTATGGAATTAATACATTAATTTAATAAATTATTTACATAATATACACTAGTATAAAATCACATTTTAGAAGAGGATTAAAAGGAGTAAAAATGCTTGAAATATATTATCAAGTATAATCTTTGGATTACAAAAATGTATCTACAGTATGAGCCCAATTTTTGTCATTTATATTTGTATGTACCTAGGAAAAATCAGTGAGAATAACTGTATACCAAATATTAATGCTTGTCTCCAGATGGGGGTTAGTGGTGGGGTTATTCAATTATGCCAATTTCAAATTTTCTTAAAATAATATGTTCATGATAAAACTAATTGCTATATTTCCATAATTCAGGGAATGTTTGTTGTTTTCACTCTTTTAAGAAACATTCTTATGGATAATCTATTAGGTAATTTCAACCTACTTTCTCTTCTCCATACCTTCATTTATTTGAAATGTTTCTTATAGCGTGTGTTTAGACACATTGAAATCAGTCTTCTTCTTCTTCTTTTTTTTTGAGAAAGAGTCTCACACTGTCTCACACTGTCGTCCTGGGTAGAGTGCTGTTTCATCCCAGCTCACAGTAACCTTCAACTCTTGGGCTTAAGTGATTATCTTGCCTCAGCCTCCCAAGCACCTGGGACTACAGGCGCCCACTACAATGCCTGGCTACTTTGTTTTTTGTTTGTTTGTAGTTGTCATTGTTGTTTGGCAGGCTCAGGCTGGATTCAAACCTGCCAGCTCCAGTGTATGTGGTTGGTGCTCTAGCCACTTGAACTACAGGCACCTAGCCTGAAGTCAATGCTTTTTTTTGATTGTAAGCTGTTTAAGCATAAAGGCTATGCGAAGTCTATGTCTTATACTCCATTACTTTGTGTATACACTGTACATATGCAATAAATACAGGTTAGATGTAAGAAGATTATGAAGTGCAGAGAGTGCATGCTGATCATGCAGATGCTAATAAAGCAGACAACATGATTCATCCTTTATGGCTAAATTGAGTTAGTGGAAAGAAACTTCTGTCACTCATGAATCTAGCAAGAGTGGGTTACCCTTTCATTTATGTTCCCATAACACCTACCACACCCTGGTTTATAAAGATTATCACAATTACTTTTGTGACAGTCTTTCTCAAGACTACGACTCCTCGTCCATCATACATACTCTTATAGCCCTAACTTTGAGAGAAGTTTGTCTCATTTTAAGAGTTCAGTAAATGCTTTTCATCTAAACGAATGGTTTCAACTGTAGAAGGAAGAATGTGGAAAACAGAGAATATGAATATATGGGTGATGGGCACACCTACGGCTGGTACACAAGCATTACAGAAGTGACCCATGTGACCGAAAACATTTGTATCCCCTTCGTATTTTGAAATTCTAAAAAAGAAAGAAGATATGGGAGCTGTGTCACGGCAGAGTAGAAAGACTTCTGGTGCTGTAAGATTCAGATTTTTTTTCCTCTTCTACAATTAGCCATCGGACATTGTACACGTGACTTCTCTTCTATGTAAAAGGCATTTGCATTAGATAATTCTTAAAGCTTCTTTCAATTTTGACAACTTTGAATCACAACAATGGATTTAATATCACTGAATAAATATTATGAAGGGCCCAGGGCTAGGGTTTAGACTTGATTTATTCTATACATGCTTCTTGCCTTTGGTGAGATTTTTCCCTAGTTTGGGGACCCAAAATTTCATATATTCATCTTGTGGCAAATGAAATTGGTATTTGGACACCAGACATAGCAAAATGATGGGGTATGTAGTTCTTTTTTTTTTTTTTTTTTTTTTTTGAGACAGAGTCTCAAGCTGTCGCCCTGGGTAGGGTGCTGTGACATCACAGCTCACAGCAACCCCCACACTTGGGCTTAAGCGATTCTCTTGCCTCAGCCTCCCAAGTAGCTGGGACTACAGGCGCCCACCACAATGCACAGCTGTTTTTTGTTGTTGTTGTTTTAGCTGGCCCAGGCTGGGTTTGAACCCGCCGGCCTGGGTGTTTGTGGCCGGCGCCCAACCCACTGAGCTACGGGCGCTGCCCTGGAATGTCGTTCTTAAAACTGCAAGAGTGAAACTGAAGGGGAAGCAAATACATATACACTTAGGGAAGATGCTCTACAGACTCACACCTGCTCTTAGTGGAGCACTGTAGAAAGGCAGAACATTCCTACTGCAGTTACAGAAAACAACTTAAAATTGTGGATAATTTTTACTGGCAAATGGTACTTTCAGGACTATCCACATATCAGAAAGAATCAACAATTTCTTAAGGTAAAATACAATGTGTAATAGGCTTTCACATTAGTAAATGTCTTTTGCTCCCCCCGTTGAAATGTCAAGGATAAATTTTCTGAAGTTTTTCACAGTCCAGGTGTCCTTGACCATCTTGTCTGTGGCTGATAGCACAGAGCCAACCCATGTAAAGCAAATGAGGACTGGAGTTTACAATATAATTTAAAGTATTCCAGTTTCAATAAGGTTTTCCTCAATCAAGATGTATTTTTTCAGTAATTCCCTGATTCAAGAGAGGACATAGGATCCTCTAAGATGTTTAGGTCACAGGTAACAATGTTCTAGTCCTCAGGCTCATCTAGCCTTGTGTTTACTGAGACCAAGTCCCAAGTCTTCAAGATAATATCTGTTAGAACTACATTCTGAATTTTCAAAATGGCATCCCAAGTTTTTGATGCTAAAAGTCTCATAGGTGATAAGAAATAAATAATATTTGAAAATATAGCTTTTTTATAAAATAAAATGCAACACTCTACTTTTTAGAATGAGAAATCAAATAATTTTTTAAATATTAAAATGGGGCAAGTAGAAGACTTCAAATGATTTAGTTAGTAAATATCAGAAGTTGGTTAAAATATTTTAAATAATGTACCGCAATATTTTTGTATATGCCAAGATATAAAAATATATGAATATATCTATGTGATAAGATCAGTATGTTAACCCTTGAATTTACTTCTGTTCTATTTTCTACTGCTGTTGAGTTGTTCACATACAGGTATGTATGTGTGCACATATGCACACATGTGCGTGCACACATACATACCTATAATCGTTCCATGAATATATCATTCTATGATGTTTTGCTTCTTTTCTGTCTTTTTGAAAAATGTATTTCTCCCTTTGTGTCTATATATCTCGCTCTTTTCCCTAGAGTTTTCCCTTCTCTTTCCCCACCTCCCACCTCTCTTTTTCTTTCATATTTGGCTACAATATAGATAAGCGGTTGGCAAACTCTGCCCTGGTGGGCCAAATCCAGCCCACTATGTCTTTCTGTAAATAGGATTTTACTGGAACACAGTCATTCTCAATTTGTTTACCTATTTTCTCTGTCTGTTTTTGCCCCAGAAATACAAAGTTGAGTATTTGCAACAGATACTGTATGATATGGTTTATAGAGCCTGAAATATTTGCTATCTGGCCCTTTACAGAAAAAGTTTAATGACCCCTAATGATGGTGATAAGTACACTGTACATCTTTCAAGTACTGCTGTTGTTGCTGTTGTTGAATACAGAAGCATTTGAGTACAAGGTGTGTTGAGTACAACCCTTATTCCATGGACCATTTCATAAAAACAAATCCCCTGTGGGATAAGTCTGAGAAATTCTGAAACCAACAGTCCTGCCCACTTTCAGGCTTTGAAAGATACATTAGCATTTGGGGATCTTTGATAAATTCCTAAATCAGATCAATGGTTGCAAAGGTGGTTAATCATACTCTCTCTTCACCTTTTAAGTCCTAACAATGTCTCCTGGATGTGGTGTTTCAGAAATGTTCCTTAGAAAATGCCAGAGTAGGGATTTGGATGAGTAGTCTTATTTATTGATCTAAAATAATTACTCTTTGATTTTTTAATGTATATCCAGGGACACCATTGAAAAACTCATCTTGTTGTTGTTTCAGGTGCACTAATGGAGAAGGAATAAAGAAGGCAAGAAGCAACAGAAGGAATGTTAAATCCCTTCCAAAATGGTGAAACTCCATATATTGAGTTCATTGTACCAGCAGGTGTGACCTAGATTCAAGAAGAAGAGGCACTGTTCTTTAATCTTTAGAGATAGCATCAGATACTTCCAGCAGGTGCATGTAAATATGCTCATGTCATGGTAATATTTAATAGATTCCTTGTCACTGGAACTTTCTTTGAGAAAACATAAAGTTATATGTTTGAAAAAGTAATGGCAAAAGTGATGGAAGAGTTGAAAATTAAATACTGTGAGAAAAAGTTCAAGTAACTGGGATTCATTTTTTTTAAAGGTGAGAAAATAGTGATTTACTGGGACACTTACAGGGCAAGAATTATTGGTAGCCACCGATCGATCCCTGCTGAGGCTAATAAAAGATAAAGTTTATTTATTTATTCTATGGTATACAACCACAAAGAAGGCCTCATCCCACTCCTCATGCATGGCATTTATGTGAGATGATGCCTTGGGATAGATCCTTGAACAGGAGGCTTTGGAAACTCTGACAAGGAACCTCACTGCTGGATTGCTGGGGATGCAATGATGGGGTGTAGGCATGAGGGAAGTTTCCAAAGAGAAGCTGCTTGCCAGTGTTCCCCAAAAGACCTCTTTCTGTATATTGAAAAAGATTTTTTTTTAAGGTTTTCCTTATAGGTCCCTTGTAAGAGATACCTGAAACTTGTGCTTACTCTCATAAGGAACCTATTCCATTAATTAAATTGTGAGCTGTATGAGAGCTGGCATCTTTGCTAATGTTTTGTTGCTGCTACTGCTGCTTTCCTTACATTCTCTATCATACCTAGCAGCCTAACAATCGTACTGTTGTGAGAATGGGATAAGAAGAGATCTTGCCTTTGTTCCTACACTTCTAAAGGCCTAGTTTGGTACTCTACCAATTGGAGTCAGAGATCTACTAGGAAGTTGTTCCTAGTTGTTCTAAACTACATTTGAACTTCAAGGCATGCATATACCTCTTTCTTAGTTTGAGGGTGCACCATGTTGGTGTGTACTCTTACAGGTTTGAGTATTGGCTAAGGGGTGGCTATTTACAGAGGAGGTAGGTGAATGGAGGATAGGGTTTGGACATGTGGGCTGTGTCCACGTGTCTAACGTATGTTACTCTGGTGGCACAGAAACAAGGTGAGCAAAAAAGAAAGGGGACGGGCTAGAAAATAGTTCCTTCTTTACTGCTGGAGGTGGGACGACAGACATATATCATTTCTCTGCTTGTTTACTTTATAACATTCTCCAGGAGCCATAAATTTTAGGTGCAACTTGGCCTAGCAGAGGCAAGGTGGCCCTTGCAACTTGGCCCTTATTTAATATAGGGAGTTAAGATAAATTTGTGAATTGACTTACAGTTTGAAAACTATAGAATGTGCTAAAATTTTTATAATTATCATGTTCATTATATAATTTTATAAAAAAGGGTTTTAGTGGATGCAAATAATGTTTAAAATATTTATTTAATTTTTTGTTTTGTTTTGTTTTTTTAGATAGAGTCTCACTATGTTCCCCTTAGTAGAGTGCTATGGTGTCACACAGCAACCTCCAACTCTTGGGCTTAAGCAATTCTCTTGCCTCAACCTCCCAGGTAGCTGGGACTACAGGTGTCCACCACAATGCCCGGCTATTTTTTTTTTGTTGCTGCAATTGTTTAGCTGTCCTGGGCCAGGTTCCGTGGCATTAAGCAGATTCACGCTGCTGTGCACTCATCACCATCATCCATCTCCAGAACTTTCTGATTTTCCCAAACTGAAACTCTGTACCCATTAAACAACAAATCCCTCCAGTCCCAGGCACACACCCTTTCAACCTTCTGTCTCTGTTAATTTGACTACTCTAGGTGCTTCACATAGGTGGGACGTAGGCTACTTTTGACAATATTTTACCTTTGGTGAATCAACTCTTCTAGAATGCATGAGGCTTCTCTCCTGACGTTTGACATACGACCATTGCGACACTGTGCACACATGGAATTCCAGTTTCGTGAGTAAGTTATCCAGGTTCTGCTTCGGAGTGAAACTTTAGCACTTAAGCAAGCTTGCAAAAAGGAACATTTATAGAGAAAGCAATCTTCTTTGACGCTAATTTTCTGTGCGGTAATGTTACCCAGGTGGCTCAAAAGAGTTAATGTACCTCCCTAAACGTCCAACTTACAACTGCCGAGGAACTGAGGAACTGGGAAATAAAGAGCCCAATATCAGTTGAGTCAGCACTTCTATAGCAAATCACACACCCTTGCTTCTGTAAGTCCTACAGTGTCAATGAATCTTTCTGTTTAGAGGATTTATAGCTTAGAAGATGAACAAATTGACTTACAACATAGATATTTGCTTTTTAAGCTTTCTGTTTAATAGACTGAATTGTTTAGTTCTGACAAAACAGCTGCTTTAGTTAACGTGTGCACATCCTGTCTTTCAGATTTGGAATAATTTTCAAATTTTGGTTCTTACTCTGTTATTATGCTTGAACAGCTACCACCTCAATTGTTTTTGTAACATTAGTGTAAAAAGAAAAATAAAGAGCCCACCTCCTGGCTTGTTCAAAGTAGGATCGTCGACCTGACTTTCAGCTAATTTTTGTTAAAAACCTTGTTAAGCATTTAAGTATTTAAGTAGTGTCACCCTCATAAAGGAACGCTGAAAGTACTTAGTTCCTAAAAGTACAGGAAACTAATAAGTAATCCATAGATTAACAAAAAACGAATAAAAAGTAGTCCTTCATGGGCAAAGGAGGAATAGGACCTCGCTGAACCTGGGACAGGGTGACTGCAATATATTTCATAATACCTTTTAAAATATTTTTATCTTTGAACTTGGAACTGTATTATACATCCAAAAACTAAGTTCAAAATTTAAGCAAGGAAAATAAGTCAATCCTATAGAAAGGCGGCAAAAGTCTTAAACAGACACTTGGCCAAAAAAAGATATCCAAATAGTTGATAAAGATAAGAAAAGGTGCTCACCTTCATTTGTCATTAGGAAAATGCAAACTAAAACCACAGTAAGATTTTACCCCTCAACTACAATGGCTAAAATGCAATAGAAAATAACACATACCGATGAGAATCTAGAGCAATTGGAATTCCCTTATGTTGTAGGTGAGAGTACGAAATTGTTCAAGTATTTTAGAAAACTATTTAGTAGGGTCTCCTAAAGTTAGTGTATGCATGCTTGGTGACCCAGCAAGTCCATTTCTAGGCTCATACCCCAAAGAAATACTGCACGTGTGCACTAAAAACTTGTTCTAAAGTGTTCACAGAAGCTCCTTTGTTTTTTCTTTTCCTTTTTTTTTTTTTTATTGTTGGAGATTCATTGAGGGTACAATAAGCCAGGTTACACTGATTGCATTTGTTAGGTAAAGTCCCTCTTGAGATCTTGTCTTGCCCCCAAAAGGTGTGGCACACACCAAGGCCTCACCCACTCCCTCCTTCCCTCTCTCTGCTCTTCCTTTTCCCACCCCTCCCTCCTTCTTTCTCTCTCTGCTCTCCCCTTCCCCACCTTCATCCTGACCTTAATTGTCATTAAGTGTCCTCATATCAAAATTGAGTACATAGGATTCATGCTTCTCCATTCTGGTGATGTTTTACTAAGAATAATGTCTTCCACTTCCATCCAAGTTAATACAAAGGATGTAAAGTCTCCTTTTTTAATGGCTGAATAGTATTCCATGGTGTACATATACCACGGCTTGTTAATCCATTCCTGGGTTGGTGGGCATTTAGGCTGTTTCCACATTTTCTCCATTGTAAATGGAGCTGCAATAAACAGTCTAGTGCAAGTGTCCTTATGATAAAATAATTTTTTTCCTTCTGGGTAGATACCCAGTAATGGGATTGCAGGATCAAATGGGAGGTCAAGCTTGAGTGCATTGAGGTTCCTCCATACTTCCTTCCAAAAAGGTTGTACTAGTTTGCAGTCCCACCAGCAGTGTAAAAGTGTTCCCTTCTCTCCACATCCATGCCAGCATCTGCAGTTTTGAGATTTTGTGATGTGGGCCATTCTCACTGGGGTTAGATGGTATCTCAGGGTGGTTTTGATTTGCATTTCTCTAATAGATAGGGATGATTAACATTTTTTCATGTGTTTGTTAGCCATTAGTCTGTCTTCTTCTTTTTATTTTTTTTGATAAGAGGAGGTAGGTTTTTTTTTTTTGAGAGTTATTCTACAGTATGCTGAATACAGGCATAAATTGATGATATTATTTTTTGATATAATATGGTAAAATTAAGTCAAGCTAATTGACCCATCCATCACCTTCAATATTTGATATATAGGGGGGTTAGACCACTTAAGATTTACTTTTAGAGATACTGAAATGTTCAGTGCTCAGTTATTTGCTATATGGTACAAACGTAGTGTGTCAATATATAATTCACAGAGTTTAGAACATATTATGCTTTCTTCTACCCTCCATTGGTATTAAATTCATCGCCATTAGATTCAAATGGTCCAGGTCTTGCTCGCTCTTAACAAGGGTATAACAAGTCCTAACGTCTGTCTTCTTTAGAGAAGGTTCTATTCATGCCTCCTGCCCATTGATATATGGGATTGTTGGCTTTTTTCATGTGAGTTCTCTATAGATCCTAGTTATCAAGCTTTTGTCTGATTCAAAATATTCAAATATCCTTTCCCATTGTGTAGGTTGTCTATTTGCTTTGGTTGTTGTCTCCTTAGCTGTACAGAAGCTTTTCAGTTTAATGAAGTCCCATTTGTTTATTTTTGTTATTGTTGCGATTGCCATGGCAGTCTTCTTCTTGAAGTCTTTCCCCAGGCAAATATCTTGCAGTGTTTATCCTATGCTTTCTCTGAGGATTTTTATTGTTTCATGCCTTAAATTTAAGTCCTTTATCCATCCCGAATCAATTTTTGTGAATGGGGAAAGGTATGGGTCCAGTTTCAGTCTTTTATATGTGGATATCCAGTCCTCCCAACACCATTTATTGAATAGGGAGTCTTTCCCCCAAGGTATGTTCTTGTTTGGTTTATCAAAGATTAGGTGGTTGTAAAATGTTAGTTTCATTTCTTGGTTTTCAATTCGATTCCAAGTGTCTATGTCTCTGTTTTTGTGCCAGTACCATGCTGTCTTGAGCACTATGGCTTTGTAGTACAGACTAAAATCTGGTATGCTGATGCCCCCAGCTTTATTTTTGTTACAGAGAACTGCCTTAGGTATACGGGGTTTTTTCCGGTTCCATACAAAACGCAGAATCATTTTTTCCAAATCTTGAAAGTACGATGTTGGTATTTTGATAGGAATGGCATTGAATAGGTAGATTGCTTTGGGAAGTATAGACATTTTAACAATGTTGATTCTTCCCATCCAGGAGCATGGTATGTTCTTCCATTTGTTAATATCCTCTGCTATTTCCTTTCTGAGGATTTCATAGTTTTCTTTATAGAGGTCCTTCACCTCCTTCGTTAGGTATATTCCTAGGTATTTCATTTTCTTTGAGACTATGGTGAAGGGAGTTGTGTCCTTAATTAGCTTCTCATCTTGACCAATATTGGCGTATACAAAGGCTACTGATTTGTGGACATTGATTTTATATCCTGAGACATTACTGTATTCTTTGATGACTTCCAGGAGTCTTGTGGTTGAGTCTTTGGGATTCTCTAAGTATAAGATCATGTTGTCAGCAAAGAGGGAGAGTTTGACCTCATCTGCTCTCATTTGTATTCCCTAATTGTATTGGCTAGAACTTCCAGCACTATGTTGAATAGTAAAGGTGACATAGGACAACCTTGTCTGGTTCCAGTTCTAAGAGGAAAAGCTATCAGTTTTACTCCATTCAGTAAAATATTACCTGTGGGTTTGTCATAGATAGCTTCAATCAGTTTCAGAAATGTGCCACTTATGCCTATAGTCTTCAGTGTTCTAATTAGAAAAGGATGCTGGATTTTATCAAATGCTTTTTCTGCATCTATTGAGAGGACCATATAGTCTTTATTTTTGCCTCTGTTAATATGGTGGATAATGTTTATGGACTTGCGTATGTTAAACCAGCCTTGCATCTCTGGATGAAACCTACTTGATCATGATGTACGACTTTTTTGATGATAACCTGTAATCTATTGGCTAGGATTTTGTTGAGAATTTTTGCATCTATATTCATGAGTGAGATTGGTCTGAAATTCTCCTTTTTGGTTGGGTCTTTTCCTGGTTTTGGTATCATGGTGGTGTTTGCTTTGTAGAACATGTTGGGGAAGATTCCTTCCTCCTCAATTTTTTGGAATCATTTCTGCAGTAAAGGAATAAGCTCTTCCTTGAAGGTTTGATGGAATTCTGGTGTGAAGCCATCTGGACCAGGGCATTTTTTGTTTGGAAGCTTTTTTATTGTTTCTTTAATCTCAGTGCTTGAAGTTCTATTTCTTCCTGGCTAAGTCTAGGGAGAGGGCGTAATTCCAAATATTGATCCACTTCCTTTACATTGTCAAATTTCTGGGCATAGATTTTCTGGTAGTATTCAGAGATGATCTCTTATATCTCTGTGGGATCAGTTGTTATTTCCCCTTTATCATTTCTGATTGAGGTTACTAAAGATTTTACTTTTCTATTTCTAGTTATTCTGGCCAATAGTTTATCTATTTTATTTAAAAAAAAAAACAACAACAAAACTCAGACAAGGCTTCCCATTGTCTCCACTGCTCTTTAACATTGTAATGGAAGTTTTAGCCATCTCAATTAGGGAAGAAAAGGTGATCAAGGGTATCCATACAGGGTCAGAAGAGATCAAACTTTAGCTCTTCGCAGATGATATGATTGTATATCTGAAAAACACCAGGGATTCTATATAAAACTCTCAGAATTGATCAAGGAATACAACAGTGTCTCAGGTAACCAAATCAACATTCATAAATCGGTAGCCTTTATATATACCAACAATAGTCAAGCTGAAAAAACAGTTAAGGACTCTATTCCATACACAGTAGTGCCAATGAAGATGAAATATTTGGGAGTTTATCTAACAAAGGACGTGAAAGATCTCTATCAAGAGAACTATGAAACTCTAAGAAAAGAAATAGCTGAAAACGTTAACAAATGGAAAAATATACCATGCTCATGGCTGGGAAGAATCAACATTGTTAAAATGTCCATACTACCCAAAGCAATATACAATTTTAATGCAATCCCTATTAAAGCTCCACTGTCATACTTTAAATATCTTGAAAAAACAATACTTTGTTTTATATGGAATCAGAAAAAACCTTGAATAGGCAAGACGTTACTCAGAAATTGAAACAAAGCAGGAGGAATCACACTACCAGACCTCATACTATACTATAAATCGATAGTGATCAAAACAGCATGGTACTGGCACAAAAACAGAGAAGTAGATGTCTGGAACAGAATTGAGAACCAAGAAATTAACCCAGCTACTTACTGTTATTTGATCTTTGACAAGCCAATTAAAAACATTCAGTGGGCAAAAGATTCCCTATTTAACAAATGGTGCTGGGTGAACTGGCTGGTGACCTGTAGAAGACTGAAACTGGACCCACACCTTTCACCATTAACTAAGATAGACTCTCACTGGATTAAAGATTTAAACTTAAGACATGAAACTATAAAAATACTAGAAGAGAGTGCAGGGAAAACCCTTGAAGAAATCGGTCTGGGCCAGTATTTTATGAGGAGGAACCCCCGGGCAATTGAAGCAGCTTCAAAAATACACTACTGGGACCTGATCAAATTAAAAAGCTTCTGCACAGCCACAAACACAGTAAGTAAAGCAAGCAGACAGCCCTCAGAATGGGAGAAGATATTTGCAGGTTATGCTTCCAACAAAGGTTTAATAACCAGAATCCACAGAGAACTCAAATGTATAAGCAAGAAAAGAACAAGTGATCCCATCGCAGGCTGGACAAGGGACTTGAAGAGAAACTTCTCTGAAGAAGACAGGTGCATGGCCTACAGATATATGAAAAAATGCTGATCATCTTTAATCATCAGAGAAATGCAAATCAAAACTAGCTTTAGATACCATCTAACTCCAGTAAGATTAGCCCATATCACAAAATCTGAAGACCAGAGATGTTGGCATGGATATGGAGAAAAGGAAACACTTCTGCACTGCTGGTGGGAATGCAAATTAATATTTTCCTTTTTGGAAAGATGTTTGGAGAACACTTAGAGATCTAAAAATAGATCTGCCATTCAATCCTATAATTCCTCTACTAGGTATATACCCAGAAGACCAAAAATCACATTATAACAAAGATATTTGTACCAGAATATTTATTGCTGCCCAATTCACAATTGGTAAGTCATGGAAAAAGCCTAAGTGCCCATCGACCCACAAATGGATTAATAAATTGTGGCATATGTACACCATGGAATATTATGCAGCCTTAAAGAAAGAAGGGGACTTTACCTCTTTCATGTTTACATGGATGGAGCTGGAACATATTCTTCTTAGTAAAGTATCTCAAGAATGGAAGAAAAAGTATCCAATGTACTCAGCCCTAGTATGAAACTAATTTATGGCTTTCATATGAAAGCTATAACCCAGTTATAGCCTAAGAATATGGGGAAAGAGGAGAGGGAGGGGAGGGAGGGGGGAGGATGTGCAGAGGGAGGGTGATTGGTGGGATTGCACCTGCAGTGCATCTTACAAGGGTACATGTGAAACTTAATAAATGTAGAATATAAATGTCTTAACATAATACCTAAGAAAATGCCAGGAAGGCTATGTTAACCAGTGTGATGAAAATGTGTCAAAATGTTTATAAAACCAGTGTATGGTGCCCCATGATCACATTAATGTACACAGCTATGATTTAGTATTAATAAAAAAATAAAAAATAATAAAAAACCCAACTCCTTGTTTCATTAATTTTCTGAATGATTCTTTTGTTTTCAATTTCATTGATCTCTGATTTGATTTTGGATAATTCTTTTCTTCTGCTGGGTTTAGGCTTAGATTGTTTTTCTTTTTCCAATTCTATAAGATGGGTTGTGAGTTTGTTGATGTGTTCTCTTTCTGTTTTTCAAATGTAGGCATCTAAAGCGATAAATTTTCCTCTCAGGACTCCTTTTGGTGTATCCCACAGGTTTTGGTAGCTTGTGTCTTTGTTGTTGTTATGCTCAAGGAAGTTAATGATTTCCTGTTTTATTTCTTCCTGTACCTGTCTTTCAACAGAAGGTTGTTTAATTTCCATTCCTTTGTGTGTGGTTGAACATTTTTGTTAGAGTTGAGTTCCACCTTTAGTGCCTTATGGTCTGAGAAGATACAAGGTAAAATTTCAATTCTTTTGATTCTGTTGAGGTTTGTTTTGTGGCCTAGGATAGGGTCAATTTTAGAGAATGTTCCATGGGGTGATGAGAAGAATGTATATTCTTTATCTTTGGGATGGAGTGTTCTATATGCATCTATCAAGCACAGTTGTTCTAGGGTCTCATTTAAATCTCTTATATCTTTGTTTAATTTCTGTTTAGAGGATCTGTCCAGCTCTGTAAGAGGAGTGTTAAAGTCCCCTACTATTATGGTATTATCGGATATCATATTGCTCAGACTGAGTAAGGTCTGTTTCATGAATCTGGGAGCATTTAAATTGGGTGCATAAATATTTAGAATTGAAACATCTTCTTGTTTTATTTTTCCCTTGACCAATATAAAGTGACCATCTTTGTCTTGTTTGACTTTAGTTGCTTTAAATCCACATGTATCTGAAAATAAGATTGCAACTCCTCTTTTCTTCTGAATTCCATTTGCCTGAAAAATTGTCTTCCAACCCTTGACTCAGAGTTTTAATTTGTCTTTTGAAGCCAGGTGTGTTTCCTGCAAACAACAAATGGATGGCTTATGTTTTTTAATCCAGTCAGCCAATCTATGCCTCTTCAGTGGGGAATTCAAGCCATTAACATATATTGAGATAATTGATAAGTGTGGTAGTATTCTATTCATCTTCTTTTGTGAGAATCCATTGCTTAGTTTTATCTTTTGCATCATTGTGGAAGTTAGGTTCTGTCCTTTAATTTCTGAGTTCTTACTTTGTTGTTGATCCATTGTGATGGTCAGTGTGTAGAACAGGTTGAAGTATTTCCTGTAGAGCTGGTCTTGTTGTGGTGAATTTCCTCAATGTTTGTATATCAGTAAATGATTTGATTTCTCCATCAATTTTAAAGCTTAGCTTAGCAGGATATAGAATTCTGGGCTGAAAATTGTTCTGTTTAAGTAGATTAAAGTTAAATGACCATTGCCTTCTTGCTTGGAAAGTTTCATTAGAGAAGTCTGCAGTCACTCCTGATGGATTTGCCCCTGTAGGTCAACTGGTGCTTACTCCTGGCAGTTTGAAGAATCTTTTCTTTTGTCTTGACTTTGGACAGGTTCATCACAATGTGTCTTGGAGGAGCTCGGTTAGAGTTGAGGTGACCTGGGGTCTGATATCCCTCTGAAAGGAGTGTGTCAGAATCTTTGGTGATATTTTGGAAATTTTCCTTTATAATATTCTCTAGTATGGCTTCCATTCCGCTGGGGCATTCTTTTTCCCCTTCTGGGATTCCTATAACTGGTATGTTGGAACGCTTCATAAAGTCCCATAATTCTGTCAGTGAACATTCTTCTTTCTTTCTCTTCCCTTCTGCCTCCTTAACTATCTGAGTTATCTCAAGAACTTTGTCCTCTACCTCCAAAATTCTTTCTTCTGCATGGTCTAACCTGTTGCTGATACTTTCTATTGCATCTTTAAGTTCCCTAATTGACTGCTTCAGTTCTTACAGCTGTGCTATATTCTTTCTATATTCTTCATATCGTTCATCTCTTATTTGATTCTGTTTTTGGATTTCCTTTTGGTTATTTTCCACTTTATTAGCAGTTTCCTTCATTGTTTCCATCATTTCCTTCATTGTTTTCATCATGTGTATTCTAAATGCCCTTTCTGTCATTGCTAACTTTTCTTTATAGGTGAAATCCACTGCAGTAGCTACCTCATGGTCCCTTGGAGGGGTTTCTCTGGACTGGTTCTTCATGTTCCCTGCAGTTTTCTGCTGATTATTTCTCATGAGTGATTTCTTTTATCTTTTTCCTTGCCCTAATTTTCCTTTCACTTCCTCTTGCTCTTTAAGTTCCCGTGCTTGTGGACTAGGGTTTCAATGAGTCCTTTTGATACAGGACCAGAATAATGAGAAGGTTGAAGAGCAAGAAGGGATAAAAGATAGAAAAATAAAGAAAGAAAAGAAAATAGAGAAAGGAGAGGGGGTGGGTAAAAGGGAATATTGACAAAAAGATGAGAGGCACAGAAAGAGGGAGACAGGGCAATACAGGTGCACTGTAGGGTACTTTGACACAACCTTAAAAAAACCCCTACCTCTGGGAGTGCTGGGTTGGGTGGTTCCCTTGAGGTCAGCAGCTCTTTGCTAGCCTGATCAGACACAGTATCCACCTCCACCAAGTAGAGAGGAAAGACAAAAATTCTACAAATCAAACCAAAACAAGCAAACAGGAAACTTTATAGGATATAATTGGGGGGGAAACCAAATAACAGCAGTAGAGACACTAGCAAAAATGAAGTTCTAATTATTGAAAAAGGCATCAATGGGAAATTGTATTTAAACTAGAAAAATGGAGAAAGAAAAGAAATAAAAAAAAGAAAAATCTATAGGGAAAAGGTTGAAATTAAAAAACAAAGCAGTAACAACAACAACAATAACAACAAACCAAAAACAAAGCAGTATATATATATCTTGTTGAATATTGTCTGGGCAACAGGTGATCATCTGGGGTATAAGATGTTAATCACAGTGCTGATACAATTGGAGGCCTCTGCTGATTTCTCAAACCCCACAGAGTGGAGACCCTAAATCTCTCTTTAGCCCTCTTAAAAGGCACTTTAAACTTCTAAACTTGGCTAAGCAGAAGCTTTCCCAGGAAAGCACTTATCGCTGGGATCACTGCTGAAGTGGCTATCCACTTACTCAGTGTGCCAAAACCAGTCTTACTCTGCCCCTGAGGGTTAAGGCTGTAAAGCAGCTCAGTCCCTTCCTTTAGGCTGCTCAGTCACTAGATTACTAGTTCCCGGTCAATCCTTGCTCTGCGACCCTGAGGGCAGAGCTTGCCGGGGCAGTCCTCTCACAATGGCTCCCTGCGGCCCACAGCTGAACACTATTAGCTCTGTCAGACTCAGCGGCTCAGTCTGGGGCCCCAACACAATGCCCAAAATTCTCTGCACTCCTGCCCAAGCTCTCCCAAGGCAGTTAAACTGAGTGCCAAGTCCAAAAACACCAAAACAGCTCACAGGTAATGCCTTTCCAGTTTGCAGTCTCACTGCTGCTGTACTTACAGCTGGCAGTGGGATTAGACTGAACGAACACACACAACCACTTGCCAGTTTTCCACTCCTTTTGTCCTCCTCTTGGGGTCCAGGAGTCTCTTGATGACTCCCTGTGTCCTCAAAGGGATGATTATAGGCAGATCCCACCAGCCAGAGATACCTGGAGTCTTGTCTCCCCAGACTCATTGTGCCCACTTGCAAGGAAGCTATTACTTGGCTGCCATCTTGCTCGGATCTCCTCCCATACAGAAGCTCTTTTTTTATAATGGCTTCAAAGTAGAAACCACACAAGTATTCATCTGACATTGAATAGATAAATAAATTGAGGGATATTCATACAATAGAATACCTTACATTAACAAAAAATTAACAAGCTATAACTTTAAGTATATAGCTAAAGAAATTGGATGAATCACACAAAGTAGTACAGATAGAGAGTTACATGTTGGATTCAATGTACATAAAGTAAAAGCCCCCCCCCAAAAAAGCCTACCCATGACCTAAACTATTAGAAGGAAGAGTCACAGAGAGCTTCCCACTTTGTTGAGGCTGGTCTAGGTGTTGGTTCCATGGCTCAGCTAATCTTCTGAAGATGCATTGCATTTTGGAATGTTCACATTTCCTGAATATATGTATGGATAAATTATTCTTAAATCACAGTGGCACCTCAGAACTTTATGATCCAGGATCTAAGGGGTTACTTCAGCTCCAGTAGAGTGAATTTGTCAAAGCAATCTGTAGTTTTCCAAAGCTGAAGAACAAACAGTTATAGGATGTGACAAATATTACTTTCTGTTTGGAGCATCAGCTATAATTCAAGATCCAGTCAGAGCTCAATGAACTGTGAGCGAGATTTCACAGGATTGTGGCAAAGTTGCTTCTAGAAACCCATAAGCATAAATCCACAGGTTTATTGCTCAATAAGTGCCTACTTTATCACACACTGAAATGATCCCCGTTAGACTGGTTTTGAAAAGCAAACTTTAGAAGGGAGAAGGAGAGATTTGAAACTCAGCTTGCCAGAATAGAGTCATCAACTATTAAACGGTCAGAATTTTGGAGTTGACAGTGCTAGCAAAGTGAAAATGTCCATTGAGAAAGATAACTTAAGCCCTAACCTTAATGAGACTTGCACTAGTACCCAAGACCACCAGAGGGTGTCAGAATTATTGGCAGGGACATTGCAGCTCATGAGCTATGTCCCTAAGAGCTTTTCTCACATGTTGACATGCCCAGGGAAAAATAATGGCTTGTCTGCTCCATATGTATTATGCTCAGCCAACCACACCAAAAGCAAAAGGGAGGCTGTCAGGTTCACTGGGAAGACAGAGCATATGTTGTTCTCATTTTCATTGTTTCCAACATTGTATTTCCCAGTGAATAAGCAGTTGGGGCAAAAATGTTGACAGAAACATGATTAAGTGGTCAGGGGTTTGGCAGAATTAGCAAAACAATACCACAGAGTGTCTAATATGTGCCTATTTAGATGTAAATTAAATAAGAAAATTTTCATATTCTGAGTAGTACTAGCTGCTTATTGGTTACCATATTGGATAGCTCAGAGAAAGTTCCAATAGACAATATTGCCTTAGGCCAGGGGTCAAAAAACTAAGCCCCATGGGCTAAATTCAGACTGCTACCTGGTTTTATAAATAAAGTTTTATTGGAACTCAATTTATTCATTGTTGTGGGTAACTTCGGGTGAATCTTACTGGAAATCTCTGAGAGTCTCTGGGAGATGGTATAGAGCATATCTCTAAGTTTTCCAATCTATGAAGCAAGCAATGGTGTTTATCCATCAACTCCTATCTTCCAGTGGTTGAGAACTGCTCCCAGAGGTATCTATTCCACACCACAACCACTCCCCCACACCAGCACTTCAAGCCTGTCTTGCATGTGGCAGTACATTAATACTCGAATTTCTCAGGTCCAGCCTCTCTGAGTCATGATTCTACTGGTCTTTTCTGAGGTCTTGCTGGGGTGTTGTGAATATATGGTGGGTGTGTTTTGTAGCATATAGAATACAGAACCTCAGACCATTAATAGCTTACTAGTGCAGAGTAATCCCTCTCGCCCAGGGCCAACCACTTCCATATATCAGCTCCTCTGTCCATCTAGACCTATAGACAGTTCAAGCATGTTACCATCAGGAATATTGGTCAGAAAAGGGAATTGTCTTCAGAGAACACAAACGTCCCCAAGGCAAGGCCTGACAATGTTCTTGGACTGGAGAAAGGGAACATCATGGAAAAACAACCTGCAATAGTATCTCAACAAATTATCCTTGTGGCATGTTGTGCTTTTAAGAAGCACAGTCAGAGATGGAGGTTAGCATACAAGGTATTTATCAAGGATCAACTTGTGAAGGGAAGGGGGAGGAAGTACGACTGGGCAGAAGGAGAAGCTGAAGTGGCATGCAGGTACCAGGAAGACTCCACCAATCTAGCAATTAGCTCTGCAGTGAGCATTTCCTACTGGAGTTAAGGCAGAAATGGCTGAGCCTTTATACTTCTGTCTGCTCAGTCATGCTGGAGTCTGCCCTGGAAAAAGTGTGACCCTGGATGAGGCAGCTCCCAGAAGCTCCATGGCTGACCATGGAGATGCTGCCAACCAACCAACCAAAGGTAGCCTGCTGACCACATTCCCCACAACTGGAGGTCTAGCTTTAAAGGGACATCTGGGTAGAACATTTCCATATCTACCACAGTCCTGCCTCAGAAAGATGTACAATTCTTTTCTCCAACTATATAACAAGCTACTACCGTGTTTCCCCGAAAATAAGACAGTGTCTTATTTTAAGGTGTGCTCCCAAAGATGCGCTAGGTCTTATTTTCAGGGGACATCTTATCTTTCCTGTAAGTAGGTCTTATTTTCGGAGGATGTCTTATTTTTAGGGAAACAGGGTAGTATCCTGTGAGCATCTGTGCTTCACTTTTTTTTTTTGCAGTTTTTGGCCGGGGCTGAGTTTGAACCTGCCACATCCGGCATATGGGGCCCGTGTCTTACTCCTTGAGCCACAGGCACTGCCCACGTGCTTCACATTTAAAAAAAGATTTTTCACATAACAATATCCCATTTTGATCCTCACATGAAAAGCAAAAGCAGGTATTATCACTATTTCACACGTGAGCTTGCAAAACCTAGAAATGGTCATTGGCTTGTGATCAAGTGGCAGGAATGGGTCTCAAATTAGCACTAATCCCTTGGGTTAAATCCTCTCTGCCACCTGTTTTTTTATGAATAAACCTTCACTGGAACTCAGTACATTCATTTATGTACTGTCTCCAGCTGCTTTCTTGCTACAACACCAGAGTTGAGTAGTTGCTAAGGAGACTGTCTAGTCCACAATGCCTGAAATATTTGTTATCTGGCCATGTACAGGCCAATTTTCCATCCTTTCCCCTGTTCTGCAGGGTCTCTTATTTAACTGTGAAAAATGAATAAGAAGAGAACCCACACTCAAACTGTTTTTAGGGCCCAGCAGGTAATAAATATGAGTGAAGCCACCAATGTAAGTGGATAAGCAGACATGACATAAGTGGTTGACACTGTGGTCAACTAGACGTGTCTGTCTACAAGAGACACTTGCTATTCAGCTCTTTCCATGCAGATCTCCAAGTCTGGCCGTGCAAAGTTTTCCTCTTTTGCAAGAAACACTGCATTTTTAAAACAAGCCATGTTTTTAATGTGAAATGTAACCGATTTAAGAGTTGACTAGAAACTAAAAGCATCGGTCAATGGTGATTTATCTGTAGAGCATTTTCCTCATCTCTATACTATTGAAATTCTGAGAAGAAAGTAGACACAACCAGTTGTATAGTAAAAACATTAAAAAAATGCCCGAGAGTTGGGATGTGCCCAGCTGAACACAACCAACACACAGGGCATATAAACAATGTATTTACACACAGTTTATAAACAATGATCAGACAGGACCACAGAAGCCAGAACACTCTGCAAAATCAAAGTGACTAAAACCTCCTTCTTCTCACTAATATGTGCTTCTTCCCCAATGACAACTCTCGCGTTCCTTTAATTCTCCTGCCTCTTAGATAAACGTTGTTGAGATACATAATTACCGAGTGATCTCTACTTCCTGAAGCACTCAATCCAGAAATTGCTCCCACCTTCTTCTACTCCTCTTAGAATCCTTCAGCACGAACCCAAATACTCATGGCTCCTCTGATATGCATTCTTCCAAGCTGCAGTAGGTTAAATAAAATCTCGGCTACCGTTGTAGAACAGGTAGCCTGTGGCTGGTGACTTTTTACCAAAGATAAGGCCAGGCTTTACAAAGTTAGCATCTGAGGTTTGCTTTGACAACTGGGTTATTTAACCAGCAAGGGTGTATGCAGAGGGTGGCAGGAGCAGGGCATGTTCGCACAGAGGTGGCAGAATACAGGATTCTTTTTTAGGGGACAATGAGCCCCACAGTTTGTTGAGAAGTCAGGCTAGTTGTAGAGAAAGTAATAAAGCAAGGTATGGGGGTGGTCATGTTGCAAAAGGCCTTCCTACCAGGCCAAGGATATTGATAAGCCAAGGGGAACCCTTGAAAGTTTGTGAAAAGTGAAGTGGGATGCTCAGAGCTATGCATTAGGCCATTACGATTTCTTTAAATATCCCTGTGGGCAAATCCACGGTGAAGTACTTTCCAGAAATTGAAAAAATTATTTAGTCCCCCAGGAAGTAGCAGTAAGAGGAGGGACTTAACTAAAAGAAAAAAAAAAAACTGCCACAAAAATCCAGCTGCTGCTAATAATTCAATATTTCCTCTTTTGATTTGTATTGCTTTGGTGAGCCCCAGAATAGCAGTTTGAAGTGTTTAATTGGCTTTCCTTTGTTCAATTTTATTAAGCTGTCCTGGGCTCTTGAGTTGGCAAACTTAGCATTTTTTTTTTTTTTTTAAAGCTGAGCTTGCTTTCTCTAGAAGGTTTTCCTCTAGTTTATTCAGCTTAACTTCTCATGTCTGAGGCTGAACACTCACTGGCTGCTGGCTATGCAGGAAAAAAGAAAAAAGGTTTCAGTAATGGTATTTGAAGTTTTTTATTTTGCCTCAGTGTATGTGTAGCTCAAAGAAAAACAGTGTGAACAAGTTTCCCTCTGTTGTTGGACAATATGCCCAATAATTAACTTGTTGTGAATGCCTGAGGGTATCACGGTCTCCCATAGTCTACAGCGATAGAAAAAACACCAGGCATAGTCTCAAGAGAAATAGCCAATGTCACTGCTCTGCCAACGACTAGCTGTGTGATCATGTGTGTAATGATCATTATGATTGACATCCCAATATTTATTCCTTCTCAATGATCACTCCAAATCAAACATGCCCAACCCTGGCTGCACACCAGAATCATTTCTTTCTCTTTGCTAATGCTTCACATGTAGTTAGTGATCCAAAGCTTGGGTGGAGAGCCTCTGAAAACTAATCTTCATTGTGATTGTTTGGTTAATCACATTGTTGGTGATTAGTCAATGAGACTCAATACCAAATAATGGTTAATGCTTATCAAGTGCTTACTTTATCAGTTAGCTTCAAGTGTATGCATTTGGTACACAACAAATCATCCTCAAAGTGAGTGATTTTAAACTACAAGTATTTACTTATCTCACCATTCCATGGGTTGGCTTTGAGGTTCTTCAGATCTGGGCTGGCTCTGCTGATCTTGACTAGGCTTGCTCAGGTGTCTGTGGTCAGCTAGAGGGTGATCAGTGACTAGTTGATCTAGGATGACTTCATTCCTGTATCTGGCTTTTGCACAGAGCAAGGAACAATGTGTCTCTCTTCTCCAGAAGACAACCTTGGACTGATTCATATGATAGTGGTGTTCAAGAGCATTAAGAAAATATGACTACTATGAATCAGTGTATGTAATATGAATATAGTCATAGATAAAGAACATAGGAGACACATAAAAATTGTTATGCTAGATTCCTTAAGGGAGACAAAATTGGAAAGATGTATATTTCTAATAAATATTTTCTTGATGGTAAAAAAAAAAAAGAAAAGAAAAGGCAAGCCCTGACCAGAAAGTATTTTTCAGAGTCAGTCAAACTTTTCTGTTACTTGCAACTTAAAGCATTTTAATTCTTCAATGGCTGTCACATACCTCTCCAAGCCTTAATTTCTTCATGTATAAAATATAAGTCTTGAATTAGATGATTGCTAAGGATGTTTCCAGTATTAACATTTATGATTTTAATGACACTGTTGATAAGGGCACCAATTTGATTGCTGATTATAGCAGAGGGTCTGTACATCAGCAAAAAAAATTAAACATTAGAAAATATTTAGCTTTGTTTTTGTATTAGTTGTCTGTTGCAGCTGTAACAAATTACCACAAACTTAGCAGTTTTAAATAACTCAAATTTATTTATCTTAGTTCTTCAGGTAGGATGTTCAACATGGATCTTGCTGGGCTAAGAGCAAGGTGTAGGTAGAAACTTTGCTCCTCTTTGGGGCCTCCAGGGGGAATTCATTTTTGGAAAATTGCCTTTTACAGCTTCTAAACACTATCTCCATTCTTTTTGTGGCAGCTTGCTCCCTCCATCTTCAAAGTGAGAAAAGTCAGGTTGAATCACGGTCACATCATGTCTCTCTGACCCTTCTGTGATCACATCTCTATCTCTGACCACGGACCATGAAGGCTCCCTGCTTTTAGGGACTCATTTTATTACATTGGGCCCACTAAGTAACGCAGGAAAATCTCCCTATCTTAAGGTGTTTAATGAGCCCTTAGTTAGATATTCAATATATTCAGTTTGTGAGGATTAGAGCAGGGACGTTTTGGGAGATTCATTATTCTGCCTACTGCAGTTTTCTTTGCAATTGTGTTCATTCAGATATATACATATATTGACATTTTAACCTTAAAAATATATTAGATTATTAAATATGAAATGTCCAATTTTGTATCAAAAGTTTATTATAACCCAAACAAGAAGCAGTAAAATTAATCAAAGTAGGCGCCTAAACTATCGACACAGTTTTACCACTATTTTCTTTTTTTTTTTTTGGTTTAAGACAATAATCATTTATTTTATTCACAAATCTTCCATTTGGGAAGGGCCTGGCAAGACAATTCATCTGTGTTCCACATGGTGTTAGCTGAGCAGTTTTGCCATCTTAATTAACAGCATATTATGCCGGCAGCAAAGAAGCCTGGAGAGAGAGTGGCAATGAAATTGCAAAAGGAGTTTCGAACAGCTTGTTGAGAATTAACTGTTTTTCCTCGCAATAAGTGGTCCAAAGCTCGGAAGAAGTGATAGTCAGTTGGTGCAAGGTCTGGTGAATATGGTGGATGACAGAGAGTTTCCAAGTCCAGCTTCTGTAGTTTGAGCAGTGTTGTTTGTGCAACAAATGGGCAAGTCTTGTCTTGAAAAAAATTGGTCTGTCTCTATTAACCAGTCTTTGCTGCTGAATCACAAGCATCCTCATTATTTCGTCCAATTGGTTTTACTAAACATCCACTGTAATTGACAAAGTTTCATGAAGTTGTAGTGGATAACACCAGTGCTGGACCACCAAACAGACACCATTAGCTTTTTCTCATAAATATTTGTTTTTGGATTGCGTTTTAGCACTTTATCTTTATTCAATGTGCTGAATGCTTGCTATTGACAAAAAGAATCCCTTTTAAAATTTCAGGATGTTAGGGGGTACACATATTTTGTTTACATACTTAGTTTTTTGCACAAATTGAGTCAAGGATATAAGTGTGTCCCCCACCCAGAGAGTATGCACCATACCCAATAGGTGTGAAGTTACTCATCCCTTCACCAGCTTGCTTTTCATTGAGATTTACCTCCATATGTGCACTTAAGTGTTGATCATCAGCTCCAACATGGTATTGAGTACATGCGCTTGGTTTTCCTTTCCTGTGATGTTTCACTTACAAGAATGGTGTCTAGATTCATGCAGGTTGTCACAAAAGGTACTAGATCATTATTACATAGCCTTTATGGCAAAGTAGTACTCCATAGCATGCATATACCACATTTTATTAATTAATTCATGTATTGGTGGGCATGTGGGTTGTTTCCAAATCTTTGCAATTATGAATTGTGCTGCTATAAACATTCAAGTACATGTGTCCTTTTTATAAAATGCCCTTTTTTTCCTTTGTGTCTATACACAGCAGTGGGAATGCTGGTAGGTCTACTTTAAGTTCTTTGAAGTATCTTACAATTGTCCATAGAGATTATACCAGTTTGCAGTCTCACCAACAGTAAATGAGCTATGATCTAATTAAATAAGCTATGATAAAATTAAAAAGTTTCTACATAGCCAAGGATACAATTAATAAAGCAAATAGACAACCCATAGAATGGGAGAGAATATTTGCATGCTATACATTTAATGAAAAAACTGATAACCAGAATCTATAAAGTACTCAAGAAAATGAGTAAGAAACAATCCCATTAAAGAGTGGGCAGAATGTTCAGTATCTCTGATCATTTGGGAAATACAAATCAAAACCATGATGGGACACTACCTAACTCCAATGAATCCATTTTTTCATCATACAGTAAAGAAATGGTTCACCCTTATGTCATGATAGCAAAGAAAGGCAAGCTTCAAGGCAATATCTCTTCTGATACTCAGTTAATTCATAGAGAACTCATCTATCCAGCTTCCTTGCCTTGCAGATTTGCTTCAAATGGTCCAATATCATTGGGATAGCAACATCAAACCTTGCTGCTAATTCACTTACAGGTTGAGATGGATTCACTTCTGCTACAGCTTTCAGCTCATCATTACCCACCTTGGTCTCAGGTCACCCATGTGGCTCATTTTCAAGGTTAAAATCACCAGAACAGAACTTCTCAAACCACTGACATACTGTACCTTCATCAGACATATCTTTGCCAAACATTTTGTTGATATTTTGAGCTATCTGTGATGTACTGTGCCATGATGAAACTCAGATTTGAAAACCACATGAATTTTTGACTTATCTACAGTTTCACAAAAATTGTTCTAAAACAAATTTGAAAAATAATCACAAGCCAAAACATGCATTTGAAAGACTCAAGATGTACCTTTATAATAAAAGAGAGAAAAAAAAACCCCAAGAAGTGTCAAAGTGAAATGTCAGAGATATCAACTGTCAAACTTAGTAGTTAAGGAAATCAGACATTTAATACTTAGTAATACAATATTGAAAGCACTGGAAAGCACAAAGAAAATTGTGAAATTATCCATAACCCACTATCCAGAATTAAGCACAATAGCACTTTGTCATATGTCTATTAGCCTCTGTGTATACAGTATTTTTGACAAAAATTGGTTTATACTGTATATGTCTACACTATCTTTTGGCATTAAATTATGAACACTTCATTTGGAATTAAATTATGAACATGTAAAAAATTGTCTTATTTTTAACGGTCACATAGCATTCCATCATATAGATAGAACTGAGATGATTTATTTAATGGATCCCCTTATTGTTGAATATTTACACTGCTGCTACATTGGAACTCATCAATAGCAAATGTTCTTGCACATACACTTGTACACAAATTGTTAGGTGTATTCTTTAAGATCAGAATAAAATAGTGAAGAAGATCTTGGTTTTAGAGTCTGAGTTTCAATAAATAGAATTTACTTCATTTAAAGGCTATTATGCTAGTGATTCTCAAAGGAGGGTATTAGAATCATACTTCTGAAAATACAGATCTTTGGGTATGACCTATATCTACTTAGACCCTCTGTGAAGAAGATTCAGGTTCTGCTTTTTTAAACAAGCTCCCCATGATGGTTAGGTATGCTCAGTAATTTCTGATTCCACTTTCAACATTTCCTTTTACTGAAATACATAGACACTTAATTGGAATGATAACTACTTAAATGTACATCCCCTATAGTAACCTGTGGACCAAGGTGGAAAAGAAGTGTGTGGTATGAAAAACATGGGGATCCTCTTTTTCTATCTTGTTCTCAAAAATTTTCTAGTTTGTTTAGAGCAGTGGTTCTCAATCTTCCTAATGCTGCAATGTATTTTCATTGTTAAAAAGGGGTCATGAACCACAGGTTGAGAACCTCCAGTCTAGAGGCTAATTCTTCATGGCCTGTCACTCTGTATCAGAGTGAATATTTCCTCAAGGTTTTCTAAGAAATTATAATGGATGTGTTAGGACAGGTGTGGTTGTTCATACCTGTAATCCCAACACTTTGGGAGGCCAAGGAGGGAAAATTGCTGGGGCCAGGAGGTCAAGATCTACCTGGGTAATACAGTGAAACCCATATCTATAAAAAGTAAAAAAAAAAAAAGTTACCCAGGCATGGTGGTACACACCTCTGGTCCCAGCTACTCAGGAAGCAGAGGTAGGAGCATTGCCTAGGCCTAGGAGTTCAAGGGTGCAGTGAGATATGATTGGCTCACTGTACTGCAGCCTGGGCAACAGAAAGTCTGCGTCTGAAAAAAATGCATGTACTAAGATGAAGTTTGCATATATATATATATTATTTAAAGGCTATTACTATATATATAGTTTATTTAAGGCTATTTCTCTCTCTCTCTCTCTCTATATATATATATAGTTTATTCTGGGGGTTGATTTAAAGGTAAATGAACTTTATTATGTATTTATTATGTAATATACTCTTCCTAAGTGCTTTATATGTATTATTGTATTTAATTTTTACAATGGCTTAAGACAGCTGTTCTCCCCAATCTACAGATGAGGAGACAAATGCATAGGGAGTTAAGTAACATTCCCAAGGTCTCACAATTCATAAGCAGTGGTGCCTGGGTAGAGACACAAGGTATGAGTTCAGACTCTATCCTTTAAACTTATTCTCATCAGGTGCCATTATAATTTCACTTTTGTATAGTCAATACTAAAAATATAAAAGCTACAACTTTAAGGCATTCTCACTCAGTCTGAATCACTATATCCATTAACATTTCATTTGATCCTCACAGCAAGGCTCTGAGGTATTGCTTTTATAGCATCGTTTAGTTTCCTAAAATCAAAGACATAAACTAATTTTTATGAGGTGGTACAGCTAGTACATGGCAGAGCCAGAACTCAGCCCAAATTTCCCTGACTCTAAATCCCAAGGTCTTAACCACTGTCTTATTCTAATATTAGCAAATATGTCATTAGATTAAAACATCTTTGAGAAACATGGTGTGTTATATTATCATCAGTAAATATCCTTGTTTCACTTAATAGCATAGAAAGAATTAGTAAGAATGTTACACAGAACTGGTCCTGGTGGGGGGGGGAATGGATACAGGGGAGGAGGTAAATTGAACTTTACATATGAATGACCATCAGAGCTGTCATACAACACACAAGAACATGCAACAACAATAATGAATTCCATTCAGCAAGACACTGCCACGTGTGACATGAACACAGCTGTGAGACACTGCTATGCCAAGGTTATGAAACCTTACTGAGTTGTGTATAACACTGCTGCCAATTTAAGTGCATGGTGGCAAGTTCTCGAACTTAGTTGTCAGACCCTATATGATGATAGCTCTGATGGTCATTCCAGAAAAAAAGAATCCAAAAGTGCTTTAAAGTATAGACTAAGTTCTGGAGTAAGTACATGGTTTACCAAGGGGGTACTTTGAAGGTGACCATGGTGATATTCAGTAATGAGGTATGGGGAACATTTTTAGGATGAGTTTGCGACCTTAATTGTCAGACCTCATAGAGGTATTCCTGATACTGGCCTCCATGCAGAAGGTCCACATTCTAATGGTACTGCTGAACTTCAGTAATTCAGAAAAACCAGATCCTAAAACTGTACTCCGAAGCCAGAGTACACTGAGGTTGCTAACATCTTAGTCCACTCCTTGGAAACCCAGCTGTCTTGCCTGGGCAAATATTCCCTATGAGTCAGTCCTGGAACTGTGCCATGGACAGTCAGATTTACATAATCAAAGCCTTTCAAATAAAGTTTCAGCTAGAAATGAGGAAGCCAGATTCTTGAAATCTGCCATTTATCAGGGGAAAGAATGGTTCCAGGCACACTTAAAGGGCTTTAACTCTCCTTATCAAAGCAAATAACAATTAAAAATTCAGTCAGAAGAATGGCCAACAAACACATGAAAAAGTGCTCATCATATTTAATCATCAGAGAAATGCAAATCAAAACCACTCTGAGATATTACCTAATTCCAGTGAGATTAGTCCACATCACAAATTCCCAAATCTGCAGATGCTGGTATGGATGTGGAGAGAAGGGAACACTTCTACACTCCTGGTGGGATTGCAAACTAATACAACCTTTGATAGGCTTATCCAATCAGCACATTGTACCCCATAAATGCATTAATGTACACAGTTATGATTTAATAAAAAAACTAATACAACATTTATGGAAAGAAGTAAGGAGAATTCTTAAGAAACCTAAAGTCAACTTTCCATTTGATCCCACAATTCCATTACTAGGTATCCACCCACCCAGAAGAACAAAAATCATTTTACCACAAAGACATTTGCACCAGAATGCTTACTGCAACTCAAATTCATAATTGTCAAGTTGTGGAAGCGACTCAAATGCCCATCAACGCATGAATAGATTAACAAACTGGGGCATGTGTATACCGTGGTACTACTAAGCCAAAAGAAAAGATGGAGACTTTACATCTTTTACGTTTACCTGGATGGAATTGAAACACATTCTTCTTAGTAAAGTATCTCAAGAATAGAAAAAAATGCCCAATTTACTCAATACTAATACGAAACCAATATATAGACAACTACATGCCTACATGCATGATGAAACAGAAATATAGGCTAGCAAGGGGGAGGGGAAAGGAGGGAGTGGGAAGGAGGGAGGAGAGAGGGTGATTGGCAGGATCTCACCTAATGTGCACAATGTGAGGGTGTTCAGCATGTCCCTTGGTGAAGGACTCAACTACAACCTGAACCTTATCTTACAACCGAAAGCAATGTAACCTAAAAATTTGTGCCCTCATATTAGTTTTAAATTAAGAAATAGAAAAGAAATGTACAAAAAAAATTCAGTCACGATATTTTATAACTACCTTATATGGTATATGCAGTATATAGTATTATGAGACTCTACTGAAGCATGCTTTTGAGCAAAATCATCTATGGGAAGGGCAAAACAAGAGCTGTGTGAATTGAAGAAATGTGTTTTAACAACAGGGTACTTTTAGAAAAAGCTATGAGGTAATAATGGAGTGGAGGGGAATGGGGGCTATAGCCATTTATGTTAATGAATAGCAACGTGAAAATGAGTTGGAGTGACTTCAGAACAGAAACTGAATTCGGGGGCCACCTAAAGGTGGTTCTTCAAAAAAAAAATCACATGACTTTCAGTTGAGTTTTTGTTGTTGTGTATTCTACCTTGAAGGCTTTGGAATAATATGTAATCAGTTGGATGAAGTTACCTAAATCAAAGGTTGCATAGAAATCTAAGTTCTCTAATAGGTAAAAATTTTCTCATTATTAAGTGGTAGAGTTTGGAGTGTTGGAAGAGTTTCAGCAAAGTTAAAAAGAAAAAAAAAACAGTGGTTACTTGTGGTTTTGTGAGACTAGGTCAACTCTGGGAGAACAAAAGCCTCCAAGTGGTTACATAGATTTGGGTGATCTTGATCAAAACTGAAAAATGTAGAAAATTTCCCACAAGGATCAGAACTCTGTCAATAGCACTCCCTATTTTGTTGAGATGTGGGATATTCTACAGATTGGTGTTATGCCAAATTTTTCCAACATAAATGTCATATTGAGTAAGAAAGTTTGGGCCTAAATGATTTCATAGACCATTTGCTACCACAAAAGCAAACATCAGAATTACTAGAAAGGCTGGCATCCTGTTTATGAAAATCTAGTGATATGAGGTCTAGTAGTTCTACTTTCATTTTTTTTTTTATAAGCCAGAGTCTTGCTCTGTCACCCAGGCTGGAGTATAGTGGTGTCATCATAGCTTGCTATAACCTTGACCTCTTGGGCTCAAGCAATCCTCCTACTTCAGCCTCCTGAGCAGCTAGGATTGTAGGTGTGAGCCACTGTACCTGCCCTACTTTCAAAAGTTTAATGCTTTCTTCTTCCAAAGTAAAATATATGTTCTTTCCATCCTTACAATTAATACTACTACTGATGGTAGAGCAATCTAATGGAAAAATATTGTATTCCAGGGCCAGTTTCATAATTACATATTTGTGGAGCTGTTTGTTACCTGATGTGGTGGCTTTCAACTGTGTTAATATACCTGAGTTGGAATTGCATTTCCAATATTTCCTCTCCCTGAGTTAGAGTTTGTCAGAAGAGAAATTCATGTGAGATTTAGAAGATAAGAGTGAGCAGCATCCTTTATGCTCTAAAGGTTGGTTAAGGGCCCTATGCATCACTAAATCACTAAAGCTAAAGCACATCATTGCCAATCTGCTTCATCTCCTTAATGGCGCCAGCAACCACCAGCTTTCAGCTTGCTCAGCTCCCACCAAGCATGTGTGCAAGTCTAACACAGGATCCCCTTTGTTCAGATCATGTGTATCATCAGTGTTTGAGTCAGTGGGAGGCAGTTTGTCTTGGCAGGTTGTTTGTGACAGTTCCAGTTCATCCCCCCACTCTTCTACCTCATGTCCACCTTTGCTTCCTGACTGCTGATTCTGCTGACCTGGAGTGACTGTGGACTCACCACCAGACGGAGAAGCAACAGCCTTGTGTAGACTCTTCACCAGCTCTCACAATTTTCCAAGGTCTAATGCATGTAATAAATCCTTTATTAAAAATCATTTTATCATAAGGACATTTGCACTAGATTGTTTACCACAGCTCAATTTACAATTGCCAAGATGTGGAAACAACCTAAATGCCCATCATCTCAGGAACAGATTAACAAACTATTGTATATATATGCCATGGAATACTGTTCAGCCATAAGGAAAGATGGTGGCTTTCTATCTTTTAAATTAACCTGGATGGAGTCGAAAGACACCCTTCTTAGTAAAGTATCACAAGAATGGAAAAGCCAATATCCAATGTACTCAATACTAATATGAAGCCAGTAGACAATCTAATTAATGTCCACAGAGGAGAAAAACTCATTTCAATTCAAGTTGGAAGGAGGGGGAAATAAGGAAGGGGAAGAGGGGAGGAGGGAGGGTTTGGGGTGCTCCCACTTAATGAACACAATGTAAGGGTATCTGGCACACCTTTTGGGTGTGGGACACAACTACAAGAAGGATTCTATCTAACAAATTCAAATATCGTGACCTGGTTGTTTGTACCCTCACATTTACCTAAAATTTAAAAATAAATAAATAAATAAATCCTTATTTCATGCTATGTTACTTTGCTAAAACCCTAGTGGATACATTTGACATTATAAGGCCTCAATTCTTGTGAATTGTTTAATCTACAAAGTAGGGGGATACTGGAAGATATTGTAGTTTGATACCCTAATTTTCAGCTCTCATTAAGAACTCCTGTGATAGATCTGACAAGGGCCAAAGTCCTTTAAAACTCTATTAACATGCTGTTGCACTCATAATCATTATATTATTATATTAAACTATTATACTTTGAGAATGATTATTCATTAAATGAATGGTTGCTGTTTTTCTTATCATAGTAATGGCTAACATGTATTGAGTACTTACCATATAGCAGGCACTGTGCTTTATTTACATGGGTTAATCTCACTTAATCCTAACAATAATTCCTCAAGGTGGAAAATACTCCATTCTGTAGATGAGAAGTAATGTTTAGAAGGAAGAAGTCAGACTGTCAGTAAGTGACAGAGCTCATATTTGAATTTAGGAACCATGATGCAGAGCCCATGTTCTCAGGGTCTGTACAGAGAATAACATGACTGAAATCATATAGGCCCTGTCTTCAAGAAGCTTACAATGTAATAGGAAACACAATCAAACAAATTATTGTAATTCAATAATATGATTCTATACTATTTAATACACAGTGGGACATACAAATCAGACATTGAGGTCTAAAGGAGTTAATGTCGGAGCTGAGCTATAAAAGGCAAAATTAGGTTTACTTAGGAGAAAAGGGAAAGAAGAGTATTCCAGGCAGATAAACTGCATGGACAAAGGCACAAATGTAAGAACCAACATGTGATATTGACATTTAGGGATATTCTGAAATAATGGTCAGACAAAAATGTGAGGGTTAAGGGAGAACAGGGGAGAGGGAAGGCCAGAGAGGACAGAGGTGGGCAATTCTTGTGTGCTGATCTGAGAATTTCAAACCCTGTCATAATTCTATGTGGAGTCATTAAAGAACCTTTTGGAGGGGGTGACATGATCAAATTTTATATTATATTTTATAAGCCTGAAGATCTCTGACTTGTAGAGACATAAGCCAGAGAAGAAGTTTTAGATTTGGAGGAGACTGGAGACAGGAGAAAGAGCAATTGAGGGGCAAGGAGTAATGAAAGGTTCCAAAATGAGAGGTAGTATCAGTCTGGAAAGGATAAATCATAGCAGTCTAGTCTCTTCTTGGAAGCTTGATCTTGGTCCAGAGGTGGCCTGTAGCTGCTGGCTGAGTACTTCTTGGTATCCTGAAACCTATAACTAGAAATTTGTTGACATCTCTTGAGATTCCTTAAAACACTTTACCAGTGTCAAAACTGGTAGGAAAGTGCTGTGGTTTGAATATGTTCCCTCTAAAATTCAGGTGTTGGAACTTAACGGTCGATGTGATGGTTTTAAGAGATGGGGCCTTTAAGAGATGATTAACCCATGAGGCTCTTCCCCTTATGAATGAGTTTAAGGCATTTATAAAAGAGGCCTCCAACAGCACTCACCTCTTACTTGCTCTTCCACTTTCCACATCCCACTTTCTGTCATGGGAGGGCACAATATTTCTTCCTTCCAGAGGACGCAACAACTGGGCACCATCTTCAAAGCAGATAGAACAGCCTTCCCTAGATAAATAAACCTGCTGGCACATTGATCGTGGGCTTCTCAGTTGCCAGAACTGTGAAAAAATAAATTTTTATTCTTTATAAATTACTCAGTCTCAGGTATTTTGTTACAGCAGCACAAATGTACTGAAACAGAGACAATATCTTCGAACTTGGAGAACCAATATCCTCGAACTTGGTATGTTGGCAGCTGGGCTTGCGCATTCACTTCAAGCTTTAAGATCTTACCTACCAGAAAAATCAATCCTTAAAATGAGAAGGCCAGGTGGTGTAGTGGAAAATATCGTGGACAGGCATATATCTCTGATTACTGAATCCATCATTCGGTAGGGGGTAAACTTGGTGAAAGATATTTAACTTCCAGGAATCTCAACTTTCTGATGCGTAGAGAGCTTAGCAAATCATACATTGAGGCATTATTGAAAGGATTAAATAAGCTATTACATATAAAACATTGAACTTGTTACCTCACACATAATAGATGATCAATAAATATTATTCTCCTTCCACCTTTCTTTCTTTTCTCCTCATAGCTACAGTCCCATCTGTATGTGGCAAATGTTGCTATATGGGAATATCATAAAAAAAATATGCTAGGTGAAATTGAACCTTAATGAATACCAAACATGTAATGTGGTGCTAAGTATTTCACATTTATTGTTTCAGTTTTTAGAAGGATTTATGGTTGTTCTGATTTTCATGAGAAATAAGAATATAAATCTTACATCAACTGAGTCAAATCCCCTATGACTAGTCACATAAACACTGAAATAGAAGCCAAAGAATCAAGACGTTGGGTTTTAACTAGGAATGATTTTGAACTTGAAGGTTAAAGTCTGAGGATAATATGCTGAAACATCTAGTCTATATTTTAATGATGAGAATTATATTTAATCTTTTTTTCCTTTATACATTCTTATAATTTTAAAATTGGGAGTTGGTTCTTCAAAGTTATATTAAAAATATTCCGCTTATTCTGTCCTTGATGCAGCAGATCTGAAATCCTTCTGGCCATGTTGGTGGTCTCCAAGCTCATCAGGACTAAAATTGACAGCTGAATTCTGCTCAAGGGAGCAATGGGGAGATTAATGCTACTTTGCATTTTTCCCAGTCACAGCATTTCTATTAGACTCATAATAATTGACCCTTATGTGTGAATCCTCCACTTGGGAATCACTACAGAATTAGTACCTCATAAAATGGCACCTGCTCAATTGTCCCTTCACAACAAGTGCAATAAAAATTGCCCAAATTCATAAATGTGCTAGAAAAAGCTGCCTTAATGATGATAATGGATTTCCTTAGGTCTGTGATATTTTATCTGTTTCCCTATGAGGTTTTCCCTTTCATCTTTCTTTCATTTCCTTAACTGAAAATATTTCAAAAGTTTGAAGTAAAGCCATAAAATGAAGCTATTTGGTACTAAGTCAATCTCTCCTAGCCCACTCTACAGTGACTAGGCATTTTAATTAGTGCAAATCTCTTTTGTCCATGAGTAATTTTAATGAGTGTTTTTGGCTGTGCTGTTCTATATGGCTTTAAACTTGCATACATTTATCCTAAGTTTTGCTTTCATCCCTAACTGCAATTTGGTTGATTTTCAAATGAGATCAGGAGTGTCTTGGGGCCATTTTGCTAAGTTACTCATTGAGTTTGGGTTGCTGAGGGAAAGCACTGTGGCAGAGGGAGTTGTTTATGTTCAAAATATAATTAGTCACATTGCAAGTCTCAAATGCCAGTGGAGTGGCTTATATTTTTCACATGGGCACTTTGACTTTACTTCATATTTTTCTTTCTAATTATATCAAGAGGGAGCCAGGTCAAAAGGCATGTGTATCAAAAGACATAGACAAGAATGTTCATATGTAGAAGCCGTATTTGTGATACCAATCAATCTCCCAATGGAACAATATAGAGTAGTGTGAACAAACGGTAACTACTCACAAGTGCAAGGGAAAATATCATGATCGAAATGATGAGTAAATGAATCCTGACACAGAAGGGTACACGTTGAAGTTTTTGTTATTTTATGAAGTTCAAATACAGGGATACTAATAAATGAAGTTAGAAGTCAGGGTGGTGGTTATCCCAGGAAGGGAGATTATGATTACAAGTGGTACAAGTGAGTTTTCTAGGTAACATTCTATATCTTAACATGAATGTTGGTTATAGAGATATGTTCACTTTATGAAATTTCACTGATACACACTTTATGACATGCACTTCTCTAAGTATACCTCATATATAACATAAACATATATATTTTCAATAAAAATAGAAATTGGCAGTGCAGGAGTTGCTTATCCATTGGTTTAGTTGTTTCTTGTTTGTGTTATGTATGAGAAAGCATGAGGAATTTCTGTCTGTGAATAATGACCAATGAACATGGAAGCAATTTTGGCTTATGTTTAGGTACCAGAGAACTCATCAGCAAGAGTATAAAGTGGGTTTAGTCATAAAAGTGAAAGTACCACTGGCTTAATAAGCCAATAATTATACATGAATTGCTAAGTCCAAAGTGTCCAAATTAGGGGTACCTCCTATTGCTCTATGGCACGAATAAGCATGTTAGGAAGAAATAAACTGTTGTCAGTTGGGCAGGGACCTTTGAAAATATTCCTTCAAAGAGTGGTCTGCCATCTGGATAGGAGGTTTACAGCCTCAACGCTGCATGAATGTCTATTAAAAGAACACATGAACATTAGACAACAAGGAAGAACAAATATGAGCATTCTCTACTACCTAGCTAGAATGCGAACCTCTCCAGCAAGGCCAGACTCTCGTACTAACCACAACCCCTCCGGTAAAAGCACTAATGAAGACAAGTTCTGAACATAATGCACACAGCAAGGCGGGGGAAATGTTTGCTGCCCAAAGGATATTCAGTTCTGTATAAACGAGGATAAGAATCAACCTGCTTTTAGGTAACCTGTTAGAAGATTTTTCTCTATATCCATTTTAAAATAAAACACCTTAAGCAGAGTCTCTTGATTTAAGAGTTGAATTGGAAGTGCATAATTCACTTGAAAGCTAGAATGTACCTATATCTACTAGAAAGAAAAAAAAAAAAGAAAAAATTTCCTGAATTTGATCTTACCAAATAAGGTGTCTTTTAATTATTTATGCATACTTTTTTCCCTTCCAGAACCCAGTGGTGAAGTGAGGCTCTAAATAAAATACAATTCTCTGGAAGTAAGGCACTTACTCAGTATCCACACCTTTTACTTGTAGTGAAGTGGCTTTCCTATTATTCTTCCTGATGCAGGAAAGGTCTTTGCAATACCTGACATGGCCAAAGTTCATTACAGCCCTTTGTTGATGCTACTACCACAGACTCCCAAGTGATCATCCCCTGGGTGATGTTTCTTAGTACATTTTTTTTCTATTGCTTTTATAATGTTTAGTGTTTCCAGGGGGAACTTTCATGCTCTCATACTTTAATGTTCTCTTAATCATGTGGTTAACAGAGAATGAAGAATCTTATGGAAAATGTAGTAGCAAGTAACACATTGTATCCTTTAAATACATCACTTATGTAAGTGTTTAAAGATAAGGGTAAAAATGAAAAAGTCTAATGCCACTTTCTTGAATGAATAAAGTTCATTTATAAATGGCATTGGTGATCACTCCAAATAGGGTGGAAGTAATTTTTAATACTCCTGCTCAGCATAGTATGTAGAAAGTGGTTAAAGACAATTTGCTTAATAAAAAGTTCCAAGCTCTTCATTTTCTTACAGCTTTCAAATATTGGGGATTTCTCAAGTATTATCAAATTTTTCTTAGCCCAAAGACAACTTTTTTTTTTTTTTTCTTGAGACAGTGTCTCACTTTGTCGCCCTCTAGAGTGAGGTGGCGTCACAGCTCACAGCAGCCTCCAACTCTTGGGCTTAAGTGATTCTCTTGCCTCAGCCTCCCAAGTAGCTGGGACTACAGGCGCCCGCCACAGCCCCCAGCTGTTTTTAGAGACGAGGTCTCGCTCTGGCTCACGTTAGTCTCGAACGGTGAGTTCAGGCGATCCGCCGGCCTCGGCCTCTCAGAGTGGTAGAAATACAGGCGTGAGCCGTGGCGCCCGCCCACTAAAAGCTCTTTAATTACACGATACTTGGACACAGCCTTCCCGCCGCCGCCCGCCCGGGGCCGCTGTACCCCAAGGAGCCCGCCTTCCACCTCCCGGTGTACAGCAGCCCAGTGGCTGGCTTGCAGCCCCTCTGCCCCCAGACGGTGGAACACAGGCCCCTGCCCAGGGACTACATGGTGGAGTCGGTGCTGGCGACCCTCTGCGGCTGTCTGCTGACCCGGCTCATCGCCGTCCTGTACTCACATGAGACCTGCGCAGCCCTAGGCAGGGGCGACCTGGCGCCGGCCGGGAGACCTCGCGGAAGGCTCGCTCACTGGTTCTGTTTAGCCTGTTTTTCCAGGTCTTCGTGCTTACCAGCTGGGTCATCTACGTGGTGGTGGCACTCTACCTCCCCTGAGACTGCAGCTTCTGTGGGGACGCCAGCGCGCCCAGGAGTAACCATATGGCCAGACCTTTTCTGTGGATTTTGAGCCCTGCCTGTGGCCAGCTGTTTCCAATAGAGGGGACCCAGCAGCCCTCAGCAGACTTGTGGTTGGACCTCAGCCCCCACAGGTGGCCCAGTGAGGCTTCCGGCAGTGCCCTTACGTGAGGCGGCCCAGACCAGCTGTGGGACAGGGGCCCACCTGAGGCCCAGTGTCTAGGTGCCTCCTCCAGGTTCTTCCTGGGACTCTGGCCTTCGCCTTTATCCCTCAGAAACCGTCAGAAGAACCAAAGCTCTCGCTGTCTTCAGAGCCACCTGGAAGGATATTGCCAGCCCTGGTCTCCCTCACCTCTACCCCAGGGACTTCAGGTGACCAGGCTGCCGGTGTGGAGAGGAGCCACCCCCCCTTCTCTGCCTAGTAGCTCCTGGCTGGTTGTTCCCGCGCGCACGCCCCACCCAGGAGGCAGGTCCCCTCATGCTGACCCCACGTCCAGAAATCAGGGCACTGCGTTTGGACGACAGCAACACCAACAGAGCTTCATGTTGCTACTTCAGGGACATAGTTACTTCCTGGCTCACTTCCAGAGTAAGTGGCAACATCATCCATAGCTGGGCTGCAGGGCTCCCTGGCCGCCCCTCTCTGAGGTGCTGCTGGCACACGGGGCAGCTCTAGCTCGCGCTCTGCAGCTCCCCTGAGCTGTCCCTCTGCTCCTCCCTGGACCCACTTCTCTGGGCAGCTTACTGAGAAACTTCTTTCTCTCCTCCTGCGGCTGGACTGGGCTTCTGCTCACTGCTCTCTCTATGAATTTTTCAGCTTCTGCCTCGCCCGACCTGAGCTTTTGCTCACTCGCTCTGTCTCTACCGCCCACAGCTGGAGGATCAGTGGGCTCTCATTCAGTAATGGCCACTCCGATTTGGGGGCGAATCCAGGCAGCTGCACATGGGTGCCCTTGTGTCAGACTCCTGGCGCCCCAGGCCAATTAGCTTTAGTTTTGAGACGCTTCATTTAAACAAACCTGCCTGTAGAGAAGAGGAAATGGCCCCCTGGCTGAGCCGTAAAAGATCCACGGCTCAAATCCAGTCAGGTGCTGTCTGGGCAGCCTCTGTGGTGTCATAGCCCTGGCATGGGATCCCTTTCTCCAGGGGGCTGGGAGACCGGAGTGAGGAAGCAAGTGATGAGCAGCTTGAGGATGGTGAGGTGGCCCCCGTTCTAGGACAGGGGCTGGTCCAGAATTAGGACTAAAATGCATGATAACCACACAAAAAGAATGAGGAGTCTTTTCTTTAGGGATGAATAGATGCCAGAATTTTTGATAGAATCCTGCAGGCACAGTGACAGCCTCTAGATGAGTGCTCCTTAAACTGCGGACCGCACACAAATTACCTGAGGAATGGCATATACGATGCGGCTTCTGATTCCATTAGCAGGGCCCGAGAGTCTGCATTTCTAATATTCCCAGGTGATGCTGAAGGTGGCAGTCAAACCAACAGCAAGTTAAGTGAGCAATTATTAAAACTATTAAAAAGCAATGAAACCAAGGTCACACCAAGGATGTTCCCTCGTGTCTCAACATCGTTGTGAAATTTCAGCTAATGCAAAAAACAAGGAAGTGTGATTTGTAGTATGAAAACTGGAAGAGGCCTGATGTGGTGGCTCACTCTTGTGATCCTCTTGCTTTGGGAGGTGGGGGGATTGCATAAACCCAGGAGTTGGAGGTTACAGCGCTTATGCTACTATACTCCAGCCTGCGTGATGGAAGAAGACCCAGGGAGATGCTGCCCAACTGCTCTCCAAAGTGGTTGCCCCATCTGGAATTCCCACCAGCAGCAGACAGGCATTCCAGTGGCTGTTCACCCTCACCAACCTCTGGTATCTGTAAGTCTTTTAAGTTTTAACTCTTCTGGTTGATTGTGTGTGGTGGCATTTTAGTGTGGTTTGAGTTTGCATTTCTCTGATGACTAATGTTGAGCTTTAATCATGTTTATCAGCTATGTGGGTGTCTCTTTTTATAATGTGCCTTTTCAAGTTGTCCCAGCTATTTTTTATGCTGGATTATCTCTTTCATGTTGATTTAGAAAAGCTCTTTGTGGATTTTGGATAGGAATCCTATGTTAAATACAGTATTGCAAACATCCTTCCTCACTTTTCACTCCTAATGGTGTCATCTGCTGAAAACAACTTCTTAGTTCTAATGTAGTCAAACTTATCCTTTCCCCTATCAGTAGTGCTTTTCATGGCTTAAGAAAAATTTTGGCCGGGTGCAGTGGCTCATGTCTATAATCCTAGCACTCTGGGAGGTTGAGGCGGGTGGATTGCTTGAGCTCACAGGTTCGAGATCAGCCTGAGCAAGAGCGAGATCCTATCTCTAAAAACAGCCAGGCACTGTGATGGGTGCCTGTAGTCCCAACTACTTGGGAGGCTGAGGCGAGAGAATCACTTGAGCCCAGGAGTTTGAGGTTGCTGTAAGCTATGACACCACAGTTCTTTTGAGACTGTGTCTCAAAAGAAAAAAAGAAAAGAAAAACTTCCCTACTCCTAGATCTAGAAGATAGAAGCTTTGTTGGCTTGTTCATATTTAGATCAGGCATTTGCCTGGAATAGGTTCTAGAGGTCTGTTTGTCTATTCTTGTGACACAATCATACTTGGTCATGGAAACTTGAAGTCAAGTCTTCCTTTCTTTTCCTCCAAAATCTGTTTTGTTTTATTTTGTGAAGTCAAGTCTTGACATTGGGTGAGTCAAGCCCTCCCACTGTCGTTAAGTGCCTTGGCCATTTACAATCATTTGTACTTATAGCAAATTTTAGAATTGACTTGTCAATTATAACACACACCAAGATTGGGATTTTGACTGTGATTAAGCCTATGGTTTCATATGGAGACAATAACTAATCTTTACAATGCTCAGTTTTTCAATAAACATGGTGAAGTCTCTTATAAAATAATTACACGATACTTGAAATTTGATATGATCTCACTAAATATTTGGTGTATGAATGGTCAATTAATTATTCAACACATAAACAAAGTGTACGGAAGATAGAGAGACAGAGGAATGGAGAAGCTATGTGCATTGATAAATAAGTTTTTTCTGCAGTATTAAATACTTTTTATACTCTGTCCATAATCATGGTTTTACAATTTATAGTAATGGAAAAGATCTCTGTGGTGACTCACAAGACTGTTTATCTTTCTCAATATAGAGTCTTCTGCTGAAAGCAAAATTAAATGCTGATACCTATATGGTAGTTCCTTTCCCAGCAGCATAATGTGGTTAAATGCCCAAGTCTTGGAGGCACATAACTCTGAGTTTGAAGTTTAGCTTATTAGTTAATTGTTGGGTATTCTTGAGAAATTATGTAAGCTCTCTACGTTTGATAAAGTAGGAATAATAATAATACCTATTTTACATGGCTTTTGTGAGAAGTCACTGATCTGTAGTTTAAAAGTGCTTACCATAAATCTTGTCACATATATTGTCAATAAATGTTAGTCATTATTTTGGTAAAGGACCTCTTCAACAGATCAAATCAATAATAAATTATAAGCAATTTCATATTGACCTCAGCTTTAAATACAACAGTATCACAAAGTGTGGTGCATATGTGTAATAACTCTTCAGACAGAGTGCATGGACTCATATCTTGAATTTTTGGCAAGTGTTTACACATTTCTTATCTTCAGTTTTTCATCTGTAACATGGGTATGATGTAATCTCAACTCACAGGATTGTTGTAAAAGTTACAAGGTACTCTGTAGGTGAAAAGCTTAGGGTGATACCTACCACATAGTAATTATGTATTAAGAATTAACTTTACCATTTTTATTATTGTAAAAAATGGTTGTTCATCTCTCGTTTTTTAAAGGGTATTCTGTGCCAGTGTTCAGTTAAGATAAATTGTACACAATTAGCCTACAATCAAATGGAGGAAAACTGAAGTGTTAAAGAGTCAAACGGTTTATGAAACTAGTGTGTGATGCCCCATGATCATATCAATGTACCCAGCTATGATTTAATAAAAATAAAATAAAATAAAATACTGATATCAACATGAAAAAAAAGAGTCTTTTTCAGAGTTAAAAATGTTATAATAGAGGTATACACAGACATTTGCAAGCTCAGAAGGGCATAGTTAACTCCACTGGTGGTGGAGATATTCTCAGAGAATACCAAAAATGTCATTGTTTATGTATCATTAAGATGACTCCCTTTGCCCCATCTATGCTTTAGTAACATGTATGTAATTATTTGCTTATATGTCTCTGATATTGTGAAATATACATTTAGTCTTCATCTTCCGGTTTCCAGGGTATAAAACTTCTAAAATCCTCAGAATCTTCAAAGTGATATGTGTCTTTTTGTATGATAATGAGTCAACTGTTGGCTGGCCTCTCTTAGGGAGGGCTGGTCACTGGAAACATCAAAGCAGGATTAGATGGTTGTTACTTTCAGGCCCATTCCCCAACCTCATGGGGAGACGGGCTGGAGGCCAAGTTGATCACCAGGAGCACTAATCTAATCAATCATACCTTTGTAATAATGCTTCCATAAAACACAAAGAGAGCAAGTTCTGGGAGTTTCTGGATAGCTAAACACATGGAGGTTCTTGGAGGGTGGCGCACCTGGAGAGGGCATGGAAGCGCCAAGCTCCTTCCCACATGCCTTGCCCTGTGCATCTTTTCCATTTGTACATTTTGTAATGTTCTTTATAATAAACAGGTAAATGCAAGCATTTCCCTGAGTTCTGTGAGCTGCTCTAGCAAATTAATCAAACTCAAGGAAAGGGTTGTGGGGACCTCAATTAATAGCCAATCAATCAGAAGCATAGGTTAAATAACCTAGGGTTTATAATTGAGATTGGAAGTGGAAGACAGTCTTACAGAAATGAACTCTCAACCTTTGGGATCGTATGCTTTTTATAAGTAGATAGTGTTAGAATTGGAGGATACCTTGCTGGTGTCCACTGCAGAATTGATTTCTTGCTTTATGCATTGGGGGGAAACCCCCCATACATCTGGTGCATCTGGTGTCAGAACAAGACATACTGTGAAAGAAGAGTAGGAAAGAAATTGTGTTTTATTTTTTTTGTATTCATCTTTGTTTATTCACAGAATGTCTCTCCTACTAGACTGTGGGAGATATCTAAGGCAGGAACTGGTTTTAACTCACGTTGCATGTCCACATTCTAGCATATTGATAAATATGTAATAGATATTCAGTACAAAAATAGTGAATAAATGTATGATTTTCGTGCATTAGTTTATGGCAAAGTCCCTTGATTTACCTTAATTAAATGGAAGAAATCATGGGAAGGAATTTTAGTTGAAATATTTCTTTGGATCATATTCAAAGGTAGGTATAAACAACTGAGACAAATAGATTTTTAAAAAGGAGATTGGTCACTAAACTATACCATTTTCTCATTGTTCAAGAATGATACTTTATGGCAAATTTGATTATGTGCTGTTCCTTTGTGAACAGAGCATCATCATCTTGTGACAATGGAATTTTAACAAGAAACAGGATTATACAGTAGATGTTATTTGGTGCATTATTTGGTTTTCTCCACTTGAGCTGAGGTTTTCTAGATGCTGTGGACTTGGTCACTGTGGTTTTCTACTTACTGAGTCTTGTGTTAAGCAAATTCCAGAAAACAAAAATATATGTATTTGGCTCAAATGCATGGACATCTCTCACATACTAATTTGAAATAGAAGAACAATCAGGAACATTTTTTGTTCACGTTTCTTCAAATACCAAACTCATGGAAACAATTTTTGTAAACCAATAATTTTTCTATGATTATTGCAATGAAGCCACATAATATTTCTATATCTAACTTTCTTTATCAAAATATTGTATTTAAGGTAAATGTGGTGTTATGTTTTCCATGGGATTCTGGAGTTAGAGGTGAGTCATTTTTGTTTCTTTGGTCTCCTGGAGTCAAATATGTGGAGTAATACAAGATGGGTTTAACAAATTTGTAGTCTTTTGAAGGCCTTCCCACACTTTCAGCATTGTCAATTTATTTAAGATTTTGTATTTGGATTCCCAAAGAAACTGAATAGATCGGAAGATATCAAGCAATAAATTCATATTACCTAGAGAAAAAAATATACAGAGAAAGAGGATCCAGCAATGAATGTGATAAGCAAATAATGAGAATAGATGACTTGGAGAGAGAGAAAAAAGAAATCAGGATTTAGAGAAAGTGCAGTAGGTTTGGATCCAAGAAGCATATATTAGCCAGTATTTTCAAACCTGTGAATCAATGCTTTTTAAACTTTTGGGGGTCCTGGATCCTTTTGAGAATCTGATGAAACTGGAGATGCTATTTTTCTTATTGTGAAAAACTACATATTTAGCATTAGCCAGCTGGACTTGATTTATATGATCCTAATTTTGTTGACAACATCCAAAGCATTGTAATCAGGAGCCAGTCAAAAATATACCTTCTTTTCGCCATCAAGCCTGATCAGGGTGTTGATGTTGGCCACATCAATGTCATAGAGCTTCTTCACAGTCTGTTTGATCTGGTGCTTGTTGGCTTTGATGTCCACAATGAACACAAGTGTGTGGTCTTCTGTCTTCTTCATGGCAGACTCAGTGGCCAGGGGGAACTTGATGATGGTATAGTGGTCAAGTTTGTTTCTCCTAGGGACACTCTTCCAAGGACATTTGGGCTGCCTCCCACAGTGTCTTCGGCTGCTGGAAGGTGGGTGATATATGAGTCTTCTTTTTTTGTGGCTGTGGATGCCTTTTAGCACTGCCTTCTTGGCCTTCAGCACCTTTGCTTTGGCTTTGGCTTTGGGAGGGGCAGGAGCTTCCTTCTTCACCTTCAGTGCCATCTTGTGAAAAGTGGAGATACTCTTGATAGAAAGTTGGGAAAAGAGGTGCACATACACACACAGTTACAAATCTCGCATTCCCATTCAAACCTACTCGTACACTTGTGATTAAGAAACACTGCTCCAACATCTCAGGATTAAGGGATTGCATGTGGTCTGAAGAAAAAATTGTCCCAAGATTGCACTTGGTAAATTTCTTGTGCCACTCTTAAGAGGTGAAAGAAGACAAGCAAGGAAGTGCAAACAATCTCTATAATCTCCCCAGCCACATTTTCTTTTTGGAGGAATAATTATTCCCGAGGTCCAAAACATCTCAAAAGTACAAAAAGTACATGATTTCAGTTACGTTGTCTGTAAGACTTCTACTTGCAGGAAAAGGGGGATCTTGCTGTATATGTATAGTATTCATTAGAACAACCTTAAGTACAGAGACCAATCCCATCAGCACTCACTTCAAAAATATTAGTTTTTCAAAGGCAAGGATGCCTGTTGTTGGATACCTTCTCTGACTGCTAACATCCTTTACTTCATAAAACCAACCATGATTGAGGCATGTATTACTTAAGTATAGACTAGAAAAGCTAGTTCATAAGAATCATGAACATCCAATTCTGATACATTAGAGTTTGACTTACTTTATCAAAATCAGCATTTATTTCCAATTTCTAGGCTTAAATCAATAGAATTATCTCTCATTCTCTAAATGTGAGAGATTGTATCATTGGGTTAGGGGGTACTGTCATAAAGCTAAGAAGGATTTTGCAGTTGATGTTTTGTCTCCAGATAGATATGTCTGTTTTCTGAAATATCCTATCTAATTCCTTTAGATTTCTTCCCTTTGTGCGCTGCTTCACAAACACTTTTGCAGTTCTAAGAAAAATCAATTATAATAGGCCTCAAATTTTTTTTTTGGATTTTGTTTTTGCTTTCACTAGGGGACAGATGATTAAAGATTTCAGAATGCAGGTTCACCATTGATCTTCAAACCTTAATATAGTTATTTGTATTGATGAAAAACAGTAAATGCAAAGCAATGCCAGGAACCATAAAATACTTTTGTCAAAGAATTTTTTTTTTATGAAGACATGAAGGGCCGAGCATATAGTACATGATAACTAGCAGGCATACTTAGTTCTAGTTTATAATGTTTTTGTTTGTAATCCCCCGTCATTTAATGACCATCTTTTAATGTCAGTGCACTAATTAGATTGGGCAATATGTTGGCTACCGTTACTGAGACAATCAGACTAAAATTACCGACTACTATATAACTAGATAAAAAAATCTGGTAAATAAAAGTTGTCATGTTTGATTCTTTTCTTTAAAAGTTATCAAGTCTTTAACTTAGGGCAATTTGTTGTTAATACTTCGTTGGAGAGCTCAGGAAATATATCAGTCTTCAGCACATCCTGTTTGGTCCAAGAGATAGAAAAAAATTCATAGCACAATGTTTATATCTGTGGGACCCTGATCAGTAATTGATGATGCAGGAAGTCATTTCATCTTATTTTCTTTGAGATGGACTTCCAGATCACAATTTCAAGCAATATTTTTCTTGCCAGTTGAAAAAATAGAAGGAGTTTTTGCTCTGACTATAGTTTGTTTTTGTTCTATTATGAGCTCCATTCTGCTGCTGTTCACTTGTTATTAGTGTATGATGGGTACTATAACACAGTTGCTATGTGTGCACACATTTTCAGCAAGCAACAACACATGGATATCAACTAACAATGAAACTCTATTAGGGTACCCTTTCTTGTTTGTGAATGTCTGCAGGATTGGAGAAGAAGAAATAACAAATATGTTCTGAAAAGTATGTCATGCACAGCCTCATTATATATCATATTAAAATAGATATGATATAGATTATACAAAGATCTTATTTGTGAGATTTTTGGAAGATAAGTATAAAACACATTCGAAGGAATGTTTATTTACTGCAGTGTTTTCTGAGCACTTTCATAAATGTCATTTGACTTGATCCTCTTACTAACCCTAATATTTGCCTAATTTGTAAATGTTTTATGAAAATAAAATACAGGTAAATTATTATGTTATAATTTTACATCTTTCTGAATTTTCATAAACTGGCCACACCTATGAGACTAGCATCCACATCAAGAATCAGAATATGATCATCACAGCAAAAGCTGCCTTCCTGCTTCCTTTTCATCACAATTCCTTCCTTATAAGAGAACCAAAACTCTTACTCCAACAGTAAAGAATAGTTTTGTCAGTTTTAGCATTTTACATTAAGGGAATCATATACAAATGTCTTCTTCTGTGTAAGTCTTCTTTTATTCCATGCCAGATGTATGAGTTTCATCCATAGTGTTGAGTGTAGTTATAGATAGTTTTATCTCATTGATGTACAGTTTTCCATTGTGCCATGATATATATATGGTTTCTTTAGAACTTCTGCTTGCAGTGACTTTAGCCAGTTTTACCACACTAGGTAACTGAGACATGGTTCTTGTTCCTACTGTTATGTGAAGTTGGCTTAGGTATGAGTCTATAGACGTAGGAGTATGAGCTCTGAAGTTAGAGCAACTTGGCTTAAATCCCAAGTCAGTCACTTGCTAGCTGTGCACTGTATTTATGTAGTTTCTAGTTCAGACTCTCATCAATAGTGCTACTATTAAGTTTCTAGCACATTTCTTTTGGTGAAAATGTATAAATGTTTTTCTGTTGCGGATATGCCTAAGAGTGAAAGTTCTGGATCATGTAATATGCATTAACTCAGTATTTACTTACAAGGAAACTGAGTTTTATAGAAACTAAGCGACTAATCCAAGCTCACACAACTGGTAAGTGATAGAGACAAGGATTCAATGTAAATATGATTAGAAAATCCATCACTCTATATATTTCACACCCTAACAATAGAAGAAATATAACAGGGATTAACCTCCTTTTTTTTTTTTTTTTGGTTGGAGTAGATTGCTCCCTACACAGCATTTTCTAAAGCCTATCTCAGTTTTTGCCTTTTGTTTTTAAATGTAGCAAGTAATGAATCAATATGACAATTAATCAATAAAAGAGGCACAGAAAAATGGTTGGGTAGTGTTTAATTTTTAGGACAAATACTTTATATAACCTCATTTACACTAAAAATGAGGAACTGCAATACAAAGGTATAGCTCTTGTAACATGCTTCAAACTCTGTATCCATGGCAATGTGTTTATGTATATCTACATATGTTTTTGAGGTAATATATCCCAATTACCACAGTCAAGTTTCAAGCCATATCTACTTACAGTAACTAAATGTGTAACTTGTTATGTACATATGGAACACTATCATATTGGCTAAGTAAATTGATAATAAAGCAATGAAGACTGACCAGTGAGTCCATTCATTTAACAGTTAAATGGACTTTAATTAAAATATTTATTGTGCACCTACTATAAAAAGGCACTGTACTAGATGCAAACATGCTACAGCCTGATTATTTTATTCCATCAATGAATAGATTCAAGTAAATTGAAGGGGGGACATTATACTAATACAATGAAAGATACAATAGGAAAAAAAATGTGCACTTGACCTAGGCAAGTTCAAAATGGAATATATACATACACACACACACACACACACACACAGTAGAACTCCATAGTGACCTCCTCCCTACCTTGACCACCACCTTAAGTTGACCTAATTTTCATAGACCAGACATGCACCCCATATACATATCAGTACAGTAGGCTTAGTTCCTTATATTGACCACCTCCGTATGTTGACCAGTTGATTAGTCCCTTGTGTGGTCAACTTACAGAAGGTCTACTTTGTGTGTGTGTATTTTTAAAGGGTATGAACAATACAAACTCAGAGTACTTAAAGGTCAGTGTTATGAAATGGGGAGCTACAGAGACTCAGATAACTTTGGGTTAATCAAAAGGAAACAGAAAGAAAGAAACATTGCTTGATGAATTGTTAGAGCAAGGATTCTGAGTAATCTGGCATATGCCCAATTTAGTACTAGAAAGAGGGTCATGGACAGGAGTTGGTACCCTGCAAAATCCTTCTCTTCCATCATTTCCCTAGTCTGCAGCAAATTTTGTTGCTTTTATTTCCTGTAGCACTTTAATTCTGTGCTACATAAGTTAGTGCAATTCTGCATTACTTGCTAATTATGTTGAGAAACTTGATTCCTTAAATAGATTATTACGTCCTTTAGGGCAGAAAACTTTCCACAGCATCTTTTGGTATCTTTTTGTTATCTCCCACTGTGCTGTGATTCATCTATTTAAGTAGCCAGAATTGTGATTTGGACTTTAAGATGCAACCTCTTTCCCTTGGAAATGGACTTGCTTGTGTTTTACTCTCTTGAGTCTATCACATTAGAAAGGCCATGATGTAAATAGTTGGCATAAGTAAAAGATTTTTATCTCACCATCCTGAGACTACCTTATAGTTAGTGATTGAATTTAAAGTGTCTTTTGGGGGCCATTTTATACAGAAGAATAATGAGTCTCACTTAGACACAATAAATTATCATGTATGCTTGAAAATAATGGATTGGGTTTACGCTAAAAGAAAGCTCAACTATACAGTATGTGAATACATGAAAGATTTTCCAGTAGGGTTCTGAATTGAATGTGCAGCCCACCAAAGGAGGAATAACGAAGGATTAAGAAAAAGAAAGCCAAAAAACATCTATTGCCAATAATATGCAAAACAAGACTGTTATGACTCCTTGGAGGCTTGGATTTGCATATTTTGTGTGTTTTAAGCTTCATTGGCGCAACCAAAGGCCATGTAAATATTTATAATGGACATTTCCCCAAATAACATAAATTTCAGTTAATAAGTATTATGATGGGTATACAATTTTCTTGTAAGCTTCAGCGCATCAATTTAGTTCATCCCATTCTAACTCAGTGAATATAAGGTGAATGGTTTCTATGAGCCAAATATGCTAAGCACTGTGGATTCATATAAGAGACCCCTGCTCTCAAGTTCTCTGTATCATGCAAGGAGTAGACATATATATGTATATTATATATATAATATATGTAATCTTTTTTTAAAAATGGCCTAAGTATATCAATAAAAAAGTGCTGAGAATTTGATCATGAATGTGGAGTTTTAATCCCATGTCTCCTATGTAGATTTAGACCTTGAGCAAATCACTTCGCATTTCTAAGACTCAAGTTTTTAACTGCACGGTTGTAACCATCTCTTTTATTACAAAGGATATTTATGAAAAATTGCACAAACTAACATATTTCAAACATTTTATAAATTTTAAACCAGAATAAAATGTAAGCTAAAAAAATTAGTTTTGTTCTTATTTCTGCTTCTAAACTTTTTCAGCTAAACATATGTCTGTTAAACTATATGCTATTTATGGAGGATACATTTTATTTATGGCTTATGGGGAATCAGCTTCCCTTAATGAGAGAGGCATATTAACACAAATAAGTATAGAATTCATTAAAAATAGTTAAGACTTTTATTAGTAACTTGTCATTCCATATCCATAATATAATTTTAAATGTTATTTCAAAAAAATCTGTTTCTTCATTAATTTTAGTTATGCACATCATTTAATAATTTTAAATTGTTTATCAAGACAAAATCTGGCTTCTTCATTTCAATGAAGTAAAGAAAGTAAAGTGACCTTGAGTTTTCTGTTTCTGCCAAGTGTCTCTAAAAGGTGAATTTGTAAAACATCAGTAGTTCTGATTGTATTTAATATGTTATCTTTATTTACAATGACATTCTATAGAAGAATTTTATGGTTTCATGATTTCTTGTGATTCTCTGAAAATGAAAATCAAGTTTTCACCTTTTTGTAGGCAAAATTTCTTTTAATACCTTCAATTTATAGACGCTATCAATAGGATAGTTTATAATACCTTTTTAACATCTTTCAAGGTTGTTATTTTCCTATCTCTAACGTATTAAGAATACGATCAATATACATACAGATAGAAAACTTCACATATACAGAACTTGCAATTACATACTTGAAAGGTAGTAGTGGTATAGAAACATCCCTTATGTGAAAGTAATTTGTCATGATTTTCAGTACCTCTAATTGTCTATATTGGGCCATTGATGCATTACTGTGTTGGTAATGTCATTTGTGCCTCATCACTGAAAGTTGTAGATAAGTGTCTATCACCATAATTACTACCATTTATTGGCAAACAAGTGTACAATGCCGTCTGCAAGGTAAACTGCCTTTGACTAGCTCTAACAAAGTTATATAGTTGTTATTCTGAAATAGTCTGTCCTTCAGACACCAAAAGATGAAACACATATATGAGCATCAATGAATTGGAAGAAACAGCTGACTTTATGTTAGGTAAACAAAGAGCTCTGTCTTACAGAAAGAAATTATTTAATAGAAAAGGTCAGTCCTTTCAGAATCTCCTTTGACTTACATTAAAAAAAAAGTGCCCGTCAGACATCAGAGAATATCCAGCCTGACTTTGATATGATATTTATTTCCCTTGAATAATTCCTCACCTTTCCAAACAGATTACAGATTACAATGCTCTTTGTTCTGTTTACATCAGTATCACTCAGGTTGAGAGAGGGTTGGTATCTGGTCAATGCTTTTCAGTAATTAACCAACTCCTGTTACAGAAGGAGAAAATCATCATGTAGAAGGGAAGATTGTTGTTAAAATTACAGTAAACAAATGAAAATATATATTTAGTCATATTTGTTAATGAAAGATTGCTGATTTTTCTTCGTGAATCACAGGCATAACGTGGGAGATATTACAAGTTTGGTTCCAGACTACCACAATAAAGCAAATACGTCAATAAAGTGAATGCATCCAATTTTTTGTTTCTCAGTGCATATAAAAGGTTTTTTGTACGCTATTGTGTAGTCTATTAAGTTTTTAATGGCATTGTATCTAAGAAAACAGTGTATATACCTTAACTTAAAAATTCTCTATTGCTAAAAAATACCAGTGATCATCTGAGCCTTCAGAATTCTAGTCATCATCATTTTTGCTGGTGGAGGCTGTTGCCTCAATGTCAATGGCTGTTGACTGTCAGGGCGGTGGCTGATGAAGGTTGTGGGTGGCTGTGGCAATGCTTTAAAGCAAGACAACAGTGAACTTTGCTGTGTATATTGGCTCTTCCTTTCACAAGAGATTTCATGTAATGCTATTTGATAGCATTTTAGAACTTCTTTGAAAATTGGAGTCAATCTTCTCAAACCTTGCTGTTGCTTCACCAACTAAGTTTATGGAGTAGTCTAAATCCTTTCTTGTCATTTCAACCATATTCCCAGCATTTTCAGTAGGAGTAGGTTTCATCTCAAGAAACCACTTCTTTTCATCATGCATAAGAAGCTGCTTCTCATCTATTCAAGTTTTATCATAAGATTACAGGTATTCAGTCATATCTTCAGGCCCCACTTCCAGTGCTCATCTGCAGCTACTTTCTCCACTGAAGTCTTAAATTCCTCAAATTCATCCATGAGAGTTGTAATCAACTTCTAAATTAATATCAATGTTGATATTTTGACTGCCTTCTATTAATCACAAACGTCCTCAATGGCATCTAGAATGGTAAATCCTTTCCAGAAAGTTTTCAATTTACTTTGCCAAGATTCATCGGAGGAATCACTGCCTATGGTATGCGATTATGAAATGTATTTATCAAATAATAAGACTCGAAAGTCAAAATTACTTCTTGATCCATGTGCTGCAGAAAGGATGTTGTGTTAGGAGGCATAAATATTAGTTCCCTTGTACATCTCAAGAGAGCTCTTGGGTGACCAGGTGCATTGTTACAGAGCAGTAATATTTGGAAAGGAATTTTTTTTCTGAGCAGCAGGCCTTAACAGTGTGCGCTCTAACTCATGCAGTACAGCATGCAGTAAATAGATCCTGTCATCCAGGCTTTGTTTTTCCATTTGTAGAGCATAAGCAGAGTATATGTAGTATAATTTTTAAGGGCCCTAGGATTTTCACAATGGTAAATGGGCATTGGCCTAACTTAAAGTTACTGGCTACATTAGTTCTTAACAAAAGAGCCTCTTCTTTGAAGCTTTGAAGCCAGCCATTGACTTATCTTCTTTAGCTATGAAAGTTTCAGATGGCATCTTCTTTCAATATAAGTCTATCTTGTCTATACTGACAATGTGTTGTTTATTGTAGCCATCTTCATGAAGCCAGCCATTGACTTATCTTCTTTAGCTATGAAAGTTTTAGATGGCAACTTCTTTCAATATAAGGCTGTCTTGTCTACACTGACAATGTGTTGTTTATTGTAGCCATCTTCATCAATGATGTTAGCTAGATCTTCTGGATAACTTGCTGCAGCTTCTCCATCAGCACTTGTTGCTTCACCTTGCACTTCAATACTCCCTTAAACCTCATGAACCAACTCCTCATAGCTTCCAGCTTTTCTCCTGCTGCTCCCTCATTTCTCTCAGCCTTCATAGAATTGAAGAGAGTGAGGGCCTTTCTATGGATGAGTCTTTAGCTTAAGGGAATGTTGTGACTTGTTTTATCTTCTGTCTGGACCACTCAAATTTTCTCCACATCAACAATAAAACTGTTTTGCTTTCTTGTAATTGATCTATTCATTGGAATAGCCTCTATAATTTTCTTCAAGAACTTTTCCTTTGCATTAAAAACTTAGCTAACAGCCTGAGCAAGAGTAAGACACCATCTCTACTAAAAATAGAAAAACTAGCTGGGTATAGTGGCACACACCTCTAGTCCAGCTACTCGGGAGGCTGCGGCAAGAGGATTGCTCAAGCTCAAGAGTTTGAGGTTTCGGTAAGTTATAATGCCACAGCACTCAATACAGGGAGACAGAGTAAGAATCTGTCTCAAAAAATAAATAAAAATAAAAAATAAATAAAACTTAGCTGTTTGGCATCCTTAGCTTTCAGCCTACACACCAGCTTTGAACATATCTTCCTCGCTAATCTTAATCATCTCTAGATTTTGATTTAAAGTTAGAAATGTGCAACTCTTCTCTTCCTTTAATTTGAACACATAGAAGCTTTTGTAGGACTACTAAGTCACTTATTTTCAATATTGTCATGTCTCAAATAAAAAGGAGGTCTGAGGACAGAGATGGGAGAATGGCCATTGAGTGGAGCAATCAAAATACACAAACGTTTTTAAAAAGTGTGAAAGATTTTCATAATTTATTTCAACACAGAATTCTTTTTTCTGAGCATTTGACAATTTCTTTCTCTGTTAATTTCAATAGATTTAGGGGTACACGTGTTTTTTGTCATGTGTATGAATTGTATAATGCTGAAGTCAGGGTTTTTGATGTACCCACCACCAGAGTAGTTTACATCGTATCCAATAGGTAAATTTTTGTCCCCCATTCCCTCCCACACTCCCCCTTATTAATTTTCAATGCCCACTTCATTGCCCTATCTACCCCTCAAGACCACATAACATGTGTCTACTTTGCCTCACTGTGACTGACATAATAATAATGATAAAGTTTGAAATCAGGCAGTGATTAAAGAAAAGTTTACACTTGGAAGTAAGAAATGGAATGGGGAAAATTTTCCCCTTTCATAGATTTTTGCTGAGAATAGGCTTCACTTAGTCCCATGGAAAGTGGCTAAAACTGGAATAGAAGACATGCAGTCTTACTTGCTTGAAGAGAAGGAAGACAGAGGTTAAGTGACCACAGCTGTTGGAAAGCAAGGGAGAAATACGGGAAAAGGGAAATCCAATAGGGGAATTCCAAATTCTGCATGTAAACTCTGCCCAAATCTTTGGCTGACTTCTAAACTATGTATGTGCGAGACAAAAGTCCAAGCGACCCAGGTAAGGCAAAAATAATTGGACAAAGATTTTAGCTGCTGGTTGTTGCAGAGGAGACAGAGTTTGGAGTTTGAATCCATCTAAGTTAACTGTATACTGAAAAAAAAAAGACTAATACTCCTTAAAGGAACTAACAAAATCTATAGTCTATACATTCCCCAGCAGCTCTCGGTTGTTTTATGTAATATTAACTTTTTCTTTGGTGTATCATTTGAGTGTGTGCATATGTGTGTATAGGCATATGTGTGTTTTTATGCATTTTCTTCATAAGTGTTTCACTCTGAGGTGCTGTGCATAATTTGAGGGGATGTCAAGCTTAGCTAGTGGAATGATTAGTTGGGAAGTCTCATTTCTGTGAATGTATACATGTATGACTCTTAGAACAGTAATTAGAATTTATGAACCTCTTTGATTTTAATTCAACTGTAGATGACCAAGTAGCCAAAAGTATGCAAAGACTATATACTATACATCTCTTTATACTTTCTGTGCCTCACTTGCCTCAGACATTAAGTGAGGACAATAATAGACCCTAGCTCATAGATGTGTTGGGACAAGCGAGAAAATTCATATAATTTTTTAAGTCAGTGCTTGGTACAGAGTAAGCATTCAGTAAATATTAATACTATTGACCCCATACTTACTATCTTTTTACTCTGACAGATTGTTCCCCAAGAGTATTTGGTTAGTTGTTCCACAAGTATTTCATGCCTGTCATTTTCCAGGCACTGTCCTAAACACAGTATTATCAAAGACATGCTTTGAACTGACACTGAAAATGTAACAGGTTTGTATTAAACACAGATCTGATCAAGTACTTGATAGATGCTTGAGTCAGTGGTTTGGAGAATGATTCCAGGTCATTGAGCTAATTTAAGTCTAAGTGGCTGTTTTTTTATCTCCTGTAGCAAAACCGTGGGCTGGTTCAAATTGCTTATATGGACATATTAGTGATCTCTGCCCAGTCAAGCTGCTTATCCCACTGTTTTACCAATGCACCATACATGTATTTTTTCACGCTGGACTCTCCTTATGTGCCACTTTCTGTTTATGTCCACAGAACCAAAACACAAGCCCCGCTACGGACATCAAGATAAATAATACAGAGATGTAAGTGTCAGTGAGATACAGAAAATTAAACACAATACGCACACACACACCCCAGTAGAAACTGCCATAAAATGCTTTTGAGGCAGAAATGAAATGACACTTCCTGGGAAAGGTATTGGAAACAACACAAAACAAATGGCTGAGCCACACATTGCAAACTCCAGCTGCAGCCCTGAATCGATAGATAGCTTTTTAGTCCTCAAACTAAAGAACTGTTGGGAAAACAGGTTTGTTTCTGTTACATCCAGTGGCAACTTTGATCAGCAGTAATGCCATAATTAGCTGCAGAATTGAGTATAGATGGTTAATTGCCACTGGGTAAGCCTCCCAAAGTCTTTATGGGCATATTTTATAAGCAGAATGCTAAAACTCCCCAAATTACCTTGGCGGCGAGGAAGAGAAAGTGGAGACCTAGATTGATTTCTTGGACTTGAATGGTCTGTACTATTAGAGATGACGGAGACGCAGGCACCTGTATGGGAAATCAACACATGGAACCTGCTGTCATAGAAAGTATGCCTTCACTCCATCTTTTTGCTTTTCACGCAGGAAGGCCTTTAAAAGCTACTACATTACAACTGTGAGGCATCTTTATTCAAGCTCCGTCCTGTGTGGTTAGAGAAAATCCTTCTCTGGATCTCATGCTAAACCCAGACAGCTACCGTCTCTGTAATACAGCAAAACTTCATAGTTTCATGGATTACTCTAAATCAAAGGTCAAACAAACTTTTTCTGTAAAAAGCGAAATAGTAAATATTTCAGGATTTATGGGCCACATACTGTCTCTGTTGCATCCTTTTCTTTTCTCTTTCTTCATTTTTTACAACCCTTTAAAAATGGAAACAACATTCTTAGCTGTACAAAAACAGGTGGCTGACTGGATTTGGCTTTCAGGCCACAGTTTGCCACCTCCCCTACTAAATCACTAAAAAAGTCAACGTGTGGTGGGTAAGAAATGTAGATAGAAGTATGTATATCATTTAACACAGAGATATGCTTTCACACACATATTAGGTGCATGAAATTGTTCTTTCTTTCCCAGTAGAAAATAAATTCCTCCTGTGCGGAGACTTCACTATTATTTTTACAATTCTCCAAAACAGCAAGAAATTAATTCTACACAATAGGTCTCAATAAATATGGACTGACAGATTGTTATAAAGAAAATAACTATGTTAAAAGACCACAACCAGGGAAACTCTCAGATTTCCTGTTTCAATAGAAAAAAAATGACAATTTTTTTTTTCTAATTAGCATCTAGGAATATGTGGCTTTTACTGTATGACGTGCAAGTCTATGTGTATCTGATGCTGCTGCTATATTTATCGACACTGACATTACTGTCTCAGTGTCTTACACCACAAATTAGGGCTTTCAAAATGTTTTCTATGTGCTCTTCCATATTAGTAGTGACCTCGGCATTACTGTGCGTTTTCATAGATAATCATACAGCATTTTCACGTTAAGACAAAAACAGTAAACAGATTTCAGAAGCTCCAGATTTCTTGATGCCAAAAATAAGTTGGAATAATAGCTCAAACCCTACCATACACAAAAAATCTACCTTTATCACAAGAAAGAATTAAAAAAGCAAAAAAAATGTGTTTTTTTTTCTACGTAAGTATCTAGGTCTCAAATTTGGTTTAAGAAAAGGATTGAAGATTTCAGACAAGGAAATGTATATAGGAATTGTAGTCTCACTGTTATCTTTCTAGTTCATGATTTTTTGGGGGGTCATATCTTGACTATAGAATCTGGTTGGGCTTTTCTGCCTAGAGGCTTTATTTATTTATTTATCATCACCACATTGAAGGGCCATGTATTCTTGTCATACATTTTTTAAAACCATGGCTGAGGCATTTTCACTTTCAGCACTATAATAAACATTTTATTATTGAACTCCAGGTTGTTCTCCTTTCCTTTAAAGAAAATACATAATCTGAAGCTATGTATTGCTAAGGATAAAAATACATTCTTCCTGGTTCAGAAAGTTTTTATTTACTAAAGTTCAAAATGCCAGCATTCTGAGATAAACTAGCATAGAAGATGTTGATAACAAGAATCAATATGCACCTATCCAGGTCATGCTCCACAATTTTTTGTGTTCTTATTCACAGTGGAGACATGCAGCTAACACAGATTTTCCTTTAAATCACCACCTCATTCCATGTATGGCCTCAAAGACAATTCTCAGGGTTGATAAATTAAAGGGATGGGACACAGTGAAATGCCAACTCTGTCTCATTGACATTAACCCCTTTATGTTAGCTCTTGGTCTTATTCTAGTGCCAACTTCACCAGTACATCTTTCTACCCAGTTATATACTCAGAAGACTCATTTGTCCTTTTTTCCTTCCTTCTCTTTCCAAAGATACACAGGAATTAAATTTTTTTTTTTTTTTTTTTGTCGAGACAGAGTCTCACTGTACTGCCCTCAGTAGAGTGCCGTGGCGTCACACGGCTCACAGCAACCTCTAACTCTTGGGCTTACGCGATTCTCTTGTCTCAGCCTCCCAAGTAGCTGGGACTACAGGCACCCGCCACAACGCCCGGCTATTTTTTTGTTGTTGCAGTTTGGCCGGGGCTGGGTTTGAACCCACCACCCTCGGTATACGGGGCCGGCGCCCTACCCCTTTGAGCCACAGGTGCCACCCAGGAATTACATTTTTTAATATGTATTTATGAGGTCAGACAATTAAGTTTGTGAACTTTCTAGGTTAAGTCCTAGAAAAAGTGCTACGTACCTCATTGCTGAATATCAGTATGGTCACCTTTGAGGTACTTCCCTTGGGACGCTGTGCACCAATGCTATGGCCAAGTCCACCCTTCAAATCAATTTTTTTTTCTGCAATGGCCCTCAGAGCTGTTGTCACATGAATATAACCCCTGTAACAAACTATAAGTTCTCAATTAGTTCTAAAGTTATTTCTAAACACTTAGTCCACGATTTCAAGATCTTTAATAATTTGTGCTTCTTACTAGCTAAGTTAATATATTTCTATACATAAACTTCGTACATCTTATACAGCTTGTAGGTAAAAGTTCATTTCCAGAGAATGTATCTTACTATTAGTTGCTCATAATGGATACATACTGAGTTCAGAGTTTACTAGGAGATAAAAACAAATATCTTTCCCCATGGAGTCTCTCATTTGATACATAACATCCATACCTCACATAAACATGCAGATGTTCCTTCATTCTTCTGTCTCTATTTCTTTTCCTTTCTAAAAGGGGCATCAGTTAGGCCCTGGGACCATTCCAAGAGGTGTATCTTCAGATTCTTCAGAGTGACACATCCATGGGTCATATAAAAGTTTTCTTGCCATGATGGACAACTACCATAGCTTCATTTTAATGTGATATTATGCTAACAAATTCTCTCTTTATGTCTTTTTTCTGGATAACTAGTAAAGGATGAAGAACATCTTGCCACATTTATTCTAAAACAATTTCTCTACATTTTTGATATGGTTATTTCATTGACACCAAAGAATTCAGATATATTCTGCATTCACTAAGTTGGCTTATGTGTTTTTCTCTCCCAGAAGCCCCCTTCTCCTTCACTTCACTTCAGTTCTTCAGAATCCCAAAGCCACCATGGAATCTTCTGTTCATCTATCACATAACAATCCACCCACACCTTAGTGGCATCAAAAATCAAACACTTTTTATTATACTCAAGATCTATGGGTCCAGAATTAGTGTAGGTCCTACCAGAGATAAGTCATTTTAATTCCACAATGACTGGCATCTCAGGTTGCTGGTCTGAATGACTGGAGATGCCTGGAATGGCTCAGTCGAGGTCTTCCATCTGAGGTCTCAGCTCTGGCTGCTGCTATTGTTTCTTCTTTTCCACATCATGTCTGATGGAGCTGCAATGTCTAGGATGGTTTCATCATTCACATGTCTGCTATCTTCACTTGGGATGGCTTTAACATTTAGGCTGGCCAAACATGCCATCATGTAGCCTTTCCATGTGATTACTTTGGACTCCCTACCAACGTGGAAGTGTCAAGATACTCAGACTTCCTTCACAGTAGCCAACTTCCTCCTAGAGCATTGAGAGAGTTAAAAGGCAAGCAAATAGTGGTAGAATAGTGCATGTTTATAATACATCTAACTGACAAAAAATTGTATCTTGAATATATTTTTTAAAGCACTAAAACTCATTAAGAAAAAGAGAAACAACCCAATTAAAAAAAAATGAGTTAGAGAATTGTGTGCTTCACAAAACAGGATTCTATAATGGACAATAAACATAGGAAAGAACTTCAACCTCACTAATAATCATCAGAGGAATGCAATTTAAATGCAATAGGATACTACCTGTCACCCATCAGAATGACTAAAATAAAAAAGATTGCTTACACCAAGTGAAGGTGACAGGCATTTTCATATCCTACTGGTAGTAAGTAGACCACAAGCACTCTGGAAAACAATTTGGATTATCTACTAAAGTTGAAGATTCCTTATAACCTATTAATTCAACTCTTTGAAAATAAATAAACCACACGTCCACACCCTAACGTGGCTTAATCTCACAGACATAAATCTAAGCACAAAATAATGTACATAATAAATGTATGATTCCATTTAAATAAGGTTGAAAAATATCTCCCAAACTGTTGTTCAAGAATTCATGAGTAGACTGAAATAGCGTAATAAAATATAAGGAATTAGGTATAAGGTTAATGTAGGTTAATGTTTACTTTTGGAGAAAACAAGAACAGAGATAGGGAGAGAAAATGAGGGTGACTTCTGGGGTCCCACCAACTTTCATTTCTTGGACTGGTTGGTTATGGGGGTGTTTGTTTTATGATAAATCATTGAGTGGTATATCCTTACTTTGTGCCCTTTTTAGTATGTATGTTATATTTTATAACTAAAAAGCCTTAAAATAGAATTAAATTAGTTACACTGCTCTTTTTCTTGTCCTCCTTACATTGTATTTGTCTAGATGGCTGTGGTACTTCCATGTTTTATTTTATTTTTTAAATTCATAATTTCATGAGTTCAGTTTTTCTAACTGGTTAATGACAAGAGGTTCCTATAAGTGGGAAGGGAAAAAATGGCATTCTAGTTAAGCTGATCTTCACTGGGCAGACACTTTTAGTTGCCATAAATCCAGGCTGCATCAAGAAAATATGTTTTGTTTTCACGATTCTCTATGTAGCCTTCACTGCCTCACTTCTCTGAACTAACTGCATCAGGCAAGCAACAGTGCATGGGGAGAGGATAGAGAGGAAGCTTCTGCTACCACCTGGCTCTCTCTTATTTTGCATTCTATTTTATACAAAAAGTAGTTTTTGATGAAGCATGTGTTCCTTGCCTTCAATAAATATATTTTTTGTCTGTGATTTCTGAGACCTGCAGTATATTCAGCCACCTATATACAAGAACATACATCTTACACACAAGAAATACACCTGTGGTAGATTTTGTCTTAGCTGTTCCCAAAAGAGGTGTGTATAGTCCTTTTCAGAACTAGAAATTCATTTTTTAAAATTTGGCTAATTCTTCTTTCAAAGAGAGAAATCTTAACTTACTACAAATTTCCAGGTAATAAATTATGCACTATATTTAACATCAACTATTGATGGGCATATAACAACCAACCATACAAACAAATATGCTTTTTCTCTGGCAGATTTCTTATTGAAAAGAAACTAAACTGAAACATGAAATAATGAGACTTAGAATATTTGATTATCTCCTTTTCAGAAAAGCATGTTCTTTAAATCCTGATGAGAGTAAAATATTATAGTACAAAAAGGAAGAGAGATAAATATTAAGATCTTGCTCTGCTTGGAGATTCTCTGGTTGCACATTACTGCCAATTTCATCTAATCGGTTCCTAGGTGCACTCTAAAATAGAAAGCACTTTTAATGTAGATGTCAGACTGGTGGACCATACCATCCCTTCGATTAAGAGACTCCAGGGTGTAATGGGAAGCTATTAGAGATGACTATTTCTGCATCACAATATTTTTCAAAACCAATGCTTTGTGAAAGAACAAATACCTACATGCTTGTATGAGTGGTAGTTTCTTAGCAGTGAAGCTGTGATGCTTCCACAAATGGCTTTACCAAATGGTTTCTTTAGAACTTCTGCTTGCAGTGACTTTAGCCAGTTTTACCACACTAGGTAACTGAGACATGGTTCTTGTTCCTACTGTTATGTGAAGTTGGCTTAGGTATGAGTCTATAGACGTAGGAGTATGAGCTCTGAAGTTAGAGCAACTTGGCTTAAATCCCAAGTCAGTCACTTGCTAGCTGTGCAATACTTGATAAATTACTTCTGAACCTCAGTTTCTTCATTTATAAAGTCAAAAAAAGAAACTTATTTTATGGAATTTGTAAACTCAAGAAAAACGTATTTTATGGATTGTGGAGAGTTTTTAAAGTAACAAAACATATGTCTATATCTTTTAAAGTGATGTTTCACACATACAGTGTGCTCAACAAATATGAGCTATTGTTATTTTTCCTAATGTAGTTATTGTTCCAAGGAATTGACTTATTATAATAATCAGGCCCACATAAAACAGTGAGACTAAAAATTATAGCAATGAAGCCAAAATGCATTGCTAGGCTAGAAGGGGATCAAGCACTATGAAGGGTCTGAAATTGTACCCTACTTGCAAACTAACAAGGGAGGTTGCCACAGTTTCATGGATACTTGCAGGAGACTGAGACTCCTAAATCATGGACGGAAGACTTTATTCACAGCACAGTAGGCAGCATGAGGTATCAGCACAAGTAGGTATCATACTTGTGCTGATTTCTCTTCCCCCCTCCAAGTCCCCCAGGGTCATATGGACCATTACAGATGAAAGCTACAATGTAGTAGGTTTGCATAACAACTGACCCTTATGCTCAGCAAGTCCAATCTTGTAAAAGAGATTGCTATCAAACATGCTCAATTTTTGCCTTGGATGGAAACATCAACTTTATTGCTCTTAATAGCAAATAAATATTCTATCTTCCACAGAGAAAGACACCGTATCTATTGTTCAAGGCTGTTTACTATACAAACATCCTTGAAATGAGAATTCAGAATAAAAGATGTCAAGCCTCTACTTAGAAGATGTGCAGACACATAAGAGAAACATGAATTATTTCCAAAGGAAGAGAAACAAAACGTTCAGGAAGAAAATAGGCAAAGAGGAGAGGATAAAAACAACAGTGCAGAATGGTTGGTTTTTTTCTTTTTAACTTGATGTTGATTTATAATACAGACACCGGCAAGTTCAAGCTTCATAATTATGCAGTTTAATCAACTTTCAAAAGTGGGCACAACCAGATAAACAGTCTCCAGGTCAGCAAACAGCTGATTTCCAGCTCCCAGAAGACTCCTTTGTGATCTCTTTCAGTCACTAACTATCCCCTCCAAGGGTAACCATCACTGGGTGCTAAACACTAACCAAAGATTAGTTTTGCCTGTTTTTGAACCTCATTTAAGGAAAATGTAGAAATACATATTCTTGCAATTGGTTGTCTTTGTGAATGATTTCTTTCACTCAACATTATGTTTGTGTTTATCCATGCTATCAGATGTATTTTCTATTGCTCACTTTAATTGCTGTGTAATATTTCATTATATGACAACATTACAATTTACCCACTCTGCTGTTGATAGGTACTGGGATAGGACTTTGGATTATTATAAATATTACTATGATAAAGATGCTAATGCATGGATTTGGTAAATAAATGCAGAAAGTGCCAAAAATAGTGTACACATTTTAAGAAAGGAAAAAAAGTATTAAAATTCTAATACAGGGTGGTGTCTGTGGCTCAGTGGATAGGGCGCTGGCCCATATACCAAGGATGGCAGATTCGAACCCAGCCCCAGCCAAACTGCAACAAAAAAATAGCTGGGTGTTGTGGCGGGCGCCTGTAGTCCCAGCAATTTGGGAAGCTGAGGGAAGAGAATCTCCTAAGCCCAGGAGTTGGAGGTTGCTGTGAACTGTGACACCACAGCACTCTACCCAGGATGATAGGGTGAGACTCCGTCTCTAAAAAAAAAAAAAAAAGAAAAATCAGGAGGTGCCTGTGGCTCAAAGGAGTAGGGTGCCGGCCACATATACTGGAGGTGGTGGGTTCAAACTAGGCCCCAGCCAAAAAACTGCAAAATAAACAAATAAATAAATAAAATAAAAATATAATACAAATTTATAATTGCCAAAATGTGGAAACAACTAATGCCCACCAACCCAGGATGGATCAACATGCTGTGGAATATGTATACCATGCTATACTATTCAGCCATTAAAAAATATGGAGACTTTACATCTTTTTCATTAATCTGGATAGAGTTGGAATACATTATTCTTAGTAAAGTATCACAAGAATGGAGAAGCAAGAATGCAGTCTACCCAATTCTAATATGAAGCCAGTAGACTATCTAATACCTGCCCACATAAGAGAAAAAGTCAAATCAATTGAAGGTGGGGTGAGAGGGAATGTGGAAGTTGGGAGAGAGGAGGGGGGAGGGAGATGGGGTGCTCTCACTTAAGGAACACAATATTACAGTGTATGGCATACCTCTTGGGGGCAGGACACAATTAATAAGAGGGACTTTACCTAACAAATGCAAACAATGTAACCTAATTTGTTGTACCCTCAACCTGAAACAATAAAAAAATTATTCACCATTTGAAATATACATTTCATGAAATTGTGCAACCATCACAATTACCTAATCCTGAACATTTAGTCACTTCCAGAAAAAAAAAATAGTAATACAAGTTATGCTTGACTTCTGCAATTACAAGAGGTGCTCAAAGTGGTTATCATCATGTCTAGACCCTTCTGATTATGGTGAACTACTACTTGAGCAATGTTGGTCTTGCACTCCTCAAAAGACAACCATGTTTCCACCATTTTCTTTGACTATCCTGCATGTCACATGGCAATGCTGTCATAATTCATTTGATTATGACATTCTTTGAGCAAACACCATACTCCACGTTGCTACCACAATTCAATTCAATGTAGAAAAGTAATACATAGGTACCATTTCTTAAAATGTGTATTTACAGTTTTAGCATCCCCAGTATTTGCATTTCTGTTGGATATTGCTATGGTATGATTATCTGTGTCCCCCCAGCATGTATATGTTAAAAACCTAACTCTCAAGGTGACAGTATTAGGAGGTGGGGCCTTTGGAAATTGATTAGAGTCTTTATGTAAGAGGCCTATGAAAGCTCATTTGTCCTTTCCACCATGTGAGGACACAGCAAGAAGATGCCATCTATAAACCAGAAAGTGAGCCCTCTCCTTGCCAGACACCAAATCAGCCAGCTCCTTGATTTTGGATTTCACACCCCCCAGAATTATAAGAACTGAATTTCTGTTGTTTATAAGCTACCCAGTTTATGCTATTTTTGTTATAGTAGCCCAAATGGACTGAGACAAATATCTGTGAATAGAAATGCTGGGCTTGAAAAACAGTTTTAACAGAGCTAAAATGTCCTGATGCCAAATCCTGCTCTAAAATAATAATTTCTCCTGGTTCTTATTATTAGCCTCCAAAAACTCTATTTGCCAGCTCTAAACAACATGCCACTCTACAGTCACGATTAAAATAATGGAGTACATAAAGCCAGCTAAATTAGACATTCTCATCAGCCTCCATATGAAGTTTTAATTAAAACACATTCACATTAAGACTCCATCACTTCAGCACTGATATTCACTTTTGCTACAAAACAAGCAAGGAGGCAAAGATAGACTTGAGGCATCTGTAGCACACGTACACAAAACTAGAACAGACAAAGCAGAAATGAAAGCTAATATAGAAAGAAAATATCTGTGACAGAAAGTCCCAGTTATGCTAGGAGAGAAGCTTAAGAAGAAATTGGTATGATGAATATATTCCATATATTTGGAATACTCAATTGGCTGTGTAAGCAAATAAAATGGAGTGAGAAGAGTGAGTTTACTGGTTAGATTCACTGGGCCAAGGGGAAATATCACGTAAAGGCATTAATCCACAGAAGCAATTCCCCCCAAATAAGATTGTATCTGCCAGAGTATAGAAAAATCAGGAAGTTTAAGAGTTGTAGCCAAATCTAGTACTGCATAGAGACATGAAAGTCAAATGAGAAAGGTAGAAACCAGGCCAGGTCTCTAAGGAGATTTTTTTCAAAAAATCACAAACCACACATATTACTTTATAGGACAAATTCAAGAAACTACAATCTGAGGTAGAAAATAATGCTACCTGTACAAGATACTGAAAAGTTCTAAAAGGACTTTCTGTAGTTATAACAGAATTAAATCCCCCTTTCCCAAAAAACAGTAAGTAAAGGAAACTGATAAACGTTCATTTAATATCCAGAGCAAATGGATCGTATTGATGAAATTGAGTAGGAAATGCAATGAAACTATCATTTAAACCACTCCTTGTTTAGTTTTAATGTTTCCTTGGTGCCTCGCCACATTTTTTTTCTTTTTTGAAAATACCAAGGGAGGAAAATTTTCAAAGAATAACAAAAAAGGGATAATTTCTTTTCTTTTCTTCTCTTTTCTCCTTCCTTCCTTCCTTCCTTCCTTCCTTCCTTCCTTCCTTCCTTCCTTCCTTCCTTCCTTCCTTCTTTCTTTTGTTGAGAGAGAGTCTCACTTTGTTGCCCTTGGTAGAGTACGCTGACATCATAGCTCACAGCAACCTCAAACTCTTGGGCACAAGCAATCCACTCACCTAAGTCTCCCAAGTAGCTGGGACCACAGGTGCCTGCCACAGTGCCTGACTAGGTTTTCTATTTTTGGTAGAGATGGGGTCTTGCTCTTGCTCGGGCTGGGCTTGAACTCCTGAGCTCGAGCAATCCACCTGCCTCGGGCTCCCAGAGTGTTAGGATTACTGGAATGAGCTACTGAGCCCAGCCAAAGGGATGATTTCAGCAGAATTAGTTTCAACTAATTTGGCAATCTATGGGAAGACCCTTCCCAGATGGAGAAACCTCATTTCAACTTACACTTGAGCTGGTGTGTAGTACACAGAGGCATACCAAATGACCATTCTCTTGTCATCATATGAACAACTGTTGCACTAAGGCCTGGGGCAATATTTAGGGTAGAGTCAGTGGGAGCTCAAAGAATCATAGATTTGAATATTTAAAAATTTTTTATGTAATTTATATTTATGACTGATTTAGAGCAAACCTGTATTACTTTTGGTAATATAGCTATGTCAGCATTAGCTGAGAATTTGGTAGAAATGCAAGTTATTGGTTAGGATTCACTGATCAGAGTTTTATCAAGACCTCCAAGTGATTCTGATTCATACTAAAGTCTGAAATCCCTGTTCTAAAGCATTCAAAGAATTCAAAAGAATGAAAGTAGAAAATGAAAGTCTCTATTCAATAACACCCATTTCACTGGAGGAAACCTCATTACGTGTTTTGTAATACAACCTAATACAGCATTTTTAGGCTTTAAAATATACAGATTTAAAACAGGTTTATATATAAATATATTACAGATAAATTAGCAGATTTTCTTTTTACTAATGGTACCCCTGATTGGTTCAACTCTTCCTTCAATTCTACTAGATGTATTATCTCCTAAAAGGTAAGACTGTCTAATACAGCGGTTCTCAACCTGTGGGTCACGACCCCTTTTTTCCATTTGTAACAACGTGACAATTAGTAAGGTTGAGAACCACTGCTCTAATAAGACTCTTGCCCTTTGACTTTCAGAAGCTTAATGCTAGTGTAAAATAAAGAAGATAACTCAGAGAAGACCTTCTTTGACTCAAGTCTAGATGAGAGTCTTTCTCTAGGCTTAGGGAAGAAGAAAGCCAGAGGGGAGGTCATGAGTACTTATGGGCTGGTGAGGACTGAGAAAGGGCCCTAAGCCCTCACCTCTTGCTCCTGTCCTCAATCAAGACCCTGGTTTGGAGATCTGAGAGCTAGCACTACAAGTCCTGCAGGAGCAGAAATGCTGTGCCCATTTTGTGTCTATGCACATTGTGCTTGAGACAAACACTTAGGACTTTCCATGTGCTTCTATGGTGTCATTATGATGGAACAGCCATGTTCCTAAATGGGATACAGAAGCTGATTTCCCCAGACCCTACAGTAGTATATGAGGGTTTTCCAGAAAGTATTAATCCATATAATATGGAAAATACAGACATACATGGCTCAAAACTTTCTAAACAGCCCTCATTATAGGTTGTCAGAATATTTCCCGTGTATGCAAGAGTGGCACAAACATGGCACAGAGGGTGGGAAGGGACAAAGAGGTATTATAGTCAGGAATGAGGTGAGATAAACAGACTTTAAGTCTCCTGGAACATATAAGTAAATAAGCTCAGGAAAGTGTGTGCTGAGTTGGTGATAACGTATTACTGTGATTCTTTAACCTGATATGAAGGCTCACTATTGAAAAATATTCAGTTATTAAGTAAAGAATATTATTCAGTCCCTGAATTTTGGGACTGAAATTAGCAGACATGACCTACAAAAGTAAACATAGGGGTTTAAAAATACAAATGGGATAATAAAAGATATAATATCATAACAAAAAAGCTAATGACATTTAGAGAGCTTTTACTATGTGCCAGAAACTTGTTGAACAACCATTAGAAGATTTTTCACCCCCTTATTACTTGCCATCTATGAAGGAAGTCTTACTTTAATCACCATTTCACAGATAAAAAAATAGGTTTGAAAGGTCAAACAACTTATAAAAAGTACATCCAGTTAGCAAGTAATAGATCACACTCGTCACATATTATTCTGCTACTTGTTTTCATAAATTAAATTATTTTATAGAAGTCTTTTCATATTACTAGACATAAGCCTATATTCAATACTGAGAAGGGGGCTCAGCACTCATGCTCAGTGGTTAGGGCGCTGGCCACAGATACTGAGGCTGGCATGTTCGAACCCAGTCTGGGCCTGCTAAACAACAGTGGCAACAATAACAACAACAAAATAGCTGGGTGTTGTGGCAGGCGCCTGTAGTCTCAGCTACTTGGGAGGCTTAGGCAAGTGGATTGTGTGTGCCCAAGAGTTCGAGGTTGCTGTGAGCTATGATGCCACAACACTCTACTGAGGGCAACATAGTGAGACTTTGTCTTAAAAAAACAAAACAAACGAACAAAAAAACAAAACACTGAGGTTCACAAGTATAAGTGGAAAATTCAACCTACACACAATTTCACTCCACATCCAACATCCACCAAAACCATAGTAAAGGATTTTTGTTAAAAACTCAAAGATTGGGAAAACAAGAAAGGTGGTAAAAGCAACAAACTTCCAGAAGCTAGAAAGCAGATGGGTGACTGTAATCTGATTTAGTAGATCTCAAAAAGCCAAATCTTAAGATAGCAGTGGGCAAGCTGAGAACAAATGCTATTAAATCACAGGTTCTCCAAATAGCTCCAAAATGATGGTCCCAGGAACTGCTGATCTGGGGTTGAAGGAAATGCTAAACTAAGAAGGATTGGATAAAAGTTGTTTGAAAGAAAGTTTAGAATCCAGTGCATTTTTCCCCCTTCCACAAAATTATGGATTTTCCAGAAAGAGTATAACAAAGGGTCCCTGGATTAGGGGAATATTATACATTGGTGAGAAAATGAGAAGATAAAGTAACTGTATGCATTTATTCATTCAACAAATATTTACTAAGTGCTTTGGTCTACATTCCAGGTACTATTCCTGGCAAAGATTTCTGCCTTTGTGGAAATTAAGTATTAGCAGGAGGAAACAGAAAGTAAATGATACACACATTATATAAATCAATACAAATTATGCTTCATGATAATAATTGCTATGAAGAAAAACAATGCACAGTAGCGTGAAGAGGATTAGAGCATGCTGGGGAAGGTGGGAAATGGTTAACATGGGTTACATTAAGAAGGTGCATTTGGGGCGGCGCCTGTGGCTCAGTGAGCAGGGCGCCGGCCCCATATGCTGAGGGTGGCGGGTTCAAACCCAGCCCCGGCCAAACTGCAACAAAAAAATAGCTGGGTGTTGTGGTGGGCACCTGTAGTCCCAGCTACTCGGGAGGCTGAGGCAGGAGAATCGCCTAAGCCCAGGAGTTGGAGGTTGCTGTGAGCTGTGTGATGCCACGGCACTCTACCGAGGGCAATAAAGTGAGACTCTGTCTCTACAAAAAAAAAAAAAAAGAAGGTGCATTTGAAGAGAACCTTGAAAGAAATAATGAAGTTGGCCATATAAACACTTAAGGGAAGAGCATTCCAGGCATAGGGAAGAATCAGTGCAAAAGTCTTAAGAGGGGAGAAGGCCTGGAGAGCTCTAGAACCAGCATAGGCCAATGGAGCTAGAGCAGAACTGGTGAGAACAGTGGAAGAAAAAAAAGAGGCCAGAGGAATAGGGAACTAGAGTGTAGGAGGAAGAGTACTCTCTTTGTACATTCTCAAAATTCAGTAATTGTCTCTATCAAGTAAACTGACAATAGGCAGACTAACAGGAGAAAAACTATTTAAATTATATCCATGTTCACAGGAGTTCCACAGAATATAAGACTTACAGAAGGAAAAAAAAAAAGACTTACAGAAGGGCCAAATGATTAGAGTTTTATAGCTTTGGAATATGGGCTTGGGGCTTCTGAGGGGAGATGGTGACAAGTGATGGGACAGGGAGGTGAAGAAATTCATGGTGAAAAAAGGTTGTCTTGTTATGAAAATAAAGTATCTCTCCAGTAATAAAAGTCATTTCAAGGAGGAACTGTAATAAAAACAGGTGCTAGCCTTTGACAAACTCTATCTCAGGAAGATGTCTCCTCTCTGGTGGGTTATCTTCTCTTCTGATTGATGAAATTCCATGGAGGGGACAAATTTGTTCCTTTTAGATAAGAGAGGCTCAGAGAGGGACTTTCCCTCTAATTGGAGTTCTGAAAGTTTTTTTTCAGTTTGAAGTAGTTAGCATAACAAAGTGGCACATTTCTTGGTGTTATTTCCTGAACTTCTTTAAGACCATCTGCCTGATGGCAAAAATCTACCATCCTAGAATTTCATGCCCCAAACATTGAAGTCTTCTCTAACTCCTTTCTCTTTCATGTCCCACATCCAACATCCCAGGAAATCCTATTGGTTCTACAATACATAAAAAGTCTGAACATTTCTTACCATGTCTGTTGCTATCAATGTGATAGCACCTGTCACTTGGTTTTTTAGAGGAATCCTTTGGTTGGAATCTCTGCTTCTGCTCTTGCTCATTACAGTCCATTTTCATCTACAGTGCAATCAGAGAGATTCTTTAAAAAGAGAAGTCAGATTATGTCACTATTCTGTTCAAAACATGACAATGGCTATGGTGTCCAAAACACTGCAATTGACTCAATGTAAAAGCCAAAGTACTACATGATTTGTGCACTTGTTTTAGTATGTAACAGAATACCACAGACAATGTAATTTATAAAGAAAAGTTTGTTTAGGCTCCGTTCTGGAGACTGGGAAGTTAAAGGGCATGACATTGACATCTGGTGAGTGTCATTGCATGGAAGAAGGGTGGAAGGTGAAAGCAAGCACAGGAGATGGAGAGGGAAGAGGGCCGAACTAATCTTTTTACTCAGAAACCTGCTCTTGCAATAACTAATCCACTCCCAAAATTACAGCATTAAGTCACTCATGAGGACAGAGCCCTCTTAAAGACCCCACCCCTCAGAATCAAATTTCAAGCACGTGAACTTTGAGAGGACACATTCAAACCATAGCACCACCCATTCCACTTCCTGTGCTTTTGAACCTTCTTTACTACTTACCACTCACACCCACTCACTCACTCTGTTCCTAGGCTATCTCCTCTCTTGTGCCTTTTTCTCTACGTGGCAGTCTCTACAGTCACATCTCTATAGCCATTGCCTCGTGTCCATCAAGTCTGTGCTCACATGGCATCATCCTAATGAAATCCACATTATTGCCTTCAGCATCTCACATTCTTCTTTTCTCTTGCAGTTTTTGGCGAGGGCTGGGTTTGAACCCACCACCTCCATCATATGGGGACAGCGCCCTACTCCTTTAAGCCACAGGCACTGCTCCAGCACCTCACATTCTTAAATCCCTTTATCCTGTTCTACTTTTTCATTTTCCTTGGATTTATCACTTATTTGTTATCTTTGTTGCTGATTGTTTGTCCTTGACAGATAGTAAAAGTTCCAGGAGGGCATAGATTTTAAGCTGGTTTTTTTAAAGTGATTTATTCCTAGCTCTTAGTATATTGCTTAACAAATAGAAGAGCTTGGCAAAGTTTTGTTAGAATGAATAAAGAAAAGTAAGACAGTGATAACTACAAAGTCGGGTTACTGCTTACTCACAGACAGCACAAAAGGCTGTCTCTATAATACTGGTAATGTTCTAATTTTTAACTAGAGTGGTAGATGAGGTTCACTGTATTTTTATTGCTCTGTAAGCAGCTGCATTTGTATGTCTTTTTACTCCTGCATATGCACACAAAAATAGAAGCTCGAAGGGCAGAGATTTTTATTTTTATTGTAAAATTTATGTTCTGCAGGCATCCTCAAACTTCTTAAACAGGGGGGCCAGTTCACTGTCCCTCAGACCATTGGAGGGCCGAACTATAGTTTAAAAAAAAAAAACTATGAACAAATTCCTATGCACACTGCGCATATCTTATTTTGAAGTAAAAAAACAAAACGGGAACAAATAGAATCACACCACCTCATGTGGCCCGCGGGCCGCAGTTTGAGAACCCCTGTAGAGGGTTTATTTTGTCCACTGTTGTATCTTAAGAGCCTAGATCAATGCCTAGAACATGGGAATGAGAATAAATAGTACATTTTACAGGTTAAGGTTTTTGAATCAAATAAACAATATTATTGTAATATTCATGTAAATTATTTTTCCTAAATACTACTGAGATTGCACATATTATTATATTGTATTCTATGTCTTTCAATTTATTCAGAACTTACACTCAATTTTACTCTGAATTGGTTACTTTTTTCTTCTTGCTTAGTTCTTTTTTTTTTAAGCTTAGCTATTGTGAGAAGGTTTTTCTTAATGTTAGAGAAATTAGTTCTGTAACCTGGAGTGAAAGTTGATTTTCAAAGTCTGTCACTTGTCTTAACTTTTATTCTTTTTAACATTTTTGCTAAAGTTTTACATTTATTTGAGGCTCTCTCAATAAATTTATTAAGATGTTAGATTCAGACATGAATTCTGCTTTTTCTTATATGCTTAAAGTAAATGCTTGTACATGTGTGTGTATTCTTGCATTTATAATGTAAATATTATTAATGGGATGGGGAAGTAAGGAGCTGACTTTTTTTTCCCAAATGGATAAGCAATTATGAACACTTAATACATCAATCTTTCCCCAAAGTTTCAAATGCTATTTTTTATTACATATGAAAAGAGTATGCTTCAGGACTATACCACATGGTTGGAAAAAAATGAGGGAGGAATTTATCTTACCAGATTTAAAATCATCTACAACTACAAGATTGAAACCATGTCTCTGTGATGCAGGGATTTAATGCTATGAACTTCTCTCTTAGCAGTGCTTTTGCTATATCCTAGAGAGTATAGAAACTAGTGTCTTTTTGGATGAAAAATTTTTTGATATCCATCTTGGTTTTTGTCATTGACCCAATGATTGTTCAGAACTAGGTTGTTTAATTTCCATGTATTTATGTAGTTTTACAATTATTCTTAGATTTTGTTTCTAGTTTTATTCTACTATCATCTGAGATGATACATGGTATTTTAATTTTTGTAAATTTGTTGAGACTTGTTTGCGACCTAACATATGATCTATCTTGGCAAATGTCTCACATGTTGATGAGAAGGATATATATATTCTGCAGGCTTAGGGTAGAATATTTTGTAAATGTCTGTTAAGTCTATTTTCTCTAGAGTTCTGTTTAAGTCCAGTATTTCTTTGTTGATTTTCTGCCTCAATGATCTTTTTAGTTCTGTCAATGATTTTGACATTTGTTCTGACAATATTTTGACATAATAGCTATTATGATTTTGCTATTTTGTTTCTTTCCTTAGACCTAGTAGAATTTCTTTTATGAATCTGGAAGCTGCTATTTTAGGTGCATATATATTTGGAATTGTTGTATGTTCTTATTGAATTGATCTCAGGTATGCGGGGTTGGTTTAACATTCAAAAATCAAGTAATGTAATCCATCAAATGAACATGTTGAGTAAAAAAATCACATTATCATATCAGTAGATACAGAAAAAGCATTTGACAAAATCCAACAACCACTCAAAATTTCATACAACTTCAAATATAGGGGAAATTCCTCAAATTGATATAGAGCATCTACAAAAAAAAAATCCTGCAGCTAATATTATATCTAATGGTGAGAAACTAGAAGCTTTCCTGCTAGGATCAGAATCAAGACAAGGATGTCCCTTCTTACCACGGTTTTTAAACATCATACTTGACATGACAACTAATGCAACAAGACAAGAAAAGTAAATAAAAGGTTTACAGATTAGGAACTAAGAGATAATTCTTTTTTCCACAGATGACATGATTGTTTATATAGAAATTAAAAAAAAGCTGGGAAAAAACCATACCGTAATGAATAAATGATTGTAGCAAGGTTGCAAGATAAAAGATTAATACATAAAAATCAACATTTTCCTATATTCTGGCAATTGTTCACTGGAAATTGAAAATAAGAACAAAATAAAATTATACTTGTACTCCCCAAAATTAAATACTTAGGTATGAATCTAACAAAATAGGTACTGGATTTATATGAGAAAAATTATAAAACACAATGAAAGAAATCAAAGAACTAAGTAAATTGACAGCTACTCTTACGTTCATTGATGCAAAGATCCAATATTTTAGAGATGTCAGTTCTTCCCAACACGATCTATAGATTTAATACAATTTCAACAAAAAAACCGGGAAGGTATTTGGTGGCATATTGACAAAGATATATTGACAAAGTGATCCGAAAAATTTATAGGTAGTGGCAAAAGACCCAAAATAGCCCAAAGAGAAGAACAAAGTTGTAGGACTGACACTACTTGACTTCAGACTTATAATACAGGTATAATAATTAAGAACCTTGTGGTATTAGTAAAAAAAAATAGGCAAGGGCGGCGCCTGTGGCTCAGTGAGTAGGGCGCCGGCCCCATATGCCGAGGGTGGCGGGTTCAAACCCAGCCCCGGCCAAACTGGAACAAAAAATAGCCGGGCGTTGTGGCGGGCGTCTATAGCTGCTTGGGAGGCTGAGGCAAGAGAATCGCGTAAGCCCAAGAGTTAGAGGTTGCTGTGAGCCGTGTGACGCCACGGCAGTCTACCCGAGGGCAGTATAGTGAGACTCTGTCTCTACAAAAAAAAAAAAAATATAGACAAACATATCAATAGGACAGAATAGAAAGTCCAGAAATGGACACACATAAATACAGGGTGGCCATAAAGTTCATGTGCAATTTAAAATAGTGCAATGAACTTTATGGGCACTATGTGTCAGTCTACTGATCTTAGACAGAAAAGCAAAAGCAATGTGATGGAGAAAAGATAATATTTTTTAAAAAATATGCAGTTAATACCTGAATACCCACATGCAAAAAAAAAATGGTGAATCTAGACACAGACCTTAATGCAATTTATAAAATGAACCCTTAATAGGCTGTAGATATAAATATGAAATTAAAAAATGTAAAATTCTAAGAAGAAAGTGTCAGAGAAGAAAATCTCAAAGACCTTGGGTATGATGATGACTTTTCAGACATAACAGCACAGATCATGATCCATAGAAGAAGTTACTGATAATCTAGACTTGGTTAAAATTTAAACCTTGTTTTGTGAAAGACACTGTCAATAGAATGAAAGTACAAACCACAGCTGGGGAAAATATTTGCAAGACATATAGGCAGTCCCTAGGTTACAAACCAGATAGGTTCTGTAGGTTTGTTTTTAAGTTGAATGTATACATTTAGTTGGAAAAAGTACATTTGCTCATTACCTGTAATAGCCTCCATTCATAAGTGCGAGGCATATTTCAGTTGTTTGTAACTTGGGGACTTGCTATAATACCCTCTGTTGGTGTGAGTTGTACATAAGTTGGATGTTTGTAACTCAGAGATTGCTTGTATTTAAAAAACTCTTCTAGAGCCTAGACAAAGAATTTATGAAGACCCCAATGACAATTATAGCAACAACAAAAATAAATAAATGGACTTGATTAAATTAAACAGATTCTGCACAGCTAAGGAAATAATCAACAGAGTAAATAGAAAACCTACAGAATGGGAGAAAATATTCCCAAGCTATACATCCAATAAAGGGCTAATAACCAGAGTGCACACAGAACTCAAGCAAAATAACAAGTAAAAAACAAACAACCCCATTAAAAAGTGGGCAAAAGACATGAATAAGAGCTTTTCAAAAGAAGATAGACAAATGGCTAATGAACATCAAAAAATTCTCAACCGCACTTATTATCAAGGAAATGCAAATTAAAACCACAGTGAAGTGTCACCTACCTGGTTAGAATGGCTTTTGTTAAAAAGTCCAAAAATAATAAAAGTTAGTGTGGATGCAGAGAGAAAGAAACACATACTGTTGGTGAGACTGCAAATTAGTACAACCTGATAGAAAACAGTATATAGATTCCTCAAATGATTAAAGGTAGACCTACCATTTGATCCAGCATAATGGGTATTTATACAAAGGAAATGAAGTAAATTTATCAAAAAGACACCGGCACTTGAATATTTATTACAGCATAATTCACAATTGCAAAGATGTGGAATCAACCCAGCTGCCTTATGAGTGTATTAACAAAATGTGGCATATATATACTGTAGAGTACTACTCTACCATGATAAAGGATGACTTAAAGGCATTTGCAAAAATTTGGATGGAACTGGAGACCGTTATCCTCAGCGAAGTATTTAAAGAATGGAGAAACAAATACCACAGATAGTTGCTATTAAGTTGAAATTAACCAACGAGCACACATGTGTACAGAGGGAAGTAAAACTCAGTGAAATTCAAGTAGCGGGCAAGGGCAGGAGGGGATGGGTAAAAACCTACCTAATGTACAATGAACAATGTCTGGGTGATGGACAAATTACAACCCTGACTCAAGCATGACAAAACTGAAACATGTAACCAAAAACATTTGTACCCCCATATTTTGGAAAAAAGACATGTGATAAAGCATTGTTATCCAAACTACATAAAGAACTCTTAAAGCTCAAAAATAAGAAAATTAATAACTACATTGAAAAAAATGGGTGAAATGTCTGAAAAGATATCTCACCAAAGTAAGCACATGAAAATATTTTCAACATTATACATCATTGGGGAATTGCAATTTAAAAGAATCATGCAATACCACCACAGACAGACCTATTTGAATGGCCAAAATCCAAAGCACTGAGAAAATCAAATGCTAGTGAGGATGGAGAACAACGAGGAAGACTCATTTACTGCCAGTGGGGATGCAAAATAGTAGAGCTATTCTGGAAGACAGTTTGGAAGCTTTTTAAAAAATTATATTTACTCTTACCATATAATACAGCAGTCCAATTGTGCTCCTTGGCATTTACAAAAATGAATTGAAAATTTATGTCCACACATAAACCTGCACACAAATGTTTATAGCAGCTTTATTCATAATTTCCAGAACTTGGAAGCAAACAAATGTCCTTCGGTAGGTGAACAGATAAATAAACTATGATACATCCAGACAATGGAATATTATTCGATGCTAAAGAGAAATGTGCTATCAAGCCATAAAAAAAAAACATGGAGGAAACTTAGATGCATATTATTAAATGACAAAGCCAATCTAAAAACTATATACTGCATAATACCAAATATATGACATCCTGGGAAAGAAAAAACTATGGAGACTGTCAAAAGATCAGTGATTCCCAAGGGTTAGTAGGGAGGAACGGATGAATAGACAGAATGGAGAGGATTTTTAGGGTAATGAAACTATTCTATATGACAATACATATAGACTATGGTGATACATGTCATGTATTTGTAAATACCCACAGAATGCACAGCATTAAGAGTGATCCCTAATGATGTTAACTATGGACTTTTTTTTATTCTTTCATGGTCAAATTTTATTTATTTATTTTTTAATTTTAATTTTTTAAATTTCAAATTAATATGAGGGTTCAAACAGGTTACAGTCTTTGCCTTTGATTGGCAAAGTCCCTGTTGTAGTTGTGTCTTACACCCAGAAGGTGTGCCATATACCCTTACATTGTACCCACTGACATTTCTTGATAAGTGATGATCTGTCATGATACTGTAAACAACTATTTTAATGTTCTGCTAAAAGTAAACCTTTGTGCTTTTCTTTTCCTATTTTCCTGGTACCAAAGCAGGATTTAATAGCCTGATTGTTTACATATGATGTTTACTTTGATTTCTTTATTATGACATAGGAAGAAAATGCATGTTTTGCCTGATTTTCAGTAAAAATGCTTTAAGAAAAAATGAATTATAAGCTGAAATATCACTTTATGTTAGGGAATATTTTTTTTTATTTTTGATGTTTTAAATACAAGTGCCAAAGAGAACACTATGGCTTGAGGAATTTGGGAGAGAATTAGAGTGAATAACCAATTATTTCATATCTTTTGTAGTGATTAATTAACTAAAGTAGAAATATATTTGATTTTCTTTTTTTTTTTTTTATTATTTTTTTTTCTTTTGGCCGGGGCTGGATTTGAACCTGCCACCTCCGGCATATGGGACCTGCGCCCTACTCCTTGAGCCACAGGCGCTGCCCAGAAATATATTTGATTTTCAAATAGAGTGTTAAGTTCTCAACCATATGTTTTATATTTTCTAGTCATTGACCCCTTAGGGATAGAGAAGAAACTTCTCTTGCACCTAAAAAGTGGATAATCCTACATTTTCTGCCTTGTTATAAAAGTACTGGGGAGAAAACACCCCTCTGTTCTCCATACTGCACACATAGTCCTCTTCACTGGATCAAAAATCTGACTATAGAGAGTGGGATAAAGATCACAGCTGACACTTGGCCTTTTCTCTCATTTTCTCTAGAATTTGCATGCTGACACCAAATCACAGTCTGTCTCCAGAGCCAAGGCTCATCTATTTCTGTCGCTTTAATTGCTCTTCCTTCATGCCTTGTAAGGCTTCAAATTTTTAATTAAATAGATATTTATTGCCCTTCCCTGATCAAGAATGCAAGCTTCATGAAGACAAGGATAAGGCCTTTGTTTTTGACTGTATTTACCACGGGCACTAGCAGAGTTTTTTGTTCATCATACACATTGCATGCATCTGTTGGATTCTGGATATGATCCTCTTATCCTACATTTAGCTAATTTGCACTTTTGCTTGTTCATGAAGTATTCTCTAGGCTTTCCCAATGCCAAGACTTTGTTGTGCTATTTTCTCATGTAACATTCTTTGTTTTCCATTCCCATCCTTTACCTAATGATTATCATTATTTTTAATCCTGTTGACAGGCCTATTTCCTTCTCATACTTCCTTGATTCTTCTCCTGATAAATTCAAATAAGTATGATCTACTCTTGGAAACACTTACAATACTTTTCTTGTATTGCTTCTAGGGACTTTGTTGTTTGATGACTTACATTTTATTCAGTCACATGTTTGCTTTATCCCTCCCTTTGGATTATAAATTCTTTGGAAGATAAAGATGATATTTTAGTTATTTTTCTGCCTTCATCAGCACCTGGAACTTAGCAGGTGCTTTATAAATACAGGGTGGCCACATGAACTTCACGGCCACCCTCTTTTTGCTATGCTGACATTGCACTGCCAGCATAGCTCTTATTTAAACTCGTTTAATTCATGGATTCAATAGAAAATATATGAATTACATATCTAAATTATAATTTGATTTACTTACATTACTAAACAATATGTGTTAATTTTTACAGATCAATGACAAGACTCAAGAATTCAATAATTTATAATATATGACTTTTAGCATGTGAATAAATGTAGATTTAGCTTGCTGTCTAACAATTTAGATGAAATTACAGAGTGGTTGGACCATTGCCCTAATGATAACGGTTTTATATAAACAAGCTTACTTTTCCAGATTATTGATAGTTATAGTTTATGTGCTATATGTTTTTAATTTAAAAATTTTAAGAAAAGATCTATTATTGAAGATAAAATGTGAGGGAATTATGAAGAAAAAAACTTTCTTTTTTTTCACTTACAAGAACTTGGCGTCAATAAGGCATCTGGTAAATACACAAATGACACTTTTAAAATTTGCAAGACAATGAAGATTTATCTTTTTTCAGATTAATATGAGGGTACAGATGATTAGGTTACATTGTTTGCATTTGTTAGGTAAAGTTCAAGTTGTAGTTGAGCCCTCCACCTAGGGGGTATGCTGTATACCCTTATATTGTGCACATTAGATGAAAACTTACCAATCCCCCTCCCTTCTTCCTGCTCCCCTTTCTTTTCTCTCTGCTCCCCCAACTTGAACTCAATTCTGTTTTTCTCTCATGTGGTAATGTAGTTACCTATTGATTTCACATTAGTATTGAGTACATTGGATACTTGCTTTTCCATTCTTGTGATACTTTACTAAGAAGAATGTCTCAACTCCATCCAGGTTAACAAAGGATGTGAAGTCTCCATCTTTTTTGTGGCTGAATAGTACTCCATGGTATACATATGCTAAAATTTATTAATTCCTCCATGGGTTGATGAGCACTTAGGTTGATTCTACATGTTGGTGATTGTGAATTGAGTGGCAATAGACATTCTAGTGCAAATGCCCTTATGGTAAAATGATTTTTTTTTTCTTCTGGGTAGATGCTTAATAATGGGATTGCATGATCAAATGGAAGGTCCACTTTTAGCTCTTTGAGAATTCTCTATGCTTTTTTCTATAGAGGATATATTAGTTTTTAATCCCACCTTCTCTCCATATCCATGCCAGCATCAGTAGCTTTGGGACCTTGTGATGCGGGCTATTCTCACTGGGGTTAGGTGATATCTCAGGGTGTTTTTGATTTGCATTTCTCTAATAATTAGGGATGAACATTTTTTCACGAGTTTGTTGGCCATTTGTCTGTCCTTCTTCAGAGAAGGTTCTGTTCATGTTTTTTGCTTACTTGTAAACGGGATTGTTTGCTCTTTTCTTGTTGATTAATTTAAGTTCTCTGTAGATTCTAGTTATAAGCCTTTTGTCAGATGCATAGCATGCAAATATCTTCTCCCATTCTGAAGGTTGTCTGTTTACTTTAGTTATTGTGGCCTTAGCTGTGCAGAAGCTTTTTACTTTGATCATGTCCCATTCATTTATCTTTGGTGTTGCTGTAATTGCCAAAGGGGTCTTCATAAAAGTTTTTCCCAGGCCACTATTGTTAAGAGTTTTTCCCATGCTTTCTTCTAGAATTTTATCACTTTGTGTATTAAAGTTAAATCTTTTATCCAGTGAGAGTCATTTTTATTTTTATTTATTTATTTATTTTTTTGAGACAGAGTCTCACTCATTCACCCTGGAATTGAGTGCCACGGCGTTAAGGCTCAAAGCAACTTCAAACTCTTGGGCTCAAGTGATCCTCTTGCCTCAGCCTCCTGAGTAGCTGGGACTATAGGTGCCTGCCACAACGCGCAGCTATTTTTAGAAGCAGGGGTCTCACTCTTGCTCAGGCTGCTCTCGAACTTGTAAGCTCAAGTGATCAGCCCACCTCAGCCTCCCAGAGTGCTAGGATTACAGACGTGAGCTACCACGCCTGGCTGAGAGCCAATTTTTGTAAGTGGTGGGAGGCATGGGTCCAGTTTCAGTCTTCTACATGTGGCTAATCAGTTCTCTCAGCACCATTTATTAAGTGGGGACACTTTTCTCCAGTGTATGCTTTGGTTTATCAAACATCAGATGGCGATACGTGGCTGGGCTCATTTCTAGGTTCTCTATCTATTCCATAAATCTGTATGTCTATTTTTTGCCAGTGCCATGCTGTTGTGATCACCATAGACTTGTAGTATAACTTCAAGTCTGATAATGTGATGCCTCTAGATTTGTTCTATCTCTTAGAATTGCACTGGATATTCAGTGTTTTGTTTTTTTTTTTTTCTGGTTCCATATAAAACTAAGCACTATTTTTTTAAGTTCTTCAACATATGATTTTGGCGCTTTGATGTGGATTGCATTAAATCTATAGATTGCTTTCTGTAGTATAGACATTTTAATAATATTGATTCTTCCCAACACATTATATGAAGCAAATATCACCCCATACCAAAACCATGAAGCAAATATCACCCCAATACCGAAACCAGAAAAGAACCCAACAAAAAAGAAAAACTACAGACCAATGTCATTAATAAATATTGATGCAAACATAGTCAATAAAATCCTAGCAAACAGAACACAGTTACACATTAAAAAATTATACATCATTATCAGGTGGGCTTTATCTCAGGTATGCAAGGTTGATACAATATACATAAGTCTATAAATGTAATTCACCACATAAATAGAAGCAAAAACAAAGACCATATGATTCTCAATAGGTGCAGAAAAAGCATTTGACAAAATTCAGCATCCTTTCTGACAAGAACACTTAAGAAAATAAGCATAGAAGGGAAATTTCTTAAACTGACAAAGGCCATCTACAACTAACCCATAGCCAATATCCTACTGAATGGAGTAAAACTAAAAGCAATTCCACTTAGAACTGGAACCAAACAAGGATTTCCACTATCACCACTGCTATTCAACATAGTGCTAGAAGTTCTAGCCAATGCCATCAGGCAAAAGAAGGATATCAAGGGTATTCAAATGGGAACAAGGGAGGTCAAACTTTCACTCACTTTTTGCCGATGATATGACCTTGTACTTAGAAAATGCCAGGGACTCAACAACAAGGCTTCTGGAAGTTATCAAGGAATACAGTAACATTCTGGCATACAAAATCAATGTCCACCAATCAGTAGCCTTCATATTTGCCAATAACAGCCAACCTGAGAATCAAATCAGAGGCTGGAGATTTCTAATCACCAAAGGTTTTATTTCATCAGAATATGCAGCACCAGATAATTTAAGGAGAGTTATTCTTCTTGAAACATGAGACATCTGTCTTACTGCTTCCTGTCATAGTAGAAGTTGGCATCCTCTGCTAACCCACGTTTGTTCTACCAACATTGTAAAATTATTCAGAGGATAGATATGCCTGTAAAATCTTTCTGAAGTCTTATTATTTGGTGGTTTTTGACAATTATACGTAATTTTCTTAAATGTTGAGTCTTTGTTTAAAATGCCAAAACACAATGAACACTTTTATGGATGATTTTATACTCAGATATAAGGGTATTTATTTCTACTGAGAACTGTTCATTTGAAAAATGACCAAGATAATTTAATTTAAGCAGGTGCATTGTAAAATTTCAATTTCACTTAGAATCTGTGGAATATCTGTGGTTGCTCTTCCTGAGAGTTAATATCCTACAAGTTGATAAAGTGGCATTGGTCTGAGCTGCCTACATGTTCTTTGTCTCACCTTTTAAAAACTATAAATAGAAGTCTATTTATAAATAGACTATAAATAGGATATACTTCTATTTATAAAATTATATAATTTTATAATATATAAATTTATAATTATATAGTTATAAATTATATATAATTTTATAATATAAAATTATAATTTTAATTTATAATTTTATAAATAGAAGTCCATTTTCTCTTTTAAGGCTAGCACATACTTTATGTTTTCTCTTTTGATTTTCATTAAAGAAAGTTTGTATTCTATACCACATAATGACATTTACATACCCCTAACTCTTTTTGTACTGTTTGAGGACACTTCATTAAGCAAAACTTCCCTACTCTCAGTTTTACTTTGTTTCATCAAGAAACATATGACATACTAAAATTAAAATAATTTGAAGAAGGTTGATACAGTTACTAAGTACAAATGATTAGTTGTGTGTGGGAACTACAAGAGATAAAGCAAGAAACTGGGGCTAGGAATAGTGCACTCATCACCAATCTTATGTCTTAAGAAATAAGAGTAAAGTTACTGGAAGCCAGAACATAAGAAAGTTATGTAGAGTAGCCTACATCAAAAGGAGCAATTGAGGGACAGGGAGAGCCCAAGACAACAGCGCAGGGAAAGATCTCAGAGAAGAAATACTCTGTCCTCTCTCATCCTTCCAGTTATCTAGGCTCTCCCCTAAGCTAAATTCAACCAAAAAATAGAAAGTACAGGAGGCTTGCTGATGTGGTCCATAGGGTTACCACGGCAAGGAGCAGGAAAGAAGAAATGAGAGCAGGTATAGGGAAACGAATGAGAGATACTTAAGATAGCTCTTGCACTATATGGTACACAGTGAATACCCTACTCTCAGATCTTTTAACCATCCTCATAGACTTAGCCTCAATGGGACACATCAATATAATAATGGGTAAAGAAGTATAATATTTCCTAACACTTGAACAACAAATCATCTCAATAATTTTGTAGTGTTTGAGAATAATCCCCTGTTTGTTGCTGTGTGCTACTTAATTAAGTATGTGTTTTTATGTTGAGGCTTTTTAGCCTTCTTTGAGTCCACAAGTACTGGAGAATGTTTGTTTTCATGCTAGTTTTGAATAGTCATGTCTTAGTTTTTTTGTTTTGTTTTGTTTTAAAGTACAGTGCAACTAAATCTTGAATTTCAACTCAAAGTCAACAATGCAGCCTGGGGACTCAAATGTTTAACACCCATCATTTTAATTTTTTCATCTAGAATGTTTCCTTTATGTAAATTCATGCCCATAAAACTAAACAGGAGATTAGCACTAAACTGTCACAGATAGCAGGGAGAAAATGATGACAGTCGACAATCTGGGCAATATGCTTCTATTTTAACACCACTTTTGACAGTGCTTGAAGCCTTTAATGAGTTTCTTTCTTTCCATCCTTGGCAACAACCTCCTTATAACCTTTTCTTTTTGGTTAGAAAAGGTGGAAAAGTGCCCAACATGATTAGTATGCCACTGTCAGTCAATTCTCTGTTGCCAAACATCTTTTTCTTTTTTGTTAATGAAAACATTGTCAGGAATATCAATAATGAGATTCTCAGTACTGAGAGGCCACAGCTCCTGGGAAGTAAAAAATGCCCCAGATTCTACCTTCAAGGATGTGTAACTGAAGAGTAACCTTCTTTTTCATTTCATTTTATTTTATTTTATTTTTATTATTGGGGATTCATTGAGGGTACAAAGAACCAGGTTATATTGATTGCAATTGTTAGGTAAAGTCCCTCTTATAATTATGAAGAGCAACCATCTTTAAGATATGGACAGAGTTTGCTTCCTCATGCCCTTCAGATTCTTCAGTAGCAAGATATGAGGTGAGAGAGCCTTTTTTGATGACTTATTTACAAAATAGTTCCCCTATAGCCAAGATGCCCTTAAGCTATTTCATCCAAGTCAATGGCAGTTCACATTAATGGAACATGCAATATCGGCCAGGTTCTCCACTAAGTGCTAGTTATAACACTGAATATCACGCTGTTGACAAAGAGACTGATGCATAAATAGGCACACAAACACAAAGCATTGGCACTTGTGGAGCTCAGAGAAGGGAAAGTAGAGTCCTCACAGAAGAGAGTTGTATGGGATTGCTTATTGACGAATGAATGGAGATAGCAGTATCTCAGATAGAGAAGAGAGATCTCAGATAGAGAAGAGAGAAAATGAACTTCTAAGAAGCAGCAACAACCAAAGGTTGTGCAATTATTAGTAGAACAATTATACATAAATCATAAAATCAGTGATTTCAGTAGGTAGCAAATTACCATAAAGATCTGTTGATAGATTGGAAAGGGAAACTATACCCTATTTCCTACAAATTCTCAGTGTTTAGCACAGTGGATGGAACAGAGTGGGGATTTCATAAATGTTGAAATTAATGAGTGGTCATAAATGCCTTTTTATTTATTTATTTATATTTTTTTCTTATAAATGCCTTTTTAAAAAGTTTCATTTTTCCTTTTCAAAATATAAGCACACTATAATTCTTGAGGTGAAATTTAGAACTTACAAACTGGAATGAGTGGAACTAGTATGAATTGTGACACTTGAATTGACAGTAAGGGGATATTGAAGCAATATAATATTAAGAGGCAATTTTTGAGGTGGGAGCCTCATGTCTTCCTCTTAAGTCTAATCAATTTGGATTTGGAGGTATTAAATAATCTTCATATCCCTACTCATCTTCTATTCTATCACCCCCTTCATATGAACCCACGAGCTTATGAAGCCAGAGTTTATGGAGAGACTACCCTGAGTTCTCCTCTCTACTCTGCCTGAGGCCAAAAAAAGAGATTACAAGATTCTCTTGGGAGCTGTGCCTGGGCTGTACTGTCCTTGACAGAGAGACTTCTACATATTTGAAGAATATACGAGATATTTTTTGATATGTGTGAGTTTCCTCCAAGGAAACACTAGGTATGTACACACTGTGTTATATTAGGTGACTGTGCTTCTTCTTCTTGAGAAAAATGTCTTTTGGAGCACAGATTCTTCAGCTAAAGAAAAAGGGACTAACTCTTTTCCACCTGACATAAACTTACTGCCCTAGCTGATAGCACTATCAATAAAACCTAAGACTCCCCTGCAAAGGGAAAGGGGAGTGGTATATACAAAAAGAATATGTTATTAGCAATGCACTCTCTTAAAAAAAAAAAAAAGCCACAACTTTGGTGTGTTTCAGAGACTGAGTAATGAGAAGGCCAGAGGAGCAAAATGAAAAGAAGAGCTGTTGGGGAGAATGTTCAATAATGCATCTGCCCAGATGAACAGATTGGAAGTTCTCAAACATTATTGTTCAAATTAAAGATATGCCAAGCAAAAGAAATTAATTATTAACAAAGTCAAAGCAGCATAGGAATCATAAGATTAGTGACTTCAATTTTAAAGTGAAAAAAAATTACAAGTAAGCTGTATCCCTAATGTAAGGAGAGGATGCAATGGTAATTTCATAGCACCTACAATGCTACCCCACTGAGAACCCAAATTCCTCCAAATTGTCCTATCTTCCCCCAATCATAATTGTTTTGTTGTTATTATTGTTAAATCATAAGTTTTTAACATCCATTTATGTCTTAGATAGTTCAAGGAAAACTCTTCATTTAAACATGTAGTAAAAGATCTTTATCATCTGGTAGCACATAGAAAGAAATACAATTTCAGTTTATGAAAGAAAAAGTACAGCAAAATTATGTGATTTGGGAAAAAAGTTTGGAAAACTAAAGCATTGGTTCTATAGGCAATGCGTTGGTTACAGAGAAAATTTTTGATGAACATGTAAAAAATGCACTACACGTGTCCTTGCCTTGATGAACATGACCACTTGAGTCTTCTATAGTGGTGATGTGGCTGACCTGCAGGGTTGTCCTGAACCTGCTCTGCACGTTTGATGCAGCCACTTAAATTATTCATGACATCTGTTATTTACTTGATTTTCATAAGTGTAGGTGAAATTTGAAATGTATAGTGTATTATTTTATGGCTATCATTCTACAAATTGTAACTGGATCATATTCCCCAACACATTTTCTAACTCTTAACGAAATCTTTATTGTTTTTTATTGGTGTTACTTGGATTTTTTTTTTTTTTTGACATATGTGTTAGTATCTAGCCAGAAGAGCAAAGTGCTTTGGGATAGGTTTTTTTTTTTTGAGAATAGCTTGTACTTAGAACTATTTATGGCATGTAGTTTGCAAAAGACCTGAAAAATTCACAGAGGATGGAGAGGAAATCTATGGATTAACAAAAAAAGTCAGCTAAGAGGTGATGGGATCAGACCACGAAGACTGGGGACTCCCAATTGGAACTGTGACCAAAAGGAGCACACTGTCAAAGACTGCCTGAAGCAGAAAGAGAAGCAAAGAACTGTCGTGGCTTCCCCCTTCCTCTTGCCCTCTAATTTCCTGATAATACCTCTTACTGTCTGCCTCTAACCAGAAGCTAGCAGGCGGAGTCCTAAGAAATGTAGTTTGGATAAATCAATGCCCAGAAGTATAGATAAGCAAGGGGAAGAGTAAGGGTCAGATCTGAGCAAACAAGCAAATGACTAGAAGAAGTAAACTATAATGGTTTTAAAACACATTTTAAAATTCTTCCATACTTCTACTGTTAAAAATACACTCAAATTCCCCTTTCTTTGAATATGGCTTGTTCCTGAGGAATAGAATATAGCAAAAAGTAGCTGCATGAATTCATAAAAGAGGATATAGCTTCTACCCTTTTCTTCTCTCTCTCTCTCTTCATCCTTGGAGCCCAAGTTTTTTGGGTTGCAATCCAACAGAGGGAATTTAATACAGGGAAATAACTGTGAATAGTAGCTTTTGGTATATCTGAAAAGTCAAACAGAGGATAATGAGGCAATCTGGAGATTAGCAAGAGCCTAACAGAGAAAAGGAAAGGACCTTTGCAGTTCTGGTCACAGCCCTAGCTAAAATTTCAGCTGACAACTTATATCAAAAGCCACATGGAGCAGAGACCAGCGGTCCCCAGTGAGACTTGTCCAAATTATGAGTCCATAAGCAAAATAAACATTGTCATTGTTTAAGCCACTAAATGTTGTGGTGAGTTGTTACATAGCAATAGAGAACATGAACAAGCTTGAAGACAAAGCAAGCCGATGACTTACATACCATTACTCTCATTTTCCCATTTCTACTTCAGCTAATAGTAGAAGGTCTCAGTAACAGCCAACCACACTTAAATTTTTATGACCATTTTAGATATTTATTGACCAGTGTTATTGGGCAGTAAAAAAATAAACTTTTCAAAAAAAAAATTTTTTTTGACACAGTCTTATTTTGTTGCTCTGGTGTTGAGTGCTGTGCCATCATAGCTCACTGCAACCTCAAACTCTTGGGCTCAAGCAATCCTCTTGTCTCAGCCTGCCAAATAGCTGGGACTGTAGGCACCAGCCATAACACCTAGATAGTTTTCCACTTTTAGTAGAGATGGGGTCTTGGGCTTGCTTGGGCTTTTTTTTTTTTTTTTCTTTTTTTTTTTATTGTTGGGGATTCACTGAGGGTACAAAGAACCAGGTTACATTGATTGCATTTGTTAGGCAAAGTCTCTCTTATAATTGTGCCCACCCCCAAAAGATGTGTCATACACCATGATCCCCCCACTCCCTCCCTCCTTCTCTCTCTCTCCTCTCCCCTTATCATTTCCCCCACCATGTACAAGGTCATTAATTGTCCTCATGCCAGAATTGAGTACATAGGATTCTTGTTTCTCTATTCTTGTGATCCTTTACTAAGAAGAATATGTTCCACTTCCATCCAGGTTAATACAAGGATGCAAAGTCTCCATCTTTTTTAATGGCTGAATAGTATTCCATGGTGTACATATACCACAGCTTGTTAATCCATTCCTGAGTTGGTGGGCATTTAGGCTATTGCCACAATTTGGCGATTGTAAATTGAACTGCGATAAACAGTCTAGTGCAAGTGCCCTTATGGTAAAAGGATTTTTTTTCTTCTGGGTAGATGGCTAGTAATGGGATTGCAGGATCAAATGGGAGGTCTAGTTTGAGTTCTTTGTGGATTTTACATACTTCCTTCCAAAAGGTTGTATTAGTTTGCAGTCCCACCAGCAGTGTAAAAGTGTTCCCTTCTCTCCACATTCACGCCAGAATCTGCAGTTTTGACAATTTTGTGATGTGCGCCATTCTCACTGGGGTTAGGTGATATCTCAGGGTGGTTTTGATTTGCATTTCTCTAATCATTAGGATGTTGAGCATTTTTTCATATGTTTGTTAGCTATTCATCTGTCTTCTTGAGAGAAAGTTTTATTCATCTCTCTTGCCCATTGATGTAAGGGATTGTTGGCTCTTTTTATGTTGATTAACTTGAGTTCTCTGTAGATCCTATTTATCAAGCTTTTGTCTGATTCAAAATATGCAAATATCCTTTCCCATTGTGTAGGTTGTCTGTTCGCTTTGGTTGTTGTCTCCTTAGCTGTACAGAAGCTTTTCAGTTTCGTTAAGTAACATTTGTTTATTCTTGTTGTTGCAATTGCCATGGAAGTCTTCTTCACAAAATCTTTCCCCAGGCTGATATGTTCAATTGTTTCTTCAAGGATGTTAATTGTTTCATGACTTAGATTTAAATCCTTTATCCATCTTGAATCAATTTTTATGAGTGGAGAAAGGTGTGGGTCCAGTTTCAGTCTTTTACGTGTGGATATCCAGTTCTCCCAGCACCGTTTATTGAATGGGGATTCTTTCCCCTAGTGTATGGTCTTCATACACTACAGCCTAGCTGGCTGTAAGATGTTAGTTTCATCTCCTGGTTTTCTATTCGGTTCCAGATGTCTATGTCTCTATTTTTGTGCCAGTACCATGCTGTTTTGATCACTATGACTTTGTAGTACAGCCTAAAGTTTGGTAGGCTGATGCTCCAGGTTTTGTTTTTATTAATAAGAATTGCCTTAGCTATACAGGCTTTTTTCTGGTTCCATACAAAACAAAGAATTATTTTTTCCAAGTCTTGAAAGTACAATGTTGGTGTTTTAATAGCGATGGCATTGAATCTGTAGACGGCTTTGGGAAGTACAGACATTTTAACAATGTTGATTCTTCCCAGCCATGAGCATGGTATGTTCTTCCATTTGTTAATGTCTTCTGCTATTTACTTTCTGAGGATTTCATAATTTTCTTTATAGAGATCCTTCACCTCTTTTGTTAGGTATATTCCTAGGTATTTCATTTTCTTTGAAACTCTGGTGAAGGGAGTTGTGTCCTTAATTAGCTTCTCATCGTGACTGTTATTGGCGTATACAAAGGCTACTGATTTGTGGACATTGATTTTATATCCTGAGACATTACTGTATTCTTTGATGACTTCCAGGAGTCTTGTGGTTGTGTCTTTGGGATTCTCTAAGTATAAGATCATGTCGTCAGCAAAGAGGGAGAGTTTGACCTCCTCTGCTCTCATTTGGATTCCCTAATTGTATTGGCTAGAACTTCCAGCACTATGTTGAATAGTAAAGGTGACAGAGGACAACCTTGTCTGGTTCCAGTTCTAAGAGGAAAAGCTTTCAGTTTTACTCCATTCAGTAAAATATTAGCTGTGAGTTTATCATAGATAGCTTCAATCAGTTTCAGAAATGTGCCACCTATGTTTCTTCTGCTCCCATTTGGATACCCTTTCTTTCTTTCTCTTTCCTGATTGTATTAGCTAGAACTTCTAGTACTATGTTGAATAGTGTCAGAGATTAATGAAATTGAAAACAAAACAAAAAAATCATTCAGAAAATTAATGAAACAAGGAGTTGGTTTTTTGAAAAAGTAAATACAATAGATAAACCCTTGGCCAGACGAATTAGAAATAGAAAAGTAAAATCTCTAGTAACCTCAATCATAAATGATAAAAGGGAAATAACAACAGATGCCACAGAGATACAAGAGATTATCTCTTTATATTATTAATATTTGGAATCACACCTCTCAATAGTCCTAGCCAGGAAGAAATAGATCTCCTGAACAGAGATTTCTGGCACTGAGATTAAAGAAACAGTAAAAAATCTCCCAACAAAAAAATGCCCTGGTCTGGATAGCTTCACTCCAGAATTCTATCAAACCTTCAAAGAAGAGCTTATTCCACTACTGCAGAAACTATTTCAAAACATTGAGTAGGAAGGAATCTTCCTCAACACATTCTACGAAGCAAACATTACCCTGAGTCCAAAACCAGGAAAAGACCCAACTAAAAAGGAGAACTTCAGACCAATTTCACTAATGAATATAGATGCCAACATTTTTAACAAAATCCTAGCCAATAGACTACAGCTTCTCATCAAAAAAGTCATATACCATGATCAAGTAGGTTTCATCCCAGGGATGCAAGGCCATATACAAGTCCATAAATGTAATTCAACATATCAACAGAAGCAAAAACAAAGACCACATTATGCTCTCAATAGATGCAGAAAAAGCATTTGATAAAATAACTTTTCTAATTAGAACACTGAAGAGTATAGGCATAGGTGGCACATTTCTTAAACCGATCGAAGCCATCTATGACAAACCCAGAGGTAATATTTTACTGAATGGATAAAACTAAAAGTTTTTCCACTTAGAACTGGAACCAGACAATTTTATCCAGGCTGGCCTTAAACTCCTTAGCTCAAGCAATCCGCCTGCCTCAGCCTTCCAGAGTGCCAGGATTACAGGCATGAGCCACTGTGCCCAGACAACTTTTCCACTTCGTCTGAAGCATGAGCAATTGTTCATGGAATATATGGTTTATATCTCCCTTGGAAGTATTTCTGTATGACAGAGTTGATTTTCTCATATGAACTATGAAACTTTGAGCCTTTAATTACACATGTAAAATTTAACTTAATTTAATATTACTGACAATTAATCTAAAATAAAAGTCAACTCATTCATTAAAGAAATACTTAAAAGTATACAGAGAGAGAAAGAGGGAGGGGGAGAGGGAAAGGAAAAGAAAAAAAAAAAGAAAAGAAAATAGTGACTAATTCTCACATAAATTAGATTTAATTTTGACCAAAGTGCATTATTTGAACAATAATTTTTAATTCAACTTGTTTATATGTTAAGATATTGCATCCTCATTTATAAGTGAAATATGTTTTTAATTTCCCTTTATAATAATATATTTTTTCCAATTTAAATATCAGGCATATCCAGTGAAGTAGAATGATTTTGAAATATTTCTTCTTTTTCTATTGCCTATAAGATTTGGCATGATCTGTTTTTTGAAATTATCTTCTATTTTTATTTATAAATATTAGTTATCTATTTTTTGAGACTTTGGGGGAAAAAAGAAGTTAACTGAAGATTCCATACTGAACCTCAGAGTCAAAGCATTCTATGATAGACATACTTTTATCTGACAATGTGAATGTTACTTTTTTGCATTATTATTATTATTATTATTATTGCTCAATATTTTGCTGCAGCAATCATCTGATTTCTTTTCCAAATGTATCTTCATTCGTTCTTTACAAGGTTTTTGTTTCTAGTCCTTATCTTAAACATTGTTATTGTTATTAAATTTTAAGCCTTTTTAATTTTGTGAAGGCAAAAAGTGGAAACCAAACAAACACATGTATATGTATAGAGAAAATTAAAAAAAAAATACTTAAGTTACTTAGTTGAAGAGTGTTGGTGCATAAGAGATTAATTTGATAATTGCCCATGATGTTTATTCTGTATGTAGCCCAATCAAAGACAAGGGAAAGGATAGAAAATAGGGAGATGGATGAGAGGGGTAAGAAATAAGGACTAGAGTTGGAGAACAGAGAAAAAATAGAAGCAGAAGGAAAAAGTGGAAGGTGTGAGTGAAAGAGAGAAACATAGTACTGAAGAAGAATACTGCTGAAACAAATCTATGCTCCCAAAGCATTGATTGAATGGCCCTTTCACACAGTGGCGATGTGTTATCAGTGGAAGACAGGAAAGTAAACATAATTATTACATTTACCACTATGTTTTTTAAGACAATGAATTCATGTTGGATTGCTAAAAAAGATACCAGATAGAGACTGGGAACCAGGTTGTGCCACTAACAATCCATGTGACAGGTTACTTACTGTCTTTGTGGCTAAGTGTCTTTATGCATAAATGCGTGAGTTATACCAGGTGATCTCTAAGGTTTGTGAGTTCAGGTAATAAAATCCTAAGATTCTACTATTTATGGGACCTTTCCTGTTGCCTGAATGACTCTATATTTTGAAGCTATGCTTAATCCTGAAGCAAAAGAAATGTTAGACCAATAAAGCTGATATATAACGACTTGTCCCAGACTGATAACCTCTCACATACCTCATTGTGAATTCTAGAGCAATAACTCTGACACGGCTCCCAGTGACTACATTTGTTTTATTTTGATTTGTACTCACATAAGAAGTGAAGGAAAACTGCTTTCCTTATTTTTGTTGTGAATATTAAAAATATTATTTTAACCTTTTTATTTTTATTTATTAAATCATAAAAACATAGATCATGTATACATTAATGCATTTGTGGGGTACAAAGTGCTGATTTCATATAGAATTAGGAACGCTTACATCACACTGTTTAATATATACCTCATCTCATTTACTTAATTATTATGTAAAGACATTTATACTGTATACTTAATAGATATGACATGTACCCTTGCATTATGCACTAAAGGTGTGATCCCACCTTTCAACCTCTCTCGATCTGACCTTCCCCTCCCCTCCCATCCATACTCCTCCCTCCTTCATCCTGGACCATAGTTGTGATCTATTCTTCACGTGAAAGTGTGAGTGATTGTAAATAAGTTTCATAATAGTACTGAGTACATTGGATATTTTTCCTTCCACTCTTGAGATACTTTACTAAGTAGGATATGTCCCAGCACCATCCATGTAAACATAAAAGAGGTGAAGTCTCCATTTTTTAAGGCTGCATAATATTCCATGGTGTACATATACCACAATTTATTAATCCATTCATGGGTCAATAGGCACTTGGGCTTCTTACATAACCTGGCTATTATGAATTAAGCTGCAATGAACAATCTGGTGCAAATATTTTTGTTATAAAGTGATTTTTGGTCATTTGGATATACACCTAGTATAGGAATTGCAGGATCAAACGGCACATCTACTTTTAGATCCCTGAGTGCTCTCCATGCTTTTTTCCAAAAGGGATGTATTAGCTTGCATTCCCACCAGCAGTGCAGAAGTGTTCCCTTTAATCCACATCCACAACAACATCTGTAGCTTTGGGATTTTGTCACACCTCACTTCTGACACCACTTGTCAGGGCCCAGGACTGGCCAGGTCTCTGGCCCAGCTTAACTAGGTTCTGGACACGGACCGGTAAGTTACCTTGCTCAGGTCTCTTAGGTGCCTGAGGGCTATCTACTTTAGCTGGAGAGAGAGAGAGAGAGAGAGGGAGACAGTGTCTTAGAGAGAGTAAAGCAGTCTTTTTAGAAAGATAGATCTTAGTCTTTAGCAGAGCTTGGTAATCTTCAGCAGAGAGACGCAGTGCTGGCGTTCTGCAGGCAGAGAGCAGACAGAGTGAGAGTAAGCGAGTCTGTGATAGAATGTGCACGCATCTGACTGCCTTCTCCTCCAGCCTAATATATGGCTGATCTCGTGCCTCTCAATGCCACAGGTGTAGAGACTGCCAATTCACCACTGCTCTCATCTCATGAGCTCTCATGCTTGTTTAGGAGACCTAAATCCCTCTCCATGCCCTTTCCACCAAGGTGTTCAATTATTAAGCTATACAGGTATTACTTATAACTCTCGCTCCTCCTAGCCATAGGCTATATGGGTTGCTACAGGATTTTGTTATGTGAGCCACTCTTACTGGAGTTAGATGATATCTCAAAGTGGTTTTGATTTGCATTTCTCTGATGATTAAAGATGATGGGCATTTTTTCATGTGTCTGTAGGCCATGTGCCTATCTTCTTCAGAGAAGCTTCTGTTCCAGTCTCTTGCCCACAACAAAATGGGATTACTTGTTCTTTTCTTATTAATAAGTTTGAGTTCTCTGTGGATTCTGGTTATCAAACCTTTGTCAGAAGCATAACCTGCAAATGTCCTCTCCCATTCTGAGAGCTGTCTGCTTGCTTTACTTACTGTGTTCTTGGCTGTGCAAAAGCTTTTTAGTTTGCTCATGTCCCAGTAATGTATTTTTGGTGTTGCTTCAATTGCCTGGTGTGGGGGGAGTCCTCCTCATAAAGTATTCTCCCAGGGCAATTTCTTCCAGTGTTTCTCCTGCACTCTCTCCAAGAATCTTTATAGTTTCATGTCTTAAGTTTAAATCTTTTATCCAGTGAGAATCAATTTTTGTTAATGGTGAAAGGTGTGGGTCCAGTTTCAGTCTTCTACAAGTTGCCAGCCAATTCTCCCAGCATCATTTGTTAAATAGGGAATCATTCCCCTATTTATATTTTTGATGGGCTTATCAAAGATCAAATGATGATAAGTGTCTGGGTTCATCTCTTGGTTCTCAATTCTGTTCCATACATTTACCTCTCTATTTTTGTGCCAATACCATGCTGTTTTGATCACTGTAGATTTATAGTATAGTTTGAAGTCTGGTAGCATGAGTCCTCCTGATTTGTTTTTATTTCTGGTAATGTCTTGGCTATTCAAGGTTTTGTTTTTTTTTTTTTGGTTTTATATAAAACAAAGTACTATTTTTTCCAGATCTTTAAAGTATGATGGTGGTGTTTTGATAGGGATTGCATTAAATTTGTAAATTGCTTTGAGTAATATGGACATTTTAACAATGTTGATTCTTCCCAGCCATGAGCATGGTATGCTTTTACATTTGTTAACATCTTCAGCTATTTCTTTTCTCAGAGTTTCATAATTCTCTTTCACAACCTTTGTTAGGTAAATTCCCAAATATTTCATCTTTGGCACAAATGAAAAGGGAACAGAGTCCTTGACTGTTTTTTGGCTTGACTATTACTGGTATGTATACAAGATACTGATTCATGAGTATTGATTTTGTATCCTGAGAAGCTACTGTATTCCTTGATCACTTCTAAGAGTTTTATGGTTGAGTCTCTGGGGTTTCCCAGGTATAAAATAATATCATCTGTGAAGAGTGAAAGTTTGATCTCCTCTGACCCTATTTGGATACCCTTGATTGCCCTCTCTTGCCTGATTGAGATGGCTAAAACTACCATTATAATGTTAAAAAGTAGTGGGTAACCTTGCATGGTTCCTTATCTGAGTGGAAATGTTTTCAATTTTATTCCATTCAATTGATATTGGCTCTGGGTTTGCTGTAGATGGCCTCTATCAGTTCAAGAAATGTCCTTTCTGGGCCGCCCCTGTGGCTCAGTGAGCAGGGTGCTGGCCCCATATGCCGAGGGTGGCGGGTTCAAACCCAGCCCCGGCCAAACTGCAACAAAAAAATAGCCGGGCGTTGTGGCAGGCGCCTGTAGTCCCAGCTACTTGGGAGGCTGAGGCAGGAGAATCGCCTAAGCCCAGGAGTTGGAGGTTGCTGTGAGCTGTGTGACGCCACGGCACTCTACCGAGGGCAGTAAAGTGAAACTCTGTCTCTACAAAAAAAAAAAAAGAAATGTCCCTTCTGTATCTATTTTCTTAAGTGTTATGATCATGAAAGGATGGTGGATATTGTGAAAAGCTTTTTCTGCATCTATTGAGAGAATCACATGGTCTTTGTTTTTTACTTTGTTTATGTGATGTATTATATTTATTGATTTATGTATATGGAACCAATCTTGAGACCTTGGGATAAAACCCACTTGATCATATCAACAATTTGTTAGATATGTTGCTGGATTCTGTTTACTAGGATCTTATTGAATATTTTTGCATCTGTGTTCATTAAAATATTGGTCTATAATTTTTTTTTCTTGTTGTGTCTTTTCCAGGTTTGGGGATCAGGGTGATATTTGCTTCATAGAATTTGTTGGGAAGAATTCCTTCTTTTTCTATGTTTTGGAAAAGGTTAAGTAATATAGGTACTAGTTCCTCTTTAAAGGTTTGGTAGAATTGTGACGTGAAGCCATCTGGTCTCAGACACTTCTTTTTTGGGAGATTTTGTATAGTTGATTCTATTTCAAGTACTTGATATAAGTTTGTTCAGCATTTCCAATTCTTTCTGATTAAGTTTGGGAAGTTGGCATGCTTCTAAGTATTGGTCAACTTCTTTCAGATTTTCATATTTCTGAGAATACAGTTTATTGTAGTATTCATTGAGGATTCTTTGAATTTTTGAGGTGTCTGTTGTTATTTTGCCTTTGTCATTTCTGATTGATGATATTAGGGATTTTAATTTTTGGTTTGGTTGGCCAAAGGTTTATCAATTTTGTTGAATTTTTTAAAAAAACAACTTTTTGATTCATTGATCTTTTGAATAATTCTTTTGTTTTCAATTTCATTTAATTCTGCTCTAATTTTAGTTATTTCTTTTATTCTGCTGGGTTTGGGGTTTGTTCTTCATTTTCCATTTGCTTAATATGTCCCAGTAAGTTATTGACTTCCTCTCTTTCTGTTCTTTTGAGGAAGGCTTGCAACACTATAAATTTCCCTCTGAGGACTGCCTTTCCAGTATCCCACAGGTTCTGATAATTCATGTCTTCCTTATTGTTTTGTTCCAAAAATTTGGCAATTTCCTTCTTAATCTCATCTATGACCCAGCTATCATTTAGCATAAGGTTATTTAGTTTCCATGTCTTTGTATGCATGCGCAGATATCTGTCATTGGTGAGTTCAACTTTTATTGCATGATGATCTGAGAAAATACAAAGAATAATTTCTATACTTTTAAATTTACTGAGGTTAGACTTGTGACCTAATATATGATCAATTTTGGAGGATGTTCCATGCTCTTTTGAGAAGAATGTGTATTCAGTTTTGTTAGGATGAAATGTTCTGTAGATGTCTGTTAAATCCAATGGTTGAATGGTTAAGATTAAGTCCAAAATATCTTAGTTTATTCTTGTAGGATCTATCCAACACTGACAAAGGGGTGTGAAAATCTCTGACTATTAAAGTGCTGGAGGAAATCAAGTTACTCAAGTCTGTTAGAGTCTCTCTTATAAATTGAAGCACATTCTGGTTGGGTGCATAAATGTTAATAATTGAAATCTCATCATGTTGGGTTTTACCCTTAACAACTATGAGGTGACCATCCTTATTTTTCCTTACTTTTTTTGGTTTAAAGCCTATTGTATCTACAAATAAAATTGCAACACGTGCTTTTTTATGATTTCCATTTGCCTGAATTATAGATGACCATCCCTTCACTCTGAGTTTATATTTATCTTTCAAGGTAAGATGAGATTCTTGTATGCAGCAGATATCTGGCCTGAGTTTTTGTATCCAGTCAGCCAACCTGTGCCCCTTTAGAGAACAATTTAAGCCATTCACATTAATTGAGAGTATTGATAAGCCTGGTAGTATTTTGGGTATTGAGTTTTTCAAAAGTCCAGTGAACATTTTTAATCCTTTCACCACTGTGGAAGTTGGAGTTTGATCAAAAGTTTCTGAGTGAGTTTACTTTGGTGGTAGAGGATTGTGCTGGTCATTACAGAAGATAGGTCTGAGAACATCCTGGAGAGCTGGTTTAGTTATGGCAAGTTTCTTCAACATGTGAATGTCATTAAAGTATTTAGTTTCTCCATCATAAATGAAACTCAGTTTAGCCGGATACAGGATCCTAGGTTGAAAGTTATTTTGTTTTAGGAAATGAAAGGTCAATGACCATCCTCCTCTAGCTTTAAAAGTTTCAGCAGAGAGATCTGCAGTCATTCTAATATTCTTCCCCTTATAGGTTATTATTTTCTTACATCTGGCTGCTTGCAGAATTTTCTCCTTCATATTAACTTTGGTGAAATTAATAATAATGTGTCTGGGTGATGTTTTACTTTGATTGAGTCATGCTGGCATTCTGAAACTGCTATCTGAATTTTAGACTCTCTTGCCATGATAGGGAAGTTCTCCTCAATTATCTCTTGGACTAGAGCATCTCAGCCTTTCAAAGCAACCTCATTACCTTCAGGAATTCCTATAAGGTGAATATTAGTTTTTTTCGAATTATCCCACAGTTCTCTGAGAGAATGATACGTTTTTGCTCTCCACTTCTCTTCCTCTGAGCATTCAGGAGCGTTCAAAAGCTTTGTCTTCAATGTCAGAGATCCTTTCTTCTGCCTTCTCCATTCTGTTAGTGAGGGATTCTACTGTATTTCTCAGATCTTTGAGGGCTGCAAGATCTTGTCTCAATGTGTCAAAATCCTTTATGATTTTGTCTTTGAATTCATTGAATTCTTGAGACAACTTTTGACTTGATCCTTGAATTTCTAATTCTAACTTTACCTCCATTCTGTTAATCTTATTTGCAATCCAAATTCTGAATTCAATTTCTGACATCTCAGCCATTTGTTTGTGAATGGGATCTTCTGTTGTGTCTTTTTTGTCATTTCTTGGGGAAGTTGATCTACCTTGATTATTCATGTTGCCAGAGTTTTTCTGCTTATTCCACCCCATGATTATTTTTCACCGTTTGGCTAGAGAAGGTGATAAGGTAAAACTGAATTGAGGGCTCCTGGAGTTGTAGTTAACCAGCCCTTTACCAAAGAACTGGGACTGGTGATTGTGGCTTTTCCCCTAGAACTTTACAAAGGTCTCATTCCATATTACAGCCTGAAACTCTGGGGAACTGCTTGGTGTGGTGGGGCTAGATGGGGGTGGGACCTAGGTGGGGCTCTGACCTTTGTTCAGCTGGTCTCTGTCCAATCCTAGTGAATCAGTGGCTTTGGGCTAAAATCTCAGCTGTGGAAATAGATATACAAGCAACTAAGACACCCTGCCCCTCTACATGCAACAGGTGAAAGAGTAGAATCCCACACTCCCACAACAACACAACCAGGGTACAACCTTGGTGGGTCCCCAGGTGATGGGCCCAGGTCAAGAGTTCTAAAACAATTGTCCCAGGCAACACAAACACTGATCAGATAGGATAGTTCAAAAGGTCTTCAGCATCTATGCAGTGGGGGTCCACTGGCAGTTCAAGTGTATCTTACTCCAGTGCTCTGTGAAATCAGAGAGGCCTGCCCAGCAAAATCGTCCAGGGGAGCTGTTGCCTCCTTCCCTACCTTTCACCTTTGTCACACCCAGGCACTGGTAGCCCCATGGGGCTGTGATCCAGTTCCCTCCAATGAGCAAATGCACCAGGGATTTCGGCCTGCCAGAGTCAGAGGGAAGTCAATGCCTTGCCAGCCAAGCAACCACACTCTGCCACCAGCTGGCTGGCGGAGTTGAAGTCTGATTACCTCAGGTTCTCAATGAAAACTGGGGAGTGTTCCACCTGAGCTTATTTGAAACCAGATGTTAACAAAGCAGAAAATGTTTTTCACCCTCAGAGACCATGCCTCTGGTATCCCTGCAATGCAAGATCTAGCTGCCTCCAGCAGTCCACAGAATTGAGGAGGTGTCTTTCTGAAATTTGACCCCAGCAAGGTTGCTCTATTAATGCTGCTGCTATATTGGAGGTGTCTCCACTCAGGTTCCCATGCCTCAGCAGTTCTTGAGCCTCCACCCATCATACAGATACCCAAGCCTCCACCTACTGCTGAGTTGCTATTTCTCAGAACCAAGCCAGATACCTTTCCCCCTGTGCCTTTCTGCACTGTTACCAGATTCACAGTTACAGTGTAGCTGCACTACCTCAGACCATGCAATGCCCAGCCTTAACAAAGAACTGTGAATTCTCTAGTCTCTGCAAGTGTTGGGCTTCTTGACCACCAGGCCAGGGGGAAGGCTGGACTGGGAGTTCAAAGTGGCAGGGAAAGTATTTGTTCAAACTTCATGCTGGACAAGAGAATGCCCAGGCTCACAGCAGGGACTCTCTGGACAAGGAGTCCCAGCTTCCAGCAACTCACACCCATGAGGTGAGAGAAGAAGACCTCAGTTCACTGCTCACTAGTAGAGATCTCACAGAAAGCAAGCACACAACTTTCTTGGGGGAGGGGCAGAAATGCAACCTCTTTGTTGTGGGTTCGGTACCTGAAATTTGTTTCCCTGGAGTTGCAGCTTGCCTCAGTAGAGAAGTTGTGCAATTATCAATCTCTTCTCTCAGTTCAGCTCCCACCCTTCAGCTTTGTTGGGTTCTTTCTGGCCATTATCTCTCCCTCTGGATGGGAGCTTCTGTTGAAAGATGGCTTCAGTTGTCTATCACCCCCCACTCCCCTTTGCTCTTGTTAAATGTAAAAATTGGAGTTAGGGAAAATAGCCAACCCGAGCTTTTAGCAGAACGCAGGAGGCCCATTGAAACAAAACAAACAAACATAAAAGCGATCAGATACACAAACGCATAAACACACAAACAAGCAATCAAAACCAAAAACAAACAAAAAACTCAAATAGCCTGATGTAAGCACTCTCAGCAACCATAAGAGGAAGGGGAGGACTTGACACTGGTAGCCCAGTGGCCAGGGCACCGGCCACACACACCAGAGCTGGTGGGGTCAAACCCAGACCAGGGCCCACCAAACAACAATGACAGCCACAACCAAAAAAACAGCCAGGTGCTGTGGTGGGAACCTGCAGCCCCAAGCCACCTGGGAGTCTGAGGCAAGAGAACTGCTCAGCCCAAGAGAGTTAGAGGTTGCCGTGAGCTGCCATGCCACAGCACTCCACCAAGGGTGACACAAAGAGACTCTGCCTAATAAAAAAAAAAGAAAGAAAGAAAAAGAAAAAGGAAAGGAAAAGGAAAGCAGAGAAGAAAAACTAATAATTAAAAATAATTTTTAACAATAACTCCTACAAGAAAAAAAGGAAAAAAAAGCAAAAAGAACAAGGAAAGTGAGAAAAAAAGGCAACAAAATTGTGTGTGTGTGTGTATATATATGTGTATTATATATATATATATATATATAAACATGTGACTATATATATGCCGTAGGGATCAACTTTAGTAGGAATGTATTTATGTTGCATTATACTTTCTGGACGCCAGGTGGCGCCATGAGTGGTTCCCAGGCTTAAATTGTTCTTGGTGTTTGCCTGAATACCTGCTTGGTGCCTAGACCCTGCTGAATTGTTGCTTCCACCCATCTCAAAAAATCTTCACAGATAGATTTCACAAATTCTCCTTGCAACAGTTCCCATGAAGTGCAGGATATCCCGGGGCAATTCCGAGTGTAGGACAACTGTGTGCTGGTGAGACGCACATCGCTGTGCCTGGCCCATGTAGAAAGGTGCCTGCAGTGACCTCCATCTCCCAAATTCCAAAACAATGGCCTCCTTCTATCCAGGATCTTTCTGGTCTGTGTGTCTGTCCCTCTACCTAATCACAGTGGTGCCGCACCACACAGCACCTCACTCTGACTGCCTAATTCCGCTCAGGAGTCCACACTTCACCAATCTTTCCACACAATACCTACTTTCCCCACAAACTGGGAACTGCAATCTTCTGTGGTGGGGCTGATTGCTGCCGTTGCTGCCTGCAGCTGCTGCAGCTGCTGCAGCTGAGAGACAGAACTTTTTCTGACAGTCTCCGCAGCTCCAGATTACACTCTAAGTCCAGTAATCTGTCACCTTGCTGCACACCCCAAACTGCTACTCCACACCAATATTCCACGCTGGGAATGATCTAGCCCACTTGCTCTCACCTATTGTTCCAGCAGAGTTGAGCTAAGCATCCTTCCCATCTGCCATCATGCTCCGCCCCCCTGAATATTAAAAATAAAGAGAATCAGAGAACCTAACTAACCACACCCTGATTCTATCCTGTGCATTTTACTGTCATTTATAGCTCTATTTTTTATCCTATAGGTTATGCTGACAACATACTATCAACATGGAAACATTGCTTGACAATTTATTGCATTATCTTTATTGTTCTAGCCTAAGTCCACTTAGTGTCAGAAACAACAACAACAGCAATAGTGTGAAAAGGGTCACAGTTTGTACCTACAAAGTGAAGAGTGATGCCAAGTCATGGGAAAGAGAAGTGTTATGAGGACAGCCTCTTGGTCATGGCTCATTTCTCACTAACCCACCTTATCTCCTTACACATAGCTTTCTGACTGAGCTTCTTTTAGGCCTTCTGGGATAACCTAATAAAAGATTCATGATCCTTTCTTTCCCATGATATCAGTTCCTAGAGTTAGCTCTGACTACTATGTAGGGAAAATGAAAATGCTTGCTTTGCTTTTCAATTTCTTTTTCACACATTGTTTTCAATGGTTATAGCATAAACACAGACTCACAGACCAATGGACCAGAATAGAAAGCCTAGCAATAAACACAAGCATATAGAATCAACTAATCTTTGACAAAGGTGGCAAGAATATACAATGGGGAAAGGATAGTCTCTTCAATAACTGGTGTTGGGAAAAGTGGATATCCACATGCAGAACAGTGAAATGGGACGCTAATCTTACATCATTTACCAAAATTATCTTGAAATGAATTGAAGACTTAAACATAAGACCTGAAACCATAAAATTCCTAGAAGAAAATAGACATTGATAAAAATCTCCTTGACATTTTGGTCTTGGCAATGATTTCTTAGAAATGACACCAAAAGTACAGGCAACAAAAGCAAAATTAAGTGTGACTACATCAAACTAAAAAGTTTCTACATAGCATAAGAAATAGTCAGAAAAATGAAAACACAACTTATGTAATGGGAGAAAATAGAGTTGATATCCAAAATATATAAGGAACTCATGCAACTCAATAGTAAAACAACAAATAACTCAATTAAAAATTGGGCAAAGGACCTGAATAGAAATTTTTCCAAGGAAGATATACAAATGGCCAACAGGAATATGAAAAGGTACTCAACATCCCCAATCATCAGGAAAATGCAAATCAAAACCTCAATAAGATATCACCTTATACCAGTTAGTATGGCCATTATTAAAAAGACAAAAGAAAACATGTTGGTGAGTTACAGAGAAAAGAGAAAACTTGTACACTGTTGATAGCATGTAAGTTGGTACTGCCATTATGGAAAATAGTATGAATATTTCTCAAAAAAAAAATATAACTACACGATCCTGCAATGCCATCTCTGAGTATTTATCTACAGCAGGGGTCCTCAAACTATGGCCTGTGGGCCACAAGCGGCCCGCCAAGGACATTTATCTGGCCAATCAGGTGTTTTTGCTGCGGCTGCCTGTCCTGCTTAGCAGCCAACTCATCCCAGGCCCTCAGTGCGCATGTGTGGAATGTGCACCACACTCTCTGACTCCTCTCCTTCTCTGTCTCTCCACTCCTCCTCTCAGTCTTGGGTGTGATTGCATGAGTCACGAGCTTGCCTGTGCAGAGCCTGCTGCTGCCTGAGGACTGAGGTAAGAACGAGTTAGGATTTATTTATTTATTTTTTTAAGTTAGGAGGTCTATTTTTTTTTATTTTGCAGTTAGTAAGACCTTTTTTTGTGGTTAAGGGGGGGCCTTTTTTTCCCTGAAGTTAGGAGGTCTTTTTTTTTGCAGATGGGGGTGCATTTTTTTGAAGTTAGGAGAGCCTTTTCTTTTTAAAGTTGGTTAGTTGGTTGGGCGTGGTTTCTAGTGGGTTGCATCACAGTGATAATGCAAATAGCTCAGTGCTAATGCAAATTGTCAGTGCTCAGAGGTAATGCAAATAGTCAGTGCTCAGTGGCAATGATAATTGTAAGTGCTTGGTGTTAATGCAAATGGTCAGCACTCAGTATTAAAGCAAATTGTCGGTGGTCAGTGTTATCGCAAATGGTCAGCAGTCAGTGTTAATGAAAATGGTCAATGCTCAGTGTTATTGCATGGGGGCCCCAAACTGGTAATCTGCCTAGGGCCCCTTGGGAACTTAATCTGGCTCTGCAGATAGCCAAGGAGTAGGAAACCCAATTTAATTGACAGTAAGTGCATTTATATTCTGATTGCTATTCAGTTGTGTATGATGTTGTATGTTGTGTGCTGTGTAAGCCTCGGTTCATGCTGTTGCAATCTCTGAGCAGTGTGAGTTCAGCCTTATGCTTGTATGGCTGAACTTGCATTAGATTCAGAAGAAAAAAGGCATATCTTGGCTCAGCGCCTATGGCTCAAGTAGCTAAGGCGCCAGCCACATACACCTGAGCTGGCGGGTTCGAATCCAGCCAGGGCCCACCAAACAACAGTGACGGCTGCAACCAAAAATAGCTGGGCATTGTGGTGGGTGCCTGTACTCCCAGCTACTTGGGAGGTGGAGGCAGGACAATCGCTTGAGCCCAGGAGTTGGAGGTTGTATGAACTGTGATACCACGGCACTCTACCTAGGGTGACAGCTTGAGGCTCCGTCTCAAAAAAAAAAAAAAAATGGCTCAGCGCCTCTGGCTCAAGCAGCTAAGGTGCCAGCCACATACACCTGAGCTGCTAGGTTCAAATCCAGCCGGGGCCTGCCAAACAACAATGATGGCTGCAACCAAAAAAATAGCCGGGCATTGTGGTGGGAGCCTGTAGTCCAAGCTACTTGGGAGGTGGAGGCAGGAGAATCACTTGAGCCCAGGAGTTGGAGGTTGTTGTGAACTGTGATGCCACCGCACTCTACCTGGGGTGACAGTTTGAGGCTCTGTCTCAAAAAAAAAAGGAAAGAAAGAAAAAAGGCATACGTGTTTTCTTTTTTCCAGTGGAATCTAATCCCATGGGTCATCTCACCCATGGGATCAGATTCCTGTGTGAGTTCACAGATCGCAGTGTGGTTCGCATAGGGTAGTGTGAACTGGAAAGGTGGTGGAGGAACCAGCTGTGTAATCATGCCTGTGTGAGCCTGAGGTAAAAGCAGACTTCCACCAATATGGGCACTGGTGAGGCTGAAATGATGTGGACTGGGAAGGCTGCATTGATGGACACTGCTCAGACTGCATTGATGGGCAGTGCAGTCTATATGTCTCTGTGGGGGCAAAGTTATTGCTGGTATATTGTTTTTGGAGCATTGTATATATATATATATATATGTATGCATGTATGTATTTTACTAATAGCAATTTGGAATCCCTAGGAAAAATGATATCAAAAAAGAGAAAAATTGACTCAAGAGTGTAGGATATTCAAAGAACAGTGGACTTATGATTACTTTTTCATGCAGTACAAGGAAAGAGCTGTGTGTTTGATATGCCAGAATATAGTGCTTGTGTTCGAAGAATACAATTTGTGTCGACACTATCAAACTCAACATAAAGATAAATATGATTGTTTGGCCAGAGAAGTGAGAAAAGATAAAATATTAAAACTGAAAAATATTTTGACAACTCAGCAAAATACTTTTGTGAAGCAGAAGCAGCTAAATATTTCATCACTGCGAGCAAGTTTTCAAGTTGCCAAGCTAATAGCATACACTGGCAGACCATTTGTGGAGGGAGAATTTGTTAAAGAATGCCTTCTTTTGGGTGGCACCTGTGGCTCAAAGGGATAGGGCTCCAGCCCCATATGCCAGACATGGTGGGTTCAAGCCCAGTCCCGGCCAAAAACTGAAGAAAAAAAAAAAAAAGAATGCCTTCTTTCTGTTGCCAAAGAGATGTGTCCAGAGAAAGCCGATTTATTTAGTACAGTGAGTCTTTCAGGACCTACAATTACATGAAGGATTGAAGAAATGGGGGACAATTTGCATCAGCATTTGAAAAAATCTGCAAAAAACTTTCCTATTTTTCCTTGGCACTTGGAGAAAGTAATGATGTTTGTGATTCTGCACAACTTCTAATTTTTATTCATGGGACGAATGACTATTTCAAAGTCACAGAAGAGCTTGCTGCACTGCAAAGCATCAAAGGAAAAACTATAGGAAGGATATCTATGAAAAGGTTTGCCAAACTGTGAATGGTTTGGAGCTGGACTGGGCTAAACTAGCCAGTGTGACAACTGATAGTGCTCCTAGCATGGTAGGGTCTAAGAAAGGAGTAATTGCTCCCATTAACCAAGAGATGGACCAACATAACTATTCTCATCCAATAGCCATACACTGCCTCATCCACCAACAAGTGCTGTGTAGTAAATCAGTGAAGTGGGACTCTGTTATGAAAATTGTGGTATCTTGTGTTAACTTCATTAGAGCTAATGCACTAAACCACAGACAATTCCAGGAATTTCTGTCTGAGCTAAATGTGGCCTATGAAGATGTTCCATATCACACAGAAGTCCATTGGCTGAGTCGAGGAAGAGTTTTGAAATATTTCTATGACTTACTTCCACAGATTACAGCTTTTCTGCTTTCAAAAAACAAAGAAGTACCGGAGCTCAATGATGCAGAATGGAAATGGCACCTTGCCTTTCTGACAGATGTAACAGAGCTACTCAATGGTTTCACAGTAGTATTGAGTACATTGGATACTATTTTTTCCATTCCTGAGATAACTTTGCTAAGAAGAATATTTTCCAGCTCCATCCATGTAAACATAAAGGAGGTAAAGTCTCCATTTCCTTTTACTGCTGCATAATATTCCATGGTATACATATACCACAATTTATTAATCCATTCATGGGTTGATGGGCACTTGTGCTTCTTCCATGACTTGGTAATTATGAATTGAGCTGCAATGAACAATCTGGTGCAAATATCTTTATTGCCAAATGATTTTTGGTCCTATGGGTATGCACCTAGAAGAGGAATTGCAGGATCAAATGGCAGGTCTACATTTAGATCCTTGAGTGTTCTCCAAACTTCCTTCCAAAAGTACTCAACAGTTTCAATGTGCAACTTCAATGAAAGGGGAAGCTCATCTGTGATATGCAATCACATGTGAAAGCATTTGAAGTAAAATCAGGCCTCCTCATCAAACAAGTGAAGGAGCAAAATTTCTGCCATCTCCCCACAACTCAGAATCTGTTAGCAGAAGAACCATTGGCTGCATCCCCAAACAAAATATGTGTAGATTCACTGGAAAAGTTGCAAAAGGAGTTCCAATTTAGATTTAAAGAGTTTCATCTTCACAAACAGGACATACAGCTTTTCCATAACCCATTTTCTACTGACATCAAAAATGTGGATACAATTTACCAAATGGAACTGGCTGAACTGCAGAATTGTGACTCTCTGAAAGATGCATTGAAGTCAAGTAGCCTTCCTAATTTCCATGCATCTCTCCCCTCTGAGACATATCCTAATCTCAGGAACCATGCACTCAAAATGGCAACCATCTTTGGCAGCACTTATGTCTGTGAACAGACTTTTTCCGAAATGAAACATCTGAATTCTCCAACCAGATCTAGACTAACTGATGCACACTTGCATCACTTGTTAAGACTAGCAGTGACAAATATGGAACCGGACATTGACCATCTCATTAGCCAAAAGCAGGCCCATAGTTCCTATTGAAATACTGGTTAAGTTTGTTGATTTAACTTTATTTGTTCTTCATTTTAAATATTGTATTTGTTCCCATTTTGTTTTTTTACTTCAAAATAAGGTATGTGCAGTGTGCATAGGAATTTGTTCATAGTTTTTTTTTTAAACTATAGTCTGGCCCTCCAACGGTCTGAGGGACAGTGAACTGGCCCCCTGTTTAAAAAGTTTGAGGACCCCTGATATAGAGGAAAGGAAATTAGCACCTCATAGAGATATCTCACTTCTGTGTTTATTGCAGCATTATTCATGATAGTAAAGACTTAGAAACAACTCAAGTGTCTGTCTGCAGAAGGATGAAATGGGATATTAAGCAATAAAAGGAAGATAATCCAAAAGACAAAAATAGAAGGAAGTTCTGCCATCTGTGACAACAAGAATGAACCTGAAGGGCATTATGCTAATTGAAGTAAGTGAGACACAGAAAAAACAAATACTACATGGTCTCACTCATACGTGGAATCTAAAATGTTTGAACTCATTGAAACAGATAAGAGAGTCCTTTATCAGAGGTTGGTGGGGGAAATGTTGGTCAAAGGGTATAAAATCCAAATTTTAGATAAATAATTTTTGGGAATGTAATGTACAGCATGATAAATATAATTAATGATGTATACTTGAAATTCCCTAAGAGATTAGATATGCATATGTTAATTATTTCAATTGTGGGAATCATTTCACAAGATATACATATATCAAAATATGTTCACTTTCAATATACATAATTTTTTTCTTTATTAAATCATAACTGTGTACATTAATGCATTTATGGGGTACAATGTGCTGATTTGATACACAATGTAGAATGCTTACATGTAACTAACAATCATCTCCTTGCTTATTTATTTGCTGTGGTAAGACATTTATACTCTGTTCTTAATAGTTTTGAAATGCATCATTGCATTATGCACATTAGGTGAGGTCCCCTCAAATACCCTCCTTCCTCCCCACCTCTCCCTTCCCCTCCCCTCTCTCTCATCTTCCCTCCTTCTTCCTTGACTATAGTTATGTTTTACCATTCATATGAATGTGTAGGTGATTATGTATAGATTTCATAGTCGTATTTAATACATTGGATACTTTTTTCCATTCTTGAGATACTTTACTAAGAAGAATATATTCCAGCTCCATCCAGGTAAACATAAAAAATGTGAAGTCTCCATCTTTTTTATGGCTGCATTACCATGGGTCAATGGGCTTTTGGGCTGCTTCCATGACTTGACAATTATAAATTGGGCTGCAATAAACATTCTGGGGCAAATGCCTTTGTTGTAAAATGATTTTTGATTCTCTGGGTATATACCTAATAAAGGAAGTGCAGGATCAAATGGTAGGTCCACTTTTAGTTCCTTGAGTATTCTACAAACTTCTTTTCAAAAAGGCCGTATTAGCTTGCCATATCACAATATATATAATTTTTATTTGTCAATTTTACCTCAATAAAGCTGAAAAATATTTTATATGTGCATTTAGCCTATGAAAGATTATATATATATGATTATGGGAGATTATTAAATTATTATAGACATTACATTATAGGAGATTTTACATATAGCATATATATGTATATATGACCTATTTACCTCTTTATCTGGATGTTTTTCAAGAATGTATTTATTATAACTCCCAATTGGGAAGGAATATCTCATTGAAATTGAACATTTTTAAATGATTAAAGCAACTTTGATTAGTCACTTATAGCATAAATAGCAAATAAGAATGAGTAGATATCTCTCTATTGCTATGTAATCAAGAAAATGAGTTGAAGATGTAGTGTAGTGTTCACAGTTACAGGATAGGTTTTGGAAGTGAATACATCTTATGCAAATTCTAATCAATAGTATCTGAAGCTAGATACTAATTACAATTTGAATGTTCTAGAAAGAAGAAGTACAGAGCTTATGACACATAGTGTATCTAATTTATGGAGATCTAGAGAGGCATTCTGTGTCATTTCGCATTTTTTTCCCATGTACCTTCTCCATTGGTTTTCATTTCAAATAGGCTGGCAAGTTCCATCTTCAATTTTCCAGCCTTCTTTGCACCTAGGTTGGCTGTGTGATGTAATTGTGGCTGGGACTCTCTTCCTTCATAAATAAGACGTCAAAGCCACATAGGTAGAAGAAAGTTCCTTCATTTTACCTTCCTTCTGCCTAGAATGCAGACACAACAACCATATTATGCCCATAAAGTAAGAAGAATGAAGACAAAAGCCAATGTGACAACAATAGTGGGGCAGAAATGAGAGAGAATCTTTGATACTAAGATTGAGCCACTGGGTGGCCTACTATCTTCGTATGTGAAAAGAACAATCTCCCAACTGTTTAAGCTGCTCTAGTAAGATTACCTGTTCCTTCTTGATGAAGAGATTTTTGACTTATATAAAGGATTTCCCTTTAGGAAGACATTTTTAACCTGAGACATAAAGCATACATAAGAGTTGACTCAGTGAGAGGATAAGGATGCGTGTGTACTGGAGAAGAGCAGGCAGATAGAGTACCTGAGTTTGAATTCCAGTTACCTCACTTACCAGCTCTCCCTTCAGCAAGTATGTCTTCATCAGTCATATCATCTGTAAAATGGGATAATAATGGTGCTGATCTCACATGGCTGTCTTCAGTATGAAATGAGACAATGCAAAGAAAGTGCTACCACAAGTCCTGGAAAATAATAAGTATTTATTTATTACTCATATTGCTTATTTCTATGATTATGATTTCATATGTTCTTATTTCTTTGTATAGTAATATTATCACATATTTACCTATGAATTAAAATTAATGAAATTATCTCATGCATCTTGGATTTATGTAAGTGGAATCGTTTTGTCATGATGTAGAGATGCCACACACATGGAAGGAAACACCAGGAAGGAGTCCTTCAATCCATGCTCATTATTCTCTGTGTTAAAAGGTGAAAGAAAGGAAATTGGCATTTAGCCATTTCTTCAAGGCACTGTTCTTCAAGGGATGGGTCGATATTAAATAAATAAATAAATTTATGTAAATTCATAAATAGTAGTATGCATATTCAACATATTATGTATTTATGTAACAAATATTGCCTAATAAAAAGATAACTGTTCACAATACCTGACTTGATAATTTCCTCAAACACCCAATCTGTCTAATTTTCAGGAAACTTACAGTTTTTTGGCTGTCATAGATCATAAAATGAGAACAGAGAAAATCCCTTGCTCATTAGGCTGTTTCTTTGCCACTTTTACTTTCCTGAGTTTATGTCATCTTCCCACTTAATTATAAGCTCCTTGAAGACACAAATTAAATAATGCTTCCTGATAACCTCCTACCCACATAGTGCAATGCATTTAGTACACATTAAATTTATATTTATTGACTACGATAGGTGTTAGGTATCCACCCTCCTTGTTTAAGATATCTAACTTGCTTTGGGAAGTCTAGTCGAAGGAATCTGAAAATGCTTAATGACCCTGTGCCTCTCTAGATCTCCCTAAATTAGGTTAGGTCTCATGAGCTCTGCACTTGTTCTTTCTTGAACATTGAAATTGCAATTAGTATCTGCCTTCAGATACTATTGATTGGAAGTTCCTAGAAATATATTCACTGCTGAACCCTTATCCTATACTATGATATTATGGAAGACACACCACATTCTCAAGTCATTTTCTTTGGGATCTGACTTGCTTTGAGGGTCTAGTCACTTACTTTGGGACGTCTGGTTAGGGCCTCTGCAGAAATATATATTGCTTTCCCCAGCATTGGCATCAAGACAGGAATGATTTCAATAATGCTGCTAAGGAGATGAATAGACCACACTTGTAATGGAATATTGTAGTCAAAATGGGACTCAAAAAGTTTTGCCTTAAAACATTCAGCTATTTTCCACAGCATGGTACCTGCTATGAATAAAAATGTAACTCTACTATTAATAATGACTGCTTTGGTCTTGCATTTGTGCTTCAAATGTCTTGTGATGATTAAGAGAGAAGAGTAGCTCCTTTAAGTAAACACATCTTAAAAGACAAACTGGAGTGTAATATCAAAGGCACTGACACCAAAGCATCCCAGATCCTTGTTTTTCCTGACACAAAGATGAGAGAGAAGCAAGGATCTGAGACTAAAAGAAAATACTGTAGAGGTTTCCAGCATTCTTATCCTACAGTGAAGCTGATTTGCCAGAGATGTGCTCATTAACGGGTGTAGCTGGTGTTTGGTGCATAGATACTTATATTAATGCTACTATTTTAATAAAAATTTAATTTTCTATAGGAAAAATAATCCCTCACATCATTAATGAGAATCCTAGGAGAGTTTATTCTCGAAGTCTACTACCTAAAGTCAGAAGCTGCTTGGTGATGCCCACCGTAAGCTGTAATTCTTGATTAATACTGCTTAGGCTGCATCACCTTCACTAATGACCTAATTAAAGTCCCTACATAAACATATATTCTATAGGGTAAGACAAACCCTACATAAGTTTAAATGTATATACAAAAGATGCCAAAAATGTACACACATTTTAAGAAAGGAAAAAACTGTTAAAATTGTAATAGTCTATTCATGTTTGACTTCTGCAATTACAAGAGATACAAGATACAATATACAAGCTAGCAAATGTTATTGGTATATATTGAGCGTTAAGAGGATGAGGTAGGGGATTGGTGTGCTCTCACCTAACAGGCACAATGTAAGGGTATATGGCACTTCTCCTGGGTGAAGGGCTCAACTACAACTGGGACTTTACCTAAGAAACACAATGTAACCTAATCACTGGTACCCTCATATTAATCTGAAATAAAAAAGAAATAACCCTGGAACTGCCAATTTTCAAGTTTTGTTTTATACAGATCAATTAAATGTCTTTATTGTTTAAAAATACACAGTTTTTTTCTTTTGTACAATGTATATACACTTTTTGGCACCGTGTGTGTGTGTGTGTGTGTGTGTGTGTATGTAATTGCCTGATTACACATATATATGGATATATATACACACACACACATATACAAATAAATTAAGAAATATGCTTTTGCTGTCACAGCTAATAATTAAAAGAGGTACACATATATGGATTATATATACACATATGTAATAAATGTGTTAATAATTGGTATGTTCAGAGAGATATAGTGTGCTGCATGTGTGTATGTAGCAGTGTTATTTTATAATAAAGTGATCACTAAAGAGTTTTTCCCCTCAGAGTAACCTAAATGACATGAGAAAGGAAAGCTATTGATCCTACAGATCTCTTGAGGAAGAGTGTTCCAGTCAGAAGCAGCAGCATGTGCTAAGGCCCTGGGGCAGAAGTGTGTTGAATGTATTTAAGGAACAGTGGGAAAATCAGTGTGGCTGGAACCAAATGAACAAAGAGAAAAAGAGCAGGAGATGAGGTCAGGAAGTTAATGGGTATCTGATTATGTAGGCCTTACAGAAATGAACTTAATATGCATCTCAATTTGATTGTGATGAGTGATCTTCTGGGTTTTCTCCACCTTTAATATTTTATTATTCCAGTGTTAGTATTGTCTTCTTTAAAGCTCTAAATAGATTTGCCTGTAAATGTACTTTTCAGTTATGGAATGTACTGGCATTGTACATATGAGAAACTCTGGCAGCTGGACACTACAGAAGCTAACAATGAATGTGGCAGGGAGGCTAGATAGTTAGGTCTGTATAGAAAGTTAAAGTTTGATTTTAAATTTTTATTTCTTCACTCAGAAACAGGGTGTATTAAAATGAAAAGATATATTGAACTATTGAAAATTTGTTCCCTATTGATCTATAAGCCAGAATATAAAACTATAGTATCAATATGAAATCATTGATATGAGCCGCCATGAAGCATTGGAGAATTCCACAGACAACAGAAATGCTAAACATAATATACTTTACTCAATATTATCTTAACTACACAATGATAGTTTTAGTTTCTGAAACTCCTTCTCCATGATAATCATCATGACTGTCATTATTGTCATTATCATTGTTAACTAGCTATTGATGATGATACAACAGCATCAACATTCACAGCACAGCATGAATTTTGGAGTCTGGAGTTTAAAGCCAGCCGCTCTTAATGATTAGCTGTGACAGAATAAGCATATTTCTTTTTTTTAGCATAAACATATTTCTTAATTTATTTGACTCTTTGTTTCCTCATCTGTAAAGTGTGGCAAATATTGTAGACCTCAGGGTTGTTGTGAAGATGAAATGAAAATAAATAATTTGGACAAAGCACCTATCTCAGCCAGAACAAGCCTTCTAATTTTGCAAAGTCCTTTCGTTCAACAAATCTAGTAAGTGCTTGAGTAATAGAAACTATTGTCTCTAATTGTTGTTTATATGTGAGACATGTATTTTCTAGATCCCTTTTATCTGATGCACCTTTCTCCAATTTCCAGCAGAATCTAAGATGCTTCTCAAATTTAAGTTTCAAAATGATTTATCCTTTTTTTGCCCATACTAGTTGGGTGACTTTTAAAAATGTTTAGCACTTTTTGTTTAAATTTAGTTGTATTGAAATTTAGTCCATAAACATTAAAACACACAGATCTTAAGTGTGCATGATGTGTTTGGCAAGTGTATGCAACTATGAAACCAATACCTGAATCTGATAAAGAATATTTTTATCACCCAACAATATTTCCTCTTCACCATTTATTGTCAATCTCCAGGAACAAGCGACTAGCTACGTACTCTTCTGGTATCTTTCGGTATAGATTACTTTTATCTGTTTTTGTAAATATTTGTAATTTAATTTGATTATAAATTCAATTGCTCTAAGAATATCCAGATACTTAAATTTGCTATTTCTCCTTGAGACATTAGTTATGGTGAGTTGTGTATTTTAAAGAATTTGTCCATTTCATCTAGCTTATTGATTTATTGGCATAACTTAATATTCTCTTACTAGGTCTTTGGTATCTATAGATCTATAGTGCTATTCCCTTTTTCATTCACGATATTAATATTTTGTGTTCTTAATTTTTCTTCAGTCTTGGTTTGACAATTTTGTTGAATTCTTCAAGGAACTAAATTGTATCTTTCTTTCTTCTGCTGTTTGCCCGTTTTCTCTTTGATTTCCAATCTTGTATTTCTTTTTTTCTATCCTCTACATACTTTGGGTTTGTTTTCCTCACATACAAAGTGAAAACTTTATTAGTTTGAAAACATTCATATTTTTCTAATAAAGGCATTTAAAGATATAAATTCCTCACTAAATACTTCTATGGCTGCATTCTATAAATTTTGGCCAGGTGCTGTGGTTCACACCTATAATCCCAGCACCGTGGGAGGCCAGGTCAGGAGGATTGCTTGAAGCCAGGAGTTTGAGACTAGCCTGGGAAACATAATGAACCCCCTCATTTTTTAAAAAATGTGGTTTATTTTTTGGGAAAAATAATCCAGGCATGGTGGCATGTACCTGTAGTCTTAGCTGTCTGGGAGGCTGAGGCAGTAGAATCACTCGATCCCAGAAGTGTGAGGTTACAGTGAGCTGCTATTACCATGTTGCTGCACTCCTGCCTAGGTGACAGAGTAAGACCTTGTCACACACAGAAAAAATTGTCATTTTTCCCCCATTATCAGTATATTTTAAATATTTTCCAAATTCCTTTATAATTTCATATTTGACTCATAAAATTCATATAAGATTCTTCTAATAGATTTTTCTGGTGCTCTTTTCTTATTGATTCTCCATTTAATTCTATTGTAGCCAAATAACATAATGACTTCAATTTGGGGGACTTACTGAGAGTTGTTTTATGGCATCCCTCTGGTCAATCTTTGTACATTGTTCATATGTATGTATAAAGAATGTGCACTCTGCATTTACTGTGAGAATAGTACTCTACATGTGCTAATTAAATCAATTTTGTCAAAAGTTTTGTTAACATCCTCTATATCATTACTAATAATTTGTCTCATATCAACTCTATTAAGACAGGAGTGTTAAAATCTACAAATATTAATCTGATTTGCCTCTTTGTTGTCAATTTTTGCTGAAGGTATTTTTACAGCTATGTTATTAGGTGTTCATAAACTTAGGACTGCCATTTCTTCTAAATGAATCATTATGAAATGGATGTTTTAAACACTGTTAATTCCTTTTGTCTAGGAGTATATTTAATATTTATGTAATCTTAATAGCTTTCATATGCTTAGTGTTTGCTTGGTATATCATTTTCCCTCATTTTACTTTCAGTTAAAATATGTCTTTATATTATAAATGTGCTACTTAATAGTTAATATACAGTTTGATCTTGTTTATTCTAATAATCTCAATCTTTGAATTAGTGTGTTTAATTCATTTGTATTCATAGAGAATTGATATGGCTGAACCTATGCCTACCGTTTTTCTATCCATTTTCTATTTGTCACATTTCTTCTTCGTTGTTTTGTTCCTCCTTTTCTGACAGTGTTTGACTATTTTTAGTATTTAATTTTCTCCTATATGGGCTCTTGAACTATATCTTTTTGTGTTACCTTTTAGTTATTTTTATGAGAATTATGATATGCATCTGTAACTTACACTAGTTTAACCTTGAGTGAATATTATGGCACTTCCGGTACCATGTAAGAGCTTTACAATGATTTGATTTTATCTGAATTTTACAGTCATTTTTCTATTTTTGTCTGTACTTTGCTTCCACCTCTGTTGTAAACACCACTATTGTTACCATTTTTTCCTTAAACTGTCAGTAATAATTTATAAAAATTAAGAAAAAAGAGAAATATATTTTATATTTACTCATATCATTATCTTCCAGAACTTTTCATTTTTTACTGTAGAGATAAGTTTCCATATGGTACAATTTCCTATTAAAATGAAGATCTTACTTTAACATTAATCAGCAAAGATATGCTGATTAACAATTATTTCAGTTTTCTTTTATTGAAAAGTCTTTAACATTTTATTTTAAGAATATTTTCACTAAATGTAGAGTTCTTAGTTGACTATTCCTTCCTTTCATCCCTTTATAGCCATTCCTGTGTCTACTAGCTTTTTTTGTTTTTGATGAAAAGTTATCATTCTTATCATCTTTCCTCTACTTGTACTTTGCCTTTTTTTCTTCAGCTGCTTTTAAGATTTTTCTCTTTACCTTTATCTCTTTACATCCAAATTCTAATTCATCCTGCTCCCAACCATATCACTAAAAGCTTAGATATATTTAATATTTAATATTTTATATTTTTCTAGTCCTGCAACATCTCTCCATTTCTGTCAGATGTGCTCCTCTGACAACTCACATCTTATAGAGACCCTTTCTTCTTAGGATGTGTCTGTGGTCCTTTGTTCACCAATGAAGAAATCATCCTTCTCTGGAATTAAGTTCATTAAGACTTCCCAGTGCCACCTGTTATTCACTAGCTTCATAGATCTATGTAAGTGTGATTATTTTATTGTATCCAGTTTGTAATTGTGATCAGTTACCACTTGGTCTTTCTCATAGTTCTACATCCTGACTAGGAAAGGAATGTCAAAAAATAGATGCTTGAACTTCTAGAAGAGATACTAAGTTGAGTAAAAGAGGTTGGGGACCTGTAATATAGCTATTTTGTAGGCTAAAGTAGGAGGATCACTTGAGGCCAGGAGTTTGAGACCAGCCTAGGCAACATAGCAAAATTCCCATCTCAAAAAGAAAATTAGTCTGGTATGGTGGTGTGTGCCTGTAGTTTAACCCATTCAAGAGGATGAGTTCAGGAACTTGAGGTTGCAGTGAGCTGTTTGTGACACTGAACTTCAGCCTGAGTGACAGACTTTATTTAAAAAAATTTTTTTGAGGTTGCTGTGAGCTATGACGCCACAGCATTCTACTCTAGGTGACAAAGTGACTCTGTCTTAAACAACAACAACAAAAAAGTTCTATGAAAATACAGGGCGGCACCTGTGGCTCAGTAAGTAGGGCCCCGGCCCCATATGCCAAGGGTGGCAGATTTGAACCCAACCCCAGTCAAACTGCAACAAAAAATAGCCGGGTGTTGTGGCTGGTGCCTGTAGTTCCCAGCTACTTGGGACGCTGAGGCAAGAGAATGACCTAAGCCCAAGAGCTGCAGGTTGCTGTGAGCTGTGACACCACTGCACTCTACTGAGGGCAACAAAGTGAGACCGTGTCTCTAAAAAAACAAAAAAATCCATGCCATTAAAATTGTATATTGTTTTGGGTAGTATGGACATTTTAACAATCTTGCTTCTTCCCAGCCATGAGCATGGTATGTTTTTTCCATTTGTTAACATTTTCGGCTATTTCTTTTCTTAGAGTTTCATAGTTCTCTTTATAGAGATCTTTCACATCCTTTGTTAAATAAACTCCCAAATATTTCATCTTCTTTGGCACTACTGTGAATGGAATAGAGTCCTTAACTGTTTTTTCAGCTTGACTATTGTTGGTATATATAAAGGCTACCAATTTATGAATGTTAATTTTGTAACCTGAGACGCTGCTGTATTCCTTGATTACTTCTAAGAGTTTTGTAGTAGAATCCCTGGTTTTTCCAGATATACAATCATATCATCTGTGAAGACCGAAAGTTTGATCTCTTCTGACCCTATGTGGATACCCTTGATCGCCTTTTCTTCCCTAATTGCAATGGCCAAAACTTCCATTACAATGTTAAAGATGTGGAGAAAAGGGAACACTTCTACACTGCTGGTGGGAATGCAAATTAATACATTCCTTTTGGAAAGTTGTTTGGAGAACACTTAGAGATCTAAAAATAGAACTGCCATTCAATCCTATAATTCCTCTACTAGGTATATACCCAGAAGACCAAAAATCACATTATAACAAAGATATTTGTACCAGAATATTTATTGCAGCCCAATTCACAATTGCTAAGTCATGGAAAAAGCCCAAGTGCCCGTCGATCCATGAATGGATTAATAAATTGTGGTATATGTACACCATGGAATATTATGCAGCCTTAAAGAAAGATGGAGACTTTACCTCTTTCATGTTTACATGGATGGAGCTGGAGTAAACATATTAGTAAAGTATCTCAAGAATGGAAGAAAAAGTATCCAATATACTCAGCCCTACTATGAAACTAATTTATGGCTTTCATATGAAAGCTATAACCCAGTTATAACCTAAGAATATGGGGAAGGGGGAGAGGGCGGGGAGGAAGGGGGGAGGATGGGTGGAGGGAGGGTGATTGGTGGGGTTGCACCTACGGTGCATCTTGCAAGGTTACATGTGAAACTTACTAAATGTAGAATATAAATGTCTTAACACAATAACTAAGAAAATGCCAGGAAGGCTATGTTAACCAGTGTGATGAAAGTATGTCAAATGGTATATAAAACCAGTGTATGGTGCCCTATGATCGCATTAATGTACACAGCTATGATTTAATAAAAAAATGTAAAAAATAAAATAAAATAAAATAACAAAAAAATCAATTAGAAAATGAGCAAATGCCAAGAACAGATACTTCACTGCCAAGTGTATACAGATAACAAATAAGCACATGAAAATTTGTTCAACATTACCAGCCTTCAAGTAAATGCAAATTAAGGACACAATGAGGTATCACTATACACCTATCAGGATGCCTGAAATAAAAAGTACTAATAACTAATAAACGTGGGCTAGGATACAGAGAAACTGCATTACACGTATTGCTGATAGGAATGTAAAATGGCATAGCCACTCTGGAATAGTTTGAAAGTTTCTTTAAAAACTAAACATGCAACTACCATAGAAACCAGCAAATATACTCCTGGGCATTTATTACAAAGAAATGAAAATGGTATTCACATAAAAACTTGCACACAAATGTTCATAGAAGCTTTTTTAGTAATAGCCCAAAAGTGGACACAAGATAATAAATAAGGAATTTATTTATGGTTTAAAAAAAATTTTAGAAGGATGTATCAAAATCTGAAAAAAAAAAGTGCTTTGGAGTACCAAAGTAAAAATATGTCCTATAAATAAATAGTAAGTTTAATAAGGATGCATTATGGTGATTAAAGAATCACTTTTCCTGCCTTAGATTTTATAAAGATTCTAGAGGCTCATGAGAGAGAGGAGAGTCAGAAGGGAAACTAAGAGTTAGATTCTGAGACTATCTCTGTGTCAGGAAATTAAGTCAGCTTCAACACAACTCAGGAATCCCAGGTGGGATGATAGGCTCCTTTAAATATAAGGAAACTTAAACATCAAAGAAACGAATCCATAGTTCTTATATTTCACGGAGTTTTGCCCAAGCCATTGCAGTGTAGTATCCATAAAAAAGAAGTGGCAGCAAGCCACATCTATGCAGTCAGAACCTGAGACAAGCCACATGAGTCTCCAACAAATTCCAAAAGTTGCATTTTAAATACCTAAGAGTGTCAGGTCTGGCAAAGGTAAATAGGTGGCAAGGAAGTGGCTAAGGTCGGAGATAAGGGAAGGGAATTGTTGCTAGAAAACAAATTGCAGCTAGGAACTGTTCCATGTGGGAACATACACAGTAACAAGCTCCTAGTGACCCTTAACTGACCTGGGCTCATTAACATCTAATTAACATAGCATGACTGGAGTTTTCATGAAGGATTCTAAGATGCATAACCTATTATTTAACCCATTATGTAATTTGTGATATAACACCAACCTGTCAATCACTCCAAATGTGAGAAAAGGCAATTACCATGCCAGGAGAAAGGTGAGTTTATAAACTAGTGAGTTTATAAAAGACAGTGCTTTAGAGCACATGTAGTGAGAATAAGATGGAGTCAGTCAGTCTAGGGCCAACAGGACATAGCTAGTCTGATTGGTTTAAGTCCTACAAGACCTTCACTTCTTTCCTCCTATTCTTATTATTTTGTAAATTTAGCACCCACCCTAGCAATGCCTATTTTGAGTAGTTGAGAAGGATTGATTTAGGAGATTAACTTTTGAAGTGGAAATGTTGCAATAGGTCACTGGGTTATGTTGATCATTATTTAAAATAAGGGTTAATGTGGTCGTTGCTTTGAATTTTTATGTATAAAACTGTGGTTTTGGAAATGGAAGAATAGAACAGTCTTGGAGAGGCTACTTTCACTGTTCTCCAGAATCCCGGCCTTCTGACAAAGTTTGGCAGACCTATCCCTGTCTCCACATATTGGCTGATGGTGATATGTAGCCAGACCCTCTTTGTCCAGTAACATGCTCAGACTTTGGCATCTTTCTCCATTTGTGGAGAATAACCCATGTGGAGAATGACCAGTCTCTCCCTCTGAGATGTACTTTTGCTTTGCAGTAAATGTTATGTGTGCATTTGCTTTGTGTCTGTGATTACTCTGTTATTGGCTCAACTCGGTACCAGTATTCATTCTTGGACCAGGGGACATCCAGACAGACCTAACAAGAGAACATTTGAAAATGTCATATACTGAGGGGGGTATGGAAATTGGGACAAAGAGATCAAAGAATGCATGAAATCATGTGTGAAAAAGACTACTAGAGTTAACCAATACTCAAGTGCTCCTTTATAGTACCCAGACTCCCTTGCATTTAGTTTAGCCATGTGACTAGTTCTGGCAAGCAAATGTGAGCAGAAGTGGTGGGAATCACTTCTCAATTACTAGATTTTTCTATTCACATTCTCGTACTCATGTGACGTTAAAGACTACGCATGAAAGACAGTAGCACAAGAAGGGATAGAAATGGATTCCCCCCCACTGTTTGGAAGAGAGCATCCCAGGAGAGTCCAGACCAGGAATAACAACATCAGATGTTACATAAGAAAAAAACTTTTATTCTTGCAAGCCACTAAGATTTCATGTTTTATTTATTGTTTCAACATAGCTTAGCTTGACATGAATCTAAATGTGGCTCACAGAGTGGTTCTGGTCTGCAGGCTGATAATAATCTATGCAGAAATTAGGTACAGAAATCACAAGAGAGTTTTTAGAAACTCGTATTGCAAATTGAAAGAGAAGTTTCATGTCTGTTGAATTTCATTTTTAAAACCCAGGTTTGTGTTTTGTTTTTATTGACTTTATTTTTTTCAAATTTCACACTTCTGATAATTTATCATTATTGTATTTTACAAAAATATTGGTCCGTGACAGATTGAAAATAATAAAAACTGGTTCTTCACCACTGAGAGTTTGATAAACACTGGCTATTCTACCCCTGACTAATACACCAGAGCAAAATAAGAAACATCTTAGATGGATACCAAAATAAATTGAGAAAGACTAGACGCTAGCTATTTCTCTCTGAAGGGAGAACATCATATAGGCCCTTCAAACATCAGATGCTTCTTATGAAGAGAGAATGAAACAGAATGAATGAACTCTTTCAAATCCTGAAATAATAATGTACCCAGAATTATCAGACATTATATTTTCTACTTTGAGATAAAATAATATTATAAAATAGAGAATTAGTTTGGGAAAGAATAAAATGATAAATATTTTGCACAATTGAGGTTTATAACTTAACTATCATATACATAATGCAAGTGTATCATCTTTGAGATGGCCACATCTTGTCTTACTCTTGGCCTTAACACTGGACCACTAGTAGAGACAGCCAGATATAAATTTCCTGGGAAAGCATTTCTTACTTAATGAGTTATTTATACTTCCCTTTCTCCTTTTTCTCCCCAAAGGCACTTCTCATTTTCTAAATGCAAGAAGGATAACAAAGACTTACCTCTGTTAATTTTCTTATTAATTACATCTTTGATAAGGCAATTATGAAATTTTGAAATCACATGAGACACTGTGAAACTTTGATGTTCATTTTTACCTGTTTTAACAATGCATGCAACAACCCATCAAATATGAAATTTGCCTTGTGTTTGGTGGTGGTCAACTTGATATCACCAATCCCAGTCCATTCTAAGGCTGAGATCTATATTCTCAGAACGACCTTCACTGTATAGTTCCAGGTTAGAGTTTACCAATGAGAGAAACTCCTGTGAAAGTTGAAAGGTGGAAATGAAACAGAGGCCATTATTGCTCAAGACATTATGACTATCAGATAAAGCAGGCATCTAGTTAAAGGCCCCTGTAAATTCTCACTTTGTGGTAGCAGAGGTTTGTTGGGCTTCCTCTGAATTGGTAGTTTTATCACCTGCTCCAGGTCTTCAGATTGAGGTCATATTGCTGCTTCCCTGATATTTCAGCTGTATCCTTCCAGATTTTCACTCCTCTAATTTCCATATTAATCCCTGATTGCTATATTAAGCCTCTTATTTCCTTAATTCTTATAGTGGCTTTCTTTTATTCCAAAAGGAGTCTGACATAAACATTCTCAACATCTTTAAGCACTATCAATGCTGTTATTTCTAGAGTTCTCAAAAACAGCATGTCAACCTAAAATATTTTAGCAAAATTCCTGCAAAAAAACCATTTTGAACAGTCTTTCACTGATTGTGTTACCATGAATATATTCCAATTCCACACATAGTTATTATAATAGTTGGAAATGCAAATGAGGCACACTCAGGAAGCATCCTGACATCTTTCTTTCAAACAGGATTTCTTTCAGATCACAATCATCTGACAATAGATGACATAGGGTTTGGTCATATGACATTGCTGATGTGTGACAATTTTGACCTACAGAAATAATAATGTCCTATGTCCAATAATGACTCTTCATTCTAATGGAATTTTGGTGGAAAGTATACTGTTTTTCTCCATCTGGGAATGGGGGTTTCTCTTCACAGAATCTGTATTCTGTAAGGAGAGAGTATTTTTTGAGGGTTTGCATGAAATTATAACTCCCTGAGTCCTGATGAGAAATCTATGCATTTGAACTCAAAGCAGGAGTTCCCTCAACAACAGTGGATTTCATTTTTGAAATATTTATTAGCATTCAAGGACTGATTGTGCTAGTAAAAGGTATGCCTCAAAAATCCTAGAATCTCATCAGATATCTTTGTTATAGGTCAGAGTTTCTCTACCTCAGCACTACTGACATTTTGTCCCAGATAATTCTTGATTTGGGGAGGGAAGGAGAAAAGAAGGGGGTGAAGGATGGGAAAGAAGCTGTTTTATGAGGTTTGGCAATTAAGTTTGTGAAGTTGCCACTGTGCATTTGTGTTGGCAGCACTGTACAGACAGCTCGGTAAGGTTTTATAAGCTTGGTTCATCAGTGTCACACAGATGTGTTCAGGTTAACATGTGGTGGTGTCTTGCTGAGTGGCAAACGTTAATGTTACATGTTTTTGTAGGCTGTCTCAAGAATGTCGGAGCTTGAATTAGAGCAATGAACAAACATTAAATTTCTTGTTAAACATGGCAAAAGTGAAAGTGAAATCAGGGACATGTTAGTTCAAGTTTATGGGAATAATACCATGAGGAAAAATGGCAATGTACAAATGGATTAAACATATTTTTGAGGGAGAGAAAATGTCACTGATGCTGAGAGATCAGGATGACCAGTAATGAGCAGAACAGAACTGATGAAAATATTACAAAAATTTGTAATATTGTGTATCAAAATCATCAGCTAACTGGGAGAAGCATAGCAGACCAAGTAAAGATTGATAGAGAAACAGGAAAACCTTAGCTGAAAATCTTTTTTTTTTAATTCATTTATTTTTATTGTTAAATCATAGCTGTGTACATTAGTGAAATCAAGGGGTACAATGTGCGGGTTTCATATACAATCTGAAATATTCTCATCAAACTGTTCAACGTAACCTTCATGGCATTTTCTTAGTTACTGTATGCAGGCATTTGTATTCTGCATTTAGTAAGTTTCACCTATACCCATTCTAAGATACGCTGTAGATGTGGCCCCACCCATTGCCCTCCCTCCACCAAAACTTCCCCCCTCCCTTCCCCTTCCTTGGCCCTTTCCCCATAGTCTTGTGCTATAGTTGGGTTATAGCCTTCATGTGAAAGCTATAATTTAGCTTCATAGTAGAGCTGAGTACATTGGATACTTTTCCTTCCATTCCTGAGATACTTTGCTAAGAAGAATATGTTCCAGCTCCATCCATGTAAACATGAAAGAGGTAAAGTCTCCATCTTTCTTTAAGGCTGCATAATATTCCATGGTATACATGTACCACAATTTGCTAGTCCATTCGTGGGTTGATGGACACTTGGGCTTCTTCCATGACTTAGCAATTATGAATTGGGCTGCAATAAACATTCTGGTACAGATGTCTTTGTTATATTGTGATTTTTGGTCTTCTGGGTATAAACCTAGTAAAGGAATTATAGGATTGAATGGCAGGTCTATCTTTAGGTCTCTAAGTATTCTCCAAACATCCTTCCAGAAGGAACATATAAGTGTGCATTCCCACCAGCAGTGTAGAAGTGTGCCCTTTTCTCCACATCCACGCCAACATCTCTGGTTTTGGGATTTTGTTATGTGGGCTACTCTTACTGGGGTTAGGTGATATCTCAAAGTAGTTTTGATTTGCATTTCTCTGATGATTAAGGATGAAGAGCTTTTTTTCATGTGTTTGTAGATCGTGCATCTGTCTTCTTTAGAGAAGTTTCTCTTCAAATCCCTTGCCCACCCTGAGATGGGGGTCACGTGTTCTTTTTTTGCTAATACGTTTGAGTTCTCTGTGGATTCTGGTTATTAGACCTTTATCAGAGGTATAACCTGCAAATATTTTCTCCCATTCTGAGGGCTGTCTGCTTGTTTTACTTACACTGTTCTTGGCTGTGCAGAAGCTTTTTAGTTTGATCAGGTCCCAGTAGTGTATTTTTGATACTGCTTCAATTGCCTGGGGAGTCCTCCTCATAAAATATTCACCCAGGCCGATTCCTTCCAGAGTTTTCCCTACACTTTCTTAAAGTATTTTTATAGTTTCATGTCTTAAGTTTAAATCTTTTATCCAGTGAGAGTCTATCTTAGTTAATGGTGAAAGGTGTGGGTCCAGTTTCGGTCTTCTATAGGTTGCTAGCCAGTTTACCCAGCACCATTTGTTAAATAGGGAATCCTTTCCCCACTGAATGTTTTTAATTGGCTTGTCAAAGATCAAATAACTGTAAGTAGCTGGAATCATCTCTTGGCTCTCTATTCTGTTCCAGACATCTACTTCTCTGCTTTTGTGCCAGTACCATGCTGTTTTGATCACCATCAATTTATAGTACAGTCTCAGGTCTGGTAGCGTGATTCCTCCTGCTTTGTTTTTATTGCTGAGTAATGTTTTGGCTATTCAAGGTTTTTTCTGATTCCATATAAAATGAAGTATTATTTTTTCAAGATCTTTAAAATATGACAATGGAGCTTTAATAGGAATTGCATTAAAATTATATATTGCTTTGGGTAGTATGGACATTTTAACAATGTTGATTCTTCCCAGCCATGAGCATGGTATGTTTTTCCATTTGTTAACATCTTCAGCTATTTCTTTTCTTAAAGTTTCATAGTTCTCTTTGTAGAGATCTTTCACATCCTTTGTTAGGTATACTCCCAAATATTTCATCTTCTTTGGCACTACTGTGAAAGGAATAGAGTCCTTGACTATTTTTTCAGCTTGGTTATTGTTGGTATATATAAAGGCTACAGATTTATGGGTGTTGATTTTGTAGCCTGAGACATTGCTGTATTCCTTGATCACTTCTAAAAGTTTTGTAGTAGAATCCTTAGTGTTTTCCAGATATACGATCATATCATCTGCGAAGAGTGAAAGTTTGATCTCTTCTGAGCCTATGTGGATACCCTTGATCACCTTTTCTTCCCTACTTGCAATGGCTAAAACTTCCATTACAATGTTAAAGAGCAATGGAGACAATGGGCAACCTTGCCTGGTTCCTGATCTAAGTGGAAATGGTTTCAGTTTAACTCCATTCAATAAGATATTGGCTGTGGGTTTGCTGTAGATGGCCTCTACTAGTTTAAGAAATGTCCCTTCTATACCAATTTTCTTAAGTGTTCTGATCATGAAGGGATGCTGGATATTATCAAAAGCTTTTTCTGCATCAATTGAAAGAATCATATGGTCCTTATTTTTTATTTTGTTTATGTGTTGAATTACATTTATAGATTTATGTATGTTGAATCAGCCTTGAGACCCTGGGATAAATCCCACTTGGTCATGGTGTATAATTTTTTTGATGTGTTGTTGGATTCTGTTTGTTAGGACCTTATTGAGTATTTTAGCATCAATATTCATTAGTGATATTGGTCTATAATTTTCTTTTCTTGTTGGGTCTTTCCCTGGTTTGGTGATCAAGGTGATGTTTGCTTCGTAGAATGTGTTGGGTAATTTTCCTTCTTTTTCTATATTTTTGAAGAGGTTTAGTAGTATAGGTATTAGTTCTTCTTTAAGGATTTGGTAGAATTCTGACGTAAAGCCATCTGGTCCTGGGCTTTTCTTTTTAGGGAAATTTTGTATAGTTGATGCTATTTCAGAACTTGATATAGGCCTGTTCAACATTTCCACTTGGTTCTGGCTAAGTCTTGGTAGGTGGCGTACTTCCAGGTTTTGGTTGATTTCTTTCAGATTTTCATATTTGTGAGAGTAGAGTTTCTTGTAGTATTAGTTAAGGATTTTTTGAATTTCTGAGGGGTCTGTTGTTATTTCATCTTTACCATTTCTGATTGATGAAATTAGAGATTTTACTTTTTTTTTCCTGGTTAGATTGGCCAAAGGTTTATCTATTTTATTGACCTTTTCAAAAAGCAACTTTTGGATTTATTGATCTGTTCTATAATTCTTTTGTTTTCAATTTCATTTAGTTCTGCTCTGATTTTGGTTATTTCTTTTCTTCTTCTGGGTTTGGGGTTGGAGTGTTCTTCCTTCTCCAGTTGCTTGAGATGTCCCATTAAGTTATTAACTTCCTCTCTTTCTGTTTTCTTGAGGAAGGCTTGCAGTGCTATAAATTTCCCTCTTAGGACTGCCTTTGCAGTATCCCAGAGGTTCTGGTAATTCATGTCTTGATTATTGTTTTATTCCAAAAATTTGGTGATTTCCTTCTTACTCTTATCTATAACCCATCTATCCTTCAGTTTAGCTTCCATGTTTTTGTATGGGTATGCAGGTTCCTGTTGTTATTGAGTTCAACTTTTATTCCATGATGGTCTGAGAAGATGCAAGGAATAATTTCTATTTTTTTTAATTTGCTGATGTTAGATTTGTGGCCTAGGATGTGGTATATTTTGGAGTATGTTCTATGGGCTGATGAGAAGAATGTGTATTCAGTTCTGTTGGGATGAAATGTTCTGTAGATGTCTGTTAAGTCCAGATGTTGAAGGGTTGAGTTTAAATCTAAGATTTCTTTGCTTAGCTTCTTTTTGGAGGATCTATCCAGCACTGCTAAAGAGGTGTTAAAATCTCCAACTACTATGGAAGTGGAGGAAATCGAGTTGCTCATGTCTGTTAGAGTTTCTCTTATAACTTGAGGTGCGTTGTGGTTGGGTGCATAAATATTAATAATTGAGTTCTCATCATATTGAGTATTACCTTTAACAAATATGAAGTGTCCATCCTTATCTTTAATGATTTTGGTTGGTTTAAAGCCTCTTGCGTCTGCAAACAGGATTGCATCACCTGCTTTTTTCTGCTTTCCATTTGCCTGGAATATAGATGACCATCCCTTCACCTTGAGTCTATATTTGTCTTTTAATGTAAGATGCAATTCTTGTATGCAGCAGATATCTGGCTTGAGTTTTTGTACCCAGTCAGCCAACCTGTGCCTCTTTAGAGGACAGTTTAAACCATTCACATTGATTGAGAATATTGATAAGCCTTTTGAGAGTCCAGTGGACATTTTTAATCCTTTTGCAACTATGGAAGTTGGAATTTGATCAAAATTTTCTGGGTGAGTTTACTTTTGCAGTGGAGGATTATGTTGGTCTTTATGGAGGATAGGTCTGAGAATATCCTGGAGAGCTGTTTTAGTTATGGCAAATTTCTTCAACATGTGAATGTCATTGAAGTATTTAATTTCTCCATCATAAGTGAAACTCAGTTTAGCTGTGTATAGGATCCTGGGTTGAAAGTTATTTTGTTTTAGGAGATTAAAAGTCGATGACTATCCTTTTCTAGCTTGAAAGGTTTCAGCAGAGAGATCTGCAGTTATTCTAATATTCTTCCCCTTGTAGCTAATTGTTTTCTTTCGTCTGGCAGCTTTGAGAATTTTCTCCTTCATATTAAGTTTAGTGAAATTGATTATGATGTGTCTGGGGGATGTCTTATTCAGGTTGAGTCGTGCTGGAGTTCTGAAACTGTCTGCTATATGAATTTCAGAATCTCTTGGCATGTCTGGAAAGTTCTCCTTCATAATCTCATGGAGAAGAGACTCTGTGCTTTGTGAAGCCACTTCGTCACTTTTGGGGATCCCTATAAGATGAATATTAGTTTTCTTTGAATTATCCCAGAGCTCTCTGAGAGAGTGATCTGTTTTTGCCCTCCATTTCTCATCCTCTTTGAGAGTTTGGGAGTGTTCAAAAACTTTGTCTTCAATGTCAGAAATCCTTTCTTCTGCTTGCTCCATTCTGTTACTGAGGAATTCTACTGTGTTTCTCAGATCTTTGAGGGATGCAACTTCTTGTCTCAATGTGAAAATCTTGGCATGAGAAAGGTATGTGCAAAAATGATCCTGAAGGAGCTCACTAATGAACAAAAGCAGAGGAGAGTTGAAGTTTGTCGAGATCATTTGGACCGGCAAGATGATTTTGGGGAGCTATGCTATTACTGGTGATGAAACATGGGTGTATCAACATGACCCTGAAACAGCATCAAAGTACAGAATGGAAGTAAGCCAATTCTCCATGACTAAAGAAGTTCCATCAGTCCAAATCAAGAGTCAAACTGATGTTGCTAAACTTTTTTGATATCAGAAGGGTTGTTCATTATGAATTTGTATCAAATGGAAAAACAGTTAAGCAAGTGCTATTGGAAGTACTGAAAAAGCTACATGAAGAAGTTAGATGAAAATGACCTGAGCTTTTCTCCAACAACTCATGGCTCTTGTATCATGACAATGCATCAACTCACAAAGCACTGTCTGTGCAGGCGATTTTAGGCAGTAAACAGATAAGTGTATTGGAACACCCTCCCTACTCACCTAATTTGCCCCACAATGCCTTTTTTCTTTACCCAAAGATAAAGGAAATATTGAAAGGAAGACATTTTGGTGACATTCAGGACATCAAAGGTAACATGAGAACAGCCCTGATGGCCATTTCAGAAAAAGAATTCAAAACCAGGTGTGGTGGCTCACATCTGTAATCCCAGCACTTTGGGAGGCTGAGGCAGGTAGATGGCTCAGGAGTTTGAGACCAGCCTGAGCCAGAGCAAGATCCCATCTCTAAAAATAGCTGGGCATTGTAGTGGGCACCTGTAGTCCTAGCTACTCAGGAGGCTGAGGCAAGAGAATCACCTGAGGCCAAGAGTTTGAGTGTGCTGTGAGTTATGATGCTACAGCACTCTACAGAGGTCAACAGAGACTCAATCTCAAAAAAAAAAAAGAAAGAAAGAAAGAAAAAGTTCAAAATTGCTTTGAAGGGTGGACTATGTGTCGATACCAATGCATAGCTTTCCAAGAGGAGTATTTTAAAGCTACTGTGGTGACATTCAGCAACGAGGCATGTAGCATTTTTTCTAGGATGAGTTCGCAAACTTAATTGTATTATAGGTATTTAGCAGCATCCCTGGCCTCTACCTACCCATTAGATGGCAATAGCACCACCCAGTTGTGACAACCAAGAGTTTCCAGACATTGCCAAATTGTCTCCTGGGTAGCAAAATCCTCTCTGGTTGAAAACTATTCTACACAGTTTTCTAATACGTGTTAATGCTACATGAAAAAACGCCCTGATTCCTACTGCCAAAGGTTCGACTTGATGTATATACCCGAAAACTCATGCATTTGTGCTTTTTTTTTTTTTATGGTGCTTGAAGTAAAACAGCCCATCCTATGCAAGTCCATCTATGTTGTTCCTTAGGCATTCTATCTTTGCTCAAAATGTTGAAGGATGGTGATTTGTTTCATGGTTTTTGTATTTGAGTCTAATGCATGTTCTAACATGATAGAGGCAATGCATTATTGTGTAGCCACGGTTTTCTGGAGAGGCTGATATTTTAGGAATTGTATTTCAGGTCTTAAATAAAATTTGTTTCTAAATTTCAAAGCAAAAAAAAAATAAAACTATTCTAGATAAAACAGAAACATGATGTTGGCAAGAGTTTAATGCTTTTTGAATATCAGCTTGCATTTCTACCTTAGAGTAAAATCCTCACATCTCAGTAAGGAGCAGATTGAATGGTATTAAACTGTGTAGGTTATGTCCCAAAACAAAACAAAACAAAACAAAAACAGCAAAAAACAACTATTTCAAGTTCATTGGCTATAAAGAATCCAAGGGGGAAGTCGTGTTTAATTGCTTATGAGTAGCAATTTAGAGTAAATTCACACTATATGCTGCTGCTGTTTATTTTTCTTTTAAATTCGATATCACTTTCATCACCAGGAGATATTAGATTGAGTATCAATAAAATAAGCTACGCAAGGGATGTGCATGTAATCAACAAAACATCCCTTTATTTTCAAAATCTGGTATGAACTATTTCCACATTCACTAACTGAGGCATAATTTTTTAAACTTTTAAATCAAACAAATTGATAAATGTTGAATCACTGTGTTCCCAAAACATAGCATAAACTTCAACTTCTTTATTCTCCCTCCTCTCCTCCTAAATCTATTTATATTTTATGGTATGTTTGGGTATATTACTCAATACATGCAACACAAACTAACAAAGAAAAGCAATCATTGACCGAGCAAATGGATAGCAACATACCCCTACACATACATCTTGATGGGGCAGTAGTCCCTCTAAGCAGGGGAAGTCAGGCCTGTCACAGCCTAGTTGATTCTCTCACCTCTGCTGTCTTTACGATCAATGCCATTGCTACAGGGGAACTGGAGGTCAGTGATTCAACTGGAATATATGGCAGTATTTAAAGTTTTTAAGGACTGTATCTGTTGTTATAAATATATAAAAACTATATTTAATATTTTATTCCTTAGATAAGTCTTTCTAAAACACTGTGAAAATCTGGAAGATCCTAGAATTCTAACTATTTTATACAAAGGATACAATCCCTTTCATAGTATTATTTCTCTGATTGCTCTAAGATCTAATCACTATTATGTAATGCGAGCATCATCACAAACTTGGTTCATCACATTGGCTGATGAGGTTGAATGTCACTGGGCTAGTTAACAGAAGCAGTCTCATTTATATTCAAGTAAATCTATAGAACGAGGCTTCCAGGAATTTGGCTATTTACCTATTCAGTAATTCAGCCACAGATATCTCCTTGACCCTCTTCCCATCTCAATGAATTGATGCTTATTTTTCTCCACACTCACCAAAGAACATCTTTCCTATAAGAATGTCTAGGCTAACAAGAGCTTCATGGAAATTATCAGGAATTAGAGAGATTTTGCCATAATATGTACTAACCTGGTTTAAGGAAATTTTTGAATCAATATAGAGAGAACAGTGTTTCTATTTTAGATCAAGGAACTACAGTACATAGTTAACGTAGTTAACAACCTCCCTATGTTGGCCACCCCTTTAACTTGACTTAAGTTTCTTTTACGTCAAACTAAAGTAACTACCCATTTATCAGGAATTTCCAAATCCCTGCTTCCAAAATAGTATGCCTAGTAAGTACTATAGGTCATTTAGAAAAACAGAAGTAAAACATACAACCAGTCCTTACACTTTAAAATTTTCATAGCATATGAACACTGTTCAGACACATTTCAAACTAAAGTTGTTTTTTTTTTTCTAAATATAATTTAAGTAATCATGGCTTTCTTAAACAAAACTAGTTAATAGGTATGTGAATCTGTACAAAATTTTATAGTATATGTTCCAAATAAAGATTTTTTTCCTATTATGATATGACAATATAACTGACGTTGACCCAATTTTCTTTTTTTTTTTTTTAATTTTTTTATTAAATCATAACTGTATACAATGATATGATTATGGGGCATCATACACTCACTTCATAAACCATTTGACACATTTTTATCACAGTGGTTAACATAGCCTTTCCGGCGTTATCTCAGTTACTGTGCCAAAACATTTATATTCTACATTTACCAAGTTTCGCAAATACCCCTGTAATATGCACCACAGGTGTGATCCCACCGATTCCCCTCCCTCTACCCACCCCCCCCTTTCCCACTTCCCCCTATTGTTAAGTTGTAGCTGGGTTATAGCTTTCATGTGAGAGTCCCAAATTAGTTTCATAGTAGGGCTGTGTACATTGGGTATTTTTTCTTCCATTCTTGGGATACTTTACTAAGAAGAATATGTTCCAGCTCCATCCATGTAAACATGAAAGAGGTAAAGTCTCCATCTTTCTTTAAGGCTGCATAGTATTCCATGGTATACATATACCACAATTTATTAATCCATTCGTGGATCGATGGGCACTTCGGCTTTTTCCATGACTTAGCAATTATGAATTGGGCTGCAATAAACATTCTGGTACAAATATCTTTGTTATGTTGTGATTTTTGGTCTTCTGGGTATATGCCCAGCAGAGGAATTACAGGATTGAATGGCAGATCTATTTTTAGATCTCTGAGTGTTCTCCATATATCTTTCCAAAAGGAATGTATTAATTTGCATTCCCACCAGCAGTGCAGAAGTGTTCCCTTTTCTCCACATCCACGCCAACATCTCTGGTCTTGAGATTTTGTGATATAGGCTAGTCTCATTGGAGTTAGATGATATCTCAAAGTAGTTTTGATTTGCATTTCTCTGATGATTAAAGATGATGAGCATTTTTTCGTATGTCTGAAGGCCGTGCGCCTGTCTTCTTCAGAGAAGTTTCTCTTCAAATCCCTTGCCCAGCCTGCGATGGGATCCCTTGTTTTTTTCTTGCTGATGCGTTTGAGTTCTCTGTGGATTCTGGTTATTAAACCTTTGTCAGAGTTATACCCTGCAAATATCTTCTCCCATTCTGAGGGCTGTCTGCTTGCTCTGCTTACTGTGTTCTTAGCTGTGCAGAAGCTTTTTAGTTTGATCAAGTCCCAGTAGTGTATTTTTGAAGCTGCTTCAATTGCCCGGGGGGTTCTCCTCATAAAATACTCACCCAGACCAATTTCTTCAAGGGTTTTCCCTGCATTCTCCTCTAGTATTTTTATATTTTCATGTCTTAAGTTTAAATCTTTAATCCAATGAGAGTCTATCTTAGTTAATGGTGAAAGGTGTGGGTCCAATTTCAGTCTTCTGCAGGTTGCCAGCCAGTTCACCCAGCACCATTTGTTAAATAGGGAATCTTTTCCCCACTGAATGTTTTTAATTGGCTTGTCAAAAATCAAATAGCGGTAAGTAGCTGGATTCATCTCTTGGTTCTCTATTCTATTCCAGATATCTACTTCTCTGTTTTTGTGCCAATACCATGCTGTTTTGATCACTATCGATTTGTAGTAAAGTCTGAGGTCTGGTAGTGTGATTCCTCCTGTTTTGTTTTTATTTCTGAGTAATGTCTTGGCTATTCGAGGTTTTTTCTGATTCCATATAAAACGAAGTAATGTTTTTTCAAGATCTTTAAAATATGACAGTGGAGCTTTAATAGGGAGTGCGTTGAAATTATATATTGCTTTGGGTAGTATGGACATTTTGATAATGTTGATTCTTCCTAGCCATGAGCATGGTATGTTTTTCCATTTGTTAACATTTTCAGCTATTTCTTTTCTTAGAGTTTCATAGTTCTCTTTATAGAGATCTTTCACGTCTTTTGTTAGGTAAATTCCCAAATATTTCATCTTCTTTGGCACTACTGTGAATGGGATAGAGTCCTTAACTGCTTTTTCAGTTTGACTGTTGTTGGTGTATATAAAGGCTACCGATTTATGAATGTTGATTTTGTAACCTGAGACGCTGCTGTATTCCTTGATCACTTCTAGGAGTTTTGTAGTAGAGTCCCTAGTGTTTTCCAGATACACAATCATATCATCTGCGAAGAGCGAGAGTTTGATCTCTTCTGACCCTATATGGATACCCTTGATCGCCTTTTCTTCCCTAATTGCGGTGGCTAAAACTTCCATTACAATGTTGAAAAGCAATGGAGACAATGGGCAGCCTTGTCTGGTTCCTGATCTGAGTGGAAATGATTCCAATTTAACTCCATTCAATATGATATTGGCTGTGGGTTTGCTGTAGATAGCCTCTATCAGTTTAAGAAAAGTCCCTTCTAGACCAATTTTCTTGAGTGTTCTGATCATGAAGGGATGCTGGATATTATCAAAAGCTTTTTCTGCATCAATTGAGAGAATCATATGGTCTTTGTTTTTTAATTTGTTTATGTGCTGAATTACATTTATAGATTTACGTATATTGAACCAGCCTTGAGACCCTGGGATAAAACCAACTTGGTCATGATGTATAATTTGTTTGATGTGTTGCTGGATTCTGTTTGTTAGGATCTTGTTGAATATTTTTGCATCTATATTCATTAGTGATATTGGTCTATAATTTTCTTTTCTTGTTGGGTCTTTTCCTGGTTTGGGGATCAGGGTGATATTTGCTTCATAGAACGTGTTGGGTAGTCTTCCTTCTTTTTCTACATTTTGGAACAGGTTGAGTAATATAGGTACTAATTCCTCTTTAAAGGTTTGGTAGAATTCTGACGTGAAACCATCTGGTCCCGGGCTTTTCTTTTTAGGGAGGTTTTGTATAGTTGATGCTATTTCTGAACTTGATATGGGTCTGTTCAACATTTCCACTTGATTCTGGTTAAGTCTTGGAAGGTGGCGTGCTTCCAAGTATCGGTCTATTTCCTTCAGATTTTCATATTTCTGAGAATAAAGTTTCTTGTAATATTCATTAAGGATTTTTTGGATTTCTGATGAGTCTGTGGTTATTTCGTCTTTGTTGTTTCTGATTGATGATATTAGAGATTTTACTCTTTTTTTCCTGATTAGGTTGGCCAGAGGTTTATCTATTTTATTGACCTTTTCAAAAAACCAGCTTTTTGATTTATTGATCTGTTGTATTATTCTTTTGTTTTCAATTTCATTTAATTCTGCTCTAATTTTGGTTATTTCTTTTCTTCTACTGGGTTTGGGGTTGGAATGTTCTTCCTTTTCCAGTTGCGTGAGATGTCCCATTAAGTTGTTAACTTCCTCTCTTTCCGTTCTCTTGAGGAAGGCTTGCAGTGCTATAAATTTCCCTCTTAGAACTGCCTTTGCGGTGTCCCAGAGGTTCTGATAGCTTGTGTCTTCATTGTCATTTTGTTCCAAAAAATTGGTGATTTCTTTCTTAATCTCATCTCTGACCCAGCTATCATTCAGCATAAGGTTATTTAACTTCCATGTTTTTGTATGGGTATGCAGATTCCTGTTGTTACTCAATTCAAGTTTTATTCCATGATGGTCCGAGAAGATGCATGGAATAATTTCTATTCCTTTAAATTTACTGAGGTTAGACTTGTGACCTAAAATGTGATCAATTTTGGAGTAAGTTCCGTGGGCTGATGAGAAGAATGTGTATTCAGTTTTGTTGGGATGAAATGTTCTGTAGATGTCTGCTAAATCTAAATATTGGATGGTTAGGTTTAAATCTAAGATTTCTTTGCTCAGCTTCTTTCTGGAGGATCGATCCAACACTGCCAAGGGAGTGTTGAAATCTCCAACGATTATGGAGCTGGAGGAAATCAAGTTACTCATGTCTGTTAGAGTTTCTCTTATAAATTGAGGTGCATTCTGGTTGGGTGCATAGATATTAATAATTGAGATCTCGTCATATTGAGTATTACCCTTAACAAATATGAAGTGACCATTCTTGTCCTTCCTTACTTTTGATGGTTTAAAGCCTACTGTATCTGCAAATAAAATTGCAACACCTGCTTTTTTCTGATTACCATTTGCCTGAAATATGGATGACCATCCTTTCACCCTGAGTCTGTATTTGTCTTTTAAGTTGAGATGTGACTCTTGTATGCAACAAATATCTGGCTTAAGTTTTTGTATCCAGTCAGCTAACCTATGCCTCTTTAGAGGACAGTTTAAGCCATTCACATTGATGGAGAGTAAGGATAAGTCTGGTGGAATTTTGGGTATCGAGTTTTTCAAAGGTCCAGTGGACATTTTTAATCCTTTCGCCAGTGTGGAAGTTGGAGTTTGATCCGAAGTTTCTGAGTGAGTTTACTTTTGTGGTATAGGATTGGGTTGGTCATTGTGGAGGATAGGTCTGAGAACATCCTGAAGAGCTGGTTTACTTATGGCAAATTTTTTCAACATATGAAAGTCATTGAAGTATTTAATTTCTCCATCATAGATGAAACTCAGTTTAGCTGGATACAAGATCCTGGGTTGAAAGTTTTTTTGCTTTAGGAGATTAAAAGTTGATGACCAGCCTCTTCTTGCTTGAAAAGTTTCAGCAGAGAGATCTGCAGTTATTCTAATATTCTTACCTTTGTACGTTATAGTTTTCTTTCACCGGGCTGCTTTGAGAATCTTCTCTTTCATGTTAACTTTAGTGAAGCTAATTATGATATGTCTGGGAGATGGCTTATTGGGGTTGAATCGTGCTGGGGTTCTGAAGCTGTCTGCTATCTGAATTTCAGATTCTCTAGGCATGTCTGGAAAATTTTCTTTCATAATTTCATGTAGAAGGGCCTCTGTGCCCTTGGCAGCTACTTCATCAGTCTCCGAAATTCCTATAACCATTATGTTGGTTTTTTTTGAATTATCTGAGAGCTCTCTGAGTGAGTGATCCGTTTTTGCTCTCCATTTCTCTTCCTCTTTGAGAGATTGGGAGCGTTCGAAGACTTTATCTTCAATGTCAGAAATCCTTTCTTCTGCTTGCTCCATTCTGTTACTGAGGGATTCTACTGTATTTTTCATATCTTTGAGGGCTGTAAGTTCTTGTTTCAGTGTGTCTAAGTCTTTGGTGGTTTTGTCTTTAAATTCGTTAAATTCTTGAGACAGTTTTTGAATTTCTCCTCGAATTCCTAATTCCATTTTATTAATCTTGTCTGCAAACCAAATTCTGAATTCGACTTCTGACATCTCAGCCAGTTGTTTATGAATGGGATCTTCAATCACATCTGCCGTATCTTTTCTTGGGGGGGTTGATCTATTCTGGTTATTCATGTTACCAGAGTTTTTCCGCTGATTCCGCCCCATGGTTTACTCCCTTTGGTTTTTCCCCTGGGGTTTTATCGAGGGCCCGTACAGTGTTGTGGCCTGAGAAACTGGGGCCCTGTCTGGTGTGGTGGAGCAAAGTGGTTCTGTCTTGTTTTCAGCTGGTTTCTGTTTGATCCTATTGCAACTTCTACTCTGGCTTGAAGTCTCAGCTGTGTGGAAAAATCAGCAATTAAGTCACCCCGCCTGCCCACCTCTGGCCCCAGTTGGAAAAGGAGAATCAAACCTTCCTACAATCGCACACCCAGGGCACCACCTGAAAAGTCTTCAGTCTATTAGCCCAGTTCAAAAGGTCCGAATCAACTGTCTCAATCGGCACTTGTCTCAGGTGGAAGGGTTCAAGAGGTCTCTGGGAACTGGATCACAGGGGCCTGGTGACTCCTCTGAGACAGCTCACCCCAGTGCAGCGTGGAGTCAGGAGGAGCCACCCCGGAAACAGAGCAGTCTGGGAAGGTTGACGTCTCCTTCCCCACTTTGCCCCTCCGTCGGACCCAGTCACTGGTATCTCTGCAGATGGCTAACCCAGTTGCCTGCAGTGAACAGACACTCCAGGGGTTTGCACCTGCCTGAATCGCGAGGAAGTCTGCCAGGCCCCCACAGACTGCCGCTATCTAGCAGGAGGAGATGGGGCCTGACATCTTTGAGTGTTTGATGCAGGTGATGGGAAGGAGGTGTTCACTCAGGCTTAGCCCCGTCCCTGATGGATGCTGCTAACAGAACAGAACAGAACAGACAACTTTGTGAGGTTCTGTCTCTGTTCCTGTCGTCGCCTACAGGAGACGGGCTGTTTTGAGTTCAAACGTCTTTGCTGCTGGAGAATTGCGTCTGAACACCTCTCTGGGTCGGCCCCGCCCTGGAGGCTTCTGGGTTTGTGAGCCGTGTCACCGGTGGCCTCCTCTGGTTGCCCAGGGAGACAGGGGGTGTGGCCTCAGAATATCCAGAAGTGAGCGTTCTGCCGTTAAAGAAAAAACGGCTGTTGATCTACCTCCAGGGAACTGCTGCTCTGGTGTGGGCACTCAGGCGACCCTTTTCTCCTCTGTCCCGCGCCCCAGAGTCAGCACTGAGCGGCCGCAGTTTGTGCTGGGTCCACACCCCTTAAGAGATCCCCCAAGAATCAGAACTCTTGGGGGATGGGCCCCCAGACCCGGATTGGGAGTGGGGCGGGGGGAAGCTAGAGTTTCATTCAGTTTCACGCAATACTACGGTCCGGGGAGGGCTCCTGCACTGCACTGCAGGGAAGTGCCGCCAAGGCTTGATTTCCCCTCAGCGGAGTGCCCTCTCCTCGCTCACGTGTCCCAGAGTCAGCGCTGACCTGACGCAGCTCAGGCACTGTGCACTCCCCTCGAGAAATCACCCAAGGAGCCGAACTCCTGGGGGATAGTCCCTCAGACCCCGAGTGAGAGTAGGGGTTCTCAGCTCTCAGCGGGGAGGCCAGAGTCTGATTCAGTCTTGGGCCCCGTATGCCTGGGGAGGGTTGGTGCACTGCACCACAGGGAAGTGCGCGAGGCGTGACTCCCCCTCAGCCCGGTGCCCTCTCCTCACTCGCGCGCCTCAGAGTCAATGCTGACCAGTCGCAACTCGGGGACTGTCCACTCCCCTTGAGAAATCACCCAAGGATTCGAACTCCTGGGGGATAGGCCCTCAGACCCCGAGTGAGAGTAGGGGCTCTCAGCTCTCAGCGGGGAGGCCAGAGTCTTATTCAGTCTTGTGCCCGGGGAGGGTTGGTGCACTGCACCGCAGGGAAGTGCCGCGAGGCGTGACTCCCCCTCAGCCCGGTGCCCTCTCCTCACTTGGCGCGCCTCAGAGTCAATGCTGACCAGTCGCAACTCAGGGACTGTCCACTCCCCTTGAGAAATCACCCAAGGAGCCGAACTCCTGGGGGATAGTCCCTCAGACCCCGAGTGAGAGTAGGGGCTCTCAGCTCTCAGCGGGGAGGCCAGAGTCTGATTCAGTCTTGGGCCCCCTATGCCCGGGGAGGGTTGCTGCACTGCACCGCAGGGAAGTGCCGCGAGGTGTGACTCCCCCTCAGCCCGGTGCCCTCTCCTCACTTGGCGCGCCTCAGAGTCAATGCTGACCAGTCGCAACTCAGGGACTGTCCACTCCCCTTGAGAAATCACCCAAGGATCCGAAGTCCTGGGGGACAGGCCTCCAGACCTCAGTGGGCGGGAGGGGAGCGCCGGGGATTCAGGGTTGCCGGCAAAGGATTCCCAAAGTTTTATTCAGCCCTATGTCCGGCAGGAGAACGCCACGGCACCCCAGTAGGGGAGGTAGGTCCAGTTTTTAGAAGGTCTCTCCCGTGCAGTGTAGTGGGAGGGCCTTTAATTTATGCCCGCTTGTTAAATTGTGGGGCTCCAGAGCCGGTCTCATGGGGGAGGGGGACTCCCGTCCGCTTGGTGGTGGATTTTGTACCTTTTGTTTGCGTCCTTGTGATCACAACTTGCCTCAGCGGTGTTGATGTGCGTTCTTCAGCCTTCTCTCTTGGTGAGGCTCAAGTCCACCAGGATACTTACTAAATTCCTGTCCCTTAACTCTCCTTCTGGACGGGAGCCTTTGTTGAAAGCTGGCTTCAGTCCGCCATCTTGTCTCCCCCAATTTTCATAGACCAGACATGCACCACATGTACACATTAGTACAGTAGAAATGTTCCTTATGTTGACCACTTCCCTATGTTGACCAGTCTTTTACAATATTTTGGGTGGTCAACTTACAGAGGTTCTACTGTATTAATGTAAAAGATTTAGCAATAGCAACATCTATGCAAAAGCCTTTTGAGATGAGGTGGAACACATTATTGTTCTAATTTCAGGAATAAGAATGCTAGGTGCCAAATGACGTGAATATGAACACAACCACATAGCTAGTGCGTAGGTAGTAGAGCTGTGGACAAAATTCTGATAACTAGTCTGGCTAGTGCTATTTCTTCCACATCATATAGCTATATAAATGAATGAAAAAATATGGTACCATTACAAATAAAAATTATATAACCTTGCAATAAGTGTCCAAATAGCTCTTTCTCAATAAACAATTAATAGATCTAGTTTGAAGATATTTCCAAGGAACAGTAACTATGAAAGAAAACATAAACTTACCCCTCTTTTGTAGAAAAGAAATGATTGCATTCATGTAAGGTTAATTCTGAGTGTGTGACAGGGTAGGTAGGTCATGAATCAACCAAAAAGTTAACACTGGAGAAGGGTAATTGAATGATGGGTACACATACACACAGATAAGTATCATTTTGCTATTCTATTTGAGATGGGGAAAAATCATATATACTTTCTTTTTGGGGGAAAGAAGATGATTAGAATAAAAACAAGTTCTAAATAGATGTGTTGCAGCTCACTTTTAGAACATTCCAAAAATCTAAACTCCAACAAAAATTTTAACCCATAATGCTGCTTTCTTCTATCAAAATGAGATGAAACCCACAGGAAATAAGAACATGGGTAAGTAAATGGCCCCACAATCTCCATGAAAACATAAATTATCTGTTATCTGAGTGGGACCACATTTTCCAGAACACTGAGATTCCTTAAAGACCCAGATAAAACTGTGATTTGTTGCATTGTTTGGGATTTTGAATATAGTCACTAGTAATATTCATAAGTACTTTCAAAATAGTTTTTAAAAATAAAAAGAATGTTGACATAGGCTTTATACTACTATTCAATGGCAAATCCAGTTACCCATGATCCTTGGTGACCCTTGTCCCATTCAGGAAACTATGATAAAAAAGGGAGTATATGTATCTCAAAACATGGATGCTCCATCAGGAGCTGAGCAGGGCTTTAGATAAGGGGATTTATGGCAAGACTTTCCACCTTAAGACTAGAAAAGATGCCCCAGATTTGTGGGATTAAGAGGAATGTCTGAGGAAAGCACTGGCTAAATAATTAGTATGGATCCTTTAGAAAGGTTAGAATTGAGCCTTGCACTTCCACCAAACTCAGCCTCATATTGAAGGTGGGAATTGAAGGGAAACCCAGATAGTTCAGGGGATTAAAGAACACAGGAAATGGGATTTCCTTTTCCAAGAGACTCTAGAAAGGGAGCAGGACTACAGAAATACAGAAATGGCTACACTGGGTATCTAATCAAATGGGACAGATCGATAGAGAATCACAGAGTAACCCAGAGACTAGAAAGAACAAGAAGACAAAGTCCTTGCACCCACAAATGGAATAGAAAGAGCCGAACTAAAGATGACTTACAGTTTGTAGTAGGCTGTGACACATGGGGACCGATGTATGTATTGGAACATGCCAGAGTACATAGATTACACAAGCCCTGGTCCCTTTCCTATGCCTTGGCAGTGCAGAATCTCACTGTCAATGATACTGAACCCTGAAAATAAATCAGAGATGGGAGAAACAAGTGAATGGCTTAAGATAAATTTCTACTACACACTAGAAATAAAAATAGATAAATAAATAAAAGAAATAAAAGTTCTGTTATCTTTCCAGCACACATGAATATGTGGACTTGGAATTTTACTGGGTACATCTGCTCCATCACAAAACAGATTAGTTTTATAGAAGAGGACTGCAAAGTTGCAAATTAATAACAATCAGCCACACATAAATCCACATTCTTCTTTCTAATGCACGATTGGGGTCTTCAGACTGGCATAAAACTAGAGAAACTTTAAGGAGTAATTATTTAATCCTAATTTTGAAAGGTAAGAATTTTCTAGTTACTTGTGTGTATGAATAGTGCCTAAATGTGCATAAACTGATTTATAAAGTCTCCATTTCTAAAATTATTTCATAGCATATGTTAAAGAAATGTGCTATACCTGCTTTGGTTCAAGCATCATACCTTTCTCAGATCCAAATTTTCAGAAAGAATGAGAACTGTTTCAGTAGCTAGCCCCAAAAGAACTTTGTGGGTACACCACCACAGAAAAGGGTTATTATAAAAGTTTTTAGCAGATATCATTTACTGAAAAGACTGATCTTCATTCCAGTTTGGAATAGGGTATAGCATATCCATATTCCAGTGATTAAATTTCCTTTCTCATCCCCATTGTAGGTCAGCTTTCTTCATGTCCTTAGATGCATAGAACTCTGTTTCTTTTCATCACAGTAATTATATAATGAAGGTCTTCACACCACGCAAGGCTATAATTCCATTAAAGAATGAGCCTTGTCTACTTGGAGTTGCCCTACCAACTCCAAGCCTAGCACAGTAAATATTTACTAAATGAATTGGTGCATCCATTAGCTGTTCATCCTATCCATTTGCTCTTCAAATATAGCACTCGGCAAGAAATTATTCTATCTCCACTTCTCCCCACATTCTGTGCCCTTTTATTCTCTTGGGGGAATAGTTGTAATGATGCCAAACTAATTCCTCAAACTTTTTGTTTTCCTGACTCATATTCTTCCTCTGGGCTAAGGAGCCAAAGTAATCAGAATAAGACAAATGTCTTATATCCCTGTCGATGCCCGTTATGAGTCTCTGGAAGCAGCCCTTTCTCTGATTGCTCTCTCAGGTGTCTTATTTTAATAATATGGTCATAGCAATGGTGCCCATGATGGAGTTCTGAATTTTAATGGTCATCTCAAGGTTGTACGGCAGAGTACAAACTCTACCACTTGTCTTAGAAAAGGACAGGAGTTCTCTGAGGGTCCAGATCTGATATTCTAAATTACTCCTGTCTGCCGGGCTAATGAAATAAGAACAGATCCCTCCATACTGATATATTGTAACATCTTTATGGTAGTGTGTCTACAGAAATTGCTCCTGGAGTGAACTCTTTATAATAATGCAGTAGAGGAGGCTGTGATAGCAGCTGCACGATGCTGAAACCAACCATTTGAAAAGTGAAAAACACATAGAAATACCCTGAAATCCAAAAGATGCATTTATTTGATTTCCCGAATCTGGTAAAAAAAAAAAAAAGCATGCCACTACCAGAAGACTTGGGTTGACTTGGTTGGTCAGTTCAGGCATAAAACAGAATAAAGCAAAAAATTAATTCAGCTTTTTTTCCCCTACTAAATTGCCTTAATGCACCAATGTTTACTGTTATATAAAAATGTATGTCCTAAAAGGTTTTCGATTCTTTTTCAAGCTCCATGCCTCTGATTTCTTATTTTAATGGAGTTATTCAGCTCTTTATTTAATGACCAAAATGACTAACTAGGCATTGTGTAAATGAATATACATGTATACACAGTATATACTATGTATATCTCTATGTATGTAGTATCAATTTCTAGCTCTATGTACCCATATATATCTTCCTATGTGTGTATATATATAATCTTCTTCTCTCCAAAGATTTGTGATTTAATTTAACTCCAGTGAGACTAGCCTATATCACAAAATCTCAAGACCAGAGATGTTGGCGTGGATGTGGAGAAAAGGGAACACTTCTGCACTGCTGGTGGGAATGCAAATTAATACATTCCTTTTGGAAAGATATATGGAGAACACTCAGAGATCTAAAAATAGATCTGCCACTCAATCCTGTAATTCCTCTGCTGGGCATATACCCAGAAGACCAAAAATCACAACATAACAAAGATATTTGTACCAGAATGTTTATTGCAGCCCAATTCATAATTGCTAAGTCTTTGAAAAAGCCCAAGTGCCCATCGATCCACAAATGGATTAATAAATTGTGGTATATGTACACCATGGAATATTATGCAGCCTTAAAGAAAGATGGAGACTTTACCTCTTTCATATTTACATGGATGGAGCTGGAACATATTCTTCTTAGTAAAGTATCTCAAGAATGGAAGAAAAAGTACCCAATGTACTCAGCCCTACTATGAAACTAATTTGGGGCTCTCACATGAAAGCTATAACCCAGTTACAACCTAACAATGGGGGAAGGGGGAAAAGGAGGGGAGGGAGTGGGGTGGTGGGTAGAGGGAGGGGGATTGGTGGGATTATACCTGTGGTGCATCTTACAGGGGTATTTGTGAAACTTGGTAAATGTAGAATGTAAATGTCTTGGCACAGTAACTGAGATAATGCCAGGAAGGCTATGTTAACCATTGTGATGAAAATGTGTCAAATGGTCTATGAATCGAGTGTATGATGCCCCATGATCATATCAATGTACACAGCTATGATTTAATAAAAAAAATAAATAATTACTAGTCCCATGTCTTCCTTCCCATTACCTGTAGGCTGCTGAATATTCCATCAAGGACTTTTATGACCCCTGTGTGGACCATTTAGGGAACACAACAGTGGCTTTTAAACATCTTGCTTCATTGCTCTCTACCAACTTTAGCCTGGGCATGGCGAAGCTTTGAAAGGCAGTTGGGTAACACCATCTGCATTCCAGTGTTAAAGTAATATCTGCATAATTTAATCTCCTCATTCTAAATGCCAAACCCCAGTCCAGAAGTTAATTGGTTTTTTTTTCTTTTTTTAACTTAAACGTATTAAAAGATTTTGTGTGCATTTTAATTTTCTTAGTTTTGGCAAGGTCCACATTTCAATTATAATTATTTGGGCTCACCACGGGATTTATATATTTTAAAGATTACATTAATTAGCTTTTAAGCAAAAATACATTTTATTGCTCATCAAGAGTATTATCAGCAAGCATATCCAAATGATTTTCAGACGGTTTCAGGGCATTTGTAATTCAGAGTACAGCCAAGACCATTGTATTTTTTCTTTTTTTAAAGACTCATTGCATTCACGTTAATTTACTCAATTTGTAAGAACAGAGATAATTTAGATCTAAATATACAGTCTCTGTCTCTCTCTATTTCTCTCTCTCAGGTAACATTAGCCTTAGCTCTAGAATGGCTATAAACTAATATTTTGAGGCTAAACTGTCATTAGGAGAAAAATGGGGTAACTCTAACTCCTATCATAAAAAACATTTGAACTTTAGCTCTCTATAAAGTCCTTCACTTGACCCAATTATTTAGGATCCCTTGGGGGTGTTTCAGGGGTACTCAGGCATTAGTGTGACAACACAGGAATATCTCTTCCCTGCAGTGATACCAGTTGCTGAAACCTCCCAGAATGTTCTTTCCTCCCATAGGAAGGAGGAAAGAACAACTGCTGTGTCACTGCTGCCACTGCCTTCTGCTGCCAACTCCAATGGACATGACTTATCACCCTTGTGCTGTGTTATTTGGCTGCCACATTGGATAAGGCCTCCCCACCGCTGAAGCAACTCTGGTGACTGTGGATTCCTAGCAGAATGAGGTGTAGTTCCTCTGCTGGAAAAGCAGGGATTCCTTCCAACTCCTAGCCTCACATCATGCTTTTTTATGAAGTAGTGTTTCCTGGGCTGCTCCTGATGGCTCACTGAGACTTTTGTGAGAAAACTGCCCCTTTGGCTTTTATCAATGGAAGCCTCTTTTTGCTAGGATCCCAATATCCATTCACAAGAAGCAATAAACCTTTTGCTCTGACTAGCAGTCTTCTCTCTCTAATGGTGGGAACGCCAATAGCAAAGCCAGCCTTTGTCCCCAGTTCTCTTACTTAGGATCTGCTCTTTTTTAATGAAGATCTCCAGATTTCTAAGGCTATTCCTCTAAAGACATACCTGATTATGACAGATGGCAGCCAGATGTGGCGGCTCACATCTGTAATCCTAGCACTCTGGGAGGCCAAGGCAGGAGGATCTTTCAAGCTCAGGAGTTTGAGACCAACCTGAGCAAAAGCGAGACCCTGTCTCTATTGAAACAGAAAAAAAAATGTGCAGCATGGTGACAGGTGCCTGTATTCCCAGTTAATTGGGAGGCCAAGGCAGAAGGATCACTTGGGCTCAGAAGTTTGAGGTTGCTGTGAGCTAGGCTGAGGTCACGGTACTCTAGCCTGGGCAACAGAGCGAGACTCCATCAATAAATGAATAAATAAATAAACAAACAAACTTTAAAATATCAATGCCTTACACATAAAAAGGGCTTTTCTTAAAATAATTGATTTTTATTCTGACATCTATACTTGTGGTATCTTTTTTACTTACTAAACACTATGTTGAATCTACACTATTTCTTTTACATTTTAAATTTGTAAGTACCTTATATCTCATTAATGTTATTTCAGAATGGTGAAGCCAGTAGAGCTAGGCTCAAGGTACATCCTTCTTTACATTAGGGAAATTGTGGAATATGTAAACTATGTTTCCATATTGTGCATGTGTGTATGCAACATGTCAGCAAGACAGATGGCTATAGTGTAGTAGTTCAAAGAATGGATTCTGGAGCCAGACTGCATGGACTCATATCGTAACTCTGTCATTTGCTAACTCTGTGAGCCTAGGTAGGTCACTTAGCCTTTCTATGCCACATGATTCTTATTATTTATTTATTTATTTATTTATTTATTTATTTTTGAGACAGAGTCTTACTATGTTGCCATCGGTAGAGTGCTGTGGGTCACAGCTCACAGCAACCTCAAACTCTTGGGCTTAGGTGATTCTCTTGCCTCAGCCTCCAAGTAGCTGGGACTACAGGTGCCCACCACAATGCCTGGGTATTTTTTTGTTGCAGTTGTTTAGTTGGCCCAGGCCGGGTTCGAACCCACCACCCTCGGTGTATGTGGCTGGAGCCATAACCACTGTGCAATGGGTGCTGAGCCGATTCTTATCTTTTAAAGTTTGAATAATTATAGTACCCTCTTCCCACGGCTGTAATGTAAAGAGACAAACTAATTCATGAAAAATGCTTTAAACAGAACCTGCACATAATAAGCGCTATGTAAGTGTTAGTGGTGATGACAGCAATAGTTCTCTGTGAGTGGTTCAATTATTCACGCTAGTCATCTAAGTAGCAGGGATATAGCTAGTAGACAAAGACCTCGACCTCATGGGAAGGGTATGACAATAATTCAAGAAGTAATAATGCTGGCTCTGTGCCTGTAGCTCAGTGTGTAGAGCACCAGCCACATACACGGAGGCTGGCAGGTTCGAGCCTGGCCCGGGCCTGCTAAACAACAATGACAACTGCAACCAAAAAATAGCTGGGTGTTGTGGTGGGCACCTGTAGTGCCAGCTACTCAGGAGGCTGAGGCAAGAGAATCACTTAAGCCCAAGAGTTAGAGGTTGCTGTGAGCTATGATGCCACAGCACTCTACCGAGGGTGACATAGTGAGACTCTGTCTCAAAAAAAAAAAAAAAAAACAACAAAAAAAACGAGTAATAAATGCTGAGAAACAAAAATTTTTTTTAATGAAATAAAAAGATAAATAAAAAGGTGATGAGGAGCACTGAAGTTGAAAGACATAATTTTGAAGCATTATTCAACAGGTGTCATATTTTGTTTTCAAAGAAATGATGTAATCATTTTTTCTTACATATCACCACTTTTTAAAATTAGATGTATTTAAAAATATAGATAAAACCCACTTTAAAAAGTAGTTTTAGTTTCATTAGGTCATACTGGAAAATCACAGGTCTGGCAATAAGGTTGTCGTTTGTTTCTTGGTGTAGTTCAGATAGTATAGAAAAATCAATTCCAGGGCAGCACCTGTGGCTCAGTGGATAGGGCGCCAGGGTGAGGGTGTCGGGTTCAAACCCAGCCTTGGCCCAACTGCAACAAAAAATAGCCAGCATTCTGGCAGGTGCCTGTAGTCCCAGCTACTCTGGAAGCTGAGGCAAGAGAATCACCTAAGCCCAGGAGTTGGAGGTTGCTGTGAGCTGTGTGATATCATGGCACTCTACTAAGGACGATAAAGTGAGACTCTGTCTCTACAAAAAGAAAGAAAGAAAGAAAGAAAGAAAGAAAGAAAGAAAGAAAGAAAGAAAGAAAGAAAGAAAGAAAGAAAGAAAGAAAGAAAGAAAGAAAGAAAAGAAAGAAAGAAAGAAAGAAAGAAAGAAAGAAAGAAAGAAAGAAAGAAAGAAAGAAAGAAGAAAGAAAGAAAGAAAGAAAGAAAGAAAGAAAGAAAGAAAGAAAGAAAGAAAGAAAGAAAGAAAGAAAGAAAGAAAGAAAGAAAGAAAGAAAGAAAGAAAGAAAGAAAGAAAGAAAGAAAGAAAGAAAGATCAAATTTTTAATTTTATTTTTTTAATTAAGTCTTTTGTACATAGATCATAAATACGTTTATGCCCATTTCAGTGTGTTGATTATTTGTACAGATTGGAGTGCTTACATCATACTAATCAGCATAGCTTTCATCTCATTTACCCATTTATAGCATTAGGACATTTGTGTTCTACACATCATAGAACCAACTTGTACTTGCAATGTGCTCCGTAGTTGTGGTCCCCCTACTATCCCCTACTATTCCTCCCACCCCCTCCCCATTCCATCCCTCACCCTCCCCTTCCCTCCTTCATCATAGCCTAAAGTTGTGTTTCATTTTTCATATGCAAGTGTGAGTTATTATAAATTGGTTTCACAGTAGTGCTGAGTACATTGGATACTTTTTTTCCATTCCTGAGATACTTTGCTAAGAAGAATATTTTCCAGCTCCATCCATGTAAACATAAAGGAGGTAAAGTCTCCATTTTTTTTTACTGCTGCATAATATTCCATGGTACATATATACCACAATCCATTCGTGGGTCGATGGGCACTTGGGCTTCTTCCATGACTTGGTAATTATGAATTGAGCTGCAATGAACAATCTGGTGCAAATATCTTTATTGCCAAATGATTTTTGGTCCTTTGGGTATAGACCTAGTAGAGGAATTGCAGGATCAAACGGCAGGTCTGCATTCAGATCCTGAGTATTCTCCAGACTTCCTTCCAGAAGGAATGTACTAGCTTGCATTCCCACCAGCAGTGTAGAAGTGTTCCCTTTTCTCCATATCCACGCCAACATCTGTTATTTTGGGATTTTGTGATGTGGGCTACTCTTACTAGAGTTAGATGGTATCTCAGAGTAGTTTTGGTTTGCATTCTCTGATGATTAAAGATGATGAGCAATTTTTCATGTGTCTGTAGGTCATGTGCCTGTCTTCTTCAGAGAAGCTTCTGTTCATGTCTCTTGCCCACAATGAAATGGGATCCCTTGTTTTTTGCTCAGTAATACGTTTGAGTTCTCTGTGGATTCTGGTTATTAGACCTTTGTCAGTAGTATAACTTGCAAAAATCCTCTCCCATTCTGAGGGATGTCTATTTGCTTTACTTAGTGTGTTCTTGGCAGTGCAGAAGCTTTTTATTTGATCAGATCCCAGTAATGTATTTTTGATGTTGCTTCAATTACCTGGGGTGTCTTCCTCATGAAGTATTCTCCCAGGCCAATTTTCTCAAGTGTTTCCCCTGCACTCTCTCTAAGAATATTTATAGTTTCATGTCTTAAGTTTAAGTCCTTTAACCAGTGAGAGTCAATTTTTGTTAGAGGAGAAAGGTGTGGGTCCAGTTTCAGTCTTCTACAAGTTGCCAGCCAATTCATCCAGCACCATTTATTGAATAGGGAATCTTTCTCCCAATTTATATTTTTAATAGGCTTATCAAAAATCAAATGATGATAGGTGTCTGGGTTCACCTCTTGGTCTTCAATTCTGTTCCATACATCTACCTCTCTGTTTTTGTGCCAGTACCATGCTGTTTTGATCACTATCGATTTATAATAAAGTCTGAAGTCTGGAAGCCTGATTCCTCCCAATTTGTTTTTATTTCTGAGTAACGTCTTGGCTATTCGAGGTTTTTTCTGTTTCCATATAAAACGAAGTACTATTTTTTCCAGGTCTTTAAAATATGAGAGAGGTGCTTTAATAGGGATCGTGTTAAATCTGTAAATTGCTTTAGGTAGTATAGACATTTTAAAAATGTTGATTCTTCCCAGCCATGAGCATGGTATATTTTTCCATTTGTTAACATCTTCAGCTATTCTTTTCTCAGAGTTTCATATTTCTCTTTATAGAGATCTTTTACGTCCTTAGTTAGATATACTCCCAGATATTTCATCTTCTTTGGGACTATTGTAAAGGGAATAGAATCCTTGATTATTTTTTCCCCTTGACTATTGTTGGTGTATATAAAGGCTACAGATTCATGAGTGTTAATTTTGTATCCTGAGATGTTACTGTATTCTTTGATCACTTCCAGGAGTTTTGTAGTTGATTCTCTGGGGTTTTCCAGATATATAATCATATCGTCTGTGAAGAGTGACAATTTGATCTCCTCTGGTCCTATTTGGATCCCCTTGATTGCCTTTTCTTGCCTGATTGTGGTGGCTAAGACTTCCATTACAATGTTAAAAAGCAGTGGAGATAGTGGGCATCCTTGCCTCGTTCCTGATCTGAGTGGAAATGTTTTCAATTTTACTCCATTCACTATGATATGGGCTATGGGTTTGCTGTAGATGCAGTTTAAGAAATGTTCCTTCTATACCTATTTTCTTAAGTGTTCTGATCAAGAAAGGATGCTGGATATTGTCAAAAGCTTTTTCTGCATCAATTGAGAGACTCATATGGTCTTTGTTTTTTAATTTGTTTATGTGATGTATTATATTTATGGATTTATATATATTGAACCATCCTTGGGACCCTGGGATGAAACCCACCTGATCGTGGTGTATAATTTGTTTGATGTGTTGTTGGATTCTGTTTGCTAGGATCTTATTGAATATTTTTGCATCAATATTCATTAGAGATATTGGTCTATAATTTTCTTTTCTTGTTGGGTCTTTTCCTGGTTTGGGTATCTGGGTGATATTTGCTTCATAGAATGAGTTGGGAAGTATTCCTTCTTTTTCTATGTTTTGGAAAAGATTAAGTAATATAGGTACTAGTTCCTATTTAAAGGTTTGGTAGAATTCTGATGGAAGCCATCTGGTCCTGGGCTTTTCTTTTTGGGGAGATTTTTTATAGTTGATGCTATTTCAGAGCTTGTTATAGGCTTGTTCAACATTTCCACTTCTTTCTGTCTAAGTCTGGGAGGGCGACATGTTTCCAAGTATTGATCTATTTCCTTCAGATTTTCATACTTCTGAGAGTAGAGTTTTATGTAGTATTCATTAAGGATTTGCTGAATTTCTGAGGAGTCCTTTGTTATTTGGCCTTTATCATTTCTGATTGACAAGATTAGGGATTTTACTCTTCTACTTCTGGTTAGGTTAGCTAATGGTTTATCTATTTTATTGCCCTTTTCAAAAAACCAACTCTTTGGTTGATCTGTTGTATGATTCTTTTGTTTTCAATTTCATTAAGTTATGCTCTAATTTTAGTTATTTCTTTTCTTCTGATGGGTTTAGGGTTGGAAAGTTCTTCCTTTTCCAGTTGCTTGAGATGACCCCTTAAGTTATTAACTTCCTCTCTTTCTGTTCTCTTGAGGAAGGCTTGCAACGCTATAAATTTTCCTCTTAGGGCTGCCTTTGCTGTATCCCAGAGGTTCTGATAGTTCATTTCTTCATTATTGTTTTGTTCCAAAAATTTGGCAATTTCCTTCTTAATCTCATCTATGACCCAGCTATCATTTAGCATGAGGTTATTTAGTTTCCATGTTTTTGTATGTGTGTGGAGATTCCTGTTGTTACTGAGTTCAGCTTTTATTCTGTGGTGGTCCAAGAAAATACAAGGAATGATTTCTATTCTTTTAAATTTGCTGAGTGATTTCTAGTCTTTTAAATTTGCTGAGGTTAGACTTGTGACCTAATATGTGATCAATTTTGGGGGATGATCCATGGCTGGTGAGAAGAATGTGTATTTGGTTTTGTTAGGATGAAATATTCTATAGATGTCTATTAGATGCAAATCTTGAATGGTTAAGTTTAATTCTGAAATTTCTTTGCTTAGCTTCTTTTTTGAGGATCTATCCAACACTGCCAGAGGAGTGTTAACATCTCCAACAATTATGGTGCTGGGGGAGATCAAATTGCTCATGTCAGTTAGAGTTTCTCTTATAAATTGAGGCACATTCTGGTTGGGTGAATAGATGTTGATAATTGAAATCTCATCATGTTGAGTGTTGCCCTTAACAAATAAGAAGTAACCATCATTGTCTTTTCTTACTTTGGTTGGTTTAAAGCCTATTGTATCTGCAAATAAAATTGCAGCACCTGCTTTTTTCTGATTTCCATTTGCCTGAATTATAGATGACCATCCCTTCACCCTGAGTCTATATTTATCTTTTAAGGTAAGGTGCGTTTCTTGGATGCAACAGATGTCTGGCCTGAGTTTTTGTATCCAGTCTGCCACCCTGTGTCTCTTTAGAGGGCAATTTAAGCCATTCACATTAATTGAGAGTAATGACAAACCCAACAGAGTTTTGGGTATCGAGTTTTTCAAAAGTCCAGTGGACATTTTTAATCCTTTTGCCACTATGGAAATTAGAATGTGATCAAAAGTTTCTGAGTGATTTTACTTTGGTGGTGGAGGATTGTGTTGTTCATTATGAGGATAGGTCTGAGAATTTCCTGAAGAGCTGATTTAGTTATGGCAAATTTCTTCAACATGTGAATGTCATTAAAGTATTTAATTTCTCCATCATAGATGAAACTCAATTTAGCTGGATACAGGATCCTGGGTTGAAAGTTATTTTGTTTAAGGAGATTAAAGGTCGATGACCACCCTCTTCTAGCTTGAAAGGTTTCAGTGGAGAGATCTGCAGTCATTCTAATGCTCTTCCCCTCGTATGTAATGGTTTTCTTACTTCTTACAGCTTTGAGAATTTTCTCCTTCATATTAACTTTAGCAAAATTAATTATAATATGTCTATGAGAATTTTTATTTGGGTTGTGTTGTGCTAGTGTTCTGAAACCGTCTACTATCTGAATTTCCAAATCTCTGGGCATGTCTAGAAAATTCACTTTAATTATTTCATGAAGCAAAGCATCATCTGTATTCTTTGCAGCAAGCTCATCACTTTCAGGTATTCCTATAAGGCGAATATTAGACCTCTTTGAATTATCCCAGAGCTCTCTGAGATAATGATCCATTTTTGTTCTTCACTTTTTTTCCTCTTTGAGTGTTTGGGAGCGTTCAAAAGCTTTGTCTTCAATATCAGAGATTCTTTCTTCTGCCTGCTCCATTCTGTTACTGAGGGAGTCTACTGTATTTTTTAGATCTTTGAGCAAATTCTTGCTTTAATGTGTCAAAATCTTTGGTCATTTTGTCTTTAAATTCGTTAAATTCTTGAGACATCTTTTGGATTTCTGCTTTAAATTCTAATTTCATCATTTCCTCCATTTTGTTGATCCTATTTGCTATCCAAATTCTGAACTCGATTTCTGTCATCTCAGCCATTTGTTTGGAAATAGGATCTTGTACTGTATCTGCTTTATCGTTTCTTGGGGAAGTTGATCTATTCTGATTGTTTATGTTGCCAGAGTTTTTCTGCTGATTCCACCTCAAGATTGTTTTTCACTGTTGGCTAGGTGGTCTGGTAAGGTGAGATTAGATTGGGGTTTCCTGGGGTTGTGGTCAACCAGCCCTTTGTTAGGGATCTGAGACTGATGACTGCAGATTTTTCCCCTTTAGCTTTGAAAAGGACCTGTACAGTGTTACAGTTTGAGGCTGGGGAAACCTGGTTGGTGTGGCGGGGTTAGGTGGCTCAGTCTTGTATTCAATTGGTTCTTGTCCTATCCTGGTGGATCAGTGACTCTGGACAAGTTTTAGTTGTGAATAAATATAGCAATTAAGAACCCCCACCTCCCCAGATAACAAGTGGAATGGGAAAAATCGACCCTTCCTGTTACTACATAACCAGGGTATCTCCCTAGAGGGTCCTTGGGTAATTGTCCCAAGTTAGGGGTTCCAAACCAATTGACTCTGTCAGTACGAACTCTCAGGTGGGAGAGTTTGTAAGGTCTCCAGCAGCTAGATAGCAGAGGTCTACTGGATGCTCAGATTTGGCTCTCTCTGGTGCTCTACAGAGTCAGAAAGGCCCACCCGGTAACACAGTAGGACTGGGGGCTGAGTCTCTTTCTCCACTTGGTTCCTTTTTCAAGCCTAATCACTGGTGACCCCGCAGGGCTGCAGTCCTGTTTCCTCCAATAATGACAAGTGCCAGGGCTTAGCACCTGTCAGAGTCAAAGGAAGTTCAATGTCCCCAAGGCCTGGCCACAGCCCTTGGCTACCTGCCAGCTGTGGGAGTTGAGGCCTGCCTACCTCGGGTGTTCAATTTCCACTGGCGAGTGTTCCACTTGGGCTCAGTCTAATCCTGGGGGTACCAGGCCTGCAAATGCTTATTTCCCTCAGCTACCGCACCTTTGTCCCTGTCACTCTGCAGCACCAGTATCCCTATAGAGTGACTTCTAGTTTCATCTGGCAGTGCACAGAGTTGGGGGGGGGGGTGTTTATCCAAGATTAGACCCTGTTGTGATCACTCTATTGATGCTTGATCTTTGTGGGAAGTGCCCCTGCACAGTTCCACTGCCACTGCCAAAGCCAGAGAATTCTGGCTGTAGGAGCAGCTCTAGGAGCGTGCTGCACATGGATCTGGCAGCAGGGCGGGGTACACTGCATGGATTCTGGCAGTATCTAGTGCCCTGTGACTTCAGCAAGATCACTACTCCACTGGTGATTCTGGTCCGGTGGGGGCCTGGCGCAGCTTCAGTGGTCTCTGGATGGGTGGGGTGCTGCCACGACCTTGGTGGACTCCTGGTGGGCGGCATGCAGCCTCTGTAGTCCAGGCAGGTGGGACACAGCATGGCCTGGGTGGTCTCCTGGTGGGCAGGGTGCAGATGCAGCGTAAGGCCTTAGTGGTCTCTGGGCAGGCGGGGCGTGGCGCTGGCCTTGGTGGTCGCTGGGTGGGCGAGGCGTGGATGCAGTACAAGGTCTTGGCATTCTCTGGGCAGGTAGGGTGTGGCGCCAGCCTCTGCAGTCTCCAGGTGGGCACAGCACAGCAGAGGCAAGGAGGGAGCAGGGAACGGACCAGGCAGGGGGCGGGGTGCTCATTCAGGCAGGCTGGGGGCGGCACTGCTCATGAGCCTCCTCCTTTAGTCTTTGCAGTGGTTAGGAATCTGGTTTATCTGGTTGGGGGGAAGGGTGGACTGAAAGTTCAGAATGGCAGGGAAAATGTAAGTTCAGTTTTTCTGCCTGGTAAGAGAATGATCAGAGTCACCGCAGGGTCCCTCTGGAGGAAGACGTCCCCACTTCTTACTGCTTTCACCCGTGGGCTGAGACAAGAGGTCCTCAGTTCACTGCTTGCCGGAAGAAATCCCACAGGAGCAAACGTAGAGCAAAAGGAAAAGGAAAAAAGAAAAGAACCCACAGCTTTCTTGGGGGAGGGGGAGGGCATTTTTCCTTTTGGTTGAGTTTGTACCTGGAGATTGTTGTCTTGGAATTGCAGCTTGCCTCGGCAAGGGTGACCTGTAGTTATCTCTCTTCTCTCTCGGTTGGGCTTCCTGTCTTCAGCTCAATTGGATACCCTCTGGACATTATCCTTCTCTCTGGACAGGAGCTTATGTTGGAGGCTGCATCCAGTCGGCCATCTTGCCCCTACTCTAGAAAAATAAATGTCATAGAACTGTTCAGGTGCTTTCAGGAAGGCCTGCAATTTTCATACGGTATTCTATATTTATTTTCTTTCTTAACTATGTTTTTTGTAAAAAAAATCTTTTGCTTCTATCCAAGATTCAAAGCGTACTGCTAAGAACGGAAACCATCTACACTTGGGTGCTGACAACTGAAAGCACCTCTTCGTACACAGCTTACTACTTCCATTAGGAGTTGACAGACTACAGTCCACTGGCTAAATCTTTCTCATTGCTTGCTTTTTTGTAAATGAAGTTTGAAACACAGTCATGCCCATTTTTTTTGTATTATCTATGGTTCTTTCTGTGCTACAATAGCAAAGGGGAGTAGTTGCAAAGACCAAATAGCCTGAAAGCCTAAAATATTTTTACTATCTGACTCCATATAGACATCTTGTCTACACCAGGATTCCTCAGCTTCAGCACTATTGACATTTGGGGCTGGATAATTATTTGCTGTGAAGCTTGTCCTATGAATTGTATAGTATTTAGCCACACCCCTGGCTGGCCTCTCTCTACTAGATGCCAGTAGTTCCTCCCTGCCCCAATTATGACAACTGCCAATGTCTCCCAACTTGACAAATATCCTCAGGGAGGCAAAAAAGCCACAGTGAAGAACCACTGACATGACTTTACTATTCCATTGTCTACCTTAGTATGATTTTATTATTCTAGGAGACTCTTGCCCAGGGAAATAATTGTATCGATCACTACAGGAACTTCTCCAAAGGCTCACCAACTCTTCAATAGAAAACATTAACAGAAAGCTTATACCCTCACTTTAGTGTATTCCCAATTTTCAACTAACAGCGTGATCTTTATTTAATCCTAATTAAGCCATCACATTGAAAAAAAATCTTAGACCAAATTCTCACCAAAAATTCAACCTCATTCTTTCCCCCTTTCCCTTTTGAAACAAGACCAAAACTCTGCCAAGGTAGCTATCTCCCTTACCTTAATAAATAATATGTACAGATGTGGCTTATCAACAGGTTGTATTGGTGATACTTGGGATGCCAGCATTTTATAGTATGTACTGAGCACTTAAAATTCAATGCCTTACACATCTAAAAGGGCTTTTCTTAAAATAACTGATTTTTATTCTGACAGTTATACTTGAGGCATCCTTTTCACTTACTAAACACTGTGTTGAATCTAAATTATTTCTTTTACATTTTAAGATTGCAAGCACCTCTTGTCTCATTGATTTTATAAGATTTATAGTGAATCGGGAAAACATTCAGATGCCACATTTCAATATAAAACATTTTAATGTTATTGGAATGACCAAAATAAATATAATTAAACATATTTCAGAGTAAGTTATCTGCATATTGAATTGGCGTACACCCTAACAAGAGGAAATTGCTGAGTTCTATTTAGGAAAATTTTCATGCTGCTAAGTATATAGAAAAAAAGCAAATTTTTTTTCATTGATTGGGAAAACTTACAATTGATTTGTCTTAGTAACACACACAAAATAATGACTCAAATTGGCCAAATTGGGTAAAACTATAAGTGGATTCTTCATCTACCTGAATCCAATAATCAATATGCCCGTGTTTTCTAGTTTTCTATTAGTTGTTGTAAATACGGTTTATGAAATCCTTCCTGTGTTTTATTCATTGCTTAATCCTCAGAGCAAGAAAATGTTTCTGGCACATAACATGTGTTCTATAAATATTTGTTAAATAAAATGATTAATAACCTCTATATGTAAACAGGAATATGTGAAGCTATCTCTGAGAATTTGTCTACAGTGTATAGTGCTTATCTTGGTTTGAAACTTATTAACATTTAAAAATCCTCAGGCTCACCATGGAGGGTGCTTTCCTGATGTCAGTGAGAGGCAGCTACTTGCTTTTCAAAATTTTTCTCAGGCAAAAGTTATGATACCCCTATGTGGATTCAACCTTTCTGGTTAACAAATTTTATCACTTTATCCTTGGTATTCAATGCCTATCTACAGCTCCTGGTTAGGGAAATGTGATCAGTTTCTTGATAATGAAGAAGTATTAAGATATATGCTTCAGCTTTGGATATATGCATCCATGAAAGAATATTAATTCCATTCTAACAATGAGGAAAAATGGATGGTTTCCAAAATCATACACTTTTTGAGTCCCTTAGAAAGTTGATGCTATAAGACAAGATGAGCTTAATTACAAAGGGTGAAAAGCTCTTCCGAGGAAAATTAAGGACACAGGAATTATTTTCCCTTTGGTAGAACATGGGAAGAAGAGATAATAAAACAGGTATTTAAAGCAAATAATGAAGTAGGTAAGAAAAAAAAAGCATTTAATGAAGTATGAAGTGACACCTGTGTGTTAGTGTGACAATTTAGAAACCTGAAGAATGGCTAACTCTTAAGGCCCACTTGCCAATTCTTTTTTGTGAATGTCCTCTGGTGCTAACAGTAAGGTTGGGGTCAGGCAGGAGATCTGAGACACTTCTTAGTGGTACAGGCATGCAGATCAGGAAAAAGTACCTAAAGAATTTCATCTGTGCTCCAGAACTTGAATGTGTATAAGATGGTGAAGCAGCTGCTACTTAGCCAGACACACACAATCTAACAAACATGCCCATACTTACAATTCCTCTCTTATATGACACAAAGGACATCTGCCAATGGAGAAGAATCAGAAATGCTCCTATATGAAATGCACCCATGTTCTAATGAAAAAAGCCACTTGCCACTGGGGAAGAGGAAGAAACTGTCTACCCACTCCAATGTGGGTAAAGTTTGACTGCTAATGGGTGAGGAATAGAAAACCCACTCACTCTTCCAACTCTGCATTGACCCTTGAAAAGTCATCTGCCACTTGAAAAGCAATAAGAAATCTGCTTGTGTGCAAGATTTTATACTGATGGAAAGCAGAGGTCTTCTGGTAGTGAAAGAATGGCAGGGAATTCACTCATTCTCAAGATCCCCACTGATAGATGGCTGATTTACAGCGCATTACAGATGTTGTACTGAATGGGAGAATGAGATTGTATGCCCTTGGGGGAGGGTTAAAATGTTGAGGTTGAGATGGCCTAAGACATCTGGAGAAGGATTAAGAGAAATTCCCCCTGTACCTACAAGTCTTGCAACATGTAACAGCCTATCACTAGGGAAGGGGAAATGGTAACCAGGAAAACATTCTTCCTCTGTGTTACAAGCATGCAGAGCCAGCTAAAAGCTAAGGGCGAAGAAGGAACACTGAGAGGAACCATAAAGACATCACATTAAAGACAAAGTAGTAGTTCTCCTGGAGAAATTTGAAGCCAAGGCACAATGAAGGCAAGTCAGCCACTTTTAGATAGACTTAATCTTCCACACTAACAGCCTGACAGAAGATGACACAGGGATAAATATTATTTACAGGTATAAATACTATTTACCACTGCCTCTACTATTTTTTATACACTATGTCTGGCATGTAATCAAAATCACAGAAACACATAGAAATAAACAAAAAATGTTTTAGTATCAAGAGATAAAGCAGTCAACAGCAAGTTGAAAGCAAGAAAAATAAAAGATCTTTTGTCAAGAGATAAAAATAGCCAACAGAATGATATGTAAAGGTGTGTCAGATGTTGGATGTTTGAGAAAAAGACTTTAAAATATGTTACTATTCTAAACTATCATTAATAAGCTAAGGGATATAGTAAAAAGATACATGAATGAATAACGAGAAATGTTCATTGAAACCCCAATATGATAGAAGAACCCTTTCCATTGGGTCATCAGCAGAGATTAGAATAGTGAATTTGAGATAGATAAATAAAAATAGTGTCTAGACCCAGTGCTCAGATCTTGGTTTCTAAATACTATTCTCCAGTAAAAGGGACAGGGATCCTCAGAAAAATGGATGGTTATAAGGTTGAGGGAGGGAAAATCCTACCTGAAGCATATTGCAATGCCAGATATAAAGATAAAAGCAAACAATAGTAAATTTTACTTATTTATTTATTTATTTATTTATTGAGATAGAGTCTTGCTTTGACACCCTTGGTAGAGTGCTATGTCATCATAGCTTATTGCAACCTCAAATTTTTGGGCTCAAAGCTATTCTCTTGCCTCAGCCTCCCTGGTAGCTGGGACTACAGGCATCCACCATAATGCCCAGCTATTTTTTAGGGCATGTATTTTCAAAAGGTATATGATACATATAAATATTAAAATAGGTACTGCCAGATGGAAATTTGTATATACACAAAGGAATGAATAATGTGGGGAATTTTTAAAATGCAGGTATTTCAAATATTTCAACTGGCCAGTTGCTGTGGGTCACGCCTGTAATCCTAGGAGTTCCAGATGAGCCTGAGCAACAGTGAGATCTTCTCTAAAAAATCTAGCCAGGTGAGGAGGGGCAAGATGGCCGACTGGAGCCAGCTTTCCACAGAAGCTCCCATCCAGAGGAAGGATAATGACAAGAAAGTACCCAACAATGCTGAAGACAGGGAGCCAAGCTGAGAGAGAAGAGTGATAACTGCATGTCACCTCTGCTGAGGCAAGCTGTGACTCCAAGAAAGCAAATTTCAGGTACAAAACTCATCCCAAAGGAAAAGTATCCTCCCCTAACCCCCCAAATATTGTTTTTTGTTTTTCTTTTTGGCTCACTGTAGGTTTTCTACAGGCGAGCGGTGAACTGAGGACCTCTTGTCTCATCCCATGGGGAGAGAGTTGCAGGAAGTGGAGATTACTCCACAGGGACCCTGCTGTGACCCTGAGCACTCTCTTGCCAGGCATGAAAGTTGAACTAACATTTTCCCTGTCATTTTGAACTTACAGTCCACCGTCCCCCACTTGCCTGACGGTCCAGAAGCCTAACCCCTGCAGAGACAGAAATGTCTGTGGTTTATTGCCAGGTTCGGGCACTGCAAGGGCCATGGTAGAAAAACTACACTGTAACAGTGATCCCAGCAGTAGTGCAGACAAAGGGGGGAGGCTGTCAGGCTTGGCTCTGTGGAAGTGTAAACCAGCTGCGGGAGGAGGCTTGCAAGCCACGTGTTCCACCCTGCCGGAACTAAGTGAACCTTGCCCCACCCTGCCAGAGCTGTGCACCCTGTGCTATGCCTTGCCAGAGCTGCTGGGCACCCCACCCTGCCAGAACCACGTGCAGTGTGCCCTGCCCTGCTGCTGGAACCCTGAGCCCCGTGCTCCCAGAGCAGCCACTACAGCCATCTCCCTAGCTGTGGGAGCCACCTGGGAGCTGTAGGGACACCTTACACAAAGATTCAACAACAGTAGAGCAATCCTACTGGGGTCTAATCTTGGGGAGACACCTCCCCAACTCTGAGGACTGCCAGAGGAAGCAAGTGCTACAGAGTGGCTGGGGCAAAGACACAGTGTCTGAGGGAGAAAATCATTTGCTGGTTTGTTTTCCTCAGGTTCAGACTGAGCTCAGGTAGAACACTCCCCAGTTGCCATTGAATACCTAGGAAGGCAGGCCTCATCTCCCCCAGCTGGCAGGTGGCAGAGGGGGATGGCTGAGCTGAAGGGGCATTGACTTTCCTTTGACTCTGGCAGATGCAAAGCCCTGGCATGTCTTCTTATTGGAGGGAGCAGGACCACAGCCCCATGGGGTAACCAGTGACTGGGCATGAAAGAGGTACAAGGTGCAGAAAGAGATATCAGCCCCCCTGGTTCAACTCTGCTACTGGGTGGGCCTTTCTGACTCCACAGAGCACCAGAATGAGCCACATTTGAGGAGCCAGTAGTACTCTGCTATCTAGTTGCTTGAGACCTTTTGATCTTTCCCACTTGAGAGTTGGTACTGACTGGTCAATTGGTTTGGAACTCCTAACATGGGCCAATCACCCAAGGACCCTCTTGGGTAGTACCCTGGGTGTGTGGCAATGAGAAGGGTTGATTTTCCACTCCAAGTGGTTGCCCATGGGTGGGGGGGGTGTCTTAGTTGCTTGTATTTTTCCATAGCTGAAATTTTAACCCAGAGACACTGATCCACTAGGATCAGAAAAAGACCAGCTGAATACAAGACAGAGCCTCCTACCCTCACCACACCAAGTAGCTCCCCAGGGCCTCAGATTGTAATACTGTACAGATCCTTATCAAAGCTGTAGGGGAAAAAACTACAGTCACCAGTCCCAGATCGTTGGCAAAGAGCTGGTTAATCACAACTACAGGAGCCCCCAATCCAATTTCACCTTACCTGCCCATCTAGCCAAATGGTGAGAAATAATCATGGGCTGGAATCAGTGGAAAAACTCTGGCAACATGACCAATCAGAGTAGATCAACTCCCCCAAGGAATGACAAAACAGACCCACCAGATGATCCCATTCATAAACAAATGGCTGAGAAGTCAGAAATTGAGTTCAGAATTTCTATGGCAAATAAGATCAACAGAATAGAGGTAAAGATGGAATTAGAATTTCAAGGAGTAATTCAAAAGTTGTCTCAATAATTCAATGAATTCAAAGACAAAATCACCAAAGATTTTGACACATTGAGGCAAGAACTTGCAGCCCTCAAAGATCTGAAGAATACAGTAAAATCCCTCAGGAACAGAATAGAGCAGGCAGAAGAAAGGATTTCTAGCACTGAAGACAAAGGTTTTGAAAGCTCCCAAATGCTCAAAGAGGAAGAGAAGTGGAGAGCAAAAATGGATCATTCTCTCAGAGATCTCTGGGATAATTCAAAGAAAACTAATATTCACCTTATAGGAATTTCTGAAGGTGATGAGGTTGCTTGAAAAGGCACAGATGCTCTACAGCAACAAATAATTGACAAGAACTTTCCAAACACGGCAAGAGAGTCTGAAATTCAGACAGCAGACAGTTTCAGAACCCAGCACGACTAAACCTAAATAAAACATCTCCCGGACACATTATAATTAACTTTGCCACAGTTAATATAAAGGAGAAAATTCTGCAAGCAGCCAGATGTAAGAAAACCATAACCTATAAGGGGAAGAATATTAGAATGACTGCAGATCTTTCTACTGAAACCTTTCAAGCTAGAAGAGGGTGGTCATCAACCTTTAATCGTCTAAAACAAAATAACTTTCATAAATGAAATAATTTTTATTTATGATGGAGAAGTTAAATACTTTAATGACATTCACATGTTGAAGAAATTTGCCATAACTAAACCAGCTCTCCAAGATATTTTCAGACCTATCCTCCATAATGACCAGCACAATCCTCTACCACCAAAGTAAACTCACTCAGAAACTTTTGGTCAAACTCCAACTTCCACAGTGGCAAAAGGATTAAAAATGTCCACTGGACTTTTGAAAAACTCGATACCCAAAATACTACCAGGCTTATCAACACTCTCAATTGATGTGAATGGCTTAAATTGTCCTCTAAAGAGTCACAGGTTGGCTGACTGGATACAAAAACTCAGACCAGATATCTGCTGCTTATAAGAATCTCACTTTACCTTAAAAGATATATATAGAGACTCAGGGTGAAGGCATGGTCATTTATAATTCAAGCAAATGGAAATAAGAAAAAAGCAGGTATTGCAATTTTATTCACAGATACAATAGGCTTTAAACCAACAAAAGTAAAGAAAGATAAGGATGGTCACTTCATATTAGTTAAGGGCAATACTCAACATGATGAGATTTCAATTATTAACATTTATGCACCCAACCAGAATGAGCCTCAAAATATAAGAGACTCTAGCAGACATGAGCAACTTGATTTCCTCCAGCACCATAATAGTCAGAGATTTTAACACTCCTTTGGCAGTGTTGGATAGATTCTCCAATAAGAAGCTAAGGAAAAAAATTATAGACTTAAACTTAACCATTCAACAATTGGGTTTAACAGACATCTACAGAACATTTCATCCCAACAAAACTGAATACACATTCTCCTCATCAGCCCATGGAATATCCTCCAAAATTGATCACATCTTAGATCACAAGTCTAACCTCAGCAAATTTAAAAGAATAGAAATTATTCCTTGCATTTTTCTTGGACCATCATGGAATAAAAGTTGAACTGAATAATAACAGGAATCTGCATACTCATACAAAATCATGGAAACTAAATAAACTCATGCTGAATGATAGCTGGGTCATACATGAGATTAAGAAGGAAATTACTAAATTTGGGGGACAAAACAGTAATGAAGACACGAATTATGAGAACCTCTGGGATACTGCAAAGGCCGTCCTAAGAGGGAAATTTATAGCACTACAAGCCTTCCTCAAGAGAACGAAAAGAGAGGAATTCAACAACTTAATGGGAAATCTCAATCAACTGGAAAAGGAAGAACATTCTAACCCCAAACCCAGCAGAAGAAAAGAAATAACCAAAATTAGAGCAGAATTAAATGAAATTGAAAACAAAAGGATGATACAACAGATCGATCAATCAAAAAGTTGGTTTTTTGAAAAGGTCAATAAAGTAGATAAAAATTTGACCAACCTAACCAGAAATAAACGAGTAAAATCACTAATTTCACCAATCAGAAATGATAAAGGTCAAATAACAACAGACTCCTCAGAAATTAAAAAAATCCTTAATGAATATTACAAAAAACTCTATTCTCAGAGGTATGAAAATCTGAAGGAAATAGACCAATACTTGGAAACACGCCCCCTTCCTATACCTAGCCAGAAATAAGTGGAAATATTGAACAAGCCTATATCAAGTTCTGAAATAGCATCAGTTATAAGAAATCCACCCAAAAAGAAAAGCCCAGGACCAGATGGCTTCACATCAGTATTCTACTAAACCTTTAAAGAGGAACTAATACCTATATCACTTAATCTTTTCCAAAACATAGAAAAAGAAGGAATACTCCCCAACACATTCCATGAAGCAAATTATCACCCTGATCCCCAAACCAGGAAAAGACCCAACAAGAAAAGAAAATTATAGAAAATTATAGGCCAAAATCTCTAATGAATATTGATGCAAAAATATTCAATATGATTCTAGCAAACAGAATCCAGCAAATTAAACATCAAACAAATTATACATCATGACCAGGTGGGTTTCTCCCAGGGTCCCAAGGATGGTTCAATATATGCAAATCTATAAATATAATACATCACATAAACAAAATAAAAAACAAAGACCATATGATTCTCTCAATTGATGTGGAAAAAGCTTTTAATAATATCCCACATCCTTTCTTGATTAGAACGCTTAAGAAAATAGGTATAGAAGGAACATTTCTTAAACTGATAGAGGCCATCTACAGCAAACCCACAGTCAGTATCATATTGAATAGAGTAAAATTGAAATAATTTCCTCTCAGATCAGGAACCAGGCAAGGTTGCCCATTGTCTCCACAGCTTTTTAACATTAGACCCCAGTGGGATCCCTCTACTGTTGCTGAATCTTCATGGAAGCTTCCCTGCGCAGCTCCCAGGTGGCTCCCATGGCCAGGGAGGCAGCTGTAGTGGTGGCTCTGGAGCTCAGGGTACATGGGGCACACAACTCACGGTTCTGGCAGGGTGGGGTGCCCGGTGGCTCCAGCAGGGTGAAGCGTATGGCTCACAAGTCCCCTCCCACAGCTGGTTTGCACTTTCACAGAGCCAAGCCTGAAAACTCCCCCCTTTGTCTGAACTACTGCTGGGATCACTGTTATGGTGTAGTTTTTCTACCATGGCCCTTGCAGTGCCAGGACCTGACAATGAACCACAGACATTTCCGTCTCTGCAGGGGTTAGGCTTCTGGACCATCAGGTAATGGGGGAAGGGTGGACTGGAAGTTCAAAATGGCAGGGAAGTCGTTCGTTCAACTTTCATGCCTGGCAAGAGAGTGCTCAGGGTCACAGCAGGGTCCCTGTGGAGAAGTAGTATCCACTTCTTGCAACTCTCTCCCCTTGGGTGAGACAAGAGGTCCTCAGTTTGCCACTCGCCTGTAGAAAACCTACAGTGAGCCAAAAAGAAAAACAAACAAACAAACAAAAAAACCCCCAAAACAACACTCTTGTGGGGGGGCAGACACTTTTCCTTTGGGATGAGTTTTGTGCCTGAAATTTGCTTTCTTGGAGTCGCAGCTTACCTCAGCAGAGATGACATGCAGTTATCACTCTTCTATCTCAGCTCGGCTCCCAGTCTTCAGCTTTATTGGGTACTTTCTGGTCATTAGCCTTCCCTCTGGCTGGGAACTTCTGTGGAAAGCTGGCTCTAATTGGCCATCTTGACCCATTTTAAAATTTTGGTATTTTTAAACTGAAAATTGTTAGCCTCTTAGTGTTTTTCCACAACAATGGAGGCCTGTCCCTGCCCCACTGTTTCAGTTCTTTATAGATTCTTCATAGTTACGCTTTGTCAGATGTATAGCCTGTGAATATTTTTTACTATATTTACTCTGTTGATTATTTCCTTTGTTATGCATAATTTTTTTAATTTAACTATGTTCCATTTATATTCATTTATTTGTTAATAATTATAAAAATATAAAGTAAAAATACATAGAAATGTTTTTTAAGAAAATCTTAAACAAGGGAAAATGTATTTACTGTTCATTAAGTGGACATGAATCTTCATGAAGGTCTTCATTCTTGTCATCTTCACATTGAGTCAGCTAAGGAGTAGAAGGAAAAAAAGAGGCTGTTCCCACTGTCTCAAGGGTGCCAGAGTCAGAAGAAAATTTGCATATAAGTGGACATAGTTCAAACTGGTGTTGTTCAATGGTCAAGTATACATTTAAAGTCTATTCTTCAGTGTAATCACATTCATCAATTAGCTAGATCTTATAGATGATTTGCTATAGTTTCTCCATCAGTACTTGTAGTTTCTCCTTGTACTTGTAGGTTGTGGAAATAGTTTATTTCTTTAAACCTCAGCTAGCTTCCAACTTCTCTTCTGCAGTTTCTTCTCTTCTCTAAAGCCTTCAGAACATTAAAGAGAGTTAGGGCCTTTCTCTGAATTAGACTTTGGCTAAAAGAAATATTGTGACTTGTTTGATCTTCTATTCAGATCACTGAACTTTCTCCATCTCATCAATAAGGCTGTTTCATTTTTCATAATTTGTGTGTTCACTGAAGTAGCACCTTTAATTTCCTTTAAGAATTTTTCTTTTGGATTAACAATTTGGCTGATGGGTTGCATGTAAGAGAGATTTCAGCCTATGTCACCTTTTGACATGCCTTCCTCCCTAAGGTTAGTTATTTCTACATTTTAATTTCAAATGAGATGTGCAACTCTTCCTTTCGCTTGAACACTTGGGGGGGGGCATTGTAGGGGATCAGTTAGCCTAAGTGTAATATTGTAGTGTCTCAGGGAATGAGAATGCCCAAGGAGAGTGAGAGAGACCAGAGAATGGCCAATCCGTTGAGCAGTCAGAACACACACAACATTGGTGGATTAAGTTATTATTATTTTTTTTTGAGTCTTAGTCTGTTACCCCAGGCGCAGTGGTGTCATTATAGCTCACAGCAACCTCAAACCCTCAAGCTCCTTGGGCTGAAGTCATCCTCCTGCTTTTGCCTCTGAAATACCTGAAACTCAGGCATGTTCCATGATGCCCAGCTAATTTTTCTATTTTTAGTAGAGTTGGGGGTCTTGCTCTTGGTAAAGCTGGTCTTGAACTCCTGAGCTCAAATGATCTTCCCACCTTGGCCTCCCAGAGAAGTTCACTTTCTCATATGAGTATAGTTTGTGGTGTCTTAAAACAAGTACTATACTAACATCAAAGACCACTGATCATAGATCATAAGATATATTATAATAATGAAAATGTTTGGAATACTGTGAGAATTACCAAAATGTGATATGAGACATGAAGTGAGCACATGTGTTGGAAAAATAGTGCCAGTAGATTTTCTTGGTGAAGGGTCATCACAAACCTTCAATTTGTAGAAAACAGTATCTGAAAAACACAATAAAGTGAAGCCCAATGTAATGATGTATGTCTCTATATGATAACATATAAAGATCAAGTATTATCATCTTGTCTTTGACTGATTCTTTTTTTGGTAATAAAATTAGGATCGTTAAAGAATACTTTTGCACATAAATTGTCATGGAACTTAGCTGTAGGATACAACTACTCTCCAATATATGAAATTTAGTGAGTTATCTTCATCTTGCTAACTTTCATTTTTTTTAAATTCTGTAAAATGACACCATAAAACAACTAAAGATTAGACTTGCTCAAGATATTCTATACACTAACAAAGGTAATTGAAGTGAAGCATACTGACAATTTGTGAACTTACCACCATACATTTACGCTGGCAGCATTGTCCAAGCAACTCGGTAAGGTTTCAGAACTTTGATATTTCAGTGTCTCATAACTGTGTTCATGTTAACATGTGGTAGTATCTTGCTCAGTGGCCTTCATTATTGCCTTTATGTACTGTCACTAGAATGTGGGAGCTTAAATTAGAGAAATGAACAAATTTGTAAATTTCAACTTGGCAGAAGTGGTAGTGAAATCAGGGACATGTTAGTCCAAGTTTATGGGGATAATGACATGAAGAAAATGTCAGTGTACAAATGGATTAAATGTTTTTCTGAGAGGAAAGATAGCATCAATGGTGGAGAGGTCAGGGCACCACTAATGAGCAGAACTGAGGAAAACATAAAAAAAATTCATTGAATTATGCATCAAAATCATTCACTGACTGTGAAAAGCATAGCAGACCAAGTAAACATTGCTAGAGAAATAGTTAGGAAAATCTTAACTGAAAATCTTGACATGAGAAATGTGTGGCCGTTGCATCACAACAATGTACCAGGTCATACAGCACTGTCTGTGAGGGAGTTGTTTTTTTTTTTTATTGTTGGGGATTCATTGAGGGTACAATAAGCCAGGTTACACTGATTGCAATTGTTAGGTGAAGTCCCTCTTGCAATCATGTCTTGCCCCCATAAAGTGTGACACACACCAAGGCCCCACCCACCTCCCTCCTTCCCTCCTCCTGTTCCCCCCCATAACCATAATTGTCATTAATTGTCCTCATATCAAAATTGAGTACATAGGATTCATGCTTCTCCATTCTTGTGATGCTTCACTAAGAATAATGTCTTCCACGTCCATCCAGGTTAATACGAAGGATGTAAAGTCTCCATTTTTTTAATGGCTGAATAGTATTCCATGGTATACATATACCACAGCTTGTTAATCCATTCCTGGGTTGGTGGGCATTTAGGCTATTTCCACAATTTGCCGATTGTAAATTGAGCTGCAATAAACAGTCTAGTACAAGTGTCCTTATGATAAAAGGATTTCTTCCCTTCTGGGTAGATGCCCAGTAATGGGATTGCAGGATCAAATGGGAGGTCTAGCTTGAGTACTTTGAGGTTTCTCCATACTTCCTTCCAGAAAGGTTGTAATAGTTTGCAGTCCCACCAGCAGTGTAAAAGTGTTCCCTTCTCTCCACATCCACGCCAGCATCTGCAGTTTTGAGATTTTGTGATGTGGGCCATTCTCACTGGGGTTACATGATATCTCAGGGTTGTTTTGATTTGCATTTCTCTAATATATAGAGATGATGAACATTTTTTCATGTGTTTGTTAGCCATTCGTCTGTCGTCTTTAGAGAAAGTTCTATTCGTGTCTCTTGCCCATTGATACAAGGGATTGTTGGCTTTTTTCATGCGGATTCATTTGAGTTCTCTATAGATCCTAGTTATCAAGCTTTTGTCTGATTGAAAATATGCAAATATCTTTTGCCATTGTGTAGGTTGTCTCTTTGCTTTGGTTATTGTCTCCTTAGCTGTACAGAAGCTTTTCAGTTTAATTAAGTCCCATTTGTTTATTTTTGTTGTTGTTGCAATTGCCATGGCAGTCTTCTTCATGAAGTCTTTCCCCAGGCCAATATCTTCCAGTGTTTTTCCTATGCTTTCTTGGAGGATTTTTATTGTTTCATGCCTTAAGTTTAAGTCCTTCATCCATCTTGAATCAATTTTTGTGAGTGGGGAAAGGTGTGGGTCCAGTTTCAGTCTTTTACATGTAGACATCCAGTTCTCCCAACACCATTTATTGAATAGGGAGTCTTTACCCCAAGGTATGTTCTTGTTTGGTTTATCAAAGATTAGGTGGTTGTAAAATGTTAGTTTCATTTCTTGGTATTCAATTCGATTCCAAGTGTCTATGTCTCTGTTTTTGTGCCAGTATCATGCTGTCTTGAGCACTATGGCTTTGTAGTACAGACTAAAATCTGGTATGCTGATGCCCCCAGCTTTATTTTTGTTACTAAGAACTGCCTTAGCTATACGGGGTTTTTTCCGGTTTCATACAAAACGCAGAATCATTTTTTCCAAATCTTGAAAGTACGATGTTGGTATTTTGATAGGAATGGCATTGAATAGGTAGATTGCTTTGGGAAGTATAGACATTTTAACAATGTTGATTCTTCCCATCCATGAGCATGGTATGTTCTTCCATTTGTTAATATCCTCTGCTATTTCCTTTCTGAGGATTTCATAGTTTTCTTCATAGAGGTCCTTCACCTCCTTCGTTAGGTATATTCCTAGGTATTTCATTTTCTTTGAGACTATGGTGAAGGGAGTGGTGTCCTTAATTAGCTTCTCATCTTGACTGTTATTGGTGTACACAAAGGCTAGTGACTTGTGGACATTGATTTTATATCCTGAAACATTACTGTATTTTTTGATGACTTCTAGGAGTCTTGTGGTTGAGTCTTTGGGGTTCTCTAAGTATAAGATCATGTCGTCAGCAAAGAGGGAGAGTTTGACCTCCTCTGCTCCCATTTGGATTCCCTTTATTTCCTTGTCTTGCCTAATTGTATTGGCTAGAACTTCCAGCACTACGTTGAATAGTAAAGGTGACAGAGGACAACCTTGTCTGGTTCCAGTTCTAAGAGGAAAAGCTTTCAGTTTTACTCCATTCAGTAAAATATTGGCTGTGGGTTTGTCATAGATAGCTTCAATCAGTTTTAGAAATGTGCCACCTATGCCTATACTCTTCAGTGTTCTAATTAGAAAAGGATGCTGGATTTTATCAAATGCTTTTTCTGCATCTATTGAGAGGATCATGTGATCTTTATTTTTGCCTCTGTTAATATGGTGGATAACGTTTATGGACTTGCGTATGTTAAACCAGCCTTGCATCCCTGGGATGAAGCCTACTTGATCATGATGAATGACTTTTTTGATGATAAGCTGTAATCTATTGGCTAGGATTTTTTTGAGAATTTTTGCATCTATGTTCATGAGTGAGATTGGTCTGAAATTCTCCTTTTTGTTTGGGTCTTTTCCTGGTTTTGGTATCAGGGTGATGTTTGCTTCATAGAATGTGTTGGGGAAGATTCCTTCTTCCTCAATTTTTTGGAATCATTTCTGCAGTACAGGAATAAGCTCTTCCTTGAAGGTTTGATAGAATTCTGGAGTGAAGCCATCTGGACCAGGGCATTTTTTGGTTGGAAGATTTTTTATTGTTTCTTTGATCTCAGTGCTTGAAATTGGTCTGTTCAGGAGCTCTATTTCTTCCTGGCTGAGTCTAGGGAGAGGGTGCGATTCCAAATATTGATCCATTTCTTTCACATTGTCAAATTTCTGGGCATAGAGTTTCTGGTAGTATTCAGAGATGATCTCTTGTATCTCTGTGGGATCAGTTGTTATTTCCCCTTTATCATTTCTGATTGAGGTTACTAGAGATTTTACTTTGCTATTCCTCGTTAGTCTGGCCAATGGTTTATCTATTTTATTTATTTTTTCAAAAAACCAACTCCTTGTTTCATTAATTTTCTGAATGATTCTTTTGTTTTCAATTTCATTGATCTCTGATTTGATTTTGGATATGTCTTTTCTTCTACTGAGTTTAGGCTTAGATTGTTCTTCTTTTTCCAATTCCATAAGATCTCTTGTGAGATTGTTGATGTGCTCTCTTTCTGTTTTTCGAATGTAGGCATCTAAAGCGATGAATTTTCCTCTCAAAACTGCTTTTGCAGTATCCCACAGGTTTTGGTAGCTTGTGTCTTCATTGTTGTTATGCTCAAGGAAGTTAATGATTTCCTGTTTTATTTCTTCCTTCATCCATCTGTTATTCAACAGAAAATTGTTTAGTTTCCATGCCTTTGGGTGGGGTCTAGCATTTTTGTTAGAGTTGAGTTCCACTTTTAGTGCCTTATGGTCTGAGAAGATACAAGGTAAAATTTCAATTCTTTTGATTCTGTTGATATTTGTTTTGTGTCCCAGGATATGATCAATTTTGGAGAATGTTCCATGCGGTGATGAGAAGAATTTATATTCTTTATCTTTGGGATGGAGGGTTCTATATGCGTCTATCAAGCACAGTTGTTCTAGGGTCTCATTTAAGTCTCTTATATCCTTGTTTAATTTCTGTTTAGAGGATCTGTCCAGCTCTGTAAGAGGAGTGTTAAGGTCCCCTGTTATTATGGTATTATCAGATATCATATTGCTCAGACTGAGTAAGGTCTGTTTCAAGAATCTGGGAGCATTTAAATTGGGTGCATAGATATTTAGAATTGAAATGTCTTCTTGTTTTATTTTTCCCTTGACCAATATAAAGTGACCATCTTTGTCTTTTTTGACTTTAGTTGCTTTAAATCCACATGTATCTGAAAATAAGATCGCAACTCCTCTTTTCTTCTGAATTCCATTTGCCTGAAAAATTGTCTTCCAACTCTTGACTCGGAGCTTTAATTTATCTTTTGAAGCCAGGTGTGTTTCTTGCAGACAGCAAATGGATGGCTTGTGTTTTTTAATCCAGTCAACCAATCTATGTCTCTTCAGTGGGGAATTCAAGCCATTAACATTTATTGAGATAATTGATAAGTGTGGTAGTATTCTATTCATCTTATTTGGTGAGAGTCCATTGCTTAGTTTTATCTTTTGCATCAGTGTGGAGGTTTGGTTCTGTCCTTTAATTTCTGAGTTCTTACTTTGCTGCTGATCCATTGTGGTGGTCAGTGTGCAGAACAGGTTGAAGTATTTCCTGTAGAGCTGGTCTTGTTGTGGCGAATTTCCTCAATGTTTGTATATCCGTAAATGATTTGATTTCTCCGTCAATTTTGAAGCTTAGCTTAGCAGGGTACAGAATTCTGGGCTGAAAATTGTTCTGTTTAAGTAGATTAAAGGTAGATGACCATTGTCTTCTCGCTTGGAAAGTTTCATTAGAGAAGTCTGCAGTCAATCTGATGGATTTGCCCCTGTAGGTCAACTGGCGCTTACTCCTGGCAGCTTGCAGAATCTTTTCTTTTGTCTTAACTTTGGACAGGTTGATCACAATGTGTCTTGGAGAAGCTCGGTTAGAGTTGAGGCGACCTGGGGTCCGATAGCCCTCTGAAAGCAGTGTGTCAGAATCTTTGGTGATATTTGGGAAATTTTCTTTTATAATATTCTCTAGTATGGCTTCCATTCCTCTGGGGCATTCTTCTTCCCCTTCTGGAATTCCTATAACTCGTATGTTGGAACGCTTCATAAAGTCCCATAATTCTGACAGTGAACGTTCTGCTTTCTCTCTCTTCTTTTCTGCCTCTTTTACTATCTGAGTTATCTCAAGAACTTTGTCTTCTGCCTCTGAAAGTCTTTCTTCTGCATGGTCTAACCTGTTGCTGATACTTTCCATTGCTTCTTTAAGTTCCCTGATTGACTGTTTCATTTCCTTCAGCTCTGCTATATCCTTTTTATATTCTTCATATCGTTCATCTCTGATTTGATTCTGTTTTTGGATTTCCTTTTGGTTATTTTCCACTTTATTAGCAGTTTCCTTCATTGTTTCCATCATTTGTTTCATTGTTTTCAACATGTGTATTCTAAATTCCCTTTCTGTCCTTCCTAACATTTCTGTATAGGTGGAATCCTCTGCAGTAGCTACCTCATGGTCCCTTGGCGGGGTTGTTCTGGACTGGTTCTTCATGTTGCCTGGAGTTTTCTGCTGATTCTTCCTCATGGGTGATTTCTTTTATCTGTTTCCTTGCTCTAATTTTCCTTTCACTTCCTCTTGCTCTTTAAGTTCTCGTGCCTGTGGACTAAGGGTTACAGGGCCAGAAGGGTGAGAAGGTTTAAGAGCAAAAAAGGGATGAAAGAAAGGAGGATCGAGTGATAAGGAAAAAAAAAGAAAAATAGAGAAAGGAGAGGGGGTGGGTAAAAGGAATATTGACAAAAAGAAGAGAGGCACAGGAAGAGGGAGACAGAGCAATATAGGTGTACAGTAGGGTACTTTGATACAACCTTAAAAAAAAAAACCACCTTCTGGGGGTGCCCATTTGGGTGGTTCCCTTGAGGTCAGCAGCTCTTTGCTAACCTGATCAGACACAGTACTCCACCTCCACCAAGTAGAGAGGAAAGACAAAAATGCTATAAATCAAACCAAAACAAGCAAACAGAAAACTTTACGGGATAAAATTGGCTGGAAAAACCAAATAATAGCGGTAGAAACACTAACAAAAATGAAGTTCTAATTATTGAAATAGGCAGCAATGGGAAATTATAATTAAACTAGAAAAATTGAGAAAGAAAAAGGATCTGTATGGAAAAGGTTGAACTTAAAAAACAAAACAGCAATCAACAAGATCAAAATAAACAGAAAAAAACAACCAAAACAAACAAACAAAAAAAAAACAGCCAAAAACAAAACAGTATGTATATGTTATTGAATATTGTCTGGGCAACACGTGGTCTTCTGGGGTATGAGATGTTAATCACAGTTCTGATACGACTGGAGGCTGCTAGTTTCTCAAACCCCAGCAGGTGGACACCCTAAATCTCTCTTCAGCCCACTTAAAAGGCACTTTGAACTTGTTCACTTACTGAGCAGAAGCTTTCTCAGGGAAGTGCTTGTCGCTGGAATCACTGCTCAAGTGGCTATCCACTTACCCTGTGTGTCAAAACTGGTCTCCCTCTGCCCCCGAGGGTTAGGGCTGCAAGGCGGCTCCGACCCCGCCCTTAGGCTACTTGGTCGCTGGGTTACCAGCTCCCACCCAATTCCAGCTCTGCGACCCTGAGGGTGGAGCTTGCCGGGGCAGATCGCTCACAATGTCTGCCTGTGACCCAGAGCCAAACACTATTAGCTCCGTCTGGCTCAGCGGCTCAGACTGGGGCCCTAGACAAAGGCCAAAGTTCTCCCCACTCCCGCTCAGGCTCTCCCCAAGGCAGTTCAGCTGAGTGCCAAGTCCAAAGACACCAAAACAGTTCACAGGTAAGGCCTTTCTGGTTTGCAGTCTCGCTGCTACTGAACTTACAATTGCAGGCGGGTTTAGACGGATTGAACACACGCAACCACTTGCTGGTTTTCCACTGTTTTAGTCCTCCTCTTGGGGTCCAGAAGTCTCTCGTTGACTCCCTGTATCCTCTCAGGGGTGATGATAGGCAGATCCCACCAGCCAGAGATGCCTGGAGTCCTATATCCCCAGACTCATGGTGCCCAGGTGCAAGGAAGCTGTTACTCGGCTGCCATCTTGCTCCGCCTCCCTCTGTGAGGGAGTTTTAAGCCGGTAAGCAAGAAACTGAATTGGAACACCCTCCTTAGTCACCTGATCTGGCCTCCAGTGTCTTTTTATTTACCTAAAGGTAAAGGAAATGTTGAAAGGAAGGCATTTTGATGACATTCGGGGCATTAAGGGTAATATGATGATAGCTCTGAAGACCATTCTAGAAAAGGCATTCCAAAATTGCTTTTAAGGGTGGATTAAGTACTGGGATCACTGCATACCTTCCCAAGGAGAGTACTTCAAAGGTGACTGTAGTGATAGTCAGCAATGAGTTATGTAGCACTTTTTCTAGGATGATTTCATGAATTTAATTGTCAAACTTCATATTGAACCTTTTTCATCTTGCTATACTATCATCTTTTTTGTGGTGGAGAGGTTTTACTTGATGCCATATTCCATAACAGTACATTATTTTAATATCATAATATCTCATGACCTCTCAGCATATTCAATATACTCACTTGAGGAATGACAAAAAAATCTATTCCAAAAATGTTGAGATTATATGAGGCTTGACTTTTATAAATTACAACCATACTTAATGGTTATATAGAAGAATTTGGTGATCATGATTGATAACAGAAAGGGTCTTTAAAACATAAATAACTATTTTTATTGTTGTTTTTCAGTACAGATTTTTCTATTCTGAATTTTCCTCAACCAGGGGCTAGCCATTATTTTTTTAAAAGCACCTGTGTTCTTTTTAAAGACAGTATGCAGAATTCAACCTACCTTCTGAAGAAAATAATTGCTTAAATTTCCTTCCCGTTGTGAGTTTCTATTTCTTTATTTTTGTTCTTAAGGATAAACATGAAATCAATGCACTAATTACCTTTCCAATACACTTGCCTCTAAATTTTGTTCCACAACTGTAGCAACATTAAATGACCAGAGCAACCACTCATTGAACTGATTACTGTTGAATGCCATACCTTGTAGCTACTTGATCATAATTCAATGTCTATTGAATATAAAGAAATGTTTTTGTGGTTTAAAGCATGATTCTTGGCTCCTTAATTTCAGTTATACTGCCACATTTACATAGTAAGCTATCTTCAGGTAACTTTGTAATTATTTTAAAATGAACAAAATTACTGCAAAATAGCAATTAACCTGAGTGTCTAGTAAAAGTCTTATTTGGATGTAGTCTCACATAAAGTCCTTCATAATGGGAGGAAAGAAAATGAAGCAACCTGATTTCTAGTAAATATGATTTGGCCTCATGAAGTGCCCTCAGATAAAAATACTCACTGAATATATGGCAACCTAAAGCTAATGCCAGTGTTCAAAAATGCACATATAGGGGTGCTATGATTTGAATGTGTCCCCTGAAGTTCATGTGTTGAAAACTTAATCCTTAGTGAAACGGTGTTGAGAAGAGGGACCTTTAAGAAGTAATATAGGGTATTAGGACTATGCCCTTATAAATAGATTAATCCTGTTAGTGTGGGTGGGGGCTCCCTAAAAAAGAACAAGTTCAGCTCCCTCTTGCTCGCTCTTGCCCTCCAACCATGGAACCATGGAATGACATAGCGAGAAGGCCCTCACTACATGTAACCCCATTATACTGGACTTCCCAGACTCTAGAACTATGAGCTAGTAAATTTCTATTTATTATAAATACCCAGTCTGTGGTATTCTATTGCAACACAATATGGACTAAAACAAGGAGCGTGTGTGTGTGTGTGTGTGTGTGTATCTGGAAATGCATAGAAAATTAAATTTCAAGTTAAGACACATGAACTCTTTGTAGTTTTATTTAAGGGAAGAGAAAATTCTTTATTCTTTTTCACTATTGATATTTTTATGATATATGCACGTATTATTTTTTAATAAATTTTAACCTAATTTAAAAGTAATATTTTTGAAAGCTCAAGAAATTTTAAAACATAATTTTAAAATAAAGGTTTTTGGTATAATGATTACTATTATGTTCCAGTGAAGCCTTTATGGTTATTGGGAAAAAGTGATTGAGTCTAAGGCCATCTCTACAGGATGTTAAACTAGAATGGGTCTATCAGTGTGGTTGAGCACTGGGAAGAAAATGATGTACTAAATTTCACTTTTCAGGGTTTTTGGTAGCCTGTTGTTTCAAATTAGGATAGTCTTGAATTTGTGGGGAATCATTCAAAAAAGCTTTCTCAAAATATCTCTTCTGGAGCCTATTAAGGTTAATCTATTTTAAAATACTTCCCGGGCTTTCAATCTTCTGATACAATGCAAACATGAAGGAGAAATTTGTAGCTCAGATAGAATAAATAGGGCCTAGTAGGATAGGTTCCTTAGGAAGCACCAAAAAGAATAAAGAAAAGTTGAAAGGAAAATAGTCAGATGAATTCAACACCAGACTTTCCTGAATAAGTGACATGTGCTGTGAACACCCTTACTTTTTACAGCAACAACTCCTCCTTTATACCTATTGTTTCACCTCTCCTTTTAGTTTCAGAGGAAGACGTGTCCTCTTCTGGCTTCTAAGAATTCCTGGTCCTATTCATTCTCCTCCCCCATTAAAATCTACCTTTCCTTTTTCATCAGCAACTTGCCTTCTGCATTAAATATGCCAAATTATCCCAGCTGTGGGTAGTCCAGTTCACTGGCTCTAGACCAAGTCATCATCTTTATGTTGCTCAATAGAATAATGACAAATATGATGCAAATAGAGACTCAAAAAGAGCTTTGATTTTGGGATTTACCCTATTTTGCTGTTTTGGGAGAATTTTGTGACCACCACCACGTTAATAAACCCAGATAGGCTGCTGGATGATGACAGATGCATGGCCCAATATTTCCTCTGCTTTGCTGACAGTTAAACATCAAATATGTGAGTCCATGGGTCATCAGCTGACCACAGACTCATGAATGAACCCAGACATCAAATGATGAAGAGATGTGCCATCCAGTTGAACCCACGAAACAATGAAAAAAATATTGTGATAGTTTTTTAGGTGACATAAACTGTTACAGGGTTAAAAATGAAACCAAAGGGATACTGTAATCTCACAGTAACAATGCCAGGAAGCTTAGCTTGCAGATCTATTTGTGCTGGTTTATTTGTTCTCTTCTCACCACAGGGGATGACTCAGTGATCGCTGGATAAATGACATAAAAACTTCAAGATTATATATGACAAGGAACAATCAAGGGGTTCAGGGGTCCACAGGATAGCATGTAGTGTGGGTTATGGACACCCAGGTTGACCAAAAGATTGCCTGTGAAAGAGCCTAAACTCTCCATAACAAGTGGATGATAGTTCTTTAAGGTGAGAATCTGCCATCCTCCCCATTTTCTGGAAAATTAATAAACCTTCCTTTCCTTTTCTCTCAACCTACTTGTTCCCATTCTTTCTTTGTCTTTGGGAGCAGATACTGAGCTTTCATTAACAAAACCTTTACTTAACTATATCATGATTCTTGCTATCATTCTAATTATTTTTTTCAATGTGTTGCCAAGTATTCTATTTCCTAACATATATTCATTTATCCCACAATAGTCACATAGTAATATAAGCAAGCTATGTGGTAGGGATGACATTGAATAATAATATGTAGAATAATAGGCAGTAACAGACATAGGGACCATCTTTATGAAATAAGGAAAATAATGGCAAATAAAATTTATTGAATGTTTTCTATCTCTTAATCTTCCTACATGCATTAGCTCATCACAACAACTTTATTATTGACCCATTTTGCAGATAAGGAATAGAAGCCAGAGAATTTTAAAAGATTTTCTTAAAGTCATAGTAAGTGGTGGATTCAATTCTTTTTTTTTTTTAAAGACTATGCTCTGAAGCATTACATTTTATTTTAAGGACAGATACCAAGAAACATAGGGATTTCGTTTTAATTCAGCAGGTAACTTTTGCATCAATGAAGAGAAAACAAGTCACTTTTCTTTAATAGCCAATATAGCTATCTTTTATTATGATCCACAATAGTCTTCAAGTTGACATCAATCACTAGGCATCTACACCTTGTTTAATGTCTTTTACATCAATCTTTGTCATCCTCTATGTAGAAACTAAAATCTTGAAGGTCATCAATGTTGTTTTTGGAAAATCAAATAGCATATCAGGCTCATTAATTCTGAACTCTCTGGCTTATTTAAATACAATTGGTTATTGCTTTATGTTTAATTATCTCTTTCCCTCCCCACTACTTCTCTAATTCTTTAGTTTTTAAATGGAGCCCCATATCAGAAATTGAATAGATTTATAAATTGATCATACTCATGAGAATCAAAACTGTATATAAGTGCATTTAGGGTGCCCATATTTTCAATCACATTCTCAAACAATCTGTAGGCTAAAATAGGTTCACTCATTCATTCATTTACAGTTACTGAGAACATTCTATGTGCTAGATCCTGTTTTACTTTATGATTAAAACAGATACAAATTGTGGTATATGTACACCATGGAATACTATGCAGCCGTAAAAAGGTTGTAGACTTTACATCTTTTATGTTTACCTGGATGGAACTGAAACATATTCTTTTTAGTAAAGTATCTCAAGAATGTGGAAAAAAGTATCCAATGTACTCAATACTATTATGAAACCAATATATAATCACCTACATGTTCATATAAATGAGAAAACACAACTATAGTCCAGAAAGCAGGAGGGAAGAAGAGAGAGAGGGGAGGGTGGGAGTAGAGAGGGTATTTGATGAGACCTCATCTATATTGTGCACATTGCAATGGTACGTTTCAAATCTATTAAGAGTAGAGTATAAATGTCTGACCACAACAAATAAGTGAGGTGATGCTTATGTTAATCAGTTTGATGTAAGCATTCTACATTGTATATCAAATCAGCACACTGTACCCTATAAATGTACATAGTTATGATTTAATAATTAAAAAACAGAATATCTTTGACTTCATGGAGCTTAGTTCTGAGAAGGTAGGGAATAAAAACTAAGCAAATATATGCCATATTGTCTGATAAAGGACTATACTTTATAAGGAAAAATAAAGCAAAGTAGAAAGATGGAGAATAGAAGAGATTCGTATTTTCAATGGGATGAGAAAGCAAACTCTCAAAGAATTTATATTTAAACAGAAGCCTGAATGAAATGAGAAAGTAAACCATGAGATATGCTGGGAATGTGCATTTCTGGAAGAGATGATGAGGTAGGAGCATACTCTGTCTCCATGCAACACCCAGGAGCTAATATGGCTGGCGAGAGTGAATGAGAGGTTGAGTATTGGGAGATAAGATTAGAGAAGTACCAATAGGAGAGGTTAGACAGGCCTTATAGGGCAGTAACCAAAAGAGTTTGCTCCCATCTCTCAAACTCTGTATAGGAATATTTCCAGCCCACTTTAGTGGGATGAAATTGAGCTGTGGAGTATCACATATCTGACATACCTCAACTGTTGTTGACATCTTGTGTAAATTGTTGATTTCAGGTGTAGAATATTCAGCATATTACCTTTTTGAGTTCTAATTTTGTAATCTTTGCAATTGGTATTCAATTATCTAGCTGATAGTTCTGTTACAGTGTTTTAAGATTGCATAAAAATATATCCACTCAGAGCTGGCATGAAGCCTGCTCAGTAATTATTCACTTTCACGCCATTTACATAACCTTCACTAACAGAATATTGAAGATATGGACTAGAACTATCACTCCTATGAATCAATTCCCAGATCTGTGTCTCAGGTTCTATAATCCATTTTTTTCCACATAGGTATGTGTCCAAACTCATTAAATTGTATATATTAAATAAGTATAGTATATGATAATATCAATTTTACTTCAACAAAAGCATTTTAAAAATGCTTTTTAAAAATACTTTTCATCATTTTCTTTTTTTTTTTTTTGGTAGAGACAGAGTCTCACTTTATGGCCCTCGATAGAGTGCCGTGGCCTCACACAGCTCACAGCAACCTCCAGCTCTTGGGCTTAGGTAATTCTCTTGCCTCAGCCTCCCGAGTATCATTTTCATATTACGTAGAAGTTCCAATAAAAATTTCAAAACAGAGATCAAAATCTCAACTTGTTCAAGTGTAACACAAATGGATACAATACTTGATGTACTGGAAATTGCTCAGTTCCACCTACCTGATCACTTTGTGCCTAGCATTGCAGAACTTCCACCTACACATGTGTGCAATAGCCAGCCATAGGCTTAAGGTAGTTTTCTAAGCAACTTTTCTGGGTAGCTCCCTCCTTTCTGCTACTGTTTCCAAAATTCTAGCCTCCTCAAATTTCTCTTTAGCTCAGAGAAACCACCATAGACTCTGCGTGGGTTCTCCCTCCCAGTACCAAATTCCAGAAAGTGCCTCCTGGTAGAAAGACGAGGTGAATACAGGGCCTGCATCCTTTGTTTTCATGCTCTTGGGTAATCTCCCTAATACTCTGCCTACTGTCCAATTTCCGAAAGGTGCTATTTCATGTATGTTGTCCAGTTACCCTAGGAAGGCAAATTTGTTACCAGCAACTTTGTCAAGGACAGAAGCCCACTGCTACTAATAGAAACCTCTTTCAACATATACAGCATTCAAACATTTTACATGTAGATTTCTTGCAGGATTCTCCAAAGAACAACTTCACGTTTGGGGACAGAACTTTAGGAGGAAGATTTTGTTATACCCCCAGGCTACCCTTGAGAAAATGTACATTCTATGCTAACAAATCTGAGTGTTTGTGCCTTATGTCCATGTCTGTCCACCTGGCACTGGAGTACTCAGGAGGTGCATAGAAATAATTCAAAAAAGAAATTCTACTTCTTTGTCTCTCTTTCCTCACTTCTCTTTCCTTTTTTCCTTCAGGCCTATGAATAAGCTCTTATTTCATTTATTTTATTGTATTTCTCATAATATTGTCCTTAAAGAAGGCTATTATTAGTAATAAGGTGGATAAAGCTTATCCAAGCCTTCCTATAATTTTGAAAGGCAAATTTGATTTTTTTTTCCAAAAAAACTTATACAACTGTAGTCACCCAACTCTATTTTACCTACATGACTAAAAAATGCAGCTCCAGTGTAGGGACATTTTCCAGGCATAGATAAGAAAACATGGGTATTAGAGTCCACGTTTTATATTCACAATGTCAAACTGCCTGCATCTTTACAATTGGTTTATTCCCTTCACGTTGCTGCACATAGTCCAGTGCTTGACAAATATATTTCTAAATCTTATTTCTCTTATTATTTCACAGGTCTTAAATCAGTTCCACGGGTCTTATGAAAAGAAAAAGAATTGTGCTTGCAATAGATTTTGGTGGTGATTTTCACGTTGTTCACTGACTGCTGATATTAGAGTTCTTCGAAATTCCAGATTGAGAAACAGTCATCATGAACAATGGCTCATAAGAAGCTTCTTCACTACTAATGCAATTGTTAAGTGCATTGTTTTGAAAACGAAAACTTATCATTTGCACAAAATTCTCCAATCTGCACTCATGCCACTTTGAATTGCATAAAATAACAGAAAAATGATAGCATGAGTGTTTCTTACGGGAGGTCTTTATTTTCCTTTCCGGAATGCAATATGTATATCTTATTCACACTGAAGTGCCTTGTTCAAAACAGAGGCAATTGTACAATAATTCTCACCCAGAATGAGGTTGCATACAATTGAGCAATATCTCTACTGCTCAGCATGAAGTTAATTTCTGTAATTTGTTACACTTTAAGATAAAAGAATGTCTGTACATATCTACCATACCCACACTCTTTTTAAAAACAAAATTTTAATCCTTGTTAAGACAATGTCCAGTCACTTGGCTTTCACTGCAGTTCAGTTAGCACAGACAATGGCTTCCTGCAGTGTATTACAGCCAAGAGATAGCAGTTCTGTTCTTTTTATACCCACAAATTCTCAGAGACTTTTAAAGTGTAATTTACAGACATATACAGGAGAGAAAAGAAATAAACTCAATTAAAGTCAAATAATACACTTAATGCTTTCCCTTCTTTTTTTTTCTCATTCTTTCTATAATCTGAATAGATGCCTTGGACAGAGAAATGATTTCTTTTCTGTTTTTCTGGAATAATCATAAAAGGTAATATTTCATTTGATTAAATAAGAAAACATACTTCATGTTTAAAGTTAGTCATAAAACTGTTTTCACCAACCACCAAGGCATACCTCATCCAGACAAGCACGGTTTTCTATTCCTTATAAGACACTGAAGACTATAGATCTATTTGAAATTTTCTTATGAACATTTGAACAACCAGTCTTTATTTTTTATAAATTTATTTAGCATGATTTATAACATAACCATTTATTTCTTTTAAAAAATGAAATACTTTATCTTATCTATCAAGTCTATCGTTTACATACATCTTTACTATTTTGTTTTCTGTTCTGTTTTCCCTAACCTTATGGAAAGGTAAATGACTAAGATATGACAATACTTCAACTTAAAAACATAAGAAAGTCAAAACAACATAAACGTAATAATAATACTTTTTCCAAAATGACCACTTTTAAAGATAATGTCTTTAGTATGAGCATTTATCAGGGGCTCATGCTGTTCTTTTATATTTTTACTGAGCCTGAAAGAACTCTTGAATTTATTTCTTCAAAGATTTCTTTCTGCACCCATGAAAATATAGTGCTTACCATATTATATTATAGGTAATTTTTTGTTTAACTGGCTGTTTTTCTTCTGAGTAGTGGACTTCCTGAAGTTAGAAACAATGTCTTACTAGTCATTGTAAACAGAAACTGAATCATGCAACTTTTGACACATCCCCAAGCATTTGTTAAATAAATAGATGTTGACTAACAAAATCCACACACAATTTTTGCTGCCTTTTTGATCCATTCTACCGTCTGTCTTGCCGCACAAAAACAGCCCCATTCCTCCTATCAGTGTTATAATAGAAATTCTGTAAATGAGTCTTTTGAAGTTTCCTTTGAAAAGTCTTTGTTAATAATTTTCCTATACAGAGAAGTCAATGAGGAAAGATATCACTTGTTTTGAGCACTGAGAAGAGGGAAGGACTGATTTAACCATAGTTTCCTAGTTCTTTAGTCTCATTCTATAGCTTTCTATAAACTGAGGCTCCAAGAAAGCACACAAAGGAGAAACTGCATCAAACTTGAGTCTGTAAAATCCTTTTCTGAGGAAGATGCATCATCATTACTCACACCATAGGGGTATTAATCATATTATTCTGAGGAACCATGAAGTTTATATAATTATCTTGAAAGCCACTGCCTGCTATAGGGGAATATATTATCATGGGAGTTACATTCAATTGGAAGTTAGGAGGCTAAGTCAGCAAAACTCACCCACCTCTATCCTCCCACACACCTCCTACTCTCTTCACTCTCCACCTTTTGAATCCACAGTAGGAACCAGAAATATTCTAAGTGGGAAGTAGGTTTTTAAAAACAACTACCAAAATTCGCATGCATTTAAACTAGCCCTCGGGCAGAGGCAAATTTTCAGTCCCAGTGCAAGGAACCTAAGGTATAAATGGTTCCACTACTGGATGGCTAAGTGACCTGGGGCTCAGAATAAATGGGAGTGTCCGGCTGGTCACAAGGACTGCAGTCCTTGAGCAATCCTTAGTTTTGCACTGGTCACGGAGGTGGCTGACTCGGGATACAAATTACCCAAGGCAACACCAGTTGTGGTAGCCAAAGAAATGCCTCTGTCACCCCTCTGCTAATTCCAGGCACTGCAGCTCTGGGAGAATCTTTCCACTTGGAGAAAAGAGAAGGAAGAGTACGGAGGAATTCCTCTTGCAAGCTGGATAACAGCTCACACATAGGAAAATAAAGCACAGGCAGAATCCTAAGGCCACCAACTCTAGGCCTTTGATCCTGGATGACATTTCTGTACACTCTGGGCCAGAAGGGAATCTGTTGCCTTGGTGGAGACAAATCCAGTCCTAGAAGGAGTCACCACCTGCAGACTAAAGCACCCTTGGGCCTTGAATAAACTTCAGGGGTAATTAGGCAGTAGTCACCACAGTTCTTGGGTGAGACCCAATACTGTACTAATCTGCAAGACCTCAGTTGTGACTCAGAGCAGTGCTAGCTGTGGTGGCCATGCTTGTATCAGGGCATGCTTGTATCACCCCTTCCTCTACTCAAGGCATCCCAATGTAAAGAGAGATTCCTTCTGATTGGGGGAAAGAAAGGAAAGAGAGCTAGAGACTTTATCTGGTAACCCAGGGAATTCTTCCAGATCTTACCCAAACCCATCAAGGTGGTTTATCTAGGAGCCAGAGAGAATCACAGTTCATGCTTAGGGAACCCCCTAGTGTGAATATGGACACAGTGACCACAGGCTTAGATTACAATAATCAGTTTTGAATACATGGAAAGCCTTCTTTAAAAGAATGGGTACAAACAAGCTTAGAGTGCAAACAATGGAATAAATACCTAATTCTTCAGTGCCTAGACATTGATGAATGACCACAAGCATCAAGAATATCCAGGAAAAGGGTGAAGTTGAATAACATTCTTCTTCGTAAAGTATCAGAAAAATGGAAAAGCAAGTATCCAGTGTGTGCCATACTAATATGAAACCAACAGATAAACAACTACACCCCCCAAATGAGAGAAAAACAGAATTAAATCCAAGTGGGGGAAAGGAGGGAAGGGAGAGGAGAGGAGGGAGAAGGATTGGTGTGCTTTCACCCAAGATACACAATGTAAGGGTATACAGCACATCCTCTGGGTGAAGGGCTCAACTAAAACTTAAACTTTACTTAACAAACATAGTGTAACCGAATCATTTGTACTCTCATATTAATCTGAAATTTTTTTAAAAAAAGAATATCCAGGAAAAATTTTTATATTTAAAAACAAATAGTGAATCATGTTTTCAAGAACTAGAAAGTAGCTTCAAAAGAATAAATCTAAAAGTTATTGGCCTTAAGGAGAATGTAGAGAGAGATTGGTGTAAAATGTTTATTTTAAGTAATAGTAAAAGAACACTTCCAATGACTAATGGAATGATGACTAATGACCAATGACTAATCCAGGAAAGATGGAGACATGTGAACTTTCAGACAGAGAATTCAAAATAGTTGTCTTTTTTGAATTTTTATATTTAAAAATTTTGAGGAGTACAAATGTTTTTGTTACATAGATAGCTTTCACAGTGCTTGAGTGTGCCCATCACTCAAAGAGTGTTCATTGTACCTATCAGGTCACCTTTTATTCTCCCTTTCTCTCTCTTCCCCCTTCTTGATTTCCAAGAAATTTTACTTCTTTCTGTGCCCATGTGTGCCCATCAATTGGTTAAAAATTCTTAAAGAGTGAATGTGGCGTTTGTTTTTTTTATCATTGAGATATTGTACTTAGGATAATGGTCTCTAGTTCCATGTAAATTGCTGCAAAAGATATTAATTTATTTCCTTTTACAGCTGAGTGGTACTCCATGGTGTGTGTGTGTGTGTGTGCGTGTGCGTGTGCGTGTGTGTGTGTGTGTGTGCCCCACAGAAAGCTTAACAAAATTCAAGATAACACAGGGAAGGAATCATAAATTTTATCAGAGGAATTTAACGAAGAGATTAAAATAATTTAAAAACTACAGTAGAAACATTCTGGAGCAGAAAAAATTGAGTTGACAAACTGAAAAATCCATCAGACTCTCTCAAAAGCAGAATTGATTAAACAAAAGAAAGAATTGATGAGCTTAAAGATTATGTGAGAATACACAGTCAGATTAGGTAAAAGAAAAACAAAGAGTGAATCATGTTTTCAAGAACTAGAAAGTAGCTTCAAAAGAATAAATCTAAACGTTATTGGCCTTAAGGAGAATGTAGAGAGAGATTGGTGTAAAATGTTTATTTTAAGTAATAAAAGAACACTTCCCAAACCTAGAGAAAGTTATGAATATTCAGGCAGAAGAAGGTAAGTGAACACCAAACATATTCAACCTAAATCAGACTACTTCAGCCATAAAATAACCATCCGTTCAAAGGTGAAGGATGAAGAAAGAATTTTAAAAGCAGCAAGAGAAAAGAAGCAAATAACATATATGGTGACGATACATCTGGCATCAGGCTTCTCAGTGGGAACTTCACAGGCCAGCAGAGCATTGTATGACATATTTAAAATACTGAATAAAAAATGCTTTCAACTGTAAATATTATATCCAGCAAAAGTATGCTGCATGTATGAAGAAGTGAAGACTTTCTGAGACAAACAAGAGGTGAGGGACTTTGCCAACACCAGACTTCTCTTAGAGTTAATTCTAAAAGGAATTATTTAATCTGAAAAAAGGAATGAAAAAAGAAAAGGATGTTAGTGAACAATAAAAATCATCTGAAGGTATAAAACTCACTGGTAATGTAAGTAAATAGACAAATACAGAATATCTTAACACTGTAATTTTAATGTATGTAAAAACCACTCATATATATATATTTCTTTCTTTTTTTTTGCAGTTTTTGGCCGGGGCTGGGTTTGAACCCACCACCTCCAGTATATGGGGCTGGTGCCCTACTCCTTTGAGCCACAGACACTGCCCACCACTCCTATATTTTAACAAATAAGACTAAGAAACCAAACTATCAAAAAATAATGACTACAAAAATTTTTAAAAGATCAACATGCTTAAAAGATATAGATATTGACAATAAAGGTCAAAAAGCTGGAAAGATGGAGGTAACATGTAGACTTTTTTAGTTTTCTCTTTGCTTGTATCTTAGCTTTTTCCTAATCACTATAGTTAGAGACATAAGCTGCTATCACTTTTAAATAGTTGGTTATGTTATATGCAAGCCTCATGGTAAACACAAAACAAAAAATAGAACAGAGAAACAAAACATAAAAAGCAAGAAGTTAAAATATCACTTCAGAGGAAACCACTTTTACACAAAAGAAAATAGGAAGGAAAGAAGAAGGGGGAAAAAGGACTAATAAAACAACAACGACAACAACAAAAAATCAAATCAAATGTCAGGAGCCAATAATAGAAGCATGGAATGTAAATGAACTAAATTATTTAATCAAAAGACATAGAGAGGCCGAATGGATTAACAAGACGAAACTGTAAGCTAGCTACAAAAAACTTACTTCCCCTACAAAGACACACACAGACTGAAAATAAAGTGATAGAAAAAGATATTCCATGTAAACAAAAGCCAAAATAGAGCAGAAATAGCCATACTTCTATTAAATAAATAGACTTCAAGGTGAAAACTACAAAATGAGACCAAGAAATTCATCATACAATGATAAAAGGGTCAATTTAGCAAAAAAGATTTAATAATTATATATGTACCTAACATTGGTGCACACACAGATATAAAGCAAATTTTAGAGATAATGTGAGATAGAATCTAATACTACATTAGCTGAAGACTTCAACACCCCACTTTTAGCACTGGGAAAGTCATCTAAACAGAAAATTAACAAAAAAAAAAATCAGAATTAATCTGCACTGTAGAGAACCAGGAAAGAACCAGAAAACCAAATACTAGTAGAATAAATAATAAAGTCTAAAGTAGAAATGAATAAAATTTAGACTAACAGAAAAATTAAAAGATTAATGTAATGAAAAGTCAGTTTTTTAAAAGGATAAACCAAATAAATCTGTAGCTGGACCAATTAAAAAAGGAAAAGATCCAAATAAATGAAACAGAGATTAAAAAGGAACTTTACAACTGATACCACAGAAATTCAAAGGATCATTAGAAACTATAATGGACAACTTAATTTGACAATAAATTGGAAAATCTAAGAGAAATGGATAAATTCCCAGTCATATAAAATCTATCATGATTGAATCACAAAGAAATCCAAAACCTGAATAGACCAATAAAAAGTAACAAGATATAAGCAGTAATAAATGTCTCCCATCAAAGAAAAGCCCAGATTTCACTGCTGAATTATACCAGATATTTAAAGAAGACCTAATAACAATCCTACTTAAACCATTCCAAAAAATCAAGGAGGAGGATGTACTTCCAAACTCATTCTGTGAAGCCATTATTATGCTTATACAAAAGGCAAAGACACAACAACAACAACATACACACACACACACACACACCCCCAAACTAGAGAATATGTCTTTGATGAAATAAATGGAAAAATCCTCAGCAAAATACTAGCAAACTGAATTTGACAACACATTAAAAAAAACCGTACATATGATCAAGTGGAATTCATCCCAAGAATGAAAGGAGGATTCAATATACACAAATCAATAAATTTGATACATCAGAACAGAATGAAGGACAGAAATCATATAATTGTTTCAGTAGGTGCCGAAAAAGCATGTGGTAAAATTCAACATTGCCTCATGATGAAAGCTCTAATTAAACTGAGTATAGAAAAAACATCACCTGTGGCTCAAGGAGTAGGGCACTGGCCCCATATGCCGGAGGTGGTGGGTTCAAACCCAGCCCTGGCCAAAAACTGCAAAAAACAAACAAACAAACAAACAAATAATCAGAAAAACATCACCCAACATGGTAAAAGCCATGCATGACAAACCCACAGATAGTATCATGCTGAATGGGGAAAATTGAAAACCTTAATTTCAAGATGTGAAACAATACAAGGATGTCCACTTTCACCATGTTTATTTAACGTAGTACTAGAAGTTACGGCCAGGGCAATTAGACAAGAGAAAAAAAACTCATTCAAATCGGAAAGGAAAGAGTCAGGTTATCTTTGTTTGCAGTCAATATAATCCTATATTTAGAAAAACCTAAGACTTCACCAAAAATATTTTGGAACATATAAACAAATTTAGTAAAGTTGCAGGGTGTAAAATTAACATACAGCAATTAGTAGCACTTCTTTTATGTCAACAGCAAATAACCCAAAAAAGAAACCAAGAAAGTTCTCATTTATAATAGCTACAAATGAAATAAAATATCCAGGAGTAAATTTAATTAGTAAGTGAAAGATCTCTACAGTGAAAATGATAAAACATTGATAAAAGAAATTGAAGAGGGAACAAATAAATGGAAAGCTATTTCATGTTCATGGATTGGAAGAATCAAATTGTTAAAATATCCATATTACCCAAAGCAGTCTACAGATTCAGTGCAATCCCTATCAAAATAACAAAGGTATTCTTTACAGAAATAGAAAAACAAAAACGTTAAAATTCGTATGGAACCAGAAAATATCCAGAATAGCCAAAGCCATCCTGAGCTAAAAGAACACAATTGGAAGAATTACATTTCCCGACTTCAAATTATACTTCAAATTTGTAATAACCAAAACAGCACAATGATGGTATAATAACAGATACATAGTCCAAAAAACAGAATAGAGAACCTGGAAATGAATCCACACATTCACAGTCAACTTATTATCAATGAAGGTGCCAAGAAAGCACATTAGGGACAGAATAGTTTTCTTTAATAAATGGTAGGGAAAAAATGAGATATCCATAGGCAAAAATGAAACTAGAATCTTCTCTCTCAACATATTCAAATGGATTAAGGACTTAAATCTGAGACCTGATACTATAAAACTACTTGAAGGAAACTTTAGACAAATGCTTTAAGATGTTGACCTTGTCAAAGATCTCTTGAATAATATCTCAAAAGCATAGTCAATCAGAGCAAAAATGGGAAAATGGAATCACAACAAGCTAAAAAACTTATACACAGCAAACAAAACAACAAAGCAAAGGGTTACCCCCAGAATAGGAGGAAATATTTTTAAAATACTCATTTGACACTGGATTAACAATCAGAATATATAAGAAAGTCAAACAACTAAATGGGAAAATAACCCAAGTAATCCAATTTTCTAAATGGGCAAAGATATGTATAGAAATTTCTCAAAAGAAGACATACAAGTAGCCAAAAGATATATGAAAAAATGCTCAACATCACATCATGAAAGAAATGTGAATCAAAACTATAATGAACATCATCTCATTGCAATTAAAATGGCTTATATCCAAAGGTAGGAAATAGAGAATGCCGGCAAGGATCAGGAGAAAGGGAACCCTTGTGTATTGTTGGAGGGAGTGTAAATCAGTGCAACCACTACAGAGAACAGTATGGAGGCTCCTCAAAACTAAAAATAGAACTATACCATGTCATTCAGCAATTCTCTGCTGGGTACACATCCAAAAGAAAGGAAATAAATACGTTAGAGATATATAGGTGCTCCCATGTTTATTGCAGCAGTATTCACAATAGTCAAAATTTGAAATCAATCTAACTGTCCATCACTGGATGAATGAATTTTTAAAAATGTGGTAAATACATATGTTAAGTAAAATAAGCCAGGCACAGCAAGACAAGTGTCACATGTTCTCAACTCATACATGAAAGCTGAAAAATAAATTGAACTCATGGAAATGGAAAAGAATTATGATTACCAGAGGATGGTAAGGGTACCGGGAAGGAGGGAATAAAAAGGAAATAGTTAGTGGGTACAAAAATGCTGTTAGAAAAGATAAAATCCAGTAGTTGGCAGCACTATAGGATGACTGTAGTAAATAACAATTTATTGTATAACTTAAAAGAGTGCAATGGGAATGTTTCTAACACAAGGAAATGATAAATGTGTGAGGTTCCAGATACCTCAGTTACCCTGATTAAATCATCAAACACTGAATGCGTCTATCAAAACATCATAAGTACTCCATAAATACGTATAACTATTATGTATCCATAATAATTAAAATTAAATATTTTTAAAAATAGTCTATTAATTAAGTAGGAATTACTTAAATTATCTGTAGAAGAAAAATAATTAAATTCTGTTTAGTAACAAGACGAAATACTATGCAATAACAAGAAAATTATATTTCTGAGAAAAATATAATCTGTAGTCTAATTCTGAAAGAGCACATTTAGGCAAAAGGGAGGGAGACACCCCAAACTAACTTCTCTGTGAGGAGATCTACTCAGTTAGAAGAGAAATAAAAAGTACTATGTATAGGGAGGGGAGACAAGATGGCGGACTGAAGCCAGCTTTCAACAAAGGCTCCCGTCCAGAAGGAGAGTTAAGGGACAGGAATTTAGTAAGTATCCTGGTGGACTTGAGCCTCACCAAGAGAGAAGGCTGAAGAACGCACATCAACACCGCTGAGGCAAGTTGTGATCACAAGGACGCAAACAAAAGGTACAAAATCCACCACCAAGCGGACGGGAGTCCCCCTCCCCCATGAGACCGGCTCTGGAGCCCCACAATTGAACAAGCGGGCAGAAATTAAAGCCCCTCCCACTACACTCCACGGGAGAGACCTTCTAAAAACTGGACCTACCTCCCCTACTGGGGTGCCGTGGCGTTCTCCTGCCGGACATAGGGCTGAATAAAACTTTGGGAATCCTTTGCCGGCAACCCTGAATCCCCGGCGCTCCCCTCCCGCCCACTGAGGTCTGGAGGCCTGTCCCCCAGGACTTCGGATCCTTGGGTGATTTCTCAAGGGGAGTGGACAGTCCCCGAGTTGCGACTGGTCAGCATTGACTCTGAGGCGCGCGAGTGAGGAGAGGGCACCGGGCTGAGGGGGAGTCACGCCTCGCGGCACTTCCCTGCGGTGCAGTGCACCGACCCTCCCCGGGCATACGGGGCCCAAGACTGAATCAGACTCTGGCCTCCCCGCTGAGAGCTGAGAACCCCTACTCTCACTCGGGGTCTGAGGGCCTATCCCCCAGGAGTTCGGCTCCTTGGGTGATTTCTCCAGGGGAGTGCACAGTGCCTGAGCTGCGTCAGGTCAGCGCTGACTCTGGGATACGTGAGCGAGGAGAGGGCACTCTGCTGAGGGGAAATCAAGCCTTGGCGGCACTTCCCTGCGGTGCAGTGCAGCAACCCTCCCCGGGCATACGGGGCCCAAGACTGAATCAGACTCTGGCCTCCCCGCTGAGAGCTGAGAGCCCCTACTCTCACTCGGGGTCTGAGGGCCTATCCCCCAGGAGTTCGGCTCCTTGGGTGATTTCTCGAGGGGAGTGCACAGTGCCTGAGCTGCGTCAGGTCAGCGCTGACTCTGGGACACGTGAGCGAGGAGAGGGCACTCTGCTGAGGGGAAATCAAGCCTTGGCGGCACTTCCCTGCGGTGCAGTGCAGGAGCCCTCCCGGACCATAGTATTGCGTGAAACTGAATGAAACTCTAGCTTCCCCCCGCCCCACTCCCAATCCGGGTCTGGGGGCCCATCCCCCAAGAGTTCTGATTCTTGGGGGATCTCTTAAGGGGTGTGGACCCAGCACAAACTGCGGCCGCTCAATGCTGACTCTGGGGCGCGGGACAGAGGAGAAAAGGGTCGCCTGAGTGCCCACACCAGAGCAGCAGTTCCCTGGAGGTAGATCAACAGCCGTTTTTTCTTTAACAGCAGAACGCTCACTTCTGGATATTCTGAGGCCACACCCCCTGTCTCCCTGGGCAACCAGAGGAGGCCACCGGTGACACGGCTCACAAACCCGGAAGCCTCCAGGGCGGGGCCGACCCAGAGAGGTGTTCAGACGCAATTCTCCAGCAGCAAAGACGTTTGAACTCAAAACAGCCCGTCTCCTGTAGGCGACGACAGGAACAGAGACAGAACCTCACAAAGTTGTCTGTTCTGTTCTGTTCCGTTAGCAACCCCCATCAGGGACGGGGCTAAGCCTGAGTGAACACCTCCTTCCCATCGACCTGCATCAAACACTCAAAGATGTCAGGCCCCATCTCCTCCTGCTAGATAGCGGCAGTCTGCGGGGGCCTGGCAGACTTCCTCGCGATTCAGGCAGGTGCAAACCCCTGGAGTGTCTGTTCACTGCAGGCAACTGGGTTAGCCATCTGCAGAGATACCAGTGACTGGGTCCGACGGAGGGGCAAAGTGGGGAAGGAGACGTCAACCTTCCCAGACTGCTCTGTTTGCAGGGTGGCTCCTCCTGACTCCACGCTGCATTGGGGTGAGCTGTCTCAGAGGAGTCACCAGGCCCCTGTGATCCAGTTCCCAGAGACCTCTTGAACCCTTCCACCCGAGACAAGTGCCGATTGAGACAGTTGATTCGGACCTTTTGAACTGGGCTAATAGACTGAGGACTTTTCAGGTGGTGCCCTGGGTGTGCGATTGTAGGAAGGTTTGATTCTCCTTTTCCAACTGGGGCCAGAGGTGGGCAGGCGGGGTGACTTAATTGCTGATTTTTCCACACAGCTGAGACTTCAAGCCAGAGTAGAAGTTGCAATAGGATCGAACAGAAACCAGCTGAAAACAAGACAGAACCACTTTGCTCCACCACACCAGACAGGGCCCCAGTTTCTCAGGCCACAACACTGTACGGGCCCTCGATAAAACCCCAGGGGAAAAACCAAAGGGAGTAAACCATGGGGCGGAATCAGCGGAAAAACTCTGGTAACATGAATAACCAGAATAGATCAACCCCCCCAAGAAAAGATACGGCAGATGTGATTGAAGATCCCATTCATAAACAACTGGCTGAGATGTCAGAAGTCGAATTCAGAATTTGGTTTGCAGACAAGATTAATAAAATGGAATTAGGAATTCGAGGAGAAATTCAAAAACTGTCTCAAGAATTTAACGAATTTAAAGACAAAACCACCAAAGACTTAGACACACTGAAACAAGAACTTACAGCCCTCAAAGATATGAAAAATACAGTAGAATCCCTCAGTAACAGAATGGAGCAAGCAGAAGAAAGGATTTCTGACATTGAAGATAAAGTCTTCGAACGCTCCCAATCTCTCAAAGAGGAAGAGAAATGGAGAGCAAAAACGGATCACTCACTCAGAGAGCTCTCAGATAATTCGAAAAAAAAATAACATAAGAGTTATAGGAATTTCGGAGACTGATGACGTGGCAGCCAAGGGCACAGAGGCCCTTCTACATGAAATTATGAAAGAAAATTTTCCAGACATGCCTAGAGAATCTGAAATTCAGATAGCAGACAGCTTCAGAACCCCAGCACGATTCAACCCCAATAAGCCATCTCCCAGACATATCATAATTAGCTTCACTAAAGTTAACATGAAAGAGAAGATTCTCAAAGCAGCCCGGCGAAAGAAAACTATAACGTACAAAGGTAAGAATATTAGAATAACTGCAGATCTCTCTGCTGAAACTTTTCAAGCAAGAAGAGGCTGGTCATCAACTTTTAATCTCCTAAAGCAAAAAAACTTTCAACCCAGGATCTTGTATCCAGCTAAACTGAGTTTCATCTATGATGGAGAAATTAAATACTTCAATGACATTCATATGTTGAAAAAATTTGCCATAAGTAAACCAGCTCTTCAGGATGTTCTCAGACCTATCCTCCACAATGACCAACCCAATCCTATACCACAAAAGTAAACTCACTCAGAAACTTCGGATCAAACTCCAACTTCCACACTGGCGAAAGGATTAAAAATGTCCACTGGACCTTTGAAAAACTCGATACCCAAAATTCCACCAGACTTATCCTTACTCTCCATCAATGTGAATGGCTTAAACTGTCCTCTAAAGAGGCATAGGTTAGCTGACTGGATACAAAAACTTAAGCCAGATATTTGTTGCATACAAGAGTCACATCTCAACTTAAAAGACAAATACAGACTCAGGGTGAAAGGATGGTCATCCATATTTCAGGCAAATGGTAATCAGAAAAAAGCAGGTGTTGCAATTTTATTTGCAGATACAGTAGGCTTTAAACCATCAAAAGTAAGGAAGGACAAGAATGGTCACTTCATATTTGTTAAGGGTAATACTCAATATGACGAGATCTCAATTATTAATATCTATGCACCCAACCAGAATGCACCTCAATTTATAAGAGAAACTCTAACAGACATGAGTAACTTGATTTCCTCCAGCTCCATAATCGTTGGAGATTTCAACACTCCCTTGGCAGTGTTGGATCGATCCTCCAGAAAGAAGCTGAGCAAAGAAATCTTAGATTTAAACCTAACCATCCAATATTTAGATTTAGCAGACATCTACAGAACATTTCATCCCAACAAAACTGAATACACATACTTCTCATCAGCCCACGGAACTTACTCCAAAATTGATCACATTTTAGGTCACAAGTCTAACCTCAGTAAATTTAAAGGAATAGAAATTATTCCATGCATCTTCTCGGACCATCATGGAATAAAACTTGAATTGAGTAACAACAGGAATCTGCATACCCATACAAAAACATGGAAGTTAAATAACCTTATGCTGAATGATAGCTGGGCCAGAGATGAGATTAAGAAAGAAATCACCAATTTTTTGGAACAAAATGACAATGAAGACACAAGCTATCAGAACCTCTGGGACACTGCAAAGGCAGTTCTAAGAGGGAAATTTATAGCACTGCAAGCCTTCCTCAAGAGAACGGAAAGAGAGGAAGTTAACAACTTAATGGGACATCTCACGCAACTGGAAAAGGAAGAACATTCCAACCCCAAACCCAGTAGAAGAAAAGAAATAACCAAAATTAGAGCAGAATTAAATGAAATTGAAAACAAAAGAATAATACAACAGATCAATAAATCAAAAAGCTGGTTTTTTGAAAAGGTCAATAAAATAGATAAACCTCTGGCCAACCTAATCAGGAAAAAAAGAGTAAAATCTCTAATAACATCAATCAGAAACAACAAAGACAAAATAACCACAGACTCATCAGAAATCCAAAAAATCCTTAATGAATATTACAAGAAACTTTATTCTCAGAAATATGAAAATCTGAAGGAAATAGACCGATACTTGGAAGCACGCCACCTTCCAAGACTTAACCAGAATCAAGTGGAAATGTTGAACAGACCCATATCAAGTTCAGAAATAGCATCAACTATACAAAACCTCCCTAAAAAGAAAAGCCCGGGACCAGATGGTTTCACGTCAGAATTCTACCAAACCTTTAAAGAGGAATTAGTACCTATATTACTCAACCTGTTCCAAAATGTAGAAAAAGAAGGAAGACTACCCAACACGTTCTATGAAGCAAATATCACCCTGATCCCCAAACCAGGAAAAGACCCAACAAGAAAAGAAAATTATAGACCAATATCACTAATGAATATAGATGCAAAAATATTCAACAAGATCCTAACAAACAGAATCCAGCAACACATCAAACAAATTATACATCATGACCAAGTTGGTTTTATCCCAGGGTCTCAAGGCTGGTTCAATATACGTAAGTCTATAAATGTAATTCAGCACATAAACAAATTAAAAAACAAAGACCATATGATTCTCTCAATTGATGCAGAAAAAGCTTTTGATAATATCCAGCATCCCTTCATGATCAGAACACTCAAGAAAATTGGTCTAGAAGGGACTTTTCTTAAACTGATAGAGGCTATCTACAGCAAACCCACAGCCAATATCATATTGAATGGAGTTAAATTGGAATCATTTCCACTCAGATCAGGAACCAGACAAGGCTGCCCATTGTCTCCATTGCTTTTCAACATTGTAATGGAAGTTTTAGCCACCGCAATTAGGGAAGAAAAGGCGATCAAGGGTATCCATATAGGGTCAGAAGAGATCAAACTCTCGCTCTTCGCAGATGATATGATTGTGTATCTGGAAAACACTAGGGACTCTACTACAAAACTCCTAGAAGTGATCAAGGAATACAGCAGCGTCTCAGGTTACAAAATCAACATTCATAAATCGGTAGCCTTTATATACACCAACAACAGTCAAACTGAAAAAGCAGTTAAGGACTCTATCCCATTCACAGTAGTGCCAAAGAAGATGAAATATTTGGGAATTTACCTAACAAAAGACGTGAAAGATCTCTATAAAGAGAACTATGAAACTCTAAGAAAAGAAATAGCTGAAAATGTTAACAAATGGAAAAACATACCATGCTCATGGCTAGGAAGAATCAACATTATCAAAATGTCCATACTACCCAAAGCAATATATAATTTCAACGCACTCCCTATTAAAGCTCCACTGTCATATTTTAAAGATCTTGAAAAAACATTACTTCGTTTTATATGGAATCAGAAAAAACCTCGAATAGCCAAGACATTACTCAGAAATAAAAACAAAACAGGAGGAATCACACTACCAGACCTCAGACTTTACTACAAATCGATAGTGATCAAAACAGCATGGTATTGGCACAAAAACAGAGAAGTAGATATCTGGAATAGAATAGAGAACCAAGAGATGAATCCAGCTACTTACCGCTATTTGATTTTTGACAAGCCAATTAAAAACATTCAGTGGGGAAAAGATTCCCTATTTAACAAATGGTGCTGGGTGAACTGGCTGGCAACCTGCAGAAGACTGAAATTGGACCCACACCTTTCACCATTAACTAAGATAGACTCTCATTGGATTAAAGATTTAAACTTAAGACATGAAACTATAAAAATACTAGAGGAGAATGCAGGGAAAACCCTTGAAGAAATTGGTCTGGGTGAGTATTTCATGAGGAGAACCCCCCGGGCAATTGAAGCAGCTTCAAAAATACACTACTGGGACTTGATCAAACTAAAAAGCTTCTGCACAGCTAAGAACACAGTAAGCAGAGCAAGCAGACAGCCCTCAGAATGGGAGAAGATATTTGCAGGGTATAACTCTGACAAAGGTTTAATAACCAGAATCCACAGAGAACTCAAACGCATCAGCAAGAAAAAAACAAGGGATCCCATCGCAGGCTGGGCAAGGGATTTGAAGAGAAACTTCTCTGAAGAAGACAGGCGCACGGCCTTCAGACATATGAAAAAATGCTCATCATCTTTAATCATCAGAGAAATGCAAATCAAAACTACTTTGAGATATCATCTAACTCCAATGAGACTAGCCTATATCACAAAATCTCTAGACCAGAGATGTTGGCGTGGATGCGGAGAAAAGGGAACACTTCTGCACTGCTGGTGGGAATGCAAATTAATACATTCCTTTTGGAAAGATATATGGAGAACACTCAGAGATCTAAAAATAGATCTGCCATTCAATCCTGTAATTCCTCTGCTGGGCATATACCCAGAAGACCAAAAATCACAACATAACAAAGATATTTGTACCAGAATGTTTATTGCAGCCCAATTCATAATTGCTAAGTCATGGAAAAAGCCGAAGTGCCCATCGATCCACGAATGGATTAATAAATTGTGGTATATGTATACCATGGAATACTATGCAGCCTTAAAGAAAGATGGAGACTTTACCTCTTTCATGTTTACATGGATGGAGCTGGAACATATTCTTCTTAGTAAAGTATCCCAAGAATGGAAGAAAAAATACCCAATGTACACAGCCCTACTATGAAACTAATTTGGGACTCTCACATGAAAGCTATAACCCAGCTACAACTTAACAACAGGGGGAAGTGGGAAAGGGGGGGTGGGTAGAGGGAGGGGAATCGGTGGGATCACACCTGTGGTGCATATTACAGGGGTATTTGCGAAACTTGGTAAATGTAGAATGTAAATGTTTTGGCACAGTAACTGAGATAACGCCGGAAAGGCTATGTTAACCACTGTGATAAAAATGTGTCAAATGGTTTATGAAGTGAGTGTATGATGCCCCATAATCATATCATTGTATACAGTTATGATTTAATAAAAAAATTAAAAAAAAAATTAATTTAGCCTCTGTTTTCTCACATTCCTCAATTGTGTAGGCAATGGAAACTTGTTATATATATGAATAAATGACAATTTTATGTGAATGGTTTTGCATGAAAATGGAGATAGTACTGGATGATAGTGACTTAATAATAACATATATGGATATGATATTTTTCTATAGAGATGCTATATGTTAATGGTAGAAATCATTCTTTTGAGATTTTCTTTATGCTTATATTAGAAGCCAAGCTTTAATCATTTCAATCAACACATTACACAATATAATTTTGCTTGTCACCTAGTTTAACTATGCCCATGTTCTGTTCAAAGATACATATATATGTAAAAGAATCCATATTTCTATCATAGAATTCAAAATATTCATGTTAATGAATCTTAAAAAAATAAATAAATAAAATAAAAAGTACTATGTATAAGCAAAGAGCTAATAAAGTGGTCTTGCCATCATTTAATTAGACATGGACTTGTCCCAGGCAAGTGTCAGTGGAGTAGAAACAGGTGAACTGATTCCAGATATTGTGGAGATAAAATGGATCAGCCTCAGTGATACATTGGATGTAGATGTGGAGGGGGAAAATGATGTCAAGGATGACTCAGAAGCTTTTCCCATCTCAGTTCCTGAAAGAGAGGCTGGAGATAAATAGTTCTGTTTTAACAGCTTAATTATGAGCTGCCTGTGAGGCATTGATGGAGGGATTTCAAATATACTTTCAAAATCATATAAAAGTGGCCTGAACTAGAGATAAAAAATTTCAGAGTCCTATGTGTATTGGTGGCATTGACAAACCATGAGTGTATGAGTATACATTCAAAGAGGCTGAAATGAAGATAAGAGATACATTAAAGAAATTGTTTTGCTATGTGAGGAAGAGCCAATAAAGGAAACTAGGAATGAGTAGCAAAGTAAGGTGAAGACCTCAAAATTGTGGCGTCATATTATAGAAACAAGAAGTATTTATACAAAGAGAGAGATGTCAGTCATGTTAATAGATGTGTATAATGGACTATCTATGACTTCTAACTTTAGAATTTGGCTTCTTGGTCATAAACTATACTACTTATTAGTCATGTGAGTTTAAGAAAATAATTTATCCTTACCATGCTTTGGATTCTACATTTGTAAAATTAGATGAGAATATTACCTATCCAATAGACTTTTTGGAACAATTAAGTACAATACTTAGGAGGATCAGGGCAGCCAGTAGTACTGGTGGTGGGAGGCAGTAGATCCTTTTCCTTTCGGCAGATGGGAGAGTTAGCTAGCCACCCAAGAAAACACAATGAAAGACATCAGTATCAAGAGACTATTGTATAGCCATATTTTATGCATATTTTTAATTATACTAAGCATTTTCATTTCATCATTCTTTTTGAATAACTTCTCAATATTGGAAACACACTTGATATGGTTGTACATCTGTTCTGTTTTTGTAACTACTATCAATCCAGTATTATATTTAGTGGCAGAAGCAAATGCATAATCTAAAAGAGGTTCATAATCACAAGGTAACCAGATTTTTGGAATGCTGTTTATACTTTATTATGTCTTGTTTCTCCTTTCACGTAACTTTTGTGCTATACGGAGCACCACTAATAGAGTTTATGTTGGAAACATTTTTATTTGCAGTTATTTTGCCTACTTTTACTGCTGTACTTTGTTTATGTTTGTTAGAACCAAACCTCAAAGCATAAGTTTTCAGTAGAAACAGAGTTACATTCATTTGGAAGAATAGCCTCCAGACCACTACAATTTCTAGTTTTGTAGGAATATGACTTGGAGTACTTTTCTATTCCCTTGGATTGGAAAAGACCATGGCAGATAAGGAAACTGACACCTAGAGGACATGTAACATTCCCAAGGTCACTGAGCTAGTAAATATGGTCCACCTCCTGTATGCTTAGGACAAATTTTGGTTATGTGGCTATTCTTGTTATTTCATCACTCTGAATATACCGTAATAGAAAGCAACTTACACAGAAGTACAATTAATACAAAACAAGAAGATACTTCTTTGGGCAGATATCATGAAAACTATGCAAAATGTACACAGTCAAAGCCAAGCAGTTTCATTAGCAGTATATTTTTTAATGTAGTTATGTGATATAATTTTAACTTTGTAAACTATGAAACCCCTTGAGAGACTGTTGGCATTTTGCTCCTACAGATGAAGCAGTGAGGGGATGGCATGAAAAGTAAGCTCTCTGGGTATATACCTAGTAGAGGAATTATAGGATGGAATGGCAGGTCTATTTTTAGATCCCTAAGTGTTCTCCAAACATCTTTCCAAAAGGAACGTATTCGTTTGCATTCCCACCAGCAATGTAGAAGTCTCTTTTCTCCACGTCCATGCCAACATCTCTGGATTTTTGTGGGCTGATCTTACTGGAGTCTGATGATACGTCAAAGTAGTTTTGATTTGCTTTTCTCTGATGATTAAGAATGATGAACATTTTGTATATGTCTGTAGGCCATGCACCTGTCTTCTTCAGAGAAGTTTCTCTTCAAGTCCCTTGCCCACCCTGAGATGGGATCACTTGTTCTTTTCTTGCTAATATGTTTGAGTTCTCTGTGAATTTTGGTTATTAAACTTTTGTCGGAGACTTGCCATTTGATCCTATAATTCCTCTACTAGGTATATGTCCAGAAGACCAAAAATCACATTATAACAAAGATATTTGTACCAGAATGTTTACTGCAGCCCAATTCATAATTGCTAAGTCATGGAAGAAGCCCAAATGCCCATCGACCCATGAATGGATTAATAAATTGTAGTATATGTACACGATGGAATATTATGCAGCCTTAAAAAGGATGGAAATTTTGTCTCCTTAATGTTTACATGGATGGAGCTACAACATATTCTTCTTAGCAAAGTATCTCAAGAATGAAAGAAAAAGTATCCAATGTACTCAGCCCTACTATGAAACCAAGTTATAGCTTTCATATTAAAGCTATAACCAATTATAGCCCAAGAATATGGGGAAAGAGGATAGGAGGGGAAGGGAGAGGGGAGGATGGGTGGAGGGAGGATAATTGGTGGGACCACACCTATGGTGCATCTTACAAGGGTACATGTGAAATTTACTAAATGTAGAATATAAATGTCTTAACACAATAACTAAGAAAATGCTGTGAAGGCTATGTTAACCAGTTTGATGAAAATATTTCAAATTGTATATAAAACCAACACATTGTATCCAACAATTGTATTAATGTACACAGCTATGATTTAATAAAAAAAAAGCAGTTAGGTTATAGTTTCCATTTCTTTCTTCATCTATAAAAGGTAGTATTTATAACAAAAGAAAAAGAAAAAAGAAAAGAAACTCTCCTACTTGGGAAGCTGAGGCAAGAGAATCGCTTAAGTCCTAGAGTTGGAGGTTGCTATGAGTTGTGATGCCATGGCACTCTACTAAGGGCAACAAAGCAAGACTCTGTCTCAACAACAACAAAAAAAAAAAAAAGAAGAAGAAAGAAAAGTAAACTCTCACACAAAAGTATTTTCAAAGAAATAAAGTATGAGGCACAGAGACACAAGCCACTTCACATGCCAAGTGGTAGCAAGTGGTGACCTGAACACAAACCTCAAGGGTCTTTTACTGAATCTGGAAAAATCCCTACATGCAAGACGTACGGAAAATACAAAGTTAATTATAGATAGAAAGAAATGAAGTTTTGTAACATCAGTGAATTGAGGAAACAATGGAAAGAAAGACAGATGAGATTAACATAAGCTTATAAAATAAAAAAGAAATGGTTACAATGCCTCAGTGATGAACTTTAAACTTTCCTATTCTATACTGCTAATCTATATCTTATCCCTTAAGAGATTTCAATCTTTGAACCTTTCCAGCATGCAACCCTTAGATCTATGTATAAATTGCTGAACACTTCTGACCTCCTGGCAGTGTCCTATAGGTACTGTGTTCAGTACAGAGTGTGTGTGGGGGGAGTAAGGAATCTGAGCTGTGGCCAGAAGATCCTCGGGAATGCTAGCCTATGCCAAACTCTAATCCTCAAGAGATTGTGCCCTCTAGCTTAAATTCTTGTTTAAATAAAATATTTATAATGGAAAACCAAATGCAACACCATAACAGTGCCTGATAAACTATTAAGCTAAGACCAAGTTAGCTATTAACATCACTAAACAGTTTGTTAATTTGGCAATATGGAAGGTATTGGTGACATAGTAAAGTCTGGGTTAGCAGAACAGCTGAGGCAGAATGCAGGTTGGAATGAGTTAAGGAGTAAATTCTCTATTGATAAAATTGTTCTCATAGCTCTGGAATACATCCAGTGACATGAAGATACTCACCACCACCTGAAGCCACAATTCAACTGGAAATGTCTATATTTACAATGACCATCTGGTCTCCACAATTATAACCCCATTGATCACCGTGCTTGGTTTTTCACTGATCTTCTCAATTCTAATTGTGAGAAAGTTCCTCCTCGTGTTGAACCAAGACCTTCAATTCAGCTACTTTATGTCATTTGGGGCCAAGGTATTATACATGGGTTACTCTATAACAAACTTTTTTTTTTCAACATACCTTTATCAGTAATTTATTTATATTAACCGTAGGCCTTCTTCGATTCACCTAGTTTATGAATTCTCAAAACTTAATGGAGAAGATGGGGGACTAGAAACATTTTCCTACTAGCCTGTTCCTGGCAAGAAAGGGGGGGAAAAAACCCAACTGTCTCTGGTGAGGGGAACATACCTGGAGTCATCCTTTCAGGGGCACACTGAGACAGTGGTGGACTACAGGAGCAAGCAAAGAGGTCAGTAGCTGAGGAAAGTTGGCATGGAGGAATAGTTAGTTCCTGGAAAGAGGTGGGACCAGCTGTGCAGCCCTCCCACAGAGAACTGGAGACAGGAAGGGGCCATCCTGCAGGTTGTCGATTGTGGGCTGGGCTGCACATTGGAAATGCCTTGGAGGGCTTAGATGAGTGGTGTGGCTCTGGCATGCCTGATGAACTTGGGCATTCACCCTTGGGGTGAGCTAAGCAGCTCCTGCATCCCTGAGAATTGTTGTTAGAGACACTGTGAGACATATCTCCTAAGGATTCTGGTGAGAACTTTTAGACCCCCAACCTCATGGGGACTGAATGCTGACCACAAACAGGCACTGACAGAGGGCAAGTAAGTCAGGAAGACAGGACCCAATCTTCTCAGCAAATAGAGTGGTTTCTGGTGTGTGTTCTCCATCTCCTAACACCCCAGTGTCACCTGATGTCCATGTAAGATATTGCAATATATACATATTTAGTTAAACATATATGCATATATTTCTATTATTTTTGCTCCCTTTCCAAATTTTTTTAGTTTATTTTTTTTTCTCCTGGGGTTGTTGTAGTTTTTACTTTTGGGGTGTTTTGTTTTGTTTTTGTTTGCTTGGTTATATTCTTAACCTTCATTTTTGTTTTCTTCAATAGTAAGGGCTCCTCCATTTTTGTTATGTTACTTTAGACCCTTTTATTTTATCTTTGTTCTTTATTTATCTCATTTTTCTTTCTCTAGGTTGAGATATTTCTACTTTGCTTATCTTACCCACAAGAATTTCTCATACAACAGCTAAGATATAACATTTTTTCCTTTGTTAATCTTATATCATTGTATTTTTAATTTTCTTTATCTATTTGTATTTTTTCTTTTCTCTGAGTGCTGGAGGGTCATGACATTGGTTTGGCTGGGAGGTCACAGCAGTGGTCAGCTCAAGGCGGTCACAAGCTCATGGTGCAGAGTGTCCTTCTAACTTTGTACTTTGGAAAGTCAGTTTTGGCAGGTCCCCACTGCAACATACTGTTGAATTTTTCTTTCTTTTCTTGAGTTTTTTTTTTTTCTTTTGATCTTCCTATAATTGGTGGAGGTAGAGTATTGTTTTTGCCCAAACTGGTAAGGAGCTCAAAATTTCAAAAGACTCACCCAGCTGAGCACCCCAATATCCTGGAGTTGCAGGTGTAGCCATAGCACTGTGCTGAACAATACTATTTCCCTGGTAACTCTCTGTCTTTCTGTCCTTCTCTTATTTTCTACACTTGTTTTCTTTTAATTCTCTTATTTTTTATTTTTATTTGTTTCTTTCTTAAAGTACTCTTTCTCACTGCTGGCTCTTTATTCTTTTCTTCCTTTTGGACTTATGTCAAGAGGCCACTTCAATACCTAAGTTCTGAGAGAAGGTAATTCAAAGTGAAGGAGGAAGTGAGAAGGAAAAAGTAGGGGAAGGAAGTAAACAAGAAGAAAACACACACAAGAAGGAATCAACAAGAAAATTCTGGCATCATGAATAACCAAAACAGAGCAACACCCCCATGGGACCATGAGGCAGCTACTGCAGAGGACTCCACCTGTAAAGAAGTAATAGAAATGACATAAAGGGAATGTGAAATTTGGATGGTAAAGGCAATAAAGGGAATTGATGAGAAAGTAAAAAATAGAACCAAAAATTGGATGGAAGATATGAAAAATATTGAAAGGATATGGTGGAGCTTAAGGAAATAAAGGAATCAATCAGGGAACTTGAAGATGCAGTAGAAAGTTTCAAAAACAGATTAGACCATGGAGAAGAAAGAATCTTAGAACTAGAGGCTAAAGTTCATGAGCTAACCCAGGCAGACGAAGAGGTGGAAAAGAAGAAAGAGAAAGCAGAACATTCACTCAGAGAATTAAGGGACTTCACAAAACATTCAAACATATGAATTAAAGGGATCTTGGAAGGGGAAGAGTGGCCCAAATAATGGAAGCCCCATTGGAGTATATCACAAATGAAAAACTTCTATCACAAGGACATTTGCACTACACTGTTTATTGTAGCTCAATTTACAATCACCAAAATATGAAAACAACCTAAATGCCCACCAACCCAGGAATGGATTAACAAATTGTGGTATATGTATACCATGGAATACTATTCAGCCATTAAAAAGATGGAGACTTAACATCTTTTATATTAACCTGGATTGAGTTAGAACACATTCTTCTTAGTAAATCATCACAAGAATAGAGAAGCAAGAATCCAATGTACTCAATTCTAGTATGAAGACAGTGATCTAATACGAGGTGGGGAGTAGGGGAATGAGGGAATTGGTAGAGGGCAGGAGAGAGGAGCATGGGTGTCATAGTGTATGCCATACCCTTTGGGGGCAGGACATAATTATGAGAGAGACTTTACCTAACACATGCAATCAGTGTAACCTAATTCATTGTACCCTCAATGAATCCTAAACAATAAAAAAAGAGAAAACTCCCCAAGTTTCACTAAAGATTTCAAAACTTTACTTTCAGAGGGATATCAAACCCCAGGTCATCTCAACACAAACAGAGCATCTCCAAGACACATTCTAAATAACCTGTCCAAAGTCAAGACAAAAGAGAAAATTCTGCAAACATCCAGGAGTAAGTGCCAACTGACCTACAGGAGTAGATCCATCAGGGTGATAGCAGATTTCTCTGCTGAAAGAAGAGAAATCATCTCCCTTTAACCTTCTTAAAACAATTTTCAGCCCAGAATTCTGTATCCTGCTAAACAAAGCTTCAAAAATGATGGAGAAATCAAGTTTTTTGCTGATATGCAAATATTGAGTAAATCAGCTGTATAGGAAATACTTAGACCCAGTCTAAATATGGACCATCACAATGGGCCACCAGTAAAGTCATCATCCAGAAAGTAATGGACAAAACCTAATTACTACAATGGTGCAAAGGATAAAACTAAGCAATGGACTCTTAAAAAATAAGATGAATTGAACTCCACCACATTTATCAATTATCTCCTTAAATATTAATGGATTGAATTTCCCACTGAAGATGGGATGATTGATCAAATCTTGAAGGACAAACCAAGACTTAGGATAAAGGGATGGAAAACACTATTTCAGGCAAATGGAAATCAGAAGAAAGGAGGGGATCACAGTTTTATTTTCAGGTATCAGTGGATTTAAAGCAACTAAAATTAAGAAAGACAAAGATGGTCACTTCATACTGGTAAAGGGAAAAAATACAACAAGAGGACATATCAATTCTAAATATTTATGTACCCAACTTAAATGTGCCCAGATTTATGAAACAGACCTTGATTGGTCTGAGTAATATGATATCCCATAACACCCTAATAGGGGACTTTAACACACCTCTGATAGACCTGGATAGATCCTCTGAGGAGAATCTAAACAAGATACAAGAGACTTAAATGTGACCCTACAACAAATGGGCTTAATAGAAATATACAGAACACATAATCCCAAAACTGAGGAAATATACGTTCTTCTCATCAGCATATGGAACATGCTCCAAAACAGATCATACCCTAGGATACAAATCAAACCTCAGTAAAGTTAAAAAATTGAAATTTTATCTTGTATCTTCTAGACTACAAGGCAATAAAGGTGGAACTCAACTCCAACAAAAACTTTCACCCCACATGAAGGCATGGAAATTAAACAACCTTATGCTGAATGGCAGTTGGGTCAAGGAAGAGACAAAGGAGGAAATTGCTAAATTCCTCAAACATAACAATAATGAAGCTACAAGTTACCAAAATCTGTGGGATACTGCAAAAGTAGTCTTAACAGGGAAATTTATTGCTTTCAGTGCCTACATCTGAAAAACAGAAAGGGCTTACATCAACAAACTAATGAACCATCTTCAGGAAATGGAAAAGGAAGAACAATCTAATCCCCAACCTAGCAGAATGAAAGAAATAACCAAAATTAAATCATAAATAAATGAAACTGAAAACAAAAGAATCATTCAGAAAATTAATGAAACAAAATGTTTGTTCTTTGAAAAGGTAAATAAAATTGATATATCTGTGGCCAGATTAACTAGGAACAGAGCAGTAAAATCTCTAACAACCTCAATCAGAAATGAAAAAGGGGAAATAACAACTGATATCACAGAGATATAAGACATTATCTCTGACTACTATAAGAAATGCTATACTTACAAGTTTGACAATGTGGAGAAAAGGGACAAATACCAGGAATCATATCTTCTCCCTAGACTTAACCAAGAAGAAACAGATCTCTTGAACATAGCAATATCAAACACTGAAGTCAAAGAAACAATAAAAAATATTCCAACAAAGAAATGGCCTGGACCAGATGGCTTCACATGAGAATTCTATCAAACCTTCAAAGGAGAGTTTACATTCATACTGCAGAAACTATTTCAAAACATTGAGAAGGAAGGAATCTTCCCCAACTCATTCTATGAAGCAAACATCATCCTAATACTAAAACCAATAAAAGACCCTACTAAAAAGGAGAACTACAGTCCAATTTCACTAATGAGTATTGATGCAAAAATACTCAATATAAACTTAGCCAATAGATTACAGGTACACGTTTAAAAAAATTATACATACTTCACTATCAAGTAGGCTTCATCCCAGGGATGCAAGGCTGGTTGAACATATGCATATCCATAAGTGAAATTTGCCATATCAATAGAAGCAAACACAAGGACCATATAATCTCAATAGATGTAGAAAAAGCATTGATAAAATTCAGTGTCCTTTTCTAATAAGAACGCTTAAGAATAGAGGCATAGGTAGCACATTTCTTTTTTCTCTCTCTTTTTTTAAAATTAAATCATAGCTGTGTACATTAGTGCAATCGTGGGGTACAATGTGCTGGTTTTATATACAATTTGAAATATTTTCATCAAACAGGTTAACATAGCCTTCACAGCATTTTCTTAGTTATTGTGTTAAGACATTTGTATTCTACATTTAGTAAATTTCACATGTATCTTTGTAAGATTCTTAAACTGATTGAAGCCATCTATGACAAACCCACAGCTAATGTCATACTCAGTGGAGTAAAACTGAAAACTTTTCCACTTAGAACTGGAAACAGACAAGGATTTCCTCTATCACCACTGCTATTCAACCTAGCGCTGGAAGTGCTAACCAATGCAATCAGGCAAGAGAAGAATATAAAGGGCATCCAACTGGGGGCAGAGGAGGTCAAACTCTCGCCCTTTCCTGATTATATGATCTTATGCTTACAGAATCCCAGAGACTCAATCACAAGACTCCTGAAAGTGATCAAGAAATACAGCAACATCTCAGAGTCTCAATGTCCACAAATCAGTAGCCTTTGTATATGTCAATAATAGCCTAGTTGAATAACTAATCAGAGACACAATTCCCTTCATAGTAGCTTCAAAGAAAGTGAAATGCCTAGGAATAAACCTAACAAAAGATGTGAAGGACCTCTGCAAAGACAATTATGAAACCCTAAGAAAAGAAATAGCAGAAGACATTAACAAATGGAAGAGCATGCCATGCTCCTGGGTGGGAAGAATCAACATTGTTAAAATGTCTGTACTTCCCAAAGTAATCTACAGATTCAGTGCAATCCCCATTAAAATACTATCATCATATTTCAAAGATTTGGAAAAAATACTTCTTCATTTTGTATGGAACCAGAGAAAACCCTGTATAGCTAAAGCTATTCTTAGTAATGAAAACAAAGCTGGAGGCATCATCCTACCAGAGTTTAGGCTATGTTACAAGTTCACAGTGATCAAAACACCATGGTATTGGCACAAAAATAGAGACATAGACATTTGGAACCAAGTAGAAAACCAAGAGATAAAGCCAATCTCTTTTAGTCATCCTATCTTTGATAAACCAAACAAAAGCATAAAGGATCTGTATTTAATGAATGCTTCTGGGAGAACTGGATCTGGATCACCATATGTAAAAGACTGAAAGTTGTCCTGCAACTTTCACCACTTATAAAAAATGATTTAAGATGATAAAAGATTTAAATCTAAGACATGAACTGATAAAAATAGCCGGGCGTTGTGGCGGGTGCCTGTAGTCCCAGCTACTTGGGAGGCTGAGGCAGGAGAATTGCCTAAGCCCAGGAGTTGGAGGTTGCTGTGAGCTGTGTGACGCCATGGCACTCTACCGAGGGCAATAAAATGAAACTCTGTCTCTACAAAAAAAAAAAAAAAAATCCTAGAAGAAAGTATGGAAAAAATTCCTGAAGATGTTGGCCTGGGTAAAGATTTTATGAAGAAGATTTCCATGGCAAGTGCAACAGCAAAAGTTAACAAATGGGACTTAAGTAAACTGAAAAACTTCTGCACAGCTAAAGACACAACAATCAAAGCAAATAGACAACCTTCAGAATGGGCAAAGATATTTGTGTATTATGAATCTGACAAAGCCTTGATAACTAGGATCTATAGAGAACTCAAATTAATCAACAACAACAAAAAAGAGCGAACAACCCCATCTCTCACTGGGCAAGAGACATGAACAGAACCTTCTCTGAGGAAGACAGATGAATGGCTAACAAACATCTGAAAAAATTCTCATCATCCTTCATCATCAGAGAAATGCAAATCAAAACCACTCTAAGATATCACCTAACCCCAGTACAATTAGCCCACATCAAAATCCTAAAGTTGCAGGTGCTGATGTGAATGTGAAGATGGGGGAACACTTTTACACTGTTGGTGGGACTAAAAACCAATACAGCCTCGGGCAGCGCCTGTGGCTCAAGGAGTAGGGCGCTGGTCCCATATGCCAGAGGTGGTGGGTTCAAACCCAGCCCCGGCCAAAAAAAAACAAAAAAAAACTAATACAGCCTCTTTGGAAAGAAGTGTGGAGAATCCTCAAAGAACTCAAATTAGATCTCCCATTTCACCCTACAATCCCACTACTAGACACCTAACCAGAAGGAAAAGAATCATTTTATCCTAAGGACATTTGCATTAGACTGTTTATAGTAGTTTAATATACAAATTGCCAAGATGTGGAAACAACCTAAATGCCCATCAACTCAGAATGGATTAACAAGCTGTATTATATGTATACTATGGAATACTATTCAGCCATAAAAAGATGGTGATATTACATCTTTTGTATTAACCTGGATGAAGTTGAAACACATTCTTCTCAGTAAAGTGTCACAAGAATGGACTGGTTTTAGGTCTCAATTTATGTAAGAATCTTACACAGCATTGCTAATATAAATTTCAGTCTCCCACCCCCACCCTGGACAAACAATTACCAAAATATGCAACTTTTTTTGGTGGGAAGAGAGATAGTTAGTCCTGTGATTTCTACCCATTTTCTGAGGCCTGTGGAAATAAACCTTTATGTACTTAAAGTTATACAGAAAATTGAATAAAGTTAATACCAAAAAAAAAAAAAAGGATCACAAGAATGGAAAAGCAATTATCCAGTGTACTCAATACTAATATGAAGCCAGTAGACAATCTAATTCATACCCACTGAGGAGAAAAACTCATTTCAATTCAAGTTGGGGGGAGGGAGACCAAGGTACGGGGCAGAGGGGAAAGGAGCTTGGAGTGCTCTCTCTTAATGGGCACAATGTAGGATTGTGTGGCACATCTTCTGGGTGCAGGCCATAATAACAACAGGAACTGGGCCTAACAAATTCCAATATTGTGACTTCGTTGTTTTTACTCTCACATTAACCTGAAATAATTAAAAAGGCAATTGCAAAACTGACTGCCTAACAGAATTACTTCAGATTAAAAATATATATAAAGTCTGGATCTCAAATTTATCAATGCAGAATCTTTTTTTTAATTAATTAATTAATTTATTTTTTGATAAATCATAGCTGTGTACATTAATGCGATCATGGGGCACCATACACTAGTTTCATAGACCGTTTGACACATTTTCATCACACTGGTTAACATAGCCTTCCTGGCATTTTCTTAGTTATTGTGCTAAGACATTTACATTCCACATTTACTAAGTTTCACATATACCTTGTAAGATGCACCGCAGGCATAATCCCACCAATCACCCTCCCTCTGCCCTCCTCCCCCTTTCCTCCCCTCCCCTTCCCCCTTCTCCCTATTCTTAGGTTGTAACTGGGTTATAGCTTTCATGTGAAAGCCATAAATTAGATTCATAGTAGGGCTGAGTACATTGGATACTTTTTCTTCCATTCTTGAGATACTTTACTTAGAAGAATATGTTCCAGCTCCATCCACATAAACATGAAAGAATCTTGAAGAGGTAGAGCCCAGGAATCAGTGACTTAAATGTTTTGTTGGCAAATTTGACATGCAGGTAAGTAAATGAACCATTGCTCACAGGGGTGGTTGAATGAGGGCCACATGAGGTGGTGTGAATTGTATTTGTTCCCGTTTTGTTTTTTTTACTTCAAAATAAGATATGTGCAGTGTGCATAGGAATTTGTTCATAGTTTTGTTTTTTTTTTTAAACTATAGTCTGGCCCTACAATGGTCTGAGGGACAGTCAATTGGCCCCCTGTTTAAAAAGTTTGAGGATGCCAGTGAGTATCTCTGTGACAAAAAATACCTTTAATGGTCTGAGTTTTTTTCTCTGAGATTCCAAAGTCACCACATGTCACTTTTACCAGAACCATTACTTTAATATTTCACATTTCAAACTTGAAAACATATAGCATTTTTCAGAGATATCAATTACTCCCAATTTATGATCACTTAACAGGTAAGTACAATGCACAAGATTTTGGCACCCAGATGGTGTGGGCCTGGGTGTGCCCATTTGGATTGAAAACTTTGCCAGTTTCTTCATTTTTCTGCTAGATAGAAACTGTGTGTGGTTGGTATAGCACAGAGCACAGGTAATGCCCTCTCTGCTCTAGCAATGTATATAAAGTTCATTGTGAAATTATTTTCACCCTTCCACCATCACCAACTCATAGTTATTGCACTGCTCTTTGAATCGGCTGTCATCAGCACTTTCTAACCAATGGGGCAAGTGGTGGTAGAAGCTAGGCAGTTACCTGAAAACTGAAGTTCAGGTTGAATTCACACTTTTGAAATTAGATTCATGTGGGCGGCACCTGTGGCTCAGTCGGTAAGGCACCAGTCCCATATACTGAGGGTGGTGGGTTCAAACCCGGCCCCGGCCAAACTGCAACCAAAAAAAAAAAAAAAATAGCTGGGCGTTGTGGCGGACGCCTGTAGTCCCAGCTACTTGGGAGGCTGAGGCAAGAGAATCACTTAAGCCCAGGAGTTGGAGGTTGCTGTGAGCTGTGTGACGCCACGGCACTCTACCGAGGACCAGAAAGTGAGACTCTGTCTCTACAAAAAAAAAAAAAAAAAAATTAGATTCATGCTTTTTTTTTTTTAACATAAGTAGAGAATTGCTGTAGCACCCCCTCGTCTATTGTTGCTGCTCTAAGATATTTTCTCCATGAGTATTCTGATGGTTTGAGAATGATCCCTGCCATCACAAAATAACAGAAGAGAATCAACTCATTTCCTCTCATGCTGTGATTGGTTTTCCCTTTTATTTCTGGTTGAACTACACTGTCACTGCCACTTGCATTCTCGCTTCCCCTTGCCAAGACCAGTTTTAAAGGCTAGATTGTTTCTGTGTTTTCACACTCTCCTATTTCTCAGAAATGTTTTTCCTCTTAGCCACTGTTGATTTTGCTCCAATTTGCTTGTCTGTTGCAACTTCATATGTTCTTTTCAACAGGGATCAGCATCTAGAAATCAGTCTTTTTTTCAGTGTCCTCTCCTTGAAACAATATTTACACCTGCAGACTTATGGATGACTCTAGAAAACAGCTCAGCACTGTTAAAAACCTGTCAGGCTTCATTTGCAGGAAGGTAGCTTATGTATTAGAACAATTAAAACTAGCATAGCACATCCGCCCTCAGGTAAAGCACTTCTTAATACTGCCCAAATTAGTGGTCTCCTTACAACTCTCAGGCTCAGGAAAGGTGAGCTCCTAAACCACTGCTCTTGAAATGATATGTTTTAAATCTCCTTTTGAGATGGTTTTAATTTTCCGAGTACTTGTCTTGGCTGAAACACTAACTCCAGCTGCCTCAATTTTAATATGTGCTTTCTATGAGAATTGTAGAAACTTCCAATGCCTCTTTAAGCTGCTCCAAATTGAGTTTAATTTTAAAATGCCATAATTTTTGCTTCAAAATCTTCATTCTCAGGTTCAAGTTTTTGTACTTTCCTAGAAGATTCTTTCTGTCGCAGCTGAATCCATTTAGGGAGGAACTTTTTTGTATCTCTTAAGCAATTAGCACTGTCTCTTGCTCATGGTAGGAATTTGATAAATGTTTGTTCATTCATTCAACAAATATTTGTTGAGTTCCAGTTATGTCTAGGCACTACTTTAGGTTTTCGGGTTTCGACAGTGAACAAAACAAAGTTCCTGCTCTTACAGAACTTGCACTGTGGTAGAAGAGACAGCCAATAAAGGAAACAGTCAATGTATATGCATCAAGTATTTATAAGACCTATTGAGAGAAGTAAAGCAAGATAAAGGGGATAGTGAATGCTGGGGTCCAAGATGGGGTGATTTTTGATAGGCCAGTCTAGGGACTACCTCACTGATAGGTGAGCAGAAACCTGAAGGAAGGCAGGCGGTGAGCTGTACAAATTTTCTGGCAAATGTGTCTCAAGTAGAGGGAAAAGTAAATGCTAAAGTCCTGAGTAGGGAGCATGCTTAGAGAATGAATGAATGGATGAATACATATATATATTTGTAGAGACAGAGTCCCACTGTGTTGCCCTCCGTAGAGTGCTGTGTCGTCACAGCTCACAGCAACCTCCAGCTCTTGGGCTTAGGTGATTCCCTTGCCTCAGCCTCCTGAGTAGCTGAGACTACAGGCACCTGCCACAATGCCAGGCTATTTTTTTGTTGTAGTTTGGCTGGGGCCAGGTTTGAACCTGCCGCCCTCTGTGTATGGGGCTGGCGCCCTACTCACTGAGCCACAGGCACCACTCTGAATGGATGAATATTAAACACCAACTAAAGGAATACGCCCTAGGGTGACCTCACTGTTCACGCCTTATCTAATTTCCTCTCCCTGAACGTGGGCAGAAATTTTAACTTGCTTCTAATACATGGGGTATGGCAAAGGTGATGGGATGTCACTTTCCCGATTATGTTATCTGTGTAGATCTTTCTTACTCGCGTGCAGGAGGGAAACTCTCCTCCTGGCCTTGAAGAAGCAAACTGCTATGTTGTAAACTGCCTGTGGAGAGAGCCACATGGCAGGAAGCTCTAGATGGCCTCTAGGAGCCGAGGGTCACAGAAGTACAACAAGGAAATAAATCTTGCCAGCAAGGATGTCAGGTAGAAAGGGACCGTGAGCTCTGGAACACCTTGATTTCAGCGAGATTCTGAGCAGAGAATATGGTTGAGTTGTGCCCAGACTCCTGGCTCATGGTAACTGTGAGATAAGGAATGTGTGTTGTTGTAAGCCACTGAGTTCACAGTGATTTTTATAGAAAATAAACACAATTAATAAAGCTGAGCTAATAACAGGTACAAAACCTTGTGCTCCACAATCATCCTACTCATTCCCTAGCCCAAACTTAAGAGTAAATAATATGCTGTATAGTTAATTTTCTAACTTTATTCTCCCCACACACCTAGACCTACTTCACTCTCATGTTCAGCCTCAGACTCAGCTCAATAGTTGCGACCACTTTTTCCTTTGGGCAGTGTTCCAATTATCCTTTGTCATATAACAAACCATCCCAAACCTTGGTGATTTGAGTGAGCAATGATTCTGGGTGCACATGAGCAGTTTCATGTGGTTACAGTCATATGTTGGAAGAGGCTGGAGTTGTCTAAAGGCTCCACTGGTCTAGGTGCCCAAGATAACCCACTCAATTGCAGTTGATGCTGGTTGTCAGCAGTGAACACAGCTGGAATGGTTGATTGGAGTAGCTACATGAGACTTTACTCATGTGCCTTAGGCTTCTGATAACAGATGAATATATTCCGAGAAGTAGCATCCCAAGAGCATGCGTTCTGAGAGATTATAAGTGAAAACTGCCAGGCTAGTGAAGAGCTAAATCTGTAACTGAGACAGTTATCACCTCTCTCAGTTTTGACAGAATGGAGAAATAGACTCCACCTCATTGTAGGGGAGTGGCACAGTCACACTGCAGGAAACCACGTGCAATAGGAGATAAAGTAATGCAGCCATCTTTAGAAAATACCTTCAGGCACTGTAAGGACTGAAGGAAATCAAGCTTAATTCTATGCTTACCAATGAATTATACTTCAAATCAAAGATCCCTGAATTCAGTTCATGGCACTACTCTTTAAGTGATTTTTATAATTTAATTTCTGGGGCTCAATCTCTTCATCTACTAAATTTTTTATTATTTATTTATTTAATTTTTTTTTCACATGATAGATCCAACTTGTATTTGCAATGTGCTCCATAGGTGTGGTCCCCCTACTATCCCCTACTATTCCTCCCACCCCTCCCCTCCCCTCTCCCCCCTTCCGTCTTTTATCCTAGGCTAAAGTTGTGTTTCATTTTTCATATGCAAGTGTGACTGATTATAAATTGGTTTCACAGTAGTACTGAGTACATTGGATACTTTTTTTCCATTCCTGAGATACTTTACTAAGAAGAATATTTTCCAGCTCCATCCATGTAAACATAAAAGATGTAAAGTCTCCATTTTTTACTGCTGCATAGTATTCCATGGTATACATATACCACAATTTATTAATCCATTCATGGGCACTTGGGCTTCTTCCATGACTTGGCAATTATGAATTGAGCTACAATGAACAATCTGGTGCAAATAGCTTTATTACCAAATGATTTTTGGTCCTTTGGTTCATCTACTAAATTAAACAGTAATACCTGCCTCAGTAGTTGTAATCATTAAAGGAGAAAAATATTAAAAAGATATAGCAGACCGGCAGAAAACTGGTAATATGTCCATAAATGACAGCCATTGTTACTGTTATTATTGGTTCTGTAATTTTAATCTTGCCATTATTTCTGTTTCTCATAACTGGAACTCTTCTTTATTTTTAGCATTCCTGGTAAGCTTTTAGTATTACATAAATTATGTTGTGAGTTTCTGAACCATTAACTTTCCCTATACCATAACTCTCTATGCACAGCTTTCCACCTGGATTATACCTGTCTTGTCTTCTCAGAGATTATGGTCTTATTCTGAACCCCAGTCAAGGGATAGGAGTCCTGTTTTCTAGTAATGGATTTTCTGGGTGGGGAATTACCTACTTCGGTAGATTTCTGCATCTGCCCTGTTCTGCGATTTTCCACTATGGTTTTTACTTCATCCATCTGGATACCGCCAAAGGTATGAATTAGAGCCACTGAGGCCTGCTGCCTCTAGCTTCAAGTCTGGGTTTGGTTTTGAAGTTTGTGCCTGACCACTTTAGGTTCTGTATTCTTTTTATTTGTCTTGTCTTACTGGAGAGAGTAAGCCAGTTTTGGTCAGGTGCTAAATGTGCTTTACAGGATTCTTATTTTTCATGCCTGGATGCTCCTCAGCACTTACTCAGTTTCCCTAAGGCTTCCATACTCATCACACCTTCCTGTTTGTGTAGGGACCAAGGCCCTTATCCCCCTGAAGTTTCCCTGAAAAATCAATTCACAATAATGCAGATTAATAGGAGAAAGGGCTTACAAATGTATCATGCACATACGGAGAATCACAAAGTGATTGCCCAATATCCCAGTGGTGTTCAGAAACTCATACCCTCTTGAGGGTAAAGAAAGAATGGGGGCTTGGATCTTGGTAAAGCAGATTACAGAAGTGGAGGCAAAAGAATTCTATTGAGGGACAATAAATAATTACCAGAGAAAATAATTAGATGAGGGAAACAGACTTTAACTTGTAAACATAGTTTTAATTTAAATGATCCCTGGAGATAGTGATATCTGGTAAAAGGATCTGCTCAGGTGTCCTTACAGTCTTGGTTTTCTTCCCCATAATGACTAAGGAGATAACAGGGAGGGGGGGAACGGACAATTGTTCTCCGTAGTTGGTCCCTTCTGTCTTTATGTAGATAAGGGAAAAGTCTCTTCCAAAGCCTGTTGATATTTAAGGGTTTTAAATTCAAAATACTCATTATCCCAGGAAGCAGTATTTGGGAGTGAAATTCCTTGAGCTCCTTTGCTTGCTCCCTTGCTCTCTCATTGTTTTCTTCCCTCCCTTTCTCTCCAGTCCTCACCATGACCCGCAACCATGTCTCATCTGGAAGAGTTCCAGGAGTACACCCCCTAAACCTAGAATGGGCAATCGGGTGGCTCAGAATATCTGACACCCCCGCTACACCCAGTGCCATCCCTGTATCTTCTGTCATAGTCACACATGGGGATTGATGGACTTTCTTTCTGATGAGGTGAGCAAGAATCTATCCTCATTTAATGGCCATTTCGTTCCAAGAGGACAGACACAGCCCATAATCCACAATGACATTCCTAGAGGAGTGTTTTTCTCTTTAGCATCTACAGGAAAAGACAATCCTCTAGCAAGTGTGGCTGCTTGATTTATTGCAAATTTAATGTGAAGGGGTGACCTACAGAGAAACAGCGTTGTGTTCCTGCTGCTGGAGATTCATTGCAAAGGAATGAAAACTGCTTTTTACCCCACCAGGAGGCCAGCCAGGCTTTTATCTTCCTGAGGTCTGAGGTCCCCTTTCCTCAACTGGAGACTAATCAGCTTTTGAGTTCCAAGGCTCTGAAAAAGATGTTTTCATGTGGGTGGCAGCAGAAGTCTACCTTAAAACAGAATTTTGTGTTGAGAAGGCTTAGAGGCCCATGGATACAATTAAGCTTTATTGTCTAAAAAAGCAGTCAGAACAAATCTTTGTGCTTTTAACATTTCTTAAAATCTCTATTAGCTGTAACCCCAAGATTGTGTTATGGAGAAAACAATAGAGTGTTTCCAGTACTGAAAGACAGAGCTGGAGTGTGACCTGAATGCCTTTGGGCACAGCAGGAAATGATGGCGATTATCTTAGTAAGGGTGGGGCATAGCTCCATAGCTCAGGGAGCCTGTAAGATGGGCCAATTTTCAAGCTTAGCAGGGAGAGAATTAAACAAGGTGTGTCTTCATTGGAATGATCTTGCTTACCTGGAAAGGTTGCTGAGCCAGAATTTCCCAGCTTGGGGAAAAATTGATGTGGAAATGGGGAGGCTTTCTGCAGCTACAAAGGGTAGTGATAACGTCACGTAATGACCATAGAAGCAGTCATAGACTAAGAAACCACAGCCTACTGTGATGGGCAATAGCAATATGAAAGATGGTCTTCCTGGAGCTGTTTGTGCCCCTCAGGTTTGTAAGACTGTGCCTGATGGTTTCTACCCTTCTTTTTTTTTTTATTGTTGGGGATTCATTGAGGGTACAATAAGCCAGGTTACACTGATTGCATTTGTTAGGTAAAGTCCCTCTTGCAATCGTGTCTTGCCCACAGAAGGTGTTGTGTGCCCAGGTGCAGTAAGGGTAGAAATACATTTTCAGGATCCTCTTGCCGGAAGTTCTCCGGCTCAGGTGACTCCGCAGAAATGGACTTGTATGAGATCTGGAAAATCTAATGAAAGGGACAGCCATTATTCCCCTGTGGAAGGCAGGCAGGAGATGAGCTGCAGCAGGCAGGGCTTTGACAACTAGTAAGCATCCTCCAAGAGTCTTCCATATGATCCTACAGACAGCTGAGGTTATCAGTGGCTTTCCCCCCTGACCCCTGCAAGGTTTGTTTCCCTGAAGCTAGCAGCCCTATAAATGTTGTGGAAGCCTCTTTTTTTCTTCCTGCATTGCATTTTTTTCCAGCCAGAACTATCTAGAATGATTTCTGTTTTCCTGATTGAACCATGATTTTACAGGGGATGTAAGGCAATAGCTCCGCAAATGGGTGATATTGAACCTTACAAAAGGGGATGGAAACTGACATTAGTCAACTCAAGGAAAGTCATCAAATGCGACCTTATTTGTCCCTCATCTTCTGTGGAGCAATTCATACACTTGGTGTATAATCGAAGTGATATTTATACAAAATTTATTAAGGCAGCTGTTTGAGAGACACAAGTGATAACCAACCGTGGCACCGCTTGATCTTAACAATCTTTTAAAATCTCTCCCTTTTACACAATAAACACCAATAATTTGGAGGTTTTTCTCTAAGTGGAAATTCAGAGCTGTCTGAAGCCAATAATTGGCAGAAACAATAAGAAAATAAAATTGTGTATGTATGCCACCATCTTAGTTGCAACCACATCATTATTTAAAGAGAGCATTTAAGTATAGCGAATAATCAGAGATGTGGTCTTTGAAGTGACAAATCTTCAGGTTATTCATCTCTTGACATGTATTAATATTTTTTCAACCTTTTTCGATTCAAGTAGAATCCAGCCTAGCTCTCAGATCATTAAGTGGATACTGACTTCAGAAACAATTCTGCCATCGTGTTTAAAATGAGTGTTCCCTGTCATAACCCATTTTAACCTTGCTTATTAGACTTTGCCGTGGTGAGGGCAGATGGGGAAGTGTGGAGAAGTAGACCCAAGCAGATTTTTTTTGACCACGAGACACAGGCAATTTCAGAGTGTCTTGACTTGTTCAAAGAAGCAAATAGTCCACTTAATGCATTTGCATTAAAAATTAAGAATGAAGTGAAAAAAATCTAGAATGCTTTAATACGTAACAGAACATATCCTGATAACTAACTTTTTAGGACAGAAATGCTTAATTGAAACCTATATAAGTGAAAAAAACCAGCACAGCCAACTAAAATCCTTCCAATTTGTAAGAAAGACAAATGTTTTCTGGTATACTCCAGGCACCTGTGAGCTTTCACTCTGTCGAATATAATCTAGCTGAAGTGAGCACCCTGCAATGCAGCTGCAGCTGCCCAGAGAGATTTTCCCAAGGGAAGCCTGTCATCCCACCGGAGAATGTATCCGTCATGGTAGACTAGCCGTTATGAATGTTCTTCGCGAACTAGAAAATCAAGTAAAAATTGATCTTTCAAATTAGTCTTTTAGCCACTAAAATACAACTTGACCTAAAATGTTACCCAAGTATTTATTGTATTTTATCCAAGTCCTGAGCATATAATACTGTGCTAAATTAAACTTAATAAATATTTCCAGAATCAAATAAATACATCAATGAATGTGAACATCATCGCATTGAAGAGCGTGTTAAGATATTTTGAAAATACGTGGGAGTATTTTAAACTTTACACATTTAAGGAATTATAGATGAGGGAGACCATACAAACAATTTTTATAGTAGCAAATGTCATGTCAAAAGGGATATTTGGGAAACAGGTGTCAACTGTCTCTGTTCCATACAATCTGACAGTGTGGTCTTCCTAAGGATCTCTCTCATCCTCTCCAAATCTATTCCTAAAATGCCAAACACGGAGGTAAGAGAAAGCAAGATCACTCTAACATTATATGATTTATTAAAAGACTATTGACCTGAAATAGAGATTGTAGCATGTGTTGTTCTGTTGTTTGGATCTATGAGGAAGCAGACTTTGAAACAGAGTTAGGAGTGCAAGGGGCTTATTGAGGGAGAGAATGAGGATGGTGCCAGTAAAAGGTGAAGAGGGGAGGAAGGCAGAATGAACAGAGAAGGCTTCAAACTGCATTTCAGATCTGACATTTATGAATGCAAGGGAGAGAAAACAGCACCGGGCAGGGAAGAGATCACGATGCCACCCTGACAAAGTCTTAGCCAATCTAACAGGAACCTCAAGAGCAAAGATGGTCTATTAAAGGAGAAACATGATGAACAGAAATGGCAGGCTCTAGTACCCCCACTATGCTCAGTCACTGGCTGGAGCTGCTTGAGATTTGCTGGCATCACATCAAAAACTGAGGCAGATGGAAAGAACTGCACTCTTTGTAGCAGGATGGTGAGTTTTCTCTTGATGGAAAATCTGAGTGGTGCACTTCTAGTGGCTGCCTTACAGCATATCAAACCCAATCTTCTTTGATAAATGAAGACACTGAAGTTCACAAGGATCTTTAAGGCACCCATCAGGTACTAGAACTTCAGTGTCTTGACTTCAGAGCCACTGTACCACCACACTGATACTTTGAAACTTTGGGATCATAGAACTTTCTGAGATCCCAAAATAGTAAAACAACTTAGCAAGCAAAAGGCAGAGCTTAAAGGGGGACTCTGGTCTAACTAACTCCAAAGCCCATAATTTTGCCACTAAGTAGTCAGGAAAGTGAAACTGATTTGAGAAAAATAAAACCTTTCAAAGATAATGTCCAGACCTTGACCTTAAATCCACTCAGATGCCACTCACCTCTCCTTGCTCTCTCAATTCAGACTACTTTAGGGACAGAGAGGTAAAAATACTTTGGGATGGTTGTAAAGTAGGATTATGACCTGTTTTGATACAAATGTCATTTCTACTACAAAATACTTTGTGCCTTAAAAGAGGGGATAATGTCTCCTCAGTCAGCCTCTGAGTATCACAAACTAGTGAAAGTCTCAGGGGTGTGTGTGTCTGTTTTCTAAAGAGTCTCTAAACACCCACATATCCACTCATATTTTTTTTTTCTGTTCTTTTTTTTTTGGTCAGAATTGCTAGACCCGGCGTCCTCAAACTTTTTAAACAGGGGGCCAATTCACTGTCCCTCAGACCGTTGGAGGGCCGGACTACAGTTTAAAAAAAACAACTATGAACAAATTCCTATGCACACTGCACATATCTTATTTTGAAGTAAAAAACAAAACAGGAACAAATACAATTCACACCGCCGCATGTGGCCCGCGGGCCGTAGTTTGAGGACCCCTGTGCTAGACTGTGGCTAAAGGATGTTTACTCCAGACTAAATCCACCTGGGTAAGGGGAGCAGATGAGATTCTAAGAGCTAACTGTGTATTCCCTAGTTCAACCTCTACAGAGCTCACAGCTTGCTCACCTGAGTATCCAGGTGAACATAGTCAAGGAACATGTAATTAATATAAAACAAGTATTGTGTGTATAAGAAAGATGCCCACATATGTGTATGTGAACAAAAGGACTCATTTAGAGATTGTAAATAGACTTCATTTTGAGTGCAAACTTCAGTTTACACAGATAAACAGTGAATTTATTGAGAAAACTGATACCAAATTTATGGTTAGTAGGGAACAGGGCATCGTTCTCAGTTTATGGCACAGTGGGGGGCAGGGAGAACAAGCTCTTCAAAACTGGTGAATATTATGTAGGGAAAATTTTAATTCTTTCAGAATGGAAACCTTCCTTTTAGCTTAGTTGAAGCTGAAAGGGTAGGGCTGTGAACACTCTCAATTTAACCAGAAAAAAAGAGCCTGCTCTTATCTATCCTAAGTCAGGGGCCCCACAAAAGATTTCACTTGGAAATTTAGAAAGGGAGCTCCACTACTTCACAATGAAAATAATAAACATTTTTCAAATAACTGAACTAGAATATCCTATGCCTTTTTCAATGCTCACATGCCAAGTCCATATGACATTCTATCCACGAACCTGGGGAGAAATGCCCCTGCTTTTTCCATCTGACCCATTCAACATGAGAGACTGATTTTGTAATTTGAAGCAGTCGCAGGCATATTGCAGCAGGGAAAGAGCTGCTGGCTTTCTCTACAAGTAAGCTCAGGTCTGGGAGGAGGAGAGAAAAGAATTGAAGGTGCATTTGGTGTGTGAGACCATGAAGAATGTGGCAGTTGCTGCAGGAGATGTTTGGGATAATTGAGCAGAACTGTTCAAATGAACTACAACCTGTTTTTCCCTTTATTTCTCAGGTGCTAGTATTGGAATATTGAATTCTTGGAGTCTTAAACAGATGAACTATTATGCTAACATGATTAAACACAAAGGTTTGATATATGAATCCAAAAAAGCTGAATTGACTGCTCTATTCATTTATATATATAGCAAGCTTCTCATCACAATGCCTAGCATACAGCAGGCAATACATATTTTGAGTGAAGGAGAAAGTAAAGAATGACCACATTAATTGGCATGCAGTACATCTCAGTAGAAATCACATTTATTCTTTAAGGGCCAGCTATTGCCCTTGAAATTGAGTTTCAGTTTAGGAACTGTACACATTAGAAAGAGAAAAAGAAATCGGATTAGGATCAGAAAATATAGGTTCATGTTCCAACTGGTGGATGTTAGTGGGCCCAAGTCTTTTTGTTTGTTTGTTTGTTTGTTTTGAGACAGGGTCTCACTACGTCGCCCTGGGTAGAGTGCTGTGGCTCACAGCAACCTCAAACTCTTGCACTCAAGTGATTCTCTTGCCTCAGCCTCCCAAGTAACTGAGACTACAGGAGCCTGCCACAACACCCGGCTATTTTTTTGTTATTGTTGTCATTGTTTGTTTAGCAGGCCCTGGCCAGGTTCTAACCCTCCAGCCCCAGTGCATGTTGGCCAGCACCCTAACCACTGAGCTAGGGCGCTGAGCCCCCAAGGCTTAATTAACCCTTTTTTTCTCCTTGATTCTGAGTTCTGGAGTTTGAACATGGGATATGCCTTGGCCAATGGGATGTTATCAGAGGCTTGGCAAAATTCTTCTCTGTTTCTTCTTGTTGTCTTGTTCTTCTGCCATTGCCCAGAGAACATGCTCAGGCTAGAAAATTAAAGACACTGATAAACTCCTAAGTCTCTTCCATTACTATAGCCACGGCAATCCTAGATCAAGCACCAGTCAGACAAACCCTAGACTTCTGAGTGAGCCCGGCCCAAGATTGAGAGCTGCTGAACTGACCATTCCAGATGTACGAATAAAAAAAAGTTTGTTTTGTATGCTACTGAAATTTTGTGGTGGTTGGTTACAAAGTACCAGTGTGGCAATAGATTCCTAATAAATCCTAGCTTTGGGATTTTTACTTGTGATATCTTGGGGAAGCCTTTTACTTTTATGAATCTCAGTTTATTCCATTGTCAAATAGAAATAATAATATCTTGTTTAGGCCATACCACCCTGAACGCGCCCAATCTTGTCAGAAATAATAATATCTTTCCTCTTTTCTTATCAATGTAATGCCGTACAGTCAAATTAGATAATATCTGTAGAAATCCCTTTTAAAAGTTAAAATGTGGGGCGGCACCTGTGGCTCAAAGGGGTAGGGCGCTGGTCCTATATGCTGGAGGTGGCGGGTTCATACCCAGCCCCAGCTAAAACTCACGAATAAATAAATAAATCAAAAAACAAACAAACAAACAAAACAAAACAAAACAAAAAGTTAAAATGTGCTCCAAATTTAGTTTATTATGTGGAAGTGACTGTGTGGCTCTACATCCATTTTTATCCAGTGATGACCAGAAGCTTCTCTTAATACTTGAGTACATTTAGGACATTTCCCCCTCTCTTATCTAACAGGGGACACATTATGTGTGTCAGTATTCGCTTTTACCAGAAGTAAACTGCAACTGTGGAGTATTCCCATCTTCTCAAAGTCAATGATGCTTTATAATATGTTGGAATTGTTGCCAATGTCAGGCTTTGAGTCATGGTTGGCTCATTAGATGTCAGTTTTGTTGCAACAATTCATCTGGCCATTTTGACAGGTAGTTTCCAGACTTTGTTTCATAAAGGTCCCCTTTTATTGCTTTTGGATGTCAAAGAGTGACCAATGCCAGTCAGAGCTTCTGGTCTGCATGAAAATATTTTATCCCTAAATTAGTAAGACTTAAGCACCAAATAAGAAGTATTATTATTTCAAGTGCTCTCTCCGCTAGAGGTGCCATTGGAATTAGATTTTAAAATAGCGAAATATATTGAAGTATTAAAAGCCTCAGTGATCTCTGTTCCTACTCATACATAACTCCTTGAGAGTTCAGAGTTTGAATCCAAAGTTGTAGGTGCAATTTTTCACTGTTTTTGGCACTACACAGGACTGTTCTTACATATAAAAAAAGTAAAATAGAATCATTGAATTTTAGACTTGTAAGGAATTTTAGAGGACCCTCTCTATGGACATAAAGAGACTAAAACCCTAAATTGTTGCATGACATTGAAAATTCATACAATTTATAAGAGAACCAATCAGAATTATTTCTTTCCAGTATTTCATGGTAGTAAGGACCAAGAGATGGGACTTGAGGGTCTTTCTCAACTCTCTGTAAGCTGTTAACTGATAGCCCAGTACTTTACAAATTTATTTACTAAATTCCCATCTCTAATTTCTGAAAATATGTATAACACATATAACAACAAACAAAAGAAAAATAAAATTTGTAAATGTCCATGAATAATATATCACTTTGGACTCTTTGCCATGATTTTCCTTCAGAAACAAAAGACCTGACTTCTATAACTCTAAACAATTCTAATTCTCCAGATTTTCAGATTCTTTTCTTTGACTAAATTGGTTTTTCTTCCTGCATTCCATTAAGTCACCCTCTGCCCTCACCCCACCCCACCACCACATATACCAGCTTCTTCCCTTAGTTCGATTATCAAGCTATGTGTTTTTCTTCAAACTATTCATCCATTTCTATGCTCCCTCAGCATCCCTTACCTAAGGCAGTTTCTTATAGATTCCTCTCCATAAACCATAAGTACTATCTCCTAAAATCCATTCCAGCATTCCCAACAATCCACCTATAGCTGGAATTCTGTGGACACGTCCAGCTCAGCTAATTTACATCCAACATAGTCACTATGCTCCTTTTATGACAAAGAAGCCTTCGTTTCCTGATATCTTTGGTTTAAATCTTATCTGTAAGCTTTGAATAGTTGCTCTCTCCTGTTCTGTGCATCTGATCTGTTGAGAAATTCTTCTTTGGCCACACCCTGAATGACCTCAACCCTAGCTAATGAAAATTTCTTACCTAGTTTTTCTTATTTCCAATGTTTCATATTTGCACCTGGTCTAAAAAATTTCTTTCATATCTATCTTACAAAGGCATTACTATGTCATTTAACGAACTCCAGCTGATGCCCAGCTGTGTGTCTGCATAGGAGACTTGACTTAATTAATGTCATGTATACCCTGACCCCAACTTTTTTGCTATTTTATTTACCAGTGATTCAAAACACTGACTTGTGACATCAGTTATTCTACATTAGGGCTAGGAAACTATGACACTTGTGTCATATGTAACCTGCCAAGTGTTTGTATACAGAGTGATTTCTATATTAGGAAATGATTGAACATATAGCAAAGGAAGAAAATATGTTATGAAAACAAAGAATTTTAAAAATGATAGGGAATTTAAATTTCAGCATCTGTATGAAATGTTTTATGGGACCACCACTATACTCATTTGTTTACCTATTGCCTATGGCTGTTTTTGTACCTCAGGGGCAGAGATGAGCAGCTACAACAGAAGTCACACATGTCCCAAAGTCCAAAATATTTACTATATGACCTTCTTTTTCCCTTTTATAGAGGTATTTATGTCTTTCAATGTCTTCTGTAGATATTGGTATTTTCAAGTAATTTGTGTTTTCCATAATAGTTGTCCATTTCATCCAGTTTATAAATTTATTAGCAAACAGTTATACATAGAATTTCCTTATATTTCCATATATAATGAAAACCCCTTTACATTTGCCAATTTTATGATTCTTCCAACTCTTTATGTGCCATTCTCTGAAAATGTACCTCTGTGACTATGTTCATGACATTTATCCTCATTAAGAAAAAGTATTTGAAATTTAGAGATTAGACAAAAGAATGACTGCAAGTCATTTTGATGCCATAGTGAAGCATTGACTGACAGGCCTGCTCAAGGATTACTTCATTCCATGGAAGTGTCTTGAAGTTTGCTTTATTTACTATTTACTACTGATCAGGGTCCAGGCTCTGAAGTTACACATTCACTTGTAAATTTCTAATTAGAAAAAAAGACTACTTCCAACGATACAGTTTTATGGCCTTATAGTATATTAATTTTTATCTATTAGTAAATTCATTCCAGCATTTCATTTGATTTACTGAGTGCCTCTACCAATGTCTGTTTTCTAAACTCTCCTTTGAGCTATTTTTACCAGCCTACTGATTCTCTCGTTAATGAGTTAAATCTTTGACCCATGCTCATTCCACATTTATATTATATGATTTTAACATTTTGACAATTATCCTTTGACACATCGTTTGTAATTCCCAGTGCACATCTCAAATTTTGGCCTTCAAATCCTGTGTCAAATGGCACCTGAGGTTGCCTTTGTTGATTACACTGGCTTCAATTAATCACTTTCACCACATATATCTTGCAAGTGGTCATATGATTTGTCTCATAGACCCTAAAATCCTTAAAGTCAGTGAGTATATTTTTTAAGAGACTGGATTCTCTCTAATGCCTTGGTCATTGTAAAACCTCAACAATGCTTGTCAGATGAATGAGTTCAAAGTGCATTTAAAGAGAGGATGATGTAAACAACAAAACAAAACAAGACCAAAAAACATACCCAAATGCCATTATTTATATTAGAAGGAAAAGAATAGAGAAAATAATGCAGTGCAACAATACAGAGCATTTTAAGTGTTTATCTGGTATAACTAGAAAATGAGACAACGAAATGTCCCTGGGTTGCGCTGAACCAAGACAATGATAAATTGCCTGCATTTAAGGTATGCGGATTTCTCCTCTTAAATGGTAGCAAGAACCTTGTACATGATAAGGCAAGTCTCATCCATGTAAATATAATTACCATCTTCCTGTGTACCGAACATTGATGGAGCAGATTCCCAATCTGCATTCAGTATCAAGGAGTGATTTTGTTCTGTCCTCATTTCTCCTTTTTTAGAGCAATTTCATAGCAATTAACCTTTAAGTGAAGGAGAATTAAGGCCCCATAAATTCCATTGCCTGGCTTAAATATATTTTCTACTTAGTAATTCAAGGTTAGATCCAGGATATTCTAATATTTACCTGCGTACCCAATATCATCTAAATGCAATATTGAGTGCTTTTGCATGTGATTTTTAAAATTAACCACCCACATGATAGTAGAAAAATGTTACAGCATTGGCAAACATGTAGAGAAGAAAAATTACCCGTAATCCTACTTTTAAATCATCCTTAGTTAATCTTCATTGACAAGATTTTGAAGTAGGTCTAATCCGGGGTCCTCAAACTGCGGCCCGCGGGCCACATGAGGCGGTGGGATTGTATTTTTTCCCATTTTGCTTTTTTACTTCAAATTAAGATATGTGCAGTGTGCATAGGAATTTGTTCATGGTTTTTTCTTAAACTATAGTCCGGCCCTCCAACGGTCTGAGGGACAGTGAACTGGCCCCCTGTTCAAAAAGTTTGAGGACGCCTGGTACATCTTGCAGAACCCAAACCATCACATATTTCTAATGGAATGTGAGCAGAGGGGATGAATGGCACTTCTAGGTCCATGCTTTTAAGAAATAGGAGGTTCTTCTACACAATTCTTCCTTCTATTAGCTAGCTGAATGCAGAGAGAACTTTGAGACCTTTGGAGGTAGTGGAACCATAGATGTAAAGCGTTTTGGCCCAGTAAAAGGGGGATGATTAGGGATGTTAGCATGAGATCATTTGGGGAGAGAGAGAAATAAACTTCTATTGGGTTAAACCACCGAATTTTATTTTTTGTGCGTGTTTGTTTGTTTGTTTGTTTTGGTTACCTCGTTTAGCATGATCTACATTACTCTAAAATAGGTAAATTAATTCCTTGAAGTCAGGTGGTACTTCCAGCCTAAGTATGTGTCATTGTCTTAGCAGGCAGTCAGAGGGTGGTGAGGAACTCTCTGACTCTGGAGCCACACTTAGTGCAGTGTTAAAATATTTGGTGAAAGTGCTGCCTGTGATGCCTTAGGTGGAAGATTAGGGTCCTACTGAGCCACAGGCTCTAAGCAAAAGGGTAGGAAAGTGTGTTAGTGAGTGTTGGCTATAACTTGCTGTGGTTAACAATTTTTACACATGCACATAAATTGAGCTTATGGCATGAGAGCAGAAATACCGTATTTTGCCCTATAGTATGATGCACACTTTTTGGCCTAAATTTTGAGTGAAAATTAAGGATGTGCATTACACATGGGTAGTATGACTCAGGAAGAGAGGAGCCCAGAAGGCCTCCTGGGGCCATTGTGCCCTCCTGCCTAGGCCCTCTGCATGTGTGCATGGGGTCCCAGTCTGGGAGGATCTGGGATTCAGTGGGAGCAGCCTGGAGCAGCCTCCACCAAGCACTGAAATCAGGGGAGGGAGTATTGGATGGTGGTGGGGTTGTCAAGGCAAACCCGGCCTCAGGGAGAAGACTGGGAGCCCCAGTGGGGCTGCAAGGATCTCCCTATCTTTCTATGGGCCAAACTGCCTCAGAAGCTCCCACCCAGCTGGCTTGCATGTGGCCATCTTGGTCATGGCTCTTGACATGGTGGGGAAGGAAGGGATACTGGGAGAGAAGGAAGGGGCAAACTTCACGGAATGGGCAGCTGTGAGAGGGTAGTATGATCTGCATGCTTACCAGAGGAGGGGAAGTGTTAGTTCTCTCCAGATGTGTCTCTCCTGGCTAAGAGCCAGCCACTTTCTTGAGGAGCATTTTCCTTAATCGGTCAAAAACATGAGTATGCATTATACACAGGAGCACATGATATATGGCAAGATATGGTAAAAAGGAATACAAAGACTCCAAAAAGTTGAATCCCTATATGACTGGGAAAGTAAATTGCTTATGGGGCTAAAACCAAAAAGATAAAACTCAAAATGTTTGAGCAACAAATGCCCACTTGGACTTCTTATTAAAATGGAGGAACTTATTTGGCAAGGATTAGATTATGAATGTTTCATTCCTTCCAAGCCTTTTCCTTCAGATAATCTCGAGGTAGTCATAACTGAGAGAATGGCAGAAGGATAAGGCAGCAAAAAGAGATCAAGAATAAGAATTCTGTCTGGAAAATAACTTCGAATATGATTACAAGCAAATGGTACTGATTGAAAAGCTAATCAATCAAAAGCCAATAAAGCAGTTGAAGGGATTGCATTGCTCTAGAGACCAACAACCCACATAGGGGTCAAAGCTTTTAATTTACATAAACATAAAAACAGCAGTAAAAAGCGTACAGCCCTCCAAGAGGGCATGTTCAGTGCCTATATTGCATGAGTCTATTGAAGATAATTAATAAGAAAGATTCCTCCCAAGGGGTGAAATTACACATTACACATTATAAATATAAAAACAATGAATAATGGAGTTCTGTATGAAAAAAGAATCAGGATCCAATCCATCACTTTACTCACTTCCAGGTGGAAGGCTGGAATCTTTACAAGGCTTGCCTGCCAGGATTTTAGAATTTCTATTAATCAATAATCTTTCTGCATTTCCTATTCTTCTCTTTTCCAAATATAATGTTTAAAAATTGTTTTCCTGTCCATATCCACTCTTATATCCTAGAGGTGAGGATGTTGTATAACATTTGTATTTGATTCCATGGGTATCTAAGCCACTCCCACAGTTGATCAAGAAGGTGATTCACTAGCCTTTGATCTAAGACTCAGGTGAATGCTGAGATGGGGTGGAATGCAGGTTGCCATCTATGGAGGCAGGTGGGCACTTTCTACTTGTGGAGAGAAGGTTGTTCAGGGGTGCAGTGTGATGTCAGAGAAGGTTGTTCAGGGGTGCGGTGTGATGTCAGAGAGGCTGACTGTGTTGAATGAATGGCCGTCTATCATAAATTAGGACTTCTATAACATTGAGTTGTTTCCAAAAGGGGTTGTCCAACCAGTCTACACCTTTCCAGCTTCCTCACTTCCTCACTAGTGTTACCAAAAGACTAGTTTTGACTTCATGGAGCTTAAGTGGAAGTGGAAATCAAGTGGAGTGATCTTCTACGAACTCATAGCCTATGTAAAGTCCAAGGACAGGATGATGAAGCTATAAATGGAAAAATCCAAACACCCAGAATTAGGTGTTGGCTGCCTATAACACCTGTAATGATAATGTTCTTATAAGTTAGGCCACTGGATATTTTTCAAATTGTTGCAGCAGCTAACAATGCATGATCCATCTAGGTGCCTGTATGTGTCATGTCAATATATAGAAGTTTAATATTCATAAAGCACTATAGGTTAGGTATTCTTATATCTGTTTTATAGACAAAAAACCAAGGCTCGGTTGAATTATAACGAATTTGATGAAGGTCCAAAACAAGTTGTGAAGCCAGGATTAAAAATTGTCTCCCTTACCTCAAAGCTTGAATTATTTTCTCTATATCACGTTTTTATTAAAAATGTAGAAAAAAGAAAGAAAATGAAGAAAAAAGGAGAAAAGAGAGGAGGAGGGTGAGAAGGAGAAAAAGTATAATTAGGAGAGAAGGGAATTAGAAGAAAGGAGGGTGGTTCTCTGTGTGAATGCCAAGTTGAAATGTATGCTTCCAGTATTATGATGTTCCAAACATTCTGGATAAGGCTTTCAGTGGAATGTTTAGTGGGCTATAGATTGTTAAACAGACTTTAAAATGCGGAGAAAGAAAATTCTCCAGTAGATGAGAACTGACACCATCTTTTCACTCTGAAGAGATTATTGTACCGATTTACAGTAAATAAGCATATCCGTTTCCTCATCTCCTCACATCCTCACCAACAACTGGTATGTCATTGAGCTAGTATCTGTGGATTTATTTGCATTTGTTCATATCTTTGACAAAATTATCTCAATAATTTAGTAAATATTACTCTTTTGTGAATTGGGCAGCTTCCTCTGTATAAAGTACCATGGGTGGTACTTACAAGCCTTTGCCTTCATTGTTTTATATTAGTAATCCGTATCTGCTTTAAAAAAACCATCCACAGAATGAGAGGATTGAGCCCAATTTCAAATGAAACTTTGTATTTGATCTATATGAACACAGATTTGAGCCACTTTCCTTAATGGTATCTCAATTTAACTGCAATTGTATTCCATTTGGAATGTCCCTGGGGCACACATGGCATTTTGCTAAGACTTCTGGCAGCACGACTGCTTATAGTTTTTAGCTGATAATACATACTTCTTGATTGAGGAGTTCAGAGAGACTCCATTTAATTGTACTTTCCACTGCTGGCTGCCTGTACAAAAGAGCCAAGTAGAGAAGGTTCATCTTTTCCTCTCTGAGGTGCTGATTTGCATATTTCAACATTCTGTGGATGCTCTCCCAGTTGCAGCTCAGTGGCTAATGTTTAAGCACATATTTGCATTTGAAAAAAAAGTTATGAAAAGGAGAAAAATATACATTTGATCAAAGAAATGCTAATGGGAATTTAACATAGCTTCAATTTTTCCATTCTTTTTTTTGGAAGGTTATTATGACCTCTTGGCTAGACAACTATATCTATGGTTTGTACCCAGTTCTGAGGACTTCAGGTAAGAAATAATTTAACTCTATGTGCCTCTGAATGATCCCTGGGGTCTTTGCTGATGAATATTTAGTGTTAGTTCATCACCAGTAAAACTAAACCACAAAACAAAGACTCCCTCAAATAGCTGGCTCTCTGTTCTCCTGTAAGCAGAGAAAGCAAGTTTTGACTGAAATAAGAAAGAAGCCTTTTAGTAAGGGGGAGAGGAAAGAAGAGAAAATTTCCTCCCTGTGTGTTTCGTATTTTTTTAAAAATACAGTGGTAGTAATGAACATTTGAGATTAGCCAGTTGCACTTAGATGCTAAATAAAGGCAGTTGCAGATTTCCTGTTTCCCCAAAATGAATCATGCAGTGATTCCGTGAGGAGGAACCATGTGCTGGGCTCTATACAGAGGCTTTGGCCCCACCAATCTGATCTCTCTTATTGATTCTGTGCTAGCCAGTCTTTTTTTTTTTTTTTTTTTTTAAATATGGAACGCTTCACGAATTTGCGTGTCATCCTTGCGCAGGGGCCATGCTAATCTTCTCTGTATCGTTCCAATTTTAGTATATGTGCTGCCGAAGCGAGCACTGCTAGCCAGTCTTAAGAGATAGCTCCCATGAACCACGGCTTTCAGAATTCATGAGCTTGGGCGGCCCTCTCCTGCAATGAATCTGGCTTGACTCATTTTAACCAATGAAATGCGGTGCAAGTCTAACTTTAGGGTCTGACTCCTTTCTCTGTTTTACTTTTGAGAAACTCAAGCTGCCATGTAAGAAGCCTAGCAGCCAGGTGGAGAGGGGCCAAGTTGAAAGCAGAGGCTTTGAACTACATGGAAAGGGAGAGAGGGGCACCCATCCCAGCATCCCAGTTTAGCCTCCACATGACTCCATCCCTATCTCCACTATGACCACATGAGAGACCCTAAGTGAGTCCAGCAGAAGAACCACCCAGCTGACCACAGTTGATCTCAGGCAATTCACATGAGTGATAATAAAATGATTGTCAGTTTAAGACACTTTAGGGGTGGTTTGTTATAGAGCGAAAGAGAACTAAATCAGTACATTTCTCCCAGACCTCTTTGTACATTATCTTCCTTCCCAACTCTTTCCTTGCACATCTTGGAGAGGTGAGAGACTATCGTATTAGTTCAAAGATAGGTGTTACCCATTACATGTCTATTTTCAACCTTATATTGTCCCTCCCTTCAAGAACCATTTATAGACCCGGAGTAGCCTATGGCTCTGAAGTAGCATATTAAGTCCACACCCTTGGTGTATATTTTGTTTGGTTTGGCTTTTCTTATAGCTGATTAGGTGAAATAGAGAGATGAGAACAAATGCTTTTATTTTTATTTACTTATTCATTTTGAGACAGAGTCTCATTTTGTTGCCCTCAGTAGAGTGCTATGATGTCACAGCTCACAGCACCCTCAAACTCTTGGGCTCAAGTGATTCTCTTGCCTCAGCCTCCCAAGTAGCTGAGACTGCAGGCGCCTGCCACAACACCTGGCTATTTTTTTTGTTGTTATTGTTGTAGTTGTCATTGTTGTTTTTAGCAGGCCCCAGGCCAGGTTAAAACCTGCCATCCCTGGTGTATGTGTCTGGCTCCCTAACCATTGAGCATGGGTGCTGAGCCTCAGAACAAATGCTTTCCATTGCAACCTATGAAAGCCCTTCCTGGATATCACTGATAAACTACAACTCAAACTCATTTTGGAAAAAAAAAGGTAACATGCTTTTAATAATATTAGTTACCTTTTATTCGGAACCTACCATATACTATGTCCTATATATTACTTTTAACTTGCATTCACAATGGCCTAGCAATGGTGGCTTTCCTTTTCTTCCTCAAACACATCTATCTCCTTCCTGCCTCAAGGTCTTAGTATTGGCCAGTTCCTTGAACTGAACAGCTGTTAATGCCAGATCTTTTCCTGGTTGTCCTCTTCTCTTGATTCTATAATAAATCCAGCCATAATTTCACCTCTTCTAAGTAGCCTTTCATTGTCACTTTATGCAAATTAACCTTTCCAGGTAGTCACTTCCTATCACACCCTCCTATTTTATACTGTCATTGCATGTATCACTGTCTGAAATTTTCATATTAATTAGCGAACTTGCCTTTTGTCTTCTCCTTTGCCAGACAGTAAGACACGTGGGTCAGCAATATTGTCTATTTAATTCTCCAGTATGTCCCCAGTACCGAGAACAATGCTTGGCATTAATGAAGCAAGGCAGGAAGGGAGTTTTACCTTTTACCCTCGTGAAAGGTATTACTGTCTGCTGTTTTTACAGATGTAAAAACAGGGATTACTAATAGATGGTTGAGGAGGTTTTTTTAAAAAAAATTTTGGCTGAGGAGTTTGTTAACACCCATATTCCAGCCAGGGACAACAAGGCATGACTATATTGTTCTATTTAAAGCTGTACTGTTTATTAAGAAGGTAAGGGACATCTGTGAATCCAGAATGAGAAAATGCCAATCATCACAATTCATCCCTTCTTTCCATCTCTAAGGAAGAAAATGCTCAGTACAGAGACTTAGAACAGTAGCTATTTCTCAGTGGTGGAGGTAGTTGTGTCATGAAAATTGAAATCAAATACTTCCTGTAAGTTCCCTCATTGTGAGTCCACATTTCCCAAAACAAACATCTGGTTCTGATTTGGCCTTCTTACAGGGTAGCAAAAAAATGGGAGTCTTTTGACCACAAATAATTCTCTTTTATTTTGAAGACAGCGTCTTAAGCATGTGGTTAGCATGAGTCTGTGCGAGTAAGAATGATCATTCCTAGGACTGTTAACAGATCCAGACTTACAGAACTCAAGATCAGAATTTCAGACCCTAACCTTGGAGGTCCACTCAAGTGCTACCTAGATGGTCCTCTCCTGGGCGGACTCCTTACATCCATTGACACCATCAGAGAAAGATTTTCTTCTGTAACCATAATACAGACCTGGCACTGTATCTATGTGACAACCCACCTGCACTGGACCAAGGAAGCTCAGAACATTGCGAAGAAAAACATCCACTCTGTGCCGGTGTGCACACATGACTTTGTCTTCCTTTATTTTTTAAGACAGAGATCACACAGATGAAACAGAAAGGGGACTCTATCAGGGGTGTCCAACTTGCTGCCTGAAGGTGTGGCATGCTGATTTTGTGAGGACTCTTTTGCTTATCTGTGGTGTTTGGGTATTGAGAAAAGTATGCATGGGTGTTTATGTATTTAATGTGTGGCCCAAGACAACTCTTCTTCTTCCAATGTGCCCCAGAGAGAGAGAGAGAAAAAAAGAGGTCGGAAACTCTTACATATTGTTCGTTTTGTGAAATTCTGAAAAGAATTATAAGACCAACAATTAGGGTTAGGGAGTGTCAGTATATTTGATTCAGTGATGTTGGGTAGGACAACTGGAGGTGGGTGAAAAAGCAACACATGAGGGTCAACATCTATGTGTTAATTTTCCATTGTTGTTGTTTATTGATCTAAATGTTCTTTTGTTTTTCCAAATAAATGCCTATAATATTTTTGAGCTATTGTATCACCCACTCTTGATTTTGGCATTTCCTCTGGGCACGACTTAATACAGTAATAACCACAAACTTTTACACAGATGTTCAAAATATAGAATAACTGTGCATCATTAAAAAGCAGTAATACTTACCATGGGTATAGAAACATCTGTGTACGCCAGAAATTAGGTTTTCATTTTAATGTTTTTGACTTCTTGGAAGAAATATTTTACAAACTTTAAAGAAAAATCTATCTCAGTCCATTGCTTTTTCGCACCCGATTGTGATGCAGATACAATGCATGATATCCAAAAGGCGCCATTCTTTTTTGAGTTTTCTTCTCACAAGTCATGTTCCTATCAAAGAATGCTTTTTTTTTGGTTTCTATATATTTTTTCTAAATTAGGAATTTATAGAACCTCCTTAAAACCACTTACTGTATGATACTTTAAAAAGCACATATGAAAATCCCTGTATCTTATCTGGGATTATTTTCTTCTTAAATGATCTAGTCTCTTATTTTAACCTTCCAGGGATATTTGTAGCCTTGTAGATACCACTTGATCCCCAAACCAACTCACAATTACATTTGTGGATTTTAAGGCTGGTCTTAAACTAGGTACAGTTACATCATATAGGAGATATGTATGTACACACACGGGAGGTATATATTTACATACGTAAATACATATATATTTATGTGGGAGAAAAATATACACAGAACGAATATTCACTAAGAGGTACACATACAACACATAGACCTGCTTATAAATTCAAGAACTATCTTTTTATATTAGTTGTGATGTCATAAATATTTAATAACAACTTGGGGTGCTATTATTAACTCGCCTTACTTTTGTTAATATTAGAAAGTAAATATAGTTTTAGACTGAAGAATAAAGAATAAAAATCCCCCCAAAGACAATATTTTTAAAATATTTTTCTTGTAATGGGTATGTGTTTATGCATCAAATGGCAAGCCACATTGATAATTTCCAGTATGATATTTACAAGAATAGATTTGTTTGTTTGTTTGTTTTCAGGGTCTACTAGCATTGATTAAAAGAAGTTTGCATACGCAACTTATTCACATTGCTTTATTTTTGTTATTGTGGGTGGTATTGTTCAATTCACAGAAAAAGTTATTTCAAGTCATCATATCCTTGCATGTAACCAGTGAAAGAATAATCTTGAAAGAAAACATTTTACAAACTAGACACATACCCTGTTTATTCTCTGAAAGTTGCACCCCATAAAGCATGTTCATTTTTTAAACCATTCCCAGTATGATACAAAAATATTCTTATGCAAGTAATAAATTTATCTTTAAACATCCGACTTTTTGAAATTTAAAGCAGTCACACCAAAAGTTATCATTGTCAATTTTTAATCTAAACATAGGACACCTTGTGCTTATACAAACTGCTGTTATCATGTGCTCATATACTCTTTACATGGATCTGGCAAATATACTTTGCCTTTATTCATTAAATTACGTAAAAAAGTATAATCAGTGCAGAACTTGCCTGTTCCTAAACAATGTTCTTCAACCATCCTCATGTATATCGGTTTATGTGTGTGTGTGTGTGTGTGTATGTATATATATAATATACATTATATATATATAAAATTTCTTTTGGGGAAAAAATTAAGGCAAGTGCAATCAAAATTACAAAACCACTATCTCCATTGCTGACATATGCAGCATTCATATTTAGTGACTGATCTCCTTCCCTTTTAAACATGAAAGTACAAATACTAAGTGTGTTATACTTGCTACAGTCAGCTATGTAGTCTTATCTATAAGCCAGAAGTAAAATCCTTAGCGATATCAAAATGAAAGTACACTTCTCCAACATTGCACCACAGAAATCTCTGCTATCCCCTTCCTGTGATTTCTCACCCCACATCCAGTTTTCTCACGAAGATACACAGCAAGTTATTCAGATGCCCGTTTTTGAAGATGATTATGAATACAAGGTCACCTCGTGGGGCAGAATACTTAAGGTGCAGTACTCATAAGATCGTCAGTTGTAATTTTACTTAATTCTATTTTGTTTCTATTTCACTTCAGTGATGACACGGATTCTGTAAAGAGAAAACTAAAAAAAAAAATCTTATCAGTAACCATATTTCTAAAGTTAGGCTTTGCTGAGGACATGTTATTTGCTGAGGACATAATTTAAATGGAATCTGAAAAAATAAGTCATTTCACAGCCCTGGAAAAGTAAAATTGACTAAAAGATAGGAAATCCATGGTAATAACTTTGGTGCTTTCACAGGCTTTTCTTATGATAGTTGCTGAGTGCAATACCTCCCCATTCTTTATAAATAAATAATTCAGGGCTACCATGTAATGGAAAGAATAGGAAATGGAGACAATCAAAGAGTTTTTATGGGAAAAGTAAGAAGGAGCTGACTCTCTCTTTTAAGATAAAATGCATGTCTTTAAAGAAAAGTTAGTTGAACAGCAACCTAGGTATTTATTTTTAGCCTGGGTAAAAATGAGGCACTGGGCAATTTCCTGATGGAGTATATAACCTTGGGCACTCAAAAGTGTTTCATTAATGTTGTACATATACTGAATAAGCTTATTTAAATGTATTGATAGCGTGTTTTTAATTTCAGATAAGCTTATTTAAATGTATCGATAGTGTGTTTTTAATTTCGTGTAATATATATTACATATACACGCATACAAGCACATTACATATGCATGCATATAAGCACATGAGTTTAGCACACTAAATGCTTATCTTTGTCACAGTTGACAACTGTTCTTAACCAATATACATTCGGAAAATAAACCAAGCTTAATTAGTATATTGTCTTTTTGAGTTTAGTGTAGAAATATAAAAAGCTCAATATAACCTAATAAATTCCTGTTGACTATTTTTTTTCTTTTTTTGACGTTCTGGTGTTACAAAGCCCTCGCTGGTGCAGTGACTGTGGAAGTCACTAGGGTATGAGTGGAATATATAGAAATGTAGCATCAACTCTCCAGAAACTTTCTGATGTGGCTACTTTATGAAGGATGTATAAGAATATTTTTTCTTAACTAACAAGAACCATGTCTTTGAAACATGCACTTTGGACCAGTGATGTGATTGATTCATGAGAATCTTACATCAAACAGTACATCCTTCTTAAGAAACAGAAGCTAGCAACCTCCACACCATAGTTATTTCTGGCAAAACGAAGAGTATAAGGGTCAAAATTAGCCCAGTGAAATAAATAAATGTGGCTGGCACTGTATTGTCAAAATAAGTGATTGAGGGATAAGATAATCAACTGGCTTGTCACTGCTGTGAAGGTTGTCATTTTGCTAAAATAATGCAAGATGATGCATTGAACTGATGATTTCACATAGAATTAACTATATTTATTGGGACTACGTGAATATAGTCCTGTACTGTATACATTCAATTACAAAATTACAAAGTTGTAAAAATTTTGTGGAGTTCAATTGTTTTCGAGTGGGAGCCAGGCAATGATTTTAACAAATGCTACATGTGATTCCTATGCTAAAGAGACTTTGGAAAATTATTTATTAGAGCTCATCTTTTGATGAATTAATTGTTGAGGAAAAACAATTGCTTGTTAAGTCCAACTAATTTAACTAATTTGATATTTATATATTTATTTTCACAGCCAATGATTTTGCCATCTCTCTAATTTTGTTTTTCTTCCTTAAAAAAATAAAAACAGAAGTAACAATAGACTTGTATTTTCTTAGAAAGAAGATATGGTGCTAATTAACATAATTTTTAATATTTTTTTCTGCTAAGTGGTGTAATTGCTTTTAATTACATGACAAAGCTGGACACAGCTTTCCTGACTAATCCTTTCATTTCCCCCCCTTTTGAATTATTTTCAAATAAAGCATAATTGTCTACAGTTCAGTTTTTATGTAAACCATTGAGAGGAATTATTTTAAAAGAGTCAGTTTATAGTGGCATTTATCTGCTGTAATCTTAAATTTTGTATTTCACAGTGACAACAGTTTTAATAACTGCAAAAACAAACCCCACCCCTGTTTCTCAAACTCCACATTAGAATCATATGAAAAGCTTGTTATGTACATAGATTTTGTGCCTCCAGTTCTATTGGGGTTCAATCTGAATTTCCATTTTTAACAAGCTTTCCACACAATTCTTTTGAAGTCTAGAATTTGAGTCCCACCTGTTTTGCTCCCTCTAGTTGTCCTATAGAATCAATCACCTGGAAAGTTTACTCCAAAACAATGCTAACATTTGGAACAAACCCCAAACCACTTAGTTATATCTGAATTTCTGGGACTTTTGGATTTTTTAAACACATTAACTGCCATGTGAGTTATGAGCTAATTTTCAAGTTTCACATTACTTTTTACATTACTAATTTTAAAGTTTGTATGTTGCTTTTTAATTGACATATGTTTTAGAATCATTTTGTATTTGAAGTTTTTATTCTAGTTTCATAATAAAATACCATGCTCCAAGGAAAAGTTTTCTTTTATATGCGTGTGTGGCAATCAATGTGTTAAACCTTCCCAGGTGATTTTAAGTGAATGCAGGATTTTTAAATTATCATCAATAGGTCCCTTAGAAGGATGCTTTGAAAGGATTAGTTCACCCATCACCAGTCTTTATATCCCAGGATGAAGCATGCCAAAGTCATTATTTTTACTCATACATTAAAATATTTAGTAATCTATTTTCCATTGCATTTAGGAAAAGTATGCTGAGAAATGGTTCTTCGTTAAAAAGGATTTGCATTTTCCTTTCAAGTTCATAATTATCTAAACAATTCTTCGTTGCCAAGAGTTGGAGAACTATTGCTTAATTGAAACCAGTTATCTGTTTTCATAATCTTACAGTTCTGATCGTTTATGCTGGCCTTTGGCATGTTCTTCTGCTCCCTGTTTTTTGAGGTGTTTCACCTTTTATTAGTGTTTATTTTGCCAGAGGTTAGACAATTGGCTGCCTTAGAAGATTTTTCATAAACCAGTCTTTCACAAACAATCTTGATGACTTTTGCCACCTTTTCTAGACTATTATTTACCTATGTGTTAATTTAAATCATATATATTATTTACTATCTAAGCAAAACTTATAAATGATATCCATAAAGTCTTGAGTTTGCTGTCCTCCTTAAATTTTTTAAAAATCTCGACAAATTTTAAATAGAATACATGACTACTTGAATTAAAACTTCCCTCTGTGTACCATCGAAAAATGATTAACATAGCACTGGGGATAAAAGTTCCTAATTTGGGCCATCCATTAGCTAAACGGTTGGTCAAATTGAAATGTTCTCTATCTTCCAGAAACTTAACTCACCCATGAACACACACACACACAAACACACATGTATATACACATACCTAGATTCTGCATTACCTACACTACCTTACATCAATGTCACTGGGCATTAAGCAATGACTGAAAATGCAGCTTCCGCAAGAAATTTGTTTGAATTACTCTGACAGGCCATACATAAATGCTAAAAAATATCACAGTGGTATGTGATTGAGTCACCACTCTTATAATTCTCCCACAATTTGCCTCATTCTCTGCTTTTATTTTGTCAGTAAATGTAGATCTGATATTAATTAGGAATCTTCTAGAGATAAGATGTCTCTGAATATCAGTCTTTTCACCACCTGTCGAAGAGCATAATTGAAAATTTCTAAGAATTTATGTGTGTCTGAAGTGCACAAATAACCCCAAACTTTCTTTAACTGTAGAGTTCTCTTTAGATACTTGGAATAATTGGTCATATTCTATATGATTCACAATTTAAATTATACTATAGAAATTGTACACTGAGTCATGATACCTATAACGTTTTACTTTGTCAATAAAGGTTATTTTCGCACATTAAAAAACCCTACTGAGGTAGAAATGACTTTATGAAATTTTAAATATGTTAATTACTTTGCAATCCAGCCTAAAATAACTTTATGGGGCTTTTTGAAACTATTACCTAAAATTTTCATCATGAGTTATCTTTGCTTCATCTTTGATGAGTGCTTCTTAAAAGTATGTTCTCCTAAGATAATGAATTCTTCTCAAATAGCCCATTCTCATAGCCCCATAGACCCATAGCCTGTTCTAAGAGGCCTATGGTTCTTCTCTTGTTATCCCTGTGATGAAAAGATTTACCACCATTACCTGAACTTCAAATCAATAAATTAAAAAAGCTATTTACCTTAAACTTAAAATGAAAAGTAAGGTCAAAACCGTGCCCCTTTAGGAATGACTGTGGTGCACTACAAGTAGATGCAAATAGAGTAGAAAAACAAGATGATTAAAGGTCTTGGTCACTTCAAAATATTACCTGAGGGGATGTTATTTTAAGTAAGGTCTTTATGTGAGTAGTACCTTAAAAAGAAATGAATAAAATACCTGGAAAACAAGAAATAAGAAAGAAACAGTAAAGAAGGACTCACATGTTATCATTTCTTTCATTTCTGTTTCTCAAAGAATTTCATGAAATAAAAAATATGGAGTTTAACCTTGAAAAGACAATTAATGTGATAATGACTTTCAAGTGATTGAGTTGGTGATTCAAATATCTCTATAATCCGGTAGTGAAGAAAAAAAGACAGGTTGTAAATGGTTTGATTTTTAAAGAAGTTTCCTCTTTTGTTTTTTTGTTTTGTTTTGTTTTAAGCCAACTAGGCATTTCCTAAGTCTCTTACTTCATAGTCACAATAGGAATTAGGCCTAAGGATTATAAGTTTATACAGACATCAACAGAGAAGGAAGGAAAAAGTATAACAAGAGTTATCAAATTAACAAACGTACTTACATATGTTCCAACAACACATTATTTCATTTATTTTCATCTATGATCAGGTAGAAACCAGAAGAAACATTTGTAGCTTAATAAATAATTTAATTTCTTGAATTTCTATGTAACATATAAATTTATTTGTACAGGATATATAGAGAGCATACTCATAGAGAGCAACAGACTTATGAAACGACTATAAAACACAAATTATAATTCGAGTTTAAAATTTCTCATTTTTACACTTGTATTTGTCTATTTTCCTATTGCTAGTCAAAGCAAAACCAAATATATAATTGTTAAGTATTCTAAGAAAAAAAAAGGAGCGCCTCCATCACCTACGCATGAGTTACATACATTCTAGATTTTACAAAATCAAAAGAGGGTAGGCAAAACTAAAGGGAAACACTATGTAGAAATGCACTTTTTACTGACTGTTGAACAGATCTGAGAGTGTCTGAGTTTAAAGTACGACTTGAACACCAGCAGAGGAAAATGAGTAAATCCACTTTCCTACTTGGGTTCCCACAAACTCTAAAAATGTGAAAGTTTTTGCAATTCATTAGCAGATTACAAGAACATACCTCCACTACTTTGGTGGAAAGAATACACTAAGCTTCTAGTTAACAGGATCGTATACTGCAAGGAATATGGACAACTGCCCATGTATCCTAACATTAAGATGTCTTCACTTCAGTTGAGAATTAACCTAAAACACTCACATCCAATCTCCCCAATTTAATCTCTCATGGACTAGTAAAGATAGATCCAAATTACTTTGCCACATATTCATGCACTATGTAATAATGTCATTTCACATTAAATCTTGTTTTTTTGTTTAAATGACACAGCATGCCCTTTGAAACAACATAATCTGGATAATGAAGATTAAAATTTACACGACATCAATATTACATGTAATACTCTCAAGTTCATATGCAATTTTTTGGATTCTATTCATTTAGTAGTGGAGGGAACACAGTGTAATGATATTTTTCGAGTGATTGCCTTTGTTACAAAGAGAATACTTTTCACATTTATGGACCATGGGGGATGTATCGATGAAGGTAGAGAACGGTAGAAAAACAACAGTACCTTACTTTAATGAAGACTCCAGAAACATAAGTTTGTCAGTGGACCCAGAGGCTATTTAGAAGAAAATTTTCTAATGAGCAGGAGGACTTTATATATATATGCATTTACATATATACATATATATATACACACACACACATACACACATACAGTAGAACCTCCCTAGCTGACCACCTCCCTACATTGACCACCTTCCTATACTGACTACCTCCTTAAGGTAACCTAATTTTCACAGACTAGACATGCACCACATGTATATATTGGTACAGTAGGTCTAGTTCCTTATTTTGACCACTTCTGTGTATTAACCAGTTGGTTACAGTCCCTTGGTGGTCAACTTACAAAGGTTCTACTGTATATGTATCTTATGTGTCTAAATGGAGAGATGTTTTCCGTTCTGAGCCTAGAAGGAAGAAATGATACTTAATGGATGATTGGAGCTGAGTTCCTTTTCTTTTAATCTGGGCATTTCTATAGATGTGACAGAAATTTGATGTGAAAAGGCACATAAGACTAGAATTAGAATTAAATCATCATCATCATCACAATCACCGTATCATCTTACCTTACTCAAATTTAGTCAGATCTTACTCCTCTTTGTGACCGTATCTCAATGTATTAACATAGAACAAACTTTCACCTTGCTACCAATCATGAGTAAAAAGTAAAACTGAATAACCACCACTTCACTTTGGTTCATTTTCAGGATTCTTCATATTGCTCCAAAATCATATCGTAAGTCATGAAACTGAGAAAGTATATAATTGCTGAAAATCAAATTTATGACTGATTCTAAATCTTTGCATTTATTTTACTGGAAAAACATGTGAAACAGATGTTTCTTCTCTTCCTTTACTAGCTGTACTGAGTGAATTCTTAATTTTGTTGTAGCAAATATGATTAAACACAAATTATAAAGATGTCTAATAAAATAAGGCATCATTGCTAAATTACATGATTTTACATTACCCTGAAACTATTTTTAAATGTATGAAGAAATGAGTAATTTATCACAATAGTAATAGCCAATTCTTACTTATCTGGGTATGAATTATTTGCCACCAGACCAAGTTTTTCTTCAGTACGTACTGAAGAAAAGTCAGGCCATTTTGGAAGAGAAATTGCCTTTATTAGAAGAACAATAATCATCACCTAAATTTCACCAATAAAGGTAAGGTATGGTAGATACAACAATGCCTGAAAGACATGTGGGTTTGTCTATATATCAGTTTCTGAGAATATTTTCTTAATCCAAACATCGATCACATTTTAGGTGATGGGTGTCTTAAAAGTCACGCCCAGATGGACACAGTTTTACATGTATACATATTAACAAATTTGTCTGGAATTTTGCAGGCTTCATCATTTTCTTTAATCCTTTTTATAGATAAAAGTTATCCTTGAACCCAAGTTTAAGGTCTATTATTAAGGATAATCAAAATTTGACCATCAGTTATTTTCTTTTTTTCAGAATCAAATGGGAAACGGTCATGATAAGGCAAGGAATAGCCTCTGATTCCATTGACAAGCTTCTCCTTTAGGGAACCCAGCGGCAGCATCATCTCATTGTAATAACTATGTATATTGATAGAAAAATTCTTCAGCAATAGGGAATATGTATCTGTAGGTGGGATTTCTAACCTATTTAACAATATTTCACTTCTATTAATGAACTATATCAATAATGAGATTAATGGCCAACACGCGGTAGAGATATTTCTCTTCCATGTCTGTGTATTCTCTTAGTTTCATTCTGTCATTTCACTTGTACAATGCTGAAGTTAATCCTTCAATTTCAGTAAGCTTTTCTTCTGGGACTAATAATATAAACTTAAGCTAATGTAAAAAGAAAGAAGTAAGCACAAGATACAAAATACTCCTTAGAAAAAGGAGAACTAGGGTATCATTTCAGAATCTGAAAATAATTCACAAATATATGAATCAATGTTTTCCTAGAAATGGTAATCTCAATTTACACGAATGATATCTGAAAAGTTAATGACTATTCTAGGATAAACAAAACTTACTTACAATTTTGGGGTTGGCTCTCAGTTAATATTTGTTCTTGTTATAAAATTCTAGATAATAAAATATGGAAGAAACTAACATCTATATTTTTAAGATTAAGTTGATATGGTTCAAATACATGTAGTATAAAGAAAGTAATAATCACAAAGTGGTTACTGTTCAAACAATCAGGTGTTTAGCTACAGAAATATAGTAGGTTCAGGTCTCAACTTATCACATCTTGGATTTTTTTCATAGAATTTATCTAAACTTAAATCAGCTGGCTATATGAGATACAGATGTCTTCTCTGCCCAAAGGAGACCTAAGGAATGGAGTACAAATTAAATAAGGATTTGAGCACCAGAGTAAAGGGTAGGACGCTTATAAGCAGCAAGTAGAGGTTACATAAAGAACCAGATGAACTTTTGAATCCACGTGTCATTCAGAGCAAAAGCGGTGATTGATGAAAAGCAGGCAAAACCAAACACCAAATGTGTCCAAGTCTGGAAGTCCATTCTCTCTTCCAGCTTGGCTAATATAATCACACTTTCAACTGTGTTTTTACAACTAGAATGTTCTTAACCCCCTCTCAGTGGGGACTGAGAAAAGCGAAGGATGAAACCTAAGCACTATGGGAAATAACATTTTTTTCTCTTTTTATTGTGAGTTCTCACAGAGCTTTTGTTAAACATAGAGCATGTGAACACATGACAGTCCCCTTCATTTGTTCTCACACAGAGCTGATAGAGGAATACTTGGGAGGAATGTTTCTAATGCCACAGATAGCTTCTTCTGCATTGCTTTCATTTATAAAAAAATATGACAAAGCATTAGAGGAAAAAAAGGTTTCTTAAGTTGTGAGAATATCAAATATTACCCATCAATCCCTGAATCATGCTATTCAAAGTGCTTAAATCTACACTAAAAATAGAACAAAAAATGGACTCCCAATGCTGCTAAATTAACACCTGTGATGCCTAAAATATGACTGCAGTCTGATAATTTCCTGTACATTTATTCCACACTTCCATTGTGCACTTAAATTTCTTTTAATAAAAACAAAAACAAAAACAAAGAAATAAACCAGGCCATTGCCATGTTTACTGCTTTCTGAGCACTGGGAAATTTGGAATCCAGTCCAATAAGGTTCACTGCCACCAGTCACTGACAGGTCTCCATAGTACAGAGTAAACAATGGCCTTTCCAATTCTGAAAATAACTCAATGTGCAAAGCTGTCCTTAAAGTTTTAAGTGTCCTTGCAGCTTCAACTCTGGTTTGTGGAAAATGTGACACAGATCCAAGAGGAGCAAGGGAGTAAAGAACAGATTGTAGAGAAAGATCCACGTGAGTTGTCAGGGAAATAAACATTTTCAAGTGAATAAAAATCAATATATATCCCAAGGCTCCTGTACTTTGTCACACAGATACTGAGACCTTTGCATTGTTACGAGATGGCTTATACTCATCTCTCAGACATTTGCAATTCAATCTTACTCCCCCCAATGAACTCTACAGCAGTTCTTACTTTTCTTTTTCTGTTGTTGTTGTGGCCACCTTACACCTTAGTATTGTGACCAAAACTGTAGAATTGTTTTCTCATTAAATGGTGGTAAGAATAAACCAAACATACAGTAGTCACTACACGAGCCCACAGATGATAACTGGGATGGACGTTTCTACAATGAGTCACTAAATTAATGTATAAGTTCTATTATCAGTGTTTTTATCACGTTGAGTTTTTTAAACTAAAAGCTACATAGGTAATATTTTCTTTTAATAACTCTGCCCTCTGAAGAAGATTCCTTTGTGATAGATTTTGAGTCATCCTTAACATGAATATCAATTAGCTGCTTATGTCACTGATTTCAAACATAAAACTAAATGGTAAGGGATGAATTTCCTGGGAGCATCAGCTTTCTGTTTTCTGAAAGATAGTATTATATAGTTAAAATAAAATACACTCTTTATACAGCAAAATTATTTTAAACACTTTCTGATATATTTTTAAAACTATTTTGTGTAAATAATGTTTGCTTTAAAAATATTGTTCTTGGTTGGTATTCTTACGTTTGACCTCCTGAGTTCTTATTTAAACGCCTTGATATTAATAAGTGTTACTTATGTTCACAAACTGAAACCACTTAATTTTGAATGTAGCATTGAAAATTAAATGCAAGCGAGTTAACATTTAAATACAAGGGGACTCCACAAGAAGTTTCATAGATTTTCTCTGACTTTTTAGAAAATAACATTTTATATAATACAAGGTGACAAAACATATTTGATGACACATCCTGTCCTTCCCTTTGGTTTGGAAGCCTTCAATGTAAATTTCATTTTGACTTGCGTTGATTCACCCTTTTGAGTTAACTTGCCTGGCATTTGTACATAATCTCGTTTGCAGAAAAATTATAGAGGGAAAAGAGGAAGTAGAATATTAAAGAAAAACATCCACAAACACATTCATGCCTTTCCAGGAAGTGATCAAATATAGGGCTTGATTTTTTTTTTTTTTTTGTATTTGTGTTTTTTTTGTTTGTTTTTTTGTTTTGTTTTGTTTTGTTTTGCTGTCTTTACATATATTTATATTTATATTTATATATATATATATAAGGGTACGTCAACTCATTTAAAAAACGGAAACAACACTCTCCCCATTTTCATGCCCTTGATCTTCTCTTCTTAGCACTCTGTAGTGGTCACTGTCAAGTGACTAGCACACCTTTGGGTCTAGAGTGTATTCTGAAGAGTAGTGAATTAAATGTTAAGACAGTTAGACCCACCCCCACCCGTCCGCAGAGTTTACATATCATGCCGCCATTAGAAAGGTAGAGGTGGGGAATGAGATGGGACAAGGAAGAGATTCGGGGGCTCTGACTGGAGGGCCCTCCTATGAACAAGTGTTCTCAGGTTTTTTTTTTTTTTTTTCTTCCCCAAATAGCAATGCTGGCCTTCATTGCACTGCTCTCTGAAGGCCAAATGGCCCAGTTGATCCTAGGCAGAACCCGAGAGAGGATCCGGTGCTCCTTGTCCCATCGGATAGATTTGTCCAAGCACCCCAAGGAAATGTTAAAAGCAAAGTAAACTTTAAAAAAAAGGAAATAAAAACCCATTCTAAAACTAAACTAATGAAGCAAAAAAGAGTTTTCTATCTACACATCAGTTTCTTCTTTAAAAAAAAATTGTAAATTTACAAATTCCAATGACATATAAAACAAAGTCAAAAATGTAATGGTAAGAGACATGGTAAAATAGGAAGACACTGATGTTACAAAGAAATTCCAAAAAACATATGTACAAGACCCTGTTTTTCCTCGTGTTCTAGAGATTGTAATGCATGTTTTTTTTAACAGCAGCAGTCGAGGATTTAGTTCCAGGCACTGGACTGCAGATTCCACTCAAGCTCCCCAGGACGGGCTGTCCCTTGCTTTTCTGTCACCAAATGACACTGGATATACTGGTCTCCCTTGGCAACAGCGGCAGGATGGCACTGTTTGTGTGGGCTTCGTCTGGATTCTGCTCCCTGCTGGATTTTGTCTGTGGCCGCTGCCCGTTGATGAGTGTCATAGGGATGTTACAGTAGGTATGCTGATTTCCTATGGAGGTAAGAGGCAGAGTGCCAGTAGGAGGTACGTCGTACTCGTAGCTTCGGTAGTAGTGTTTCTGACGCATTTGTGAATGGTACGTGTTGTGAAAGGTAGAACGGAGATCTGGATGGGCAGTAGCTAGAGCTGTGGAGGTGGCCGCGGCCATGGAAATGGCCGAGACAGTCTGCAGCTCCCCAAAAGGCCCCTGCTCACTGACGTCTAAAGCCTGCTCATGTGTAATGGGTTCTATCCTCTTAAAAGGCATTTCGTACTGTAAACGTTTCCAGAACTTAGAGTTCAACTTGTTGCATTTTGGTCCATGCCATTTAATAACCGTCAGCAGCTTGATGGTGTGCTTGAGGGCCTCCACCTCCTGGTAGTTCATAATTCCTCGTAGTTCACTGCATTCGATTAGTATCACTTTAATTTCTCCAGTCACTAGCATGTTTCGAAGTCTGGTCTCCAGCTCAAAGATGCTCCAGCCCCTTCTAACTACGTAATTTGGGGTCATGACAATGATCAGCCGCTTGCTTTGATCTACACATCTTGCCACATCTTCGATGTATGCTACAAAAGAGAAAAGAGGGCATCAGAGTGAACAAATGGAATATTTGGTCCAGAAAGCCCCAGCAGATTCTCTTTCAGACATTAAATGAGAATTGTTGCTTACTGAGTACCACCTTGAGAAGATGAATGCAGCCAAGGATCATTTTGAATAGAGTTTGGGCCTTACTTCCCTCAATAGACATAATAGACTTACTCTTATTTGACAATGTGAATGTTACTTTCTTTGCATTATTATTGTTATTATTATTATCATTGCTTAATATGTTGATGCAGCAGTTGTCTGATTTCTTTTCGGAATGTATTTATGCTCATTCGTTCTTTACAAGGTTTTTGTTTCTAGTCCTTATCTTAAACATTGTCATTGTTATTAAATTTAAGCCTTTTTAATTTCATGAAGGCAAAAAATGGAAACCTAATAAACACATGTATGTGTAAAAATAAAAAATAAAAATAAATAAATTGGAAATAGCTTTCCTATAGACAAATCTCTCATTTGGTCTTTAAATGTCAGGGCTCCTACATTGAGATAATTTATAGAATGATAGAAGGAAATATTTTCTCTGCGCTATAAAAAATTACATTTCATATGAATACACAAAAATATTTCTTCCTTGGGAAACTAACACACTTGAATTTTGAAGTAAAGAACCCCAAATTAAAATTTTATGTGAAAGTAATGACAACACCACCACTCAAATGAAAACATTAACTTACTTCCGGTTGGAATTAAATCTCTATCTGGTATAAACAACTTATATCCATAATGCTTTTCAAGCATATCAGGTAGGATTTCAAGGGCAAAACGTTCTTCTTCCCCAGTCTCTTGATTCCACTGGTCAGGATCCACTTTGGTGTATGATAAGTATGCATCGTAATCCTTATTGTCTGTCAAAAAAATTACAAAGTAAAGATGGCATCACAACAAAGAAAACAATGGAACATGCAAACAATCATGTTTTTTTCATAAACGTCTATAAATGCCCCATTTGTAAGAAACCAAAAAGAAAAGAAACCCTCATTATTTTTCATAAGGAGTTCAATAATGCCAAATACTATGGAATTAGACTGGAGGTATAAAGGGTCACCATTTTGATTTATTTTGTTATTGTTGTGAAAATAGTAAAAAAATAAATCAATGAAATGAATAATAAAAAGCTGATTTCCACTATTTTTGATGTACAGATCTTAGAGAATTGTGACTGCTAATAAAAGGCACATATTTGGATAGTAGTATGACCTTACAGGAATCTTATATTTATCTGCTCCTGCCTTTGTCCATTGTACCCTACTGAAAAAAGGAAAAGAGAAAACTAAGCCTAGCTTGACTGTAGGGGAATTATTTTTAGATTATGTGTACTGTTATTTTCTGTGAAGGAGAAAATAAAACCAAACTTGGAACAGTAAATTTTTTACTGAGAGATACTCCTTGGATTTGGGGCCTGAGTTTGTACATAAGGATCAAAAGGTACAATATAAATAAAAGAATCTTCATACTAAAGTATAATCTCTCTCTTTACTCTTTCCCCTTTTGGCATGGAACTCTTCAAATATTTGAGGATTGCTATGATGTATTCGCTTTATCTTAATATTTTTTAACATAGCATTTCAAATTACTTACTTGTTTCTAAGAATAAGAAACCATTTATTCTCTGGATAGTCTCTCTTTTGTTAATTTCCTTTTTAGAATAAAGTGTCAAGATTCATGGTTCACTCTAATACTAAACACTGTCAATATGCTGAGTCTAGGACTGTCAATATCCTTCGCTATATATCATGCTTCCTGATGATTATTAGATCAAGATTGAATGGAAACACTCATAAAATTTCTGAATAAAATGAACTCTGCATTAGGCATAGAATTTAAAATCTTTGAGCTATAACACATCAAAGAGGGATATTCTCAACTAGTGCTTTCTGTGGCTTTGGGATACTTTTTTTTTGATTCCAGGAACACCAAAGCACCTGAGATCTTCATATGTGTGTTAATTCTAGAAGTCTGTTGATTTTGAGCCATACAGAAGTTATTTTATGATTATAACTTTTTAGGGAAAACTCATAAAATTGTTTACTGCACCAAATGTTAGTACAAATGTGTAAGAAACAAACAATTCCACTATTGGATCTTTGTGGAACAAAAGCCCTGTAGCTATAGAAAATGGTTTTAAAAAGTGGCTTTTAGAAAAAAAAAGTTTTAGAAGCATTTATCATCCTAAATGTGTCATATTTGAGTATTTCCTTTATTCTTCAACTAGGATGTAGTTGTGCATTTTACAAATAAAATCTAATTTTCTCTAAAAATAATAATTGTGTTAGCTATATAATAAGGCTATGCCCATAGGCCAACAGATAGTCTGTAATGGTACCATTTGTTAATGGAAACACTTTACTTAAATAAGAAATCGTACAAAATAGCACATAATAAAGCTAGTCTGTAATATCAGTTAATATTTAATTAAAATGCTCATCCATTAGCAATTCACATGTCTTTTCTAAGAGATATTAAACTTTCTTTATAATACTAGTCAGCACTTTCCAGTCTACTAGGAGATGCAGACAAGCCAATATTCCATTTACAGAGCATAAATATATTACTAAGAGTAGTAAAGGAGTCACAGACCAAAAAGAGGGTTCCTTGGACCAGCCTGTGCATTATAGTGTTATTTTGCACATATGCTATTTTCTTTCTGGGAATCTGTTATCTTCCAGTTTGCCTCAAAGTACTATAAATTGTTGAAGCTCCCCTAAAATGGAGTTTTGCAATAACTAGATCCTCATGATTTTCCCCTCATTTTCTCTAGGCTTAAAAATATCTTAAAACCAGATCAACATGTACACCAATAAGGACAAAGTGGTCAGGAATTATGATAGCAGAGATACAGACGACTGGACCACCCATACTGGTAAATTCCAGATGGCTATCACCCTTGCTTATATGACATTGTCTGCTGCTGATTACCTCTTCCATGAACCACCTTTCTTCCAACTTGCAAACACTATCAAGATTTTCTGTGGCCCACTTAATTTTTCTTTCAGTCTACTTTCTCTTAAAATTTCCTTTTCTCCCATAACATCAACTATCACTTCAGTGTAGATTCCTCCTTAGAGGAAGGTGTAGATGTATGTAGATGTCTGATCCTATTCTCTCTCCTGAACTATGTATGAATCGTCTTCCACTCCTGCCTGTCATCTGGGCCTTTAATTTGGATCCTCAGCATGTACCTCACTCTTAACATGCTTCCAGCATAGGAAGCTTCCCATCCGAAGCTTTGTTCTTCACTTTTAATTTCAATTTTAGTAACATAACCATCTCACTTCTTTAGTGCATACGCTTTGGATGCATGTTCCACTTATTCTTTTTCTTTACAAATAATCTCATAGCTTATTCTCATTCTTGAGAATAGTCACCAAATTTACCTTTCCAAATCTCACCACAAATCATGCTTTATGGTGGCTCAAAAAATATTTATGGGTCCTCATTATTGAAATAATCAGAAGCTAAATCCATAATTTGTTTTCCTTGAAGTTGAGCTTGATTTTCCTGAGTTGGTAGTTATTTTTTTCTCATTAATTGTATCATTGTGCTTGAATCTTGACTTGTCCTTTAGATTACAAGATCCCTGCCTCAGATTTGTGACTAGGGCTTAGCAGATGCTCAGACATATCTGTTGATTAAATAAATGAATGGCCTTCCATTTGGCATCATAAGGCTCACAGCCTATAGTTAGCTCCTGGAATTTTCTCAGGACCCAGATCATTTATCAGGAGTGATGACTTTGGAGAGGTAAACTCCATGCTACTTAGATTCCTCAAAGAATTACTAGGAGTTGTGTGGTTAGAGTTTAGCAAGACTCCTTGTGATTTAAGGAAAGACCTTAAAGTCTGTGTAAATGCCTCTAGGAAAGTGGTTTTCAGACTTGAGCATAAATGACAATCATTTGAAGAACTTGTTAAAATACATATTGGTGAGCACTACCTTCAGAGTTTTTCCTTCAGTAGGTCTAGAGTAGCTACTGAGAATTTGCATTTATAGCATGCTCTGAGGAGATGCTGGTGCAGTGACAACACATTAAAGATTTGCCAGTATATGCTATTAGATACATCAGAAAACCATTTAAGAGATACTATCCAAGAACAGGGGATAGGCATGCAGAGGTCTCAGTGACATCAAGCAATGGAGTTGGCTGCCAGGTAATTGACTAGAGCACCATAATAACTAATCTTTGACCCCATTCCTTCACCCCAGGTCCATGATAAATGGACCTAATACTTAGAGGGCATACACTCCAAATAAATTATCTGAAGACTCACACTGCTATCAACAAGGGGATAGATTTTTGCCTAGAGTAATATATGAAGTAACCATATTAACCTTAAATGAACTTCAGGAATTGGTGCTATGACCTCAGTCAGTTTCTATCTCTTTGTGTCATCCGGATGAGTTTATAGCATTTAAGGTAATATCTTCCATTTAAGAAAGAAGTTGTTCACAATCAGATTATCCTGGTAGAAAGGCCCTTGCAAGCATATGCAGCACCATCCTCAAATCAATAGGACACCTGATTGATATCTAATTTTTCTCTTTCTCCAGTGTTTACATCAGTGCAGTAATGGGTTAGGTATTTATTTACCACCAGAAGCAAATCTCTGGTTTGAAAGTTGTTAGATTGAAAACTCAGTGCCAGATGCCATATAAAATTCAACAATGTTTTCTATTCTAGCCTTTTCCCAATTTGCAACTGAATATGCATTGTGGACAATATCTCTTAAATTGTTTTTGATACATCTAATAGCATATATTGGCAAATCTTAGTGTGTATGAGCTTCATGTGACTAGTGAAACTTTGAAAAAGTTGACATTTTTATAACACAAAAGACCTCAAATAATATTTTTAAAGAACAGGGCTATGATCATTTAAATTCAACTTCAGTTTACAAACAGCTTATAAGTAGTCATAGGGTGGTACAAGAGCCTATTTCTTATTCTGAGCTTTGTTCTCTAAATTTTGCTTTCTGTAATATAAGCCATCAACTATAATTCTATTCACTGCAGAGATAGAAAACAGCTGGTGTACACACTCTTTGTAATAATTCTTCATAATCTCAAATATAGTCATTAAGTTACTTTTTTTTATGACAGTTAAGAGATGCTGGCTGAAATGTGCCACCAGAAGAAAAAAAAGAAAACAAACAAAAAAACCTAAGATCTAAACAATCAATTAGCTATTCGGTTACTGGAAGTCAATCAACATGCTCAGCAGACTTTTCTCCTTAAATTGACTAAATGAACTTCTGGCTTTGATATTTTATAAAATTATTTTTGAGGGGAAATAAAGAAAATTTGGACCCTATAGAGTTCCTAAAAACATGAATTTAAGAAATATTGATGAGGGAGGGAAAAAATGGAACCATGATCAGAAATGAAGAGTTTGAAAAGGAGATAAATAAATGCGTCATTCTGTTTAACATATGAGAGGATAATAGCCTCAATTCTCTTTAAGAGTATTGAGAAACCAAGAGATCCATGGAATTTTTAGAATACCGCAGCTTTTAAGAAAACGTACATTGAAGATTCCCTTTTCAAGATGAAGGTGGTGGCAATATTGCATCTGGTCTACGAAAGAGATTTACTGACAACAGAAATGGTTTGAGATTGACATCTAGGTTTTGGGGAGTTTTTAACCTTTAAACACCTATTGAATAGTTGTCAGCTGTTATTGGCAGCTGGCTATTTCTTTCTTTTTTTTCTTTGTTCTCAAATATTTATAAGTCATACAAGTGAAATTGACTCGTGACAGAAGCCATCATTCAGCAAATGGGTTCCCAAAATGAGACTGGAGGAGGGATCAAAGATGAATAGTGTATTTCATCTCTTTCTTTTTCATCTTAAAAGGTGATTTTGTATGTTTAGGTGGGGCATATAACCACAGAAAATTGTGGAAATTAAAAATTAGCATTGACATCATTGGAATAAATAAGAGTGTTTACAAAGCAAGTCACATTTCTTTCTCATGTTTCAGATTTGCCATCATATGCTTTCTTACATTTCCAAGATATCATTTTTCAAACAAAAAATTCTGCAGAGATATACTTATATCTTTGAATGAACAAGAATTAGATACATAACCTTAATATTCTGATTTTGTGATTATTGAGCATCATTATTTCAATAAATTTCACTTTTAATTTTTTTTTTTATTAAATCATAACTGTATACATTGATATGATCATGGGGCATCATACACTCGCTTCATAGACCATTTGACACATTTTTATCACAGTGGTTAACATAGCCTTTCCGGCGTTATCTCAGTTACTGTGCCAAAACCTTTACATTCTACATTTACCAAGTTTCGCAAATACCCCTGTAAGATGCACCACAGGTGTGCTGCGGCAACCTCTGGCAATTATGTTCTCAAAATTGCTTAAGTCATACACTGAAAATTTTACCATGTTGTTCTAGTTTACATATTTTGCCACCTGGCAATTTTCTGGACTATTTGAATCCAAAAGCTTTCAAACATTTCAATTTGATACTAATTAAAATATTTATGGTGTGAAATAGTGAAAAAAGAAACCAGCAGCTGAACTCAAATCTTGACTGCTGTAACTTTTTATATAACTCACTTGAAACTGTATTTCCTCATGTATAAAATAGTACCTTCCTAAAAAGGTCTGGGATTTTTTTTTTTTTTTGAGACAGAGCCTCAAGCCTTTGCCCTCAGTACAGTGCTATGGCATCATAGCTCACAGCAACTTCCAACTCCTGGGCTCAAGCGATTCTCTTGCCTCAGCCTCCCAAGCAGCTGGGACCACAGGCACCTGCCACAACATCCGGCCATTTTTTGGTTGGAGTTGTCATTGTTGTTTGGCAGGCCCAGGCTGGATTCAAACACACCAGCTGTAGTGGCTGGCACCTTAGCCACTTGAGCTACAGGCGCCGAGCCAAGATATCTGGGATTAAATGAGTCCCCACCATTTGGCACAATGCATGGCCCAAAGAAGTCATTCAAAAGATATTGATTTCCTTCCTTTGCATCCTTAGGAGGGCAGCAGGCAATATAGATTCAGAAGTCTTAAGAGTAAGAGGTAGCAGAGTTGTAAAGGGAGCCAGGATTTGGGACAGGAAGGCTTGGTTCCTACCATTTAAGACTTTATAATTCGGGGCAAGTTATATACCAAAAACAACTCTATACCTCTCCTCCGGGGATTCAAAAACTCATTCTGGGTATAAAATTATCTAATTACCACCCCCTCCAAAACAAACAAACAAGCAAACAAAAACCAAACCCTATAGAGTTTCTGAATGGTTACAGAAGAACTCTCTTTCACTGATAGATATGAGGACATACATTCTTGAACCTATGGATAATGAGTGGCCTTGTAATTGAAAGATAAAGAAAAGTAAATTCTATGGCCTAAGATTGCATAGATACCAATTTGTTTCATATGCCTGAAATGGAACAGATGTTCACATTTTCCAAGGGTTCGGGTGTAGATTGTGAAATATTGTTCTAACTTATTTTGTCCAATGCCTATAATAACTCCCAACATAAAAGTAGGAGATGTCTTTCTTCATCTTTAAAATAGAAATCATATTAGTGACTACAGTGTTTTTATAAGCCTGTCTTGCCATCATTATGAGTAAGCATGCCCTACATACTTCATAGTCAGAGAAGGAAAACAAATTCAAAAAAAAAAAAAAAAAAACAACAAAAAGTAGTTTTTGCCCTGAGAAAAACAAACATTAATCAGGGTTTATAAGCTTTTAAACAAAACTTGAAGGGACATGGCAGGCAGAGGCATGGAGGAGCAAAGGAGTCGGATGCTGTTATGATGTCTGTATTTTCTTTCTAATTACTCCAGCACAGACAGTGGGGTGCTATGTTATTATAAGTTCTGCTCTAGAGACAATAGGTTGTCCTTATCAGGACAGCCAGCTAAAATTTAATTAAAATGAGGCAGTACTCCAAAGGCAGCCATTATAAGCTCTTAAACTATCTTTATGATCAAAAGTCGATGCTTCATCAATTAGCGCAATGGATATTATAAATCAGATTTCACTGCAAAAATTTGTAGCTTTTACTAAGTATAATGCATCTTGGAAATGGTCTCTTTGCGGTAAAAATCAGTGCAATTCAAGACATACGGTTTACTTAACATAATTTAGAAACACATCCCCTCCCCTGCAAGAATCTAGCGGGACCAGTGGCCTACCCTCTTGGAGAAACTCTTTTAGACCTGTGATCCTATGTTCTGATGAAGAATGTTCTTGAATGTCATTTAGATGGTTAGCCCAATCCTACCACTTGAATATTGTCACATTTGCCTCAGGGGAAATTTTCTTACAAGTTTTTTGAGAGCATATGTGCCCCAAAGTTGGAACTTTCTCAAGGTTATAAGATGGGTTTTGTCCCTATTTTTTAATAAACATCTATGTAGCACAATTTTTCCAAACTTTCTTTCATTTTTTTTATGGAATGAAGGTTGTTGGGGGAGTAGCTAACCTTTTACCTTTAACTGTTATTGTTATGTCATTTACGCAAAAGAACCCAAGAATTACGCATAATTTGACTGTCTTATGTCAGTCTTCAACAGCTGAGTTTGTGCATAGACCAGCATCTTATTCTAACTGGAACTCTGCATGTTCAGATTCCATGGGAATGACAATGCTGTAAGAGTAAGTTGAGCCACCCTCTAATAGCAACTGCTTTCTGACCTAAGAAGCCTGGACTTGCTTTGGAAGGCAAAATGGAGGCTTTAAAAAAAGAGTCACAGTATATGTGTACTTAATAATTACATTAGACTGTGAAGGATAAAATAAAGAGGTAGAGAATGAAAGCAAGAAGGTGGTGCAGGAAGCTTGGATAGGCCAGTTGCAGTAAGGGTAGAGAAAAAGTCTAATTTCAAGAGGTGTGATTGATTTTAACAACTAATTGGAAATGGCAGGCAAGGAGAAAAAGTACAGACAGTGAGGTAAAGGAAAATATAACAAGCTGAGATAGAAAATGTAGGATGACAGAGAATGAATGAATGAGTATGGAGGTGCTGGGGGCAGGTGTTTGGGACCTATGTTGGTGGAAACAACAGTGGGCTGTTATAAGAAAAATGATACTGAAACATGAGAAGTGGGAGCAGGACATTCAGATTAGGAGTTACTTGTTCATGAATGCAATGAAAGGCAGGATAATGAATGCAATCCAAGAATTTGGGTGTTGTGGCATTAGAAGAGAAGTTCTAAGACCGGAATCCAGGGGAAATAGTAAAATGTAAGGTTATGTTGGGAGAGACATAGGAGTGATGTTAACAAACTAAAAGAGCAAAGCATCAACGTGTTCTATCTTGAGAAAATAACAGGATTCTTTTATATAAGAATCCTTCTAATATAGAACTAAAATAGGTAATGCCTACCGTAATGATTTGAAGGGAACTGGCTGAATGTGTTCCTGATGGTGATTCACCATCTCCCAGCCTAATACAATGGCTACAATTGTTGAGATTTAGAGTCTTTTAGATCTGGGTTTAAATTCTGTCTTTCTAATTATATGACTTTCTTATTATTAATAGAGTAGTCAACACAGTACTTGTTATTCAATAACTAGTTAATAAATGGACAATGAATTTGTTATTATCACATTGTCATAGTAGGAGGCTTCGAAATATCAGCTAAACTTTCTTTCCCTGCTCTTCTTCACACTCTTCACCTTTCCTTTCTTGTAAGATTATTTTATGAATTTCTTTTTCAGGGGAGAGAAATACCATGACCAAGCGTAAAGAAGGCATTTCTCAGATTTAACGTCCAAATTAATTTTTTTTTTTTTTAAAAAGGCCAAGACAAGAATTGAAAAAGCCGGTACTTTCTCTTGACAGTCATCTATTCTTTGGAAGAAGAAAAGACTTGTGGGACAGCTAGGAAGGATCGGGATTGGATAATGTCATAGAAGTTTTCCACCACTGGAAGACTACATAATTAGTTAGATGTAGGAGGATGTAACTGAGGTTTAAAGGCTGCCTGAGTTTCTGAGAGGGGACCCTTAAGGCCTCCGGGAGGGGAAGGGTATAACTGAAGTTCCTATAGTTCAAGGCAGAATCCAAGAAGAGCAAAGAGTTATGTCCTTTTTCTCAGGGAAGGTCTTTGGAAACTAAAATCTTTGTAGAAAAATTCTGCACCAACATGGGACCTGCATGTTAAAGAGCTAATGGGTTAAGGGGATGATTTTTTCTTAAAGAATTGGGAGGTGAGTATGAGTGTAGTAGGGTTTATGGTGCTGGAAATATAGGTAAGGGTGTCTGAAATTCACAAAGGAGAATATTCTGGACAACAATGTGAAGCTTGTGACTAGAGGCCATAGAAGGATCTGGCCCTTTAGTAACTAGTACTCGACGTGTCCAAAGATGAGGTGGCAGTATCTCCAGTGAGGAAGAGATATGTGAGTTCCCTAGAAACAAGTTTCTTTTTTTGTCAATTATTATTTATCCATAATACAGATTTTTTCTAATCCTCTAGTAGACATTAAATTTTTAAGTCTTTATTATTTATAAATATACTGATACACTTCTAGTTGAATTATAGTTAAATATTTTTTATAAGTTTTTATTTCCAAAAATAAATAGGATCACAGCAGGTAGAAAGTGAGCCAATAGCTCAGGGAGATATGAAGACTACAGTTGCTTAAAGGGACTTCAGGTTACTAAAAACAAGAAAAACCCTTATCTCAATGAAAATTAGACTAAAACACTGACGCCTGCATTCTGCTTTCATTGGAGACTTGGCAAGAATGTCAGGAGGCTGCACACGAACATAGAGTGGGGAAGTCAAATTCCCAAGGCTTGGAGTGTCTTCAGGCAGAAGGCCATTCATCTATTTGTTTTGGGGGGTTTTGTTTTTGCTTTTTGGGTTTTTTTCTTTTCTCTGAGACAAGGTCTCATTCTGTCACTCTGGCTAGAATGCATTGACATCATCATAGCTTAGTGCAACCTCACATCATAGCTCACTGCAACAGGTTTCTTGAGGGAAAACGGAAGAAGAGAAATGGAATATCCCAATTTTCAGCTGAATGTTAACCTGGAAGAAGCTAAATTCCAAACATGAAGTGCTTGAGGTATCAGGGAGTGACAAGGTTATGAGTTTTTTGCCATAAGTGAAAATAGCAACTTGAGAGCCAAGATGAATGGTTTTAGAGCATTAGAGAATTAAAGAAAGCTGGCATTTATACACATCTAACTTTTGTTAAGATATGGGTTTTCAACTTGTTACCTTATTTATTTATTATTATCGTTGTTGTTATTAATAGTATTGTTATAGTGTGGACCTGATGGAAGAGTGTTTCTGAAAGTTCGTGGGATCGGGTGTGAGGTAGCAGGAGATAGGAGTTAAGTGCAGGCCCCTGATCATCATTCTAGCAGGAACAGATCTGCTTTACTGTACGAAGGCCACACAAACCATGGCACTTCCAGTAAGAATTCCTTCCCATAAAATCATTTAAACAATCCCTGCCTTGGCAGCGTGTATTTTTATTCCTCTCTTTAGAGCAGTAGTTCTCAAGCTTCCTAATGCCGCGACCCTTTAATACACACAGTTCCTCATGTTCTGGTGACCCCCAACCATAAAATTATTTTCGTTGCTACTTTATAACTGTAATTTTGCTACTGTTATGAATCGTAATGTAAATATCTGGTGTGCAGGAGAGCCCCAAAGGGGTTGTGACCCACAGGTTGAGAACCGCTGCTAAAGGAATACCTTGGGCATTAGTAATACCTAGATGATAAGTAATTGTGTTATCTTAGTTTTCTTTGGGCCTGATGCATTCACAATGGCATCTCAAGGAAAGCCCCTAGTAGTTAGATCCTCAATCGTGTTCAAGGTGGCCTTAGAGGCAGAGTTCCAACAATTCTTTAAGCATTTATTAACTAAATTAGCTTTTTGGGAGAAACTTCTAGTCTGCTAGAATACTATCTGTGAATGTTTACTTTATTTTCTTACTTAAAGACACTTAAAAAAAAACAAAAACAAAAACCTGTGGGCCAAGCAGCTTAACAGTGAAATTCTGTCAAGTTACTCAAGTAACTCACTGAAGTGTTTACAATTAGCAGGACTCCCCCCAAAGAAACTGCAATTCATTAAAAGTTCAACTGCATATGATTCACACATTTTTCATTACCTTCCACCATTTTCTGCATTCAGAAAATAACAGATAAAAAGTGCATTGGGAATTGGAGGTTTGGATAAAATCATACCTATCATTCAGAACACAAAATAAACATTCAAAACAGGGTCAATAGCTAAAGTGAGACTTATTCAGGTAATATGCCTTTTCAGATATCGTCTACTGTGCTATTTGGGCAAAAGCAGCAGTCTTTAGATTATATTGAAGGTACTAAATTTTTAAAAGATAAAAAATTACAGAGAATCAGTGTCCAATAAAATAAAGTCTTTGGAAGTAGACTTATTTTCAAATCCCATTTTGGCCATTGACAGTAATACTTGTGTTATCTTCTTGAGTAAGTTATTTAACCTCTGGGAGCCTCAGCTACCTTATCAGTAAAATTGAGATTGTAATACTGACCTCAGGATTTTTGTGAGGCTTAGCAAGCATGACTTTAAGAATGCTTAGCACTCGGCTTGCTTAATATTCATCTAACACTAGCTCTGACAATGACAGTTTTTTAAAGCAGTAGCAAAGAAAAATAATAATTTGTGTCCATAGGCAAGAAAGAAACAAAGAATAAATGAGGTAAATCTGCACTTAAAAGCTAATAAAAGGAAAAAAATTAGTTTTGCTGCAGCTGAGACTTCACCCTCATGGGGAAGAGAAAAGGGCAAGTCTGAGAACCTACAGCTCAGCCTGTGGGTTTATTACAGTGGACCTGGAAACATGGCAACAGGGGCAGTTGCTTCATTTTCCTTTGTACCATTTGATGCAAAACTTGCATTCAGTAAAAAAAAAAAAATTGTAAATATGACTAAGAAAGCTTTATCATCTGTACTATTCATTCTCAGTTTGTATACGCTTCCTATATTGCAATTTTATCTTACGCTTTTTTGAATCATCAAAAAGGGGGGAAAAACCACTTAAGTCCTTTAACGGAAGGTTCAGGGAACTTAATTTTAAGGACCCCAATTACTCCTAGATTGTACACATATTCATGGCAGGCCAGAAGCAAATAATAATTATAATTCGGCAAAAAAATTTACTTGTCCTATTTAAGTAAAAGCATTAGATGTATTATTATAAAAACAATGTGTTTGTGCACTTTCCTATCTTGTTGGTCCACACTTGGAATAAAAATTTGGCTATCTAAATATAACTAAACAAATCACATTGACAAGACTGTTGGGTGAATTCTAAAATACTCAGTACAGGTTATTATAACTGATCAGTCTAAATAGGAACCAATTGAGATAAACTTCAAACTACTGGGCCAGCGAACACAATTAAAAAAGACATTCTTTACCTATAGAAAAGTAAAGCTGGCTTTTCAGAACTGATTACGTGGTGGGAGAAAGTGAACACTCTGATGGCATTTCCATCAGTGCCTGTAATTTGTAAGCGCTACTGGAATACAATTCCAAAAAGGGTAGGTGTTACTATACAATTCTCAGGAGAAAGTACCTACAGTATTGGCTCCAGAGCACCATACCTATGTTTCTGTACAAAAGATGAATTTACGAACTGAACGTTGAAAGATTATAAGAGATGCTGCCAGTAATTACACAGGTAACTTTTCTTTCCCTTTAATAAAACAAAGGCAGGAAACAAATAAGACTATTCAGAAAGAACAATAAAAGAACCCATCTTACCTCCATCCAACTCTTCAGCTCCAAAATGATTCCTGTAGAAGAGCATGATTTCAATCTTGTAACACTTGTAGATGGTCACCAAGCAAACAAGCAGCAAGAGAATAGCGCCAAGCCCTCCAGCAAGTTCCACTGTGTACATTAGTTCTAGAAATAAAGAAATCACAGCAGGACATTATGTAATATTCACATCTAAAATCATAAATTCAACTTAATTTCACATTTTTCTGGAGAAGATCAGATGTGGGTAATGGGTAAAGACAACCCTTTCCCTTTTTGCATGACAATTTGACCTTTCCATAACTTTCTAGCTTTTGTTTCCTTGGTAACCAGATAAGGTGGTATGCAGTAACTATGTTGCTAAGCAACATTGCTTATAGTAAAAAGGAACCTTCCTTGGTAGATTGCATTTGGACTGAAAGAATTATAAATACCTGATTGGGAACTATAATATTAGGTTTGTCTGAGTATAATAACTCTCATATATAAGCAAATCCCTTATGGAGATCCTGAAAGCTATGCATGCATATAAGGTTGACAAAAGAAATATTGGTTCCTGTGGATATGAAGCTTTTAAGCTAGGGTGGCTTTTGCCTTTACCTGATGTGAATCTTGATACCTCTCACCTGAGCTGTCACCTGGAGGTTAGGAATCAAAGGGACATGAGGGGTCAAACAGCATGGTTCCCGTGGTGCACTGTGGACTGTTGCATAGAGTTTGGGGAAGCCTGATTAATGCTGTTTGCTGACTCCTGCCAGCAGCAATGACTCCTGTACCATATCTCTGTGAATAGAGTGTTGCCAAGGTAGTCTACCATGATCTCATAGGCTGAACGTTTATTTGAGCTTAAGAAGTAGGCCTTTGTAGTGGATGTCACAATAGAATATGTTGGTTGTATTTTTCAAAATTTCATTATTTTTCCCCTCTTCTTTCCTTTCTTTTTACTAGGTATGCTACTATGTTCTATCAAAAGAGGAATTTTCTTGATACTCATTGTATACAAGAGCTCCTTTCTTACTGAATATCTATATTACGTCAAAAATTATCAGGCCAATCAAGGATAAATTATTTCCTTCTTTTTATCTCCGTTAGGGCTTATGAGCATTGGTTCAAAACTAAAGATACTGGTATTTAAAATAGTAAGTCACCACACACGGATATTGAAATTCACATTAACTAAGTGTTGTCCTTGATCACCACAGTCCAAATGTGACTTATGGGTAACCACTGTTCTTTGCTGTTGACAACCACCCTGAAAATTACTAGTTTCTTTAATTACCATTAAATATAATTATTCTAGTATTTAAAGCTGTAAACTAATGGTGCTATTGATTCCATAGTTTAGAATTCACCAACAGATTATCTAATTTCAAAGTATAATTAATGTAAACTTACACTGACAACTTTACGGTAACCTATGGTTTTGCAGAAACAAGCATTCACAATTACTAAGGTCAGTCTTGAGTTATCACAAATGGGGTAATATGATGGCAGCAGTGCAGTTTCAGTGATAATGTAAAAAGTGTGGACATCATTTTATAACAAGAACACTGTGTGTGTGTTTGGATGTGATGTCATTTTTCCTGTTATTAAAAAACCTGTAAAAAAAACTTCAGTCGTATTTCTCTTTATTTATGCTTTTATTTCTAATTCAACAGTTTAATAAAAATACTGTATAATCAAGTGCATTTTTTTGTACATACTAAAATTAAACCGAAAAGAAAAAGAAATCTTATTAAAAGTAATTGAACTTTATGAATTTAAAAAGGGAAAAGTAAAGTGAGATATTAAACGTTTTAGACTCTAAGTAAATTAGCATAAAGTGTGAAAAACTGAAAAATATCTCCAGCAGCTTTATCTGTTGAACCTCGTGAGGAACCACACAATATAAAACTACAAAAGTATCAGGAATGAAATATAAAATGCTCTTCAGTATAATGTTTTCCCCCTATTATGTGAATAGAAAGGATAAGCGAATGGATAGTACTGGGAATTGTATTGGGTCTTCTTCTCTCAGGATCTGGGTTAAACTTCACCACACACAGAAGCCTGTATAAAACTGTAACTTCTGTTTAGAGGGTGATTTATATACCAGAAAAAAATTGATTTAAAATACACTAAATATTATGGCAGATGGAAGAATTTTGATCGTGGCTTCTTTTAAGGTTCATTCTGTTTTCCAACTTAGCATATTAAACACTTGGAATTCACCATTTAAGAATTTCTTGCATAAGAAATGGGAAAAAAAACCAAGAACACTTAACTTCTACTCTCAAGCACTGCTAGTGACAACACACAATGGTACTACTATGCTGGAAAATTTGGAGTAACTTCTATAAAGGCTACGTATAAATCTACTCTATGAATAGCAATTCTGCTCCTAAGTATTTACCCAAGATATGTATAAGCAGAGATCTGCAAAAAGACTTGTATAAACATGTTCAGAGTACTTTTATTCATAGTATTCACAACTGGAAACAATCCAAATGTCCATTAACTGGAGATGATGAACAGACTATTGTATGTCCATATGATAGAATACACTTAGCCATAAAAAGAATAAACTATAGATACACACAACATTCATGAATCTCATAAAATTATGTTAGGTGAAGGAAGCCAGACACAAAATAATACCTGCTATAAGATTTTATTCAAATTAAGGTCAAGAATGGAGCAAAATAATCTGCAGTGATATAAATCAGAAAATAGATGCCTTGGAGATGGGCGAGGGGAAAATTTGTTGTAAAGGGGCAAGAGGAAACTTCCTGGAGTGAAATAAATATTCTGCATCTGGATTTGGTGTAAATATACAAGTGTATGCAGTTGGTAAAACTCACTGAGCTGACCACTTAAGATGTATGCATTTTATCTTGTTTTAATCACACTTCCATTCTTCAAAATTTTCATTAAAAAAAATAAAGCCAGTGTACCTTTTAATGCAAGGTCATGTGGGGAGAAACTCTATAGAAAACTGGGAGTCAGGACAGCTGCTCTGCTATAGATTCATGAAAAAAAAAATGCAGGAGAGTAAGTCTTTCTTATTTTTGGAGAATTACCCAAAGGTGAGTTACTCCCATTACTAGATGTCTGGAGCCATTCAAAAAGTACTCTATTTACTTAGCCAATCAATAGTGCTGTCTGAAATGTAATAAGAAAATGAGAGCAGGGTAGCTGACCAATTACAGAAATGGTCTAATGTCACTAAATAACTCCTTTAAGGTACAAATATATGAAATGTTATATATGCCCAGAGAATGAGCAATAAGCAAGAATCATTCTTCTGAGCCATAGTCATTAAATAAAATAAAAATACCAAAATGTGATCCAAAGAAACAGCACTTATGAGGAGCTAATTTATCCTGAGAGCCTGAGAGCATCTCAGATTGCCCCCCAGATATTTATGTAGTATTACATAAAGAAGCATGGCACTCTAGTAGCTTCCTTACCAGGAGGTCAGGAATGAAATGTCTTTACCCACAGTTCATGCACCAGGACTTGATCCACAGTTACTACATTCTTTTTACGCAAGTGTGTAATATATATGCCTGCATGTTATAAATGTGTGCAGGCTAAAATTGTTTCCATTTGATTTAAGTCAGTCACATTGGTTTAGCTAGCATGTATAAACTCTCTCACAGAAAACGGTGCATTAGATTTAGTCTCCGAGTTCTTTTGCTCCAAGCTGGACTTATTCATTAATTTGAGCACCACCTATTATGGCTTATCCATTGGGTTAGGACAAAATTACTAGGGGTTAAATTCTGTCACAGTTAAAAGAAATTATTTGAACCCACTGTGCTGTATTTTATCTTTACATTACAATGTGAATGGTGTTGCCCCAGCAAATGTCATTTTCCCTTTGAAATGGGATCTGCTTTTCAGCTCTAGTTCAAGTTGCCTGGAGTGGCAGCATTTAAAAAATAGAAAGATTCCATTTCAGCATAATTCAACATCTGAGGATGGAAAGAGAAAGTGCAGACCTTTTAAAATCTGTTTAGCCTTTGTGTTATTTTGTTAAAATGATAGACTCTGCCCTCTTTAAGGGACTGAGACAGAATATTGAAAACGGGAAAGCAAAATTGCTAGTCAAAACCTAAGGAAAACTGGCATTTGGTTAAACACAACAAATGAACAAGTGCCAAAGAGTTGCATTTAAGGGCACAAGCAGTCATTTAGTTATAGGCAATTAACAATAGTCCTTGGAAAGCTCCAGTATGGCTCTGGGAAAACACATTGATTATTGCTGCAGTAGTAGACTGCTTTTGGAATAAATTGTTTCAATTTAAAACTAGATTTGCTACAAGCATTTTGAGCAATGACTACAATTTTTTCTTATCTAGACAGTTGGAGCAAGCAACCCCTTAAAAGAAACAGCTAATTAAAATAAAGCGCATGCCATCTCTTGGTATATTGGATTACACTGCATGTAATAAATGCATTTGGTTTACACTACTCTTGCTGCAATTACCTGGTGTAGTATGGGATCCTGTACTTCATTGGCCTATACCTGGTGTTATTGTTTGCAAACATTTTCTGCTAGAAATCCTTGAAGTGACAAAGATTTTAACAATGTAAATTAAAGCTCATATGTACTTTCAAACTCTTCATTTGGAGTTTACATTTTGTATCTTTATTTGATCTCTCTCTGTGTGTATACATATATAATAAAATCTGGTCTAAAGTGTAACTGAGGATTTTAGGTGGTTTATTCTTATATAGTTCATCCCAAAATTGGTTCATTTGCTATACAAAGTCCTTTGAAATGTTGTGCCCTGATTTATATGCAGTAAAATGCAAGTTCATGGGGAAATGTATGATAGACACTGTAATGATCCCACTTTATTCATTAGCCTCACCAAGTACATTTCTTCTTCTCTCATTGTATTATAAAGAGCTAAAGTTTATAAGGATTTATCCAACCACATAAATTCATATGCATATTTATTTCTCTGGAGCAGTATAACTTATTTGTTCCTGGCAGGAGGATAATTACACGCAGCCTACAAAGATATTCAACTCAATTCTACAATACATCAGCGCAATTTAGAAGCAGTTATAATTTTTTTTTGTAACATATTAAGAAACCAAATTTCTATTCACATAAAGCTAGAAAATGTTTTGGGAAGGTATAAACTAGAATGTAAGGAAAACAGTTTTGATCTTGCAAAAAGTCCTTTTGGAAAAGGCAGATCATACTTCCTAAATTAAAATAATAAAAATTAAAGTAGCCCCTGAATAGAATAGGTTGATCTATGTGACCAAACACTTTGGCAAAAGATCACCTTCAAAGTAATATATTTTGCCATTTGTAAAGAAGTTTTCAGCAAAGAATTAAGTTAACTTGTACTCACTGCCAATCAAGAATGCAAATACGGTCTTTGGCTAGGACCCACCCATTAGGGCCCAGTTAGACTAAGTCTCACAAGCCCTTGGTATTTAATTGTTACATGTTAAGGACCCATTAAGAACGAAAAAATGGAAGACCAGAGGAAAAAAATGTATCTTTCTCTACACAGTTTGCTGAGCCTACCCTCAGAATATGCTTTTCCTCTTTCCAAACAAGTAAGAAGGGTATTAAGGGAATTTCTTTTCTTTTCTTTTTTTTATGAAGTAAGGAATATTCATAAGTAGCCTGTTTTAAAAGATGAGTCAAAATGAATAATGTCAGGAATTGAATAAATCATGAACCCATCATTCATCTTAATTATAAACAAACAAATAAAATGGGAAAGCTGTCTCTAAGAACAGAATGCCAAATGGTAAATATAAAAAGAATAATAGTTAGAAACCACCATTTTCCAGCCATTGATTCAGACAATTGATTCAGACAAAAATTATATAACAATTGTTAAAATTACTGGTTGAAAGGTTGGTGAGGAAGGATATTCACACTGTTTCAAAGTGCCTCTTCACTGATTATTATTAATGATTAAGGAGAAAATGGACACCATGTTAAGGAAACAACCAAAAGTTAACATCACCAGTATTGGGACAAATTGACATTACGTGCCCCCTGTTGTATTATACTAACAAGGTATAATATCATTTATATAGAATTTGAGCCAGAAAGATGAAACTATCCCCCAATTGAGGAAATGTCAGGCCAACCCAAACTGAGGGACAATGATAAAAAAAAAAAATCTACCTTCTCCTCTTCAAAAATGTCAATGTTCTAAAAGACAAAGAAAAACTGGAGAACCATCCCAAATTAAAGAGACTAAAGAGAATTGACAACCAAATGCAATGTATAATCCTGGACGGGAAATATGCTATAAAGAATATCTATTGGCATATTTTTGAACTTTGAATACAGACTATATAATAGACAATGACATCTTATCATTCTCAATTATTATGAATTTGATGAATGTTCTCTAGGTATGTAAAAAATTATCCTTGCTTTTAGGAGATTCACACTGAAGAATTTAGTCAATGTCTACAATTTGCTTTCATCTGGTTCAGAAATAATATGTGCTGTGTGTTTATTTTACCTAGTTATCTATAGGATGAGAAATAAGGTAAATGTGGCAAATTTTATTAATTGGAAAATGTAAGTGGAGAAAATACATAGAAATTTATTGTTCTATTCTTATAATTCTTCTCTATAATGTATGCGGTTTTTATTCTAAGATAAAAAGTTTAAAAATAAAAGGTAGCCCAAATTAAGATTACCTTATTGCAAGTGTTATTGTAATTAGAGTATATTTTGGGGGGAATGCTTTTGGATAAAATTGTATTATTTACAGCAATTCTAATCTGATCTGTGCAAAGCCTTCAGTGCAATCGTCCCAAAACATGTCTTACCTTGGAATTTTCTTTAAAATCTGTTAGGTGATTTACATTGCCCATGAGGTAAGTAGAAACCTCTTAGGTTGGAATTTAAGTTCCTTCAATCCTTTAATTGAAGCAGCTAACTAGCCTCTAGCTATAATCATCCTTCCAATGTAAACTGAATCTCATGTGTGTTTTCCCAATTCTGTACAAGCTCAGAACATCTCCTTTCCATTTTATGAAAACCTTACCAGTCCTGCAAGGCAAGATCTACACTTTCACTGAAGCTTTTCCAACTACAAGTGATTTGCCCTCTTTAGAACATGTATTTCCTGTAGCTTTTTTGTTCACTGATGATATTGCATTATATCAGAGTTTCGCTGACAGTTTTACATTATAGCTTTGCTCTGTCTGTACACTCTGATTGGAATGCTCCTCCCCGAAGTCTGCCTGCCTCTCTCTATGCTTCTTCAAACCTTTACTTATAGGGCACCTTCTAAGCACTCATTGGAAGTGGAATGAGTGGCTCTGCATTGCACTTCATTCTCTATGTCTTTTCTATAGTGTTTATCATTATATTACAATGTTTAATTTGCTTATGAATAAGTGTATTGTTTATTATCTCTCTTTTCCTGCTGGAGTTCAAATTCCATCAGGACAAGTTTTTGTCATTGTTGTTTTTCTGTTTTTTGTTTGTTTGTTTGTTTGTCTGTTTTTTTGTAGTTTTTGGCCGGGCCAAGTTTGAATCCGCCACCTCCAGTATATGGGACCAGCGCCCTACTCTTTTGAGCTACAGGCACCGCCCCTGTTTTTTTTTTTTATTTGTCCGTTTTGTCTATGTCCTTCACTAATTGTCCCCAGTACCTTACTAAACCGTCTAACACATTGTAGGTACTCAAAGAATATTTGTTGAATAAATGACTAGATGATTAATAGCAAAATCAATTTTTTGAATAAAAAATTGGATTTTTATGAGTTTCTACTCTAAAATTCCAAGAATATCTCTGTGAGTCATTTTTCTAGTCAATGTCTCATAAAGTTCAAGGAACTGATGAGGTTTAATTATAGTATTAATATGAAGTCCATTAAGTTGGTAATCAAACTTTATTATAGAAAAATGGTCGATTCATAGATTAAAAAATTGTCTTTCATTCATTAATCCAATGACAACACATTCTTAAAGAGATTTACAGAACTAAGTAAGTTTGTATTCACTTGGCATTTGGAAATCAATCATGTACTGCTTCACATAATTGTTTGTTTTATTGTTTTGTTTTTTTTATTTTTTGTTTTTTACTGAGACGAAGTTTCACTCTGTTGCCCTGACTAGAGTACAATGGCAATGGTGCCATCATACCTCACTGTGATCTCAGACTCTTGGGTTCAAGCTATCCTCCTGCCTCAGCCTTCCCAGTACTTGGGACTATAGCTGCCCATCACCACACCTGAATAATTTTTCTATTTTTCATAGAGATGGCATCTCACTTTTGCTCAGCTGGTCTCGAACTCCTGACCTCAAGTGATTCTCCTGCCTTGGCCTCCTCAAATGCCAGGGTTACAGGTGTGAGTCTCCACACCTGGCCTACTTCACACCTTTGATGCTGCTATTAAACCTTTTCTTTTATCTCATTCATGAATTCATTCATTTTTCTCTTTGTTTAATAAGTGCCTTTTACCTACCAGATGGAGTGCTTTTGAGTTCTAGTGATAGAGTTGCTAAATAAAATATGCTTATTGTCTTAAAGGAACTCAGGTCTAGTTGCTAGAGTAAAGCATATGGAGCAGATATTTAATAACAAAGTAATAAATATAAATAATTGAGCAAGTATCACTGTGATAAACTTCTTGTGTAGAAGTGTAAAGAATGCTATACTATAAGTAGCATAATTATGAGCCAGGTGAGCAATTCACTTGGGATGTGTGTATGTACTGTGTGTGTGTGTGTGTGTGTGTATGTCTGTGTGTGTGTGGTGTGTCTTCCTGATGGAAGATTTTAGGGGTAGGGATCAGGCACTGGGTGGCCCAGGGGAGAAGTATCTGCAAAGGTTTTCAAAAAGTAGTGTGGTCTGGAGTACTTCAAAAGCAAATGTATGTTGTGATGGGTGAAGACAGGCAAATTCATGCTTTGTTTTCTCAGCCTGAATTTTTTTTTTATTCTTTTGAAAGAAAAAAGCATGTACCTTGTCAATAAATATATATTTTTAAATTCATGGCACCCATTATGTCAGGTTTCCCCAAATTAGGCCAAAACAATAGCAATGATTCTCTTTTGTGGAAAATCGGCATATACATTAGAACCTCTGTAAGTTGACCACAAAGGGACTGTAACAACTAGTCAACATACAGAGGTGGTAAGGAACTAGGCCTACTGATACCTAAGTATGGTGTAGGCTGGGTTTGTGAAAATTAGGTCAACTTAAGGAGGTGGTCAATGTAAGGAGATGGTCAACTATGAGGCTCTGCTGTATTTCCAAAATATACAATATGGAGTTACTAACACAGAGTTTTCTTGCAGAAAACCTTTCTCCTTTAGATTATAAAAGTAGTGTTTGAAATATCTCTATTTAAGACTATAATGTGAGATGTACATAGACTATTATGTATTTGCACACATACAGGAAGCAAGTTTTCAGATGGGGCCTCCTTTATCTTAAATCTTATAAGATTAAGTATGATGGGGAGAAGCCAGACAAAGAAGAAATATACTGCTATAATAAAGAACAAAAAAGACCTCAGGTGACCAGCTTAGAATACAGGGCTATTGTATATCACGGTGTCAAACTTCACTGATGCCTAAAAGAAAATACCTTAGAAGAAAAAATATTTGCTTTTCCTGCGCTAGGAATTTCCTTCTTAACATGTCATACAAACAGACAGGCACAGATGGATTGTTATAAAACATCTCTTGGGAGAAAATTGTCATAGTGAAGGTGGCATCACTACTTTACTCTTTTCTGTTAAGGGATGCTGTGTTTATCTTGAAAGCAATCCTCCATCAGGGAATATATTGTCAGTTAAAACAATTTAATCTTCCATTGGGAATGCTTTGGATTGGCCAAAAAACCCAGAACATCTGCACGCTCAGATATCCAAAAGAAGAATCCATGTTTTTGTTTTGTTTTGTTTTGTTTTTACAGAAATATGGAATATGGAGCTCTTTTAAAAGATATTATAATGATTTTTAGTATATTTAATTGATGGGAATAAATTTATAAAACATTGTACATACATAAAAATTGTTTTATTACATGACACAAAATGGAATGCATTGATACATTTCAGAATTTTATGTTATTATTTTAATTCTATTCCTTTAGGAGTTTAACATATTTCCTAATTATTGAAAGCATTAGAATAAATTGTGTTCGGCAAAATCTCATGAGGCAAGTTTCATTCAGAATCTTGGTGATTCCAGAGCTAGAGATTATTAAAGCAGAAACAACAATCAAACCATATACTGGTTCACTTCTTTCAATGGGAATAACAGAAAAAATCTATTTCTTCTCTATCTTGAATGTTCTTGAACATTTTCTTTTCTGAATATATAAACATGCTGGTAAATTTTTAAATTCTTTCTTATTTTATGCTCATAAATTGTTGATAAATTTACCTTGCTTTCTCTTTTTGTTAGCTGATACATTCAAGACTTTATTAGCCTTTTTTTTTTTTTTTTGTAGAGACAGAGTCTCACTGTACTGCCCTCGGGTAGAGTGCCGTGGCATCACACGGCTCACAGCAACCTCTAACTCTTGGGCTTACGCGATTCTCTTGCCTCAGCCTCCCGAGCAGCTGGGACTACAGGCGCCCGCCACAACGCCCGGCTATTTTTTTGTTGCAGTTTGGCCGGGGCTGGGTTTGAACCCACCACCCTCGGCATATGGGGCTGGCGCCCTACTCACTGAGCCACAGCCACAGCCTTTTTTTAAAACTTTTTTTTTTTCTTCCATTAACAACCTATACAGAACTGGGCATGTTTGGGGAGCTACCGATAACAGAACATACCACCACTTTCCTCCACCTAAATGAGCAATAAATGACTCCTTAAACCATAATAAAGTTGAGGACAAAGCTAGGGGTTCATGTGATTTAGTGGCTTCTGTAGTTGGAATACATGAAGGGCTTGTCCTCAAGAATGAATTGTCTTTTACCAAAATAGCAAGAACAAAACCCTGCTTCCCAAATAACAGGGAATTATCTTACCATCTCACTCTGCATATAGATTTTCAGTATGTGAAAATTAGAATGGCTTGAGAAAATAATACAGAAGTAAAGGTGTCCCCTAAAATGTCATTTTTTTTCTAATGTAGGCAGACACAGGGGAATTAGTGGGAATAAGAGCATACATTCAAGCAAACAAATTTCAGTATACTTTAAAAATGTGCAAACAGCTTGATTTTATAGCAAAGAGAGTAACGATAGCTTTCCTGTAAGCAGTTTTAAAACATTCAGTAGCCATATCAGTATAGATTTATTTTCTTCTCACCTTTTGTATGACTCAATAAAACGTGCTTATTGTAAGGAATTTGAAAATGTATAAGCACGATGAGAAGAAATTAAAGATCACATGGATTCATACCACCCTGAGATCATCACTCCTAATACTTTGGAATGTTTTTATGCATATGTTTCTAAGGTTTTCATGCACCTTTGACACGGGCAAGTGATGTACAACTTTAAACACTAATGTACTACAAAATAGCTCAAAGTTTGCCTTTTACTCTGGATAGTTTGGAATGGAGCTGTCCAAGGTGGTTTGCCAGCTATGTTCTGCTAAAAGTCCTCTTGATAATCACCTTAGCCTAATTAATTATTTATTCAACTAACTATTTATGCAACCATCACTTAAAGATGCCTGGTTCAGCAAGGCAAGTCTAACAGGAATTTGTTAATACCACTATAGAGACTTTCTCTACATAAATGATAATTATTTTTGGCACAGTTTATAAATATTCACACAAAATGTAAAATAAAACATAATCTGATGTTACATGAGGTATATATTTCAAATCTCATTAGATTAATTGCATTGTTTTACACATAAAGGAATTAAACTAGTATGTGAATAGTCAGCCATTGAAAATATATTTTAATATTACCAGATTTTATGTGAGTACTGAATTGCCCCTGTCGTCAGTCTACTTAGGAAGATAACCAAACGGAATTTTATTGTGACATCCTTGAGGTAGTCCTTTAAGCTACTTTCGACACTAAAACAATGAAATACTATAGATATATTTGTTCATGTGGGGAGAATCAGAATTGCACCCAATTCTGTGAGTTATTACCTCAAAACTGTGGGATACTACAAATGAACTTTCAAGTCCTGCTAAATTTACATTAAATCCAGTACTAGAACTATAATTCCAAACTGATTTAAATCTGAGAATTTATGTTTAGTCCTGTCAGACTTTGGTAATGGCCTCTTCCGTTTTAGTTTGCATGGATTTGGCAACCATTACAAGTCAGTACTTCCATCTAACTATAGTTGCATATCATAAGGACTTGAAATTTCTGCTTTGCAATTATAGGAATTTTCCAACTAAAAAATTAGAGTCAACTTTCAAACATTTAAACCATAAGAAAATCCATAGGAAAAGCAACCACTTAATTTTATTTTCAAAATTGGCAAAGTGAGGTACAATGACTTAAAACGTTAAGATGGAGACTTTACATCCTTCGTATTAACCTGGATGGAAGTGGAAGACATTACTCTTAGTAAAGCATCACAAGAATGGAGAAGCATGAATCCTATGTACTCAATTTTGATATGAGGACAATTAATGACAATTAAGGTTATGGGGGATAAAGCAGAAAGAGGGACGGAGGAAGGGGGGTGGGGCCTTGGTGTGTGTCACACTTTATGGGGGCAAGACATGATTGCAAGAGGCACTTTACCTAACAATTGCAATCAGTGTAATCTGGCTTATTGTACCCTCCATGAATCCCCAACAATAAAAAGAAAAGAATCAGTAACATCTAACAAATGGTCTAGTAATATGTACTATTGGTCCCAGTGTCTAAAATGTTCTTTCAAGATTCCCATCCTGGGTCTTAGGGACAATGACACAAAGATACTTGTTCTAATCACACACAACGGAAGAGTCAAAAATAAAAGTTATTTTCAAGTAACTCCATTTTTTCATCACAGTTCATAATTTCTTCTTTTTTTCCTATTCAGTTATCATTCATATCAAATTTCATGTAATGGAAGTAATTTTGGGGTGGTTTTAAGAATGACCTTTATGTGCTATCCTAAATATACCACTGAATTTTCTTTTTGAATTAAAAATGAAATCTATTTTAATGGCATTTAAATGTCTACTTTCAATTTGGAGAAATCAACTTCCAGATATATTATACTTCATAGAGTTCATGCTAAATATAGAATATGTGCCCTAAAAGTAGAGACAAATACCTAACATATTTTCTACAGATGGCAAATGTAATTCTCAACACTAAAACCTAATACAAGTTACCATGGTAATCTATTGGAAATCAACATTTTCCTACTATCTGACCTGAGAGAGCAGTTAGCATTTTTTATGTGTCACGTCTAATTTCTTACTTTACTGGCCTGGTTGTCAAAGTTTGACACACAGGAACTACTTATTAAAAGTTGTACCTTACATTTTATGACCCAGTTGTGCCATTTCTCCACCAATTGCAGGAATTCACAGCCATAAAAATGCACAGACATCTTCCTCTCCCCAATAATGTTGCTGTGATGTTCCAGAAAGGTGGTATACATCCCTCTGGTAGCAGGGAGTTGGCTACTAAAGACATCTAACCCAGTGCTTTGCCCATAGCTGGCACTCAATACATATTTGTTGAAGGAGAACGATTTGTTACTTTTTCATGTGACAGCATATGTGAATTATCTCCTGTAAGCAGCCTGTAGTGAAGTGAAATTTCGAGTGGGATATAAAACACATCAACAGGTTGTTTTGACCTAGAAACGATGAGAATACAAAGTGGTTTTGAGTAGGAAGAGGAAATGTTTGGTGGCCATCGATGTACTACCTCATGTGTCATCTTTGATGACACAGGGAATGTTGCAGTGTGTGCTACATCATATCCATTGTCTTCCTACAAATGTGTTAAACAACTTTTTTTTCAAAATTGCTTACTATTTTCCAATACAAAGATCTGAGGTCCAGTGGACTCCTTCTGTCCTAACATTAAGTTTACTTGTATTTTATAGCCATTCTTGGATGCTAGACTGATGCTTGTTTAAGTGAGTGAATGGTTTTATCCAGTTTGCATTATGGTGGGCTTTCTTCATTTTTAAAAATTTTGCCATATCATTGACCAATATTATGGCAGTTCAATTCCCATACCATGCCCACATAATTCTATTGTTCTCTTTATATCTCCTTCCTCCATGGTGATTGTGATTTGCATAGGCTTAACACTATATACAATCTATTTGCATAGGCTGAAATAAATGTATATAACCACTTATATGTTGTTGAAACATTCTTAAATGTATTTCCTTTTGAAAAAATGAGATTTATAGGAAATGGGCCCGAATTTAAAGGCCTTCTATGTTTAAGAGGTTAAGTATTTTAATACTACAGAAGAGTGTGCTTTCAGACATGTCTCTGGGTAACAAATGTGTTCCAAATAGCACAATTTCATTGAATACACGAGGCAAGTAATCTCATTAAGAGTAGACTGAGGGCAATGAACTAATGTTCAAATAGGTTCAGAGGTGCTGACCATGTAAAAAGAATGAGGCAATTAGTTGGAAATAGTCCCATTGACTGGCTGTACTCAGCTTCCATTCTTTTCTCATGGAAACAGTGAGCTCAAGAGAACAAGTTGTTCTATAACTATTAGATGCTACCAAGTTTAGTAGAAGGATCTATTGTCTGGGCAAGGGCCTTGGCATGCTAGTTGTGGTCCACAGACCACAAGCAGCAGCATCAGTAAGGAATTTGATTGAAATTCAAATCTTGAGTTCCACCTCAGACTAACACTTTTTAACAAACTCGTAGGTGATTTGTGTGTGCTTATAGTTTGGGAAGCACTGGTCTAGGAGCTTCTAGCTGATTCTCTGAGACAGGAAACACAGAGTCTAACTTTTATCAATTCCTATGGTTTATGAGAAACCCTTCTGTTGGCCTTCCAGTCACGTTTGCTATAATCTTGGAAGGTTTTCAAGATGAAAGTACCTGTCCTTCAATTTTGAATTTCTCTACTTGGAGTAGCTTAGGTGTTGAAATCATTTTTAGGAAGGAATAGAGTTTCTGATTAGCCATACTGTGGAGCAGTGTTTCTCAACCAGGGGCCAATTTAACTCCCAGGACATTTGGAAATGTCTGGGGACGATTTTGTTGTTATAATCAGAGAAGGTACTGCTTGATATTGAGGGAGGGTGCTGAACAATCTGCAGTGCACTGGACAGCCCCCTACCAGAACAAACAATTATCCAGACCATTTAGCAAGATTTAGCAAGATTTAGAAACCCTGCTGCAGACAAAGGTTAGAGTGCTCAGAATACACTTAGTCAATCCACTCATTACATTTACAAATTGGGGTTAGTACACAGAAGCATTTAACAGAAATATAAGTTAAAGATTTTTATCAAGAACTTAGCATTTAGTTAGTAAAACAAGTGTAGGACTCAATAAAGTAAATAAAGGACATCCAATGACGATGACCATGTATAATAAAATACTTAAGAGCTTTGGACCACATGAATGATTAAAAACTGAAGAATTTATCATTCTTGGCATGTTGCATTGGTTTTGTCCAAGATCATCCTATTATTATTTATTAATTGAGAAATAAGCTACTTATCAGCATAAAAAAATGTTCCTTTTCATTCCTAACAAAGATGCTACTGGATATTCTTATTCACAGTAAAAAAAGTTGAGTCACCAAATGCCTAAAAGGCTAAACAACCTTATATAACCTATCTCTTGATTATCACTGATGAGCAAAAACTGGGATCAACAGATATTTTAAAAGATATTACATTGTTGAAGCAAAACTAACTTGGGGCTCATCTCATTTAAATCATATATTCTATGTCTAAGAAATTAGGTCACAAGGTTAATTTTCTTTCTTTTTCTCTCTCTCTCTTTTTTTTTTTTGACTGAGTCTCAAGCTGTTGCCCTGGGTAGAGTGCCATGGCATCACAGCTCACAGCAACCTCAAACTCTTGGGCTTAAGCAATTCTCTTGCCTCAGCCTTGCAAGTAGCTGGGACTACAGGCACCCGCCACAACACCCGGCTATTTGTTGTTGTTGCCATTGTTGTTTTAGCTGGCCCAGGCTGGGTTCAAACCCACTAGCCTTGGTGTATGTGGCTGGCGCCCTACCCACTATACCTGTAACTTCACTGTGCAATCAGTAGCCTTTTTGGAATGTCCCACCAAGAAGCTCAAAGCTACAAAATCATTAGTATTGGACAATTTATGCTACTGGTATTCATAATAACCTCCAAGTAGGTTGCTATGAGCTGTGATGCCACAGCACTATACCGAGGGTGGCAAACTGAAATTCTGTCTCTAAATAAATAAATAATAAATAACCTCCAAATATATTTGGCTTGGTTATTTGTTTTGGCATTTGTTACCAAGCAAAAAATAACATTAGGGTCAGATATTTGGAGGTCTTAAATAAATGAGGGACAGAAAAGCAAGAAAAATGTTATAGGATAGAAAAAAAAAATTGACTGCAACATGTCAAATCTTATCCAAATTTATTAAAGCCTGATGGCTCTGATTTGGAGATGATACAGCAAAATAACAAAAGGTCCTTAATATTTTAGTGTTGTCTAAACTAAGACTCAGTAAAAGAGACTCATGGACAGCAACTCAGCTTTTCATTAGTTACTGTCTTTCCAGGCAGATAATGTCATGTACAGAAGTAGGAAATGTTAATATCTAAGTAAGGTTTGGCTTTTACAGATTCTGAAATCAATGGTCAAATAGCCAGACCCAAGAGATGTTTAATCAGTTCTATGATCTTACTGTGCCTCTCAGTAAATAAATGCACTGCACACATACTAACAAGAATCCAGGGGCACATATTACAAAGTTGATTCATTACAAGAAGGGTTAAGGAGTCTACTGGGTCTAAATTCACCTGGCTTTCAAACAATGCATCCTAAATGATGTGCACTTAATTACATTACTAAAGATATTTCTAGGACTAGGGAGTTTATTGAGCAAGTCTAATTCCTATTGATTATATTCTTTGGAGAGAGAGAGAGTGCACAAGATATAAAATGGGTTTTAGGCAGAAGAGACACAATCTAGATGTTTATCATGATTAAATAGTACTAAATCTCTCAGATAGACACTTTGCCAGTTCCCAAACTATTCTGTGATGAATACATTGCTATATTTCTGTAATGAATATAAGTAAACATAACCATTCAGAGCAGAACTGCCAATGAACAATCTTAATATGACAGTTGCAAAGTCAAACATTCACTAAGAAGCACAATTCTACATGAAGAATGTTTAATATCAGTGTAATTTAAAAAGTAGATGATGGCATTCCAAATTATATTGGTTCTTATTTCCCATTCATTTAATTTTATGTGTGTCTAGAACAATGCCAGGCACATAGTAGGTTCTTAATCATCATTAAATGCATGGGTGAATACAGTTTTTCTTTAGGAAAAAACATTCAAATGAAAGTTAACCTGTTATAAGGTCAAATTCGGAATCGATGAAATAAAATTGCAGGAACTATAGTGACCCTTTTAAGGGAAGATAAATTAGAAATATAAGGAATTTCTAATGGAACACATAATTGTTGTATCTTTCATTACCCAGAGTAACACATAGTTGGAGTAGGGAAATCTTGTAATAGTTGGTTAACATTTACTAGGTACTAAGTATGTGTCAGACATTGTGATAAATGTTAACATGTATGAGTTCATTTAATCCTCATAGCTGCTCTGTGTGATAGGTCTTATTATTATTCCCCTTTTACAGAAGAGAAATTTGAAGCTCAGAGTGAGTAAGAGATTTGCCCAAGATAGCACACTAGCAAGAATGGAGTTGAGCCTTATTCCTAAGTCTATGCCCTTAAGCACTAAAGTGCTTTGCTTCAGGTAGCACACCTGTCTACACTGTGATATCATTGACAGTGAGAGGATGGACAAAACCCACAGAGAGTAAAGAAGAGTTTAGGACTGCCTGGTGTGTGCAAGAGTGGCTAAGCCTGAGGCCAGAGCACGATGCTCCTCGGCATTCATCTCGAGTACTGTGTGTGTCAGAGAAAGTGGAAAATGCAAAAAAGTGGAGAGAATAGGAAGGGTTCAATTTGTGGAGGAAAACTGAAGATCCGTCAGTGTTTCATACATGTTGATGCGGGCAGTAGCAGTTAGAAACCCAACCTAATGTTTCTGGGTAAAAGATTCAGCGACTCAGACACAGGATTCTATCAAGTATGGGCAGTAATAGCAAGAACAAGAAATAACCCAGTAACTGGTTTGGAAACCCTTTATTTTGGTTCTTTTTGAAGCCAAGATCTAACTTCAAGTGTGCCAGGTCAGGGATGGGGCAAAGAGGACTGAGAGGAGCTGCTGGTGAGAATGAGAGGTAAGGAACAGGGCAGTCGTAAACCAGTGTGGCCCATGGGCCTTGTCCCTTCATTTTTCACTTCCCTCTCACAGCACAGCCTAATGTTCTGTATAGTAAATGAAACATATCCATATAGTATGTCTGACAAAATTCTAACTATCTAAATTCCTTCTCTAGCTGTAGAAATCTGAAGCAAGGTTTTTTATGGTCAAAATTTTTTGTAGATTTTCAGCAGGATTTCACACAATTATGATTCTTTTATAAAGATAAAAGACTGACCCAGAATCTAGCCTAGCTCAAACAGAGCTGAATTATTTATTATACTATCCCCTTGGCATTAAGGAAGACTCATTTGATATATGGGAGTGATGTTTCAAAGAATCCATGCCACCCATTGGAGAGCTCTGAAATTATTTTATTATGTCAACAATACTGAACAAAAGGTAACAGTGGAGGAAAAAATGCTTAGATAACTTTGGCAGAGGTACGTCCCAAAAAGTCTGCCTGTCAGAAGAAATGACAGTTTGTGGTGTGCAAGATCTGTATTCAACAAATGTTTTAACATGTCACTCCAGGGAGGTTTTAAAAAGGAAGACTTTGAAGACCTATAAGTTTATGAGTCGATGGCAAAAAAATATGACTAACAGTGATAACTTCCAGTTCCTTATCTGTGTCTTAGTCTCCTGAGTAATATATTGACTCATCTTAAAATTCTGTAATTACTAGCATGACAGAAATTTGACTCAGGGACTCAGTGGTCAAAGTTTCAAACCTATCGGCTCATATATTCTGTGTCCTGCCCTTCTAAACCTTGCAGGCATGACAAAGTCGTGATTATGTCATATGTTGACCCAAGTCCCTTCTTAATGCTTTCATTTTCTAAAAATAAAATGCTGTTGACATAAACACAAATTTGAAAAACACTGTGCTAGATGTAAGTATTGAAAAGCACTCCACCATTGGCCACAATTTTCTTTTTCATGTTTAAGCAATCCGCTATTACTGGAAAAGCTTTTCAAAATAATTTCCTTTATTTTTCAATCATTTATTTTTCTATAACTGGAAGCTTTTGTACCTTTAGGCAACTTAACCTTTGCTACACATGCTAAAAATAGCCTTGGGTGTGTTTGACCCTTCCTGGCTATGTGCCTCTCTGCAAAAACAGAGCTTTAATAGCTTTATCCTTAAATACTATTCATTTTCCTTTCTCTCCACTTCTGATTGCTAAACTCTTACCCCAACCTTACCCCGAAGAGAAATATATGTTATTCAAGTCAATAGATTTTTAAATGTACCCTGTATCTTCTCTCTTGTACCTCTATTCTTAAGGAATAAACTCTTTAATTAGAGCATATTCAAGAGAACTATGACCAGAAGGATGAAATGACTTCATTTATACAAATGAAGAATGAATAAAGTGAGTTAAAGAGGTTGAATGTGGCAAAGTAAAGGTACAGCAGGGTAATGGTGACTATTATCAAACATTTGAAGGGCTGCCTTGGAGAAAAGTTATTAAAAGTGTAAAGTAGGGCCAATGGATAGACAGTGAAATAGGGATGCTTTCTGGCAGATTTTCCAAAGGTAGACTGTGTTTCTTTAAGAGGGAATGGGCTCAAATATAAACTTGGTAGATGACTCTGGAAGATATTATTAAAGGATGAGTAGTTCAATTACACAACACTTAAGTTGCTTCCAATCCTGAGAAGCAATTTCTGTCCTTGTATATGCACACTAATTTTGCTCAAATCCCTTCACTGATTGACTATATATTAAACTACAAAAAGAAACAATTACATTTCTAGCTACTGCTTACCTTTCTCCTTGACTCACATCCCCCCAAAGTAGACTATTTTAATATTATAGTCACCTTGTCAACAGTGATAGCTGTCTTAATAGCTTTCATTATTCAAAGGGAATCTATTGCCCAAATAGGGGGAACAGCTTTCAATGTTCTCTTTCTTTTCAAACCTCAAAGACTCTAGGATTAAACGTGGGCTTTGAAGTTAAAATTGTTATAAATTTGCTGAGTAAGGGACCATCCAATGTACTTGTTCCAAAGACTAGAAAGTTTTCACTTAGCATAATGCAGAGAAAATATACTTTTCTTTTATAATGTATATGGACAATTTTACTAACTAAAAGGCATATTTTACAGTGGTTTTTCATGTCAAATCATTCAGTATACATTTATCTATATTTTAACTCCATGCATAAGGTGATGGGACTGCTGTGAAGTCAGAGTTAGTGTAGCAGGTACTGCAATCAACCACCACCTATCTTTCTTATAATGAATTATTATGAATAATGTGAAGATATTGCACATGTAAAATTTATGCAGGTCAGAACAATAAATGTCAAGAAGTGCTGTGATAAGGAATGCAGCAGACATAGTTCTTTCACTAAAGGAACAGCTTTCCTATAAGGAACAGAGCCTTTTACTTAACACCATTGAGGCTACTTTTAAGAATCTAAAACTTATTTCTAATAATAATACATAGCATTTAACTAAGTAATTTCTGTGTACAGGCTCTGTGTCAAGCTCTTCACATTTATTATCTTCTTTTACCCTTATAGCACATCGAAGACTTGATACTATTATTTTCCCCATTCTGTATATCAAGAAACTGAAGCATAAGGAAATTAAATACCTTGCCCAAGGTAAAGTTCGTATTAAAGCAGAGCAAGGAATCCAAATTTGGCTGTAGAGCCTGAGCTAGTTACCCATCCACTGTGCTGTCTGGCTTGATGATCTTAATACTAATACAATTATTAGTATTAGGATATGACCTGATACTAATGTGATTATTTTATTTAGGATAACTTTGCGTAGAAAAACACGATTTAATTTGTTTCTTGGTTCCCAATGATTTCCCTCCCATTGTACATTCAGTTGACCACTCAAGCTTAGAAGGTTACACTCACCCCGCTTATGAAGGAGAACGCTGGCATGTCGCCGTCCATTTCCATTTTCAACATAACAGGAGTAATTTCCCAAGTCACCTTCTTCCACAGAGTCCACAATTAATGAGATGGAAACTTCCTGTTCCCCGAGATGCTCCTTAAGAATTCTAAAATATAAAGCAAAAAGCACACGCACAGGCACACACACACATACACAAACACAAACACATACACAAAAAAGAAAGAAATGTAGATGAATTTGAACCTGATGTGAAAATACCTACAGAATCTGTGCTTCAAGTTTGGCTATGGATTGATGCTGTTAATTAAATTATATCACGTCCTTTTCTTCTTCACTTCTAATAAAGAAGCTTGTCTTTGTAGATGCTAATGAAGTTGCAGTTAATTATCTCTCTTAGCAGGACAATCACACTGTCATAATAAAGAGGTGAGGGAGACCTTGAAGAAAAAGTTTACAAATTGCTTTGCCTTTAAGAAGAAATACTATGCAAAGGTGAGAAAAGAAATTCTATGCCTTAGGCTGAAGGCCTAATTACATATCAAGTTAATTTTTTTTTTTTTTTTTTTGTATAGACAGAGTCTCACTTTATCGCCCTCGGTAGAGTACCGTGGCCTCACACAGCTCACAGCAACCTCCAACTCCTGGGCTGAAGCGATTCTCTTGCCTCAGCCTCCCGAGTAGCTGGGACTACAGGCGCCCGCCACAACGCCCGGCTATTTTTTGGTTTGCAGTTCAGCCGGGGCCGGGTTTGAACCCGCCACCCTCGGTATATGGGGCTGGCGCCCTACCGACTGAGCCACAGGCGCCGCCCCTCAAGTTAATTTTTTAAGAAATAGAAAGAAAGGGAAGAAAATTTCTGAGCTATTTTGACATTTCATTTGAAAACTCTAGCCTGAATTTTATTAATGATACAAACAAATAGCTTATTTTAAAAGAAATACGGAATTATACACCTGTACACTAAAAATTCTGGCAAAGTGTCTAACCATGCCATTTATAATGAATGGAAAACACTCACTAATCTCATTGTCAGAGAATTTAGCAATTTCTCAGAGAAAATAGAAAACTTCTCCAAACTAGGGCTCCCTTTCCCTTCCTTCAACATTTCCACCTCCACCCTCCCACAGAGGTGGTAAACTCCGTGCAACATTTGCTAGTGCTGAATTAAAAAAAAATGCCTTTCTAGAAACTTCCTTGAGCACACAGAAAACCAGAGGAGGTAAAAGTTAGGAGCTCTTTTTTAAATTTTAACATTTCAAAGAATATGGGTAAAAGATTACAGTGAAGTTTAAGGTAAGAAAAATGGCAGAAGTATATTTAGTACATAATGGAGAATTGCCCAGTTGGGCCTTCCCGAATCCAACTAGAACACTGTACAGTGCAATATTCTTGTGTATTTGTTGCTAGAGAAAAGATCCCAATAGAAATAACTTTATGTGAACAGTTTTATATGCTTTTATTTCCTATTGAAAAACATTTTCTCTTATACTTTGGATTATGTTTTAAGTCTTGACTTTTAAAAAGAGGAATCATGATTAAAATGCTTATATATGCTCAGAAGATCAAACCTTTGGATGGGAGGATGTCTAGAAATGATCTTCATTTGGATTTGTCTACAACTTAGTTAATATTAAAGTCCTTGCTTATTTACATTATGATCAAAATTAAGTATCTAAACCTAAGCATAATTTTAGTCAATATCAAACAGCTTGCTCAAACGTAAATGAATAAATAAGTAAATACATTTTTAAAAAAGGATTAAACATTATGTCTTCAAAATAGATAGTATTTTTAAACGGCTATTTTCTTGGTATCATTCCCACTCAATACATATTCAGACCTTAAAGTTAGACTAAGAAAGGTGATAAAACCATTTTGAATATCCTTTATCACTCTCATCAATGCTTTCTATTTCACTTGGTGGCTCAAATACATAAAAACTTATAAAAGGAAACAACAGAGGTTGTGTTTGGTTAAGTCCTTGTACCTTGTTTATGCTTTCTCTCAACTATGAAAAAAAAAGCTCTTACAAACAAAAGGTACATGAATACATTTTAAAATATTTCATGGTATTTTTGTCTGACACTCAGTATATTCCTTAAGAAAATACTCTTTTTATTTCTCTCACATTCATTGCAAATGGCATTCATGTTTTGCAATTTCACAGTTTCTTTATAATGTTTTGGTTCTTTGCTGTTACCTAGCACAGTATTTTTATTTTAATAATAATAAAACAATACATACTTTTTCTTTTAGTTTGTTTTCTTTTTGCTAACAGGGCAAATATTAATCTTGACTGTACAAATTAAAAGCAAAAAATTATTTTACCGAATGTCACTTTCCCAAACTCGATTTTCATCAAGATCTTCAATAAACTTCTCTCCTTTCATCCAGTAAATTAAAGGACTGACATCTCCACTATAGCCAAAGAAAGCTCTGCAGGTTAGATTAGCTGAGTCACCTGTAGAGAAAAGTGATGGAAATGTGTTATAAAAGTATTTGTACACATTTATTTTAGGCTAAATGTTACTGACAGGTAACATTTTGATCACTTTGCTGATTTAATGAAACATCTTTCTAAAATAATAATTTCTCAGGTATTTTCAATCTTTGTCAGATTTATAGAATGTGTGATTTTGGCAGCGTGGCTTATTTAATGGAATGAGAGTTACTTATAAAATTTTCAAGAGGACTGGTCAGTTATTTTACACGGTGTACTTCCAATTAGGTTTACCTAATGTTTTCTCATGATAAGAGTGAGGTTATGAATGATTGGGAAGGATATCACAGAGTTGTTGTGCCCTTCTCAAAGCATGATATTGTTGGGTAGATCACACTGATAATTGTAAGATTTTTTAGGGCAGGTAGAAGGTAATTCTCAGTTTTGGAAGTGAAAATGTTATTAAAATATTTTTACTTCATAAGGAATAATATTTTAATTAAATAAATTAACACATGCTCAGTTGGAAAAGCATATTAAAATAAATGAAAAAAATTTGATAATAAGTATTCAAGGTTTTCATTATGGATAAAATCAATGATCCTACTATGGAGATTAGATTCTTTCAATATGCTACTTGAGGGAGAACATTCTAGAATGGTGAATACAGATCAATTACTTAATGAAGTAAGCGGAAGTCCCTCACTAAAAAGTGGATGTAAATTTAATGCCTACAGAAGGTAAGGTTTATTTTAGGACAATTTATGCCATTTTATAAACATCTGGCTTAGGCGAGTCTCAACCACCTTTAGAGAATTGAAATATTCCAGTACATTAGTTTTAAGATCTTACTATCTCCAAGTAGAGCCAGAAATTGGAGGATGAGATGGGGTCCTGTAAGGACCTGCTCCAGATTGGGGGGAAGGAATTCTCGGGTATGGGCATTTCCATAGGGGCTGAGAATTAGGCCCTAGCAACACCTTTGCTGGCATCTGAAGTAAAGAAACTTTCTCAAAGATTAGCTATAGCCATAAAGTCTTGAAAATATTACTAGAGGGCCCTGACAATCCTAAGACTTTAAGGCACAAGGAAGAGGAAGAAGGTTTCCAAGGACTAGAAGCCTCAGAGCTAAGCTATGAGTTAATAGTGAATGTCTTCCAAAATTGTGCTTATGAGTGCTTTTTTTTTTGCTTGTGAGTGATTCTACAGTATAAAAACAGAGAAAATCACAGTGTACCTAGATGCTACACGCTTTCTAACCCCGGGCATCACTATCTGTAAATTCAGTTCTATACTCAATTTTATAATTTCTATAAGAAAATTTTTATTGAATAAAATTATTCTCTTAATTATGTCCATTATATAAGAATGGTTCATTAAAAAAGTCTTGCTAAACACAAATAATATAACCTGAGCATATGTGCTCTCATATTAACTCCCCCCCCAAAAGTCTTGCTATTCTAATATTTCTAAGATGAAATAACATATCCTTCTCCATTTATTTTATCTTTGCTCAGGTCTCCATGTTCCCTAAGAGATTCCTCCTCGATTTTGATTCCATATGTATTAATCTTCATTGGTGATCCCATAAGGCAAGTCCAGAAAATATCTATAAGCTTTTAAGAGGCAAAACGAGGCTCCAAGGAGGTTCTTTTATTATTAGATTTTTGTATATAAATGCTTTCTAAATATTTTAATATGGAATTTTCTCCTTTAGGGAATATTTATGTTACAAAATGGATAAATGGGCCGGGTGCAGTGGCTCACGCCTGTAATCCTAGCACTCTGGGAGGCCGAGGAGGGTGGATTGCTTGAGCTCAGGAGTTTAAGACCAGCCTGAGCAAGAGCAAGACCTTGCCTCTAAAAAATAGCTGGGCGTTGTGGCAGGCACCTTAGTCTCAGATACTTGGGCGGCTGACGCAAGAGGACAGCTCGAGCCCAAGAGTTTGAGGTTGCTGTGAGCTATAACGCTATGGCACTCTACCCCAGGGCAACTGTGTGAGACTCTGACATCAAAAAAAAAGGGGGGGGGTAAATGAATGTCAATCTTAGTGCACGGGTATTGCCTACTTTTCCATTACAATTTTACTAACTATGAGGACTAATGATCACACTATTAGCAACGCAGCCTGATATTCCTTAGCAGTGAGGTCAGTGCAGCTCTTAGTGGGACCTAAATTACTCTCTCATATCACCCTTCTTCTTTCTCAGATCAACTACAGATTTCTATGAAAAGTGTCAACCAACATTACAAAACAGTTTCAAATCAAATAGTCTCTGTGTTTACATTTTTGTAGGAGCACTTCCTGCTATAGTGCCAAGTACCAAGTTAGTCACGAATTTAACAGTGAGTCTCAAAATACTGCATGATACGATGATGAACATTAGATGCTTGACAGATCAAGATACATTACAGAATTTAAAAATGTATATATCAGTATTTATACAATCTCTCTTTTAGGAGACCAAGTTTTAGTTTTGACGTGGAACTTAATGCCTAGAACTCATAAATAGAAAACTCCAGGTATTGCCTAGTTTCCCATTACAATTTTACTAAATGTAAGACTGAGACATAATGATCACACCATTAGCAACTCAGCCTGACATTCCTCAGCAGAGTATCCAAGGAACTGAATTAGTCTCTTACATCATCCTTTTGCTATCTCAGACCAACTGACTTCATTTGTTAATTGTTAATTGTTCTTGCTTGCAGACCTTGTGCTGCCACACCTAGGAAATGGCTCTTGCATCCCTGTAAGAAGTGATTTGCTTTTTTCAGTCATCTTGGCTCACCTGGTCCCTGACAACCACCTTATTTGAGTTCCAGCACTGAGTGTACCTGTGGTGCTCTGGGGGCTCTCAGTGGAAGTCTATCTAGACTTGGCTTAGGCTTGCTATGGGTCAGAGAGTGGACTTCATGGAAGGAATAGAAGAGAGTGGAGGGAAGAATAGAAAAGCACTCCAGGCAGAGAAGAAGAGCATGAGTGAGAGAAATCAAGAAAACTCTGGGAGAAATAAACAACAGTGGAGTGGCTAAAACTGTATATGGGGTGGTGGGGTGGGGGTGAAGGGAAAATTATGGGGAGCATAGAGCCCTGATGAAGCCAGAGCAGCAGCAGCCCTGTTCTATGCAGGCCATGTAGAGGTTTGAGACTTTCAATTGAAGGCATTGGGAACTGGGAAGACATTTGAAATAGGAGACTGACATAATCACATCTCCCTTCTAAAGGAATTACTTCTATTGCATTTTCTAACCTGGGATTGGATCAGAGCAGCAAGCAGGACAGAGAATGTTACAATACTCTGGGATCACGCAGGGGGTTCCAACCTGCAGGGCCGCATGCGGATTGTTTGAGGACTATTTTGCATCTGTGGTGTCGGATATTGCAAAAAGTATACACAGATAGTTTCTTGTGCTCATCAGTTTTTATTTGTGTTTGCGTATTTACTTTGAGGCCCAAGATAACTCTTATTCTTTCAATGTGTGGCAAAAAAGAAAAGAGATTGAGGACCCTTCAAAGGAATAGTCACTGCAAACACCAGATCGTTTCTGTATAAATTTCTTAAAAGGACAAAGCAAATGTGGTAACAATGATTACAGATCAATATGCTTTTTATCAGTGTGGTACTAGGGGACCTCTTAATGCAGAGATTAAATAGGAAGCCTGCTAAGATGGAAAATACATACATTTCTTACTTTTATAATTGATATATACCATTTTTTTTGTGTGTGTGAGTATATGTGTGTCCCAAACACAGAAAGACAGGTAGAGAGAGAGATTGGGGAGTTTCCTGCTGCTTCCCAGTAAAGGCAGGACAGAAGGTCAATATAAGCAGTGCTTTGTTCTATGAAGAGATTTTTCAGTGGTTTCCCCTAATTGTGCCAATTTGTGTGGTTGAGCAAGAGGCACTCACCACTCCCTTTTTTACGCACAGCTCTGCTAGCAGGCAAGACAATAGGAGCCCAATGGAGTCAGTCCAGAAAGAAAGCCAGGCAAAGTGAAGCTCACACCCGAGACTCTACTCAAAGGCCTAAGAGGGTTGGTGAGAAAAACTAGTCTGCCAGGGCTTTTCATTTGGGAAATGACAATTAATCACACGTGTGTCAGAGAGCTGTCACATTGGAGACCAAGTGTGTATTACCTTGTGGGTGAAAGCAAAAATGAAGAACTATTACCCACCCCCCGCCCCCCTTTCAGGCTGAATAAGAACCAGGAGTTGAAAGAAACTCATGAGGCAAGGTGGGGCTTAGGAAGGGGTGATGCCCGTTCACCTAGGAAGGGCAAATAAGAATGAATAATGACAAAAAATGACTAGGAAAATAAAAATGATGTGAACGGTTTATTTTGAGCTGAGGAAATAGGACATGCCAATTATATAGCAGCTTTTTAGCATTTGGATTTTAGGAGCTGCCCATTCATGATTCTTTTTATATTCTCATGCTTTTTAAACACCATAATCTTTGCTTTAGATTCTTATATCCACCTAGTACACTCCTCATCCATTAAATCCCAACTCAAACAGCATCTCTTCCAAAAGATTGGCTGCCTTTTCAACAATTATTCATGTTAAAAATAAGATGTGATCGCTATCCTGTAGAACAACTACAGTCTATGTGGTAACGATCAAAAGGACATGCTAGTCTTTCAATATATTTGGATAGAAGTTTAGATACGGAAAATATACCCTTAAGAAATTCAAGAGTAGGAATACACTAAGCAAACCAAGCAAGAATGTTGTTCTAAAGGGCATAAATTCTAAAATTGTTAAAAGCATGCTTATGAAATTTTAAAGTGAGACACTGTCTGCCAAATATGAAATTATAGGAGAATCTACCTCAGCACATTGTGACCTGCAAAAATAAATACTTGACACAGACGATTGAGAAGCAAAAAGTTTTCCTTAGTGAGGAAAGCTTGTTTAAGTCTAGAAAATTGGAGGGCTTTTTAAAAACTATATAATTTGCAGCAATTTAATGTACTTTTATTTTAGCTATAGTTAATGTTATTTAAAATATTTTTTCTTTAATCTTATTCTGTAGGAGACACCAAGATTCATCTTGATTTTTCCAGCTTCAAGAAGAAAACCCTGGTTTTAGTTATGAACTACAGTATCTAAACATCAATATCATACACAATCTCTACAGTTACAAATTAGAAAATAGAGATTCTATTTACACAGGCTACATAATTTACCTAGTGATAAATAGTCAAGGCTATTTACAAGTGATACTTTAGATGTATTGTTATTGTTTTTTTTAATTTTTTTATTAAATCATAACTGTATACAATGATATGATTATGGGGCATCATACACTCACTTCATAAACCATTTGACACATTTTTATCACAGTGATTAACATAGCCTTTCCGGCGTTATCTCAGTTACTGTGCCAAAACATTTACATTCTACATTTACCAAGTTTCGCAAATACCCCTGTAATATGAATCAGTGGGATGTATTGTTATTGTTAACAAAAGTCCAATAAGATGCAGAACTCAACAAAACAATTCTATATTTATTTAGAAATTTAAGCAGATAGATATTGTCAACTACTATTCTAAAGAAATATAATGATGATAGGACTAGACAGTATGTTGGTTCAAACAAAGAGAAAAAATGTATTTAAAAACAATGATAAAAAGCAATATCGTGTTTGTCCTGCAGGTAGAGACAGCTCTTTGAAAAATCAGTTGCAGTGCTTAGAAATGGGACCAGATTTAACTCCAGGCAATGAGTTATCAGAATTGAATTATGATCTGGGAACAAAAATTAGTTTCATATGATATAAGAAAATAAATATGAGATTTGTTAAGGTTAAATTTATTATAAAAATACACTATCTAGGAGAAAATATAAATTTTATAAATTTTTGGAGGAAATATAATTTCTTAGAATTGAATTCTAGAAATAACAAGAACATTTAAGATTGAAAGATTTGGAGGAAGATGGCCGACTAGAGGCAGCTTTCACCAGGCTCCTGTCCAGATGGAGAGATCCTGGACAGAAGTGGACTCAGTGAAACAAAAGGTGGGGAGCTGAGCTAAGAAAGAAGATAGACAAGTGTACAGCACCTCTCCTGAGGCAAGCTGTGACTCCAAGAAAGGGGATCCAGGAAAACAAATTCCAGGTACAGAGCCCATTGCCAAGAGGATAAGAGACCCCTCCCCAAAGCGGGAGGCTCACTGTGGGCTCTCTGAAAGCTAGCAGGGAACAAAAGACCTCTCATTTTACCCCCCGGGAGAGAGCTGCCCGGCCTCCTTCCCCAGGAAGGTCCCACTCGGGAGCCTAGGCATCATCCTGCCCAGCATAAAATTGAACAAATATTTTTTCCCCAATTCTGAAGTCCCACTTCACCCTCCCCCCATTGCCTGGCGGTTTTACCCCTGAAGAGCTCAGAGTATTTGGCAATTCCCTAAGAGGTCTGGGAGTTGTGTGGGCTGCAGGACAGCAGCGTGGAAACGGTGACTTGAGTGGAAGCGGGGGGAGCAGGTAGAGAGGGACACATGGGAGAGAGAGACACACTGTGACGGTGTACAGTGGGCAGAGGCACTGATGCCCCTTTTCTGACTTTGGCCTGTGATCTTTTCTGACTTGGTGGCTCACCAGAGGGGACCAGGCTTAATCCCCTTGGGTCTGTGGGATAGAACTGCCTGAGGATTTCTACTATCAGGCTGCTGGAGACCCTTTGAACTCTCCCTGTTGAGCAGTGGTTGTATTGCTCAGGACAACCGGATTAGAACTCTCTCCCATAAGAGAAAAGTCCGGGGCCAGATGGCTTCACTTCAGAATTCTACCAAACCTTCAAAGAGAAACTAGTACCTATATTCCATAACATTTTCCAAAACATAGAAAAAGAAGGAAAACTATAGACCAATATCATTAATGAATCTTGATGCAAAAATATTCAATATGATCCTAGCAAACAGAATTCAATGACACATCAAAAAAATTATACACCACGACCAAGTTGGTTTTATCCCAGTGTTACAAGTTTGGTTTAATATACGTAAATCTATAAATATAATATACCACATAAATAAAATAAAATCAATGAGCATATGATTCTATCAATTGATGCAGGAAAAGCTTTTGATCCAGCATCCTTTCATGATCAGAGCACTAAACCTAAATAGGTTTAGATGGGACATTTCTTAAACTGATAGAGGGCATTTACAGCAAACCCACAGCCAATATCATATTGAATGGAGTAAAACTGAAAACATTTCCCCTCAGATCTGGAACTAAACAAAGATGCCCATTGTCACCACTGCTATTCAGTATAGTAATGGAAGGCTTACCCATTGCAATCAGGCAAGAGAAAGCAATCAAGGGTATCCAAATAGGGTCAGAGGAGATCAAACTCTTACTCTTCATGTATGACATAATCTTATACCTTGAAAACCCTAGGGACTCATCTATAAAGCTCTTAGAAGTTATCAAGGAATACAGCAGTGTCTCAGGATACAAAATCAAAACTTACAAAGCAATAGCTTTTACATATACCAACAATAATCAAGCGGAAAATATAATCAAGGACTCTATTTCTTTTACAGTAGTGCTAAAGACGATGAAATACCTGGGGATTTATCTAACAAAGGACGTGAAAGATCTTTATAATGAGAATTACGAATCCCTGAGAAAAGAAATAGCAGATGTTAACAAATGGAAAAACATACCATGCTTGTGGCTGGGAAAAATCAACACTGTTAAAATGTCCATACTACTCAAAGCAATCTACAGATTTAATGCAATCCCATCAAAGCACCAAGTTATACTTTTAAAAACTTGAAAAAATAGTAGTTTGTTTTATATGGAATCAGAAAAAAACCTTGAATAGCCAATACATTACTTAGAAATAAAAACTAATCTGGAGGCATCACATTATCAGACTTCAGGTTATACTACAAATCTATAATGATCAAAACAGCAAGGTACTAGCACAAAAATATAGATATAGATATATGGGACAGAATAGAGAATCTAGAGATGAACCCAGACACATATCATTTGATCTTTGATAAGCCTAACAAAAACATACATTGAGGAAAAGATCCCTGGTTAACAAATGGTGCTGGGAGAACTGGCTAGTGACCTATAGAAGACTGAAATTGGACCCCCACCTTTCACCAATAACAAAAATGGATTCTCACTGGCTAAAAGATTTAAATTTAAGACATGAAACTCAACAAATACTAGAAGACAGTGCAGGGAAAACGCTTGAAGATATTGGCCTCAGAAAAGATTCCATGAGGAGGACCCCCCCCCCACGGCAAATGAAGCATCACCAAAAATATATTACTGGGATCTGATCAAGCTAAAAAGCTTCTGCACAGCTAAGGGCACTACAAGTAAAGCAAACAGACAGCCTTTGGAATGGGAAAAGATTTTTGCAGGTTATGATTCCTACAAAGGTCTGATACCTTTAATCTACAGAGAACTCAAACTAATAGATAAAAAAGAACAAACAACCCCATTTCTTTGTGGGCAAGAGACTTGAACAGAAACTTCTCTCAAGATGACAGGTGAATGGTCAATGAACACAGGAAAAAATGCTCTTCATCTTTAATCATCAGGAAAATGCAAATCAAAACCACTTTGAGATACCACCTAACTCCAGGAAGATCAGCCCATGTCACAGAGTCCCAAAACTGTATATGTTGGTGTGAATGTGGGGATAAGGGAACAATTCTACACTGCTGGTGGGAATGCAAACTAATACAGACTTTTTGGAAAGAAGTATGGAGAATTCTCAAGGAACTAAAAGTTGACCTACCATTTGATCCTGCAAATCCATTACTTGGTATCTACCCAGATGAACAAAAATCATTTTATAACAAAGACATTTGTACCAGAATGTTTACTGTAGCCCAACACATAATTGCCAAGTCGTGCAAGCAGCCCAAATGCTCATGAATCCATGAATGGAGTAACAAATTGAGATATATATATCAATTGAGATCGCACATCAAGGTATACAAATATCTCTCAAAAAGATATCTCATACATCTTTTTTATGCTCATAGCATTCTATAGAATGGCTCTTTTTATGAGCCATAAAAAGATGGAGACTTTTTTTCTATACCATAGAATACTATGAGCCATAAAAAGATGGAGACATAGAATACTATGGTATAGTATACCATAGAATACTATGAGCCATAAAAAGATGGAGACTTTACATGTTTTATGTTCACCTGGAGCTGGAACATATTCTTCTAAGTAATGTATCTCAAGAATAGGAAAAAAGTATCCAATGGAGGGAAGGTATTTGGTGAGATCTCACCTTATGTGCACAATGCAAGGGTACATTTCAAAACAACCAGGAGTATATTATAAATGTCTTACCACAAAAAATAAGTGAGATGATGGTTATGTTAATCAGTTTGATTTAAGCATTTCACATTGTATATCAAATCATCACATTGAACCCCATAAATGTATACAGTTATGATTTAATAAAAATTAAATTTAAAAGAGATTGAAAGATTTGAATATCTAATTAGTAATAGTTCAGTAAAATGGAAAACAAAGAAACAAATTAAATACAAAGAAATTAAAAATAGAGTGATGGGGGATTTTTTCAAATTATATTTGTCATTTAATATGTATCTGGGTATATGTTTTCAATTAGAAAGGAAATACAATAGGAAGAAAACACTTAACGTAGCATCCAGAATGGGCATTAATAGATTGATATTATTGATAGTCAACTTGAAAATAATGACAGCCAGATTTTAATGGAAACTCAAGAGAATGTTATTGTTATTCAATGACTAATGCTGCCATTAACTTTGTTTTTTCCTGCAAATTTCCAGTAAGTTTTATACCTGTTTTTATTTTATACTCCTATATGTTCTACAATGACATTTAGCTTAGAGGCACATGGCTTCAGATGTCACCTTTTTTTTTTTTTTTTCTTATTTTACTTGAGCCACTGAGTTCCAAATTTATTATCAAAACCCTTACCTCCACTTCCCACCAGTTTTTGATTTGGCAAGTCTGGAGTATTCCGGGGATCTGAATTTTTATCAAGCACCCTCAGGTGATTGTCATACAGGTAGTTACAGTTAATTGTCCGCAACAATTTGTTTTTACCTTGGAATTTGTTTAAAATGGAACTGGGGTACAGAAAAGCAAGAAAATTGCAAAACATTTGGGCAAGGCCCATAAGCAGAAAGCAGGGACAGAGAGAATGGCAAAGAGGAAAGAGAGTATTCTCAATAATGACAGTGGCAGGTGGAGAGGTGGTTGGTGTATACAAGAAGTAGGATGTACAACTGGGTCATGAATGACCCAAACCAGGCTACAAACACAAAGTTTCTTTGAAAAGAAACAAGTATGAACAAAATTGTGTTTCATAACTACTCAGTGGTTTGTGGTCCACTCTTCCGGGTTATGGGATTCTTGCTCTTTTACTGTCTGGGCTATTTTTTGAATCGTAAAGTGCAGGACACTGATAAATGTGTAAATTCTATCTTGTCTGATAGTGACTTAATTGAATCACCTCTGCTATCCCCCCTTCAACTTGGGGAAAAAACAATTTTGTCTCCATTTATAATTGATCTCAACTTTCTTTACTTGGTTTAAATCTGTTGCTTTGACTTTTCCTTTGAAGCAGCCATGATATCTGCCTGGTTCCTGCATATGCTATATGTATAAATTTCTTTAACATGTGTCTACTCTTATATCTGTGTCGAAGTCATACCTATACATGTTTCCAAAATTATCTGTTAAAAGGAATACAATGCTTGCCTCATTGCTTATCACTGCCATTAAAATAAGCAATGCGTACACACACATAATATGGTTCTGACATTTGTTGGATTATTAAAGGATTTTACAAATACTCTCCTTATCCCTCTTTCTTCTTTCAAATAAAGAATCAGCATTAAAATTTTATCTTCACTCTGTTTAAGTCCAAGCTATTTAACTTGTTATCAAGAGCAACTATCCATCTTTTGTTTGCGTCTCTAATTTGCAGTAACATGCAATTTCTGATAAGACTATCCTAGTGTGTGATTCAGAGAGCCGATCACCACTGCTTCTTAGCTTCTTCCATTTAGATACTGAAACAAACTCCTCCACCTCTCATCTCTGATACACAAGTGATAGCACTAATACTATTTACTATACTTAACCAGAAATACAGGAAACTAACATTAGAATTCCAAAAGTTACGGGGAAGAGAGACATGTATTTAATTTTCTACTCAGTTTTGTTTCTTTGTTTTCTTTCAAATAATAATAGACAAATTTAAGCCATGGCCTAGGGATCTGCACAAATCAAATATATCAGTCAGCCTGGGCTGGAGTCCTGACGATAATGGTATTCTTGCTACCTCAAGTTGCTATCTGTAAAAGCTACAGTAAATTGCACTAAATGCTTCTGCCGCCTTTTTGGCAGAAAGGTGCACCGTCAGCTCAATCTTACCAGGTTCAGAAGGAAGCACGCTAAAATTGATCATAAAAAATCATTTGCCATCTAAAATGAGAACAAAGCTTGTCACACTGCAGGCTTTCAACTAGACCACAATGTGAGGGGGGTCTTGAGGAAAAAGAGTACATTTTCCCTTCAATCAGTGGATTCCAATCATCTAAGTACTGATATTTGTTATTTAGTGTAAACTTCTCATTTAGTATATTTTAGCCATTTCTAAAATGCTGAGATCAGAGTCTCTCTCCACTAGAGGACACTCTCTAACTTATTGAAAAATAAAAAGCTCTTTTTTTTTTTTTAATTAGAAGGAAAAATTTCTTCTAATTAAAAAGCATCAGCAGCCAGAGATCTTGCTCATTGCAATTAGGAAATAGTGAGCATTTTGTTTTTAACTAAGACGTTGAATAGTAGGGGGATTTTAATTTCATTTGCACCATTAATCATGTATATTAAAATTACCCTATGGTCGTGGTAAAGATAAATGTTTTGCCAAAGACTTCCCATTTTAGATAAAAGCAAAGTGGTTTACAAAACATATTTATCTTTTGTCATTATTTACACTGAATGGTGCCTCTTTCGTGGGGTAAAAACAAAACAAAACAAACAAAAAAAAAAAAACAGAGAAAATCTCTCTCTCTTGCTCCCTCACCACCCTCAGACAGACAGATGTATCGACGTACGCCACACCACAAAAAAAAATAAAGTTCCCTTAAAAACCTCCTCAAGACATTTTACCTGAATATATACTAGGATCTATGGCAGGTAATAGTTGCTTGTATCAAACCACAGATAGTCTCTTGAAATCAGAGATTGAGCTAAGGGTTCTAAAACAAAGGAAGGTAATGGAAGGGATAGATTATATGAAGCTCATAGTTACTGCTGCAAGATAACAACATCTGCTCCAATAATAAATAAAATCACAAGACAAAAAGAAGGTATACACTTTCACATTTGCTAACCATAAATCAGCTATAATGTCAGATTGTTTATGAAAATGGATTTTATACTGCCTTACTACATATTTCTATAACTTTTAAGAACAAAACAACTCATTTGGCTGATCAATAGATTGTAAGATGATTTAAGTAATCACAAATAACTTGGAGTTAACTGAATTAATATACATTCATAATACCCATGGTGAGTGAGTGCTCAGTAATTGCTAGTAATTATTACTATTACATTATTATTATTATTGCAAGACAAGCTTCTGTAAAGTGATGACTTGTGATACATGCATCAAGGAAAGCCAAGTTATGCATTTCAGGAACCAAAGGGCTGCACATTGAACTTTGAATAAGCTGTCTGGGATATTTCCCACACTAATTAAATGAAGAGAGGCATTGGCAGAGCTCCTCCAGAATGGAAGGGAAACCTCATGCTCTTGAAGGAAAAGGGCATGAAAAATAGAAATACTATTACCACATTATGCTTGAATGCTTCAAAGATACTTGTAAGGACTCAAATTTTAACTCTTGATGGCTGCTTTCTATCTGAATGAAATAAAAGTTCATGGAATCTGAAACAATCAGTGGACACCAGCCTGAGGAGGGGGAAACATCAAACATTTGTTAACACCCAGTGCCACCTGATGACCTCACCTCTGAGAAGGTGTGATGTTGCACCTGAGTGTTGAGAAGATGGGTATTAGATAAAAGATGTTGGAAAATGATGAGTGCGCAGTGGAAATCATTAACTGCCAGGAAACAGATTTGCTGAAAAGGGTTGCTTAGAAACTCTTGATGATAATGAAGGGCAGGAAATAGGGTCATTTTTGCCCTTGAGTTGAAGAGTGGATGGAAGAAGTGCCTCGTGATTTGCTTTTTTGACAAAGACATCAGAACTGCTTATAGTTTTACTCATTTCTAAAACTGTTTCAAGTGATCCACAAAGTGGACATTTTTTTGTAATGTGGACATTTTTAGGTTTTTATTGCATAGGCCTTGCCATCCTCAAATTTTCATGATTGCATCTTGAGAAGATATCTCCTTTATTTTTGCTCTTTTAATTATATAGTCACTGTACCAAACTCTTCCTTGATTCCTTTAACTTTTATGGTGCATTTTTATCCTTCTGGAGTCTCAAATTTTAGAGCAAATTATTACATTTTCAGCCAATAAGTACATTTAAATTAGCCACTAAAAATGCCTAGAGAAGGCATTTATCTTTGCTCAGCAATCAGTAAATTCTTCAAACTTCACTATAATAATCAGTTGAAATGACAAAGAAAGAAAGAAAAAAAGAAAGAAAGTAAAAAAAGAAAGAAAGAAAGAGCCCCTAGAATAAGAATATGAAAAGAACTAGCAAGTCGGAAACAAAAAAAGGAAGAGGTAAGAAAGGATATTAGTGGTGATGAAGGGTATTGAAATACCCCCTCAGCTTATTCAAATGTAAATGACCATCACTGTTTGTTACATATAAGTCATGCTCTCAAGCAGACCCTGTCCATATATTCTGTTTATCTTTTTGAGCTTAATATGTCATCTCTAAACCCTGGGTGATACCTATTGAGGTGGGGTCCACTAAATGCCTCTTAGTCTCCCTATCAGTACCTTTTTCCTTTCGGTAATACAGCCCCTAGAATTTTAGTTGAGCATGTTTTAACTTCTCTTACAGCTAGGTGGAGCCATGCAATTGATCAGGCCGATGTGATGTATGAAGAAGTGATGCATGCAATTTCCTGAGCATTTCCTTTATGATATAGCCTCATGCCACAGATTGGACTTTATGTTTCTCTTTCCTGTAGACTGGAAAACAGAGGTGTCAGTGAACTGGCTTCTACCATATGTGAAGACAAAATGGTGGAGCAATAAGATACAAGGAAGATAGGTCCCCTAATGACTTCATGGAACAGAATCGCCTGACTAGCCTGGGACTATTCTCTACTGGTCTATTTCTTAAGAGTAATACTTACAGTTTATTGAAGACATTGCATCTTAGGATATCCTTGTTACCAAGCTTAGCCTGTATCTATTAGTAGATAGAATCTAGAATCTACTTTTTTCACCTTGCCTCACCGGTTGTGGTATGGCAAGAAAAAAATTATGGCCCTACACTAACAAATTTGATCCACTTAGTGAAGTAGAAAAAACACAAGCATGTCTCCTAATCCCTTAATACTTTCCCACAATACCTCCATATAAAATGTAGAAACAGAAAACATTAACTCGCTCTTTGAGAAGGCAAGTAGGAATTGAGGAATGAGACTCCTTTTAAGAAAAACCTTAGCTTTAATTAGAGGAAAACTCTCAAGCTTTTATTTAGACTTTGGTTTATTTAGGGCTAATATAGTAAATAGTATGTGTTCGAAAACACATTTATCACCTGGAGACTTAAAAAGAATGTCTTGTTTTATTGTTTTTTGCATGGACAGGTTGGGCTAAAATTAAAGAATCCAATTCAAATTGGATTTTGCTATGCTCTGTGCATTTTAATAAGGCACCCTCTCTCAAGTTTCTTAACATTCAAGGTCTTAAGAGGTAACTCAGTTATTCACAAAGTCTGTTTTTCTTATGGTTTTAAATACATAAATCATAATTCTTAGGTTTACTGGCTTTCAAGATTAATGAAAGACTCTTTAGGAAGTTTTATAAGCTTATAAAACATGGCTAATGCAGGCCATAACGATAACTCATACACGTTTATGATTTAAAATGTAAATGAACATTCAGTGGACTCATTGTTTTGTGTTTTCTCCTTTTCTGCCTAGAAGGACTTTCATTTGTCACCATTATATTAAAAGTACTCCGTGTAACTGCTAGTGTTTCATACAGTGTCTCCTCTCCATAGAGGAGGCTCAGTAAAATGCTTCTGACATCTTCTGCGCCTAAAATACACCATGAAGCTTGGCTTTTTTGTCCACATTTGATAGAAAGAGACGCAATAACAGTTTCAGCTGCCATGGAAGCAGTTTGAACAATTGAAGTTCAAAATGGGAGGAAATTTTTGGTGTTGAGTTAATTAGGAAGTTTCAGAAGTTGGCAGCATTCGTGGATACTTTCAGTTCTTAAAAAATTCATAGTTCTTTTCATTACTAGTCTATGGCCAGAGCTATTTCTCTCAGTTCTTTTCATCCTTGAGAAAGACATGTTATTTCTCTTTGCAACATGTATCTCCTTTCTCAGCCCATTCTAATATTGATGTCTTTAAAATCACTTGAAATTAACCTTGGTATTCTGAATTTTCTGATCCTGATCATAGGAACATGAGGTTCAGTAGACTTATTTTTTCCCATAAAAATATTTTTATTATCTCTAAGTGTGCAATTTCTTGAGAAGCTCTGATAATCCTCAAATGTCTTTCCTTCCTTTTGGGGTTCCCAGTCTCACACTCCATGACTTTATCCTCTCTCAAGGTATTAGCTTTATTCCTGGCGTGTGTACTAAAAGCACTATCTCATTAAAACACACACACACACACACACACACACACACACACACACACTACTAAGACCAACTTGTTACTCTTCTGTGAGCTATTGGGAGGTTTTTCACTTGGTTTTTAATCACAACTGTCTTATGCGAGGCTTATAAGGCACCAGTCTAGAAAGCTTATAACTTTCATGATGTCTTTAATAAAAGAGATTATAAAGGAGCATCTGAGACTTGTCAGCATCTAACAAAGGTTGTCACTTGAGAATATCTTTACTCTTTTCTTACCTAAAGTAAGCATATGATTTTCTGAGGTCTATTTTTGTGCCCATCACTACTCTTTAATCTATGATTTTTTTTGTTTATATTTTAATACCAGCAACTCTCTGAGTGGGAATTATGGAAGTAAATTAAAATAACTGAGTCTTCTTGTCTTTAGGAAAATGACTATTTTATGCACTACGTAAATGAATACCTCCTCATCATATTTGTGGAATCATTAAGGTTAAAGGCATTCTATCTGTAGTTGTATTAATAAGCTTGCCTTTTCCCCAACTCTTGACTCTCATGGAGAATGCCCTTTGATATATATAATCTGTATAAGTCAAATGTAGCAATTACTTCTAAATCTTTTCTAGGAAACCCTGGCAACTTCTTCACAGCCCAAGATAAAATAAGGAATAAAGCCATTTATTCATATCTAGATGATGCTTCATAATACATTAACTCCTTGATGTTAGCTACCTGAATATTCCATGTTGAAAGGTGAATGGCTAGTGTCACTGATGGGATGTGCATCTGAATGAAACAGCATTTTGGGTTAAGAAAATACTCATAGATCTGAACAATACTGATCAATCTGACAATTTAAATTTGCCATGGCCATGCTATAGGTACAGTAAAAATGAAGACAAAATAAATAGAGTTAGTAAACATAACTAGTTTATCATATGCAGAACATCAGATCCTTTCAAAATTGCAATTTCAAAGCATTATTTAATTAGTGTTTTTTTTCCTATTATTGAGTCAAAAGATAAGCTGCTTAGCTTTTTCATTTCAAGTAGGGGAGAGGCTCTTAAGATTCCATGGATGAAGCTTTAATGCACTTTTTGACATATGTCAGTTACCTCTTTATTGTTTTTTCTTTTTCTTTTTTTTTTTGCAGAATTAACATCTTTATTATATTAAATCTTCAAATCTTGTTTTTTCTTACATGTATCTTCATTTTCCAAAATTTATATACTATAAAAACGTTGCTTTTATAATTTAGGAAAAAAATAAACATGTAGTTTTGAAGTGTCACTACACATTCTACTTCAAGGTAGCCCAACAGATCATGCATCGTCTTTCTCCACTAATGCTTTTCTCCAACAATCTACAGTTATAGAAAGCTCTTGGAGAAACACCTTCCCCTCTGTCAAAATAAGCTCTGTGACTCTAAGCATGCTCAGAAAATACAGTTGTGTAGACTAAAGATTAGTGATATCCTTTGGAAGTTTAGCATTAACAGAATATAAGCAAGTAGTAAAAGAGACAAATTTTTCACCCATAGTTAAGGACTGTGGGTTTCCCCCAAATAATTGAAAATTTTGTGGGAGGCACCTGTGGCTCAAAGGAGTAGGGCGCCGGCCCCATATTCTGGAGGTGGTGGGTTCAAACCCAGCCCCAGCCAGAAACTGCAAAAAAAAATAAAAGAATAATAATAATTGAAAATTTTGTATCAGGTTTATTGAATTGGTGTTTGTTTTCAGATTAGCTCCCCTCTTTTCACTGGCCTCTTACTCCAAAAATAGAGGTTTGGTAGAGTATAAATAAACTTTCACTGACAGTTTTGCGTGACAATAAATAAAGCTACACCTTGTAGCAATACCCGCTCTTTTAGGGGAGCCAAAGAAGAGGTATAAATGGCATTTGGGCTCTCTTCTTTATTTAAGCCAGCACTGTCACTTCCATTTATTCAACTGTTCTCAGAGATTTTTCAGACATCCTTTTATTCTCAACTGTAATAATCAAGACCATTTATCTAAGAAAAATATTGCCTGAAAAGATACAGGAAAGTGAACATTTTTATTCATTATTAGGAAAGGATGTTTGTGATAAAGAGTAGTAGAGGGGCAAATTGAGTTAATTAATTATTTCCTAAACCTCTTGTTTATCTAATTTGTATATATACATATGAGCAATTCCCTTAGAACAACTGAGAGGATAAACAAGTTGATCCTTGTGGTCCCATCCTCAGACTTCTATATTACTTCTTCATTTATCCTCCTAGTGACAGTACCTTCATGAAGCACAAGGATTGCCCAGACCCCTTACTCTAGCAGCCACCCAGGCTTGCTGTCTTTGAAAGTACATGTTGCATGTAATGTGCCAACATGGTTAGGCTGAACTACATTCCCCAGAATTCCATTTTCTTGTATGTGTCCAGTTAGGGTAGGCCTCAAGAGAACTTCTTTTACATTATTTGGAGGATGTTAGGAAGACAGTGGCTATTTTGAAGCATATATGTGTGTACTGTGCACTGTTGCTGACATGCTGGGTCATTGATAGGAAGCAGCAGCTGGACCTGCGATTGCTGTTTTTGCCCTGAATCTTCAGAAACTCTGACTCCTAGACCAAAGGTATTTATGCCCATTCATAGTGCCAAGGTCAGAGGCAAAAAGAAACCACATAGATTTCAGTATATCCCAGTATATTCTAGTGGAGTTCAAGCCTACTTATGATCTCCATACCTGAATGCCTGCCTGTGAACTTTAGGCTTCAGCATTACACGCAGAGAGAATCAGTGGAGAATGCTCAGCCAGCTCCCATATTTGTATACACCAATGCCCTGTAATCATGTATATACATATGTATGTATCTATTATCTTTCTACATATTATGTATGGGTATATACACAGTAGGATACATATATAATACCCCATGGCTCTACTTTTCTGGTTGAGCCCTGAATTATCCACACGATATGACAAATATATTACTCTTCCCTGGATATTCTCTCATTGGGTTGCCATCTGGGATTTGGAGGACAGTGATTTTATTATTTCCTATTTAAAGCTATTAAATTGGTCTTTATAAATAAAATATCATCTATCAAGTGCTAAACAGTAAGCTCATTTTCAACTTTATCTCCCAGTCTTTTCCGTAAACATGTAGCACGTTGAAGGCTCATTTCCTGCCTACTCACTACAATCTGACTTCCACTGATAACATTCCAACAGAATTGATTCTCAAGACGGTTATGTCTTTATTTTACTTTTTTAAAACTGGCTCTTCTACATCCTTGGTATGGTTCATTCCTCCTTCACTTGGGACTCCCTCTGCTGGTTTTCTTGCAAATACTTTTTTAAAATTTATTTTTATTTTTTTTCTTTATTAAATCACGACTGTGTACATTAATGCATTTATGGAGTACAATGTGCTGAACTGATAAACAGTGTGGAACGCTTACATCGAACTGATTAATGTAACTATGACCTTGCTTGTTTACAAATAAGCAAATGTCTTGTGGTAAGACATTTATACTGTATTCTTAATAGTTTTGAAATCTATCATTGTATTATGCACCCTTTTCAATGTCTTCTGGAAGATAATTACTCCATATACCTAGGAAGTGTTGGTTGTTTCTCTCCTTAACCCTCTTCCAACACTATGAATGCAATGATGGGCTCATATACATCAATAATGTTAATGTTTTTACCACCCATATTTTACTGACCTCCAAATCTAAGTCGCCTGGGCCTCTCTCCTGTATGAACTTCTCTACTTGGATATCCCACAAGCATCTCACCCTCACTGTTAGCAATTTTATTAGTCATTTTTTTTTTTTTTTTTTTTTTTTTGTAGAGACAGAGTCTCACTTTATGGCCCTTGGTAGAGTGCCGTGGCCTCACACAGCTCACAGCAACCTCCAACTCCTGGGCTTAAGCAATTCTCTTGCCTCAGCCTCCTGAGTAGCTGGGACTACAGGCGCCCGCCACAACGCCCGGCTATTTTTTGGTTGCAGTTTGGCCGGGGCTGGGTTTGAACCCGCCACCCTCGGTATATGGGGCTGGCGCCTTACTGACTGAGCCACAGGCGCCGCCCTATTAGTCATCTTTCTCCCCAAATTGTTCCTTGTGATTTCCTATCTTGATGAACAATACCTACTATTCAGTAAGCAATCAATAAAAGCTTATCGGGAAGTGAATGAATAAATAAACACACTTAGAAAACACATTTCTCCACTATTAAATTCTTAAATTATGAGAGCTAATAACGGCAAACCAATTCATACATAATAGTTCTTTTGCAAATTATGTGAAAGGGACACTTCAATGAATCACATTCATCCTCCCAATAACCCCTAATTTCCTTCCTGCAAGTCAGCCTTAACATTTTTTGGTTCCAAAACTCTCAAGAACTGAGGAATAATAGAGATCTGCGGTCCCATACCATGAATACATTGTGTCTTGTGTACAGTTTTAAACCCATTTGAAATTTAATTGTAGACCCAGGAATACTGGGTTAAGGATCTGTGATCTGCTTAAAATACAATAATGGAAAGTGTTAATTACTTTTTAGATGAGGTATAACCTCACAAGGTGGTGTTGGAGAATTCATGTTGATTTCACATATCTTATTTTGTCTATTTGAGTTAATAGAAATAAAAACCTTCTAGAGTTGTTTGTGAAAACAAACATGATTGACCTACTGGGACTTTTGGGAAAAAAAAAAGTGAAAACACTGATGATTTATCTAGTGAAATTAAAGTAGCAAAAGGTTCACGTGTGGCCTGCAGGCTGCATGCAGATTATTTGAAGACTTTTGCTTATGTGTGGTGTCAGATATCACAAAACGTATGCAAGGACCTTTTTGTTGGTTCATTTTTGCTCATCAGCTTTCATTCGTATTTGTATATTTAATGTGTGGCCCAAGACAACTCTTCTTCCAATGTGCAGCAGAAAAAAAATAGTTAGACACCTCTGCATGAAATCAACTATTTCATTTAAGATATTAACTTATTTGTGAGGTTCTATTATCATAAACATATTCTTCTTAGTAAAGTATCTCAGGAGTGGAAGAAAAAGTATCCAATGTACTCAGCTCTACTATGAAGCTAAATTATAGCTTTCACATGAAGGCTATAACCCAACTATAGCACAAGACTATGGGGAAAGGGCCAAGGAAGGGGAAGGGAGGGGGGAGGTTTTGGTGGAGGGAGGGTAATGGGTGGGGCCACATCTACGGTGCATCTTAGAATGGGTACAGATGAAACTTACTAAATGCAGAATACAAATGCCTACATACAGTAACTAAGAAAATGCCATGGAATGTAAAGGTCTTAGCAAAATAACTAAGAAAATGCCAGGAAAGCTATGTTAACTAGTGTGATGAAAATGTATCAAATGGTCTATGAACCAAGTGTATGGTGCCCCCATGATCATACCAATGTACACTGCTATGATTTAATAAAAAAAAAAAAAAGGAAATGCCATGAAGGCTACGTTGAACAGTTTGATGAGAATATTTCAGATTGTATATGAAACCCGCACATTGTACCCCTTGATTGCACTAATGTACACAGCTATGACTTAACAATAAAAATAAATAAATTAAAAAAAAAGAAATGAGAAGAAACCAAAAAAAATCATAAAGTTTAGATGAAATTTAATAAATACGTTTTTAAACTGTTTCTATGTGCTAAAATACAAAAACCTCCTCTTCTGTATTATTATAAAATCATTGTTCATCTCATCCAAAATTTCAGACATTCTTTCTCTAATTAATAGTTTTATTATAGGTTCTTAGGAAAGGGAAGTAATTTTACCAGCATTTGTTGAATTCTAACTGGTTGACCAGCCAGAGTGAAACACAAAGATAACTTTTTTCAAAACAGCATCATTCTCTCAAAATGTCCTTACTATTAAGTATTCTATTCATTATTTTGTGCAAAATGAAATGTGGTTCCATAGTGGCAAATAACATGAAATAACAGTAAAAACTACTTATAATAGAATATGAATGAAAAATTATCCTAGTATTCAGAGACAAGAAACTTGAGACAAGAAATTTGACACTGATTTCACTGTGATTATGGTTTTCCCCACATCCCAAAGAAGGTAGGGCCATTGGGACATATTCACAATCTCTTTCTTAAATGTGGCTGTCTGTCAACAAATTAACACCTAGGTTAATTAATGATCATTAATGAGCAATTAATTGGTTCATAGAGACATATGGATGAGATTACAGAAGGGGATCCTTCTGGCTGTGTCTATTCATGGAAAATAAGATCTGAAATCAGCAGAGAAAGAAGGAATTTTTGGAAACTTGTCACCTTAATATTGCAAAACCAATGTTCCCAGTTACTTTAAGAATATTATAGTATTTCCACAAAATGTTTCCTGTCTGTATTTTTTAGCATAGACAATAAAACCTTTAAATAAGTGTGTGAATTTATTTAACATACACAGATATTTTTTAGATAACATAGGGGAATTATTATTCAACCTGTAACCTTAAATAAGAGATTGAAATCATAAATGTCAAGATGATTTAAGACAATGATGCATGATAACTCCAGTGAAGAGTCCCCTCCATAAAAATTCACATTCAGGGCTCGGCGCCTGTAGCTCAGCGGCTAGGGCACCAGCCACATACACCAGAGCTGGCAGGGTCGAATCCAGTCCGGGTTTGCCAAACAACAATGACAACTACAACCAAAAAATAGCTGGGCGTTGTGGCGGGTGCCTGTAGTCTCAGTTACTTGGGAGGCTGAGGCAAGAGACTCGCTTAAGCCCAAGAATTGGAGGTTGCTGTGAGCTGTGACAACACGGCACTCTACCCAGGGAAACAGCTTGAGACTCCATCTCAAAAAAAAAAAATTCACATTCAGATTTTCAGAAAACATACTATGTAGTCTGAACAAGGCAGGTCCCCAGGTTTATTTGGTACTCTAGTCACTAATTTGCAATCCCTATACTAAAACACAAATGCAGTGGTTGGAATCCAGGCCCTGAATTGGCTAAATCTATGTCCAAATAGAATTATTATCTCTTTGATTTCAAGCAAGTTATATCATTGACCCACTCTGATATTTTAATTGTCTTATTTGCAAAACTGGGTGTAAAAACATTAGCTAGGTTTGTTATAAGGATTAAATGTATGAACAAGGTATGTAAAGCACTTAGCACACTATAAATTGGCACAGAGTGACAGATCAATAAATGATGTGTGTGAGTACTAGTAAAAATGGCATGAGTCAAGTACACAGTCCAGTGACTCCTAGATGCCAACCTGAAGATCTCTTAATAAAACAGAACTAGTCTTCTGCTAACTACTAACTTTTAATTGCTGTTAACACTCTCATATTGTATTTCCACTTACCCAATGTGTCCAGTCTTCTTAACAGACTGTACCCTGTTTTCCTTCATTCTCTAGTAGTCAGCAGAAGCACTGTTAAATTCAAGGTGAACTCAAGGGCAATCTATTCTAAGGGTGAAAGAACAATCACTGTCCATAGGAGTGAAGGCTCCTCACTGCTTTGCTCTGCATTGGTGAATTTCTTCTTGAGACACATCCTCTCTTCCTCTCTTGGAATTCCCTATACTCAAGTCTTTACCCACTTCCAATCTGCAAGTTGCTATCTTACCTACATGGCAGGATCGACTTTTAGATTTTAGACTTGAACCAGCCCATCCAGAAAGACTTTCTTGAGTATTTCCATCATTTTTCCCCATTATCTTCCCAAGCGACCAAAAAAACCCTTGATATATGCCACAGATATCTTTGAAATTTAATCCATTTATGCAAGTTCATTATGCTTATATTTTATCTCTTTGCCTGCATACTAGTTTGTAGAGTTATTTGCAAATAATGGGTGCCATCTAAATAAAAATTTATGAATTGTACACCATCTTCTTTTAGCTTCAACTACTCCTGGGACAGACTGCATTAGTGATGGTGTGAAAATTTTCTGAGATTAAATCTATAAAGAAACACCAGATATTTTTCCTTGTCCTGTAAGGGCTCACTTGATGCTCACTCATATACAAATAAACAAAAAAGGTCACAAATGAATAAAAAGACCCTTCAGTGCTAGAGACATTAGGTACTGCTTATAGTAACATATTCTTCTATACATTGAAAAAGGAACTATACACTTGAATGAGAGTTTCTAAGGTAGGTAAAGTTGAAAGCAAATCTAGCAAATTATGTTGAATTTCATCTGAGTGGAAAACAATGTTATATGCAATCAAGGCCACAATATTATATTTAACTTTTAGAAACGTATACATTAACTTTTGGAACCTATAAGTAACTATGCCTAGATTAGTATAAAAATTTATAACTTTTACTGATGTGCTATCTCCCAACATTAGGCTTTAAATCTCTCAGGGTATGGAGCATGTGTAAAGTTATTTAACAAGGTTTTCTATGTCTAGCAAACTCATTGAGATGGTATTAATAGTTATTCATAATTAATGAAGAATTTCCCAAATTTTCCTTGACTACAGATTAAAGTCTCTTAAGATGAATTACATTGTACTCATCTTTATGCTTTTCTAAAAAAAATCATAATTCTAAGATAACTGAGGATAATTTATTTTCATAGGTGTTTCAACTCAAACCATAAATCAAACCATTAAAATCAAATCTTTTAAAAATTTTCATTATTATGGATAAATAATAGTTACACATATGTATAGGGTACATGTCCTGCTTTGATACAGGCATACAATGTGAATTAATCAAATCAGGGTAACTGGGGTATCTATCATAATTTATAATTTCTTTGTGTTAGGAAGATTCCAATTCCTCTTTAAGTTATTTTAAAATACATTATTGATTATAGTCACCATGTTGTGCTACCAAATATTGCCCATTCTGTCTAACTAACTATATTTTTGTACCCATTAGCCATCTTTACTTTATCCCCCCTCTCCATTACCCTTTTCCCATCCTCTGGCAACCATCATTCTATTCTCAGTCTCCACAAGATCAATTTGAAATTCAAATCTTTTAAGCAAAGATTTTCATTTTAATCTGGGCTTCTTATTCTTTCCTAAGAGATGTATAATAATATTCTAGGTAGTTCTTAGTGGGAATCAGCTCCCTTGCTGAAACCTCCATGAATATAACCATTTCCATTGATGTCAGCACCCTAAGTGAGATCTATTATTATTATTATCATTATTATTCCTCGAAATGAGATTAGAGGAAGTTCATACAATCCTGAGTCTCAGAGCCTGTGAGGATTCTGAGCCCAAAAGCCATGCCTCCCATCCTCTCAGTGGAGATTACTAGTGAGGAGCATTAGTGCCTGCTGAAGGCCATTTGGAAGAGCAGAACACTCATCTTGAATTAAGGAAGAGTCCGAAAGCACAGGCCTTCTTCTGGAAACAGAGGAACAGAGAAATATGTCTATTATTCTAATGCTAATCTTAATGATCTTATCTGAATATTTCGTAAAATGGAAAGTGAGAATTAAAGAAATAGAAGGCAGTTTGTGCCTAAGAAGGCAAGGTCCCCTGTGTTGGGAGGGACTAGTGGTGCTCCAGCACGCAAGACCCAGAAGCAGTGAACCCAGAGAAGGGATTTCAAACCTGGTTGTTTAGCAGTATAGCCCAGAAGCCAAGAGTCTATTTATTTAACAAGATTTCTTGATGATTTGGGTGCAGAGAAGGTTTGGGACTTTCTTGGTATTATCTGCCAAGACAGAAAGAAGCAAATTGAAAATACTAATAGGAGGGTTTGAGGAGGACCATCAGAGTGAGCGCAGTGCTTGACTCCAGCTGTAATGTGACCTATCTTGAGTGGATCAGAGGAACTGTATGGCTTCGAAGAACCAGATGCCTTGAGATTGTGTCCTAGACGCTAAAGGGTGGGCAGAACACACCGGAATCCATAGATGGCTAAAACAAAGTAAAGTTGGGATAAGCCTTGAATTCACAGTGGGTAGCGGTTGCTAAGTGGTGCAGAATAATTTAGTGATCTGCATTTTGAAATGCTGGCATTTTCTGTAGAGGCTATTGAAATGCCGTTAGCATAATTCGGATCAAATCATCATCTTTGTCCTTGGGCAGAATGAATTTGATGGAAATAGTAGGAACTCTTACCTCATTTTAGTGACAATCAGGTTTTTGGTAAGTCTTTCCAGAGTAAGCATTGCCTTATTCAGTAAGCTCTTCATTTCCCATACCTCAGTTACTGCAGCCTGGCTGCACATGATTTAGAAACAGTTAGACAGTAATGAGAAAAGAGTGGGAGTGGGCTAGGACTGCAATTTTGCAACTACTTCTGATTTCTGTATTTAGTTTCCATGGATGCTGACTGATTTAAAACTATGTCCCCCCTCCCAGTTATGTTTTCCCAGCTCTGATTAGAAAAACTGCTGCCCTTAACTCTGGGGTAGTGTGGGCATAGCTGGTCCCAAGCCATGCTCTTGAGTAATTTATAGTAGGAATGAATTTAAATGATAAGGGGAAAAAACTTCGGGAGAATAAAGATAAAAAGCCGAATTTGAATACTACAAACAATGTCATTTGGGACTTAAAGTTTTCCTTCATCTTCAATTCTTATTCTTCAGTCATAAAAAAATCTTCTTTGAAGATAGGTATAACGCGGTATATATATACATACACATCATATAGTAGATAGGACAGATATATCATGTGCATGTATGTGTATTATGTATCATAAATGCCATACCAAATCAGATAGTCACAGTAAAAGAAATTAAACAGTTGGAAAGAGTATGAGATGCAGTGCAAAGAACTCCTACCCATATTCCATGCTTTGGTTTCACTCCCCAGAGATAAACAAGCAAACAGTTTTTTTCTATGTTTTGTGGTATGTACACGTGTATGTACAAAAATACGCTTCCATACATGTGCCTGTATATGACATAGAAATACGCAGATGTTCAATGTAAACACAATGTATATGCATACATACTCAAATGTTCTTTAAAAGGCACAAGATAACGTCTCTACAAGGAGCTCTATTTTGTCATTCTAATGGCTACACAGTCTTGTAATATGCGGATTACAGTTTATTCTCCTATTCCTATTCTGAATTTTTTTCTTTTTGTATTTATTATTACCACAAAAAGCTGCACAAAACTTTTTTGAATAGATATAGTTACAGCAAAGTGTAATTCATATATCAAAGTTTGAAATGGCCCATGAGGAAAAATAGGAAGTTTGAAGTATAGATTTCAAACTATTGAAAATATACAAGATGAATGAGAAAGAAGAATCAGAAATGATGAAAGGTTGCAGCAGGGACTAATCTTAATACCAAAACTATTGCAATGATTAGTAAACTGCAGTGAATCTATACTTTGTAGGCTACATATAATTTCTTCAAATATAAGTTTTAATTTTGTGATGTTAATGAGTTTATATTTTAGTGTCTGGTCCATAAAAAAGCATGAACCTCTCCTCCAGGAAACTATCATTCTTGCAGAGGAATTTTAAAATCAATCAGATGCACTTGGAAAATGGAAAACAAGTCATGATTTTTTTTATTTTAAAATTAAAAAAGAACTTTCAACTACCCCATTTCCCCGAAAATAAGACAGTGTCTTATTTTAAGGTGTGCTCCCAAAGATGCGCTAGGTCTTATTTTCAGGGCACATCTTATCTTTCCTGTAAGTAGGTCTTATTTTCGGAGGATGTCTTATTTTGGGGGAAACAGGGTAGTAAAATAAAGCAAACAAGTTGGGCCTAAAGCTATTATTTTGGAAGGCGAATTACAGATAACAGAAAATTTAGTTGAAAACTTGAAAACTTGGAGTGTAGAGATGGTAGAATCTGTTTTGATCCAAAAAGCGGGAGCCAAGCTGAAAAAATCTGTATAGCTTTTTTTACTGAGACTAACAAGGGACATCTTTTCAAGTGCTCAGACACGCTGCAGAATGACCAGTTACTGGACTCAAATTACCTCTATTATTTTTTCCTATGGTTTTTATGAAATCAGAGATGATTGGATGGTTTTATTAGTCTTGGATTCTCAATAGTTGAAAGGATGATCCCCAGGAAGACCTATGAAAAATTGTTTGATGGAAAACAGTTGGTGAGGAATTTTTCAACGAGGGATACAGTTTGTGGTGAGCATTTAATTGACTGGAAATGTTACCAGATGCACATGTACACTGAAAGGGTCACATCATCAAAGGCAGAGCTGGAGTACGGCAGCCTTCATTAGGACTACTCTTCACCCTACATTTCTCGCTGCAGCATTATTCACAAAGGCAACTTCATCTCAAGGCATTCTCCTTTTAATTTTTTTTTAAGGCGCTCAACACAATGGTAAAAGCCTGAAAGTTCATAAACAGTGGTTGAAATTCTCATCCAAAATTGAACTCTCTTATTGACAAGTGTAAGAAAAAGCTATGAATATTTTTATTACCCATGAAAGGATCACTGCAGCTGTTGACGTGGATGTGGAGACACAATAAGAAAGATGAATCAGTGCGTCAGAGACCCTTTCCATCCATCACTGGAAACAGGTAACTTGACCTCTCAAGAGAGGGTGAACTTATTAAAGTATCCAGCAACAATAGCCTGAACAATTTTCTCTTTTCTACTTTTTGGCATCATTTTGTGTGACTAGGCTCAGAAATAATCCCGACACAGCTCAAAATAATTAACTCAAACACAAGCTGTTGCTATTTGTATCCTCACAGTTCTTTAAATATGTCTCTTAAATAATAAGGTGATAACTCATTAGTGAAGTCCTGAGAAGATTATCAGCGCAATATTTTTTAAAAAGAGAGATTTGATATAACCAGATCTCATTTATTAACCAATGCCACAATAAGCTTCCAACGGTAGTTCATTTTAAAAATCATTTCAATGTTGAAACAATCATAAAGAGACCAAATTGGTTCCACTGTTAATATGCTGATGTGGAAAGTTGAAGAAACATTGCTATAATATGTCTTAAACACCATAAATTCTTATGCAAATAGTTCAAACTACAAATCGCTTCTTAACATTAAATGTTTTATGCAAAACAGGTGAACGATGTTAAAAATAAATTTTGCTGAAAATTTCCAATTTTTCTGTTCTTGTAAATTGAGGAGATAACCTATGGTGATTTTACTTTAACGATTTTTCTGTTTTTACAAGTGGGAGTTGAGAGACTTAATTAGGCTATTTTCTTCATAGCTGAAAAATTAATAATTCCTTCTTGATTTGTGCTGAAGTGTTTTTGTATACAAGTAAAATATAGATCATGGCATATTAGCAATATTCCTTGCAGAATGAAAATTCCTATTCATCGGTTGGAGTCAGCTACATGTGGGGAATTCCAAATGCTCTAATAAGAAACATGTTTTCATAATTTTGTTTAGGGCTCAACTACAGATGTGAAATTAGCAGTGTAAATCATCAAAACTAGGATATAAAAATGGTTTCAGAAAGAACTTCATACTGATTTTATTCCATGGTTTATATTTTTCATGATAGGCTTCCGTAGCACAATTACTTTAAGAACTATAATTTTCAAATTAAACTCTGATTTCTAGGCCCTAATTATATCTACTCCATATTGCATTTACCTCTTGCTTTGATTTTTGTCTCAGTTGTATTATGTGAATGTTAATTATGGGAAAAGTGTTACAGTTTTCTCAGTCAGGAATTGCCATCTACAGCTATTTTAACTTTTTAAGCACTCAATATCTTGCATTGTCATTAACTTATTAGCAGAGACTTCATAATCATCAGTCTTAGAGATTTTCAATGCTCTAATATGAAATTTTGAATAAATATCAATAATAGATTTTCCTAACTTGGTTAGAATTCAATACCTAAGGGAAACTTCTACTACCCCCACCCCCCCAAATTAATACTAGTTTTTACCTTCTAATCATCTTCATTAAGAGGAATTTGTTATGATCAAAACCTCTGGAGTGGAGATAGAACATGGGGCGAAATATACCCACAGAGCCAGAGGTTCTATAAAGAGATCAAAAGGAATAAGTGATTGCTATTGCTTACTTCTAACAAGCATGCAGAGCTAAATAAATTATGGTTTTTTAGAAAGAAATAACAACATCCAATATTTGGGAGAAAAATCTTCTAAAATTCTTGTTTTTGCTGCCAATGTGCCAAATGACTTTAGTTGTGAACCACTGAGTTAAATCTATGACCAAGCTTATCTCTTTTGGACATTTTGTTAATTAATAAATCATCAGGATGCAAATACTTTACATGCTTAATTTTCTATGTGCAAATTTTATTGAGAACTCCATGGCAATTGATGTAACTATTATTTCTTTAAAAGATGCTTAATGTATAATACCACCATCCATCTTTTATCATATCAAATGAATATTTTAAAATGTCAAGAATAATTTAAAATAAATATTACTTGTAAAAAAATCACCTCTCCTAAATTAAAAATATTTAACAAATCATTCAACATTGTGACTGCTTGAAATATGATAGTTACATTTTAAGTTATTTTCAATGATTATACATGCATTTACTAGTTCAGATAGTCCATGAGTTAGTTCTGTGTACCAGGCCCTACTCTCAATGCTTGGGATGTGTACAAGAACATGGCAAAGCTTTCAGCACCCGTGGGATCTGTATCCTCATGTAACAGACAAATGATAATAAATGGAGAAAAATTATATAGTATGTTCAGAGGTGATCAGATATATTGGAAAAGGACAAAATACAGAACTCAGGAATACCTCCAATATAATGTATTTGCAATTTTAAAGAGGAGGTCAAGATAGGACTCATTGACATGGTGACATTTGAGGAAAGACTTGAAGAGGTGAGGGAATTAATTAGCCAAGACATGTTATGGAGGAGCACCACAGGCAAGAGGTGGATGAGTTCCAGAACCTAAGCAGAGGGAATACCTGAAATATTAGAGGAACAGCAAGAAGGCCAGTGGGGTTGTGTGACATGTAAAAGTTAGACAGGAAGAGAGAGATGAGGTTGGGGGACAGAAAGTATACCTGGGTTGGGTCTTATATGTCATTGTAGGGACTGTTGTTTACAATGTAAAACAGGTAACTTTTAAGCAGACAAATTATGAGAAGTGCGTCATACCATGGTGATAAGAGTTGAGGAAGAGATAAGTGGTCAGATGCTGGATGAATTTCAAATTACAGTCATCAAAATTTCCTCACAGCTTGGATGTGAAGAGCAAGAGAATAAAAACTCAAAGCTGATTCCTAAGTTTTTGGCCTAAGCCATTGACAGATGGAGTTACTATCCCTGAGGCAGGGGATCTGTGAGTGGTACACATGTGCAGGGAAAGCTCAGGAAGCTTGGTTTTGAACATGTGGAATTTGGAGTGTCTATTTTAATGGAGATGAATAAACAGAGATATTAGAGAAATGTCAGGGGAGGGTATACATATTTAGGAGTCAGTGGCATACAGATGGGATGAGATCATCAATGTAGAGCGTAGAGAGCAGGGAAAAATGCCCAAGACTAAGCCCCAGGACATTGCAATATTGGGAGATTAGGGGGAAGAGGAATAATTAGCAAAGGGAGAGTGAGATGGAGTGACCAGAGAGATGGGAGAGAAACTAGGAGACTGTGTTGTCCTAGAAGCTGTGGGAGAGGGAGTATCCTGGAGGAACTGTGAGTACTGTGTCCAGTGCAGCTCTCAGGGCAAGTAAAATGAGGATGGTGCATTAGCCATTACACTGAACAGCACGACAGACACCAGAGATCACATATATGCTAGTCATTATATAATACATGCTATCCATAATATATTCCATTTAGAAAATGGTCTGGAAGAGAATAAAAATCATCTTTGGTCTCATGAACATAATAAACTTGAATTAGATATTAAGGGAAATCAGGCATAATTTTTAATATCCCTGAGCAGTCTTGAGAAATGTGTTTCTACCCAAAAGCTGCAGTTAGTAGGGCTGAGTACATATTGGGTACTTTTTCTTCCATTCTTGAGATACTTTACCAAGAAGAATATGTTCCAGCTCCATCCATGTAAACATGAAGGAGGTAAAGTCTCCATCTTTCTTTAAGGCTGCATAATATTCCATGGTGTACATATATCACAGTTTATTAATCCATTCGTGGATCGATGGGCACTTGAGCTTTTTACATGACTTAGCAATTGTGAATTGGGCTGCAATAAACATTCCGGTACAAATATCTTTGTTATAATGTGATTTTTGGTCTTCTGGGTATATACCTAGTAGAAGGATTATAGGATTGAATGGCAGGTCTATTTTTAGATCTCTAAGTGTTCTCCAAACATCTTTCCAAAAGGAATGTACTAATTTGCATTCCCACCAGCAGTGTAGTGAAACTAATTTTTGGCTTTCATATGAAAGCTATAACCCAGTTATAACCCAAGAATATGGGGAATGGGGAAAGGGAGGGGAGGGATGGGGGAGGATGGGTGGAGGGAGGGTGAAAGGTGGGATTACATCTGCGGTGCATCTTACAAGGGTACATGTGAAACTTAGTAAATGTAGAATATAATTGTCTAATTGTCTTAACACAATAACTAAGAAAATGCCAGAAAGGCTATGTTAACCAGAGTGATGAAAATGTGTCAAACTGTTTATAAAACCGGTGTATGGTGCCCCATGATCACATTAATGTACCCAGCTATGATTTAATATTAATTAAAAAAAAGGCTGCAGTTAGTTAGATGAATGACTAAAAATGTTCCTATAAAACAGGGGTGACAATGGATGAAGTGAAGAGATGGTTATTACCCAAACTCTCAACCACGTAAGCCATCGTGTTTATTTAAATAAAGAGCAAGCAATCTCCTCAAAGTTGCCGAGTACAATGTGATTGAGGTCACAATGCAGGATTTAATTATAAAATGCTAATCAAGCTTCCTAACTCAACGTCACATCAAAGGAAAGCCTTGGCACATGCAAGCCACTTCTTAAAGCTCAGTCATAAAACATGAAGCCTGATTCAGGTCATACTGTATATTGCTCTATTATGGCAGAAAAATTATTCCGATTTTGAATTCATAGAAGGCTATAGCAAAAGGCTGATGTTTCCTTTTCCCACTGACAACTGGAGCCTCAAAAACTGCTTTGGTCCAATCTTAAATAGAACAGTAGCCTTAAGGGAACTTGTCATAAAGTTGTCTAACACTGGAAGTCCATAGGATTCCTCCATGGATACATGGAAAATGGAGGAGGCAGAGTATGACTACAATCTTAAATTATGCCAGAACAGAAAAGGATCCACAGCAAGCTCACTACAATGATATTTATGCTTTTGATAATGGCCAAATGTACTTCTCTCTCCCTGTTAAAAAATGTAATAAAATTTTTCTCTTGGGTCTGGACTTCATATGTCAAGTTTCTGCCTGCAGCTAATTTTTATGACTGAATTGCAAACTCCTGAAAGCAGCATTTAGGCTAAAAATGCTGACAGCTCCATAGCTAGAATAGTGCTAATGATAAGAGCATGAACAGAAAGCTGTGCTTAGTAGCCGATGAATTTTCCAATCCTAAAAGGATGAACATTATGGAACAAGGAATGTAACCAGCTTCATTGTATTAGGAAGACAAGGAACAGAAATAAAATGTTAAAAGTTCAGCACATTAGGCTTCTACTAGGTGCATATGTTTAGCAAATAATAGGAAGAAAATGATAGTCAAAGGACAACTACTTTAAAGAATGAATAAATATGGGTCCTATCTTACTGAAAATTTTTATCTGACTTTGATTCCTTTTTCCAGCTTCACCCATCTAGTTGATTAGAAAGCACTGCAAACTGCTCACTGATTATCATTTCTCTCTCAGCACATCACTAGATTCTACTGCAGGATTTCTCACAAACAGAAATCTTCAAACTGTGGTAGTTTCCTCTAGGATCTGATGATTTTAGTTTCTGAAGTCATATAGTATAGAGTGTATGATTATAACATATTCTTGACTAAGTTTAAATTCATGTCATAGAATAACATTTAATTTACATAAATTAAAATTCTTGTTTAGAATTATGTTAAACCCTAATATAGATCGCAGGTTAGAAAACTGGAGCCAGTCAGCTAAATCAGGCTTGCTGCATGTTTATGTAAATAAAGTATTATTGGAACACAGTCATGTCCATTTGTTTACATGCAGTCTGGGTCTGCCTTTATGCTATAAAGGCAGAGTTGAGTAGTTGTGAAAGATACTATATGATACAGTCTGTAAAGCCATATGACATGGTCTGTAAAGCTGTCTGGGCTGTTACAAGAAATGTTTGTTGACCCTTGATATAGATCATTCTCTCCATGACCCTTGATATTAATACTGGTATTATTTCAGTTTATGAAAAATGAGAAATTAGAGCTCAGAGGAATGGAAATAATTTGTTCAATATTATAAACTGGAAAGTAACCAACCCAAAATTTGAATCCAGGGTTAGTTCCCCAAATTATACCTTTAACTATCATATATAGTGCCTCTCAATAATATACGAGGTTTCTATATTAGTAGAAGCAATGAGAGTATCAGGGTGTAGAGAAAAGTTTTGTTCAGAACAAAATATTAATAAGATGACTCTGTATATATTTAGCAGCACATCCAAAGAAATGTGACGAATATAGGCAAACGGTTACTTGGGGAGAATCTTCAACTGATTAGGGAAAAAAATTAAGTCTACCTATCATCAATTCTATATAAATGAAATAGTCTACCATCAATTCAATTACACACACACCCCTATCTGACTGATATATTAATAGAGCAGATATTATTTGTACAAGCCTTCCCTTCTATAGAATTAGTTATCTCTCACAGTGCTGAGTGTGAACATTTTAGAGCTGGGATTGTAAGATTCTGGTTACCCAAGGTCACTAAGTATCTGGATGCAAAGTAAGTACATGAATCCAGACTTCTTCCTACCCAATCAATGCTTCACATATAAAAAGAATAAGTTATTTAAACATTAAATTCTGGTTAACAAATATTGTCTCTAATTAATATGGACTAGAGATTACTGAAGGTCAGAATGAGAATAAAATAGGGTCAACAAGGTGTGGGGATGGCCGAATTTTAGCAAAAGGCAAAAACACCTGCCAAAAGTCATGTTACAGTACAATTAGTATTTTATTTTCTTCTAAAAGCCATCTGTGTCCTCACAGAACAGAATTCCAAGATATTCTTTTCTTAGCCCTCGGCTTATGATTCCAAAACAAGGTGACCTTCCTCTATATCCGATACACATCCTCCTCTTTGTAGAATTGGATCAACTTAGTTGCTTGCCCCCGACAGCTTCTCTTGGTGGTCTTGGCCATGTCTCTGATCAATTAACCCTCACTTTTGTTTTGTCTTAGACCAGTGGTTCTCAATCTTCCTAATGCCGCGGCCCTTTAATACAGTTCCTGTGGGTCGCGACCCATAGGTTGAGAACCGCTGCCTTAGAGTGTGGGCCATCATGAGTATTGAACAACTGGAATTGAATTTTGAAAGTGCCTCAAGAAACACTCCAGATTCACAGACCACTGACCTTGGAGAGTATCACCATCTGTGAGAAGAAAGGGAGCTCAGATGTGGAGAGGACCACAGGGAGAGTGTGAGGGAATACTTTGAGGAAAAGAGAATGGTTGTCTTTCACAAGAGAGTAGAGAAAATTAAACTGGAACTCACACAAATATCTACTTGAATGGTTGTTGATAAGCATCTCTCAAAGCCAAACATACACAATGACCCTGTTTGTGATCCTGATTCATATTGAAACATGAGTCACAAATTTTAATAGTAGATTCCAGTATAAAATCAGCCTTTTTATAAAGGTAGCTTCCACACAAAAAAGAAACAAAGGTTTATTGTGGTGTATCTTTAAAAGCCATTTCAACAAAAAAGACATTTGGTGGTATTTAAAATTACTCTTTTCAACCATGTTTAAAGAAAAAAGAATCCGAAACAGATTTTCCCATTAACAGGGAAATTTGACAGGAAAAAACACTAGTTGAAAACTTCAATTCTTGCATAAAACTGCTAAGTCAACGGATTTTTATCAAGAAAGGAATTTTTTTAATTCCAGCAAAAGGATAACTTTTGATAAAAATGGAAACAGGAAATAGTTGGATGTTGTAAAATGAACATAACAATTCATTCACCTCCCAGTATTCGCTTTAATACCTTATTTTATTAGTCTTACTTTGAGTTGAACACTTCATGATCATTTGAAAGATTCCTCAATAAAAAAAATAACAAGAGCAACAAAAAAGAAACCTACTCTGGGATAAAAGGGAAGCATTACTTATACTGGCTATGGAATTGTCTTTTGCTATAATTCTAACATAAGAAGAGGTAGACATATTCTAAAATTAAAATATAGAGCACATTCCTTTTTCTTGTTCTTCCATGTTCACACACACCTGCATATGTGATATAGCATGCTCTCATCATTAAAGAATAAGAGGATAAATCCAGTATAGGAAGAGAAATATTTATAGCGTCTGTCTTTCTATCTTCTCCATAATGAAAATTAAGGTTAAAATACTTGTGAATGGATGGAGTTTTGAAAACTTCATTGTGGTAATAGCTTAATTTTCTAAATTTATTACAGTCATATCAGCCATCCCAGCTTTGCAATTAAATGGAATGAAGTGAGCTTTCTGAAGAGGCAAATTATACCACAAAATAAAAATGAGAATGGTATATTAATCTCATGTGCAAAGAGAGGCTCTTAGGCACGAAACTATTAATTTTATATATTTTTAACACTTATGGAACTTGTCATTTCGATTTCCAAGCTTGGCAGAAATAATATAACACTCACTACTTACAAATAGTGTTAATGCTGCCAGAATAATATTGTATAAAAATAACCATTAATGACTTGGGTATTTATATTAATCGAAGCTACGAGAAAATGAGTTTTCAAAACTGCACCTTCACCAATTCTAAATAAAAATAAACTACACACATTTTAAAAAGAGAAATAGGGGTGGTGCCTGTGGCTTAAAAGGGTAGGGCGCCAGCCCCATATGCCGGAGGTGGCGAGTTCAAACCCAGCCCCAGCCAAAAACTGCAAAAAAAAAAAAAATAAATAAAATAAATACATAATAATAATAATAATAAAAATAAAGAGAGAGAAATAGCTTCTTTACCAAATAACAAAAGAAACAGATTCTTTTTCTGAAGTCCCTCCACACAGATGATAAAATTTTGGTGAACACCCTTCTAGGCATTCCTCTATGGTCATAGACTCATAAGGAACAATATGGTATTTTTGACATTTCAAAAATTTTATTATTAAATTTTCAAATATTGGAAATTGATTTTTTCTTTTTTTGTACTGGTCTATATCCATTCAAACATACAGACACACGCAAACACACATATACATGTAATGACTAGCACAATCAGGTTACAGAATAATTATGTTACACTCGAATATTATTCCCATTGTTCCTTTGAAGTGGCATTCTCTCTGTACTCCTATTAATAGGCAACTGCTGCTCTGTTCTCTGTTACTATAATTTTGTCTTTTCTGAAATGATAGAGTATGTAACCTTTGAGACTGGATCGTTTCACTCAGCATTATTTCTTTGAGATCTACTCAGATTGTGTGTATCAGTAGTCCGTTTGTTTTATACTGCTGTGTAGTAGTCCACCATGCAGCTGCACTATAATTCATTTATCCCTTCACCCAAGGAAGACTATATAGGCTGGTTTGAGTGTTTTGGCAATTATGAATAACGCTGCTCCAAAAATTCATGTACAGGATTTTGTGTCAACATAAAATGTCATTTCTTGATGGTAAATACTCAGGATTAGGATAGCTGAATAATATAATAAGTATGTATTTTACTGTTTAAGAGACACCATATGATATTTTAATTATTAAACCAAACACTGACAAAATACCAAAAGGACATACCAAAATCCTCCTATGTAATTGATATATCTCGATGCCATTTCTTAGAAATAAAATTATAGAAACTGACATCAAAACCACCCAGTTGCCTTTTATTCAAAGAGGAGAGGAGAAAAGTATTTTCCCTTATCATGTAGTTAATATTATGGTTGGAGATAATACAAAACCAGGGATGGTTGTTTCAGCTTTTCCTCAATGGCCACATCTGAAATCTCCTAAATCTTCACCTTAAATCTGAAAAGTTAAATAGACTGAAAAAGGGAGAGGAAATTCAGACAATTGACAACATTTTTGTTCATGTCAATGCCTCAAATACCGTTTTGCCCTGACCACAAAAATGAAGTTACAGAAAAGCAAACATAATATTCTTCAATGCATCATTCCCAATAGAGAAAGCAAAGGGCAGCAAAAATGGGAACGTCTCCTGAGTTGTGTCTGGAAGACAGCAGAATGTGAAAGCTGCTAGAGAAGTGACAGGGAGAGATGATTGTCCTAATTTTCCAGTTAATTTGAGCTTTGGGTTGTGCAGGGCCCATTAGGAGACAGGGCATCCATAAGAACCCTTAAGCCATACCTTCCACAAAGTAGCATTCAGTACCATATCTTCCCAAGAGAGATGTCCACACCTATTACCCAACTTGACCAATGATTGCCATTTTGGTAGAGAAACTGAAATGTATTATCCATTTGTCTATTTTGTAAATATCTGTTAATAGCCTACAATGTGCCAGACACTGTCTTAGGCACTGTGGATACATTGGTCATTGAAAATATAGACAAAAGTACTTGTCCTCTTGGAGCTGACATTCTAACATAGGTCAAAGCCATGGAGACCCAGACCTTTGTGTTTTTTCCATGATGGTTTTGGTCTAAGACTTAAAAGTCTAAAGCCTAGAAATGTTTTCACACATGATTAAAACAGTTTTGACTTCTGTTTAAATCATTTTGAAAATCTAATGTATTTACATTAAACATTTATCACTGAAAGAACTCACCAATTAACTTACATCTTGCTCATTTTATGGGTTAATGAATCATATTCCAGAGATAAGAATATGTGTATGTTAACACGCAAACACCTATTTCTTTATCTAACATCTTCTTAGTGATTATATAGTAATTATGTCCTTTTTCTGGGTTAACATAACACTTTGTTAATTACTCTTTTCAGTAGAATGTCTTTGAAAATGTAGTGGTTAAAAAGAGTTGCTGCTGTGTTATTTGTATTTTATATTTATATTTTCTTTATCCCTAGGAAATACGACAAATCCGTGATCTCTCAGGGATGCTGCTCACCAAGCAATTCCCTACTGTAGGAAACACAGCCGGGGCTCATTTGAAATCTCCAATCGAAAAAGCCAGGTATAGGAGTCAATTTCCACTCATTTCGCCCAAATTAAGAATGAAAGGCAGATGCAGGCAACACCACCAACCACTACAGAGTTCCAATCAAGCCCTGGGAGATTTGAAGAGGAGGGAGACTATATGCATAGTTATATCTGTGGCATTGATTTGCAGGACTATTTTATTTCAGGGATATGACAGTACCAACCAACAAACAAAACAAAACCCCTGCCTATGCAAAGCCAAAGAAGTAAAGCACTGTGGATAGCACAGGTGTTAGAAACCTTCCAGCATTGTTTGAGAACAAAGCTGGTGCTCTGGTTGTTGAAATGATTAAAAGTCTCCCTCTGTGGTGATTTGGAAAGGCATCTGAGGCACATGGAGCAGGATGCTTTGCGCTTTTCAAAAGAGATGGGTGTGCAACTATTTACTGTGATAATGTGTGGACTGGGATCTCTTTGAGCAATTAAACCCCATTTGTTTTAACAAGAAGTATGGGACTTTTTCTTCCCAGCTTAAGTACACTGATATAAGCTTTATTTTTTTCTGATTACCCATTTCTTGTGCCAAATTTGTTGAGGCTTCCTGCTATTCTGTATAATGCTAGAAGGCAAAGATAGGGGCCTTGTTTATTACTGGGTCATGCCGTCTACTATACTGCACTGTTCACAGGGGATGCTAATAGATGCTTGGACTGATTTATTTATCAGTAGTAAGACTACACTTTCAGGGATAATTATTATAACTCATTATTTAGTAGCAGTTACTCCTGGGTTCTGATTTAGGAATCAGAAGTCAAAATATGAGAACCATTTCTCATGAGTTGTCAGCCAACTTAGCTTCTCTGTGCTCTAGTTATTTTATTAGTCTCTTTTATCCTATTTGCCCTTTTTTACTGCCATTTTCCGGGGCTGTTTACTCTTCTCTTTCCTACCATTTTCTCCTTCCTGAAAGCAAAAGTAAAGATTGTAAGAGACTACAATCTGATTTCTTCTGAGACATTTTTCTCGGAATAGCCTTACATGAAGCCCTCATTTATGTGACTGAATACTTGGGAACATTTAAAAGTAGCTCCACCCTGAGGCCGGCAATTACTGGACTATTGCTGCTGTTTGATAAAGCATATTGATACTCACTTTCTGAACCATACAGAAGACTACAGTTTTTGGTGGACAAACTTTACCTCCATATGACCTAGAAACATGACCTGATATCATTTTAGACTCTTTCAGCAGATGTCCCTCAAAGTTTATAAGCTTTTCTTTTAAAGTAAGAAAGGCCAGCAATATGCAGGGGCCTATACTTATCTACTGTTTTGATGGAAACATTATATCAGTCATTTAATCTCTACCAAAAAAATGTGAATGATAATATATCTTATAATTTGACCAAGTCATGCAGTCTCACAGTCAGAGTGGGCAAAAGCAGTCCTAAACTGGGGTTGGTCAGTACCTGCTTTCTCTACTTTCCCCTATTCCTTGAAATATTAAAAGTGTTGGATCACACTCACATTCATACCGCTTGGTCATTACTCATTTGCTTCATGTTTTTCCCATTATCTCTCCCCTCTGCCTTTTTCTAGGGATAAGAAATTTAGGGGGATTTAGACAACAGAAATTTATAGATTCTGGTTCAGGGATGGAAATACAGGGTTTTCTTAGAAGGCATGTTGTGATTCCCTTTGTAGAATTCTAGGGTGATGCTAGCTGAATTACTGATGGTTCCGAGGGACATTGCTTCTCCAACTATACTATGCATGAAAATCGCCAGAACAAATTTCTTTCTCTGGTTTCACCCTCAGACTCTATAGCGGGCTCAGAAATATACTTTGGTAACAAGCATCCCAAGGGACGTGGGAGGTCCTCGGATCCCTTGATGATAAGGACTATTTAACACTGCATAGCATAAATAAATATGGCCATATTTTCCATATTCAACCAAGTTCAATGTACAGTGGGAAGTTGTGTCTTGAAATATGTACAGTTTCCTTCAGTACATGGTTTTATAAGGCAATTTTCTCACATTTTTGAAACCATCAGTTTTTAAGATATTTTGCCATATGGAAATAATGATTTGATGAGATGGGCTTCCAGAAATCACTTTGAGGGGCCAATAAAAGATAGAAAAGAACTGACTCACATCATCAAGAGGCAATAGTGTTTAAGGCATTCATGCTATGTAAACAAGAGTTTGACCAAAGAGACATTTTTGAAGAACTGATAATTTGAAAACTGTGTGCATATAAATGTAGTATTGCAGTGGTCCTCAACCTTCTTGACACCTGGGACCATTTTCATGGAAGACATTTTTTTTTCCATGGACCTGCAGGGGGATGGTTTTGGGATGATTCAAGTGCATTACGTGTCCACCTTAGATCATCAGGCATTAGATTCTCCCAAGGATCCTGCAACCTAGATTCTTCACACGTGCAATTTATAACAGGGTTCACGTTACTATGGGAATCTACCCTGTTTCCCCGAAAATAAGACATCCTCCGAAAATAAGACCTACTTACAGGAAAAATAAGACGTCCCCTGAAAATAAGACCTAGTGCATCTTTGGGAGCACACCTTAAAATAAGACACTGTCTTATTTTCGGGGAAACAGGGTAATGCTGCCACTGACTGACCAGAGGCACAGCTCAGGCTGGGATGTGAGAGACGGGGAGTAGCTGTAAATACAGATGATGATCACTTGCTGCTCACCTCCTCCTGTGTGGCCTGGGTAGCTAACAGGCCACTGATCAGTCTAGTCTGCAGTCCGGGAGTTAAGATTACAGCATTAGGGAATTGGGGGGTAGTGGCGACTGTTGCAGTCATTGAAATATTTACAAAAACAAACAAAACCTTTACAATTGTATTCTCTTTAAGAAAAGAAAAAACTGAAAGCATGTATTTTATAAAAACAGCCAGTTTTAATTAAAAATCAAACATATATGCTAACATTATATACTTTTTGCATGTGAAAATTTGTGTCCAGAGGATACTCATGTTGTCTATCTCAAGATCTATTTCACTGTTCATGTTGCAGAAAAAGTCTTTGTAAAATGGTTTTGTTCAAGTGTATCATTCACCTCTTATGAATAAAGCCATGGACTCTACTCTTTACTAAAATGAGAGCTGAAATCTGTGAGCATTGATTTTTTATTTCAGTCTGTAAATTCTTGGCAAGGGATCCTACCTTTTATATAAATGCCCTCATTTTATAATTTCTATTGACATTGTGATTTCCCAAAAATCTGATTTCAAGAATCCCAGGAATGGTCATATAATTTAATCCTGATATGTAATGGATTAATAAAGCATGAAGTTGCAGAAGAAAATTTGAAAGTCTACATTATCATGTTAGGTAGCTGAAGAGAATGGGAAGGGAAATATCTTAGATTACTTCTATCCAGCAAGGAATATGATGATAGATAGATAGACAGACAGAAAGATAGGTAGATAGATAGATAGATGATTTCATGGAGATTTGTGGAGTACACATAGTTTTAGTTACATGGATGGATCATGGATGGATTATATAATACTGAAGTCAGGGCTTTCAGTATACCCAACACCATCATAGTGTACATTGTATCCCATAGGTAAATTTTTATCCCTCACTCTCCCCAGTCCTTGATTTTGATTTGCTTATTTTGAAAAATAGCTTAAAGCCATCTTAAAGCATATTTTTCCCCATAAAACACCCAAATGTTTATAAAACACACTACTGCTCAATTGAAAATGGCAGGGGGAAGAAGGGTCTGTAGATGACCTGTGTGGGTCATCCACAGGGTTAGGGTTTAGAATGGGGAATAGTCACCTAAGCAGTACATCACTTAGGAAGAACCAAGGTTTTAACATCTGAGGGGGGAATTCCAAAGATCCACCAAAATGAAGAAATCCAAAGGGGAATATGAGTGCCAGGAATCTGAGACATGAGAGATGACAGAAAACACATTCCATTGCAAGCAGAGGGAAGAGGAAAATAGTGGTTCAGAGACATAGATTTTAGAGCTGGATTTTCTGCCTTGCTTTTATGAAATGTTTGTGTCATACATAGTATATACATAAAGGGCTGCCTGGCCAGGCACTACTAGGAACCTTCTCAATACTTACCTCTAATATCTATATCCACACTGATAAGTGATAAAGAGGACTCTATTATAGGGGAAGCAGGAAAGGAGCCATTGCTGGCATTGTTATGATAATTAATGCCAAACGACAGGAAAAAAAGAATCGAGAAACATTGCTACTTGTCTTAGTCCATTTGGGCTGTTATAACAAAAATACCATACATTGGGTAGCTTATAAACAACAGAAATTTATACCTTATACTTCTAGAAGGTGGGATGTTGAAGAGTAAGATGGCAGCAGATTTAGTGTCTGGTGAGGGTTCACTTTCTGCTTCATAGAGCACACCTTTTCCTGCTTCTTCATATGGCAGAAGGGACAAACAAACTCCCTCAGGCCTCTTTTGTACAGGCACTGTTATCATTTATGAGGGCTCTGCCCTCAAGACTTAATCACCTTCTAAAGGCTCCACCTCTTAATATTAATGCATTGGTGATCAGGTTGTTTTTTTTAATTTTTCATTTTTTTTATTGTTTGGGATTCATTGAGGGTACGAAGAATTAGGTTACACTGACTGAATTTGTTATATAAAGTCCCTCTTATAATTGTGTCCCAACCCCAAGATGTGTGCCATACACTGTGACCCCCATCTCCCTCCCTCCTCTCTTCTCCCCACTAGCTCATTCCCCTACCCTGCCTTGTATTAGCTCAGCTACTGCCTGTGTATTAGAAATGAGTACACTGGATTCTTGCTTATCCATTCTTGCGATGCTTTACTAGGAAGAATGTGTTTCACCTCCATCCAGGTTAATACAAAATAATCCATTCCTGGGTTGGTGGGCATTTAGGCTGTTTCCACTTTTTTTTTTTTTTATTAAATCATAGCTGTGTACATTAATGCAATCATGGGGTACAATGTGCTGCTTTTATATACAATTTGAAATATTTTCATCTAACTGGTTAACATAGCCTTCACGGTGTTTCCTTAGTTATTGTGCTAAGACATTTATATTCTAAACTTAGTAAATTTCACTTGTACCCTTCTTGTAAGATGCACCATAGGTGTGGTCCCACCAATTACCCTCCCTGTTTCCACATTTTGGCGATTGTAAATTAAGCTGCGATAAACAGTCTAGTGCAAATGTCCTTATGATAAAAGGATTTTTTTCTTCTGGGTAGCTGCCTAATAATGGGGTTACAGGATCAAATGGGAGGTCTAATTTGAGTCTTTGAGAATTCTCCAAACTTCCTTCCAAAAAGGTTGTATTAATTTGCAGTCCCACCAGAAGTGTAAAAGTGTTCCCTTCTCTCCACATCCATGCCAGCATCTGCAGTTTTGAGACTTGTGATGTGGGCCATTCTCACTGGGGTTAGGTAATATATCAGGGTAGTTTTGATTTGCATTTCTCTGATGATTAGGGACAATGAACGGTTTTTCATATGTTTGTTAGCCATTCATCTGTCTTCTTTAGAGAAAGTTCTATTCATGTCTCTTGCCCAGTGATTATGGGATTGTTGGGTCTTTTTTTGTTGATTAATTGAGTTCTCTATAAATCTTAGTTATCAAGCTTTTGTCTGATTGATAATATGCAAATATCTTTTCCCATTCTGAAGTCTGTCTGATTGATTTGGTTGTTGTTTCCTTAGTTGTACAGAAGGAACTTATTGTTGTTGTTGTTGCAATTGCCATGGAAGTCTTCTTCATAAAATCTTTCCCCAGGCCGGTATCTTCAATTGTTTTCTCCACATTTTCTTCAAGGATTTTGATTGTTTCATGCCTTAGATTTAAATTTTTTATCTATCTTGAATCAATTTTTGCAAGAGTTTCAGTCTTTTATATGTGGTTATCCAATTCTCCCAACACTATTTATTGAATAGGGATTCTTTTCCCCAGTGTATGTTCTTATTTCGTTTACCAAAGATCAGGTGGATATAAGATGTTAGTTTCATCTTATGGTTTTCTATTTGGTTCCAAATGGTAATATTTCTATTTTTGTACCAAGGCAATGCTGTTTTGATCACTGTGGCCTTGTAGTATAGCCAAAAGTCTGGTAGGATGATATCCCCAGCTTTGTTTTTAATTACTAAGAGTTGCCTTGGCTATACAAAACAATTATTTTTTCCAAATCTTGAAAGCATGATGATGGTATTTTAATGGGGATTTCATTGAATATGTAGATTGCTTTTGGTAGTATAGACATTTTAACAATGTTGATTCTTCCTAGCCATGAGCATGGTATGTTCTTCCATTTCTTAATATATTCTGCTATTTATTTTCTTAGGGTTTTGTAATTTTCTTTATAGAGGTCCTTTACCTCTTTCGTTATGTGTATTCATAGGTGTTTCTTTCTTTCTTTCTTTCTTTTTTTGAAGCTACTGTGAAGGGAATTGTGTCCTTGATTAGCCTCTCATCTTGGCTGTTATTGGCATATATAAAGGCTACTGATCTGTGGACATTGATTTTATATCCTGAGACATTATTGTATTATTTCATTTTATTATTATTATTATTATTTGTAGTTTTTGGCCGGGGCTGGGTTTGAACCCACCACCTCCAGCATATGGGGCTGGCGCCCTACTCCTTTAAGCCACAGGTGCCACCCAACATTACTGTATTTTTTGATGACTTCCAGGGGTCTTGTGGTTGAGTCTTTGGGGTTCTCTAAGTATAAGATCATATTGTCAGCAAAGAGGAAGAGTTTGACCTCCTCTGCTTCCATTTTGGACGCCCTTTATTTCCTTCTCTTGCCTGAATATATTAGCTAGAACTTCCAGCACTATGTTGAATAGTAGTGCCCATAGAGGACAACCGTGTCTGGTTCCAGTTATAAGAGGAAAAGTTTTCAGTTTTACTCCATTCAGTAAGATATTAGCTGTGGGTTTATCATAGATAGCTTTGATCAGATTAAGAAATGTGCCATCTATGCCTATATTCTTAAGTGTTCTAATTAGAAAAGAGTGCTGAATTTTATTGACTGCTTTTTCTGCATCTATTGAGAGGATCATATGGTCTCTGTTTTTGCTTTTGTTGATATGGTGAATTATGTTAGGGACTTGCGTATGTCAAACCAGACTTGCATCCCTGGGATGAATCTTACTTGCTTGTGAATGATTTTTTTTAATGTGTAGCTGTTATCTATTGGCTAGGATTTTATTGAGAATTTTTGCACCTATATTCATGAGTGAATTGGTCTGAAATTCTCCTTTTTAGTTGAATCTTTTCCTGGTTTTGGTATCAGGGTGGTTTTTGCTTCATGGAACATGTTGGGGAAGATTCCTTCCATTTCAGTTTTGTGGAATAATTTCTGCAATATGGATATAAGCTATTCTTTGAAGGTTTGATAGAATTCTGGTGTGAAGTCAACTTAGTTTAGTAGGATACAGAATTCTGGGCTGAAAATTGTTTCGTTTAAGAATGTTGAAGGTGGATGACCATGCTCTTCTGGCTTGGAAGGTTTCAGTTGAAAAGTCTGCTCTTATCCTAATGGCTCTGCCTCTGTAGGTCAGTTGGTGCTTACTCTTGGCTGCTTGTAAAATTTTTTCTTTTATCTTGACTTTGGACAGGTTCATCACAATGTGTCTTGGAGAGGCTCTGTTTGAGTTGAGATGACCCCAGGTTTGATATCCACCTGAAAGGCGTATGTCAGGGTCTTTAGCAAAACTTGGGACGTTTTCATTTATGATAGTCTCCAGTAGGGGTTCCATTCCTTTGGAACAATCTTCTTCCCCTTCAGGGATTTCTATTATTCATATTTTGAGTGCTTAATGGAGTCTCACAGTTCTCTAAGCACCTGTTCTGCTTTCTCTCTCTTTGTTTTCTGCCTCCTTAACTTAAAAACTTTAACTGGGTTAACTTGAAAACTTCATCCTCTAGCTCTGATGTTCTTTCTTCTCCATGATCTAACTCATTTTTAATACATTTTACTACATCTTTACATTCCCTGATTGTCTCCATTTCCTTAAGCTCCACCATATCCTCTCTATAGTCTACAGATCTCTTATCCAACTTTTGGTTTTACCTTTCCATTTTCTCATTCATTCCTCTTATTGTCTTTATCATCCATATTTTAAATTCCCTTTCTGTCAAGTACATTAAGTCTTTATAGGTGGAGTCTTCTGGAGTAGCTGCCTCATGGTCCTTTGGGGAAGGTTTTGGGTTTTTCATGTTGCTCAAATTTTTCTGTTGGTTCCTCCTCATGTATTCTTTCTTCTTGTGCACTTCCCTGTCCTACTTTTTCCTTCTCATTGCCTCCTTTGCTTCAAATTACCTTGTCTCAGAGCTTACGTGTTGAAGTGGATTCAGCCTGGCCAAATAAACAGAAGTCCCTGTTCTTGATGACAATATGTTGCAATATGTCACCAAGACACTGGGTGACGCTATGGTTGTCTTAGAAGACAGAGTACAGCCAGCAACCTCTATGATCCTTATTCTGAACTTAGTGGCCTTTGGTGATTACCTGATTGTTTCCTCAGCATTCCCCCTGCTGGGTTGGGATCTTAAAGCTCACAAGAATCCTTCAAGGCCAGGTCTCACAGTGCCCCTGACTCCAGTTCCTGTGGGGTGTGAGAGTCCCTCAGCCTGTCCCAAGAGTATGATCCTGGCAGGCAGGATTAAGACAGCCATACTTTAGGCTCAAGACCTTCTCACAACCTTCCCACAATGGCAGCCCCCTGGGGGCTGAGACCTTCTCAGTATGGCTGCCTAACCAGCCACCAAACCTTTGGCAAATCCAGTCCAACCAGCATTCAAATCTGGTTGCTGTATACTATTTGAGTTTGCCCACTCTTCCAAGTTTTCCACTCAATGTCCAGCTTCCCCCAACAACTGAAAACTCCAGAAAGGCTTCCTCCCGTTCTGGACCTCTGTTAGTAGCCGGCTGATTACAGCCAGTTGCAATCACTTGCCTAATTCATCAGATTTCCACTGCTCCAGCTTCGACTCTGCTTAAGGTCCCCATGAGCGTTGAGTGGAAAGCTTGGAAGAGTGGGCAGACTCAAATTGTGTACAGCAACCAGATTTAAATGCTGGTTGGAGTAGATTTGCCAAAGGTTTGGTGGCTGGTGAGGCAGCCATACTGAGAAGGTCTCAGCCCCCGGGGCTGCCATTGTGGGAAGGTCATGAGAAGGTCTTAGAGGGGCCTAAAGCATGTTTGTGCTATGCTCCATATAGGCTCATGGGATTCAATCCTGAGAAAGTAGCTCATTGAGGCTAAAAGGAGAGATTGGTAGCTGAATATGACAATTGGTCAGAAAAAGATATAATGAAAGATAATTTACAGGTAAGACATCCTAGTTTCTTACTGACAACAGATAACCCAGCACTTGTTGCAAACTTCCTTATTACATAAGGCAGGATAATTTATAGGTTTAGTGTTGAAAAGCTACCTGGCATAACATTCTTCCTGAGTAATGTTCTGCTCTGATGAAATTTAGGATACACTAGATTGATGTCAAGTGTAATCAAGTCATGTGTGTAACCTGCTAGTTTGATAGAGGGCTACAAGGCACCACTGATACCCATTTTCTGATAGACCTAACTGGAGGAAGGTTTGGTGCATGGTATGTGTTCTTCGTCTAGCTGACTGTTCCCCAAATAAGGAGAAATTTGCAAAGAGGAAAAAAAAATGTCAAATTTAATAATTTAGAAAAAGGTCTAGATTTCAAATTATCACAAAATCATATGCCTATGAAACATATAACAGAAAATGACAGAAATCTTTTTGCTCTAATTAAATAAAACAAGTTCCTTTTCTGATGGCTAGATAGGCTGAACTGGGAAGTGTGTAATTATCTGGCAAGCTGTGGGAGATATTGTTACTTTGGGGCAAAAAACATGGCCACTACACAAGTAAAAACCTGTATTTCTGTAAAATGAAAGACAGAGAGAATCACAACCTATATTAATTCAGAGGACTTTCTTATTAACCGAGTGGCTGTGCTGTGTATCAGAATAACTCCTGTTGTTACTGGACACGAGACTCTCACTTTTTCTTACTGGTCCAGAAAATATCTTGTGGCAGGCAAAATGATAGCCTCCCCAAATATGTCTACATAAGAACCTCAGAATCTGTAATTAACTTATCTTCCATGGGAAAAAGAACTTTGGATATGTGATTAAGGTTATGGAATTTGATATGAAAGATTATCCTGTTAGGCACAATCTAATCACATCAGTCCTTCAAAGCAGAGAATCTGTCCCAATGGTCAGAGAGAGACACCAGGATGGGCTAAGGAGTCAAAGAGATGAGACATTGCTGGCTTTGAATGGAAAAAACAAGTTAAGGAATGTGGCCAGACATTAATAGCTGGAAAAAGCAAGGAAAACTAAATCTCCCTTGGAGCTTCCAGAAAGGAATTCATCCCTGCCAACACCTTGATTATATTTCAGTGAGATGAGTTTCAGATGTCTAATCTACTAAACTGTAAGATGAGAAATGCATGTTGTTTTAGACCACCAAGCTTGTGGTCATTTGTTACAGCAGCATTAGGAATCTAATACCATATGCAGGCAGACAAGTCTCTAGCTCATATTTCTAACATAATAATTGCACCCACATTTTGATTTCACTTTCTTCTTGCTTACAGAATAGAAACATATGTGTGTATCTTAGTAACCTTAAAATTAAACAGAACAATCTAACAGTTTAGGGTCTAAGATATGAAGCCCTGGCATTAAGCAATGGTTAGAAACTAAAGTGAGGTAGTGGGTTCTGACCAGGTGAATGACATAGAGTACTCGAAATTCCATGTTATAAATTGTGGGGAACCAGGTAAGCAGAAGGCTGTAATTAGGAGGGCAAGCTGTATGGTAGCACTACCATCCAGAGAAGGATGGACTCTGGCTGCAGGCAATTCTGAGTAATACAAGCAAGAATAAATGGAAAGGAGGTGGAAGAGAATTCCTCTGAAGTGCAACACATAGAGCTGAGTGGAGCTGTGATTTAGGAGGCTTCAGGAGAGAAGGTAGATTTGTCAGTTCAGCATCTGGACTCCATGTTTCACAATTAATAGTAAGCCTTCCACTGAATAGGAAGGGCCATAGCAGCCTAGGTATCCTCAGTCTCAATTAGGATCCTCTAGATGAGATCACTGGATAGAGTACTTTAAAATGCTTAAAGTTTATAATTGGAGATTATATTTCCTTTCTATGATCCAGCTTACTCAGGATCAAATTATTAATAAATAAAGTGAAAATTAAACTTCAATGTGACATTACAATTCACCTTAGGAGACAATGACTAGCTCATGCAAGCCAAAAGTGATAGGATTATACTTTGAGGACCTTCACTGAAAAAGAAAACAGTAGGTCACTGGGGGATTTACTTTGTTATAAATTTGATGCTTAATTGTCTGTCTATTCATTGCCAGCCACAGCCAACCCTGAATAATAATTCAAAGGCAATTCATATTATTTGTACTTCCAGAGGTCATTCCACTAAATAAAGTTCAAAAATCAAATAAGCTGTCTTAGTTACGTATTTGGTTTCTCCAACAACACCTAAATTATAAAACCTCCGTGTTGTGAATTGGCCTTAGTGATGATTTAGGATTGTATGAATGATTCTATTTGGAATTTGATAGCGACCTATCAACAGTATAAACAGATGAGGGATAAATATGAAATTGAGGGGAAATAGGATGATTTTAAAAAGCCAAAGCATATTGTTTACCCTCCTAGTGCTAAGAATCCCAAGAATTGTTACCTGTAGGAAGTTCTGGGTACACAAATGTGTTCTCTAAAAGGTAATTTGTATGTTTGTTATTTGGCATTTGTCTTAATCTGCTTGCGCTACCATAACAAAGTATCTGAGACTGGGTAATTATAAATAACAGAAATTTATTTATCACAGTTCTGGGGGCTGGGAAGTCTAAGACTGAGGCACCAGTATGTTCAGGTGAAGGCCTGGTCTCTGCTTCCAAGATGGTGCCTTGAACACTGTATCCTCACTTGGTGGGAGGGCAAAAAGGACCTATGATAGTCCCTTTGGTCTGTTTTATAAGGTCACTAATCCCATTCATGAGGATTCCATTTTCATCACTTAATCACTTCCAAAAGGCTCTGCCTCTTAATACTATCAAATTAGGGATTAAGTTTCAATATATGAATTTGAGGGGACACATTCAAACCATTCCGTATTCAAAACATATTTTTCATTAAAAAAGCAAATAACACACAGAAATTTGGGTTCCAAAATCAAGAGCAAAAGTTTAGTTATTTATTCCATAATGTTAATTGAAATATATACAAGTTAATGAATGTTGTAATTTTTTGACAGTATATTTCTCATTATGCACTATGCATGTGGTGAATAAGGGCATGAGCCTTGCTTACACTCTGCTGCAGTCTTCAATCCCAGGTCTGATACTAAGTGTCTGGGTGATCCCGAACAGGTTACTTTACACGTTTAACAAAATCTACCTTATAGGATTTGGGGGAGAATTAAAAGCAATAGAAAATATAAAGCACTCAGCACATTATATGATGCATGAAGAGTAAGCAATAATTGGTGGCGGCTGCCATTAATAGCTATTATCACATATATTTTCTCTATTAATAACCATGGGGGCCCAAACTACTGCATCGATCATAATAACGATCTCACTAAAGCAGTGATGAGAGCTCAGACTTCTGTCTTGGTGAGGTTGAGAAGTCTGGTTCCCTCCTTAAGTAGTAGTTCACTTGTGAGGACCTTCTGTTAGGCAGCAATTCTTTCCTTAGGTTTGTCCTCCAAATATGAATGTGAGTTAGGTGTTTATGAAAATATATCAACATCGTTGATAATTTTGGCAATGGTAATCATAACAGCATGTTTGGCTGCATATCTACCCTATGTCAAATATTTCACAATACACTTTACGTATTTTCTACCTCATTTTACCCTGTGACACAGAAGACTTCACTAAAAGTTTTCCCAGAAGTATATGTAGTGAAGAGGTTGTGCCTGATTCATAATAAAATGGTATCCTTATAATTCTCTCTTGCTCCTTTATCCTGATTTGCTTTTCATCAAGGTGCTCATCACCATAAGATATTCTGCTACATATTACTGTTTTTTGGTGTTTTCCCCCTGTTTTCTGCAACTAGATGTGAGCTCCATAAGAGCAGCTAGTATATTTATTTACTATTGGTTTCCAGGCCTGGAGCAGCACCTGCCACATGTAGATATTAGTTAAATGTTCATTGAATGAATGAATCATATATGAGGTAAGGTTTTATTCGTCATATTTTGGGAGACTCAAACTGAAACACTAACAAATTAGCAAATGAACCATGGTATCCCTGCCCCATCTGAGCTAGTAAATGATGCAGCCAACAACCAAACTGAAATCCAACTCCAAGGTGAGTGCTCTCCATTCATTTTGGTTTCAAATGGAATTTCTATAGATCATGGCCATTGTGCCCTTAAGATATGTGGTTTTTGCCCATATATTCTGAGCCCATATAATGAATTGAAATTGAAAGTACAACAGTGCATGCACAGAAATAATGCCCATGCACACAGAGCCATCTATTGAGCATCTATTTTGCAAGCAACAGTATACTGTGGATAAGAGTCCTTAACTTTACTAGATATTGACATTATGGACTTAGGAGAATCTTGCTTTTAATTAAGTCAAATGAGACTAGACCAAAAGGATCCCTAGCATTTTGCTAGTATCATTCATATGCACATCTTCTTAGACAAAGAGGTATTTGCCTGCTCTAGAGCATTTATTATTCTAGACAAGATACAATTTACATCACCAAGTAAGGCAAATTGACTATTTCTCTCAAGTTACCATTTCCCTAGGAACCGGCTACCAAGAATGCAACCATGAATCATTGTCTCTTCTCTATTTGTTTGCTTCTATGTGATTCTTGTATTTCTATTTGGCTCTTCAGGGTATTTTCACATAGGGCACAACAGAAATGCTACCGACTGCTTTACTAACGCTGTTTGGTTTCCTGTGACCCAGGCTTCTTTGTTCTAAGAAGTTAAAAATAATCATATAGCATTTTTGCAATTGCTTGTGAAGAGCATTGGTTGCATGACAAAGATCTATACAAGAATTGGAGTAAAGCACACAGGCAGTGTTGTAATCTGACCTAAGGCGATCTCATCTTGCACAACTATTATGCTCTTTTCTGTGTGTATCTATAATTGCCACTGCTTAGAGGTAGCAGAGGCTTAGCCTCTCCCCCTAGGAGGTTTGTGTTTAGATTGTTATGTGAGTAAATCACAGAGTAATGTTTCTTAGACATTTATTAATAAGCAAGCACAAAACAGGCAGTCAACGCTATGAAGTACAAATTTCTTTAATGTGGCCCAATATCATTTCGCAAATATGATAATATTAGAGAAAGAATTCACCTAATTAGGCTAGCAGGAATCAGGCAATTAAGAAACTTCCAGAATTAGGAATTAAATTTATAGTACCATTTCTCACTGAAGGGAGAAGCCTTACTGTGTTTGTGTAGCCTGTTCATACTTGGGTGGGGAATGTCTCTATAATACATTAGATAATACACACATAGGAAAACCACTAATTGCACCAGTGGAAACTCATTTCTAACATTCTGCTGTTAACGTGACACAACAAACCATTCTAAAAATACTACGTGAAATACAAAAATCTCTGGTGTGCCTCTGAGATAAGGAGAGCCAAGGTGCCTGTAGGAGCCACCTTTGGAAATTATTATTATTATTTTTTTTGCAGTTGTTTTTGGCTGGGGCTGGGTTTGAACCCTCCACCTCCGGCATATGGGGTCGGTGCCCTACTCCTTTGAGCCATGGGCGCCGCCCTGGAAATTATTATTAATAAGGACAACTCACCACCTCTACAGTCTAGTATAAACTAAGCAATACATATATTCTGTCACACCGTCGATGTTGAAGTGTTTTAAAGTAAATTGAAAACTTTCTACAAGTGAGAAGGTCAAATACATTTGAAGAGTAATGCATAGTTTATTCTTCTTCTTGGTGATCCCCAAAGTACATTAACTTTATCATAGAATAAAGAAACTTGTTTTACTTTGTTCATCCTTAAAAGTTCCCAACGTACTTGATTACAAAACAATACTTTCATCTAACATCATTAACATTCTGAGGCAGTAGTTCTCCAAGTGAGCTCTCTCAATCAGCATCATTAGCATCACCTAGAAATGTATTAGAAAAATGTAAATTCTCAAGTCTCAGATTCACTGAATTAGAGGGTGTATGTGTGAAGACCAAAAATATCTGTTTTCATGAGTCCTTCAGATAATTCTCATGCATGTGTAATCAAGTATGAAAACCACTGGACAAAAACCCAGTATCCTGAGGAATACAATTTCAGGACCTTTCTCTATACCAGCGGTTCTCAACCTGTGGGTCCCGACCCACAGGAACTGTATTAAAGGCTCACGGCATTAGGAAGGTTGAGAACCACTGCTCTATACAGTGTTTTTCAACCTTTTTTTATCCCACAGTATACTTGAACCTATAGGTGAACTTCCATGGCACATTTAAATTATGTTGATCAAAAAAATAAAAGCAAAAAATAAAAAAAGAATATACTTACTGTGCTTTGAACTTCTTTCTAAAACAATTTAATTAACCATCTTTAAAAAATTTTGTGGCACACCTAAGATCCACTCACAACACACCCGTGTGCCACTGCAGATTGGTTGAAAATCATAGACTTGATTTAGAAAAGTATCTTTTTCACTATTGACATAAACTTTTCTCTAATGGGAGAACCATTGCATAGCCCATGAAGTTCACCTCCGACTTGTAAGTTCTAATATTATTGCTTATAATCCTATTTGTTTAAGCAGTCTGATTTTGGGGGGCTATAGACATGTAGGTCATGGGATTAGTAATTTACTCCTGGCCTGCAGTCCAAGATAATAAGACAGGAAAAGAGGTCACAATCTAATTAACTTTCTAATTAAAGGAACATAGTCACTTTCTAATTACACTTACAAAGAATAAAATGTAGCTTGTAATTAGAAAGTTACTCTGCTCTATTTAAAATTTGCATTGTGTCAGCTATTCCATCATTATTATTGCTTAGCATTTATTCTGAAATGCAGAATCTGTTTTCAAAGTGCCTTGGAAGAAGTTTTATTTATCTCTCACATTGAAATAGCAAAATAGGTCAGTATTTCACAGCATGATAAAATGAGATACAGAAAGTCTGTGGCATTCACATTATATGTCATTAACAGAGTTGATATCTGAATTCACGGTCTTTTGTGATTACACTTTTTTTTTTTTTACCCTTAGTTCAGCGAGTAACATTATGTCTCTTACTATTTTTTTTCTCCTGCCTTTATAACGTTTTTTAGGACGCCAAGACTGTTTTCAGTAACCATATATAACCATGGCAATCACCTGTATACATATCTGCCTTAAACAGCACTAAACTGCTAGAATCAGTTCTCGGGAGAGTCCATCAGAACACAACGGGTCTGTCACAGCAGTCTGGGTTTCCCATTTTGATCCCACCAACCACAACCATGTACAAACACACAGCAGATAATAAATGTCTACCAGTAGGTACTGTTCCCACATTGTTGTTAAAAAAACCATTGTTCTTAAAAAACCATTTGTCAAAACTAATATGAAACCAGTAGATAAACTAAAACAGGCCCATGTGAGAGAAAAACTTAATTTAAGTTGGGGGGAGTGGGGAAGAGGGAGGGTGGAGAGGGGAGGAGGGAGGAGGATTAGTGTGCTCTTACCTAATGGGCACAACGTGAGGTTATTTGGCACGCCTCCTAGGTGAGGAGTACAACCACAACAGGGACCTCACCTAACAGATGCAAACCTTGTAACTTAATTGTACCCTCATAATAACCTGAAATAAGAACAAAATTATACCTCCACTAAGATGCAAAGATGCCTTCCAAAAAATAATAATAAAATGAAAAGTAGCCTGCCTTTTTGTTTTACAACACAAAGTTGACATTAAATGTGTCATTTTTCACATTGTTTCCCAATATTGTTTCCCATTACTGAAGAGAAGTGATGGGCCTGAGGGTCTCATGCATTACAAATCTCATGTGCTTTGGATAGCTAGTAAATCACTTGCGTTTTTGCCTATTGGACTTTCTGCCTAGCTCAGCGTTTATTGCTTACAGCTGAATACAGACACCTAAATCTCTATCACATTTTATAACTAACTGTAGCTTTCCTTTTCTTACACCAAGGAACTTGCAGATTCCAGAGTGAGAATACATGAAAGGTGCCTTTATACACACAAAAGTACCATGCATGCAGTAAATGGTGCATGAATTTTATGAGGGAAAAAATATTTACTGATACCAAGAGATAAGAATTTTTAAAAATTATCTACCCACATATCAACCTCAGACCTGACTTCCCATATTGCCATCTTCTCAAATGCTTGGATTATTTAATGTGTGTTTCAGTAATTGTAGGTTTATTAGAGGACCAAGACTAAATATTTTGGATTAGACTAAAAGAAGAAATAACACAGCAGTGATTTAACAGCTAGGGATACTTTTTTCCCCCCTAAGTTTCTTCAGCTTTGGTCAGTTCAAAATGGTATACAGTAAATGATAATTTTTAAATCATCAAATCCAACACTCTTAATTTTACTGATAAAGGAGGTCCACTTTGTTTATTATGGATGCTATATTCCTACCCATCTTAACAAGGTGACACTAGCAAGGTGAAGGTGATGTATCTTTCCCCTCTCAAATTCTTTGTTCAAGTCTTTCTTAGCTGATCTCTTTTAGATCTGTTGTGGCTGGGGTTCTCAGCTGTAACTACATAGTAAGATCACCTGGGAAGTTTACTAAAATACTTAGGCCTGGAGATTTGGCTTTAATTTCTCTGGGGTGGAGCTTAAGAATAGGGATTTTTATAAGCTCCCATGAATGATTTAAACATTGAGAGCCTCTTCCTAAAATGAAGAAGAGAAAAAGGCAACAAAGTCTTCATTCTATAGCATTTCTTGTCCTTGTTTTCTCCCCAAATCCTGTGTATCTGAGCATAATGCCTTTTACTCAGAGGAATTATATTTTTCTACTTTTAAAGAAAAAAATGTACTTTCCAAAGGTCATTTCCATCCATTATTGCCTAAAATGTGCAGCACTGGGTCTACATTAACCCTTGAGCTCCTTAGAAACTTTTGATAAAGTACTTTTCTGAACAAGCTTTAACCTACTACAGTTCCTTACTTTCCCCTGTTCCATTTATTTATTCTCTTCCTCCTTTTCCAGTATCTTGTGGATGAGAAATTAGAAAGGGTTTGTAACAGAGTTCTCCAAAGACAAGTAAAAGAAAGAGGTGCTAAAATGAGACTGAGTGATTTGGGGCAACTCATGCTATTTAACTAATTCCCGGCAATCAGTTTGTACAGCTCTCATTAGATGCTGTTAGAGCATTACAGTTATTGGTATTTTACACTACTAGATTATAAGTTAGTTTGGCATAAGAACAATGTATTGTTCTTTGTGTTATTTTTCACACCATTCTTTCTAGTAGGTTCTTAAGTAATACTTAATATGAGGGTGACTTCCTAGCTTTTGTGGTCATAATTGATAAACAGTTCCCATTGTATTGTAGTAATTACACATTTCAAACTTCCAGACCAAGTTTTTCAATTTTCATTGATAGAAATCTAGTTCATAAAATAACATCGATATCAGGATTCCCTATTTTGTACTTTTTTTTTGTTGTTCTCACAACTCAAGTATTGATATTCTCATTTATCCTCATTTACAGGAAAGGCCTTCTATTCAACTCCCAAAGAAATTAAAAGTGCATCACTGTATTTTATTGTTAAATATAAATTTTAGAAGATACAAAATGGTACTTTAACGTCTTTTGAGAACCTTTTTCATGTAAGCATTTATTTGATTCCAGCATCAGGATTTTATCAATAATTTCTTGTATTAAAAAACCAAAGACAATTAAACTCACTGTATGTGGCATACCTATAGCCCTTTTAGAAATATGTTCAAAAATTGATTCAAAGCACCGGTATTTTATCTTAATTTTTAACATTTTATTAAAGAAGCAGTATAAGAACTCTTACATAGAAATAATTTATAATATAGACAAATATTTATGAAAATAATTATTGCCATCATAGCATCAGTTTCTAGATGGTTCTCATGCTGATCTCAGGTAACAGGGGAAAGATCATACGCAGAGTCTTATTGGAGGAGGACTTTGGGTCGGCAAGCTTTGGTGATCTCCACTGCAAGTGCAGAAAAGATGGAAAGGAAGAAAGTGTTTGAAGAAGCCTTTGTGAAATAAAGGAAAAAAAAAAGACTTGGTGGCAGAATGGTGATGGGAAGGTGAGGGAGAGGGAGGTATCAGAGATTGATTTCAAAGTTCTAATTTAGGTGACTGGATAGTGTTAGCAACTGAAAAAGAGAAAACTAGGGGAAGAGGAACAGTTGAATCTGTGACTCTTATAGGACCTCCAAGTCAAGCCGCCAGTCAAGAGTAGAAGTCTGGGCTAGAAAATTATCAGCACATAGTTGGTAGGGAAAGCCATCCCAGAATGAGATTGTCCAGAGAAAATTTAAAATGATAAGACAGGGGAGCATGCCTTGGGTAAAGTGCAAAGGTGAGGGCCAATTGTTAGATTAGAGAAGTACAGGTGTATAGAGAACCAAGCCAGCTATTTCACGATCACTAAAAGAGGAAAAAGCTTTAGGAAAGGATAGAGTGACTCATTGTGTCAAATGCAGAAGAGGTGGTAATATGATTAGGGTGAAAAATATCCACTTAGGAGTGAGAACATTTCAGTTGAATTTGAATGATTTAATTCAGACAGCTCTCGGTTAATATTCAAGTGTGAGGTCAGGCAGGGATGGGACTAAAATGAGGCAAACAAAGAGTCTAGAGAAGAAAAATGTAAAAAGCACTCGCTCCCGGGGTTGTGCAAGTCTTGAGGGAAGAGTAAGCTGTTATTAGACCTAGTAGCCAAATGCTCAGCCAACATCCAAGCTGTAGGGTTAATAGCACTGGGAATGTCTGAAGGCACACAGATTTCAGAGACTAACTCATGGGTAGCTATTGCTGTAGGACAAAAAGTCCAAGATCAAGGTTAGATGAACAAAATAATAACTTACCTAGGGCAATAGATCCTAAATCAAGTCTTATGCCATAGTGAGCCACACAAAATTGACAGCATTGGGCTATTTCAGGCCACAGAATGGTAATTTCATATATTTTGATGTAATAAGTCTAAGTGTGATTTTTTATTCCCCAGGGCTCATGTGGTCTCAAGATCTAAAGAGAAACTAAATTGAAAAATAAAGGTTCAGAGGTATTATCTGTGAAATTGAATGTTCTATAATCAAGAAACAGATAAGTATTGAGTTTTTATCATGTGAAATATACTTTACGGCATGTTTTGTGCCATTTTGATCTATATCACCCTAGTGTCGTCTTTTCTAACCAGATTGTAAATTCTTCTCATAGAAGGATATTGCTGGTATTTTTCTTGGATTCCTTCAAAGCACAAAGCCAAATCTGGAACAGTATGTTGAAGGGTGTCAAAATTTGCCACCTCAAAGTATGCCATTTTTCCATAAGGATTATATTGACCTAAAGGCACTTGGGAAACAGCAGGTGCTCTGATAAAAGGATTTTTTTCCTTCTGGGTAGATGCCCAGTAATGGGATTGTAGGATCAAATGGGAGGTCTAGCTTGTGGGGGGGGGGGGAAGGAAAAGCAGAGAGAGGGAAGGAGGGAGAGGGGTGGGGCCTTGGTGTGTGCCACACCTTCTGGGAGCAAGACATGATTGCAAGAGGGACTTTACCTAACAAATGCAATCAGTCTAACCTGGCTTATTGTACCCTCAATGAATCCCCAACAATAAAAAAAAAAACAAAAAAAAAAAACATTCTGGTCTCCACATTTTCTTCCCAGAAGCAGGAGTTAAGACAGGGGATCAGGCCTTGGGTAGAGTCAAAAGGTGAGTGCCAATTGTTAGCTTAGAGAATTACAGTTGTATAGAGGACCAAACCAGCTCTTTTAAAATGAGCAAAAACTAAAACTTCCCTTGGGTGGCGCCTGTGGCTTAGTGAGTATGGCACCAGCCCCATATACGTGCTGGATACCTTTTTCTTGGGGAAGAGAAATCTATGGTTTGTTACCTTTGCCAATAACAAAAATGTTGGAGAGGCAAATGGCAAAGCTGTTGCCATTGGCATCTTTCATGTGAACTACATCAAAAGACCCAGGATGTCTCTCTTTGTTGGTGATCACACGAATTCTTCTCAGGTTAGCACCTCCAATCACCATACACAGGTTACCCGTGTCAAACTTGATGAAATCAGTAATCTTGCCAGTCTCCAAATCAATGTGAATGGTGTCATTCACTTTGATGAGGGGATCGGGATAGAGGATGGTACAAGCATCATGGGTCACCAGATGAGGGATTCCTTTTGTGCCCACAAGATTTTTCTCACTTTGCACAACTTGCACTTGGCCTTTTCGGGTGTAATACGATGAATAGCAAAATGACCCTTCGTGTCATAAACCAGACGGAAATTCTCTCCAGTCTTGTCAATGCTGATGACATCCATAAATCCAGCAGGATAGGTTATATCAGTTCTGACCTTGCCATCGATCTTAATGACGCACTGCATACAAATCTTCTTTACTTTATCTCCTGTCAGAGCATACTTAAGCCCATACTTAGGAAAATGATGAGTGGAAGATACTCTCAGCTTGTGGGGGCTAGTGGATGGATGAGGAGCAAACACGCTGGTCAGTTTATCCAGCATCCAATGCTTTGGAGCTGCTACCTACTTCAGATGCTTCTTGGGACCATGAGCCATGACTGTGCTAGGCAAGGAAATATACGTGCATATACGGAAATATACGTGCATACACGGTGGCAGGTTCAAACCCGGCCCGGCCAAATTGCAACAAAAAAATAGCTGGCATTGTGGCGAGCGCCTGTAGTCTCAGCTACTTGGGAGGCTGAGGCAAGAGAATTGCCTAAGCTCAGGAGTTGCAGGTTGCTGTGAGCTGTGTGACGCCACGGCACTCTACGGAGAGTGATAAAGTAAGACTCTGTCTCTACAAAAACAAAACAAAACAAAACAAAAAAACTCACATGCAAAAGATTTCTTCCCTATACCAGTAAAAAAGAAACAGAAGAGCAACCCACCTTTAGCATCTTTAAAATTGATAACCCTTTACTTTAGTAGTGGCTTGAATATAATACGATTGATAGATAGACAGATATCAACATGGATGTAGATACAGAGTTCAGGTTTACTTTGGTTTACTATTGTTCACCATTTCCTTTGGTGTTTTCAGTAGGGTTTAAACCTCTGAAGAAGTTTTTCTCTAGTGCCATTTGAAATTCATGAGGTAGTTTAAATTTAGACACACTGATTTTATTAAAACTCATTGCTTTCCTTATCAGTGAATGAATGTTATGCAATTTTCAGGCGAAGTTATTTCATGTGAAGCTGAGAGGGGCTCCAGATTCAAGTACAGTACTCAATTCATTTTCTATTTGCATAAAAATATGTCACTGTAGGAATAGGTTTCTAATTTTTGGCTGTGGTTTTCGAGCCTTCTTTTTCAATGATTTATATGTTCATATTGGATGAGGCAAGCAGTTTAGAATAAGTAGAGCTACCTGGATGCATTGCTAAATGCTGGTAAAAGAATTATACAGAATAATAAATATAATGTAATACTGCATATATGTGAATTTATATGTGCTTATTTTGTGTTTATGTAATTAAAAAATTACCCATCTTTCTAGACTATAGGATATCTAGGGATATTTCTAGCATACAATTTATAATCCCTTTGGTGCGGTAGAGAAATAGAGAGAGATGTGAGTTTTGTACTGATTCCCTGGATACAGATCCACAGTTCCTTGTTTGTAATTCTGAACGCCTGAAAGCCCCGAAAAGTGTTTTTTCTTTTTGTAATGTTACTTATTTGGTGGAAAACTTTCCTTGAAACTGTTGTGAGGCTATCTATAGTCTCTATTTATCACACTTAGTGTGAAGATTTAGTAAGTTTTACTGAAGAAATATGAATCTGTGTGATTACAGGGTACTGCTGCTCAACACTCTTGGATGGCAATGTAATATATGCTGTGTACAGATACACCAGGTTATCTTACTACTTTCTGAATGATTTTGAATCCTGAATTGCATCTTGTCCCAGCTCCTAGAAGGTGCTGATGGACTTAAGTATTCTTAGTGTGTGTGAAGAGTATCAAAGCATCAGGCGTTCCAGGCTCTACCTTAAGACCCAAGAGAAAGGATTCAAGGGCATACCTTAGAGTATGTTCACCAGTGTTTTCTAAAATCAAATCTATATCACTTGGAATATATTGCTTAAAACATGAAAGAGCAGTTTCTGCACTAGTCCCATAGCTCTTAAGCTAGCGTACTAAGACACTTAATTCATGGAAAAGGTGCATCTCCTCCTAAAATATGTATTTACATTGTGAGTGTTGTGTGCATCCAGGTATGTGTACTCTTCTGTAATAGAGGACACACGGGCCAGGCCTGGTGGCTCATGCCTGTAATCCCAGCACTCTGGAAGGCTGAGACCAGTGGATTGCTTGAGTTCAGGAGTTTCAGACCAGCCTAGGCAAAAGCAAGACCCTGTCTCTACTACTAATAAAAAGAAAAATTAGCCAGGTGTTATGGAGTGTGCCTGTGGTCCTAGCTACTTGGGAGGCTGAGGCAAGAGGATCACTTCAGCCCAAGAGTTTGGGATTGCTGTGAGCTATGATGCCACAGCACTCTACCCAGTGTGACAGAGTAAGATTCTGTCTAAAAAAAAAAAAAAAAAAAAGAATAGAAAAGAAAAAGAAAGAAAGAGAGGACACATAACACATAACTTTCATCAAATTTCCAAAGGCGCCTATAACCCAGGAAAATTTGAAAACTGTTTCTTGGAATGTAGTGGAAGCAAGAAAATCATGCTGAGGGTGGACAACTGAAAGACCCAAGTGCTGTCAGAGATAATTAAATAATAGTAGCTACCATTTTATGAGCAATTACACAGGGCAGATATACCACTTGCTTTAATCCTCCACAACAAATTCACAAGGAAGCATAAGTAAATAATATGGTGTTTGCAGAAATAACTCAGTATCTTAATGTTTGAGTATTCAAACATGTTGAAAACCCCAAAACTTTGGGCTAATAGATATTATTGCTTTAAGAGCTCTACTCCCACCCCACCTGCCATCTGCAGTTCCAGCAGTAGTTGCCCTTGTGAAAAAAAGAATTCTTTGTCTTTTTTTTTTTTTTTGCAGTTTTTGGCTGGGGCTGGGTTTGAACCCACCACCTCTGGCACGTAGGGCCCGTGCCCCACCCCTTTGGGTGGGGCCGGTGCACCACCCAAAACAAACAAACAAAAAAATTCTTAAAACCTTATGTTAAGACTCTATCTTCTCTCGAATACACTGGTATAAATAACTGATTCAAACCAGAATGTTAGTAGGTAGGCTTTTAGCCCCAGAATCTTTACCTAGAGTCTTGAGCGCATTTATATATACCCTATATAACCTAAAATGATTCTCAAATTCTCACTTGGTGAGTGTGATCTGTGTAAAAAGGCCATATATTTAAGGATATACAAATTAGTCAACAAATCCCTCTTCCATTCTGTGTGCATACATGTGTCCATGAGTATATATGTGAGTATTTGTACTTCTGTGTACACACATATGCAAACCTGCTTTCACAGGTGAATTCCAAGAGAGCCTACCATTTGTCTCATTGAGAAAAAAATTGGTAATAATCCTCTTCCCATACTAACACAAAAAGATACCCTTCCTATGGAGAGAAGTTTGCCATTTGAGATAATAAATAAAAATCCCTGTACTAATAAAATCTCATGATTCAGTGGTTTGGATACAAGTCCCTGAAATCCCTCTCTTTCTGTTTCTTCACTAGGCATGGTGATGGGTATGTTTAAATTGTGTTTCAGTAATAGCCATGTGTATCCTATAGTTTACGAAGACAGAAACAACATAAAGAGGTATGTAAACACACAAAAAAAGGGGTATAGAAAAATAATACCTCCCATTTTTAGTGATAGTCGCCATTTATTGGTTGATTGCTCTATGTCAGGCATTTGTGCTAATGACTTATATATATCATATAATTTAATCATTACTATACAACCATAAAAGTATTATTAATATTTCCATTGGATAAGAGAAAAAATTAATCCAAAGGTAGAAAAGTAAGTCAATTACCCAAAGTTTCATCTGTTGAAAAATGTGACTGCATTTAGTAAAAAGGGGAAGTTGGGATTCAAATGTGACCATCAGATTTCAAAATCAGACCAACTTATAATCTGTCCTTGGGTGGCCTGACAATTCTAATGGCCAGGTGGAATGGTGCTCTTCAGCTTTTTTAAAATTTCTGGCTAACATGAGGGTGCATATGATTAGGTTACATTGTTTGCCTTTATAAGGTAAAATCCAAGTTGCAGTTGAGTCCTTCACCCAGGAAGTGTGACATACACCCCTACTTTGTACCCATTAGGTGAGAACTGACCAACCTCCCCATCTCCACTCCCCCCTTCTTGAATTTAATTGTGTTTTTCTTTGATGTGGACCTGTAGCTGATCTACTATTTTGAACATAGCATTGAATATATGGGATGCTTACTTTTCCATTCTTGAAGCACTTTACTTAGGAGAATGTTCTCCAAATCCATCCAGGGTTGAAGCAATACTCCTGCCTTACTCTCCCAAGTAGCTAGGACTACAGATGCACACCACCACACCCAGCTTAGATTTTGTTTTTATTTTAATTCATTCTTGCTTCAGCACAGCTGAATCTGAAGCTGAGTGCCATGGTGTGCAGCTTCAGTCTTAGGTACTTAGGGGGCTAAGGCAGGAGGATTTCTTGAGCCAAGAAGTTCAGGACTAACCTGGACAACATAGCCAGACCCAATCTGAAAAAACATCCCCCCCGCCCCCCAGTCTCATATGGCTTGTCTATTTCTGAAGTAGTTCTTATCTCATCAATATCTTTCCTACATTGTCTTATAAAGCCCCTGCCTACACAGGTTAAATTCACCCAGATCTGGTCACTCCTGTTCCAAGCCTCTCAGTACTTAGGTACCGATCTGTATTGTTGGAAGACAACATAAAGTGAAAGCCACAAAAAGTCTTTGATAATTCTACACTCCTCTTCCTTTTGTAAGCTGCTCAATCCAGTGAAAGAGTTAGAAGGGTGTGTGAATAAAGTCCTTCTCCTGGAAGTAAGTGGTGGATGACTGTCACTAACTATAGAAGTGTTTCAGGAACAATTTGTCATAAAGTCATCTTTTATACCTCAAAAATTTTGAAGAAGGATTAGAAAGGACCCTGGAGGGGGACGCTAGATAAAATGATATTCCTTTCTATTATTTACACTACAGGCAAAAATAAAATGTTAGTGATTTTTCATTAGTTAAAAATAATGAATCAAAACAAACTTGTCCTTTAGTTCAAACTACTCTGTTTCCCCGAAATTTTAAGGTGTGCTCTCAAAGATGCGTTAGGTCTTATTTTCAGGGGATGTCTTATCTTTCCTGTAAGTAGGTCTTATTTTTGGAGGATGTCTTATTTTTGAGAAAACAGGGTATCATTGTACTGACTATTGGTTTTTCACTAATTGCAATATTACACACGATAGCACCTCTGAGTGAAATAATATTATAGAAAATGCCATATAATTAGGCATCCCAGAGTTTAAGTGCCTGGATGAAAGTTCAGAAATCAAGGAATTTATGTTAATTTTGCACGTTTCTTTAACACCATCAGTATCAATGGATTACATATGGACCAACATTTGATAACTGGTTTCTACTGAAAAAAAATACGTATATAATCAAGTTTCTTCTAATAGATTTAACCATTAAATGTTTGCTTTGTCCCTTAATAATTATTTTTTAATTGACATGGCCTTTTAAATCCAAGTGTTACTCAGAAAAGTAAAGAAAAACACAAGAGCTAACTTGATCAGTTGTAGTTACAATAGAGCTAGGGCTTTGTGTTTCGTTTTGTTTGGATTTTTAAAAGCTATAATAGAATCAGCAGATCAGGTATCTTTGGCAATCTTTGCAGTCTACAAATAAGGTTCATTCCATTATTTTTCTATTATTGAATGTGTCTGGGGTTTTGCTCCCTACAAGCTGTGGCTCACCGAGATCTTTTCAACTGTACAGAGCAACTTGTTTCCCATCTCTTTTAGTAAAACTCCATGTGCCCTAGAAGATCCAGCTCAAAAGCCCCCAAATTCCCATACTTGGTGGTGTGATTGTCCCATTTTCTGGAACAGACTCTTTTATATGATTTCCTAATTCTTTCTTTTAATTATTTCCACTCTGTTGTTGTTGCTCAAATCTAACTGTAAGATTCCATCAAGGACTGACTTGCTCACTCCTTTTTCCTAAAGGGAGTTTTCTTGCTCTTGAGGAGCTTAGTAAGTAGTTACTAAATTGAATGAAGAAACCATCAGCTCTTGAAAATTAAAGCTAATAAGCATTAAGCTGAAACAGACATGGTTATTTATCTGTTGAAAAAACTCACTATAAAAATGGTTTCTATAAAGGATGACTGATGAGTTTAATGTACTCCCCAAATCTCTTTACCAGATTGTCAAGTACATCTCCTAAAGGCACAGGAGACTAAATGTCATGAATACACAATAAACTGTGACCTAAATCTTTGTAACAACGTTGGGGCTTTGTTGGCCCAAAGTAAGGTTGGTGGTCTGAATGGAGAAGAGATATAAGTTAGCTTAAAGGCAAAACCTGCTTGAGAGTGACATCAATCCAGTGTCAGCTGCCAGACTCTTATACTGAAAGATCTTCAGAATGAGGAGAAACAAATTGTCTGAGCAACATGGGTTTGAGTGAATGCCCCTTCACATTTCTTTCTCTTCTTCCTAATTCCCTGCACCCAGAATCCTTCTGATCTGTAATTTAGTCTCTTCAATGGACTTATTCATTAAGAGGGAGTATCCTGCTCAAATGATTGATGCTGGTTATCTTACCAGATCCATCTCCCATTTCATTTAATGAATCAGCATTCTGGTTTATAAATCAGTTTCTGGCAAGTTGGCTTAGCATCCATCACCTCTCCACAGCGTGGTTGCCCATAAGTGAGCAGATTCATTTATGTTTTCATTGCTGTAAATCTGAGGAGTGAGTGGCCCCAGGGCCTGTAGGAAAACTCCCTAAAGAAGCTTCTGTGTGACTTTGAATTAAAGGAGATAGCGCATGCTGAAATATTTTAGGAGCATAACTGTGTTTTAAGAATGATTACTTATTCTGATTATTGCAGCTCATATCACTCTATATAATTTTTTTCATCCTAATCTTTTGCTATCAGTAAGCCATAACAAAAAATAGCTTCTTATTTTTCTTATTGTATTCTTTTTTTCTTTCCCAGAAATATGGGGGTAGTGGTAGGGAAGGGAAAAGCAGATAGAGTCCACAAGAGAAGCAATCAGAACAGAAAAAGACCCATGCTCCCATGGGTGTATGCAGGCCAGGGGGTGAACTATGTATAGATGAAGGCCTGATTGGGTGTCACAGACACAGAGACTAAGGCAGTGAACTTAAAGAGGGATGGATGAAAGAAAAAGCATGAAATTTTGGCTGTTGCCTTGAACAGGAAAATTTTGAGGAACCAAACATGTCTAAGGAAAGGTTCCTTTTTATTTTTTTTTATTTAATCATAACTGTATACATTAATGCATTTATGGGGCACAATATGCTGATTGTATATACAATTTGGAATGCTTACATCAAACTGGTTAACATAGCCTTCACCTCACTTACTTATTTATTGTGTTAAGACATTTATACTCTACACTTAACAGATTTGACATATACCTTTGCAATGTGTACCATAGGTGTGGTCCCACCTTTTACCCTCCCTCCATCCAACCTTCCCCCCGCCCCCTCCTCTTCCCTCCTTCATCCTAAGGAAAGATTCTTCAAAATAATTGCAGTATGATTAACCAGTTAAAATCCTTTATCAAATGTTTTCTAGGAATCTGTGTTATTTCATTGGCTTTCTGGAGATGGAGTTACTTCTTGTTTTTGTAGGTGCATTAACAGCCTTTTAGGGGCAATATTAGAATATATAATCAGGTGATATTTGGGGCTACATTTTCAGGATTGTGTACCAAAGAGACTTAGCCCCAACTTAGATAAAATGCTGAACTTATTGTGTATTTCCCTCACGGCTGAATTTAGCTTATGGACTGGAGATATAAAAGGGCATGATAAGTCATACAGGGGCCCTGGTGGTTTTGAAAATGAAACCAAAGAGATTCAGAAATATGGGTCAAAATGATTTTAAAGTTAGATGTACTGAGACTGCCTATATGAAAGGAGAATCTTCAGGATTTTTGTTTAGATAACTTTCTCACCATCCCCACAAGAAACTAATAAAACTGCAGTTTGGTGGCACTTTTTTTACTGATTTAGAGCAGAAGATGGCAAAGTAGACAGATTTGAGGGTTCAGATGTCAAATTCCTAACCTCACGTCAAAGAAAAGATGGAAGAACTCTCAGGAAGGTCTATCAAGGATGGCACATAACATGAAATTGGAAGGCTAGAAGTTCCAGATTAGTTGCTGTGGTGCAACTAATAGCCAGATATTATTGAAGAATCTTAGCCTTCATTTCACGGATGAACACGGGCTTCATTCTCAGCATCAGTGAACCTGCTCTAGTCTGAAGAAGAGGAAGAGGCTGAAGGGCTGACTGTAAATCCAACCAGGATGCAGCTGAACCTCAGCTGCTTGAAGCCAGAGAACCCCAACCAGCACTGCCTCCAAGAGCAGCGATAAAGTGAACTTCGTCTGGAAGGCAACTTGCCCTGCCTCCCACATTTGCCACCCTCCCCAGGCCTTATAGACTCCAGTAGGAGAGAGGATGGTGTGCATCTTATGGCAGGCTTGTACTATGAGGACTTTCATCCAGTAACCACATCTTCTTACTCCTTGGAGAGGCCCTTGGCAGATCCTGATTAAGCCCTAATGAGAAGATCTGGCACAGACAGTTCCTTATGTCTTGGGTCCTAGCCTAGAACTGATGGACCATACTTTGAAACACATGCTTATACCCAACCTGGATGCATCTCCAAAGGTCCTTGAGAGAATCTAAGGGAAGGGACCATGAGTCCATGTATAGGAAGTGCTCCTAGATGTACAAAAAATATTGTTACCCCCCTTGACAGATGACTGCAAAGATTTAAGTAGATAGTGGGCAAAAATGAAGAATTTTATTCACCAGAATTTTCTCTTTTGAAGAGTGTGATGATCTCTATTAGAAGAAAAGAAGGAGAAAAAAAAATCTACATTCTCAAGGCACCGTACTCAGCAAGGAGGGCTGAGGGCAGGTGTCCCTGAATGCCAAAGAAGGTGTTAAAAAGTAAGGCAGGGTAGCAGCTTCACTCTTGTTGACAGAGAGCAGTAAGATTAGGATTTTAGTCACCCAAGAGCAGGAAACATAGGAAAGGAAGAGAAATCTGTAAAGAATTAGGGGCACAGTCTTCTGGATAATATTCTAAAGAAATACTGCCCCTTGCAATTCTGTCATATGGAGGATACCTGTTTTAACAATCTGCATTCTTTCCTCTATGACTTCCCTTTTTACTGAGAATAAAATACAAACTTCTCATCATGGTTTGCAAGGCTTTATCTCATCCAACCCCTGGCATCTTCTTCAACTTGATTCAGGGCTCTCTTCCCTCTTTACTTCTATCCAGCCCAGTAAGCCTGAGGTTCCTCCATCTTGCCAAGCTCCTTTAGGCTTCAGGAGCCTTATGTTCTTTTGTTCCCTCTGCCTGGCATGCTTGTCTCTAAGTCCTCTGGATGGCTTAGTTATTCTCAACCTTCAGGTCTCAGCTCATATGTCAGCATCACAAACAGGTCATCTCTTACCACTCTGCATGAAAGTGCTCCCCCTCTCCCCACTTCTATTCGATTATTTGGCTCTACTTTTCTTTCTTTCTGTTTTTTTCTTTCTTTCTTTTTTTTTTTTATTAAATCATAACTGTATACATTGATATGATCATGGGGCATCATACACTCGCTTCATAAACCATTTGACACATTTTTCTCAAGACCAGAGATGTTGGCGTGGATGCGGAGAAAAGGGAACACTTCTGCACTGCTGGTGGGAATGCAAATTAATACATTCCTTTTGGAAAGATATATGGAGAACACTCAGAGATCTAAAAATAGATCTGCCATTCAATCCTGTAATTCCTCTGCTGGGCATATACCCAGAAGACCAAAAATCACAACATAACAAAGATATTTGTACCAGAATGTTTATTGCAGCCCAATTCATAATAGTTAAGTCATGGAAAAAGCCCAAGTGCCCATCGATCCACGAATGGATTAATAAATTGTGGTATATGTACACCATGGAATACTATGCAGCCTTAAAAAAAGATGGAGACTTTACCTCTTTCATGTTTACATGGATGGAGCTGGAACATATTCTTCTTAGTAAAGTATCTCAAGAATGGAAGAAAAAGTACCCAATGTACTCTTTCTTTCTTTCTTTTTTTTTTTTATAAGACAGAATCTCAAGCTGTTGCCCTGGTTAGAGTGCTGTAGAATCATAGCTCACAGCAACCTCAAACTCTTGGGCTTAAGCCATTCTCTTGCCTCAGCCTCCCAAGTAGCTGGGACTACAGGCGCCGGCCACAACCCCCAGCTACTTTTGTTGTTGTTGTTGCAGTTGTTATTGTTGTTTAGCTGGCCTGGGTTGGGTTGGAACCTGCCAGCCTCGGTGTATGTGGCTGGTGCCCTACCCACTGAGCTACGGGCACCGCCCTAGCTCTGCTTTTCTTTATAGCACTTATCTATACCTGAGAAAATATTTGTTTCATTGTACAGGATCTGTCTACTTCATAGAATACCATCTTCCAGAAGAACTGGTTGTCTTTCTTGGCTTCTAGGCATCCCAGCACCCAGAAGAGTTCCTGCCTTATAATACATCTTAGAAGAATACACAGCTTGCTACACTGGGACTGTCCTTCAGGTTTCCAGTATGAGAGATAGGGCTTAAGGCAGACTAGCCATGTTCACTTACATTTTAAGATTATAATGTCAAAACAAAGGGGGAATTTTGTAATTTAGCAAAAGCTGGAAAATTCCATTTCTTCTTAAAAATAAAAGCTTTTCCGGTATCTTACTTCAGTTTGTTTTTTTTGCATTATCCCTGTGAAGTTGATTTGAGCAAGCTTTGCTGTCTTTATTTTAAAAACATGTAAACTACAGGCACACAGTAAGTCAGTGGTGGAGTCCAGACCACAGCACAGCTCTCTTGATTCCATCAAAACTTTCATCAAGCTTTATTGTTTCCCTTTGAAAAAGATATGGCTAACACATCAAAACCAAAATAATATTAAATACAAAGAAAAAGTGTAACTACTTAGTTGCTTTGACTTTATATTTACATAAATACCTTATCACTTATATCTTATAAATTACTATTTGAAATCCCTATGAGATAAATGGGTCTGCACATGTCTCATAAGGGTTATTCTTTTTGGGAATGAAACATAAAATAAAGTTTTGCTCTATTTTGGAAAAGGAAAAAAGAGAAAGCTTGAATTCACAGATGTGGTGACTTTTGATTTTCTTTTTCTACTCAGAACATAACCAATTTAGTTTTAGCCTCAGAAGATTAGGAAGGAATCAGTAGCATGTATTACTTTCAATAAATATTTATGACAGAAAGCAAACTGAAGCTATACCAAATGGGAGGAAAATTATTCTATCCAGATCTTGTAAGTTTCTAGGTTGAGTCAACAATTTTTCTTTATGACTGTGATAACAGGTGTTCATTTCCTACAAACCTACCATGTAGGTGTATATTCTCCTACAAAAGAGTCTGCTATTATCTGCAAGTTTGTGACTTTCAGTGAAATATGCTTCTGATCATCCATAAAAGGTTGAATCCTTCTATTTGAGAATTGTGCCTACTGATCAACAGCACTTCTTGCTTTTCTTTTCATTATACCAAAATATTTTAATAAAATATGTATTATTTTAAAAGAATAAGAAGAATGGGTCATATTTGCAGAACAAAGCTTCAAAATGTACAAATTTGGAAATATTTTTTCTGAACTACTTTTATTTGTATAGTAAACCAAAATAAAATGAAAAGGCATAGGGAAGTAATCAAGAAACATCTTTATATCTTATGCTTTTGTATTTATGGACATCAGATAAAAATAATAACTATATCCAATCAAAGATAAAGCAGATTGAAATATGAAAGCATAATTGAAAAGACTGATTTATATTTTCCTTAAAGATATTTAATTATCTTCAGTGATGGAATTTATGACTATGGCTAATCTTTTCACATTCAAAATAAAGAACATAAGTGGCGTATGTAGTCTAAATATGCCCCCTATATAAATAAATTGAACACGAATCCCCTGTGCCCTTGTAAATTTGCAGATATGTTAGTGATAACAATGCTGATATTTTAAAATAAAATATTTTCCTCATTTGTTGCAGCCTCAAGTGATGATATATGTTTTGTTTTTTAAATTTTCACAAAGCTCAGTTTAAATATAAAAAACCCAAATTAGAGTGAAGTTAAGTGACAAGCATGAGGTCAGTCTTCTCACTGATAAGGAAGTCAGAACTAGAATTCAGGCCTTCTGATGCCAAGCCTGGTCATTGCCCCACTCTGGGCAACCACTTTTCTGATGACAATTTAGTGAGCTATGGATAGATTCCTTTTCAGTTAAAATAACCCTTATTAAAGCAATGTATTCTTGGCAATTTCTAAGAAACTTTGACCCTTCCTCTGCTCATGTTCTTATGTCGAGATTACCCTTATCTATCCAAATTACAGGGATTTCTACATTGGAATCAAATGAATTTAACAGGTGCTTCCTGGAAAGGGGTGTGAAATATTCTATTTTAAGTAACTGCAAAGATTCCAAAATCATGATTGAGTTCACGTTTTATGCTTAATTTCCTACAATTGATACTTTTTGTCCTTTACAACATTTTAATTTGCATGTGAGATGAAAAAGGAAATGAAGGAACATAGGAAAATGAGCAGAGATGAAATATTATATACATCTTTTGTTCTTTTTCCTGCCCATAGGGACATATGGTAAGATTCACTGGGTATATACGCGCACAAAACACATATACATACAGACAGACTACGGGTAGTTCTACTGTGATGGGTATGCAATCTGAAACATTTGTGTTTTACATAATGGGGAGAGATACTAAATTAAAAGAAATGAAGTATCCCCTAAGATACTCTCATGGATTATATATCTGTGCATTACTGATTGCCTCAAGACAATCCTATCAATTACACAGTTTCAAAGCCACTCAAATCTAGTCTCTCATTTCCTAAAACTTGACTTTTATTTCTTAAAATGGAGATAGGTTAGAAATACAACATAATACCCCATGACAATTTTATTCCTAACACAGTTCTAGCAGCTATTGGCACACATGTTACAATAGTGAATGGCTATTCACGACTTTTGAGTCTGTTTCTTCTGTCCCCTTCTGATAAAAATGTATGGCTTTCTAGCAGAGAAAGTGAAATTAAAATTTATTTATTTCACTACTAGTTCACATCTTTGGCCAGCAAGTTAGTATTTTGTGTAGCCTTCTCATTCGTCATTCTCTGGTCTCAATTGTCACTGATGGACAGGGTAATTTTGTGGGAGCATCAGTGATACTACTAACATCTGGGTCATTGAAGAAGCCTACACAATGGATTTATATTTGCAGACACAAAAGGAAATAAGAAGTTGTGTGGTGTAAGTGGAGGAACCAATATATCTTGTTAGTCAGGTCAAGGCCAACATTATTTAAAAATGTGATAGTCAAGTTACTGTGTATTCCACGGGAGCTCACCAGAATATAACCTTCATGTTTGGTGCTAATATTCAGTAGTGTCATGATTACTTTTTTCTGGAAGTTAAAACCCAAGAGAATAAAATCCAAAATCATTACCATGGCTCACAAGGCCCTTCCTACCAGATTTGATCTATACTATAGCTCTGAAATCATCTCCATACATTCTTCCCCCTTGTTTTCTGGGTCACAGTCATACTGTCCCCCATTGTTATTTGGATACCACAAAGAGTCTCCCATTTACTGTGCCCTCTGCCTATACTGTTTCTCCTTTGAGGAGTAGTATCTTCATGGCTTGTTTTCTCATTTCAAACTGGGCTGTGCCCAAACACTGCCTGTACTAGTATCTTGGGTTGTTGTAGCATATTACCATTCACTGGGTGGCTTAAAGAAACATAAATGCATTCTCCCACATTTCTGGAGACCAGAATTCTGAAATCAAGGTGTCTGTAGGATTAGTTCCTTCTAGAGGCTCAGAGGAAGAATGTTTTCTCTGCCTTTCTCCTAGCTTGTTGTGGTTACCCACAAACCTTGACATTTTTTGGAAAGTAAATGTATCACATGGCCTTCCTTACGTGTCTCTCTGTGGCTTCTCCTGCTCTTTCTCTTATAAGGGCACCTAACAATTGGAATTAAAGCCCACCTTAAACCCAGGATGCTCTCATTTCAAGATCCTTAACTTAATTATATCTGCAAAAATCCTACAATAAAGTTGTCCATCATATCTGAGGGCGATTGATTCTAGGATGCCCCATGGATACCAAAATCCAAGGATGCTGAAGTCCTTTATATAAAATGGCATAGTACTTGCTCATAATCTAGGTATTAAATATATCCTCCTGTATGCTTTAAATTATCTCTAGATTACTTAGAATGCTTAACAAAGTATAAATGTTATGTAAATAGTTGGTATACTGTATTATTTTTGTTTGTATAATTTTTAATTGTTTTTAATTTTTTCTCAAATATTTTTGATCCACAATTGGTTGAATGCATGGATACAGAACCTGCGGGTATAAACAGTCGATTGTATTTCCATATAAGATCACATTCCCAGGTACTGGAGCTTAAGACTTGGATATATCTTTTGGGGGCCACCAATAAACCTATTATATCACTTCTTCAGAAAAGACATCATTGACCACCCCTCATAGTACATACACTAGCACACTCTGACATCTAATATTTGCATTATTTTCCTTCCTGGCATCAACCATTCAGAATATTTATAATATTATTGCAATTTATATGTCTCTCCTTCTAGAACCTTACCTGACATATATTAGCTTTTCAGCAAATATTTACTTCATGGATGAAAAGATGTACATGGCAAAATCTGGTAATCTGTATTTGTATTGAAAAATTTATAGTATTTATGAGTATACAAAACAAAGTTATTGGAGTTGTAGCAGGCAAAATAATACCCCTCAAAGATGTGTACAACCTAATCTCTAGAACCTGTGACTGTGCTACCTTACATAGCAAAGGAGACTGTGCAGATGTGATTAATCATCTTGAGATGGAGAGACAGTCCTGGATTGTCTGGAAGGGCCCAGTATAATCATCACAAGGATCCATATAAATTACAGGCAGACACGAGGGTCAGAGTCAGAGAAGGAGATGTGATAGGGGAAGGAGAGATTTAGAGAGAGAGAATGAGAGAAATTTGAAGATGCTATGCTGCTGGTTTTGAAGATGGAGGAAATGGTCACATGCCAAGGAATACAGGAAGCTTCCAGAAGCCAGAAAAGGCAAGGATTGTCTTCTAGAATCTTTAGAAAGGACCATAGCCTTGCCTATACCTTGATTTTAGCTCAGTAAAGTCCATTTGGACTTTGATGTCCACAACTAAGATGATACTCTGTGTTGTTTTAAGCCACTAGGTTTGTGGCAATTTGTTACAGCAGCAATAGGAAACTAACATAGGACTTACCACTTTTTTCATTCCTAATCTATCTTCAATAAAGTAGATCATCAAAAAAGATAAAAATCTTCTATTTTGGTACTGAATTTTTGGTTTTAAAATTCTCTCATGTCCTAAGAGTAATTAACAGATTGCAATATAAACAAAATGTATGTATTTTCTAATATATTTACAAAGCAAAGCAGAGATATCACTTGTGCCATATTTTATAAGATATTTATTTTACACCACTAAGGCCCATGGATATTATAGTGGTAGTGTTCCTCAGCAGCTAAATCTCTAAAACAGAGTCCTAGTTCTTTAGAGTACATTGCACCAATTGCATTAATAAGGCTAATGTATTCTATCTTGTCTGTCAGTGAATGCATGGAACCCATAAATCGGTAAAGCTATAATATTTATTGAAATAGAGGTTTCCTTAAGCCCTCAGTAGAGAATTATCAGCATTTCATAGCACCCGAATTCAACAGTGAGCAGCTAATACATAACAGTCTATAGTGAAATATTTATAAGCTTAACAGTTTTCATTTTTCTCCTAATGAAATACAGGGATAATTCTGCTTTGGGTTGTACAAGTAAAGGATCTCATAGACACTGAAGCATGTCTTCATATGGCTAAGGAAAAAAGAGCACAGTCCTATGGTTTATGGTTAATGTAGTAAGTACTAGTGACAAAAATGATGATTTGTGTTCATCACTTTTATGTATGTACTATGTTCTGAAATGTCATCTCTGAAAAGTACATAGTCTCCCCCAGGACAACATTAAAGTCTCCATTGCACTGTAATGGAGAACTTTGAACTCCACAACTTCAAAGGTGTCATGGTCAGAAAGTGTACACACTGTGAAAATAAAACACTGAACCAAGACAAATATCTCACTATTCCAAACAAAACCCACATTTTTACATAAGTGAAATAGATAATTGAGGCAAACGTTTTAAATTATGCAACGACTGTTTTAATCCTCTTTACAAGAGGATGCCTGTTCAGGGACCCTGGCATCATTTCAGGTCTCAAGAGTGCTGATTTGACATTCCAAATAGTCCCAGTAACATTTGGGCTTAAACATCTCATAGAATGAAATTATCTGAACCATTTTTCATACCTTTGAACCCTTTCTTGATGTTTCCTCAGTCTGAATCCCTTTCTCCATCAACTCTACCTGGACAGATCCTATTCACCTGTGCAGAAAAGAGTATGCCTAGCGGGCTTGAGACTGCTACCCTTACAAAGAAAGGCCTGATTGCAAGATTAGCACTCAACTGGCATCTGGAAACTTAAAGAGGGTTTCCACCATTCCTTGATAAGATCAGGCTCGCTATGCCTAAACTGTTTATGCAAACAGTATAGTTTGGGCTGAACACCTGATTTCCTTGTAAGAGTCTACAATTTTGATTTGTGCTAGGCAGAGAGTGTTTATGTGACCAAGCCCCAGGAAACTTTCTGGGAACTAATTCTCTAATGAACTTCCTTAATAGATAGCATTTTATGTGTTAGTACAACTCCTTGCTGAAAGAATTGTCTCCTGTGTGACTTGCTTGGGGGAGGACTCTTAAAAGCTTGTGCCCAATTTCCTCTGGTATGCACCTCTGGTATATACATTTTTCCTTCACTGGTTTTGTTTTCTATCCTTTAGCTATCATAAATTATATAAGCATAACTATATGCTGAGTCCAATTAGTCTTCTTAGTGAATTACTGAGCCTGTAGGTGACCTTGGGAACCCCGATACATCATTCTGCATTCTCAGCTCCAATGTCATATATGTGAAGCCTCTTCCATTCCTCTCATGCCAGAAGAACAACTCACTCAATTGTACCAAGCAACCAAATTCATACTGATTTCATGGTTCTTACATGCTATAATACATTTGCTGTGTATACATCCATCTTCTCTGAGGACGGGAATTATTCTTTATTCATCTTCGCATCACTACATTCTAGCATAGTGACTATAAATGAAATAATTGTTCAATAAATAGTTCAGTTTAAGTGTCACCAAGAACATAACCTGTAAAAAGAAAATAGAATCCAGTCTATCAAAATACAGCCAAAAGCATGAATTTTGGTACTCTTACATGCTCAACTTTTCTAATAACTAAAGATATTCTGGGACCACAACTATGGAGCACATTGCAAGTACAAGTTGGATCTGTCATGTGTAGAACACAAATGTCCTAATGCTATAATTGGGTAAATGAGGTGAAAGCTATGCTGATTAGTATGATGTAAGCACTCCAACTTGTACAAATAATCAACACACTGAAATTGGCATAAATGGATTTATGATCTATGTACAAAAAACTTAATAAAAAAAGATATTCTTTTCTCTTAAGCAAATTATTTAGCACAGAACAGGCTTTAGATTATAAAGAAAAACATGAAACATATAACTAAAGATCATATCCTGACCCTACAAGTAGACTTAAATTTTGAATTTTACCTTCAGAATGATATTTGGTATGATTTGTATTTAGCAAATGAACATTTTGTGTTTAACATCTTATTTTCCTATGTGCTTTAGTGGCTGTGATTAGATGTACAGATTTTGTAAAACATTGTCCCACATTTTCCCTTAAATTGAATTAATTGCTTTAATAACTGTGTATTTGGAGAAAGACTTTTCTGCTATAGGGAGTTATCACAAATAAAATAAAAATAGGACACACCTCAGATACCTTGTGGTATTTATGGAGTATTTTAAGATACAATTTTAGAAAATTAATGGATAGCTTTATGTTTTAAAATTTTGTTTCTTAGACATTCATGAGACATAGTTACCTTGTTAATGTTTCTCTTAAGAATTCATTGGTTATTGAGTTGTTCATTGTGATGATAGAAAATGGAATATTTTGATATAATCAATATTAATTTAAAGGCATTTTTCACCTTCTCCCCTATTAACATATGATCCTAATGAAGTCTTCAAATTATTTTCCTTTCCTACTCCCCAAAATGGCCAAATATCAGAGGACTGTCAAGTATAATTACAGTTCTTTGTCTCAGCTTATGCAAACCAAATGTTCTCTTTCTTCTTGGCTAAAAAGTTGGCAAAGATCAGAGAGGTTCTGTCAGTCAGAAAAGACCCTGGAGATACATATAAGATTTTTTTGCACATTATAATAATTCCTCATATGCTCTGCACTATTTCAATAACCTATAAAATAGTAGCTGTATGAGAAGTATGTTTTTGTAAAACAAATTGTGCATTTCACACAGTAAATATGATAAGTACTGTGATCTCCTGGGATTTTTTAAATGAGTATTCAGATACATATTCTTAAGGTCAAAGTACTATAATATTACATTTACTGATCAGCTTGAACCAGGCAGACTGTACCTGAATGCTATAAGGGAGCCAGTAGAATGATTTATTATCCAAAGATCAATGGGATAAAGTATGTGTGCACTTGAAAATTATGGAAGCTCATACACTCTATTGTGTCAGTGGCCCTGATCCAAATTAAAGATGTGAATAACCATACATTAATAACAGAGCCAGCTTTTAAAGACAATCAGGACAAAATAGAATTCAATTTAAGAGCTCTTTTGATTATTTGATTATAATGTCAAGCTGACTTTAAAATGCCTCAGCCTGTTCCATCGTTCTGATCAATACTTTGGAAACTTAGAACCATTATAACCTCTTCTAACCTGTGACCCCTTAATACAATGAATGGGCTCTATTAGCACAGATTTACCTTTGATTGATAGATTGTAAGGAAATAAAATAGGAGCTAAATAAATGGTTCAATAAAGGGCTTTTTATGGAAATTATTATGCAAGCACACATGCATAATATATGATTTGGGGAATATACTTCTTTGTAGAATTTTATCCTCCAAGTTAATGCATAGCTTCAGTGGATTAACTTGAAATTATTAAGGAAGAAGGAGATACTAGTCTTACCAGTCAGATAACTGAATAATTCCGGAGGTCTGTGAGATGATGTTACAACAAGTTGCTTTCAATTTAAAATACCTACTTTGTATAGACTACAACTGGATTGCATAAATGTCTAAAAGCAAAAAAGGGGGCAATATTTATTAAGGGGCCCTCATATCCCAGGCAATTCACCCATTGATTTACATGTTTTGGTTAATTTTAATCCCTATAACAAGTGTATGAGATGATTCTGAAATTGGGACTAAGGGATTAAAAATCTAGTCCATAGTTTCTTATATGTGTATGTGGTTAATTATTGTAGTAATGGCCCCCAATCCTTCCATGCCTCTACATTTTTTTGCTAGTACTCCAACTATCCTTTATCTCTGGGCTTGTTCATTTGGCTAATGGAACAATAGCAGAGACTTGAAAAGTGTTTGCGTATTTGGATTTACCCTCTCTTACTGATCTTGAGATTACACTCCCATTTGGAAGACTTTGGGCTAGCCTGCTAGAAAATGGAAGACCACATGGAGCAGCAGCAACCCATTCCAGATGAAGCCTCCACAGACCAGCCTACCTACCCAACCTGGTAGTTACTTGTGGATGTGTAAGTAAGCCCTGGGCGAGACCAGGTAAGAAGATTAGAAGAACCATCTAGCTGAATCTAGCCAAAATTGCTTTCCTAGAGAATTATGAGCTAAATAAATGGTTATTGTTTTAAACCAAGTTTTAGGGTTCTTTGTTACATGATAAAAGCTAACAAATACAACATATTGGCAGTGTCATGTTTATAAGTTAAAAAGAAGGAAGAGAAGAAAAATCAGTACCAGAGCTTTTGATTAAATTAAGTGGAATGATACAGAATAAAATCATTTCAGGCCAGGTCTCAGAGCAAGCAGCATAAATCAGAGTTTAAATCATAGCAGCTTGTTCCATGTGATCAGAATAGCCAAAGAAGATGTACACAAATCTCAAACAAAGCTCTTCTCTGGGCAAATGAACAGTGGCAAAGCAGACTGCCTGAATGTTATGATTTGAATCCAATAGGCTTATGAGATGTGGATCCACATTCATATATATAAATATTTTCATTTCAGCTCCCAAGTGTCTCTAAAAATATGCTCTTGATACTTGAGAAGATTCCAAGTTGGAAGGAATTAATAGCAGCCTCACTTTATCTCATTGTGTGATGTGAATTATTCAGAATATAAATCTGCTTTCATTTTTAACATGGGAGACAATAAACTTGACAATGGAGATGAAAGTATAAATCATATTGGAAACTTCATGAATATTCAAGTTAAATCAGGTCTGGTTCAAACCCCCACACTCCTGCTCCCAGTGTAAATCACGTGTCACTCAAGAGGTCACCCCAAGCAGACTCTAGGAATGTTTTTTCCCTTGGAAAGTGCAATTAATTACTATTGTTTGCCCCTAAGGATTTCACTTTCAAATTGTTTATTTTCTGGTGTCACTGATGAGCTGACTGAGTAAATGAAACACTTCAGTTTAATTACCGGCTGCAATTACAGCTCGTGTAAAGGTACTTCATCTTATAACTTTTTATAATTGTCTATTCTTATGATATAATACACAGTCATATTTGCTGCCTTTCAAAGTGCTAACAATGCCACTCAATTTCTAAGAAAAAATTAACACACGATGACTCTAAAATTATTTCAATGTAGTTTGAAGATGCTATGTTTCACTCAAAGCCTTTCAGTTTCTTGTACTTTCAAGAAAGATCACAGAAAGATCATAAAAGCAAGAAAATTGGAAAGACAATTTAGTAAACCACTTTATTATGGTTAAATTTTGTTTTAGAATAGAGATGATATGAAAGCAGAAAGAATTTTAGTCTGCTTTAGATGCAGACAAATGAAAGTCACATTCAATTTTTCTCCCTTACCCAATATGTAAATATATTCTTATGTTTTCTAACTTTATTGCTTATTCGCTTAACAGTTTGAGTTATAATTACAAAATGGAGTAATTTTCTTAACAAGTAGAGCTGTTGTAAAAATTAAGTAAGATTGTTAATGTTAATTGTCGTAATTCCTGGTACATAGTTGGGGTTCAACCAACCATCGTACATATTCAACCCTTCACTTTCATTATAATTGTTAATGTATATTGATACCTATGCACTCTGGAAGCTGATTTCCTGGGTTCAAATTCTGACCTTATTATCACTAACTTTGGAATCTTAGCCCCATAACTTAATCCCTGAGCCTGAGTTTTCTCACCTATGACACGGAGTAATAATATAATCTATCTAATAGAGTCATGGTACGACTTAACCTAATTCTGACAAAACTGCAGAAATAGCCACCTGGGAACATAATAAGTTGAAACATATCTATCAAGGTGCTGGAAAAATTATGCTGTTTTTTTTTTTTAAGTAAGAGAATCAAGTATCTTTTATGACCACAATAGTATGAAACCAGGCATCAATAATAAGATACTTCAGAATTTTTAAAAATACATGGAATTACACAACATGCTTCTGAGTAGTCAATGGATTAATGAAGACATTAAAAGGGAAATTAAAAAGATCTTGAGACAGACAAAACTGGAAACACAACATAAAAAAACCTATGGAATATAGGAAAAGCAGTTCTAAAAGAAAAGTTCATAGCAAAAAACATACTTAAAAGACCTCTAATCAATAATTTAATGTTGCCTCTCAAGGAATTAGAAAAACAAGAATGAACTCACTTCAAAATTAGTAGAGAGAAGAGAGTAGTAAAGATCAGAGCAGAAAAACATGAAATAGAGACCAGGAAAGAATACGAAAGATCAATGAAATGAAGACTTGTTTTTTTTTTTTTAAGGCAAACAAAATTGACAAATCTTTAGCTAGCCTGAGACAGAAAGAGAGGATTTAAAGAAATAAAATAACTAATGAAAAAGTGCATTATAATTGATAGCAAAGAAATACAAAGGTTTTTAAGACTGTTATGAAAAATTGGACATACTGGGAAAACTGGATAAATTTTTTTCTCAAACTATTCCAAAAAATTGAAGAGTAGAGAATATCTCCCACTCATTCTACTAGGCCAGCATTATCCTGACACCAGAAATCAGAAAAGTACAAACTCAAAAAAGAAAACTATAGTCCAATATCCCTGATAAACACAGATTCAAACATCCTCAATATAATACTAGCAAACTAAATTCAACAGCACATTCAAAAGATCATGCACCATGACCAGCTGGAATTCATCCAAGGGATGCAAGGTTGTCTCAAAATCCCCAAATCAATAAATGTGATATATCACACTAACCATTAACAGAATGAAAGACAAAAACCATGTGATCATTTCAATAGATGCAGAGAAAGCATTTGACAAAATTCATTATCTCTTCATGCTAAATCCTCTCAACAATTTAGGTGAAGAAAAAATATATCTCAACACAATAAAAGGTACATATAAGAAACCCACAACTATTATCTTAATGAATCAAGAAAAGTTGAAAGCTGTTCTTCTAAAACTGGAAATAAGACAAGGATGCCCACTTTGCTACTTCTATTCAACATAGTACTAGAAGCCCTAGCCAAAGCAATGAGGCAAGGGAAAGAAACAAAAGGCAGCCAAATTTTAATGAAAAAGGTTAAATTGTCCCTGTGTACAGATACATGACTTTATATATAGAAAACCCTAAAGAATCCACCAAAAAAATATTAGATCAAATAAACAAATTCAGTTAAGTTTCAACATACAAAAATCAATACCATTTCTATACACTAATAGCAGTCTTACTGGAAAAGATATTTTAAAAACCCTTTCATTTAGAATAGACACAGAAAAAAACATAAAATACTTAGGAATAAATTATCCAAGGAAGTGAAAGATCGCTACACTGAAAACCACTGGATGAAAGAAATTGAAGAAGACACAAATACAGGAAAAGATATCCCATGTTCATTAACAGGAAGAATAAATATTGTTAAAATGTCCATTTTGCCCAAAGTAATCTACAGCTTCATTGCAATTCTTATCAATATACTAATGACATTCCTCACAGAAATAGAAAAACCAATTTTAAAATTCATATGAAACCACAAAAGGCCATAAATAGCCAAATCTACCTTAAGCAGAAAGAAAAACGCTGGCGACAACATATTACCTGACTTTCAAATGTTCAGTCAGGTATTGCTTAGGATTGGGATATGTTTTGAGATACGCATTATTAAAGGATTTTGTCATTATGTGACTATCATAGCATATACTTACAAAAACCTATATGGTGTAGGCTATTACACAATCAGGCTGTATGGTATAACTTGTTGCTCCTAGGCTACAAACCTGAAAAGCATGTTACTTTTACAATTGTAGGCAATTGTAACTTAATGTTAAATATTTGTATATCCAAACACAAAATGTACAGTTAAAATATAGCATGAAAGATACAAAATGGTACAACTGTGTAGGTTACCTGTTATGAATGGAGCTTACAGAACTGGAAGTTGTTCTGGGTGAGTCAGTGAAAGAGTGGTAGATGAATGTTAAGGCCTAGGACATTAGTGCACACTACTGTAAACCTTAAAAACACTGTACATTTAGGGTACACTAAGTTTATAAAAAATATTTTTCTTTTGTTAATAATAAATTACACCTTAACTTACTGTAACATTCCTCATAAAGTTTTTTATTTTTTATCTTTTCACTCTTTTGTAATAACACTTAGCTTAAAATGTATGTGCCAGAGGAGTATAAAAATATTTATTTTCTTTCTTTTTTATATCCCCATGGACATGAGAGATATGTTCTTACTCTGTAGGATTTTTATTTTTTTAATTTTAATTTTTAATTTATTTTTACTTTTTAAATGACTGGCAGTGTAGGTAGGTTTATTTATAGCAGCATCACCACAAATGTGAGAAATGCAATATGTTACAACATTATGATGGCTACAACATTACTAAGTAACAGGAATTTTTCAGGTCCATCATATAAGGTCTGACAATTAAGTTCACAACTTCAAACCATGCATGTACACTGGCAGCACTATACAAACAGTTCAGTAAGGTTTCATAACCTTAGTATAACTGTGTCTCAAAGCTATGTTCATGTGGATGTGTACCAGTGTCTTGCTGAGCCACATTCATTATTGTTGTTGTGTGTTTTTGTGTGCCATCACCAGAATGTTGGAGCTTGAATTAGGGCAAAGAATGAACATTCAATTTCTTGTAAAACTTGGCAAGAGTAGGAAGTGAAATCAGGGACATGTTAGTCCAAGTTTATGGGGATAATTCCACAAAGAAAATGGCAGTGTACATTTTTCTGAGGGGAGATAAGCATCACTTGCAGAGGCAAGATGATGTTTTTGGTCATGTTACCACTGATGATGAAACATGAGTGCACCAATACAACCCTGAAGCAAAGTGACAAGTGCACAGTGAAAGTTTGCCAATTCTCCATGACCAAAAATATTTCCACAGTTCAAATCCGGAGTCAAAATGATGTTGCTAACTTTTTTTGATATCAGAGGGATTGTTCATTATGAATTTGTATCAACTGGACAAATAGTTAACTAAATTCATTATTTTGAAGTGCTGAAAAGACTGCGTTAAAAAGGTGAAAATTACCTGAACATTTTGCCAACAGCTCATCACTCTTGCATTGTAACAACACACCAGCTCACATGGCACTGTCTGTGAGGGAGTTTTTATCTATTAAACAAATATCTGTATTAGAATATCTTCTCTATTCACCTGATCTGGCCCCAATAACTTTTTTCATTACTTGAAGGTAAAGGAAACATCAAAAGCAAGATATTTTCATGACATCAAGTTTAATACATGTGATGAAAGCTCTAATGGCCATTCCAGAAAAAGAGTTCCAAAATTGCTTTGAATAGCAATGGAGACAAAGGGCATCCTTGTCTAGTTCCAGATCTGAGTGGAAATGTTTTCAATTTTACTCCATTCAATATGATATTAGCTGTGGGTTTGCTGTAGATGGTCTCTATCAGTTTAAGAAATGTCACATCTAAGCCTATTTTCTTAAGTGTTCTGATCATCAAAGGATGCTGAATATCAGCATCCTTTTTTGTGTATCAATTTACAGATTCATATGGTCTTTGTTTTTTATTTTATTTATATGATGTATTATATTTATAGATTTACATATGTTGAACAAACCTTGTAACCCTGGGATAAAACCAACTTGATCATGGTGTATAATTTTTTTGATGTGTTGTTGTATTCTGTTTGGTAGGATCTTATTGAGTATTTTTTGCATCAATATTCATTAATGATATTGGTCTATAATTTTCTTTCCTTGTTAGTCCTTTCCTGGTTTGGAGATCAGGGTAATATTTGCTTCATAGAATGTGTTGGGAATTATTCCTTCTTTTTCTATGTTTTGGAAAAGGTTATGTAATATAAGTACCAGTTCCTCTTTAAAGGTTTGGTAGAATTCTGATGTGACGCCATCTGGTCCCAGACTTCTCTTTTTTGGGAGATTTTGTACAGTTGATGCTACCCTGTTCCCCTGAAAATAAGACATCCTCTGAAAATAAGTCCGACTTACAGGAAAAATAAGACGTCCCCTGAAAATAAGACCTAGCGCATCTTTGGGAGCACACCTTAAAATAAGACACTGTCTTATTTTCAGGGAAACAGGGTATTTCAGTGCTTGATATACCTCTATTCAAAATTTCTAAATCTTTCTGGCTAAGTCTAGGAAGGTGGTATGCTTCCAGGTATTGGTCCATTTCCTTCATATTTTCCTATTTCTGAGAATAGAGTTTTTTGTAGTAATCATAGAGGATTTTTTGAATTTCTGAGGTGTCTGTTGTTATTTCTCATTTCTGATTGATGATATTAGAGATTTTACTTTTTTGTTTCTGGTTAGGTTAGCCAAAGGTTTATCAATTTTGTTAATCTTTTCAAAAAACCAACTTCTTGTTTTGTAATTTTTTGAATGATTCTTTTGTTTTCAATTTCATTTAGTCTTAGCCATCACAATCAAGCAACAGAAGGTGATTAAGGGTATCCAAATGGGGCCAGAGGAGATCAATCTCTCACTCTTCCTGGATGACATGATCTTATACCTGGAAAACCCCAGGGATGCAACTACAAAACTCCTATAAGTAATCAAGGAATACAGTAGTATTTCAGGATACAAAATCAATACTTACAAATCAGAGCTTTTATGTATACCAACAATAGTCAAACTGAACTAACTCTATTCCTTTTACAGTAATACCAAAGAAGATGAAATATCTTGGAATTTACCTAACAAAGGACATAAAAGATCTTTATAAAGAGAATTATGAAACTCTGAGAAAAGAAATAGTAGAATATGTTAACAAATGGAAAAATATACCATGCTCATGGCTTGGAAGAATCAACATTGTTAAAATGTCCCTACTACTCAAAGCAATCTACAGATGTAATGCAATCCCTATTAAAGCACCCGTTGTCATACTTTAAATATCTTGAAAAAATAGTACTTTGTTTTAGATGGAATCAGAAAAAACCTGGAATAGCCAATACATTACTCAGAAATAAAAACAAATCAGGAGGCATCACGTTACCAGACTTTAGGATATACTATAAATCTATAGTGATCAAAACAGCATGGTACTGGCAAAAAAATAGACAGGTAGATATAGGGAACATAATAGAGAACCAAGAGTTGAACCAAGCCACTTATCTTCATTTGATCTTTGATAAGCCGATCAAAAGCATTAATTGGGGGAAAGATACCCTATTTAACAAAGGATGCTGGGTGAACTGGCTTGTGACCTGTAGAATACTGAAACTGGACCTTCACCTTTCACCATGAACAAAAATTGATTCTCACTGGATAAAAGGTTTGAACTTAAGACAGGAAACTATAAAAATACTAGAGAGAGTGCAGGGAAGATGCTTGAAGAAATTGGCCTGGGAGAATTTTTTATGAAGAGGACCTCCCCGGCAATTCAAACAACACCAAAAATACATTACTGGGATCGGACCAAACTAAAAAGCTTTTGCACAGACAAGAACACAGAAAGTAAAGCAAGCAGTCTTCAGAATGGGAGAAGATATTTGTAGGTTATGGTTCTGACAAGGGTCTGATAACTAGAATCCACAGAGAACTAACACTAATCAATAAGAAAAGAACAAATAACCTCATTTCCTTATGGGCAAGAGACTTGAACAGAAGTTTCTCTAAAGAAGACAGGTGCATGGCCTACAAACATATGAAAAAATGCTCATCATCTTTAATCATTAGAGAAATGTAAATCAAAACTACTTTGAGATATCATTTAACTCCAGTAAGATTAGCCTACATCACAAAATCCCAAAACTTCAGATGTTGACGTGGATGTGGAGAGAAGGGAACACTTCTACACTGTGGTGGGAGTGCAAGCTAATACATCCTTTCTGGAAAAAAGTTTAGAGACTATTCAAGGAACTAAAAGTAGACATGATATTTAATCCTGCAATTCCTCTACTAGGTATATACCCAGATGATCAAAAATCATTTTACAACTAAAACATTTACACCAGAATTTTCATTGCAGCCCAATTCATAATTGCCAAGTCATGGAAGCAGCCTAAGTGCCCATTGACCCATGAATGGATTAACAAATTGTGGTATATGTATACTGTGGAATACTATGCAGTCATAAAAGATGGAGACTTCACATCCTTTATGTTTACCTGGATGTAGCTGGGAACTATTCTTAGTAAAGTATCTCAAGAACGGAAGAAAAAGTATCCAATGTACTCAAAACTATTATGCAAACTAATACATTTCTTTTGGAAAGATGTTTGAAGAACACTTAGGGATCTAAAAATAGACCTGCCATTCGATCCTATAATTCCTCTACTAGGTATATATCCAGAAGACCAAAAATCACATTATAACAAAGATATTTGTACCAGAATATTTATTGCAGCCTAATTCATAACTGCTAAGTCATGGAAGAAGCCCAAGTGCCCATCGACCCACAAATGGATTAATAAATTGTGGTATATGTACATCATGGAATATTATGCAGCCTTAAAAATATGGAGATTTTACCTCTTTCATGTTTACATGGATGGAGCTGGAACATATTCTTCTTAGCAAAGTATCTCAAGAATGGAAGAAAAAGTATCCAATGTACTCAGCCCTACTATGAAACCAAGTTATAGCTTTCATATGAAAGCTATAACCCAATTATAGCCCAAGAATATGGGGAAAGGTAGATAAGGAGGGGAGGAAAGGGGAGATGGAGGAAGGGTAATTGGTGGGAACACACCTATGGTGCATCTTACAAGGGTACATGTGAAATTTACTAAATGTAGAACATAGATGTCTTAACACAATAACTAAGAAAATACCATGAAGGGTATGTTAACCAGTTAGATGAAAATATTTCAAATTGTATATAAAAGAAAAACTATTATGAAACCAATATATAATCACCTGCACTTTCATATGAATGATAAAGCAAAACTATAATCCAGAAACAAAGGGGGAAGCAGAGGATGAGAGAAGGGGCAAGGGGAGGCTGGGAGGAGGGAGGGTATTTGGTGGGACCTCAACTATTGTGCATAATGCAATGGTACATTTTAAAACTATTAAGAGTAGAGTATGAATGTCTTACCACAACAAATAAGTAAGCGAGGTGTTGGTTATGTTAACAAAAGTTTGATGTAAGCTTTCCACATTGTATATCAAATTATCACATTGTACCTCATAAATGCATTAATGCACACAGTTATGATTTAATAAAAAAATTAAAACAAAATATTACAAATGAAAAATTGCTTTGAAAGGTATACTAGGCATTGCCATCAGTGTATAACTTCCCAATGGGAATACTTTGACGTTACTATAGTGATATTTAGCAATGAGGTTTGTAGCACTTTTTCTAGGATGAATTCCCGAGCTAGATTGTGAGAACTTGTAATCTTATGGGGTCATTGTACTATATATAGTCCATTATTAACTGAAATATTATAATACAGTGCACAACAATATGAAAAAGCTATAGTAACCAAAACAGCATGGTGCCAGCATAAAAACAGACACAGAGACCAATGGAACAAAATAGCCCATAAATAAATCCATACATTTACAGCCAATTTGAATTTATAGCCAATTGTCAAGAACATATAACGGCTAAAGGATAGTCTCTTCAATAAACAATGTTGAGTAAAGTGGATATCCACATGTCAAAGAATGAAATTAGACCCTTATCTCTCAGTATATATAATAACATATAATAACAGTTAAATAGGAAGAATAACTTGAAGAGTTCTATTGTACAGAATGGTGATTATAGCTAAAGAAAATATATTGTAAAGCCAGTAGATTCTAAATGTTTTCACCATAAAAATTGTAACTAAGTGACAATGCATTTCTTAATTCGCTTCCATTTAACCATTTCATAATGTATATATGCTTCAAAACTCATATTGTACACGATAAATACATACAATTTTATATGTCAATTTACAAAAAGTAAGAAAACTCTCTGAAGAAGGGTCTTATTTCACTTTCAGTCATATTTTGAATTTTAGTGATGAAGTACTTCAACACTAAAAACATAGGATACAAAATAGAATGCAAACTGTTGAAAGGCATTTTGCATTCTTGTATCTGATAATGTTCTCAAAATAATAGACACAACATCTGGATTTTGCTTCTGCACCACTATTTATTGGGCCCTACAATGTTTTTGAATGTTTGGCCAAGGGGCTCTGAAACAAGCATGAAATCTGTATTAGTGTCAAAACAGATTTGTGTTGTGTTATTATGTTTGCCACTTTGATATACAGCTCTGAGACATGGACTTTATGCAGCTGTCATAGTAGGAAATGCGAACAGTTTCATATACGTTGTTGACACAAGACAACTCAACATATAAAAGGGAAAGATGGAATCCCAAATATGCCAGAACTTCAAAAATAGAGTATAAGTGGAATTGTCCATCATGATATCAGTATGTTTAACCAGTTATGTAGCATGAATGGACGATATTCAAAATTGAAAACATGTTACATTGATACATTTATAGTTTAAAGTATATTATGTAATGTAATAGTCATTGATAAAGAGGTATTCTGGAAACTAATTATATGAGGGCACATGGAATTTGGTCTTTAGTAGAAGTAAAAATGATAACATATTCTACTTTGTCCCACTAACTTTCAAAAGAACATCACCCAAAATACACACAAAATAAATATGTTTTTTTTCACAGTCTCTTTGCAGAGGGGAGGGTTGGGGGTTGTGCTGTGATATTTCAATAACTGAATTTCCACTTAACAAATGTAAGCAGATTTTTGTATCAACTGTTCTGTTGCACTCAGTAATGGAGTCATCATTATATCCTTAGCCATGGCCATAGAGACAAAAAAGGACATAAAACCTTCAGGGTAGAATCAGAGCATGGAGTTGATTAGCAATGCCCTTTAAAAGCAGAGTAAGAAATAATAATGCATTTTTAAGCAATTTTTGATGTTTATGGCAAGTTGTCTTAGTAGTCAAATGACAAAATGATGTTTTGCTTTCAGCACACTTAATTGCATATAGCTTTGAACTTAGAGAATTTTAAAGAAGTTTTCAAGCTTCACTTGTGACCCTGAAAGAAAGGTTTTTCCGTGGAATTTCTGCAAACACAGTTCTGTGTTTTATGGTTGAGGTGATGACTACAAGGATATTCATAGAACAAGCTACAGCATTCCGAACGCCATCCATGTGTCGTAAGACAGTTGGAAGATTTTAGACTTGGGTGGAAGATTTTCCTTAGAAGGAACATGGCTGATATTTTCACATGTCTAAGGGAGTTTCATGGGGAAGAATAAATGGACTAAATCCAAAGATGGCTAGTGCTACGCCTTGCCATGGCAGGCATCACTAATGGATCACTATTCTTTTTCCTGATGAGATTTAAAACACCTTCAAATTGTTCCTAACACTCTGGCCCGTCATTATTCAGAATTTTCTCAGGAGATGTATGTGAAGTATAAAGAAAACATCCTGGATATTTTATGATTTGTAATTTCAAAATACATACAGTTTATGAAATGAACTCCAAGTGGAATAAACCCAGGTCTTCTAGAGGTAGATTGTAAAACCATATAGATAAGTTTCTACATTTTAAACATGTTCAGAATAGCATGGGCTACCTATAAGTCTCCTGGAAGTGCTGGGGAACACCCTAAGGAAGGTACATTATATGAGATTCACGTAAGAAAGTGTGAATAACTTAAATAATTTTCAACTCTATGGTTGGAAATGTAAATGCAGGTCAAAATCTCCAGAACCCCCCAATTTTTAAAAATTAACACAATAAATATGATTAAATTATGGCAACCACTTAAATATAATTAGCTTTCTTTTCTTGACTCTTTAGTAAGGAAGAGAGAAGAATATTATCTATCTATCTAACATATTGTCTATCTATACCTATTATATATATGTGTGTGTGTGTGTGTGTGTGCATATGTGTGAACACATAATCTGAATATTGTGTTTATTTGTATTTATGTCTTATAAGGCATTTCTGAAAGATTTGTGGGGTTTAAATTTTTAAATCAACATGATTATAATGCTTATTTTAATTGTCCAAATACCTTAAATATACATATTTTCTCCATATTTGTACTTTAAACTAAAGGGACAGCACTTATAGATATTTGTCTTCTTGTATTCTATTCTATCAGCAACCATGACATTTATTAATCTTTGAACTTCTTCCCCACCACTTATTAATGGGTAACATCTTATTTGATGTCATGGGTTTGACCACCATGCAACAAACATTTGAGAAATTTTTTTATCCCTAACAGTGAGCATCAAAGCCAACAGATACTCATTACAGGGGAGGGAGGAATGACTTTAACCAATGAATAGATCTTGGAGGAAATTATATGTGTAAAACACGTGTGTGTTTGTGAGAGAGAGTGTGTGTGCCTGCTTGCATGATGATAAAAAATGACAGCATTTGTTGAAGAAATAAGGAAGAATAAAAGTGTCTTGGCATTGAGAAGGGAGTCTAACCCACATGAGCGTATTTTCTAAGGAGTGGTGGGTAATACGTGCTATTCCTTTGATAGGATCATATGCTGCCTAACAGTTCACATTTTGTTTCATGCAATAAGTGTTCAATTTCCTTTGGCATAGGAAATCAGAGAGGGTCATAAAAGCTTTCCCTTTCCATCCCTTCCCTTTCTGCCTGTAATTCCCTTATTCACACAGCCAAATTTTGTTGGTAGCTGTCCTTTCTACAAACCAAAAACAGTTTAAATTTAATGGCTTGGAGGTGATGGTTAGGAAAGGAATCATTATGTGGGGATTTTTTTCTTTATATGAGGTTGTTAGATATTTTGGAATGGAGTGATAACATGCACAATTTTAAAGCAGAGAGAGCATGGCTTTAATTTCATTCTCTATAATCTCAATTGCACATGTTAATTAAAGCATTTACACTAAACGTACCTAGAATCCAAAACACTTCTCAGTTCTTGGAATGGCTCTACTAGAAGTAGAATAGCATTTTTTTTCTGTCTCATGACTAGTTCCTCCTGCTATTTTAAGGTCGCATTCAATCTTAGTTGTGATGTTGGTTTCTGAGAAAGAATGTCATCAGAGGCTCTACAAATTGACGTTAGGAAAAATAATATGAACAATATCTAAAACTATTCATTTCCATAAATTTAATTATTTTTGTATATTGGCTATAACCAGAAATACATAAAATGTTCTTACTACTCTTACATAATAAAATTAGAGGGGACTCATATTGGGACCTAATGCTCCTACAGGCTGATACAAAAGATATTTTAACTAGTGTAGGGAAAGAATGGGAAAAGTTTTATCACTGCTTCTGACAATATACAGGGTGGCCATAAAGTTTGTGTGCGATTTAAAATAGTTGTCTATTTTATGCTCACATGATAATTTAACAGAAGCATACAAAATACACAATTATCAACAGCCTTTTGCTAGCCAACAAATTTATTCATTGATTTAATAAACCTTAAATTCAGAATAATTGAATTTAAATGTCAAATTCAAAATCAAATATCAGAGGACTTTTGCAGTAAGTATTTGATTATTTTCTACATGCAATTTGCAAAAGATAGCTAACTGGGCCTACAAAGAGCCTCACATTGTAATGGAAATTGAAGTTAAATGATAACCACTGTAAGTTATATTGAGGGGAATAGAGATTTTATATTGAGGGCAACAGCGTTTTTGAAAGTCCTTTTTACCAACTCTATGAAAAGGTCTGGAAACTATAGCTGAGTGCATTATTATCACATTGAGGGGTAGACATGGTCCATAAAAGTCCTTCCAGATGATAGATCAAAATACAATTTGGGAGGAATTTCTAGAACATGTATTTCTATATATTATTTTATCCAGTTCTTACTACAACACTGTAAAATAAGAAAAATACTACCCAGTTTTATAAATAAGGCTGTAATAATCAGTGACTTGCCAAATCAATAAATCCAAACTTTGGTGAACCTGGAACTTGAAATCACATGCTTTTACCACACCATACATTATTAAGATGTTATGAATAGTCAGTGCCTTATAGGTATTAGGTTTATTCTCAACAGAAACAAAATACCCAAAAAACCTCATGCTTGGCTATATTGTGGGTATTATAAATTGAATTGATGTAACATATTTAGCACCTACTATGCTCAAACACAGAGGTAGGTAGTGGTTTTCTAAGATGAGTAAACATGGTCCCAGAGCCAGGAGTCTAAGAGAATAAAATATTTTTAATAATATGACTAGTGTTATCTAGTTAGATAAGAGAGTTTAAATTGAAACCTTCCACGCCACATGACATAAAAGTGACAGATAAAGTAACATAATAGTGCAATGGAGAGTGTGATAATATGATGTGTATATATATATATTATATAATATATTCATTTTCATCCATGGTTTCTGGCTCATAACTCCCACAGCCCTGTTATTTTCTAAGTTACTAAAACAGTAAGCATATCTTTTGTTCAACCATCCAGTCTTTTGTCCTTGCTTCCTGAAGCAGCTTTGGAAACACTTCAGACCAATAAAAGTTAAAGAGAGTCTTTGGTTTTATGTTGGGGCGTTTGGGCCTCATAAGCAGGCCTCAGAAAACAGAATATCTCTCTCTCTAACCTTCTGCTGTCTTTGGTTCACCTGCTCCTTTTTCTCCCTGAGGCAAGACTCTAATCTCTCTCCATGTTTTTGTCTTGGTGCTGGTCAAAAAGAAATTCTCTGACCAATTTTGTTTGATTGCAGGTCATGAGAGCCTCATTTCAACAGGGTTTCTGCCCCATACCCTGGGATAAGGAATGTTGCACAGAGACCAAGAGGAATCAAGAGACAAGCCTGGCTGGGTCTTTCCACTAATTCTATTAGTGTCAGATCATACCCATTTTGTCCAATCACATTTATACATGGTTGTGCATGCTTCAGTAATGCCTATCCAAGAAGTCTCCACAAAAGGCCCACGAGGACTGGGTACAAAGAGCTTCCAGAAGCTGAACTTGCCCAGGCAGGCAGGAAGATGGAGAAGAACTCATCCGCATGGAAACCCTAACTCGAAGCTGGTCAATCAGGGGTTCCATCGGTCCAGATGTGCAACTGGTATCTAAAGTGGAGGCAGTTTTATGCCACCAAGCCTTCAATCTGTGGGATCTGATGCTGTCTCCAAGTAGAGAGCATCAGAATCGAATCGGATCAGAAGATCCAAATGATACCAGTTGGTGTCTGCTGCAGAACTGACTGCTTGCTGGTTATGAGAAGGAATTGCCATACATATGGTTACAGAGATCTCCTATGTAGATGTGGTGTGAGAGAAGAAGAAAAATAGTTTGATTTTTCTACTCAGAGAACAAACTGATACAAGCCAGGAAAAATGAGAAAATACAGGCATATTCCCTAAATCATTCTTTTTATCTTTTACAAATTTGACATGTTTCATTTTTATAATTAAAGAAAAAAAGAGACTCAATAGATATTTCTCTGAATAGAGAATAGCTAACCCTTGTATCTCACATCAGCGATGACATCTTTTAAAAAGATTTTCTTAAGTAGCAATAATTAAGAAAAACCATAAGCATCCTTAAAGGTATTATCTCTATGATAAACTGTAAAAGCCTGTGCTGGGTAGAAGAACTAAAGTGAAATAGAATGGGTTGAAACTCACAAGATGATAGACTTGGAGTGCTTTGTGAGGTGGTAAAGTAATAAAGAATGTTTGGGGTGCTTCTGTAAAGCCAAAGGATAGTGCTAAATATAAGAAAAACTTAGGAGAAAGCTATATCCATCCTATTTCAAAAATTAATTTTCTAGAAAATCCATATGGTAAATTTTGCATAGAATTTAACAATAGGCACATGATTGCATTAATGTACACAGTTATGAGTTAATAAAAAATTAATCTAATTGTAGAGATTCTGAAAAATGCCCATCAGGGCTATGTATACCAGAAATAAACCAGAATCTTACATATCAAATAGGCATCTCAAAACTAACATGTCCAAAGACAAGCTATTGATTTCCACTCCATGTGCATACTGAATCACAAACTTTGTCAGTTACTCTGACACTAAATCTTCTAATCATCCTTAACATCTCTCTCAATCCCCCATCTAATTCATCGGCAAGTCCTTTTTTGTTCCCTCATCAAAATATATTCAGAAACTATCAATATCTTACTACCCTTACCTTAGTCCTGGATACCATTATCCCCTCTAGATTATTTCCTCTCCCTGGGTTTTCTAACTTCTAACTTTCCTTCCTCAACCATCTGTCCTCTAAACATCAGCCACAATGACCCTATTAAATTGTGAGCTAGTTCACTTCTCTCCTCTTTTCACAAACTTCTAGTCCCTCCTTATCTACCCTACAATAGCAAAGTACTTTTCTAAGATGTGCTTCACGCCTGTGATCTCCCAGCCTCCACCCATGCCAGCCCCACTTATTTCAACCCAACCCCTCTCTTTGTCCCTCACTGGCTTTTCTTCAGTCACTAAGTCTTTAATCTACTCCACTACCCTGGGACTTGAACTTCCTGTTCCCCTTTTCTGGAATCATTCATCCCAGAGATTAATAAATATCAGTTTAGATCAGAGGCAGGTCCAGGCCTACAGATTATACAGGGTAGCTATAACATTTGTGTGCAATTTAAAATAGCTCAAATGGGAGAATCTCTTTTTAGTAAAGAATATGAGGCTGGGTGCCATGACTCATGCCTTTAATCCTAGCTCTCAGGGAGGCTGAAGTGGGTGGATTGCCTGAGCTCAGGAGTTGAGACCAGCTGAGCAAGGCCCCATTGCTACTAAAGGCCCCATTGCTACTAAAACTAGAAAAACTAGCCTAGGTAGTGGTGCATCCCTATAGTCCCAGCTACTCAGGAGGCTGAGGATTGTTCAAGCTTAAGAGTTTGAGGTTGCTGTCAATTATGATGCCATGGCACTCTACCCAGGGCAACAGAATGAGACTCTGATTCAAAAAATAAAAACAATAAAGAATATGACACTTTGCATAAAATTTTCACTAGAAGGACTCAGAAGAGGCCTATATAAGTGAGGGAACTAAACTGGAGTATTAGCCTCATATATATCTTTTTCTTATCTAATACTATGTGCCTTAATTTCTCTAAATGCTTTGTCTATACTATCTAATTTAATTTTTTTTTTTTTTTTGTACAGACAGAGTCTCACTTTATGGCCCTTGGTAGAGTGCCGTGGCCTCACACAGCTCACAGCAACCTCCAACTCCTGGGCTTAAGCGATTCTCTTGCCTCAGCCTCCCGAGCAGCTGGGACTACAGGCGCCCGCCACAACGCCCGGCTATTTTTCGGTTGCAGTTTGGCCGGGGCTGGGTTTGAACCCGCCACCCTCGGCATATGGGGCCGGCGCCTTACTGACTGAGCCACAGGCGCCGCCCTCTAATTTAATTTTTATAACATCCTACGGGGGAGATAGTATCCCCATTTTGTAAAGTGAGAATCTGAGGCACAGAGTGGTTATTTGTTCCAGGTCAATGAGCTAGAAGAGGTTCAGATCTAAGCACTGAGTATGACCTGGCTCCGGAGACCGTGCTTTGACTTCAGTGTGCATTGAATGTGCATGTCCTGCTTTCTCGCTGCCTCCAGAGCACCTCATCAAAGAGGCCCTCTCTGGTCACCTTACTTTTCCCCACTATCCATTCTCCATTTTGTTCACAGCATGTATCCCTATCTGATATACTAGTTTCTTATTTATCATCTACTGTCCATCTTCACCCACTGAAGATAAACTCTCCTTTATCTCTGTTGTTAAAAACATTTTTTTTTTGATGTCTGTAATAGTGCCTGGCATTTTCCAGATTCTCAGTAAAATTCTGTGGAATAAATTCTTCCTTCATATTCAACATCTAGAGTACAACTCAATAATGACTACAATTCTCAAAAAAAAAATTATGCGTAGCATACTACTAGAGGGGGTAGTTTTTAGATCAGAGGTTCTAAGTATGGTCCATGAACAGGCAGCATCAGCATGTCCTGGGAGCATGTTACAAATGCAAATTCTCAACAAGCACATGAAAATACCTTCAACATCACTAGTCTTTAAGGAAATGCAAATCAAACCACAAAGAGTTACTACTTCATACCCACTAGGATGTCAATAGTCAAAAAGACAGACTATAAGAATGTGGAAAAATAGGAACTCATATACTGCTTATGGCAATGTAAAATAGTGCAGCTGGTTTTGGATAACAGTTTGGCATATGACTCAGAAACTCCACTCCCAGATATATAGCCAAAAGAATTGGAAGCACATGTCCATAGTAAAACTTGTGCAGGAATGTTTATGGAAGAATTATTCATAATAACTAAAAAAATGGAAACAACCCAAATGTCCATCAGCTAATGGACACATTGTGGCATGTCCATATGATGGAACATTATTCAGCCATAAACATGAAGTATGGGATGACCCTTGAAACTCTTCTATTAAGTGAAATAAACCAGACACATAAAAGCCATATAATAATGATTCTGTTTACATGAAACTTCCAGAATCATCAAAACCATAAACATAGGCAGCTAGTAGTTGCCAGGGGCTGGGAGAAAAAGAATAATTGTGAGTGACTGTTAATATTATAGAGTTTCTTTTCGGGGTAGTAAAATGTTCTGTAATGAGATAGTGATGGTGATGGTTACAAAACTCTGCAAATATACTAAAACCTATGAACAGGCTGGGCGCGGTGGTTCATGCCTGTAACCCTAGCACTCTGGGAAGCCAAGGCAGGTGGATTGCTTCAGCTCATGAGTTCAAAACCAGCCTGAGGAAGACTGAGACCCCATCTCTACTAAAAATAGGAAAACTAGCTGGGCGTTGTAGAGTGTGCTTGTGGTCCCAGCTACTTTGAGGCTGAGGCAAGAGGGTTTCTTGAGCCCAAGAGTTTGAGGATGCTGTAAGCTATGATGATGCTGCAGTATTCTACCCAGAGTGACAGAGTGAGACTCTGTCTCAAAAAAAAAAAAAAAAAAAAAAAAAAAGGATTTGCTAAGCAGTTTCTCCATATAATGGAGTTGGAGATTGCTGTGAGCTATAACAACACCATGGCACTCTACCTAGGGTGACAGCTTGAGACTTGGTCTCAAAATAAATAAATAAATGAACAAACAAACAAAAAATAAATAAATAAAACCTATGAACACTTTAAATCGTAAATTTTATGGTATAGTCCAGATTAACAAAAAAGAAATGCAAATTTGGGAGCCCCACCTCAAGCCCACTGAATCCCAAACAACTCTGGGTGTATGTCCAGCAGAGGGAGCCCTCCAAGTGATTCTTCTATACTTTTGAGACCTGCTGTTTTAGATAAATTTTTTTCCAAAGGACAGCTTTGATTGGTTTGGAGGTTTGAACTAAGCCAGTTGGTAAAAGATGTAGCACTAGTATAAAGTGTGCTATCGAGGTAGGAAAGCAGCACCAGATGTGTGACAATGTGGTGTCAGTTCCTAGAAGCAGATTATTTGTTCTCTTCTTTTGAGCAGGACATTCACACTTTCTGAGTCTCAACTTCCTCCTTTATAGGATTGTAGGGCCAATCAAATGAGACTACAGGTACAGAACCTTTGAAAACTGACCAACTCTCAACCAGGGTAGGCAAATTAGGTCCAGCAGTCCAAATTGAGCCTGCTAAGTTTTTATATAGGCTGTGACCTATATAAAATTGTTTTTACATTTTAAAATAACTTTAAAAATCCAAAAGGGAATAATATTTTGTGACATGTGAAAATTATATGTAGTGATTTTTAGGGTTTATAAGGAAAGTTTTACGCTTTATGAGAATAAGCCACACCTATTTGTTTAAGTATTGTCTCTGGCTACTTATGCACAAGAATGGCAGCACTGAGTAGTTGTGATGGAGGTCAGATGGTCCACAGAGGCTAACATATTTACTATCTGGTCCTTTAAAGGAAAACTGTGCTGGTCCCTGCTCTATACATAGCAACCATTGTTGTTACGTTTACATTTACTTTACTGATACATCCATTGCAGAACTACTATAGCCAGTAAGAAGTTGGCTTTTTTGAGGTGGTTTTGGTGGAGATATGTCTAGGAAAGCATGATGGAATTTGAAGAGATTTGGAGAAAGGAAACTAAAGACATGAAAGAGAGGGACTGGTTGCCAAATAAGGAGAGACAAAAGGGATTAGCAGCTTCCAGCTTGGAGTAGGAAGTCTCATAGTGATGTTGAAGTTATGAAATCCTGAATAGGCCAAATACCATTCCTGCCAACAAGGTATTCCTGAGGGACACTAGCAAAGTGAAAAAAGACAAGAGTGGACCTGGTGTCCACACTGAAGGGAAGGGGGCCCCAAGGTACCCAGCTCATTAATGTTGATACTCCCTAGAGACATTTTATTAGATTGTATAATTTGGGAATATTTTCTGACAACAAAAACAGCACAAAAGCAACAAATGAAATTTTAGCTGAGAGAGTTCATTTCAAAGTGAACTGAGCAAAGAAAAGACCTAAAGATGGAATCTGATTATCTTTAGTGGATGAGAAAGCACCCATTATTTTTTTTTCTACATGTGTTTTATTTATCCCTTTATTGTGTGGATCTTCGCTGGCTCCCTGCCAGCTTTAAAAAGACTTAATATGTCCTGGTGATTGTGTTTGGCTAATTTCTTTCTTTTTTCTCCCTCCAGCACCCCCTCCACACACACAACTTTCTCTTATTAAGAGAAACACAGCTGGTAATTTGGCCCCACCTCGTAGGAAAGATAGATTTTAAAACAGGATGGAAAAGCACAGGTGATTCAAATATCCTTTCTAGGTCATGCATTTAACCCTCTCATTTAATTTCTCCTTCACTGAGATACTTCCTTTTTTAAGATTGCAAACATAACCTACACCTGCAATTACTTGTTAGCGAAATTAGCCCTATGCTTTCCTTCTTAGGAACAAAGAAGCATTCAAATGTTTAGCTGACTAAATGCCAGCCTTTGTAGACATGGTTTCAAATTGGATTGGAACCCAAGTGTAATTAAACACATAAAAGATACTACCCTTGCAAGTGATTTTTCTTTGGAAATATCTCAGCACATGCTATAAATTACACCATTTACCTTGCTATAAAACATCTCCAGATTGACAGAGCAAAAGTTTGCAGAACTCAGTGTGGGATGATGCTACCAGTGATCAGAATCTAGTAGGGCATCTAGTAGACTTGTTTAAATATTATGTTTTAATATATTATTTTAAAACTACATTACTACATCATTTTAATACATATTTAAAAACAAAGAATGTTTTAAAATGTTTACAGTCTATTTTATATCAATTGCATATATATATTATTTTATTATCATTAATCCCATGGTGCTTCCATGGGTCACATTTGAAAAACCTCCACTATCAGTTCTATTAGTTTTTTTTTTTTTTTTAAGACGCAGTAGAGTACTATGGCCTCATAGCTCACAGCAACCTCAAACTCCGGGCTCAAGCCATCTTTTTGCCTTAGCCTCCCATGTAACTGGGACTAAAGGCGCCCACCACAATACCTGGCTATTATTTAGAGATGGGGTCTTGCTCTTGCTCAGGCTAGTCTTGAACTCCTGAGCTTAAGCAATCCATGTATCTGGGCCTCCCAGAGTGCTAGGATTAGAGGCGTAAGCCACGGTACCCAGCCCTCTATTAATTCTTTAATATTATAATATTTGCATACAGGCTAAATGCATTACTTTTCTGCAAATATTTACTACACATGTTGTAAACTGAATTTCTTTAGAGGCAGTAATAATTGAATATATTTTCTTGACAATATAGGCTTTCTTTACATTATTTCAAACAAGTTGATTGAAAGTAAGAACACTAAATTAACATCCAGAACATTACTCTAAATGATGCTCAATAAAAGAAAAATTAGAAAATTAAAATTCTTGACAGTATTTTCTGGTTCCCATATAAATGGTTACAAGCTGGGAATTAGAGGGTACTAGGATAACAGCTTCACTCATATTCAATAAGCATACAAAATAATTCAGATTTATCAACTTGCTCTCACCAGAAACTGAAGTTCTATCCAGAGCCATGCTACCTTTCACTACAATTCAATAGAGAGCCGGAGTACTAAGAATAAAATGCTTAAGTTTAGGAGGATGTCTGTTCTAACATGAAAAAATTAGTGTCTTTAGTTATCCAAACTTTCCCTTTTCAAATAGAAAATCGTTGTTGCTGCAGAAAATAATTTCACACATTAAAAAGTCAAATTAATTTTCTAAATAGATTTAATGCTAGCCATTTGAATAGAAAGACCCTGAGTCTAGACTCCTAAATGCCAGGCTAATGGCATGGGTCACATCATGATCGAAATTTGTCATGAATAAATGGTTCCTTGTAAGTGACCTGGGGGAAATAAACTGTGTTCTACATAAGAATGTAACTTCTGTTCTCTATGGTACCCACGTCAGAGAGAAATGATCAGACTAATGGGGCAATACCAGATTAGTCACATTATTATTTGCTTGCTTGAATAAGAATTAAGATTTTTTTCAACTTCTGGAAGGTCATCTATTTATCATTAGAACTGCTAAAAGCTTAGACCTGCATATATATCTGAACTTACTGAGCCCTTTCCTAAAACATCAGTAAGTCCCATGACCTCCATTAAAGACAAACAAAAGTTTTGCATTCTTCTCATCCCTGTTGTCACAATTAAGTAACAATATCAAGCTCTATAGGTTCAACCTCAAATTTTCAAGGAACAGATCACCCAAGGAAGTCAAAGGAATACAAAACATTCACCAGAGAAAACAATAAGTTGTCTGAGAATGCATTGCGGTATTTGTGCAAGACTACATAAAAGTGGTTAAAAGCCTGATTTTTAGAGTCACACTTGGACCCAAGGTTTGGATCTGTACTTAGTTGGAAAATCATTCAAACTCTCTAACGCTCACTTTCTGCATTGGTAAAATAGGAAGAATAATATAGTACTTAGCTTAGAAAACTGTTAGAAGATTTTCATGATAATAATGCCAATAGAGTGCTTAGAATAGAGTCTGGAAAATTTAGATAGATAGTAGCTTTTGTTATTGATATTAGGCATTTTCAGATAACAAGATTTAGATAAGGAAGGCTTAACCAAGAGTAATAGATGTTTTTTCTGTTTACCTCTCCACTTTCCAACTCTTTTTACCCTTCCCCATGCCCCAAGAGACTACTTAGGTTTTATTTTGGGTATGGCCAAAAACACTACCAGAAGAATGGATTAGAAATGGGGTCAAGATATTTATTTTCCCCACTCCAAGCTGAACACCCTAGGTGGCTATATTTCTTAACAAAAAGCCACAGCTCAATTTGGGCAAATCCTTCCTACAGCTACACTATGTTTTCCCTTCCATTGGTGCTGTTGAGTTTGTCCCCTATTTCTTGACCCAGTGCACCCTGATACATCAGAGTCTAAGTGTATACTGTTGGTCCAGAAAGCTTCATGTATCCTAGAGAGGCCCAAGCAGTAACCTGGAAAAATGAAAAATGAAGGTGTGTGTACAATGTGAAAGTTTAGATAAAGGCATAAAAGTAGATTCTAGAAAGGTGGCTTGAAATATGAAGAATGGGTTTTCAGGCAGTTTGTAGTTGGTCTGCCAAAACAGCATCTGTGGCTGTGTCCCTTCTGTGTATTTTTCTTATGTATGTCATAAGAAAAAAAACCAGTCATGGAGGCTGGTTTCTCTGCATGGAGGAACTTAGGTCAATAGAAGAAAACAGCACAACCACTTCATTTCCAAAGTCCAGTCTGCTTTTATAGGCTTTACCATCAATGTTTTAGAACAACATTAACATAGATTCTCGAGGGTATTAACCTTCACGTAGGGAAATGCACGCACACGCACACACACACACCAAATAGGAGATTCCCCAATTCTACAGGATACAAGAGAAAAAAAGGAAGTCCAAATGGAAAATAAAGAATAATGAAGAAAAACCGTTCACTACTACGTAGTAATCTGATAGCAGTGTTAACTTTATACAGATGTCAATGCAGTCAAGTGAGAGTCAGAATTTCCAATTAGGAAATTTAAAAAAAGATCCCTAAATATCCCTTTTATACAAATCATCAGATGTGCTATGAGAATCAGAAGGCCAGCACAACGTATAGTTTGGCACTTAGGACCCACCCTAGTTAGCTTTTCATAATTCTTAGCTGCTTAAGTTGTCCCCATGGGGAAGCTAAAATACATATAATTATCAGAACATAGAAGAAAACACTAGGGTCCCAAGTCTCTTTGGGATTCTATGAAGGATTCTAACTTTTTTGAATGGTGCCTTGTGGCTGCACATGCCAGCTATCCTTCAACCAATGGTTCTGTTTTTATCTGTGTTCTACACTGGGCTGCCCTGTAAGCACTGCTTTAAAGAAAGAATTCCATTGCTAAAAATAGCACTATGAAAAATTTCAGAGTCACTGTCATTGATTTGCCTATATCTATTAGTGACAAATACCTCTGTATATTACCTAATCCTAAACATTTCATCTTTTTCTCATGATATACTACAATGCCAATGGTTGGAGCTACTTAGAAGATTAAATTATCTATATACCATATGGCAGTTCAGATTAATCCTTTTAACAGTTTGAGTGTGGACATATGAAAGGCCCATCATACTTATCTAGATCAGTCTTGATAGTTCTGTTTTATCTAGGCAACTAGATAATTATGAGGTATTTCGATGGAAACCAGCTTTTAAATGTAACTGAGCCTTATGTTTAACATAAATATTTTGGTAAACTATGTCTCAGGCACATCTTTGTCACTACCTTAATTAGACCACATTTATACTGGGAAAGTTTAAGTCTTAATTTTAATAGCTTTTTTTCATTTTGGAAATGTTTTTCCCAGGGAGTAGGTAGCTTGTATGTGCATTGCACACTGCAACAAAATGAAGGCTTAATATCAGCTATAATTACATACTGATGATGTGAATGTCTTTTGAAAAATGATTGCTGGTTTTGTTTTTCAAAGGTAATGGAAACCCTTATACATATGAATAAACTGTAGCAGAAGCCCCAGCAGGAATGGTTGAGAGGTAAATGGAATAAAGCTGTGGTATTAAAGCATTTGAGGAGTTTGTAATTCTGAAGTAAAAATAGTTTTTCTCATAAGGGTGTATTTTGAAGTTACTTTTCATTTATTGGCAGAGAACAAATTTCCCCTTAGCTAACATATTTTATCATTTGGTTGCACATAGTCAAAAGTTATATCTTTAAAGCACTCTGTGTATTTTTGTTCATCAAACCATAAAAAAGGACTCCCTGCTTCCTGTTAGTAATCCAAATACTGTCTTGTTGCTAAGCAAAGTATCTTTAATATACGTTTTCATTTCATTACTGTAATACAACCTCATTCATGCATACTAATATTTTTAGATTAATTTAAGTTAGTTTACATGATAAGATATAATACATTGTCATTTGTTCAGTAAGTTGCATTAAATGCTCCAAGAAGAGTGACATGGGTCTAAAACTTGACTTCTAATTGATGAAACCTACAGCAGTTCAGATACTAGTTATGGATGCAAGTTGCAAGTGATGCCTTGACGATTCAGCTATGGTTGTCTCTGCTTAGGAACCAAAAGTGTGATTAGTTGTATCTCTGGGTTCATATAAGTTAATATATTTCTGATATGTACTATTTGAGGAGTTTCTCTAATTTGGCCTTTAGAAAACATTTTAAAAAGCTGTCAAGGAGGATAAAATATGAGTAAATTTATATAACTAACTTTGGCATTCTATATCCATTAGCATTGTTTTCAGCTACTACTGTGGCTTATGCTTTCTCAAATGATGAGAGCTTTGGGGGTGTATAGTCTAGAAATCAAATGCTAGTAGCTCAGTGATACCACTGAGAACCCAGCCTACTTCCTGCTCTCCTATTCTTTTTTTTTATTAAATCATAACTGTATACATTGATATGATCATGGGGCATCATACACTCGCTTCATAAACCATTTGACAGATTTTTATCACAGTGGTTAACATAGCCTTTCCGGCGTTATCTCAGTTACTGTGCCAAAACATTCCTATTCTTAACAGGTGATTTTTACCTTCCTTATTTTGAGAAAGCCATTGTAATTCCAGACTCAAATTTAACATTTATCCAGGGAAGGAAGCCTGATAAATTCTTCCTGACTCTCATTAGAAGACCAACTTTTATCAGGTATCCTCCCAATTCCAGATATCCATATGTCTTAGAAGAAACCAAACTACCCAAGTTTTAGGGAGGCCCTGATTATTTTAAGAGTAATCTTGCCTATGACTGATTCCAGGCACATGACCGCATTTTAACCCAAAATGTAATAAAAAGTCTTCTGGGAACCAAGGGAACATTTCCTTGCTCTTATGAGATATCCATAGGAAAACAGGTTCTCTTTGACCCCCAGAAAAAGATATGATGCTTGGGACTGCTGCTTCCTTCTTGCTACTGCTCATAGAATAATGTCACTCTTAGAATTAAAGAGCAGAGGAACAGAAAACATCTGGACCCTGATGACATTGCTAAATCAGCATTCCCAGAAGCCCACTCCATTTTTGAACTTCCAGTCAACCGAGACCATTCATTCTTTCTTATTATAATCAGCTCGAGTCTGGGTTTCTGTAACTTGCAGCCAAAGCATCTTACTTTTCATAAATTGTGTGAGATCTTTGTCCCAAAATGTTTTAAGGACTTTGCTGTTACTTTCGATGCTTGCAACTCAAGGTAAAGGGGGCTTCCCAGAATGACATCATCCCATAAATGTACTATATTCATGAGCACAATTAGAGCCAACTTACCACCAAGAATGTGCAAAGAAATAGCAATCTACTCCACACTCCCTCTAGCTCAGAATTTTGCCAATACAGGAAAATAAGCTACAGGTGCAATGCAGATCACTTGGGACACATTTCTAGAAAATTTGTAAACAAGTGGAAATTCGCCAGCAAAATTATACTGAGACAACTGAGAGATAAGTATTGTGAAATGCATTAGAATCTACAAGGTCAACGAGCTGTCAAAATGTACCACTGAAGCAGTCAACGGGACCCTTGAAATTGAAGCGATGTTAGGCTAAATGACAGCAAACAGAAGTAAGCTACCTCCAAGTCAAAAGCTATTGTGTAAAAGCAAACAGGAATAAATAGACCATGTATTATTATGCTCCCACAGTTCCCAAACTAGACTTGAGGTGGCATGTAGGAAATGAAATATCTGATTGGGGTTTTAATTTTCTCAAAGTAAAGTTCTGTTTGTTTTACTCGGATTGAATATTCACATGTAGAGCTAACATTGAGAGGGGTAAAAACAGAAAAACAGAGAGAGAGAATAGCAGAAAGAGCTAAACAGAATACATTATCTTGGTAACAAGACAGAGATAAATGACATTAACATACAGGCTACTGCAGTACTTCTTTTGCAAAATTATACTGGACTGTTTCCTAAGACACCTGCTCCATGCGAGATACAACAGAAATCATGAAGAAGAAGCAAATGTCATGGGGATAGAAAGAAAAACGAGATACACTAAATACCATTTTTAAAATGTGGTCAGTGCAAGAAAATGCATCACTGATGATTCAAATACAAATGTCTTAGTAAAATGCCAGAAAATAATGGCACACATAAACAAAGCCCCAAACAAATTGTTTTTCTTTTTTTAGATTCTCATCTTTGTTTTACAAGTTGTTTATTGTATTTTGTCAGAATCTTGGCATTTGATTAGTAGATGGCGTGGTAAAATAGAAAGGTATTAGAAGGTATTTATTGAAAATATGAGATATAGTGCTCACTTGTGATTAGGGAACTTTTCTAGAGATGTTTAGAGTAAATGATAGTGTTGTTCTAAGCTCCAGTCTAAATTTTCTATTTTGATTATCTACATAGATAAAGGTGTGAAATACATATATGTATAAATAATCGGGAAATTTTAATGTTAATTTTCTTGAGTATTGAAAGTTTCTCAGATTATGTGACTCTTGAGTAAAATATTATTGAGATACTAACAATAGGGAACTTACATTTTTCACACGTTTAGTAGAAGATAAGTGTTAGGGAGGACTGATCAAAACAGTGACACGTTTTCATCAAAATGGTTAACATAGCCTTCCTGGCATTATCTCAGTTACTGTGCCAAAACATTTACATTCTACATTTACCAAGTTTCGCAAATACCCCTGTAAGATGCACCATTTTGATGAAAATGTGTCAAATGGTCTATGAAGCGAATGTATGATGCCCCATGATCATATCAATGTATACAGTTATGATTTAATAAAAAAAAATAATAAAAAAAAACAGTGACACGCAGAGAGCTGGGAGTCTAGAGGAAATTAAACACATGAAGCAGCTCATCTTTTTCTTATTCAGACACTTGTCAAGTTTCAAGGTTAAAGCTATATTTATGTTTTGTTTTTTTTCTTCTCACAATTGGTAAGGTTATATCTATGTATATTATATCACCTAATTTCAAAAATTTCAAATCGGTTAAAAGACTATTTATCATCAGCTGAAAATGGAATGTTAACAGCTTTATCGTTAAATTAGGCTATGAAAAATGGGTAAAGGTTGTCTACAGAAAAAGGCTTTTTATGACAAAGATAATTGAACTCACAGAGAGGAAGGTACAACCTGAAATGATTTAGAAAATTCATCATAAAAGTGTGTCATTATATTAATTTAGAGGGAAAATCACTTTTTTATTTACTCATCTCTAATGAATTCATCTCCATCCGTTCAGACAGGCTAGGGACCAGTGAAACATTAATGAAGAACGTGTCAAAAGTTGGACTATAACCTTGTCACATTCACCGTAAGACTCTCAGCAGTTCTGAACAATTTTCTTGACGTGCTTAAAATCTCCTATGATGGATTCTTTTAAAAGCCATTTCATTAAAAGATAAAAAGGAAAATTATTTGTGAGAGTTACTTTTAGTCGTTTTCAAAATAAATTGATGAGAAAAGTGATGCATATTCATGGTAGAGAATTTGGAATAAGAAGAAAAGCATAAAAGAGAAAATAAAAATTATGTACAATTTTACTTTCCCAAAGTAACAGCCATTGTCTTCTTTCATTCTCTCTGAATCTTTATGAAACTATCATCATAGTGTACACAATTAAAAGTTTTGTGCTACTTTGTTGACTCAACATTAAATCATAAAGTTCTCCCCAGATGATCTGGCTATTTCATATTCTAATATATGTTATATATTTCATAATCTACCTGTCTAAATTTGGAGTGGCATTCAAGTTATTTCTAAACTTTTTTTTTTATTTTTTTTAATTTTTTTTATTAAATCATAACTGTATACAATGATATGATTATGGGGCATCATACACTCACTTCATAAACCATTTGACACATTTTTATCACAGTGGTTAACATAGCCTTTCCGGCGTTATCTCAGTTACTGTGCCAAAACATTTACATTCTACATTTACCAAGTTTCGCAAATACCCCTATAATATGCACCACAGGTGTGATCCCACCGATTCCCCTCCCTCTACCCACCCCCCCCTTTCCCACTTCCCCCTATTGTTAAGTTGTAGCTGGGTTATAGCTTTCATGTGAGAGTCCCAAATTAGTTTCATAGTAGGGCTGTGTACATTGGGTATTTTTTCTTCCATTCTTGGGATACTTTACTAAGAAGAATATGTTCCAGCTCCATCCATGTAAACATGAAAGAGGTAAAGTCTCCATCTTTCTTTAAGGCTGCATAGTATTCCATGGTATACATATACCACAATTTATTAATCCATTCGTGGATCGATGGACACTTGGGCTTTTTCCATGACTTAGCTATTATGAATTGGGCTGCAATAAACATTCTGGTACAAATATCTTTGTTATGTTGTGATTTTTGGTCTTCTGGGTATATGCCCAGCAGAGGAATTACAGGATTGAATGGCAGATCTATTTTTAGATCTCTGAGTGTTCTCCATGTATCTTTCCAAAAGGAATGTATTAATTTGCATTCCCACCAGCAGTGCAGAAGTGTTCCCTTTTCTCCGCATCCATGCCAGCATCTCTGGTCTTGAGATTTTGTGATATAGGCTAGTCTCATTGGAGTTAGATGATATCTCAAAGTAGTTTTGATTTGCATTTCTCTGATGATTAAAGATGATGAGCATTTTTTCATATGTCTGAAGGCCTTGCGCCTGTCTTCTTCAGAGAAGTTTCTCTTCAAATCCCTTGCCCAGCCTGCGATGGGATCCCTTGTTTTTTTCTGGCTGATGCGTTTGAGTTATCTGTGGATTCTGGTTATTAAACCTTTGTCAGAGTTATACCCTGCAAATATCTTCTCCCATTCTGAGGGCTGTCTGCTTGCTCTGCTTACTGTGTTCTTAGTTGTGCAGAAGCTTTTTAGTTTGATCAAGTCCCAGTAGTGTATTTTTGAAGCTGCTTCAATTGCCCGGGGGGTTCTCCTCATGAAATACTCACCCAGACCAATTTCTTCAAGGGTTTTCCCTGCATTCTCCTCTAGTATTTTTATAGTTTCATGTCTTAAGTTTAAATCTTTAATCCAATGAGAGTCTATCTTAGTTAATGGTGAAAGGTGTGGGTCCAATTTCAGTCTTCTGCAGGTTGCCAGCCAGTTCACCCAGCACCATTTGTTAAATAGGGTATCTTTTCCCCACTGAATGTTTTTAATTGGCTTGTCAAAAATCAAATAGCGGTAAGTAGCTGGATTCATCTCTTGGTTCTCTATTCTGTTCCAGATATCTACTTCTCTGTTTTTGTGCCAATACCATGCTGTTTTGATCACTATCGATTTGTAGTAAAGTCTGAGGTCTGGTAGTGTGATTCCTCCTGTTTTGTTTTTATTTCTGAGTAATGTCTTGGCTATTCGAGGTTTTTTCTGATTCCATATAAAACGAAGTAATGTTTTTTCAAGATCTTTAAAATATGACAGTGGAGCTTTAATAGGGAGTGCGTTGAAATTATATATTGCTTTGGGTAGTATGGACATTTTGATAATGTTGATTCTTCCTAGCCATGAGCATGGTATGTTTTTCCATTTGTTAACATTTTCAGCTATTTCTTTTCTTAGAGTTTCATAGTTCTCTTTATAGAGATCTTTCACGTCTTTTGTTAGGTAAATTCCCAAATATTTCATCTTCTTTGGCACTACTGTGAATGGGATAGAGTCCTTAACTGCTTTTTCAATTTGACTGTTGTTGGTGTATATAAAGGCTACCGATTTATGAATGTTGATTTTGTAACCTGAGACGCTGCTGTATTCCTTGATCACTTCTAGGAGTTTTGTAGTAGAGTCCCTAGTGTTTTCCAGATACACAATCATATCATCTGCGAAGAGCGAGAGTTTGATCTCTTCTGACCCTATATGGATACCCTTGATCGCCTTTTCTTCCCTAATTGCGGTGGCTAAAACTTCCATTACAATGTTGAAAAGCAATGGAGACAATGGGCAGCCTTGTCTGGTTCCTGATCTGAGTGGAAATGATTCCAATTTAACTCCATTCAATATGATATTGGCTGTGGGTTTGCTGTAGATAGCCTCTATCAGTTTAAGAAAAGTCCCTTCTAGACCAATTTTCTTGAGTGTTCTGATCATGAAGGGATGCTGGATATTATCAAAAGCTTTTTCTGCATCAATTGAGAGAATCATATGGTCTTTGTTTTTTAATTTGTTTATGTGCTGAATTACATTTATAGATTTACGTATATTGAACCAGCCTTGAGACCCTGGGATAAAACCAACTTGGTCATGATGTATAATTTGTTTGATGTGTTGTTGGATTCTGTTTGTTAGGATCTTGTTGAATATTTTTGCATCTATATTCATTAGTGATATCGGTCTATAATTTTCTTTTCTTGTTGGGTCTTTTCCTGGTTTGGGGATCAGGGTGATGTTTGCTTCATAGAACGTGTTGGGTAGTCTTCCTTCTTTTTCTACATTTTGGAACAGGTTGAGTAATATAGGTACTAATTCCTCTTTAAAGGTTTGGTAGAATTCTGACGTGAAACCATCTGGTCCCGGGCTTTTCTTTTTAGGGAGGTTTTGTATAGTTGATGCTATTTCTGAACTTGATATGGGTCTGTTCAACATTTCCACTTGATTCTGGTTAAGTCTTGGAAGGTGGCGTGCTTCCAAGTATTGGTCTATTTCCTTCAGATTTTCATATTTCTGAGAATAAAGTTTCTTGTAATATTCATTAAGGATTTTTTGGATTTCTGATGAGTCTGTGGTTATTTCGTCTTTGTTGTTTCTGATTGATGATATTAGAGATTTTACTCTTTTTTTCCTGATTAGGTTGGCCAGAGGTTTATCTATTTTATTGACCTTTTCAAAAAACCAGCTTTTTGATTTATTGATCTGTTGTATTATTCTTTTGTTTTCAATTTCATTTAATTCTGCTCTAATTTTGGTTATTTCTTTTCTTCTACTGGGTTTGGGGTTGGAATGTTCTTCCTTTTCCAGTTGCGTGAGATGTCCCATTAAGTTGTTAACTTCCTCTCTTTCTGTTCTCTTGAGGAAGGCTTGCAGTGCTATAAATTTCCCTCTTAGAACTGCCTTTGCAGTGTCCCAGAGGTTCTGATAGTTTGTGTCTTCATTGTCATTTTGTTCCAAAAAATTGGCGATTTCTTTCTTAATCTCATCTCTGACCCAGCTATCATTCAGCATAAGGTTATTTAACTTCCATGTTTTTGTATGGGTATGCAGATTCCTGTTGTTACTCAATTCAAGTTTTATTCCATGATGGTCCGAGAAGATGCATGGAATAATTTCTATTCCTTTAAATTTACTGAGGTTAGACTTGTGACCTAAAATGTGATCAATTTTGGAGTAAGTTCCGTGGGCTGATGAGAAGAATGTGTATTCAGTTTTGTTGGGATGAAATGTTCTGTAGATGTCTGCTAAATCTAAATATTGGATGGTTAGGTTTAAATCTAAGATTTCTTTGCTCAGCTTCTTTCTGGAGGATCGATCCAACACTGCCAAGGGAGTGTTGAAATCTCCAACGATTATGGAGCTGGAGGAAATCAAGTTACTCATGTCTGTTAGAGTTTCTCTTATAAATTGAGGTGCATTCTGGTTGGGTGCATAGATATTAATAATTGAGATCTCGTCATATTGAGTATTACCCTTAACAAATATGAAGTGACCATTCTTGTCCTTCCTTACTTTTGATGGTTTAAAGCCTACTGTATCTGCAAATAAAATTGCAACACCTGCTTTTTTCTGATTACCATTTGCCTGAAATATGGATGACCATCCTTTCACCCTGAGTCTGTATTTGTCTTTTAAGTTGAGATGTGACTCTTGTATGCAACAAATATCTGGCTTGAGTTTTTGTATCCAGTCAGCTAACCTATGCCTCTTTAGAGGACAGTTTAAGCCATTCGCATTGATGGAGAGTATTGATAAGTCTGGTGGAATTTTGGGTATCGAGTTTTTCAAAGGTCCAGTGGACATTTTTAATCCTTTCGCCAGTGTGGAAGTTGGAGTTTGATCCGAAGATTCTGAGTGAGTTTACTTTTGTGGTATAGGATTGGGTTGGTCATTGTGGAGGATAGGTCTGAGAACATCCTGAAGAGCTGGTTTACTTATGGCAAATTTTTTCAACATATGAATGTCATTGAAGTATTTAATTTCTCCATCATAGATGAAACTCAGTTTAGCTGGATACAAGATCCTGGGTTGAAAGTTTTTTTGCTTTAGGAGATTAAAAGTTGATGACCAGCCTCTTCTTGCTTGAAAAGTTTCAGCAGAGAGATCTGCAGTTATTCTAATATTCTTACCTTTGTACGTTATAGTTTTCTTTCGCCGGGCTGCTTTGAGAATCTTCTCTTTCATGTTAACTTTAGTGAAGCTAATTATGATATGTCTGGGAGATGGCTTATTGGGGTTGAATCGTGCTGGGGTTCTGAAGCTGTCTGCTATCTGAATTTCAGATTCTCTAGGCATGTCTGGAAAATTTTCTTTCATAATTTCATGTAGAAGGGCCTCTGTGTCCTTGGCAGCTACTTCATCAGTCTCCGCAATTCCTATAACCCTTATGTTGTTTTTTTTCGAATTATCTGAGAGCTCTCTGAGTGAGTGATCCGTTTTTGCTCTCCATTTCTCTTCCTCTTTGAGAGATTGGGAGCGTTCGAAGACTTTATCTTCAATGTCAGAAATCCTTTCTTCTGCTTGCTCCATTCTGTTACTGAGGGATTCTACTGTATTTTTCATATCTTTGAGGGCTGTAAGTTCTTGTTTCAGTGTGTCTAAGTCTTTGGTGGTTTTGTCTTTAAATTCGTTAAATTCTTGAGACAATTTTTGAATTTCTCCTCGAATTCCTAATTCCATTTTATTAATCTTGTCTGCAAACCAAATTCTGAATTCGACTTCTGACATCTCAGCCAGTTGTTTATGAATGGGATCTTCAATCACATCTGCCGTATCTTTTCTTGGGGGGGTTGATCTATTCTGGTTATTCATGTTACCAGAGTTTTTCCTCTGATTCCGCCCCATGGTTTACTCCCTTTGGTTTTTCCCCTGGGGTTTTTTCGAGGGCCCGTACAGTGTTGTGGGCTGAGAAACTGGGGCCCTGTCTGGTGTGGTGGAGCAAAGTGGTTCTGTCTTGTTTTCAGCTGGTTTCTGTTCGATCCTATTGCAACTTCTACTCTGGCTTGAAGTCTCAGCTGTGTGGAAAAATCAGCAATTAAGTCACCCCGCCTGCCCACCTCTGGCCCCAGTTGGAAAAGGAGAATCAAACCTTCCTACAATCGCACACCCAGGGCACCGCCTGAAGAGTCCTCAGTCTATTAGCCCAGTTCAAAAGGTCCGAATCAACTGTCTCAATCGGCACTTGTCTCGGGTGGAAGGGTTCAAGAGGTCTCTGGGAACTGGATCACAGGGGCCTGGTGACTCCTCTGACACCGCTCACCCCAGTGCAGCGTGGAGTCAGGAGGAGCCACCCAGCAAACAGAGCAGTCTGGGAAGGTTGACGTCTCCTTCCCCACTTTGCCCCTCCATCAGACCCAGTCACTGGTATCTCTGCAGATGGCTAACCCAGTTGCCTGCAGTGAACAGACACTCCAGGGGTTTGCACCTGCCTGAATCGCAAGGAAGTCTGCCAGGCCCCCGCAGACTGCCGCTATCTAGCAGGAGGAGATGGGGCCTGACATCTTTGAGTGTTTGATGCAGGTGATGGGAAGGAGGTGTTCACTCAGGCTTAGCCCCGTCCCTGATGCATGCTGCTAACAGAACAGAACAGAACAGACAACTTTGTGAGGTTCTGTCTCTGTTCTTGTCGTCGCCTACAGGAGACGGGCTGTTTTGAGTTCAAACGTCTTTGCTGCTGGAGAATTGCGTCTGAACACCTCTCTGGGTGGGCCCCGCCCTGGAGGCTTCCGGGTTTGTGACCTGTGTCACCGGTGGCCTCCTCTGGTTGCCCAGGGAGACAGGGGGTGTGGCCTCAGAATATCCAGAAGTGAGCGTTCTGCCCTTAAAGAAAAAACGGCTGTTGATCTACCTCCAGGGAACTGCTGCTCTGGTGTGGGCACTCAGGCGACCCTTTTCTCCTCTGTCCCACGCCCCAGAGTCAGCACTGAGCGGCCGCAGTTTGTGCTGGGTCCACACCCCTTAAGAGATCCCCCAAGAATCAGAATTCTTGGGGGATGGGCCCCCAGACCCCGATTGGGAGTGGGGCGGGGGGAAGCTAGAGTTTCATTCAGTTTCACGCAATACTACGGTCCGGGGAGGGCTCCTGCACTGCACTGCAGGGAAGTGCCGCCAAGGCTTGATTTCCCCTCAGCAGAGTGCCCTGTCCTCGCTCACGTGTCCCAGAGTCAGCGCTGACCTGACGCAGCTCAGGCACTGTGCACTCCCCTCGAGAAATCACCCAAGGAGCCGAACTCCTGGGGGATAGGCCCTCAGACCCCGAGTGAGAGTAGGGGTTCTCAGCTCTCAGCGGGGAGGCCAGAGTCTGATTCAGTCTTGGGCCCCCTATGCCTGGGGAGGGTTGCTGCACTGCACCGCAGGGAAGTGCCGCGAGGCGTGACTCAGCCCGGTGCCCTCTCCTCACTTGCGCGCCTCAGAGTCAATGCTGACCAGTCGCAACTCGGGGACTGTCCACTCCCCTTGAGAAATCACCCAAGGATCCGAACTCCTGGGGGATAGTCCCTCAGACCCCGAGTGAGAGTAGGGGCTCTCAGCTCTCAGCGGGGAGGCCAGAGTCTGATTCAGTCTTGGGCCCCGTATGCCCGGGGAGGGTTGCTGCACTGCACCGCAGGGAAGTGCCGCGAGGCGTGACTCCCCCTCAGCCCGGTGCCCTCTCCTCACTCGGCGCGCCTCAGAGTCAATGCTGACCAGTCGCACTCAAGGGGACTGTCCACTCCCCTTGAGAAATCACCCAAGGATCCGAAGTCCTGGGGGACAGGCCTCCAGACCTCAGTGGGCGGGAGGGGAGCGCCGGGGATTCAGGGTTGCCGGCAGAGGATTCCCAAAGTTTTATTCAGCCCTATGTCCGGCAGGAGAACGCCACGGCACCCCAGTAGGGGAGGTAGGTCCAGTTTTTAGAAGGTCTCTCCCGTGGAGAGACCGTGGAAATTAAAGGGCTCTAATTTCTGCCCGCTTGTTCAATTTCTGCCCGCTTGTTCAATTATGGGGCTCTAGAGCCGGTCTCATGGGGGAGGGGGACTCCCGTCCGCTTGGTGGTGGATTTTGTACCTTTTGTTTGCGTCCTTGTGATCACAACTTGCCTCAGCGGTGTTGATGTGCGTTCTTCAGCCTTCTCTCTTGGTGAGGCTCAAGTCCACCAGGATACTTACTAAATTCCTGTCCCTTAACTCTCCTTCTGGACGGGAGCCTTTGTTGAAAGCTGGCTTCAGTCCGCCATCTTGTCTCCCCCCTCTCTAAACTTTTCTTATCCGTAAAATTGCAATTTACAAATGTGTACATGATCTTTTGTTCATGTAATGGCTTGCTTAGAATAGATTCTGAAAAGTGAAATTCCTGTGTCAAAGGGTGTGTTTTTTTTCCAACGTGAATAAAAGTGATAAAATGAAACTAAAACTATAACTGAATTTACCATATGCATGCAGAGGGCTAACAATTATTAATATTTTGTTTGCCTATGTGTCTAACTTTTGAAAAAAGTTTATTGGTTTATAATTAACATACAATAAACAATATAAAGTGTATAATTTGTAAGTTTTACTGTAGATGTACACCTGTGAAGCCATCATCACAATCAAGATGAAGATCCTATACATCGCCTTCAAAAGTGCTCTTCTGCCCCTTGGTAATCTCACTCTCCTCCTTACTTCTCTCTGTTTGTCCTACCCCTAGACCCCATATACTAGGAGAATCATTGACTCATCTCTTTCGTCACTGCACATTAGACTGCATTTTCTAACTGTCCAACACAGGAAGGAAGGAGGGAAGGAAGGAAAGCAGACAGGCCCTATATGTGAGAACCAGTAGAAAATACAGACAGCAGATTCTAACAGATTCTCAAGACATTCGAATCATTAAAAATCTAACATAAAGTAAGCATAATTAAAACATTTTAAAAATAAAGAAAAAGGATTGACTAAGAAGCAAGATGTTATGGAAAATGATTAGGCAGACTTGAACATGAAAAAGAACTAACTATAACTTTTAGTAAGAAATATATGATAATTGTATACTTGAACAAATGGCCATTTTGACAATTGATTAGAAACACTTAAGAAACATCTAGTGACCTAAATACATTACCCACAATACAGAGAGAACAAAAAAGATGGAAGACATAAAACAGGGTTTGAGATATAGCAGACAGAGTAATAAAATTTATTTTATTTTTAAGAGGAATTCCAGAAAGGGAGAAAGAAAATGGGGTGACATAATATTGGAAGTGGTAATAGTTGAGAATTTTCTAGAATTAATGAAAGAGATAAATTTCAAGACTGATGAATGCTAATGAATTTTAAAAAAGATAAAGGAAAATCACTGCTATGGATATATATAACGAAATAATATGAAATTCTACACACAGAGACAGATTTTAACATAACAAGAAAGAAAAGGCAGAGTGCCCTCAAGAGAATAACAATTAGGTTGACAACCCAGTTCTCAGAGGCAGCATTGGGAGTCAAAATTCTGTGGAGCAATACTTCACTTTGCTGAAAAATATTTATAACTATATTACCTTCAAAATATCATTCATGAATGAAAGCAAAATATAGACATTTCAGGCAACAAAGTATTTGGTACCAATAAACATATACTGAAGGAAGTGATTAAGAATTACTTTTTAGGCAGAAAGAAAATGATCACAAGAGGATGTAGGAAGGTATTAAGAGAAAAAAGTTGCTAACTACACAGTTATACTTAATCAAGCTATTTAATAATTATTTATGAGCAATGACTGTGTGTAGGCTCTGTTTTAAGTGTTTAGGGTATAACATTGGACAATCATCATAACAACCTTCTGCCCACACAGGGCTTACATTCTAGTGAGTCTTTACACAAATATTGACTATATAATGGAATAATAATAAGGTGCCCTTTGTGAATTAAAAAATAATAAATAAAATACAGAGATGCAGAAATAAATTCTTTTAAGTTCTTACATTGCTCGGAAGGAGAGTAAAGATATAGCTAAAAGTAGATTTTCACAAGTTAAGTATGTATGTAAATTTTCTACAGTATCATGAAAAGAATAGAGATCAAATATAAAAACTTCCAAACTCAGCCAGTATGAAAGAAGGCAAGGAAGCAGAGAAAAGAAATTTAGAAGTTAGGTAAATAGAAGGAAAAGAATATAATAGATTTAATTTCAAATACCAGTCATTACAATTAAAAATGAACTAAATGTTCCAGTTAAAAGACAGTCATTCAATAACAAAAAATTCAAATCTAAATGGATTTATTATATAAGAAGCACACTTCAATAAAAACTATATGGGAGGGTATATAAAATATTAACATATAGCAAATACAAACAAAATAAAGCTGGCTTAACTATCCCGGTAGCACATGAAATAATCTTTAAAGAGTAAGTATTATTAGAAGATAGGGCTATCACATAATAGTAAATGTTTCACTTTACCAGAAAGATGTACTGAACATGTACACTGACACAATATAAATACGCATTTAACAACATAATATATACATCAAAATACCTAAATTAAAATTTGACAGAATGTGCCTAGAAATATACAAATTGACCACCTTACTGGAAGACTTTTAACACTCTTCTTACAAACTGATACCCTGTTTCCCTGAAAATAAGACATCCTCCGAAAATAAGACCTACTTACAGGAAAGATAAGACGTCCCCTGAAAATAAGACCTAGCGCATCTTTGGGAGCACACCTTAAAATAAGACACTGTCTTATTTTCAGGGAAACAGGGTAGATAAAATTTGCAAAAAAAAAAAATCAGTATGATATATAAGATTTGAGAAATATCATTAATGCACGATCTGTTTTACCCAACAATTTCAGAATACAAAAGCTTTTCAAGTTCATGTAGAACATTGATGAAAACTAGTAACATGTTGCAGTTCCACAAATTTAAAAAGATCGGTGTCATTACGTACATTTACTCTAAAACAATGTTGCTTTGATCTGCTATATTAAGATTATATGTAAGACATTATTTAGGAAACAATGAAAATTCTAAAAAATAGGATTAGATGACGTACTGAGAAAAAAGTAAGTTACTACTCTGTATTTTTTTTTTTGAGACACAGTCTCATTTGGTCACCCTGGGTAGAGTGCTGTGGCATCTTAGCTCACAGCAACCTCAAACTCCTGGGCTGAAGCAATTCACTTGCCTCAGCCTCCCAAGTAGCCGGGACTACAGGAGCCCGCCACAATGCCCCGCTATTTTTTTTTTTTTTTTTTGGTTGCAGCCGTCATTGTTGTTTGGCAGGCCCGGGCTGGATTCGAACATGCCAGCTCAGGTGTATGTGGCTGATGCCTTAGCCGCTTGAGCCACAGGCGCCGAGCCAAGGTCATGAATTATTAGACCTGAGATTCCCTGTAGGTACTGCCAAACTTTCCTGTAAAAAAAGTTTATTCTGACCAGCAGTATATGAGAGTGCACATTTTATCTGTATCTTTGACAAAACTATCAGAAGAAAAACTATCTCATTTAAATTACATTTCTTTGATTAATAATTATTCACAATGCTGAATGTTTCCCCGTTTCTTTGTCATTTTATGTATTCTTATTGTTTCTTTAATTGTTTAATCATGTGCTTTGCTGCTTTATGCAAATTTACTTAAACAATTACTATATTAGAAATTAAATTTCATCATGCCTATTGAAGGTTTTTTACTTATTAGTCATTAACCATTTTTATCTTCTGACTTTTGATGTTTTTCATCTTAAAGTAGTCAAAATCAACTTTTCTTTTGTGAGGAGTCTCCTTTTCCTTTTTTGATAAAAAATTATTCTGTATCTAAAGATTTCCTAATAAATAGCTTGCTTGTGTGTGTGATGTTTCAATTTTAAAATAGACTCTCTAAATCATCTGCAATTGAAAAACTACATATATATAATTTTAACATATGTATTTAAGTGATTCTATATGTAATTAACTGTTTATATATATAAATTGTGATATATATACATTTTAAATGACCATTTCTCAATTGGTTAATGATTTGTTTAAATTAAATATGAATTTTTTTATATGGTTAAGTCAGTTTCAGGGCCATCTGCCCTAACTCTTGTCTGCTCATCTGAAATTAGTACTACACTGTTTTAATGATAATAATAATGACATTATATTTGGTGTGGCATGTCATCCTGTGTTACTTTAAAATTTAAAAAACACTCTAAGCTATGGGTTTTCAAAGAGCTTTAGAATGACTTTATCAAGTTTAAGAAGTGAACCATAATTGGATATGATTGGGATTGAGTTTCATTAGAATTCCCTTGGAGAAATGTTATGCCTTTCTTACGTTTTAAGAAAGCTTATCCTGTCATTGAAGAGTAGATGATACATATCTCTATTTGAAGTCTTTGCCTATCACTCTGAGTCAGGGTTGAAATTTTCTACATGTGTTTTCAAATTTCCTAGTGGTGTATGTGCTCCTGTGTGGTTATTAAGGGCAAGAGGAAGAGAAAAACGTGTATCTTTTTATTTCAAATATATTACCCTCTCCCATTTTCTGGTTCCTTCATCTGAACTAGCTATATGAGTTGGTATCTATTCTTTGTCACCCCATCCATATTACTCGCTCATTCTCTCATATATTTTTCTTTTACTTGGCACTCTGGAGATATTTCTTCATTTACTCTTAAACAATTTGTTCAGCTTTCTTTGTTATTTCAGAATATGATACATTTAAATGGAGCTTTTATATCCTTGGTTGCATTTAGTTTTCTTTGCATTCTTTTCTCATTTTGACAAAATCTTTTGTAACTGTGCCTTTCATCTCTAAGATTTCTGTATAGTGCTCCCAGATTTTAATTAATTATAAGCATGTTTTCTTGCTTCTTTTTGAGGACATCATTACGTCTTCTAAACTTTTCACCTCTTTTAGTGGAAACTAATTTCAGAAATATACTGCTACTCTGAACTCTCAGGAAAATATTTTTTCCTGGTAATGCAGAATCATTTTAATAGATATTATTTACAAAATTTAAATATAGACCATTTTCCCAATTGGAGGAAATCCACTCAGGCCTGGCATATGCCCAAAGCGAGTGTTTTTAACATTGCAGTCCTGGCTAGACAGTTTCCAAGCTGGAGTGTGTGTGTGTATACAAACATGTTTGTGTCTAAGTACTTAAATGGGAATCTGGGAAAAATTATACCAGTCCCAACTCATCTGCCCCACTGTGACCCTGGGCATTATTCATATGACAAAATGTTTAATGCTGTTCCCTTTCTCAAAGAAGAATGGTAAACGACATGTCACACAAATTCAAGTGCATGTGTCATAGTGCAATCAATGTCCCCCAAAATTTCGTCTATTCACAAATTCTTCACTAAGTAATATATTGCCACTTGGAAAATGACATTGTATGAAAAGTAGAATTACTGAAAATTGAAATCTGCTAATAAGAGAGTTCCTATTTCATTTAATGGTTAAGTGAATAATCACCCGAGTCATTCTTCCTCAGCTAGAGGCACACTTGAAAGTTTTAATTTTATTTTTTCCATCATGATTAACATGTAGATGCTCAGAATTAAAGAATCATTCAGGAATTATAACATAGTTTTAATTATTTCTAATAAAAAAGTAAAACAATTCATACTTCAGTTTGGTCAAGCTCATTGGTGAGACTATCACTGATGAATCCATTCCACGTTGAATATGGGCTTTCTCTTTTCTGAACCAGTACAGTCAGTCCCCTAGTTACAAACATCTGATTGACATATGACTAACACTTATGAACAGAGGCTATTACAGGTAATAGGTAAATGTACCTGTTCCAACTTACATACAAATTCAACTTAAGAACAAACCTACAGAACCTATCCTGTTTGTAGCTGGGAGATTGCCTGTATATTACAAAACACACAAGTTAGCCCATTGAGATATAGGATCTTATTCTGAATTTTACACGCTTGTAGCTCCTCTCTCACAGTAAACAGACTAAAACTCTGACATCTTCAGAATATGGATCATATCCTGAATACTTTCCATGTGCTTCCTCTGACCCGCCCTCAGGGCCTTAAATAATAGTGACCTGCTAGCAGATCAAGTTAGAAAGAGAAGCTAATTCTCCAAACTCATAGTTCTATATGGATTTCATGAACATTCTATTATTGGTTTCTGATTTAGATATTAATGTGTAATTATAGAAGTAAAAATGGCATATGAAGGGGAAAGTTTTATATAAATTGTGATTTAAAATAGTATAAATTGTGGTCTGGTTTTAGTCTTTTCTCATACATTGTAAAATAACAAAAATCTGCTTTGAAATGCAAGATTTATATAAATCAATTCATTTCTGGTATGCATTCATCATATATCTACAATAAAGCATATTAAACTAATATTAAAACAGTTGGACCCAAGGCCCAGTTTTCCCATTTAACAGAGAGTTTAAATTCTCTGGCTTCCTCTTGTCTTCAGTTATTAGACTTTGACATTTAAAATTGTCACCTTGATTGTAAACACAAACACAGGTATATCAAATGACTACTTTTTGGTCATCAAAATAAAAATACAAAATTCACATATACATGTGTTTGCGAGTATATAATATTTTTTCTCCAGACAACTTATAGCTCCCTGAGAATACATCCATGCACCAAGTTTAATACCTAGTGACATAGAGCAATTCTATTTAAAAAGTCCGCAGAGCAGATTCAGTTTACAAATTGTTTTTATCGTCCTACAGTAAAAGAAGTATAGAAACTCACTGAGCATTTGGAAAACTTTATACCAATTTGATAACATCTATTGAATGAAAAAAAAATAAAAGCTTGTATTTTATGTTTCTTTGTTGTATAAAATTATTGTTTCTAGTTTTTGATTCTTATGGCATTTTAACCAGCGTATTACGTCCCAAGGAATTGAAATTTAAAGCAAATCAAAACAAAACAAAACAAAACAAAAAAAAAACCCTGGTCTTTCACCTCAGGTAATTTAAGTAGTTATGTATTTTACTGCCACTACTATTACTATTTCAAAAGTTAAATTTTTTGTTCACCTAAAAATCAAACTTGGATATCTTCAAGCTTGTTTTTTAATTCTCAGTTTCATCATCACAGTTATTCTCTGAGATGTCTTCTAGATGCTGACTACTAAACAATCCCATGCCTATTTTATTTTAGTGCTACACATATTGAGAAATCTGTTCAAATGAATGGGACAAACCTTTGGCCAATAGCAACCCAACCACCAAACCAAACACAAACATGCACATCCACACACACACAAAGAATGAGAATGCACATTCTTTGGATAATTAGTCTTAAAATTCTCCAGGGCAGTGCCTATGGCTCAAAGGAGTAGGGTACTGGCCCTATATGCTGGAGGTGGCGGGTTCAAACCCAGCCCTGGCCAAAAACTGCAAAAAAGAAAAAAAAAAAATTCTCCAGTATTATTCATGATCATATCAAGGTTTAATGTTAAGATGTATTAAAAGTCATTAATTTATTTGACAGTTGAATTATATTTTTTATAACTGTGAATGATTTGTAAACATTTCCTTTGCTTAATTCCAAATGGCAATTTTAAAATCTTTTATGGCATAGAAATCTTAAAAGATTATAAAATCGAATATATTATTTAAAACTACAAGTAGGGAACACTTTTAGCTCCCTCTAAAACAGTGGTTCTCAACCTTCCTAATGCTGCGACCCTTTAATACAGTTCCTCATGTGGTGGTGACCCCCAATAATTTGACCCCCCCAAATTATTTTTGTGGCTACCTCATAACTGTAACTTTTGCTACTGTTATGAATTGTAATGTAAATATCTGATATTAGGCGACCCCTGTGAAAGGGTTGTTCTACCCCCAAAGGGTCGCGACCCCAGGTTGAGAACTACTACTCTGAGACCTCTGAAGAACACCACTGCCACCCACTTGTAAAATAGTCACTTACTGAACGATCTTTGATCATTCTTAGTTAAGGACTCTACCTTTTCTAGCCAATATTACATTCTCAAAAGTTAAAGCGTTTCATAAACTGAATACCGGCACTTAGTAACATTTTGCAAAGCTGATAAAACTTGGAAGGCTTATTTGAAAGGACCTCACACCGCCACACTGTCATTTCTAAATGTCAGAGACTTTAAGCTCAGCTCATAAAAATGAAGATCATGCTTGGAGACAACAGTGCCCTTCTGAGATAAATCTCTTTTTAAGTCTTAAGGGTTGTGGGGGGTGGAGTCTGAACCCTAGTAAAATGACCTCCAAAAGAAGCCACTACTTTAAAGTCATGTGTACATTCCTGTAAGCAGATGGCAGAGAAAGTCTTAACAGCTGTCCACGCATAGCTTTACCCTTGCGCTGGTTCTGCCCTAAAAAGCATGTCCTCCAAACATCTGTCTCAAAAACACATAAGATGTATTAAGGGAAGATTTTCAAACCAAACTTGTGTCAATAGTTCCTATCCTGCCTTCTCTTCCAATAATCTCTGTACCTTTTAAGTACATAAAGTTTAGTGGGAAAGGAGATACAGTATTTGAGGTTAAACAACCACGAAGAGATTAGAAATATTTGGAAATATTTGGCTTGCTTAAAGCTAGGAATGAAGCTGTTTGTGTGTGCTTCTTTTAAGTTTTAAACTAATATTCAAATATGGTTTTTTTCTGAATAATGTAATCTTTATTGAATTAAATTTTAAATTGAAGGTCAGGGTACCTTATGATATTTATGCACTGTAAATATTTTGAAACAAAGCCATATGCCAATTTGGCAGGAGGGATTTTATCATTGCTTTCCTGTATATGTGTGAATGTGGGTGTGTGTTAAGAGTATCAATCTTCTATAATATCAGAAAAAGAAGAAAGAAATCAAGATGCATCACTTTTGCTGGAGTAAATTATATGGCAATGTACATTTGACAATTAAGTCATGAGAAGCTTCAATATATTGAAGGCAGTCTATATATTAGGTTGCTGGTCCTGGACCAAGCATAAGGATGGTATTATGGGGTACAGGAACTCTGTGTCGGTGTAGGTAGCATCTAGTTCAGGGAATGGTTGAAGATTTACTTCTTCATGTGGTTCTACCACAAGGCATCTGAGGGAGGTCATGGCCTACTATTCTTCCTAATGTCCCTACAGTGAAGTGCTAGACTGGGCTAGAAGTCACAAACTACTCTCTTTGCTTTAAATTGTTTCAGCACTTTTGGTAAAGATTCATTGAGCAGCCATTTTATGCACATCACGTATTCTTGCTGCTGTTGGGATGCTGAATAGAGAGAATATATTGCCTTCAAAACCTTTGTGACCTACTTATGGAACTAATATATACAATGTGTTCAGGCAACCAACTCTGATAGGAAGTGCATATGTGTGCTCTTAGGCTTCCTGTTTTAGAGGGTCAATTATTTTAAGGAATATTCCATATGTGGCATACTCTTTCTTTATTCAATAGAATTTTAAATTTATGCTACAATTCCCCAGAGAGCAACTCTCTTTAAAAATATATTTCCTCACAAATAAGCCTATACTGCACTATCTGCATGAGAAAACTTTCTGTGGTGATGGATGCATTCTGTATCTTCACTGTCCAATATGGTAGCCACCAGCCAATGTGGCTACTGAGCCAGGGAAATGAGCATGGCGTGACTGAGAAACTAAAATTTTAGTATTAATTGTAATTATTTTACATTTTAAAATTAGCCACATTTTCTAAATGTATTATGGTCTTAGTCTAATTTCAGAATTAAAAAGTTGTTCTAGTGGTAAAACAATGCTCTCCCAGCTCAGTGCCTGTAGCACAGTGGTTACCGTGCCAGCCACATACACTGAGCTTGGTGGGTTTGAACCTGGCCCCAGTCAGCTAAACAACAATGATGACAACCTTAACAAAAAATAGCTTGGTGTTGTGATGGGCGCTTGTAGTCCCAGCTACTTGGGAGGCTGAGGCAAGAGAATCACTTAACCTCAAGAGTTTGAGGTTGCTGTGAGCTGTGATGCCACAGCACTCTACCAAGGCGACAAAGTGAGACTCTGTCTCAAAAAAAAAATGCTCTCCAAAAATTACATCTTTAATGATAGTTAGGAAAAGTTGTTAACACACAACCGTAATAATCAATTTTTATATGTAAAGGAAATATTAATACTACTTGGAAGTAAATTTTATAGGGGAAGTTATAAATAACTATTGATCAAATATGATGTCAGGAAAGCCCTAAAGATGATTTGGTTCACAAAAATTATAATGAAACAGTTGTTTTTAATATTTTATAAAACATCACAAAGCAAGAAAAACAAGTAGCTCTGTTTCACTGGTATTGATTTTTAATTCTTCAATGAAATAATTCAATTTGAAATAATTAAAGTTAAGTGGCTAAAATACACGGTTATCTTTATCAGAAGGAATACTTTCAGTATTACACAAAGTAATTTTTTAATTGTGAAAATAAATGACATCCTTCCTTTTGATATTCTAACTTTATCTTATACCTAACAATAACTAAAAAATGCAAATATATAAACAAGAACCTTAAGAACTTCTACTTACATATTTCTGAAAACAAATATAAGGAATCAATACTAAAGTGGAAATGAGAGTCTGGAGGCTTATAACAATTTTATCAAACAAGCTGCTCTGTGTGGCCTTACAAAGTGAAATCTCTTTTTAATCATTCTGTGTTTAATTAAGAAGTAAATAACTATATTCTAAAGAAGTCTGCCTATCCTAGTCAACACAGCTTCTTCAAAGGAGATGCCATGCAGCTTCCTCATCCTAGTAATTCTCCATTTGATCAATCGGGCTGTGAAACTTCCTTTTGTGTGGAGCATTATATTGTCATTCTTAGTGCAGTTAAATTAGGTTTTATGGTTTAAAATTGCCCTATTAACTTGGTGCCTCCTGCGTTTTCATTAACTCAAAACATATTTGATATCATGATAAGCTCTCCTGAAATGAAACTTCCCTTCTGGAATAAGTCATTCTATTATAGCAGATGCTTACTGTGGAACTTGGTTTTGAACATTACGCTGCTTTAACGTGCTTCTCTAGGAATGGATGCTTCGGATGAGGTTATATAACACTAGCATTTATAACCATATGCTGTGTTTCAGGCCAAGTCATTTCCCTTCTCCTCTACACTAAAACTGAGAAGCAAACAATTTTTGAATTTCAAACTATATTCCTTCTCAGAAGGAAAATCTTCAAAGTACTTGGGTGTGCCTAGAATTACTTTGCTGCCTAGCTAGGGCAATGAGCACTGTTTTCCTAGCATAGTAGTTCTCATATTTCAGCAGGGGGCATTTTCAAATAGATTTAAAGTTTCTGATTCTGCAAGTCAGGTGTGAGTCCTGAGAATGTGCATCTCTAACAAGTTCCCAGGTTGTGCTGATGTTGCTGGCCCAGAGACCACACTTTGATAACCACTGCCCTAGAGTTCTGAGATCAAATAAGTTCCTTTCAACTCTCCTTGGAAATGGTACAAATTATCACAGGGAATCCTTGTCATTGAATGCAATGTCACCTCTGTTACTCTTGCAAAGATTTATTAAGCAGAAGGATGCGGGGGGGGGCTTAAGGGAGTGAGAGATGCTCAGACTCCTTCAGCAGTTAATATATTTGGAGTAAGATGTAAATAGGGTGACCAATTTCTGGAGCTCTCAGAAGAGTTTCACCATGTTACTATAATATCAAGGTCCTCAACTACATTGCAAAAAGACTACTTTGATGCTTCCTTTCTAGAAAGAAAATTTTTTCCAGGTTGGAATCCTCATTACAACCAATACCATCAAGATACAAAATATCATCTGTGAATACTATGAAAATCTCTAAACACATACACTCAAAAATGTAGAGGAAATGGATTAATTCCTGGAAACACACAACCTCCCAAGACACAATCAGGAAGACAGAGAACTGAACAGATCAATAATGAGAAAAAGTTTAAAACAGTAATAAAACATCTTCCATGAAAAAAGCCCCTGACCAGGTGGATTGACAGCCAGATTTAACAGACCTACAAAAAAGATCTGGTATGCATGCTGCTGAAATTATTCCATAACATCAAGAAGGAGGGAATCCTCCCCAGTACAATCTATGAACCCAGTATCACCTTAATAGCAAAGCCAGGAAAGAACACAAGAGAAAAGAAAACTATAAACCAAGATTACAAACCTTTATGAATAAAGATGCAACATCTTCCATAAAATACTCGCAAACTGAACTCAGCATGCCCATCATAAACATAATCCACCACAGCGAAGTGGGCTTTATTCCAGAAATGCAAGTATGGTTCAATATGCCTAAATCAATAAATTCTATTCACCACATAAATAGAAACAAAAAGAAAAGACCATATAATATTTTAATTGATGCAAGAAAAGAATTCAACAAAATTCAGTACCTGTTCATGATAAAAATCTTCAATAAATCAGGCAAAGAAGGAACATATCTCTACATTACAAAAGCCATGTATGACAGACCCACAGCTACCAACATCATACTGAATGAGGAAAAGCTGAACGCACTCCCACTAAAAACTAGAACAGGACAAAAGTGCCCACTGTCACTACTTTTATTCAACATAGTACTGGAAGTCCTAGCCAGAACAATTAGGCAAGAGAAAGAAGTAGAGAGTATACACATGAGGAAAGAGGAGGTCAAACTCTCACATTTTGTGAACAAGATGACCTTATATCTAGGAAACCCCAAAGATTCCACCAAGAGAATCCTGGAATTGATAAATAAATTCAGCAAAGTCTCAGGTTACAAAATTAATATACATAAATCAACAGCATTCCTATACACCAATAACAAGCTGAGAGTCAAATCAAAGATTCAATACTATTCACAATAGCTACAAATAAAATAAAGTACCTAGCAATATACTTAGTCAAGAAAGTGAAAAGATTTGTACAAAGAGAACTATGAAATACTAAAGAAAGAAACCACAGATGACACAATCAAAATGGAAAAACAAATGCTCATGGATAAGTAAAATTAACATCATTAAAATGTCCATAGTGCTCCAAATGATTTATAGATTTAATGCAATCTCTTTCAAAATATCAACACAGTTCACAGATCTAGAAAAAATAATCATATGCTTTGTTTAGAACTAAACAGGAACCTGAATAGCTAAAGCAATCTTAAGAAAAAATAACATACCAGGAGGCATTACATTATCAGACTTTGAAATACTACAAGTCTATAGTAATCAAATCAGCGTGGTACTGTCATAAAATAGAGACACAGACCAAGGGAAAAGAACAGGAAATACAGATATAAACCATCCATATACAGCCAACTGATCTTTGACAAAGCAGACAACAATATGCACTAAGGAAAAGAAGCCTTATTCAATAAATGGTGCTGGGAAAATTGGACGGCCAAATGAATAAGAATGAAACAGAAACCCTATCTCTTACCACTAACCTAAATTAATTCAAGATGGATAAAAACTTAAATATAAGACTTGAAATCACAGTTAATTCTAGAAGAAAATGTTGGCAGTACTCTTCCAGACATTAGCCTACACAAAGAATTTATGAGAAAAACCCCAAGGGCAATCTTATGAACTAAAAATATAAATAAACAGGACCTGATAAAATTAAAAAAGCTTCTGCACAGCTAAGGAAATCATCAACAAAACAAAAAGGCAAGCTACAAAATGGGAGAAAATATTCACAAGCAATATATCTAATAAAAGGTTAGTAACCAGAATTTACAAGAACTTAAGTAAATCAACAAGGAAAAAAAAAAAAACAATCCCATTAAAAAGAAGACAAAAACATGAACAGAATTTTTCAGAAGAAGGTAGACTAATGGCCAACGGACATAAGAAAAACGTGCAATGTCTCTAATTATCAGCAAAATGCAAATTAAAAACACAATGAGATATCACTTTACCCTAGTTAGAATGGCTTTATTAAAAATTCCTAAAAGCCGTAGGGGCCGGAGTTGCAGAGAGAAAGGAATACTTATACACTGTTTGTGGGACTACAAATTAATACAGTCTCCATGGAAAATGGTATGGACTTTCATAAAAGAACTAAACATAGACCTTTGATCCATCAATCCCACTACTGCTGGGTATTTTCCCAAAGGAAAAGAAGTCATTTCATCAAAAAGACACCGGCACTCAAGGTGCACAATTCACAATCGCAAAGATGTGGACTCAACCCAAGTGTCCATGAGTTCATGAGTGAATTAACAAAATGTCATATATGTTTCTATGGGATACTATTCAGACACAAAGAAGGGTGAATTAAGGCCTTTTGCAATAATTTAGATGGAACTGTAGACAAATATCCTCAGTGAAGTATCTAAAGAATGGAAAAACACATACCATATGACTCACTATTAAATTGAAACTAACTATGACCATACATGGGCACAGAGGGAAGTAAAATTCAATGAAAATCAAGCAAGGAGGAAGGCAGAGGTAAAAACTACCTAATAGATACAATTAATACTATCTGGGTATTGGGCAGATTTATAACCCTGACTTAAGCATAACGAAATTGATACATGTAATCAAAAAACACTTTTGCATCCTTATACTATTTTGAAATTTAGAAAATCATTAAAAATAATGTATGTATTTAGAATTTAAAATTATTTAAATGATCAAATGACCTCATTTTCAGTGATTCCTCCTCCTATAATTATGTATATAGAGATAGGTAGATGACGGATGATATCCAGATATAAATGTTCTAAATACAGATATGGACATATTAGTTAACATGTTGGGGATATTCTCAAAATATTACCTATTTCAATTAATATCTCCTTGGTGTACATCAAATATTATATAGAAAATCTACTTAAGGAGTTATTTTCTGCTGGTGGGACCGCAAACTAATACAGCCTTTTTGAAAGGAAGTATGGAGAATCCTCAAAGAACTCAAATTAGATATCCTGTTTGGTCCTACAATCCCATTACTAGGCATCTACTCAGAAGAAAAAAAACTTTTTTATATTAAGGACATTAGCACTAGACTGTTCAATCACAGCTCAATTTACAATGACCAAAATGTGAAAACAACCTAAATGCCCACGAACCCAGGAATGGATTAATAAGTTGTAGTATATGTATACCATGGAATACTATGAAGCCATTAAAAAGATGGAGACTTTGCATCTCTTTTTTTTTTTTTTTTGAGACAGAGTTTCACTGTGTTGTCCTTGGAAGACTGCTGTAGCATCAGAGCTCACCGCAACCTCAAACTCTTAGGCTTAAGTGATTCTCTTGCCTCAGCCTCCCAAGTAGCTGGTACTACAGGTGCCCATCACAATGCCCAGCTATTTTTTTGTTGTAGTTGTCATTGTTGTTTAGCAGGTCCGGGCTGGGTTTGAACCCGCCAGCTCTGGTGTATGTGGCCGGCACCCTAATCACTGGGCTAGGATTCCAAGCCATCAGTTACATCTTTTGTATTAACCTGGATGGAGTTGGAAAATATTCTTCTTAGTAAAGCATCACAAGAATGGAGAAGCAAAAATCCAACGTACCCAATTCTGATATGAGGACGATTGATGACCTAGTACATGGTAGGAAGTGGGGAAAGGAGGGAGTAGGGAGAGGGGATTTTGGAGGGGGATGGGGGCACAGTGTATGGTACATCTCTTGGGGGCAGGACACAATTATAAGAGGGACTTTACGTAATAAATGCAATCAATGTAATCTAATTCTTTGTACTCTCAATGAATCTCAATCAATAAAAAACAGTTTGATGAGAATATTTCAGATCGTATATGAAACCAGCACATTGTACCCCTTGATTGCGCTAATGTACACAGCTATGATTTAACAATAAAAATAAATTAATTAATTACAAAAAAACACAGAAGAGTTATGCTACAGTTGTGGTAATTTTCCTTAATATACTTCACTCTGAGTTCTGTATCTAAATATTAACTTTGATTCATACTCCTAAGGTGGCTAGATTTTTAAGTTCCCTAATCCAGAATCCACACCCCAAGAATGGCCACATAAGTATCGTTGTCAAAGTCTATACCAGACTTTTCATTAATTCACAGAAATGATGCTTGAAATAATTATTCATAGGTGAAATAAGTGGTATTGAAAATGTTCATTTTGCCATGTAGATTTTATGAGCCTTACTTGGAAAGAAACATTAGAACTAGTCAAGGGTAGGAATCAAATACCTTCAGATAAGTGTACTATGTCTAGGTTTAAACTTCCTTTGTTTTGCTCTCTATTTGATTTCATGGAAGATTCTGTCCCTGATTTAATGGGAAGGCTGGTTGATCTACAAAATGAACCTCTCTTGTAAGGAGACTATGACAGTTTTTATGGATTGAAAGTGAGACGTTAAAGACCTAAATTCATTGCTACTAAATGTTGGTACATTTGACAGAATTTGGTCTATTTATTCTAAGACTTGTTTTAATTTTAGCATACCACCTGGTAGCAAGATTGTGGGGAAAAGGTTGCCATGGATCATCCACCTGTCTCTAACTGTAGAATTCTACAAGAGTTTGCTCCAAAAATCTGACAATTCCTGAATGCCTACATTGGCCTAGGTTAGTTTTTTGTGGAAGAAGCTTAAAACATTTAAAACATCTATTTGGAGAAATACCAGAATAAGTTAAGCATATTTCTAACCTATCTTTTTGAACACTATTAAAGTTATGATAATATATTTATACTCAAACTTTCAAAAAATAATGCCCCTTTCCTTCATTTTCAAGTACAGATTTGACTTTCATTCATGAATTTGAGGAGTTTACTTCAATTCCATACAAATGGAAAATAATGCAAAAAAACAGGACCTTAACTTATCATTCATAATGCACCGATGTATTACACTCAAAATTAAAGTTGTCCCTGTGTTAAATTTATAATTCTACTTGTAAAAGCAAAATATTAATCCCCAGTATTTCTTTCCTTCAATCATTTAAATACACAGGCACAAACAGCAGCCATGTCCTCCCCTATTGCTAGCTAATCCATAGATAGATTTGGTGAGGCCAGTTTCAATAGGACATAGCAGGTCTTCTTGGAGCAATAGCTTCACTTCATATGTATTATAATGAGGAAAAGATTTCATGCTATGGAAAAATATATAACGTTTCTAGTACACAGAAGACTGGATCCATGCCCATGCTTCCTCCCTATACTTTATAATAAACTGAGAGTATATTTTAATTCCAACATCGCATTTGTTTACTCATTGACTAAGTATTTATTGTCTCCTAAAGAATCAGTAGATCATTTCTGAGATCACAACTATTGAAATAAAACAAGTGTATTAAGTGTGATGACGCATTAAGTATAGTCATGAGCTGTTTGAGAATAATAAAAACTTATCAGCAAAATATTCTTTTGTTACTTTAGTGATTAACAGGTTAATCAGCGGAGTAGGTGGAAGAAAATAATAAATTAGTTGAAAAAGAGAATCACCAAGAAGGAGTTATCTAAAAAGAGATTGAAATATAGGAAAAATGGATATCTCCTGCTGATTTTCCAAACCTGCTATGGTTTTGTGAGTTCTCATTCCATTTAATATTAATAAATAAAATAAAATATAACGAAAAAATCAGAAAATAGAATAATAGCTTATAAAAGTGCCTTCTGTTCCACTCTTCTCAGAATCAGTGACTTTGAATTGACAATGATGTAGTAATTTTTTAGTGAAGGTGATGCACATATGTGTCATATCTCAAATTCAAGGGCTATTGCTATTTTGTCCCATGTTATTGAATTTGCAGAAATCATATTGGCTTTTTAAAATTTTATATTTACTGTGTGCAACATGTTTTAAAGTGTATATACCTTGTGAAATAGTTAATGTAATAAGTTATCAAACGCATTACCTCACATAGTTATCATTTTTGTGGTGAGAACACTTAATTACATCATTTCTTTTACACTTTCCAGTGTCAGGAGAAGTGGAGTGAGTTAATGTAAATAAAATTATGGAATATAGTATCACCAACCTGGAATTGTTTGTAGATTACCCAGCTGGATATAAATAGGCATATTAAGAATGAAAAAAGGAAAATCATTAGAATACCAAGAATCTAAAGTGTAAGCAGAAGGGAGCACCAGAGTGAGGGAGCCATTCACAACTCTTGATCTTTACATAAGGCAGGTGCAAGTGTGTCTATGGAGTTCTGGTTTCTGGCTTTGCTACTAATTGTATATTTAGATGTGGCATTTAATCTGTATGTGAAAAAAGGAGAGAATATCTTAAATGACACATCTAAATATAAAGTTAATGACAAAGCCAAGAACACTATAGATAATACTTACATCTGCCTTATAAGCAGATCAAGATTTCTTTGTGACTCAAACATTTCACAAAACAAACAAACCAACAACAACAAAAACACATCAAGATTTCTGACTGGCTCCCACTTTCTAGGTACTCCTTCTGCTTATATTGTAGATTCTTAGTATTTTAGAGTTTTTTTTTCTTTTTTCCTTCTCATAATATCATTTTAGACCTTCAGAACTTAAACCTAAATATCTGAACAAGTTCAAAGTATTAATCTTTCATTCTAGAAATGTTTAGGTCTTAACAGGGATCAGAACTTTCATTTATTTGTCTGTTTATTTATTTAATTTTTTTATTAAATCATAGCTGTGTACATTAATGCAATTATGGGGTACAATGTGCTGGTTTTATATACAATTTGAAATACTTTCATCAGACTAGTTAACATAGCCTTCACTGCATTTTCTTAGTTATTGCGTTAAGACATTTATATTCTACACTTAATAAATTTAATATGTACCCTTGTAAAATGCACTGTAGGTGTGGTCCCACCAAGTACCCTCCCTCCGCTCATTCTCCCCCCTCCCCTCCCCTTCCTCTCCTCTTTTCCCTTGATCTTGGGCTATAGTTGGGTTATAGCTTTCACATGGAAGTGTTAAATCATAACTTTGTACATTGATGCATTTATGGGTTCAGTGTACTGATTTGATATACAATGTGAAATGCTTACATTGAACTAAGTAACACATCCATCACAATTATACTCTTTTCTTAATAGTTTTGAAATGTACCATTGCATCATGCACATTAGGTGAGGTCCCCCCAAATACCCTCCCTTCTCCCGCCTGCCCTCGTCCCCTTCCCCCTCTCTCCTCTTTCCTTCTACTTTCTGGACTATAGTAATGTTTTACCATTCATATGAATGTGTATGTGATTATATATTAATTTCACAGCCCAAGTTCCCATTGGCCCATGAATGGATTTACAAATAGTTGTATATGTACACCATGGAATACTATGCAGCCATAAAAAGAGGTAGACTTCACATCTTTTATGTTTAGCTGGATGGAGCTAGAACATATTCTTCTTAAAAGTATCTCAAGAATTGAAAAAAAAAAAAGGATCAGAACTTTTAAAGCAAGCATTCTTATAAGAATATCAGTTGGTTTGAACCCGCCACCTCCAGCATATGGGACCGGCGCCCTACTCCTTGAGCCATGAAAGCTATAACCCAGCTACAACTTAACAATAGGGGGAAGTGGGAAAGGGGGGGGGTAGGTAGAGGGAGGGGAATCGGTGGGATCACACCTGTGGTGCATATTACAGGGGTATTTGCGAAACTTGGTAAATGTAGAATATAAATGTTTTGGCACAGTAACTGAGATAACGCCGGAAAGGCTATGTTAACCACTGGGATAAAAATGTGTCAAATGGTTTATGAAGTGAGTGTATGATACCCCATAATCATATCATTGTATACACTTATGATTTAATAAAAAAAATTAAAAAAAAAAATAAATAAAAAAAAAAATAAAAAAAAAATCACATATACTAAAAAAAAAAAAAAAAAAAAAAAAAAGAATATCAGTTGGAAGAAGTCAACCCTGCCAATACCATGATTTCCAGCTACCAGAATTATGAGAAAATCAATTTATGTTATTTCATCCATAAATAAAGAAAATAAAACTCTAAACATGGGATTTCCAGACTCAAAGTAAATAGGTAGTTGGGAACAGAAGTAAAGGATTAGATGCTTTTCAAAACCTCTGAAATCACAGATCATAGCCAGTCAGTTCTTTGATCTACTATAACATTTGCAAAGCAGTTCAAGAATAATTTATAAAACTCCAGATTTGTTGAACATTTTATGAAAGTCAAATTCTGCTAGCAGGAAAATTTGAATCTAATGAGTGAAAACCTTAGATCATTGGATCAGTTTTAAGGAAGGGAGTACATAAAGTGAGGTGATTTCCAGGAAACTTACTAGCTTTCACAAAATGAAAATGTTTGAAAATCAATGCTTCAAAAAAATAATTGTTTGCCACTGTCCCTGAATTTTGACATATTAATATATTATCTATTCAGCACATCTGTAAAGAGCATAAACTATATACCAAGTTCTGAACTAGGATTTTGGCTATTGTACTAAGATAAGGGCCTTACACTCTTGCAACTTAAAAGGGAGTTGGGGAATGTAGAGATACAGACAGTAAAGAAGCAAACAAATAAATAAACAAGTAATTCCAGATGGTGCTAACTGCGTAAAACAAATAGCATAGGAAGAAATGAGATTGACTTGGGGTTACATTGGGCAGGATGCTTCAAAGGCTTTTTTGGAGAGGTAACATCTGAGCTTAGACCAGAGGAATAAAAAAAGAAAAATCATGAGGCTGAGAAAGAGCTTTGGAGTACAAAATGATCAGCAAGAGCCAAGGTGCCATGATGTGAATGAGCATGGTATGTGACCAGAAAGTGAATGGTAAGAGATGAGATCACAAAAGGAAGTAAGGCCAAGTTGCTGTATGGACTAGCTGGCCATGATAAGGAGTTTGGACTTGATTTCAGGAGGTCATTGAGTAGTTTTAAGCAGGACAGTGATTCACTCAATTTACCTTGGCTTTCACTGCTGTGTGGTGAATGGTTTACAGAGAAACCAGCGAGGAAGCTTGGAATAACAGGGTGACAGAAGACTTATAGGCAGATACAGGATATAACCACTAGGAATAGATGAATATGATACCAGAAAGGACGGGAAAAGAAAAACCAAGGATAACACCAAAATTATCACCTTTAAAAATATTCACAGAGCAAGACTCTGCCTCTTAAAAAAGATAAAAAAAAATCAGTATCTAAATTGTGATTTGATTTTATTAGATACATGCAGTGGGCATATTTAACTAAAAAACTAAAAGATAATTTTACAAAGCAAGCAATGTAGCCTTTGTTATAGAGCCATATCATTATACAAGATGTTTAGGCATTTTGTTTTATTAGAGTTCTGACAATTTACACAGATTTTTGAATTTAGTTACAGGCAAGATATGTGATTACACTATAAGGATTCTAGACAATTTAATGCATAATGGCATTAAGCACAATATTTTACAGTTTGTAATAAGAACCATGAATATTTGAAACTTAGGCTTTAAATAAGGAGAATTAAAAAGGCATTAAAAGGAAATAAAACTACACAAAAATAGGGAAAGGAATGAAATGTTTTCTAAACAGTGCTAAGTTTATTGCCATAATTCATGGTAAATCCTAGCAGTAACTCTTCAAAAGAAATCATATATCTTCACTAGAATGTGAAAAAGGAACTTCATTTTCTTTAAAGAAACAGAAAGGCACCAAGTATATGGTAGCGATAAAAATGTTGATGCTAATTTGATACCGTTTAGTCTCATGAGTTATATACCTGAAAGAAAAATACCAGACAGAGGAAAATTCATCAGGAGTATTAGACACATGAATGTTCATTTAATGGCTTACAGATATAATCATTCTGCCCAACGTCACTATCTACCTATATATTATGTATAATATTATTTTGGACTTAAATATTGGCTTTGATCTGAGAAGTTCAAATGCTTAATAATACGTTTTCTGTTTGATACTTATAATGAGCTAGATAGCCAAACCCAATCTCCAAGAACACTTGAAAGTCTCAAAAAAAAATCTCATGAAGAAATATGGAAAATAAATTAAAGGAATTTTTTTCACTAGTTTGCTGAATACTTAGATAAATTAGAAGAATCACTTATCTGACATCAAATGAAAACTCTACCATCATTTCAATTTATTGAAAAAAAGTAGTTTCACCTCAAACTATTGGCAGAAATAAATATCATACAAATTAATTTTTTCCAAAGTTACCCCGAATAGAACTATCGTTTTTCTTTCTATTTTCCTGAAGACTGTGGAATAAAAGTGGGACTCACAGAAAAAAGCTGCTTAAAAGAAGTCAAATATGATAGACACTAGCATAATATAGATTTTTTGGCTGAATGAGTTTAGGGTTCATAACTGAGCAGTTTTGCCCATAACTTATGGGACAATCGCCCTCAGGTCACTTTTCTAACAGTTGTCATTTTGGGGAACTTTGCTTAGTGTCTTGGCATTATGAATCTTTACTTCAGAAATTCCCTATAAGTTTTCATAAAAAGAAAACTTTAAAGTGGATTATGAGGTTGTTTAAAGATAGATTAATGGCCAATAAACGTGAAAAAATGTGCAACGTCTCTATCACAGCAAGATGGATTTCCAATTTCACTGCAATTGCTTTTGCACTTTGTGTAACACAGGCTTTGAAATGATCAAAAACTAATCATCAGGGAAATGCAAATCAAAACCACAATGAGGTAACACCTAACCCTAGTGAGAATGTTTTTTATCAAAACAACAGATGCTGGTGTGGCTGCAGAGAGAAAGGAACACTTACATGCTATTAGTGGGACTGCAAAGTCACACAATCTCTATGGAATGTTGTATGGCGATACCTCAAAGAATTAAAAGTAGACCTACGATTTGATCCAACAATCCCACTATTGGGTATTTATCCAAAGGAAAAAAAAAAGTCATTTTATCAAAAAGACACAGCATTTGAATGTTATTGGGGCACAATTCACAATCGCAAAGAACCAACCCAAGTGCCCATCAGTATATGAGTGGATTTAAAAAAATGTGGTATATGTATCGCATGAAGTACCACTTAGCCATAAAAAAAACAGTGAACTAATAACTTTTGTAACAACCTGGATAGAAGTATAGACCAGTCTTCGAAGTGGCATTTTGTAAGAATGGAAAAGCAATCACCACATGTACTCACTATTAAAATGGAAATAATCCATCAACACTCATGTGCACATTTGGTAGCAAAACTAGATGGAAAGCAAGCAGGTGGAAGGGAGAAGGAGTGGAGGGGTAAACTCAAACTTAACAGGTACAATGCACACTATCCAGGTGAGGGACACACTTATACCTTTGACTCAAACTGTACAAAAGCAATTCATGTAACCACAACATTTGTTATCTTCCTAATATTCTGAAATTTTAAAAAGCATTGAAGAAGAATACAGTGGATTAAACCTCATATGAACATAAATTCTTCAATACTAACACACACATACAAGACATACCACATTTTGCCATGTATTGCATGCTACTGTGTATAATGCATACCCATGTATTTGGCCCAAACTTTTAGGAAAAATCTTTCATTTCAATTTTCTAATTCAAATGTTTATTATATTATATTAATGTGTTTTGTATTATAAAGAAATTTTAGCATTTATTTTTAACATATTATGGTACATAAATATTTCTTGAAATGAAAGCTACACGGTACAAAAAAAATTATTACCATTAACAAATTTACAATATTTATGCATCATAGATATCCAAGAAACCTATTCGTCACTGTCAATATCAGAAGTATCATCTTCTTCAATTTCTACATTAGCAGTGTCTTCTGAAAAGTCACCTTTCTCATCTCAGTAAATTTCATCATTCTCAGTTCCATCCATAGGATTGGTGATGCCACATTTTCTAAACTATTTCAGGACCACTTCCTTCTTGACACCATTCCAGAATCTTAGGATCCAATCACAAACATGGGTGATGGATACTTTCTTGATTCTGCCTATAGGTGTTAAATCATTACCAGCATCCACAACATCCACACTTTCTTCATTAGGGCCATAAAGGAATTGTTTACCGACACATCAAGAGGTTGTAGTGGCTTGTTAGCCCACCAGGTATCACAGCAAGATAGGTTTACAATTTCACTGTGATTGCTTTTGTACTTTGTGTAACATGGACTTTGAAATGATCAAAAACTACAAAAGCTGGCCTTTTAAGTATTCCTCCAGCCATCACGACCAGACTGTGTTAAATCGGGTTTTGATGGCTTCTTTATTCATTCATCCTTTTTCACACACGTGGACAATAACTCCATTTGGAATCTTTTCTTTCAGAAACATTTTTCTTTTAAAGATGATCATAGATGGTAGCTTTGTCCCGTCTGCACACCAGGCTGGAACACAGCAAAATGTGTTTTCTCATGTTCTCTAGTTTTAACAGCCACAGTCTTTGCTCCTTTGATGTCCACAGTTCTGTTGGATGGCACATCAGATGTGAGCAGGACCTCATTCATATTGCCAGCTTGGGACAGCTCAAAGATGTAAGTTTTTCTAAGATTGATAACATAAGAATGAAATTTCAAAATTTGGTTCTCATAGGCTGCTGGAAGTTTTGGGCCAAGTTTTGTTCAAGTGCTCATGCCTAAACCTCCTCTCTTCATAAAGCTAAAGCACCACCTTAGCATCATCAATGTTTTTTTCTCATGCAATCTCTTTTTATATCATATTGGTTGAAACGCAGATCACAGATTGACACTTCTCCAGAATCCAGGTCTTCACCTCCTGGTCCACCTCTGGCCACCTTGGAGGTTCCACATGCATTGCTTTCTTCTGTCTTGGCACCTGAAAAAGCTTTTCATCCTGGTGCCTCCATAGCTGACGATAGTCTCGGTGGGAGGAGGTCCAAAGTGTTTCTTGGCAGCTCTGTTGCCATGCTTTTTAGCATATTGAATAATGGTCAGCTTAAAGGTTGTAATACTGTTTCAACATTTTCCAAGGAATTTCCCAGTAATTTATATAAAAATATCAGCTACATTGCTAGCTCCTGCTTTTAGTGTACAAAGAGCAATACATCTCTTTTCATTTGCTGAAATGCTTTCATTGAAAGTTCGTGGGAAGTTCAACAAAACCAATTTCCATGTAAGAAGGTATTATTTTGCATACAGATATTGTCATTGCTTTCTAGAGTTACACTTTTAAACCATAAGTATAAATAAAAGAAATAAAAACAGTTATATAGATATGGAATTAGTACTAGCCATGTATAATATACAGCCTTATTTTTCCCTCAAAAACTTTTGTGCGAAAGTGTACATTATACATGCCAAAATATTTGAATTTCTCTTTATATTCAAGACCAGAGAGTGACATCAATGTGCATTAAAACTCATTTGAATAGAATTCCTTAAATACAAAACATACATACTTTATGTTCCAGATTCCAACGTCTTAAGCTATACATAAATAATAAGACAAAGAACATGCCAATAAAGAATTATGATGAACACATCCTGAATTTATTTATATTATGAAATGAAATTATGTAAATTACTTTTTGCTTTCCCTTTTGGTTATAAACATAATTAACTATGACAAATTTATTCATAAAAATTGAAAGAAGGGCCTATTATTTTAAATGTATTTAACAATTCTAAAGTTTAACATATTAAACATAAATGTATTCAGTCATTCTTGATAAATATTTTGGCTTTACCATTTAAGAACTGATGTCTGGAGGGGGAGAAGTGGTTAACAGATATAAAATTACAGCTAGATAGAAACATATTCTAGTGATCTATGGCACTATACGGTGAATATGGTTAAAATAATTTAATGTATATTTTCAAAGAGGTAGAAGAGATTTTGAATATTCACAGCACAAATAAACAATAAATGTTTAAGATGATGAATTATGCTGATTTAATCATTGAGCATTATATATATATATGTATTGAAATATCACTCTGTATCCCATAAATACACACAATTATTATATGCCAACTAGAAATAGCATAGGCAAGAAAAGCAAAAATAGACAAGTGGGACTCCATCAAATTCCAAAGCTTTTTCACAACCAGAGAAACAATCAACTGGATGAAAAGGCAACTTACAGAATCAAAGGAAATATTTTCAAACCATATGTATATGACAAGAGGTTAATTTCCAAAACATACAAGGAATTCACACAACTCAAAACCAAACAATTAACAGCCCAGTAAAAAATGGGCTTTAGATATTTCTCCAAAAAAGGCATGCAAATGGCCATGGGGTTGGTCATTAAATATGAAATGTCAGATTGCAAATCAAAAGTTTAGTTTAATGTATCTTAAACAAGAAGCAGTACAATTAATCAAAGTATATGCTTAAACTATTAATGCAGTTTTGCCATCTTAACTGTAGCTGGCTTTACTGTAGCAGCGAGAAGCCTGGAGAGTGAGTGGAAATGAAATTGCAAAAGATAAAATTGCAAAAAGACATTTTCCATTACTTATTGAGAAATTAATATTTTTTTCCTTGTAAGAAGTGGTCAAAACAAATAAACAAACAAAGCAAGTGATCCAAAGCCTGGAAGAAGAGGTGTTAGTCCAAGTCCAACTTCTGTAGTTTGATAAGTGTTGTTTGTGCAAGACTGGCCTGTTTGTAACAACCAATTTCGGCTGCTTAATCACAAGCATCCTTGTCATTTCATCCAACTGATTGCAGGAGACATCTACTGTATTTAACGGACCAGTTCTCATGAAGTTGTAGTGGATAATACCAGCACTGGACCACCAAAAGATACCATTGGGTTTTTTGATGAATATTCAGTTTTGGAATGTGTTTCAACACTTCATCTTTGGATAAGCATTGTACTGAGAGCTTGTGATCATCAGTAAGTACCCATTTTTCATCACACAGAACAATATGATATAGAAGTGATTCGCCTTTATGACACGACAGCAAAGAAAGGCAAGCTTCTAGATGATTTCTTTTTGGATGCTCATTTAATTCTTGAAGCATCCAACTATGCAGCTTCTTTGCCTTGCCAATTTGTTTCAAATGGTCCAATATTGTTGGAACAGTACAATCAAAACCTTTCCGCTCATTCTTGGGTAGGTTGAGATAGATTTGCATCCGTTGCAACTTTTAGCTCATCATTATCTACCTTGGTCTCAGTTTATCCATGTGGCTCATTTTCAAGATTAAAATCACCAGAACTAAATTTCTCCAACCATCCATATACTGTGTGTTCATTATCAACATCCTTCCCAAACACTTCACTGATACTCTGAGCTGTATTTGCCGCACTGGCTCCACAATGGAATTCATATTCAAAAATAACATGAAGTTTTGACTTATCCATGGTTTCATAAAAATTGCTCTAAAAAACTTTTGAAAGATAATCAGAAGCCAAAAGGTATGTTTGAAAGAATGAAGATATGCCTTCACAATAAAAATAAAACAAGAAGTGTCAAAGTGTCAGTGATATCAGTGATATCAACTGTCAAATGTAGTTAAGGAAATTGGACAATTCATACTTAATAACCTTAAAAAATAAAGGAAAAAAGAATTTTAAAAACTGCAAAAGCTTCAATTCTGAATTCAGGGAGATCAGATTAGTGTTGGATACTGTTACTTCTTCATGACATTGACAAATATTGCTTTCTTTTGTGAATGCTCTATTTTTTCCATAGCATGTGCCACCTTCTAACATAGTATGTGATTTGTTTTGAATGTATATATTCTTTGTTGTCTGTGTTGCCTCAGTAGAATATCAGATCCACTGTAGCAAGAACTAGACGCTATTTTGTTCCCTACCATATCCTGAGTGCTTAGATGAGTGACTGGCACATACCAGGTACCCCAAAATATCTTTTTTGAATCAATGAATATTCTTCAGTTCTGAATAAATTCAAATACCATTACTTCGCTGAATGTACACACACATGCATACATACTTATAGAATTTAAACCTTGTTTTCTTTCAATATCTTTATTATCTGTCAGTAATTAATTAGTGCATGCCAACATACAATAAAATATTACCTAACAACAAACACCAGAAAAGCTTAAATATGTTTTATTTAAAACTTATTTTTAAAGTATCATGAAAAATTGATATTAACATTTTGACAATATAGTAGTGCCTTCTGACTAAATAAACTTTCAAAACAGAGTTTGTAGTACACATTTTGACCCTTTGATAGATTGCATTATGAAATATAAAAATGGGGTCTTCATTAGATAATTCTAGCAAAATGTAGAAAGAGAATTACATGTGACAACGAAAAAGAGTATGTTATACTGACATAATAAACGATTTTGAACATATGGAGTAAAACCTGATCTTTTTATCCGAGCTCTGCCGCACCCCCGGCATCAAGCCGTGGCGGGATGGCTCTGTCCGCGTTGTAAAAACTGTGGTAAGGCGGTGGGTGCTCCTCGGAGCGTTGCCCCCAGTCCCCCTGGCTTGCGACAGCAGCGCATAAGTTGCCTAGCATGCCTTTTAGTGAACGTAAAAACTCATGAGGTACGGCATAAAAGCCTAAAGGACCTTTACCCTGAAATTTGTTTGAAACCTGCTTGGTGAGTTGAATGACTGATTATTGCCTGATTGTCTTGAGAAACTAAGAATAAACACAGTGACTTACTGATCCACAATTAAACACAGCAAGTATGGCTGTGCCGGACTCAGTGGCTCCAAGAGAGCCTGTACAACAGCACGTCCCCACCATAAATGTCAGTGAATTGAAATAGTACATCGAGAGAATGCAGGCACGGCAAACAAGATGTTCCAACATGACACCTCCTGCAATAAAACTTTACTTAGAAAAACATCTGACTTCACTAATTAGTACAACCTTACTTAGAAAAATGTCTTACTTCACTAATTTTCATATGTAACACAAATCAATAGAGTAGTTTAATGTTTAATAAACAATTAACTATGAATCAAAATATAGTTACTAATTAGAGTAAAAATATATAGAAGTAGTCAAACATTATACATAAAAGAATATGTTCAACTGTTTTTAAAAGAGATCATAAGAAACTGAGACCAATTAAAGAACTAAGAGAAGTTACAAGCCTTGACATTCCTAGATAAGGAGAAGCAACCAGGTGTTACTAATGAAACCACTTCTTTAGAACAAAAACTTTAAAAATATACAATACATCAAAAGAATGTAAATACCATAAACAAGATGTTTCCAACCTGATATCCACCCATCTTTTCCCCCTATCTCTAACCTTGTCTTTCCTAACCTCACTTTCAATATAGTTTAGTTTTCATACAATATCCTTTTATTTCTCATGTTTCCTTCACACTCTAATCACTTATATGATTCATAATACACCTCTAATCATAACAACTATATATAATCATGAAAATAAAACTATGAAAGAAAGTAGTGTTGTATGTTAAAAAACACATTCAACTTTAGATAAAAGAAGTTGCTTATCAGCTACCTCACAGCTGCCATTTGTTCCCCCTTGCAGGCAAAACACTGTGTAAAATAGATGGTTGAATGCCTACATTTGTAAGACAAGATAAGAACTTGTGACCACCTGCAAGTCATAAAAATGTCTTTTGTGATTTGTAATGCTTTGTCAAAAATGTATAAAAGACACTCTTAAAATTCAGTAAAGTTGCAGCTACTTTCATCATCACTTGTGGTGTCTAGTAGTCTGTCAAAATCATCCTGCGTCGACCTTCCAATCAACCTGTAACGTTCGCCCTGAAAAGCCCTCAGACTGAGACTCATTCGACTGGCGGTCCGCGGCAGAGCTCCAAATGTTATAAACACCAATGCAAGGTCTTAATGGTAAAATAATAAACGCATTTTTCATTTCCATCTGTCTAGTACTCTCAAGATCCTGTGTAATGCTAAAGTTCTCTTCGGGTTTTGTGCATCCCATAATTCCTCTTCACTGTTTTCTTGATGAGTTACTTCTTAACTAAGTCAAGACTACTCAAAAGGATACTTTTCAGGGGGACCAGTTTCCTCTAATAGGTATTACAAATGACTAATATGTAACCAGCAAAGCTTTCCAAATTATGTTGTTGGATGTAATTTATATTGTTTGAAAACGTTCAATGCACTTTTAAATTCGACAGAATTCAGCATAGGAGCATTGTCCCAGGTATCTAGCTTTGCCCTTCCAGGTTCCCTCTTATTGCTCTGAGTACTTGATGATTGTCACCCCACTTCCCAACCATCTTACATTTCCCACCAACCCCCCGCAACCACCTCATTCCGCCAAGTTCCAGCTGGGTTTGGCTGATGAGAATGTCTTCCAGCTACAAGATGATGAAAGGCCCCTCTCTTTCAGGTGTTTATATGTTTGCTGGGTTCCCTTAGGGAAGACCTGATCTGTCAAAAGGTCTCTCCATATAACCACTCCAAGGGCTCATTTCCCTTCGCCTTTATTTCCTAGGGACAGTACCTTGCTGTTCTTCTTACATGCTTCCTGTACATTGGTAAACAGTCTCTCTCTTCATCTTACCCGAGCTGAGAGCACTGACTCCTTCCTGCTAAAGCTATGGATGTTATCCACGGTGACTTTCCCACACTGGTATCCTGCCTTATCTACCCAGATTTCTCCATCGCTGTAAATTGCAAGAAGCTCAAGCAAAGATTCACGGATTGCTTTGGTTTTCCCATTTTGCTGATTCCTCCATATTCTATTTGCTAGTGAGTTCTGTCAGATCTACTTCTAAAACGTAGTTTGAAATTGTACGCTTCCCTAGTACAATTCTCTGCTGCCACCTCCCTAATTCATGCTACCCTCATTTCCTGCCTGGGTTATTGCAATAGCTTCCCAACTGGTCCCCTTGCTTTCTTTTCATTGGAGGAGTCTTTAGGAGCTTTTGCTTTACTTTTTACTCCCCTCCTCCTTCAATCCACACATTAAACAAAAGAGATTTTTCAAGAAGCACAAATAGGTAATGCAACTGTGTAACTTAAAACTCCATAATAGCTTCCCATTTCCTTTTGGTTAAAATATAAACACTTTAAGGTGGTCTTCACAGGCTTTCCACGCTCATTGTCCAAGTCTGCCTGCCTTTTAGACACGCTTCCTCCTTTTTATTCCTCAAGCAAATGGAAGAACAACAGCAACAAAATTTGAAAGGGCCTTTCTTCTATCTGGTATACCCTTCCCAAGATTTGTCCAAAAATGGATCTGTACCATCTTTCTGGTCTGGGTGCTTTTGTTTTCTTCACAGCACTGATCAGTGATTATCACGTTAATTTGACAAATGTTTATTGCATGTCTCAGTCCATTAAAGTAAGTGTGATTCAGATGAGGCCAGATACCATATGAATATACCCAGTGCCTGCAATAGTCTGGCTCATCATTCACATTCTAATAACTATTTGGTTGTTGATTAAACAAATTAACGTTTCATCATTCACTCCTGTTTCCATTTTCACAAAGGACCCAACTACACAATGTTCCCCTACCATGCCTTTCTTTATCTCTGCACCCTGAAAGTTGGGATTATCTTAGAGCAATTCAAAATTAAACTTCTCCTTGCTCAGGTGTTAGGATGTATAACACTTCCTGTAAGATACAAGGTATAAAATACTCTATTACCTCAGAAGACTCTCTCACAACCATGCAAGGACTGATCTGATGTCTAGCACCACAGTGAAGTTTCCATGTTAATGCCTATGCACTCTTTTGGGTCGGGGCTCTTTGTTCAACATAGTGGCTGGAGATTCAGCCCTGTTCATATGTGTCTCAGTAGTTCGTTGTTTTTTATTGCTGAGTTGTTTTCCGTTGTATTTGGGACCAGTGTGTGTTTATCCACTCGACTGTTGATGCACATTTGATTTGTTTTCAGTTTGGGGGTGTTACAATTAAAGCTGCTATGATCGTCCGTGCACAAGTCTTTTGTATTGATACACATTTTTCCTTATTTTCAGTACCTACTTAGGTGTAGAATGTATGTCATGGGCCAATAGATGCATGCTTAATGTTATAAGCAACTATCAAAGTTTTTCTAAAATGATTATGCTGTATTTTCGTTGCCAATACAATGTTTAAGTGTACAACTTGCTTCATCTCCTTACAACACTTAATATGATTACTCTTTTAAATTGTATCCATTCTAACAGGTGTGTAATACCATCTTATTGTGACTTTAATTTATATTTCCCTGATTTTTTTTTTTTTTTTTTGTAGAGATAGAGTTTCACTTTATTGTCCTCGGTAGAGTGCCATGGCGTCACACAGCTCACAGCAACCTCCAACTCCTGGGCTTAGGCGATTCTCCTGCCTCAGCCTCCCAAGTAGCTGGGACTACAAGCGCCCGCCACAACGCCTAGCTATTTTTTTTTTTTATTTCCCTGATTAAAAAAAGTGAAGTTGAGCATCTTTTAATATGTTGATTATTCATTTGGGAAGTGCCTAAATTCATAATGAAAATGATTTTATTGAAATCTTGCTATATTATTTGCAAAATGGCCAAACTCTCAAGCAACAGCATGCTTATCAACACATTTCAGCTGCCGCGAACAGATTGTTTGACTGAGTTGAAAGGTAGTAGAATTTGTAGCATTATGCATTTTAATGCAGGAACTGACCATCCTGTGTATCAATATATTTTTCTATCTTTTCAAAGGGGGCAGTGACAGCCTGGATAGAACAACGTATCAATGTCCTCATATTGAACTAATTTCATTCTTTGAAGTTAAAATGATAATCAAAATTAGAAAACCTTATTCTCTCTAAGATGCACGTAATCTGAAATTGGCACAGCATGAGTTTGCCACAAATCTGAGAGGAGATAGAGATGGCTCATTTGCTTTTAAAATGGGTACGATGAATACAGCACATGTAGGGAAGAATTAACTAACTGGAACAAAATGTTTTTTGCAACTATTCCTCTCAGCTGGAAACCTCACTATCACTTTTTTTTTTTTAGATAATAGGAAAGTCCATAAACTGAAAAGGACTCCATTTTTAATTATTTAAAACCTATTTTAATTCCGAATTTGATAAAGTAGAGCAGCCATTCATGATAGTTCACATCCACATACAGTCTTCAAAAGTACAGCCTTATTTTTGCTAACTGTATACTAAACAGGTCCCTGAATTACAATGTTTGTAACAAACAGAATGCTATTTTGTTTCAAATCTGAGAGGATGCTTTGCCTTGCCTATGTATGAATAGCCAATGCAAGTTGGGAATGCACCATACTATGCTCAATATATTATATTTGAAACTTACATAATGGGAAGTATAATGCTTTACCAAATATTAAATAAGTCCAAAGTGTGTTTCAATTTTAGTAATGGGATATCTCGCAAAATTTAGGCACACGGGCTACTTACTGACATAAACGTACAATTACAGAGGAACTAGATTCATGAACCAGAAAGGTGAATGCTAACAATGCTATAAAATAAATAGAATCTATGTAAATAAAATTAAGTTTCTTTGTTATGTGAAAATGACTACATGGATTATAACCTAACTTAGAAGGTGTTTGGGGGGTGATCTAAACTAAATGCAGCCCCGTGTGATGCATGCACTTTGGGAGGGCCTCAGCCAGCACTTAAAAGAAATAAGCTGTTATCCTCCAGAACAGCTGCAGATTTCAATTGTATTCTGTGCAGTTACTCTATGTAGTTAATGTGTTTGACACAATGGCAACAGCTTGGACTTTAAAAAAAAAATTAGTTCATCATTCTTTAGAATAACAAAAAAACGAGCTAAAATAAATGTGCATGTTTCTTGCATTAAATCAAGGTTTTGTTGTTGTTGTTTTCTGTTTGGGTTTGGTTTTTAGCATTATTCCAAGTGCGTAAGTACGTCATGAGGCTGCTCGCATTTTCAAAACCCTACTTTTAACAATAACAATAATAATAGCAATGGTAATGAATTCCCAGGAACTTTTGGTTCTAATACCTAATTAGCATTTGTAGGGAAGAGTATTTTATGACAGAGAGTTCATACATTTCCCAGGAACTACTATCTAGGCTGCAGAAAACACTTCCCTTCCTAGACACTGTGATTTTGATTTGGGCATGATTTCATCACTCTTTCCCGAACAACAGAGCTCCCATTCATTTTGCCCTCTGAGCACCCACATCTAATCGGGAAAATTTCTTCATAGGTGATAATTCTCAGTTATTTATCTTCTGATTCCTCCCCATTGCCAATGGCTCCAGTTCTTCACAGCCTCTCTCCCTGGCCAATCCCTAAAGCCTCCGGAGGAATTCCTTGACTTTACTTGTTCCCCCACCTAATCAGGACTCCGCTCTGTAGTCAGAGTTGCCTTTCTGATCACTTCATACCCTCCCCTAAAACTATTTACTACTTCCTATTGGCTATGCTAAAATGCTCCAGCACTTTAAGAAAGAATAAAACCCCTTGAAAATCTCACTATCTATCCATTCTCTCTTCCACGTCTTCTTTTACTATCCTCCATCACCAACTATATGCTTCACTCGGAGACTTTTATAGGTATAAAACCAACTTTCACATCTTTAAGTATTTGCTTGGCCATTTCTTCTCCTTCAAATTCTTTCCCCTGTTTTGTCTGCAAGATAAAAGTCTACGTATTTTTCTAAAAATCAGCTTGATGACCACTCCTGTAGACCACTGGAGACAGAATTCCTTCCGCCTAGTTGTTCCAGATAGTATGTACCTGCCTGGACTGTAGCCTTAATCTCCTTCTATTTTAGTTATAATCATTTAAAAAATTTTTACTTACAAGGCTTTGCAATGAATAGAGGACTATGGAACATATATTATTTATACCTCGGCACAAAATAGAAGAGAGAGGCGGTATACTTCTGACACATATTAGATTCCTGAAGAATGACTCTTCACTTAAACATGCAATGTTAACACATTTATGGCCACTAGGATATACAGACTGTATGCACATTTCTTTTCTTTCTACTGTCATACTTACAAGACACAGAGCTTTACTTAGAAAAATACGTTCTCAATTTTCCTTAAAATAATTGCTTGAGTAGCCTTTATAACCGTACAGTGGTAAATTGGTCCATTTAAAACTGTAACACTTCTCTCTCTTTTTATCACTCTCTCTCCCTCCCCCAACCTAGATATACATATACATGTAATAGAGCAAAAATAAAACTGAAATAGTTCATGCAGTTCTTTGTAAAACAATTATCCAACCAATCAGTGCATTGGTTATATTTTAGGAATGGCATTTCTTCTACATTGCGTGCCAGTAGGTGCCAAAGCAATTGTATCCGGTGAAGAAGCAAGTTGGCCAGAGCCTGGGAGACTGGGGAGGGAAGATCTTTCCAAAAGGAGTCAGTGATACTTAGCTGCTGCAGAATGGAAGTTCAATACTTCTTGATCTTCAGTTTTGTAAGGGGAACATGAATGCTTATGGGAGACCTCCAAATTTTTAAATGTGGGCAGTTAGTGGACACAGAATAAAATGAAAACACTACTGTTCAACTGTAGTAATAAAATTTATCCAGGAATTATGGTTATTATTCAGGCGTAAGGGAAGGAGAGGGTCCATACAAATGTGGCTTTAGGGCTGCCTTTTTATTTCTTGACATATCTTGATATTTCCCTTTTAGTGCCTTGGGACTCACTGCTTTTCTGCAATTCCATCCTCTTTCCCTGATAACAAGATGCCTATTCTCTATGTTCTCATTTTGTTTTATACTTTGGACCAAAGCAAACAGATTAAAGCAAATCACAATAAAATGAGAGTTGCAGATAAAATGCTTAATGTATTATAATTTCTATGCCTGCTGGAATGTTTACTCTGTTAAAAAAGGGTGATAGCTCAGGGGCAGAAATTTCTAATATTCAGAAGTCATCAGTGTGATTGCTAGGTAAAGAACAGGGAAAATGGCCTGCTTGGCCCTCTTAATAACGTATAGCTATGAGAAAATTCTAAACATCACCAAGCATCATTAGCATTTTTTAAATTCCTAGTAACCATTTCAATTCTCTAAGCATGCTGTGGATATTTAACTTACTCTTTGTTAAAATGCCAGCATCTGTCATCAACTCTCAAAAGGAAATACTCTTTGTGATTTTATAGCAATTAATTACTCACAGTCACTGTGGAGACAAGTGGCATCACCGAAAATCAAAGTTTCATGCAATCTTAAAATAATATTCTTTATTATATTATATAATATAACATATTATATAAAAATATGAGGAAGCATTTTGTAATCTGCAAGGCAATATTCAGATGATATTAACAAAAACAATAATATGGATAGTGTAAGATCTTTAATAGTCTGAACCTAATTAGCACAGCAATTATGCTGCCTGATTTTCCCTTTATGCTCCTCACATCATAGCAGCACATTCTTACAACCTGTGTCGGGAAAAGTTTCCATTTTCTCCTTTCATAATACCAATATAGGTCAGGGAAATAGAAAATTGAGGGTAGAATAGAGGAGAGGAGAAGGTGATGAATTCCACTCCTCATAACCACATTTTCTTTCTCCCATAAAAATCCAAGAAGTTTCATTAAGTCCCCAGGGATACATGCGATCTCTGATTTGATGGCATAATCTGATTAAATCTTGAAACCAAAAAAATGTTTCCAGTGTGAGAAAACTGTCAATGAAATGTTATGTCTAATTTATGCCGATTAAATCATTTCACTTTTAATTTTACTTTACACCATAGCGGGGAGAAATCATTCTCTTTTACTTACTTTTAAGAATTATACCACTTCCACTTATACACATACACAGTAAAAAGGAAGATGGTTTTTGATGACATGTGAAAGACCACAGGATAAAGCAGATGAGAAGCCTCCTTTATATTGGAGTCAAGGGGAATCCACCTAGATGTCTAAAATTTTCTAAAATTCAGTTTAGCTAAAAATACAATTTTCACCAGCACAAGTAGTTATGTCAACTTTTGACATTTTTATTGCTTTGTTTTCCTAAATGTTTACTTAGTCATACAGGCACACTTTTTCTTAGGGCCTAAACTAAACAAACTAGTTCAACAATGTCATTCATCATCTCATATTCGGTAATGCTCATCCAATAAAAGGGATTCTAAATTTCTTCAGCATTATTTTTAATCAATAATGAAGATAAAGTATTATTAGGTTAATAAATTTTGCCTACAAGCAATGAAGCTCATTATGATACAAATACACTACTTCCATTCTGACTTTAGTGAAGGATTTAATATTAAGTGAAATTAAGCATGTTTTATATAGTTCAATAACTTCCTAAATGTTTTATTGAAAGAATGCTACAATAATTTCAATAACTAAGGGGCAGCATGATATATTTTAAGGAGCATGGGTCTGAAAAAAAGGAAACCTGTGTTCTCATTGGGTACAGCATCCTCATAGCTGTGGGTTCTCAAATGTTGTTGAATATCTTTTGGCTTCAGAGCCCCATTTGTAAATGGAGGCAACAGATTATGTATCAGGCACCTTGCAGTCTACCAAGATAAAGTTCTTGATCCAAGTATGCCCCCCATTTGGACACGTTTAGGTATCTAAGTTTCTCTGACAGGTTGATAAAGGACCATTGATTTTATCACATATAGCCTCTAAGCTTGACTCTCTTCAAATAAATTAAGTAGTTGCTTATTGCCTAGGTACCCAAAGTGTAGTTCATGAACCAGTAGCATCAGTGTCACCCGAAGGCTTTTATTTTAAAAGCATAGTCGCAGGATTTGCACCACATGGACGGAATATAAATTTGCAGTTTAACATGATCCACAGGTGATTCATACAAACATTCAAGTTTGAGATGCACTGGCTTTGTACTAGGATCATTCACAAAAATTATTTCTCCTATACAATTTGAAATTTTTAATATTATTCTACAGTCTACATTTCATTATGAGGGATGTATTTGTCTCAATATTCTCTTTTTTAAATTTGTAAATATTACTGGCTGAACCACATCTCAGCATGTGAATTTTTGGCTTCTTTGCTATTAGGAGTAAAGTTATTACAGTGAAAAGTCTAAAAAAATTATTATAGTGAAGAACATGGAGCTCTCCCCATTGGAGGGTTTTCTGCCAACAAATAATAGAATGTTAAACTTGCATGGCAGAAGATTGTAGGAAAGACAAGTACCAGGATGATGTGAAAGAAAAAGACAAGGGGTATTCATTCAAAATATTTATCGAGCAAATAGTATCAAGGACTGCAGTGGACTGAAGGATACAGCTGCACCTAGTACTTGCTCTCCTGGAGCTAACACTCCAGTGGGAGAGACTACCAATTTGAAAAGTTACCTCATAAGTCCTCTCATTTAGTAGAAATGGTTTATATTTTCAATTACAATATCAGAAAGCACAGCCATCTTGAAAAAAGCAGTATTTCAGTATTCTTCCCCTGGCATTCCTCTATTTTACATATTTTAAGATTATAGCCTACATCTTAGTCTAGAAGTACAATGTTTGCCCCCCCATACTTTATAAAGGAAGGTAGAAATGTAGATTTGTATCTTGGCAAAATGTTGGTAATTAATTCACATGTCTGTTTGTTTTCGAACTACAATGCAGATTAAGCAAAATACATATGTGAGCCACTGCTTATTAAGCTTTGTAAAATATCTGCTGTAATAAAGACATTAATATCTTTTCCAAAGAATTATGTCACACTTATATATTTCATTCATAAAATACAATGGAATAAATGAAAACCATTTATAAGATTAATTTATAAAGTTCCTCTAATAAACACTGAAAATGAACTAAGAACTGAACGTAGAGGATTCTTTGCATGGAAGGCATTTTTAACTAGTAAAGGAAAAAGATTAGCAATATAATTTAATAGCATCAATTTCATTGAATATCTAGAAGAACACTTTTTTCCTACCAAAACCTTACTAGCATTAGAAAGTACTTCATTAAAAAAACTTTTTACAATTATTCTACTTGCTATTTTTACTATGATTACTGTTTCAAAGTTTTGGAGGTAAAAAGGAGAAAAAGTTCAGTCTCTCTTAGCAATTTAAATTATCACAGATTTCTTACAAATTTGCGAAGCTAAAATGTCTAGCTTTCAAGTCACTCAAAATAAAGAGAAAGAATCATAATTGTCCAATTAGACATGTCCATGTGGTCTATGAATTCTAAAAGGGCATTTTTTCAACTAATCTCCTCTTTAATTAAATATGATTAACTATTTTCAGTTAGCAATACTTACCAAATCTCACATCAACATAGACAAAGACCAAGAAGCATACAAAAGCTTCCCCCATTTAGATAAACATAAACAATCTTGCCCTTGCTTTCAAGGCACAGACCTTACACAATAATTATATTTCAATATAGTTCTGTTGTTTTTAAACAACAGATGGCTGCCATCTTGTACACTTCCATTTTTATAGAAATATTTTATTGTTGGCTGAAAAGCCCAAAAGAGTTCTCATTTGTTATTCTGCCTACATGTGTTTTGATTTGTACAAGGCACCAGTTCAGAAAGAAACAAAAGCTTGACTGCAAAGGGTGAAAATCCAGTAATTCTCTACTCCAGATGCACATGTGTGATCAGTGTCAGGGTTAGAGAAGGAGCCAATGACAGAGGCCAGCCGATTTATAAGACATGTTTGAGTCATAAAACTCATTAACAATGGATTAAAGCAAGCATGCCTAAATCAGACAGCAAGCTTTAGGCTTAACTGCACCTGACCCCCAGTTAGTAATTGGTATTTGTTGACTGAATGAATCAAATTCAATAACATTGGCTCTGAAATTGTAAATCTTGTCTTGCCTATGTAAATCTTTGAAATAAGCATTTAAAGATGCTTGGTCTACCATCACATATCTAGCCATCTAAGAGCATAAATGGCACCACTAAAAATTTCTATTTTTAAAATTGTGTGTGTTTGCCCTATAGACAAAATTTGAGTCTGCTTATTTGATGACTTCCGCCAGTTCATCATCAACAACCATATTGTGAAGTACCCATGGATGACCAAGAAGAGATTACAAACTATAAAATAGTCTAAATTACTTTCTTCAGGTTCCTTGAAGTCTCTTTTAACTTTGTTCTCTTCCCCAATTCCCTTGATTCAATTTTAGGGAGTTGCTAAAAGTCCATAATATACATTTTTATGTCCAACTGTGGAAAATTATAAAAACAAAACATAAGGGTTATGTAAAAATAAATAAGAAAACTTCTTGGACCTCATGGAACTTAAGCTCTAGTTACAGATGTGATATATGGCACATTATAATATAGGGCAGAGAAGAGGGGGGGAGTCAGGTAAAAGTGACAGAATTACCAGGAAAAAGGCCCAATTAATTGAGGATCACAATGGGGAAACCAGTAGGCTAGCGGAGAGGGACTATGATGAGTGATTAGGGGAGGGAGAGCATGTTGGCATCTCTAAAGGCCCAGGGCCTTGAGAGTACCTTCTAGGTTCAAAAAAGAGCAAGGAGTTGCATATGGCAAGAATAAAGAGCAAGTGATAAGGCATGAAGCAGGGTCTAGATTACATCAAGAGAGCGTACAGAGATGACATGCCTTATTCTGTAGATGGGACTATGTCATTGAACAGATTTGGGCCAAAGATGTCACGATCCAACATGCCTAAAAGTCAATACTGGTGAAAGCGAGAAAACTACATATTCAGCAATAAGTGGCTGAGACCTAGATGAAGTCAAGAGTTCAGTGTAGGAGAAGGGATTGGAGGAATTTGAAGTTAGAAAGAGAAAGAACAGTTGAGCAAGCAGATGGGGTGATTAAAATGAGGATAAAGGAAGTTCAGGGTGGCAGAGAGAGTAGAGTCAAAAATTACTGTCAGAGTTCTCGGCTTTGTAACTGAAGGATGATTTCCATCACACAAGTCAGGGGAAACAAAGATTAGATCCTATTGTGTATTTGTAAAATACAACATAGATGCCTCCACTTAATAATTGTTAACCCCTCTATCGGAAACCCCATTCCCATAACTCAGCACGTAAGTTCATTCCCATTCAGCATCCAGATTTTAGCTCAGACATGATTTCCCCAGAGAAGTCTTCCCGCAGCACCAGTGTAACAGGTGCCTTTGTCATGGGGTTTCATTCTACGCTCTACCTCTTTTTAGCACTTATATGTGCTTTTGGGTCTGCGTTTGTGACACTAGTAGAGCAAAAGTTCCAGGAAGCTATTGTTCACCTACGAACATCCTTCACCTAATACACTGTGCTCAAACAATGTATTCTGTTCAGTAAATCCTAAGTGAATGGCTACCTGATGAGTTTCTTCCATAAAGGGATGAGCAGTGGCATATGATCTGTTTTCTCCTTTTGCTTCTCACAGGGTAGGTATTCCCATCCCACACATATCAACGCACAAAATCATGCTATTCTCCCATACCCTTTCTCCCTGTCCTTTTTGTCTTGTTTAATCACTAGATATTTCCTTCCCATAGTTCCTTAGCTCACTTGTAACCTCCCCAACAATCCCAATGATGATTCATAAGAGTGGGAGTAATGAAATTAACCACGAGGAAGTGGAAAACGAAATAGGATATAATGATTCTCTCAAGCTCATAGCCTTTAAAAAACTGCCCTAATTCTCTGTTCACAATGCCCATCAAAGTCTTCACCTGCCTCCTATCTTTTCCTAACTAGATCTGCATTCTTTAAGCAACATGTTCATGATGTAAACCAAAAATCCCAGTCAGCAATTCTGTTTAGGTTTCAATTACTCGTATAGCACATTTTCTATTATTTTCATTGCAAAGGCACAGTACTTCATGTGTAGTACACCAGGGAAAAGTATGCTTAACCTGGAAATTTAGCCAATCACAACATTAATGTTCAAATGTCTTACATAAGGAAAACATTTTATTTCAAAGGAAAATATCAATGGATATTTAATTTAAAAACACATCAAAAATGAAACTACTCTGTGTGAAGTGAGGCTGGAGACAGATCTCAACACAGCCTAAATGTCTTCTCCACACGAACACCTCATTAGTACTTGGTAGAGAAGGTTGAACTATATCATTTCTATGGGCATCCATCTCCAGTTTGCAGTTAACTGATGGTAAAATTTATAACCAACAATTACATCCACTAAAACCTTATTTGAATTAGGATTTTAAGTAGGGAGAAAGAAAAATAAGTAGTTGATATCTTCCAATGATAGTCATGTTATTTTAAAGTGTTGATTATTGTTTCTTTAATTTTTTTATGCAAGGAAGTTATTCAAGTCTCTCACTACAAGTTACTTACAAAGTTCACTGACAGTCCTCAACTTCAGTTTGAAACACTATATATGCTCCTGCTTCCCATGTTGTTGTAAACATAATGACAATTGGAAAATCTCCATTAATAATGAAGAGCTTTATATGTACAGATAAGTCCCCCAAAGTCCTGCAAGTTTAGCTCTTTTTTGGATCAAATTACCTTCATAAAGCCCGATTTTCTAAAAAAACAAAACCAAACCAAACCCCAAACCAGTTTTGCATTATTTACCTGCCTAAACCATTCTGGTTTTTAGAAGAGAAGAGAAAGAAGGAGGAGGCGAGAAGGAGGAGGAGGAATTCCTATAAATAGTTAAGTTCTCATCTCTGAACTCTCATGTGCATGCATAACACACTATTATAAGTGTTATATATATTTGTGTATGTTGTGTGAATAGTGTTTTATCTACATATGTATATAGTGTTATGTGGGTACAGGCCATAAAATTGACAGACCACTACCCTCTCAAACTTCATCTACTTTATCATTTTAGGTTGACCTTGGTATATGTAAATATATTTTTCATTAGTACTTGTTTGAGCCCTAGCATGATAAGACACATTCATATACATATGTTTGTTTAAGTGCGGGAACATACACACAGCCACATACTAAGATGTTTATTAACCCCAACTGTAATGATACGTGTGACACCATGAGCCTGTACCCTTTCTGAAGAGTAGTTCAGGCAAAAGTCAGGCCTGCATTGTTATTTTGCTATAGCCTGCATCTCTGAAAAAGCACCGATGTCCAAGGTAATGACAAGGATGAATTCAATGAGAGACAATTTAACAAGAACATGCGAGTTGAGCTGTGCTGAATCAAAATATTAAATTTAAATTAAACTCTTTCTTATGTAGTCAGATTCATAATTAAGTTATAAGCTTTAATCTCTGAATCTAAATGCAATTATGCTAAAACTACCGCACAGTGACAGATAAAAGATCCTCCCTATATGAACTCAAAGACAAATTTCTGAGCTTCAGAAATATGTGGGTGCAGACAAGAGAGTAGCAGTGGAAGTTTAGCACAGCCGGTTCTTGAATAAGTAATGAAAGCCCATGGCGCTGCTGGAAACCAACAGAAGAAAGCAGTAAAAACAAGGTCGAAGCATCTTTATCTTCACTGTCATCTCCACTTCCACGTACACAACCAATTCAGAAAAGAAAGAACAAACATTTGGAAGGAAACTTTTCATTTACCTTATGCAGCCTCGCATAATGACCTATAATGAAGTTGTAGCTTAAGAGCTAATTGTGTATTTATTTCTATTTTGTTCCATATCTATTATTTCGAATACTCACATCTGCAGCAGAAAAAAAGGTTTTCCCCTTGCACTATCATCAACTCTCTTCCAAACGATTTTTAAAAGTCTAAATGGCATTAAGTTAGTCGCCAGGCATAATGCTACGTGAGATTATACCATTATTGCAGGACACCTGCAATGAGTTCAGGAGGAAATGATAATAACAATGAACCACCAGGCTCCCCAGAAAACGGAGAGGAGTATTGCACTCTCTCTATGATAAACACTGCTGCAAATGAAAGTCGGAGGTGCCTACTTATCAAAAGCTAACACAAGAGGAGGGAAAACTAATCAGCACTTACTTTTACTGCTGATCACTTTCTTTCTACCTTCTGTTCCAATGAGAAAAGAAAATTAATTTCTGCTCTCTATCTTGTCAAAAAATACATTTAAAATTTAAGCTTGAAATATAAAATGAATAAAGTGATAACTGTGAATTTAGTATAAAGTACAGTTTAGGATTTTCCTTGACATTGGCTTTCACTAGAGACTCACAGAACTTCAAATAAAAAGATGAGAAAGAGGACACATGAGGCTTTGGCATCCTCCACAAAGCTGCCAGACACACAAAGACACACACTTTAAGATGTGCATACGAAAGGAACTCATAAATGGTTTGTGATGGTGATATAGTCATTAATATACAATATTATTATGTATTCTCTTTATGATGAAAACATACTATCTGATAAGACTATGTCACACTGTAACTACCTCATCACAGTAATTGTCTAATAAAACTGATAATGAATTAATTTGACAATTCCAAAGGCAGGGTTGAGATTTCTTTTTAAGGATGTGAAAAAATGGTACATGGTCTAAGTCAGCAAACTGTGCTGCATTTTTCTCTTGAAGATGCAACTGGAATTGATAGCAGAAGCAAATAGATAAATAACATAGGTTAAAGTGGTTGGCTGTCTACTATTTATTCAAACCATTACAGTTTCTTATGATGTTCCAAACAGTGACCCCAAACTATTGAAGAGCAGGAGAGAAAAGAGACATACATTTTATTTTTCTTACACCTCCCTTTCAGCAATGAGAATTCAAATGGCAGAGAAGCCCTACCAAAAATCTCATCTACCGCAAAACCTTGACTGAGTTCATGTGCAGACACAATGGCAATGACAGGATTTAAATCTAGAAAGCACGAAAGAATTACTTTTTCCTCCCTTTTATTTAAGAAAACATCATTCAGTGTAACCTTTTAAATCTGAAGTGATTATGGCAACATTTTCCTTTGAAAAATATGGAAGACCATTGGTAGCCGGTCATGCTCGCCCACGTCAATCAAAGGTAGACATATTTTTTTGGCCACAATTTTATCTCTGAAAACTCGCATACTCTGTTGCTTCAAATATTTCAAACTCAGAGGTGACCCTCATAGTAGCAAAACCTTAGAAGCCACGGGGCTAGAATTCTTTTTTAGTGGAGTGACATGGTAGGCACCTTTAGTAATAGCCCAAAGAACATTCACAGGAAACAATAATCTGCTTGAGCTATGGATCTTGAAATGGAATTCATACTTCCATTGAGGGCACTCAATCCTGATTCCATCCTGTGGAAATTCTTACTGAATCCTCTCCCATGCAATAAGATACAAATCAATAGTTTATTCATGGATCAAAATGCCCTTTCGATAGAAAGAATAGATCTGCAAACTTGAATCAGAAAGTTAGGTATGAGAGACACTTAGTTAAATTCTGCATAAAAATAATGTAGTGTGAAGTTGCCATTTACCACATAAATGCATTTAACGTTGCTAGTAGAATAATGGTGGTAACAGATGCCATTTAGCAAGGCAGAGTCATAGCTAAAGTACAGACCCTGGGATCAGCCTGCCTAAATCTGAATTCTAGCTCTGTCACTTACACGCATTAGCTCTGTCACTTACACGTATTAGCTCTAACACTTAGCCTGTGTGTGCCTTTATTTCCTCATTGGTATTTTAGGCTTGTATTAATCCTGCAAAGAACTTACCACTGTATCTGTAAAGTGAGCATTCAACAACTTACTTACTATACAAGTTTATTCTTGACAAACTGTGTCTTATACTACATATCAGGTTTTTCTATCTGGTGTGGACTTTAGTTTTTGCGTTACACCATTTGGCCCTTACACTGAAAAACAAGTTTCAAGAAGGCATTTTGCTTGTTTTCTTTTATTTTTATATGGAAATGGGGAAAAGGAAGATCAAACAGAGATGCTCCAAATTTCAGTTGGAATCTCAGTATTGTACCAATCTGCTATTTGGTTTCATACTGGGCTTTGAAAGACTGAAGAGCCACACGCCTCGGTCAGTTTTATTTCTGGAATCCCTGGAAGTGTGCTTCCATAATGATTGCATAGTTACCATCCAGTGTAATAATGCTAGTCATAAAAAGAAGCATGCTATTATGTTTTATTGTTAAATATAGAATATCTACTTTCAGACATAGCCAAACATTTCCAATGTAACTTGAAGTGAAAATGTCTTTCTGTGCATTGCATGTTGAAATTTTATCAATCCATTGAAATACAAAAGTACATTTATGGGGAAGGTAAAATGTGTAGCCCCTTTGAAAATGTGTGGCAGTCCCTCAAAAATATGACCCAACAGTTCCACTTGTAGGGATATAACCAAGAAAATTGGTTTCACGTCCACCAAGAAACGTGTACATGAACATTCAGCATTCTTCATAATAAACTCAAAGCAGAAAATAAACCCAATGTCTATTGATCATAAAATAAAACAAAGAATACAATGGAATATTATTTAGTAATAAAAGGAAATAAAATAATTCCTACAACATGGATGGATCTTGAAAAACTGACATAAAGAAACCAGACACAAAAGGTCATATATAAAATGATTCTATTTATACAAGATGGATAGAATAGGCAAAGTTTTGGGCAGAAAGCAGATTAGAGCTTTCTAAGGGCTGGGGGAAAGAGGGACTGGGGAGTGACAGTTAAGGTATACAGAATTTCTTTTCCCTATGCTATTAGATAGATCAGGAAGCCTCTCGTCTGTATCATGAGCAGCAGCAGGCCTGTGGGCTGGTCGATAGAAAGGAATTGTCCTCCACCAAATTTCACACACAAAAGAAATGTATCTGAGATGTTGCTCATGATTGCTTTGAGATTAATACTTACAAAGCAGTATCTCAAACATAGTATGTGCTTATATCAGGGCTGGTTAAAAACACAAATAAAATGTATAGATTTTTTTAAAAGAAAGCTTAAAACACAGAAAAACATGGAGCACAATATAAATTTTCTCTGTGACAGGAAACGAAATAAGAAATTTGCATTTGTCGCTGGGAAGATGAAATCACTAAGCAAAAGTAAATAGACAAAGGAAAACACAGACCATATTTTGTACTCTACATACAGTTGTTTGAAAAATCACCACTTCTGCTGTTGATCTCTAGTAAGGTACCAGGCATGCACAATAGCCCGGCAGGCCTTGTACAGAGGTGTATGTACCTCAGTGACCACCAACATTAAGTGTGTGATCTATCAGTCAATCAATACTAATTGCATAGCTAGAAAGGGGAGGACATTGGGCTAATGTGCAGCCATGAGCTGTGCATAGACCACTGAAGAGAGGCCGGGGCTCATTGTTCATTTACTTTCATCTGAAATTGCATAATTAAAAGCCTTACTCTGCGCAGTTTTAGTTTATATTCAGCAATTTTTTGCTGCTTAAAACTCATTTGAGAAGACTTGTTAATCAGAAAGTTCATGAAGTTAGAATCACCAAATCCAAAGTAGTTTGTAATTCTACTGAATTCTAAAAGATCTGTCATCACACAACTTGTCATAATAGTACAAAGAAATAAATATAATTTTGTAAAGAGGTATAGTTAAACATTGTAGACTATTTGGTTGGGGTCATGAAGTAGAAAATAGGATTGTTTCAAATGATAAATAAAAGCTTAGAGGGCTTGGTAAATATAATGGAGGTTGTTTTTGTTTGAATTTAGAACCGTTAAACAGAATAAACTTAGCAGAGATGTGTCACATACAAAACAGTCTCATTCAAGATGAAGCAGCATGTAAAGACACACTTTAAAAGCAGTCATATGTGCCTCAATTCTCTTCTTAAATTATTTTAATGTTGTATAATAGTTTACAAGATCAGACATCAGAAGTTTATGGCAGTTTTGATCAATGAAAAATATATACATATTTATGAGCTATCATTAGCTTATTGTCCTTGAAATCACATGTACACTTATGTAAATGATTATTACTAGCATCGACATTAACTGTTGTCCATTTTAGATAAGTGGTATTCCATTATCCTTATAAAAATCAATAATTATGTAAATTGCAGATAATATAGACTAATTTCTATACCACTTAGTTAGCAATTAATGCTAACCTTCCTTGTAACATATGCTGCATCTTTAAACTTTATTCAATTGTATTGATTTTTCCCGTGTTTCTACTTTCTTTCATCGTTTAGATGATACTTTCTTTTTGGAATACTAATAGCACTTCTTTTCTACATTCCAGAAAATCTTCAGTAATAGTGTTAGCTAAGACAACAAACAGCTCAGCTCACCAGATACAAATTGAAACAACACCTTCCAAATGAGTATGGGAGGGATTTCTTATAGTGTGTTATGGCTAAAATAGCAAAGAGCTTGGCAATAAAGTTTGCTAATGCCCAGGCCTTAATAGTGACCATTCTTTATTTATGGTTAGTCATGTATAAATTTATAACCCTTCAGGAATTGACTGTAAAAAAAAAAAAGGCAAACAAACATCAGAAGCTATTTAAAATGGGGACCAATCCCTTAAGAACATAGAGGGTGTAAATATTAACAAAGGCTAAAAGGGTGGCGCCTGTGGCTCAGTCGGTAAGGCGCCGGCCCCATATACCGAGGGTGGCGGGTTCAAACCTGGCCCTGGCCAAATTGCAACCAAAAAATAGCTGGGTGTTGTGGCGGGCGCCTGTAGTCCCAGCTACTCGGGAGGCTGAAGCAAGAGAATGGCTTAAGCTCAGGAGTTGGAGGTTGCTGTCAGCTGTGTGATGCCACGGCACTCTATCGAGGGCCATAAAGTGAGACTGTCTCTACAAAAAAAAAAAAAAAAAAAAAAAGGCTAAAAACTTAGTAACTGTAGAATGTAAATGTCTTAACACAATAACTAAGAAAATGCACGAAGGCTATGTTAACCAGTGTGATGAAAATGTGTCAAACGGTCTATAAAACCAGTGTATGGCGCCCCATGATCGCATTAATGTACACAGCTATGATTTAACAAAAAAAAAAATTACAAAAAAATAAAGATAACCACATGAACATGCCATCTGAATGTATTGCATGATTCTTTTTTTTAATCATTATCACTTCTACTTTCATTTTATACATTTTAAAAATGTTTTCAAGATTTTCACTTTAGAGACTCTTTGTTTTGTTTTGAGACAGAATCTCACTTTGTCACCCTCAGTAGAGCGCCATGGTGTCATAGCTCACAGAACCTTCAAACTCTTCGGCTTAAGTGATCCTTTTGCCTCAGTCTCCCAGATAGCTGGTCCTAAGGTGCCTGCCACAATGTCTGTCTATATTTAGAGACAGGGCCTCGCTCTGGCTCAGGCTCATCTCAAACTCCTGAGTTCAAGTTGCTAAAACTTCCCCTGATTAGGCAGTCATTACTAACTAGTGCAACTTCACCGATGCAGAAAATGAGCATCAGAAGTTTCACAAGGATAAGGTGAATATATTAATAGAATTCATGACAAGGTGAATATATTAATAGAATTCACTTTACTTAACTATAATGCTACACATATCCTTTAATTTTTTTTTTATAATTGCAGGGGTTTACTCAAAAATAAATCTCACTAACATTTGTTTTAAGATCCAGACTTGCTGAATATCATAAAAATGATATAAATAAATTATCCATAACTACAAAATGCATTTTATCAATTTAAAATTTATATTACAATATTCATATCTATGAGTAGTAACAATCAGATACACTTAAGAAAGGATTCATTTAGGGTAATGAAAAATGGAGGATTGAGAGTACAGCGTGTCAGTGTGCAAGCCTTTGTTACACCCCTTGTTAGTGGTACACATTTTTTTTTTTTATCTCTACAACTGTTATACCCCACTACCCCCTATCCAAGCTCCTGGAGGAGAATGGGTTTTAGATGAAATCCTAGGTGGGGAGTGAGGAGCAACTTCAAAGCACATTAGTGGGACAGTTGGCAAAATGTGAATATGTACCAAAATGTGTTAATAGTACCATAAATTTCTCAAATGAGATAATTATATTGTGGCTATGTAGGAGAATATTTTTTTTTTGAGAAGATATATGATGAAGTATTTAGAAGTGAAGTTACATCTGCAAGTAACTCTCAAATAGTTTAGAAAATATTGCATAATTACATAAATGTTTATATATTTAGAGGGTGAGGATTGAGAGAGAGTGAGCAAATGAAAAAATAATAGGAATCAATGAATCTGAGTGAAGGGCCTCTGGATGTTCACTGTGCTAGTCTAGATTAACATTTTTTTGAAGAAAACCTGGTGGAAAAATGAGAATCATTTAAAGTGTGTTATTTTTTTTCCTAAGATACATCTAAGTTAACAGGATATTAGGCAATAGGCAATGGGAAGTGAAAGAGGGAAATCTGAGGCATAATAGACAAAATACAAATTTTATTCCAAATGTGGTTCCTTAAAAATCAGATATGAATACAAATATGCCCACTATAAACAAAATAAAATTATATCTGTCATAGCTCCTTCTATGCAAAGTATTATAGGAACACATTGTGTGTTCATTATTAAATAGCCATGTCTCAATTACAGCACATAGGCTAACCCTACTCAGAAGGATGCCTTTGGATATTACTAAGCACAAAAAACATTGAGCTGAGCCTAAGCAATTTTCAGAATACTTCTATATTAGCCAAATGGGTATTAAACATATAATTTAAAATGTATGATTATTATTACTTTGCATTGACGTTTACTCTTGCTGTATTGGATATTTTAATAACTTCTCTCCCACAAATAGCACATGGAATGTTATAGCAAGCAAATTCATTTTAATTAGTCATGTTATAAATTACGCCAGTGGCAATGCCCTATGGGCCTGGCAGGTGGGATAATGCAGACTCTACATTCATATGTAAATAACCAGAATGACAATTAAGAAGACATTGATAAAAAGAAAATAAAGCTTAGAACCACTTCTACTAACTTCAAAACTAAACAATTTAGAGCTGAGTTAAAAAAGGAAAGCCACTTTGAAACAAAAAAGAAAACTCTTCTTTCACTCGCCTGTGTTATTCCACTTAAAGACAAAGACTTTAATGAATTAACCACACAGCAATAGCATGAAACAAAGGAAACACAAAGGACAATTTTTTTTTCACTTGGCTGTCACTTGAGTGAGTGGAGGACTGGTTGATTGGAATAGTCATTTTAATTAGTTGTCAGTCGATATCAGCCATGAGCTTTTCGGCAAGCAGCTCTTCTCCTGGTTTGGTATCTCATTCTCCAGCACGTGCCGAGGCATGAGCTGACTTGGCCAGGGAGAGCAAATCCATGGTGGAAAGGACACCAAACGTACTCCCTCTTCTTGAGGGGCCACTGGGCACTAAACCAAAGTGTGCTCTGATCATCAGACCTGCTCCAAGGAGGGGCACACCTGCTAAGACACAGGATTTTTCCAATACTACATACAGCTAAATGCAGAATACACTATGTGACTTGGGAAATAAAAATGCATCTATTATTTTATTATTAGGCAAAATTATTAAAGAATAAAAAAAGCAGCAATATGTATCTGGTGCTTCCAACCTTCTTTTTTTTATGTCCTTCAGGCCTAAACCATGCAGAAGATTCATAAACCCATTGCCTTCTTGCTCTCCTTATAGACTGATGATTAAAAAGGACTCTGAGGGACGGAGGGAGGGGGGTGGGGCCTTGGTGTGTGTCACACTTTATGGGGGCAAGACATGATTGCAAGAGGGACTTTACCTAACAATTGCAATCAGTGTAACCTGGCTTATTGTACCCTCAATGAATCCCCAACAATAATAAAAAAAAAAAAAAAAAGGACTCTTGATGTGAATTCAGTTAGGTTAAGAAAGGTGGTATCTTATCCAGATTCATTTAAATTTCACAACTTGCAATCTACAAAGCCTGTCTCCTAGTAAAACAAGGCAGATTAGAGGCAGTAAGTTCCTCCCTTAAAATCAGTTGGGTGCCCATTATTCAGAAGCAAGGAAAGGCAATCCTCTGCATCTCGAATGGGTCTCTTATCTACATGTGTATCTTATCTTTGACAGATCTCAAACTTCAAGCAACACTTGAAGATGGTAAGCCTTGGTGTTTTATGCCCATGGAGCATTACATGCAGGCACAAGTTTCTCTCCAACATTTATGAGTCTCAGTGAAAAATCCCTAAAACTTCAAGTGAAAAAAGAATCATGCAAAAAATAAGTAAATAATACTAGTAAAGTTTAAATTTTAATTTGGCTCCTGCCTCATCCATAGCATGCTTTAATGGCCTTTATATTTTAAAACTATAATGTACACAATTTGTAGGGGCTCATTTAACTCCCTCCTTTTCTTGTGTATTTACAAGAAACATTAAAAAATTAATGTATATCCTTTGAGCATTAATGCTATTTAACATAGCGGTGAACCGACCATTTTAAATGTTTCCATTTTCATTGCAACATTTGTGTAAAGTTTATAATCTATATCATTGTATATTATTATTCTGAATAATTAAATATGTGGCTTCTATATCATTGCTTTCATCTTATAAAACCAAAAATTATTTTGACACCATGTCCTAAGACAGATAAAAATGTAGTGTGAATTAATTTTTGTTTGTATTATATATTCTAATCATAGATTAGAAACCATACACTAATACTTACATTACTTATACTTATTTTAATATAGTCCTTATACTCCTTATACCAATAGATGAAAGTCAGTTTATTTATGTTATAAATTACATAATTATTTTATACATATTACTGGTACTGAGATAATTTTTTGAGGACATTAGCTTTTCCTGCGCTCAAAGTTTCCTTTTATTATGAATAATATAAATATTATACCAATTAATTTCTCAAGTACTGCTTTTCTCTAATTCATTGACAAAGTCACAAGAAGATTCATTTTTTTCAATAAAAATAAAATTCACAATACTATCGTTCTTAAAACAATACTTACATATTTTCTTTGCATGATTTATAATATTGTGTTAAGGATTTTCAAGACTAAAATACCTTTCAAATGCCATCAAAAAAGAGCTAAAAGAGCAAAGATTATAGGCCTCCCCTAAATGGTTTACTTATTAAAATGTTCCCATAGTACCATGATGAACCAATTTAATCAGTTCAGAGAGAAGATGGTTTGACACACACAAAAATCTTTTTCTTATCACTTTAGAGTTTGGTCTTGAAACTGAGCAATGACACATACATTATTTTTCTACATGAGATGCACTTCTTGTGACAGTTTTTGACAAACAACATCAGGATAACTAGGTGTGGGGGAGTGACACTGAGGGATGATAATGGGGTCAGTGTAGCCTTCAGAGCAATTATCCGACCCCAATTAAATTGTGCTGGCACAGAATATTCGAAAATACAGGTCAGAATTTGACCTTCATTGTCCATCTTTATCTGGAAGTGAACTCCCAGCTACTCTGTCACAGGATTGCCATCAAAGCAAAATTTTTATCAGTTGCTAAACAGTCAAATAATCAGACAAAATTATTTCTTTATTTTGTTTACTGCTATATTATAAGACAATAAAGTAGCGAACGAATGTTAATTTCCAAATTTAAATCACCTATGGCTTTAATTAGCAATTTCCTTCTCCTTTTTTGCCTTTTGAGGCTTATTTTTTAAAACTATCTTGGATTTGCAATGACATATCTTCAAATATGCTTCTTGAAAAGTATTTTTCTTTTGTGCAGATAAATCATCTCAACAGTTTGGCTTCTAAAGAATTCTTTGACTCAAATTCAAGGAGTAATTTTTCAAAAGAGGTACATTTCATGGAAATGTTTTTGATAAGTTTTTCTCCCTTTTATATTATATACTAAACTATTTGTCCTAGAAGACAGCTACTGACAATAGAAAGAGACTTTAGTTTGCTTTAAGGAGCAAGGTTAGCATTTATAATATCACGGGAGCCTGGTTTCTCTTTTGTATCTTTACTGCGCATTGTCTTGCATTTAAATGCATGCTTAAATTCTAAGTAATTGTTTTGACCATTTGAAAAGTTCTTTTGTACAAATCCCTGAGAGAGAGATTTGGTCAATTTCAATTTGTTCCTCTAATTAATTATATATTAAGATTGTGCATGGAGTTGCCATCAACAGAAGAAAAACAGAAACAAGTCTTCATGAAAGCAATGTCCTTTCTGCTCCCATATTATAGACAGGGGGATGCCACTCTATTCTCAAGAGTGAATTCAGTGCTTGAAATTTTTTTCCAAGTGAAATTGTTGGAATTAACACGATTGAGGATGCATTACACTAATTTTTTTTTTTTTTTTTGCAGTTATTGGCCGGGGCTGGGTTTGAACCCACCACCACCTCCGGCATATAGGGCCAGTGCCCTACTCCTTTGAGCCACAGGCGCCGCCCCATACACTAATTTTTTGGAAATAATTATAATAAAAATAAGTTCAGGTTGTTAGATATGTTTGCCACTGAAGTATGAAAGCAATAATTAGTGCAAAAGATGTGGGAAAATGATGTACATCAAATGAAATAAAAAAAATTGGCAATTGGGGAAATAATAAAAACTAACTTTTGACTGGGAGTGGGTGGGATGGATGGGTAGACTGAGGAGATGTCAGGCACTGTCCTAAATGTTTCACACACATTAATCGTTTAATACTTAAAATAGAGCTTTCATTCAGCACAATTAGTGTGTCTATTTCACAAATGAGAAGTAACTAGAACATAGGTGGGTTAAAGTATTTACCCAGGGTTATTCAGCTAACAAGTCCCTGTCCTAGCTTTAACACTGGGCTGCCTGGTCATACAGCTGGATTATGACCACTACACAATAGTGCTGATAATGCTTTCTTTTATATTCATTAAAAATACAGACAGATCCAGGCTGGCCTTCCACACAGGGGCTTCTCTACATGGTATGATTGGGGAAATGACGGTAAGGGGCTTTTCTTCCAAATTTTTTTTTTTTTACCTTTTGTTTGAAGTTCTCTGATTAGAGATTTGGGGAGGTTGGCATGCGTGTCATATATGTTATATATTGTCTAATAAAAACAGTTTCCATTTTGTTTAATGGGTACAGGTGAAAAATTTCTGGAGGTGGATGCTGGTGCTGGCTGCATGACAATGTGAATATACTTACTGTTACTGAATTGTACACTTAAAAATAGTTAAGCATTTTATGTTACACATATTCACAAGGAAACAGTCTCTGAAATCTGATTTCAGATTCTGAATTCTACTTCTCTATCCATAACTTCTTAGCAATGTACACGTAAGGAACTTAATCTACGTTTTGGTGTTCTCTTCTACGAAGTGAGGAGAATAAAGAAACCTAACTCAGGGTGGTTGTGAGGCTTAAATGAGAAATCCACATACAGTTTACCACAATGCCTGAGATGATTGACTTAAAAATGTTATTCTTACTAACAATATTTAGAACTATATTTGGCACATAGTAGGTGCTCAATAATAGTCTGTTAAATGAAAGAATAATTCATCATACATTATTTTTGTATATTACTTTACTTTAGCATGATCATAACACCTTGATATACAAAACTGTATTTTTGGAGGCAGTGAAGCAGCAATAGCAGAATACTGAATGGAGCAGGAAACTTATAGGGCCAATTTGTCTAATTCTCACTTACCTAGGGCTGGACAGGTGTTCAGTGTTACTCAAAACCTAAACATGTAAGTACCTAAAGCTGTGTTTCTTTAATTTCAGTGAAATCACCTGGAGAGCTTGTTAAAAATGTAGATCCCAGGATCAACCCACAGATAAGTTGATTTGCAAGATCTGAGATGGAGTCTGGACATCTGCATCTTTAAGACTCACAGGTGAGTTGAATGTAGTCCACTGGCATACTATCAAAAATAAAGTGAAACTAATTCACTTCGAAATAATTATATGTTCATATGCAGTTGCAGGTCCCTATAAAAGTTTTGAGATAGACTATGTTATGGCCCATGATCTCATTTCCAGGAAACATAGCTGACAGCGTCTTTTCTGATTCACCTGTGCAAGTTGCAATTTCCTAGGTTTATCGCGTTGCTGGGAGGACTTCATTTGTTTCCATCTGTGGGGATTTTACATTTCTTGATTTTTGTGTATCTCGAAACTTTCATAATGACCCATATAATACAGAGAGATTCTATTCTGCATACCCTTTACCCAATTTCCCCCAATGGTAACCTCTTACAAAATCATAATATAATATCATAACCAGGATATTGATATTGACAGAATCCATCAATGTTAGGCAGGCTGTATTTTGACAACTGACCTAATAATCACTAATGCTTCCCTGTCCTGGCTGCCTATTAGAATCACCTGGAGAACGTTATAATAATTTGTGCAGGCCCCAGATCTGGACCAATTAAGTCAGAAGCACTGAGTGAGAGGCCCAGAGGCTCCCTGCCCCACAATTATTAAAAGCCACTGCTGTACTGTGACAGTCCTTCTTGCTAGTTTTGTAGGGAAGGCCAGGCTCCAAACCTGAAACTCACCCTATATCCTAAAAGTGAAGACAGACAAGTACATTTTCAACTTTGAAATTTATGTTTTGCCCCACTTTTAAGATTTAGCAAGGGCAACTAACTGGAAGTCTAGAAACAGTGGCATTTAAGCTGTTAAAGTGGTAAAAGAACTGGCCATTACTCTAAAGGAAATGACAGATTTCCCACCAAACACTATATAGAGACTATTGTGCTCAATATAAAGGGCTTTGCAATAATTTTGGCATAGCCTCGTTTGTAATTATCTATCAATTATTCTACTGCTGGGTGAAATATAGCCCTTTTTGAAAATATTTAAATGTGATCATTGAAAACCAATCACTCATTCTTTTTATATTTTAGGGAAGTAAGCTTTTCCATTCAATGTGCTACATACTTCTCAAGCTGTATGCATAATATGGTACCTAGCATTTGCAATCAAGGAAATCAAGGCCTATAGTTAATAAATTATTATTTCTGCCATAATTTGTATTAACTATATTGTTTTCCAAGTAGAAACTACTGCAAGTGCTTTTCTTCATCCTTGCAGTATTTTGCAATATGCTTACCATACGTTATGTACTGCACAAATATGGTGGCAGTGTTGGTCTAGTTAGATAATCCAGTGACTGCCAAGATAAAGAAATACGGTAAAGCACAACGCAACCCTGTTAACCATGTGAGCACAAGTTCTATCGATAATAACCATCTCAAAAAGGCAGTATTATCATTAACTGCAAAGAGCAGTATCAAATCTATAAAATGTCATAATTATTTCTTAAGCCTGTATGTCGAGTATTGAAATCCTCAACAGTGTAAAAGACCTACAAGAACCATATATATAACCATTAAATTACAGTAGCAATTAAAACGATAATGATAACAATTACACCTTTAGTGGCTCAGGGTAATATGAATCAAGCTAGGTGGTTTTCTAAAATGTCACATCCTCAAAATAAGTTATGACTCATTGAAACCTAATTAACTCTTCATGACTTTAGTGTCCCATGTAATTATATTTCTTTGCTGTCCTTTAGTTTATCTCTGGTCTCTAGGGTTTAGTTGTTAAAATAACTCAAAGATGGACACTTTGTTCCTATTAACCCCAGAATACATTTCCATGGTGCAGGTAATTCTCAGGCTGTTTAACCTTTGCATTAGCGCAACAGGAAAACACTAGTAATGTGCTCTTACAATAAGTAACAGTAACTACTTCAGAACAATATTGCAGACAGTTTTTTTTCCCTTTTTCTACAGTGATAATGGCAAATAGTTGACATTTATATAAATAAATGAGAGAAAATTTGCATTTCCATTTTCAGTTTCTTTCCCCTCTTGACTTCCTACCCTTCCCTTTCTCTCTTCTATTTTTCTTGCCATGTTTTGTAATATAATTCTAATATACTCCTTATAATCTACACTTGATCTTAGCCAAAAGACCGAGAAGCGATCCTTATAATCTATTAAATTAGAGGACAGGAACATTTCTAGCCAGCAACAACATTAACCAACATTAATTAATTTGGAAAATGTCTTATAAACACAAGTAGTCTCATCAGAAGAAAGAATGATACAGTAATAGATTAAGTTACATTTAAATCTTCTTTGAACTTTGGAGGGAAAGTATACTTGATAAATATATAGATATTTATTGAAGAGGCAAAGAAAAAATATATATGATCCACTATTTGAGGTTATTGGTTCCAATACTTTCACCATTTGTTTTGTAATTCAAAATGATTATATTTTTTTCATTCCCTTTTGCCATCTTCCATGGTTATATATATTGAGCAAAAATCTTTATTGCCAAACTTCTTCTTCCTCCTTCTATAAGATGGTAAAGAAAAAAAAAATTAAAATTGGAAAGTTACATCATTAAAGAAACATTTTTCAGCATCTCTAACATCATCTACAAATATTGGTGTTGAATAGTTTATCAATTTGATACAAGTTACACTATTCAACAATTATGAATATATATTTTTGTATATATTTTCCTAATTGACTCCCATATTTTATTTTATTTCAAACTTTGTTGTTTGTTTTTTGTTTCAGATTAATGTGAGTGTATAAACAATTATGTTACAATGTTTGCATTTGTTAGGTAGTTGTGTTTGTTGCAGTTGTGTCCAGCACCCAGGCAGTGTGCCATATTTGACTCTATTTTAATAACTTGGATATAGTTAGAAAAAATATTCTGTCCATTAGCATATATATGCATATATATTGATATAATATTTTAAGCAGCTGAAAGACTGGTTATGAACTAATTGTTTTGTTTCTAATTGTTAATTATTTATCTAATATATATCACTTGAGTCACATGCTATAGGCAAATTGCTTGCACTATTTCTCTTTAGGTACATGCTGGCATGGCAGCCAATCAAAAATTGCTTAGCCTTTGACCATCTTCTTTCTCTATATAATTTGCACGATTGGCAATTAGATAGAAGAAATTTTGCAGAGGAAGACAATGGAAGGAAATAGCTCCCAAATTTCTTAGTACTTCCCACCAGTATATGAATCTTTGCCAAAGATTTGTTTGGGATTTCCAGAAGAAAAAAATTCCATCCCATGGCTAGAGAGGTAAGAGTCAAAAAGAAACCGAACCTTAAACTTTGCCAAGAGATTATAATTTGATAAGCTATGCAACTGCCTGTATTTTCAGTTTTTGCTTATGCTTTAAAAAATTAATATCTTTATTTTGGTTATGTGTTAGTTTCCTAGGGTTGTTGTAACTAAGAACCAAAAGCTGAGTGACTTAAAGCCACAGAAATGTATTGTCTCAGAGTTCTGGAGGCCAGAAGTCCAAAATCAAGATGTTGGCAGAGTGTGATCCCCCTGAAACCTGTGGGGGAATCCTTTCTTGCCTCTTCTTAGCTTCCAGGGCTCTACCAGCAATCCTTGGCACTCTTTGGCTTGCAGCTGCACCACTTCAATCTCTGCCTCTGTTACCATGAGGTGTTCTCTCTGTGTGTCTGTGCGTCTTGTTTTATAAGCTCATATTGACTTAAGGTCCCACCCTACACCAGTATCGCATCATCTTAACTAATTACATCTAAAATGCCCATATTTCCAAATATGGTGACATTCTGAGGTACTTACTGTGGATCAGAATTTCTATATAGTTTTTTTGAAAGAATCAGTTCAACCCATAAGAAGTTATGGACATGATGTATGATTATTTAGAATAATTCAAATAATACAAAAGTCTGCAAAATAACAAATGAAGGTAACTACCCTCACCCTAGCCCTAATTGTTAGAAATAATTATTGTGAAAAATCTGTGTACTTCCAAATTTTCCCACAGGTAAACCTGGAATAACTTAGTGTGTATGTACGTGTGTAGATGATTATTAACAGTCTACATACATCTCACCAGGTTGCTTTTTTCCCACTTAATTACATATCACAGATATCTTTCTATTTCAGCACATTATGGAATAGTAATGATTGACATTTGCTGATATTCTAATATATGCCAGGAGTCTTTTAACTGCTTTCCACAAATCCTTATATTTAATCTTTGCAATAGTCCTACATAGCAGGTGAAATTACTATCCCCATTTCACAGATTAGTGAGGCAATGAACAGAAAGGTTAAGTAACTTGTCAAAAGCCATGCAGTTCATAAGTGACAGAGTTCAGATTCAATCTCAGTGTCTGAAATTAACACCTATGATCTTAGCTACTATACCATAGAAGCCACATGACATTTAATCTTATAGATTTTTTGCATTGAAAAAAATTTAAAAATAATAGACACACACTAATCTGTCACTTTGTAACGTCACTTATAAAGATTGCTATTTTTACCCTAACTAAAGTGAATGATACACTCAGATGTTAAATAGATCATTTGCTATCAAATATTCTCAGGGAATACTATGTTTCCAGATAATTTCATGTGCTAAATACTTGTGGTTTCATGTATTTTTACACAATTATTATTCAAAATGTAAGGAGCACTTTCTTTGTATTGAAAATTGCATCAAACACTAGGAAAGATAAATAATTTTTCCTCTGAAAATACTGGTAAGAGAGATAGCAATGTAAACAGTAATTGAAAAATAACACTAGAGGTGCATTAAGAGTACGAAGAAGGTACTAATTAACTTCAGGGTGTGTCGATCAGGGAAATCTTCATTAAGGAATTGGAGTTGTGACAACTGAGATGAGTCTTTAATAATTTGAGCAGCTCTTCTCAGGTGGATGGGCTAAGAGAATATAGGATTGAGACAGTAAAATAGCTTCTAAAAATGCCACCCCGCAATCCCCACTTCAGGTATTTTTATCCTTGTATGATCCCCTCTTTTTCAGATTAGACTAAACCTAGTGGTTTGCTTCTACACAAAATATGGCAAAAATGATGGGATGTTGCTTCTGTGATTAAGATTGTGAATTTCATCTTCCTAGAAGACTCTGAAGCAAAGGATCCAAGTAGGTCATGTTCACATTTCAAAACTACCGAAATTGTGAGAAAATAAATGTTTTGTTTCAATCCAGTAAAGTTGTGGTAATTTGTTATGTAATGATAGATAGCTAATACAATGGGTTTTATAAAAAAGGAGAACAGTAAAACACTTGTGTCTATACATGTGTTTCTAATTGTTAATATGCATACACACAGGTATGAAACATCTTGCCATGCCTTGGTAGTAGAAGATAGCTGAAACTTAGAGCACAAAGGTGACCAAGCTAAGAATTGAGCCTGGAAAGGTAGCTGAAGATCTGACCACAAAGGCTACTTACACCATGCCAATAAGAATGTTTGGGCAGTGTTGCATTGTTGAAAGCTGGAAATAACCTAATCAGTTTTTTTGTTTGTTTATTTGTTTGTTTTTTAGAAAACACAGTTAGAAAGCTGAATTAGAGATGTCCAAGAATTCAGGAAGGAAGTCTTTTGGGATGGTGATGGTAGCCAGGTATGAGAATACAAACTAGGGCAGAGGCAAAAGGAGATGCAGAAGAGAGTTGAGCAATATTTAAGAAATTCATTCATCAGGTTTTAATGGGTGGGACTGTGAGAAAGGATGATTACTGGAAATTTTGCTACAAGACTACATGACTGTTAGAGTCACACATTAGTTAAAGGCAGAAGATAATGAGATTGGTTTATCCAGGATGAATTTGAGTTACCAGTGGAAGATGACTTGTGATGTGTCGATGTATGGGACAGATGGTCAAGAAAAGATCTTGCCTGGAGAATATGCTGGGGAGAATATATGGGGAGGAGTAAACACATGTGAAGGCATAGACCTTTCCAAGAAAGCAAGTGAAATGAAAAGAAAAGAGAACTTGAGACAAATCACAGGATTTACCAACATTTAGCAGAAAAACAAAATACAAAGAACCAAAGAGACCACAAAGAAATTGAGAAAAAGTTGGAGAACCAAAACATTGGCAGGCAAGTACATCATTTCAAGAGGACAGTGGTCAACAGTATTGAATGCTTTTGAGAAGTCATCAGTGATGAGAACTTTATAGTGTTGGCTGACCAGTAAATTCAGTGAGAATTTACTTTCTTACACATTTCCTTAAAGTTGCACAATTATTTCAGCATTGCCAGAAATTCAAATGCCTTAGGATTGTGATAAGAGGGATCATTCTAAATGATTCTTTTCCTTTATCCCCACCCCCTAGGTCATAGATGTTATTATTAAGGATCAGTTCTGATACATTCATTGGACCTAGAATAAATAACATCATTCCATGCTGGGAAATGGCCTTATTTTTCTGATAGCTTGACAAGTTTTTAATCAGCATTGCACCATGCCGAGCCAGAAATAATAATTTGATTTACATGCAGTCTATAAGTGACGTTAGATAACAAATAGTTCTCAGTGGGAGAGAAATATGGTAGGCCTTTTGGTAGCTAAATATTATAGCTTGTCACACAAAAGGCTATACTTTGCATTGAAATAATACCACAAAAGTTGATTTTAGTAAATCGCATCCCAAACTGGTTATTTGAATAGAAAGAGAAGTCATTGGGATGGATTAAGGTCATTAAATGTTGGGTACTTGTATGCCTACATCAGTTTTCCCCGGCTCTGTAGGGTGTGCCAATTACTTTTAGATGACATGAACTCTAGTACACGTTTATTAGGAGTGATGACAAATAAACAATGTAGTGAGTATGTCTGAGAAAAACCTGCGTAAGTGAGGTATTAATGGTGTTGAAATTATTCTATGTGTTCTTGACTGATAATTAAATTAACTTTAATGAGTCTGACAACTTTACTTACCAGCTATTTAACTTGCACAGAATGTCTTAGGCAGCTAAAGTAAATATACCTAGACTTACCTGATTTTCAGTTAACCAATCAAGCTACTCAAATATGTCATAAAGCATACATTTTAATTTATACAAGGTATTCCTCTTTACAGAGTCTTATTTTATGAACTCCAGCCTTATAGGTACTGAATCAATGATGCTCAGGAAAATACACTGTATTCACTGACAGTTTTGATTATGTATCTTATCTGTTTGAGACCATTGGAGAGTGCTGACTACTTGGTTTTCAGTGCTTAGAAATATTAGTATTTAGAAATATTAAAAGATAAAATAATTAACCAGTGGTTAATTTCATCAACTCTCCTCTGTACTACATCTAAACCAATTGTAGGAGAACTTGCAATTAATGTAGAATACCTGGGGATGTAAAATACACTGTAAAATTTGAAAGGACAATAAATTTAGTCAAAGTTAGTCAGGGAAGTGTTGATTCAACATTAGAATAAAATATGAAGCCCATCTCTTTTTATTCAAATATTCCCAAAGGAATTAACGCCACTGAATGAGAATCTTCCTATTTACATAAGTGAATTTAATGACTTCCCTCAGTTAACCTTCTAATGTTTAGCAAGTCTTAATATTGTCATCTTTTTCATACATAATTCTAGTATTTCTTATTTACAATAAAAGCGCATGAAATATTTTAGATCTATGGGGCCAGTATACGCATTTGTATTTAGAATTATATTTTTCCATATTTTTAAAGTTAAATGAGTGACATGATAAATCACATGTTAGAAGGTTTAATATTTATTTCAAAATATTTATGTCATTATAAAATATATTTTCTTCCTCAGATATTAGATTGTCTTTTTTTGTGAGTGCATGATAACTTATTTAATGCCTGTATGCACTGTGGATTGAAATTTATAGAAGAAATTACATCTAATTTGTTTATATCTATATCAATAGTTTCTGATTGCATAGTAAATTTTTTAGTTCATGTTTGTTGAAATAACAACTAAAAATTGAGTGCAGATTCTCACTTGCCCTGATATAATTCACATATTTAAGTTCTAGCATATATAATTTTTACTCCATTTTAATTAGTGAACTAGCTTTTGGGGGAAAAAAGTGGAAAAGAGGACAGAGGATGCAAATATGAAGCATCCTATCTCAATCACTTAACTGTTTCTTAATGTGTTATGTCTTTATGTTGTCCAGCTTTTCTTAACATAGAAACACAAAGTATCCTAAGAATGAAAAGACAATTTTGAAATGAAAATGACACACGAAGGAGGCTATTTTAGTGAGGGGATGAAGGATTAGGATGCTACAATGAAAAAAACAGAGTGGTTGCTTTTCCAAGAAGATTCTGGATATGCTCAGGAATGGCAGAAAATAGAAAATCCAAGACTCCAGAGTCAAAAAAAGGGTCCATGCTACAATACATCAGTAAATAAGGGTCAGACATAAGCCTTGTGACTTTAGACACAGAAAGAGTCCACATTCTTCCATATTGAATATATGAGAGTTAGATGCAACGCTCACTATGCATACAAAATATTCCTAGAGACTAGACCATTATAAGGTCTTAGCCACCATATGCAATTTTCAAACTTAATATTAGTAGATGATGTTTTCTGTTAATCATGACAACTTTCTAAACATTGTGTTGAATGCTTTTAACAAAGAAAGTCTGGCTGTCTGGGAGCTCCACAAAGTTTCAAGATAAGTGATCCCTTCTGAGCGAAATTGTTTTATTGATGTCAGTGATGGTATCTTGTTATGTTTGTTTTCTTTCAGCATGGCCATTTCCAACACAAAAGACTGCATAAAATATGTGGTATTTGGAGGATTCAGTAAGAGAATTTTAATTTTTAAAACTATTGAACTTTTTAACATAAAAATTACTTATTTAAGTAATACCTCATTTCAAAGAGAGTTTATATAAGTTAATGTGAAAGGAATACATTTAGGCCATAATGTGTCTAATTGCTTCAGTTTCACACTGCACTTTACAAATGGTGACTAAAATTAAAGCCTATATATTTAATTGGCAGCTTAAATTGTATTTTGACCTGTCTAGGAAGTCAATATAATGATCATACTGAGTATAACAATATCCCCTATGACATCCCACAGAATAAGTCCCACATCTTAGTTCACAGCCTGCAAAGCACTCCTGGTCTGGGCTCCATCTACCTTTACAATCTCATGCCCACGCTGCCTCCCACATACTCTCCAATTTAGCAACTCAGACTTTGGGTAATTTCCTATTAATGTCTCATCCTTTTCATTTCTTCCTGATTTTGTTCATTATATTCCTTTGCTGAAATTCTCTTTCTATTCTTTGTATAGATGATGAAGTCATCATTATAGTTTAGATTTTAACTCAAACTTTGTCTCCAAAACTTTCTCAGATAATTCTAAAGGAAAATAGAGAGACATTATGCTTTGGGGGCCAAAAACATTGGCTTTGGAGCCATACTTCATAAGTTCAAATCCTAGCTCCACTGCCTACCCGTCCATGGCTTTGGATAAGATACATCATCTCTTAGAGTCTAAAAATACAGAGGTAATATACATTTCCCCTTATTTCTGTTAGTTTAACAGCTTTTAGAGCAATTTTTAATGACCCCTAATTTTTTTATAGTCTTCCCCCTTAACTAACTGCTTGAATTTTTTGCGTTGTTTCCCAGAAATAGTAAAATTTTTACAAGACAAAGGAGTTGAGACTCCGAAGGTCTTTAAACAAGATTCCTGATACCAAGAATCACCATCTCTATTACCTGCCCCACTGTATATGGACATGTCTTAAAAAGCCCATGATCTCTATTGGTTGAGGTGATAAATGTGAGACTATTTTCCCTGTTCTCCTGACAGATGTCTTTTGGATTAAAACGACTTTCTTCCTTGGCAATTCTTGTTGTCTTAATAATTGGATCTTTGCGTAGTGAGCAAACTGGATGTAGGCTCAAAACCCCCTTGGTTTTTTTTTTTTTTCTTTCTTTCTTTTTGAGACAGAGGCTCACTCTATTGCCTAGGCTAGAGTGCAGGGGCATCAGCCCAGCTCACAATAACCTCAGACTCCTGGGTTAACCTGATCCTACTGCTCAACCTCCCTAGTAGCTGGGACTATTGGCACCTGCAACAACACCCAGCTACATTTTTCTAATTTTAGTAGAGACAGGGTTTTGCTCTTTCTTGCTCAGCTGGTCTTGAACTATATCAGCAACTATTTATTGAGGACCTATCATGTTCCTTGCACTGGTATGGTGCCTTGGCCAGATTAGTGAATAAGACCAACCTAAAGGTTTATTGTTGTTTATTTTTCTTTAAGTATAGCATTCAGTGATTAATAAAAAACAAGCTTTCTTCTGCACTGTCACTAAATCTTTCATGAAGAGTCATTTAATGTATTATCACGTATCATTTAAAACCTCCAAGAAGCTATGAACATTTTTTGGTAATCCTTCAGCTTCTTTTCTTCACAAGTTTTGAGTTCTTTTATAGAAACTTGCTTCATGAATGCACACAGAGAAAAAATTCCTTATATTGCAAAGAAATGATGACTCACTACAGAAAATTATTCACTAAATTATGCTTATTAACAAATTTCCAAGTTCTTTCATTATAATAAAATTTTTTCTCTAAATGATATGTTTTGCTAATATATTAATATTTCAAAAGTTCTCTCTACAGTTCGCAAAAGAGCCTTAAATTTATTATAATAATTTGTTAAAAATTATTAGAGTTTAAAGAATAGAAACATTTTAATGGTATGCTGTTTGGAAATTTACATACTGACAGTTAGTTCTACATGTCCCAAAATATGCTACCATTATTTTTTTTTAACTCACATTACAAAGAAGAAAAGTAAATCAAGAAACATAAAATTGTCCTTTGACAATTGTGCTAATATGATGAAAATGATAGAGTAGGAATTTTGATCCCTGAAATAATGTTTATCTTAATGGTGATAGTGCGTTAATAGGAAAAATCATGAAGAACATGATAGTTTTACTTTTTGAGAACTAAAATAATTTGACAGTGTCCAAAACGTATATTGGTATGCAGAGAGCTGAGATCTTCACTTTAAGCACACAGTTTAAGTCGGGTATATACTCCTTATCAGCAGTCAATTTGTACAGATAAGCCTGCAGTAATGCTAGTAAAGGCCAAAGCTATATTTAAAAATCAGAGAATAAAGAGAAGGGTCATTTTTGCCCGTGCAAAGACTAATAATTCTTGTCTCTGCTATCCCCCTGATTGCATTACTGGAATGCACCTTTGAGACACTTCTAAACATGCTTACCCTCGGATGACACACGTAGAATTCCCTTTGTGAATAGGCTTTAAACTAACAAAAGTAAGGAAGGATAAGAATGGTCCCTTCATATTTGTTAAGGGTAACACTCAATATGATGAGATTTCAATTATTAATATTTATGCACCCAACCAGAATGCACCTCAATTTATAAGAGAAACTCTAACAGACATGAGCAACTTGATTTCCTCCAGGTCCATAATAGTTGGAGATTTCAACACTCCTTTGGCAGTGTTGCTTAGATCCTCCAATAAGAAGCTGAGCAAAGAAATTTTAGAATTAAACCCAACCATCCAACATATGGATTTAGCAGACATCTACAGAACATTTCATCCCAACAAAACTGAATACACATACTTCTCATCAGCCCACGGAACATACTTCAAAATCAATCACATCTTAGGTCACAAGTCTAACCTCAATAAACTTAAAGGAATAGAAATTAATCCTTGCATCTTCTCAGACCACTATGGAATAAAAGTTGAACTCAGTAACAACAGGAATCTGCATACTCATACAAAAATATGGAAGTTAAATAACTTTATGCTGAATGATAGCTGGGTCAGAGATGAGATTAAGAAGGAAATTGCCAAATTTTTGGAACAAAATGACAATAAGGACACGAATTATAAGAACGTCTGGGAGGGGCAGTGCCTGTGGCTCAGTGAGTAGGGCGCCGGCCCAATATGCCGAGGGTGGCGGGTTCAAACTTGGCCCCGGCCAAACTGCAACAACAACAACAAAAAAAATAGCCGGGCGTTGTGGCGGCCCCCTGTAGTCCCAGCTGCTCGGGAGGCTGAGGCAAGAGAATCACGTAAGCCCAGAGTTAGAGGTTGCTGTGAGCCGTGTGACGCCACGGCACTCTACCAGAGGGCGGTACAGTGAGACTCTGTCTCTACAAAAAAAAAAGAACCTCTGGGATACCACAAAGGCAGTCCTAAGAGGGAAATTTATAGCACTGCAAGCCTTCCTCAAGACAATGGAAAGAGAGGAAGTTAATAACTTAATGTGACATCTCAAGCAACTGGAAAAGGAAAAACATTCCAACCCCAAATCCAGTAGAAGAAAAGAAATAACCAAAATTAGAGCAGAATTAAATGAAATTGAAAATAAAAGAATTATACAACAGATCAATAAATCAAAAAGTTGGTTTTTTGAAAAGGTCAATAAAATAGACAAACCTTTGGCTAACCTAACCAGGAAAAAAAAGAGTAAAATCTCTAATCTCATCAATCTGAAACGACAAAGACGAAATAACAACAGACTCCTCAGAAATTCAAAAAATCCTTAATGAATATTAGAAGAAACTTTATCCTCAGAAATATGAAAATCTGAAGGAAACTGACCAATACTTGGAAGCATGCCACCTTCCAAGACTTAGCCAGAATGAAGTGGAAATGTTGAACAGGCCAATATCAAGTCCTGAAATAGCATCAACCATACGAAATCTCCCTAAAAAGAAAAGCCCGGGACCAGATGGCTTCACATCAGAATTCTACCAAACCTTTAAAGAGGAACTAGTACCTATATTACTCAACCTGTTCCAAAATATAGAAAAAGAAGGAAGACTACCCCACATGTTCTATGAAGCAAACATCACTCTGATCCCCAAACCAGGAAAAGACCCAACAAGAAAAGAAAATTATAGACCAATATCACTAATGAATATAGATGCAAAAATATTCAACAAGATCCTAACAAACAGAATCCAGCAACACATCAAACAAATTATACATAATGACCACATCAGTTTTATCCCAGGGTCTCAAGGCTGGTTCAATATATGTAAATTTATAAGTATAATTCAGCACATAAACAAAGTAAAAAACAAAGACCATATGATTCTCTCAATTGATGCAGAAAAAGCTTTTGATATTATCCAATATCCCTTCATGATCAGAACACTTAAGAAAATTGGTATAGAAGGGATATTTCTTAAACTGATAGAAACCCACAGCAAACCCACAGCCAATATTGTATTGAATGGAGTTAAATTGAAATCATTTCCACTCAGATCAGGAACCAGACAAGGCTGCCCATTGTCTCCACTGCTCTTTAACACTGTAATGGAAGTTTTAGCCATCATAATTAGGGAAGAAAAGACGATCAAGGGTATCCATATAGGGTCAGAAGAGATCAAACTTTTGCTCTTCGCAGATGATATGATTGTATATCTGGAAAACATCAGGCATTCTACTAACAAACTCTTAGAAGTGATCAAGGAATACAGCAGTGTCTCAGGTTACAAAATAAACAATCATAAATCGGTAGCCTTTATATATACAAACAATAGTCAAGCTGAAAAAACAGTTAAGGACTCTATTCCATTCACAATAGTGCCAAAGAAGATGAAATATTTGGGAGTTTATCTAACAAAGGACGTGAAAGATCTCTATCAAGAGAACTATGAAACTCTAAGAAAAGAAATAGCTGAAAATGTTAACAAATGGAAAAACATACCATGCTCATGGCTGGGAAGAATCAACATTGTTAAAATGTCCATACTACCCAAAGCAATATACAATTTTAATGCAATCCCTATTAAAGTTCCACTGTCATACTTAAAATATCTTGAAGAAAATAATACTTCATTTTATATGGAATCAGAAAAAACCTCAAATAGCCAAGACATTACTCAGAAAGAAAAATAAGCAGGAGGAATCACACTACTGGACCTCAGACTATTCTACAGATCAATAGTGATCAAAACAGCATGGTACTGGCACAAAAACAGAGAGGCAGATGTTGGAACAGAATAGAGAACCAAGAGATGAACCCAGCTACTTACCGTTATTTGATCTTTGACAAGCCAATTAAAAACATTCAGTGGGGAAAAGATTCCCTATTTAACAAATGGTGCTGGGTGAACTGGCTGGCAACCTGTAGAAGAATGAAACTGGACCCACACCTTTCACCATTAACAAGATAGACTCTCAATGGATTAAAGATTTAAACTTAAGACATGAAACTATAAAAATACTAGAAGAGAGCGCAGGGAAAACCCTTGAAGAAATAGGTCTGGGCGAGTATTTTGTGAGGAGGATCCCCCGGGCAATTGAAGCAGCTTCAAAAATACACTACTGGGGCCTAATCAAACTAAAAACTTCTGCACAGCCAAGAACACAGTAAGTAAAGCAAGCAATCAGCCCTCAGAATGGGAGAAGATATTTGCAGGTTATGTCTCTGCAGGGTTTAATAACCAGAATCCACAGAGAACTCAAATGTATGAGCAAGAAAAGAACAAGTGATCCCATCACAGGCTGGGCAAGGGACTTGAAGAGAAACTTCTCTGAAGAAGACAGGCACATGGCCTATAGACATACGAAAAAATCCTCATCATCCTTAATCATCAGAGAAATGCAAATCAAAACTACTTTGAGATATCATCTAACTCCAGTAAGATTAGCCCATATCACAAATCCCAAGACCAGAGATGTTGGCATGGATGTGGAGAAAAGGGAACACTTCTACACTGCTGGTGGGAATGCAAATTAATACATTCCTTTTGGAAAGATGTTTGGAGCACACTTAGAGATCTAAAAATAGATCTGCCATTCAATCCTATAATTCCTCTACTAGGTATATACTCAGGAGACCAAAAATCACATCATAACAAAGATATTTGTACCAGAATGTTTATTGCAGCCCTATTCATAATTGCTAAGTCATGGAAAAAGCCCAAGTGCCCATCAATCCATGAATGGATTAATAAATTGTGGTATATGTACACCATGGAATATTATGCAGCCTTAAAGAAAGATGGAGACTTTACCTCTTTCATGTTTACATGGATGGAGCTGGAACATATTCTTCTTAGTAAGGTATCTCAAGAATGGAAGAAAAAGTATCCAATGTACTCAGCCCTACTATGAAACTAATTTCTGGCTTTCATATGAAAGCTATAAGCCTTTTATAACCTAAGAATATGGGGAAGGGGGTGAAGGAGGGGAGGGAGGGGGGAGGATGGGCAGAGGGAGGGTGATTGGTGGGATTACACCTGCGGTGCATCTTACAAGGGTACATGTGAAAGTTACTAAATGTAGAATATAAATGTCTTAACACAATAACTAAGAAAATGCCAGGAAGGCCAATGTTAACCAGTGTGATGAAAATGTGCCAAACGGTCTATAAAACCAGTGTGTGGTGCCCCATGATCTCATTAATGTACACAGCTGTGATTTAAAAAAAAGAAAAGGGAAAAAAAAAGAATTCCCTTTATGACAGTGATCTTCAGAGAATGAGATGACACTTAGGGAATTGGATTTGGAGGAATTATTTTATTCCTAGCCTTTGGCATTTGTGTTATTTAATGATAGCCCCTTAACTATCACAACAAGTTTTTTTTCACCTAAGAATGCATCACCAAATACTCTAAGCTATTAAAGTCTTTAAAAGAAAATGTTAAAGACCATTATTTATTTACCACTATCTATTTTGTCTCCTTTAAATGAGGTCTGACAATTAAGTTCGTGAACTCATTCTAGAAAAACTGCTCCATACCTCAAAGTACTCCCCCGAGAAGCTATGCATTGCTGCCAGAACCTGGTCTGCCCTTCAAACTCAATTTTGACCATGAAAGCTCTTGTTACCCTTGATGTCCTGAATGTCATCAAAATGTCTTCTTTTCAATGTTTACCTTTAGGTAAAGAAAAAATTCATTGGCCAGATCAGGTAAATAGGGAGGTGTTCCAATAAAACTTCTTCAGAGACAGTGCTGTGTGAGCTGGTACATTATTGTGACTCAAGAGCCATGAGTTGTTGGCCAAGATTTTCCTGTTTTTATATTGATGTTTACTTGGTCTGCTATACTTTTCATAGGCAGCTGACAATTTTGATTTACAATTTAACAAATTTTTGCAATATTGTAATCTGTTCTATTTGTTACTGTCCACCCTGACCTCTTTTCATCAGTGATGCTTTCTTTCCCCTCAGAAAAATGTTTATCCCTTTGTACACTACCATTTTCTGCATGGCATCATCCCCATAAATTAGGACTAACACGTACCTGATTTCACTTCCACTGTTGGCAGGTTTAACAAGAAATTTACAAATATTTGTTCACTGCTCTAATTCAGGCTCCAACATTTTTGTGAGGGCACACAAAACACACAACAATAACAATGAACATCACTCAGCACAGACACCTGCACACATCAACACAAACAGAACTGTGAGACACTGATATACCAAGGCTCTGAAACCTCAGTGAGTGGATCCAGAGTGCTGCCAACACAAGTGCACCGTGGGTGGCATGTTTGTGAACTTAATTTTGAGACCTCATATGAATGGCAGAGTCATGATGCTCTCATCTTTCATTCTATTTAAGAACTTGAACAGCAGCTCATGGTAAAACTAATGTGATGACTTCTGGCTTCTTCACCTGCTAGGGACTTCCCTACCAATGTCTGATTTATACTTTATATATACCCCAGTTTCTGGTCAATAATTCCAATTTGCAAATTACCTTTGTTCTTTTACATCTGTTTGTACCTCAGTGACCACTGTTGCCCTCATTTTCAATTTATTACTATCATAAATTATTTCATTCAAGAAAGACTGTCAGATTTCAAAATTTAAGAAAAATGAGTCATTTTTAATCACTGTGAATTTGCTGAAGCAATGCTGCTTTTATTTATTATGTAATTGAAATTACTTACATGATTAAGCTTTGCTGAGTCAATTCAATCGGCCTGACCAGAAATGGCAAAACACTAAACAGTGAATCACACGTGTGTTTTTTCTAGCTTCTTAATACAACACGATTGTATAAATGTAATTACCAAGATAATATAAATATGATTTGAGGAATATTTTGTAAATTCTTCAGTTAAATTAAAAAAAAATTAAAGAGCTCACTTTCGAAGTAGATCAGAGTGTAAAACAACTGTAAATAATGACGAAGACTTAGAAGTGTATGGAGAGAGTAATAATGGCAGAGATTCCTATTCTTAGATGCTGTTTTGATTTTTATTTTGTTATTTTTTATTTTTTTAGATCCATTCACAGGTGACCTTTGTAAGTCTCTTTCTTTCTAGAATGGGTGCAAGTTATTTAATAGGTCTGCAGACTTTTTTGCATCAGACTTTAATAATACTGTCACAAAGGGAAAAAAGAAACAATATCAATCAAACAAAACCTCACCCTAAGTTTGCACTAGAAAACACAAGGAAAGCTATTGCTTCCTCAAGCTAATACCCATACATTTTTTCTAATTAGGGAAGGTTATGCTCTGGTTCAGTTTATTGCAAACAAACTCAATTGTTAGAAAAATCAATAATGCTGAACAACAACAACAAAAAAATACCGATGCAGTGATATGGCTGTTTGATGAAAGGATGTATGGAATGTCTTTGATTGCAATGTTATTCGTTCATCCATGGATCTGCAGTAAGGAGAGAAGCTCTATTACCCTCCAGAAAAAGAACTTAAGCACTGGCACCATCCTCCTTAGTGTACAATTTGTATGTGTGTGCTTGTAGGCAATCTGTTCTAATGGAAAATTAACGCTTACCTGATATAATATCATAAAAGTCAGCCAGGTGTTGTAAACAAAGTTGATAAAAGAAAGAACGATTATCTCACCAATTGCTTTTCCTGAAGTAAATTACATTATAAGGCTGCAGCATTAAATTTGCCTATATGATATTGATTAAGAAGCTTTTAATGGTAACATTCTCAGAAAACATAGCAATAATTGCAATATTTTTCTATGACCCCATAAACATTACAAAACATGTGTATGTGTGTATATAAATATATAATTTATATACATAAATATATTATATACATTATTTACATATAAACTCATTGTATATATGCTTTATATATAATTTACAATTATATAATTATGTATGTTATTTAAACTTAATATCTATATATTTGTATTAATATAATATCAATACATTCTATTAACATAATATGTAAATATATATGGACATCTTATTATGTTTTCTCATACTAGGTCACATTATGTTCAATATTGTTATATTACATATGTATTACCTGTATATGTCAAATGGAAATATATTTACTAAATGATCATGTACTACATAAAGTGCCATTTTTCTACATTTTCAGGTGAAGGGACATGATTCGGAGATGTTAGTTGATTTGCTCATGGTTACACAAGTAAGAAAGAGCATAACAGGAACTGAAATCTAAATCTGAAGTTCTCTAAGACCACTAATCTTCCTCCATGCTACAACCACTTTTCTGTCAAGTCCAGAAAAAAAAGTGGAAATTATGCAGGTTGATTTTACTATTAGAAATCCAGGCTGAATATTCATATTTGAAGTGTGGTGGCTGAAAATTTACTAGTACTAATCATAAAAAACTAAAAATGTCATTTTTTTTTTTTTTATCCAGATGACATCTGGTTGCAATGCTGAACCAATCCGTGTGGTATATTTCATTGGCTCAGTGCATGATTTGGGAATTTTCTATTCGGCTTTGTTTTATAGAAAGCTGTTGCAGCAAACTTACCCATTAATATGACAGGCGTTTTTATATTTATGGGATTTTTTTTTTTGAGTTATCAGCCTTTTTTTTTTCCATCATCCACCTTGTAGCACAAAAGAGAAAGCAGATTGGTTTCAGGAGTGCCATAACTGTGTTTTAACTTCAGCCCCAAATAGAATCTAACTCTGACCTTAGCTCCATTTACACCACAATTTGGCCACCAATTCTCTTAATTAATATGTTCTTTGTGAATCTAAAGGTAAATGACCTTAAAGAAATTCAATTCTTATTCACCTATACTCTTGTTTCATTTTCACTTAGTCCATTACAGATTTATTTACCTAAGTGTTCACTATAAATTAGGTTTAAGAAACATCAGGTAGAGCCATCAGAGGCACCATTTCATCTTCTTAGGAACCATATATAATTTTTCTCTTCCCCAAATGATATTTACATAGCTTGTGTATGAGGGTAACTTTGCTTAATAATGCACAAATGCCAGGACATGAATATATACAGCTGTTTTGTCTATCAGTCCCTTTGGGAAAAGTAAAATTATTTCAGAATGATAAAAGTATAGCATTGGGACATGGCTGAAATGCAACAATGGTGTGCTAATTAAGAGACCAAATGTGGTCAGCAAAGGGACATAGTGCTTTTCTTCTTGAATCTATGACTGGAAACAGTCACAATGATGTGAGAAGCTTTCAGAGTCACTCCCAGTTAAGAATTTGTCACCTTCCACATATTCTAGATTTCCCCAGTTAATAATCATTAAAAGTTTATAGTGAGAAAGTCACAGAGGCCTTCTGTTGTAACTGTTAGGGTTTAGAGTCACTGGGAACACCCTTCTCACCCAGGGGATTTTAAAAGCCAATCCCACCCCCTCCGCACAATCCACTCCCCTAACACTCATTTCCCATCCCTTCATAAAATTGCCAGGGTAATTGACTCTTAGATGAGATGAGCTTGACTTTCTACCCCGATTTTGTAACAGAAGTTCTTTTGGTGAGCTTCTTTGTTTGAAAATGCACAATAAAAATGGCTTTAGAATGAAAAAAAAAAAAAAGAATTTTTCACTTGCAAGACTCATGCCAGACCCTTGTCTCTGCTTTAGTTTTATAACAGCTGGAGGAAAAAAAAAAGAATTGAAATAAATCTACCAATCATTGCTTATAATTATGGGAATGAGGACAGCTGTGTGCTCACGTAGTGCATCTGCTGGATTGATCTGTCTAGTTATCCTTTGCTGTGGATCTATCCTAAATTTTCAAATTAAAACTTTTAAGTGATTGCTGACCAGAAAAAACAAAAAAGATCCTCTTTGACAAGAAATGAAATTTCAATTTGTAGTTTCAAAAAATATACAGGATCTAAAAAAATAAAGTGAAACGAATAAATTCTTTAAAATAACCAAATGTTATAAATTGAAACTAATACACATATCTCATCTATACATTTTTAAGCCAAACTTTATATAATAGCAATATAACACAGATATGAGACTAATATTTATCTTTTTCATCCTTTACACCATTTCTGCAGATTTCTTCCCTCCAAAGAGCTGTGGAAATACTTGGGATTAAAGGGTCATTCTGTCATTATTTGTTGTTGACAACAGAAAATAGGTGCTGTCAATGTGCAAGTCATAGTGAAGAACCAGAAAGGAAAAAGTAATGTATGAGTGAGGAATGTGGTTCTCCCATGTTGGGAGGCAATGTGAATACTGCAGTGATGGTTTTGAACTTGAGAGAAAAACTTTTGAATGGTGTTCTGAGTTTAATTTATAAGGAATGAAATGCATTCCTTGAAATGCAAGGAATGAAATGCATGTTATTGAGAGGCATATGCAAAATTAGAGCATTCAGCCTGCGGGTAGTTTCAAAGACAGACAGAAGAAGAGAGCTGTGAAAGGAGACTGGTTAAGGCACTATAATCTCAGTACAAGGTAATGAAGGTGGCAATGGAAATAGAAAGCCTAGTATAAGCTCAGAATAATCTATAGGCTATAAGACATGGAAGAAGATAAGGAAAATATTATAGTATGATAAAAGTTAAAGCCTGAGTAACTGAGAGGATAACGTGATTAGAGATAGAAATAAGGATGTTCTTAAAGTGCTTGAACTTTGGAATTTCCCAGGATGCAAGGATGGTTGGTACTTTAGAAAGTCATGACCACACAACTATGAGATGATATCATAAAAGCAAGTATGTGTGTTATGTTAACAATAAATACTCAAATAAATACATTTCATATTTTTATTGCAATTTGTGAGTAATCACATTAAAAGAAGGATCACATGTTATAGAAACGTTGCCATGGTGATGGCTGGATGAAAGAGAGTTCTCATTTTGGCAATGAGAATCAATCTCAAAGACTGTCACCCCAAAGGGTAAAAATATTTAGTTAAAGAAATACAGAGAAAACAATGTATAAGGAACATTTTTACTTTTTGAAAAATTATAATTCTTAAAAATTTCTGAACACTTTAGGTTACAGGTGATAATAAAATTGTGATACATTTTAACATCCTAAAGGTATGATCTGCCTGTTAGCCATTATTTAAGCAGAATGAATAAGAGTAGCATTACCTACCTAATAATCCATTTAGAAGGGACAACATAATATTGAAGAACTAGAAAGGAATGTAGAGCCAGGCGTGGGACTGAGCTGGCCATTTTATGTGCCCTTCAGCACATCAATTAACCTCTCGGAAATTTCCTTCCCTGGTCTATGAAGTGGGAAAATATTACCTAATTGGGTTTCTCTGATCTGTGAGGATGAAATGAGATAATGTACAAGAACTCTGTCAATGCTCAGGTCAGCTGTTATTAGTCCCATTAGATTGACCAAATCCTTTGCTCTACAGTGCAATCCAAAACGTTATCTCTACAGCAAGTACTAATGTAATACCTCCTGGAGGATACACCTGAGGGAACCTCTGCCAGGACATCCCAGGCGGGAGGAAAAATTGATCTCTTTGTCCTGGCACACGGAATGAAACAACTTGCTAAGTGAACCCTGTTCAAATTCCCGTGATTCTCTGCATTGGGAGCAAGAGCTAAAGCAAAGTATTAATGGTAATAAAATGACAAAAGACTCACAATATTGCCTTGTAGAGCCATTTTCCCTATAGGATGGAATCCTTCAGAATTATCTCGCACTTTCCTGATGGCTTTAATCAAGCATTACATGGCTTCTCTGTGCTCTGCTGAGCTCCACAGATGCTGCAACTATAGGAGGGTTACTATCCTGACTGGGGTGGTGAATCTATGCAATGTAGACAAAAATCTTGTCTAGGAAGGTGAGCTTGGGATGAGAGGAAGGAAAAAGGTTTTTTTCTCTTCTGTGATCTGGAATTGGTTCCCAAAGCAGCCTGGAAGAAAGGAAAACTTTCAACAAACAAAGAGAGTATCAGAAGGGGGCGGCGCCTATAGCTCAAAGTGGTAGGGTGCCGGCCCCATATACTGGAGGTGGTGGGTTCAAACCCGGCCTTGGCCAAAAACTGCAAATAAATAAATAAATAAATAAAGAGTATCAGAGGGCTTGCCTGGAAGTAGGCTGCAAATGAACTGCAAGTGGATAATATTCACTTTGAAATTTAAATCTCTTAGCTTCTCTGATCTTAAAGATAACATTCTGGAGAATGCTTCTTTATTATGTTGAAGCAGAAGTTATGAAAATCTCCTAATCTATAAAATAATCAGCCTTTATACGATGAAGCATTTTGTAGATGAAATTCTCCAGTAACTTGCTATAAAATGCACATTGTTACATATTTCCTTTAAATCAATAAAAGAATAGCTGAATGTAAGATCGCTCTGTCCAGAAAGGAGACTTACTGATTATTAAATGAACTCGTTGTACGCTAGCTGCTGCTAAGTTGCTAATTGAATGCACTTCCTATGAAAATTGATTATTTGATAGTTTAGGTGGAAATATATTTCTGAGATGCTTCATGGCTTGAATCATAGGTAAAAGACTTATTTTGCTATAACCTTTTTAGCAGTTCTTTTTCTAAGTGTTAAAAACAAAGTAGAAATTAAAAATGTTAAGGATCTCAATGAGACCCTTATGGTTTATCTTCTTTAAAATGTTGTGGGCCTTATTATAGGGTTAAAATACTATGCAAAGATCAGTGTAAGACTTAGCTTCCTGGCAATGACAGATTTGGACAAAGTCATGACTCAGTGCATCACGGCCTATGACCTACACTGGGGATCCTTTATATCCCCTTCTTTTGATAAACTTTAAAAAATTTTTTCCATGCCAAATCTTCCTTTGGAATTTGCCGCCTCACTCCAAAAGCTCCGTTCTCTATAGCAATAGTCTACAAACTATTTTGATGATGCACTCTTATCCATAAAACATATGTGAATACCTACCCTTAGAATATGTATATACCCTTCAGAATATAAAGTACACATGATCAGAACACTCAAGAAAATTGGTCTAGAAGGGACTTTCCTTAAACTGATAGAGGCCATCTACAGCAAACCCACAGCCAATATCATATTGAATGGAGTTAAATTGGAATCATTTCCACTCAGATCAGGAACCAGACAAGGCTGCCTATTGTCTCCATTGCTTTTCAACATTGTAATGGAAGTTTTAGCCACCGCAATTAGGGAAGAAAAGGCGATCAAGGATATCCATATAGGGTCAGAAGAGATCAAACTTTTGCTCTTCGCAGATGATATGATTGTTTATCTGGAAAACACTAGGGACTCTACTACAAAACTCCTAGAAGTGATCAAGGAATACAGCAGCGTCTCAGGTTACAAAATCAACATCCATAAATCGGTAGCCTTTATATACACCAACAACAGTCAAATTGAAAAAGCAGTTAAGGACTCTATCCCATTCACAGTAGTGCCAAAGAAGATGAAATATTTGGGAATTTACCTAACAAAAGACGTGAAAGATCTCTATAAAGAGAACTATGAAACTCTAAGAAAAGAAATAGCCGAAAATGTTAACAAATGGAAAAACATACCATGCTCATGGCTAGGAAGAATCAACATTATCAAAATGTCCATACTACCCAAAGCAATATATAATTTCAACGCACTCCCTATTAAAGCTCCACTGTCATATTTTAAAGATCTTGAAAAAACATTACTTCGTTTTATATGGAATCAGAAAAAACCTCGAATAGCCAAGACATTACTCAGAAATAAAAACAAAACAGGAGGAATCACACTACCAGACCTCAGACTTTACTACAAATCGATAGTGATCAAAACAGCATGGTATTGGCACAAAAATAGAGAAGTAGATATCTGGAACAGAATAGAGAACCAAGAGATGAATCCAGCTACTTACCGCTATTTGATTTTTGACAAGCCAATTAAAAACATTCAGTGGGGAAAAGATTCCCTATTTAACAAATGGTGCTGGGTGAACTGGCTGGCAACCTGCAGAAGACTGAAATTGGACCCACACCTTTCACCATTAACTAAGATAGACTCTCACTGGATTAAAGATTTAAACTTAAAACATGAAACTATAAAAATACTAGAGGAGAATGCAGGGAAAACCCTTGAAGAAATTGGTCTGGGTGAGTATTTCATGAGCAGAACCCCCCGGGCAATTGAAGCAGCTTCAAAAATACACTACTGGGACTTGATCAAACTAAAAAGCTTCTGCACAGCTAAGAACACAGTAAGCAAAGCAAGCAGACAGCCCTCAGAATGGGAGAAGATATTTGCAGGGTATATCTCTGACAAAGGTTTAATAACCAGAATCCACAGAGACCTCAAACGCATCAGCAAGAAAAAAACAAGGGATCCCATCGCAGGCTGGGCAAGCGATTTGAAGAGAAACTTCTCTGAAGAAGACAGGCGCACGGCCTTCAGACATATGAAAAAATGCTCATCATCTTTAATCATCAGAGAAATGCAAATCAAAACTACTTTGAGATATCATCTAACTCCAATGAGACTAGCCTATATCACAAAATCTCAAGACCAGAGATGTTGGCGTGGATGCGGAGAAAAGGGAACACTTCTGCACTGCTGGTGGGAATGCAAATTAATACATTCCTTTTGGAAAGATATATGGAGAACACTCAGAGATCTAAAAATAGATCTGCCATTCAATCCTGTAATCCCTCTGCTGGGCATATACCCAGAAGACCAAAAATCACAACATAACAAAGATATTTGTACCAGAATGTTTACTGCAGCCCAATTCATAATAGCTAAGTCATGGAAAAAGCCCAAGTGCCCATCGATCCACGAATGGATTAATAAATTGTGGTATATGTATACCATGGAATACTGTGCAGCCTTAAAGAAAGATGGAGACTTTACCTCTTTCATGTTTACATGGATGGAGCTGGAACATACTCTTCTTAGTAAAGTATCTCAAGAATGGAAGAAAAAGTACCCAATGTACTCAGCCCTACTATGAAACTAATTTGGGGCTCTCACATGAAAGCTATAACCCAGTTACAACTTAACAATAGGGGGAAGTGGGAAGGGGGGGTGGGTAGAGGGAGGGGGATCGGTGGGATCACACCTGTGGTGCATCTTACAGGGGTATTTGCGAAACTTGGTAAATGTAGAATGTAAAGGTTTTGGCACAGTAACTGAGATAACGCCGGAAAGGCTATGTTAACCGCTGTGATGAAAATGTGTCAGATAGTCTATGAAGCGAGTGTATGATGCCCCATGATTATATCAATGTATACAGTTATGATTTAATAAAAAAAAAGAATAAAAAAAAAGACAAATGAAAAAAAAAAAGAATATAAAGTACAAGCATGGACTCTTGTATGACCATATTATAAAACATGTACTAAATAGAAATTTAAACAGAGCTATAAGGCAAAATAAGTGTTAATATATAACATGGCTTTATTTTTACTGTATTTATGTCAAATACAAAAATATTTTTGTCCTCAAAATTAAATGTGTTCCATCTGATTAATTTTTTTTTTTTTTTGAGACAGAGTCTCACTTTCTTGCCTCAGTAGAGTGTGGCATCATTGCTTACAGCAACCTCCAACTCTCAGGCTCAAGTGATTCTGTTGCCTCAGCCTCCCAAGTAGGTGGGACTACAGGTGCCTGCCACAGCACCCAGCTATTTTCTCTTGCCTCAGCCTCCCGAGCAGCTGGGACTACAGGCGCCCGCCACAACGCCCGGCTATTTTTTTTTGTTGTTGCAGTTTGGCCGGGGCTGGGTTTGAACCCGCCACCCTCGGCATATGGGGCCAGCGCCCTACTCACTGAGCCACAGGTGCCACCCCTAAATTGGGTTTTTTTTGTGACCAGAGATAGTACTTGAGGTTGGAGAAATGTTGTCTTTTTCATTTGCTTGATGTTTACCTGTGCTTGTCATATTAATATTATCTTTGTACACAGTTTCTTATAGAACCATTAAGACATTTGCCTAGTTTAAAACCATTCGTCCATTTTGTATGGGTTAATTTAGTTAAAACGAGATAATACTATAGTTAGTCCATGTAGCAGTTTCATGAGAATTTTAATTAGTCACACTAAGATGACAGCACATGAACTGAAAAAACCTTAATCACCCTGTCTGTAAGGTGGGACTTTCACTTTTTCTTGGAGAAATTCTTTAAATCACATGTGTGATATGTGAGTGGCTAAAGCATGGCAGTGTCAAACTGTATTTTAAATATTGGTAAAGCTTAAGATCTTGTTTAAAATAGAGATATAGGTATAGAAATGCTTATATTTTCTCCCCATATCCCAATGGGTTATCTTGAGTAACCTTGAGGATTTACAGTCTTGACTTTAGAATCCAATTCTTTGTGGAAAGTGTCAGAGTTCTCATAAGTTTTCTTTCTTCTTGTGGCCTAGCTGGTCATAGTGGTTTCATGGGTTTTGCGGCATAGTTGCCAAATACATATCAGTTTAACCTCAGGTCTAGAACTAACCCTACACTATACTATTGTAGTTTAGTTCTTTTTTTTTTTTGTTTGTTTGTTTATTGTTGGGGATTCATTGAGGGTACAATGAGCCAGGTTACACTGATTGCAATTGTTAGGTAAAGTCCCTCTTGCAATCATGTCTTGCCCCCATAAAGTGTGACACAAATTTTGTTTCTTTTTAGTAACAACACATTTGGCCTGAAAGTCATCTGTTTGTTATCTCTGTTTCTAATAACTAATTCTCCACTAGGGGGAGATAGGTAACTCACAATGCTTCCAGCAGTTACTCACCAAAAATGGGAAGAGAAGGAAGACATATTTGTGGAACTTCAATAAATGAGATCACCGAGGCTAGAGGAGACAAAGATCTCAAACCTAGTGTACCCCATCAACCCTGCATCTGCAGAACTAAGGATGGCAGTAGCCTCTTAGCCTCCTGAAATGCTGTTGCCTATTCTCACTCCAGACTCAGTGGGTGAAGAATTAGACTCCTTCAGTTAGACTGAAGAAATTCATGAATGCAGAGTAGAGATGTGGCCCTAGATTGAGATCAGTTACTTTGAGTGGAAGCTAAGGCTTCCAGAAATATGCTGTGGTAGGTAGAATAATGGCACCCCAAAGATGTCCACATACTAATCCTGCAAATCTGTGACTATGTTGTATTACATGGCAAGGGATAATTATGGTAGCAGGTGGAACTGAGGCTACTAATCAGCTGACCTTAAAATAGGGAGAGTATTCTGGATTATTTGGGTGGGCTGAATACAATTATAGAGCTCCTCATAATGGAAAGAAAGAGTCAGGAGAGTCAGTGTCAGAGAATTGCAACATGAAAAATAACCCAAGTAGACATGGTTGGCTTTAATGATGGAGAGAGGGACAAAGAGCCAAAGACCCTAGGCAACCTCGAAAGCTGGATAAAAGAAAACCAATTCTCCCTTAGATCCTCCAGAAAGGAACACAGCCCTGGCAATACTTTATCATAGCCTTAGAAGTCCTATTATAGACTTCTGACTTTCAGAACTATAAAGTTATAAATTGGAATTAAATTGCAGAGTTTGCAGTAATTTCTTACAACAGCAACAGAAAACAAACATCGATGACTTAGGAAAAAGAATATTCACTTCAAAAGAATGATTCAATTGTAGGGAATGCAGAGCAAGAAGAGAAAATAAGGATGCAACACAGAGGAGGCTCTTTGTGAAAAGTATCAGATAGGTGCCTTCCCCTGGGGATCTGGAAAGGGGAGGTCATGCTTCTCATACAATCTTAGGTTTCCTTTTCTTATAATACAGTATAGTTTTCTCTATCCAGCCTTCCAGATTTATATGGTGCTGAAACCAAGGGAAGATGGAAGTAATAGAAGAGGGGTGGCTTGCCCTGAGCTGGTTGACTCCACTGTTATTTTGAGAACTCTAGGTTGAAAGGGGACTTTTCCAAATGGTTCAATCACTGATGAGATACCTTATCAAGGAAACTATGCATGTTTGGAAAGAACTACAATTATTGACTTGATGGAAGAGTGAATTTCCAGACATTATCTTCTGCAGATATTGATTCATTTTCCTCTTCTTTCCTGAAATGCCACGAGGCAGCATGCCAGCAGGCTGGGAAGCTGGACCTAGTTTAATGGGTCACTCTGTGCTGTGCTCTACCCTGGTGTCTGATCACAACTGCTGAGTACTGTGACCTTACAGCCTAACCAGTGGCATCTGAGACCCACAAGTGCCATATGTTCATGTGTGTGAACACAAGTTTATGTAACACATATCTGTATTAAATGTTACATCACTTTTGCTCATCCCTTTATATAAATGACATGATGTCCCTGAATGAAAAAACAAACAAACAAACAAAAAAAACCATTAAGTCCTTCCCTCTTATTTTGAAAGACGATGTATGGGATTGTCTGTTCTCAAAGAAACAACACTCTCTTTGTTCGTGTACATATTGCTTCTCCAAAGAACAGAGAGAAATTCAGAATCAATAATAATTTCTTCAGACTATTTTATTGCTATCCTAATGTTTTAGATGTCATTTCAGGTAATTGCCCTAGCAATGACCCGGAAGACTTAAATGAATAAACCTTCTAGTGGTTAAATCTGTTTCAGCTTGCACAGAAAGAAAGTTTAAACCTGCCTTGTGCTCATTGGTTTCTTTTAATTAAATATATTTTGTAGATTTTCAACATCTATTAAAGAGAATGAATATAAATAGCTGTTATACTGATGTAACTGATTTGCCATTAAAGTCAAATAAATCCCTGGTATGTATCAATGTTGATGATTCTGCTTAGAGAAATAATCCAGGATAGAGATAATTCAGTGGCTTCTTAATTCTTATTTGGTATATAGGTTATTTAAAGGGTGATACCAACTTTGAGAAAGGATTGTCAAACTTTAATATTCACGAATGGATTTGCTTAAAAAGAGCATGTGTCATGAAGGTATAATTGTGTTTTGTGGTACCCCAATGGGATCTTATCCTATTTCATGGAGAGATTTTTAATTATATTTAATATTATCTGATTTGTATTAAATAAAGCTGCAGGTTATTTGATGAAAGTCAGTTGGAGACATGTACAATGAAAAATATGACTGTGACTAGTCACATATACAGTTCTGAAGGTCAGAAGTCTGATTCAGAGAATGACTCTAAATCTTGAACAGAACTCCAATTAGTTAAATCAATTTATGTGATTGGTTTAAATCTCTGGAGCTACTTTTCAGCTACTGCTCACTGAATAAACATATATTGAGAAGTTACTTGAACTAGGAAATGAGCCAAAGACTGAGACTACCCCAAAAAGTAAGAAGTAGTCCTTGTTTTAAAGAATTTGCAGTCAGGTAGGAGGAGAAAACAGTCTAAGCAAGGAAAGAATTGGCATGCAGTGATATAAGTGCTATAATAGCTGTCAGAGAGGTTTCTTCAAAGTACTCGCAGTTCTCAGAGGGAACGTGATGAATTCTTTCAGGTACCAGAATCAGAAAAAAAAAGTAGCTGTTGAGTTTAGATTCCCTTCCCTTCCTTTTGCTTCTTTTCCCTCCCCTCCTCTTACTTTCCTTTTCCTTTCTGGTCACCTCGTTCCCGAAAGGAGTTCCATAAAATGGTATATAAAAGACAAGATATCAAATTTTAAAGTAAGGGAAGAAAAAGAAAAATTCATAAATCTGGGAGCCTTTAAGTTTGGTGTACAATTAATTAAAATTGGAATGTCTTATTTTATTGTTCCCTTGACCAGTATTAACACACTGTGGTATGTGTATACCATGGTATACCATTCAGCCATTAAAAGAGATGGAGACTTTAGGGCGGCGCCTGTGGCTCAGTGAGTAGGGCGCCGGCCCCATATGCCGAGGGTGGCGGGTTCGGACCCAGCCCCGGCCAAACTGCAACAAAAAAATAGCCGGGTGCTGTGGCGGGCGCCTGTAGTCCCAGCTACTCGGGAGGCTGAGGCAAGAGAATCGCGTAAGCCCAAGAGTTAGAGGTTGCTGTGAGCCGTATGACGCCACGGCACTCTACCCGAGGGCGGTACAGTGAGACTCTGTCTCTACAAAAAAAAAAAAAAAAGATGGAGACTTTACATCCTTTGTATTAACCTGGACTGAGGTGGAACACATTCTTCTTAGTAAAGCATCCTAAGAATGGAGAAGCAAGAATCCAATGTACTCAATTCTAATGCAAAGGCACCAGATGAGCTCATACAAGTGGTAGGGGAAGGAAATGAGGGAGTGGAGAGAGGGGGAGAGGGAAGGGGTGGGGGACACGGTGTATGGGTATATGGCACACCTCTTGGAGGCAGGACACAATTTATCTAACAAATGCAATCAGTGTGACCTAATTCTTTGTACCCTCAATGAATCCCAAATGATAAAAAAAAAAAAAAGAAAAGAAAAAGAAAAAGAAAAAAAATCAGCTTATAAAATATCCTCAGAAATGTAGTTTGGAAAAAATTCATACTCTAGATTATACATGGGGTTCACATTTGGCTCTGAAAATTCTGGCCACCATTGGGAAAAAGAAAAGGTGATGGGTGTCACCACTGAGCATTGATAAGATAAATACAAACCAGTCCTAGGGAAGAAGTTAAACTGCTCTGGGCCTGAGATCAGCCAAGGAGAGGAAGACAGGGCAAGGAGGGCTAACTGTATCTTCAGCATCCAGGAGGTAAATTTAGTAGAGAATGAAAATGGAATACAAATGCTAGACATCTCTGAGGGAGGCTGAGTAATGTAGTGCTGCCGTTGAGCTGGATTTTATCAGCACAGCTGCCTATGGTGGGTCTCATACCCTAAAGCTCTGAAGAACCCTGACACATATGATAGGTTTGCCCAAAAGGGATAGTGTTCAAAATCATGCCTACCAGTTAGCTAAATCCCAGTGAAGCTTTGATTCTCCCTGAAGAGAGATCAACTGTGCAAGTGTGCCAACTCTCCTTCTGAATAGCACTATGATTATTCCTCCACAAATCAGTGCAGAAACTCAATTCTCGAAGCTCTCTCTGGTTGTCTCCAAGTTGACTAGACACCACAGCTTAACGCACAAAGGCAAAAACATCTCAAGGTCTCATTACAGCCAAAGCTAAAACCCCATCAGCTAACAAACATGGCCCAGCTATTTTTTTTTTTCCTCTTTCTGGTTGGATAGACAGCAAAAGATAGGTCATAAGTGAGGTGTCTGGGGACCATCTCTGCCAGCATATGGAGCTTTATGAGAAATGAGAACACACTCATTGAGCTAGATCAGGGGTAAATATTTAAAAAAAGAAACATGAAACGTATTACATTTTACCAGGAGAGATGTATTAGAGTTTTGTGGTGGAGGAGAGGTGGAGAGTGGTGTGAAGGTGCTTATCATAGGTAGAATTCTCTGGAATGGCCTTCCGTCCACTTCTTGTCCTCTTCCTCACATTAATTCTTCCTTGAATCTTGTCTTTCCATATTTGTTATTTCTAAATCTGTTCTATCAAGATGGAGATTTTACAAATGAGGATAAAGCCAGGATCATTGATGTTCAAGTAAGATAAGGAGAGGAGAAAGAATTTGTCTTGCCCATTCCCTTAAATACATGTCTTATAGGTTTCCTGACATTATCCAAATATCCTTCTTACAGAACAACCTGGTAGAGGGAGATTATAGGACAGTGGGAAAAATGAAACACTAGGTAACAAAACACCACCAGGTGAGGGAGCATGCAGAGGGAGCAATGGGTGAGAGGCAGGCTTTACTCCATTGTCAACAGACTCCAGTACTAGGCAGACCTAAATTTAAGACCCCAATGTTTGGGAGGCCGAGGTGGGTGGATTGCCTGGACTCAGGTGTTTGAGACGAACCTAGCAAGAGTGAGACCTCATCTCTAAAACATAGCTGGGCGTTGTGGCAGGAGCCTGTACTCCCAGCTACTTGGGAGGTTGAGGCAAGAGAATCACTTGAGCCCAAGTATTTGAGGTTGCTGTGAGTTGTGACACCACAGCACTCTACTGAGGGTGACGAAATGAGACTCTGTCTAAAAAAAAACAAAAAAGATCCACATGTTTACTTACGAGCTGAGCAACCTCCATTTCTACCTAGAGTTTGAGGCTATGTCCTCTATGAGAGATCTTTCTTTTTTTTTTGTAGAGACAGAGTCTCACTTTATTGCCCTTGGTAGAGTGCTGTGCCATCACAGCTTATAGCAACCTCCAGCTCCTGGGCTTAGGCGATTCTCTTGCCTCAGCCTCCCCAGTAGCTGGGACCACAGGCGCCCGCCACAGCACCCGGCTATTTTTTGTTGCAGTTTGGCCGGGGCCAGGTTTGAACCCACCACCCTCGGTATATGGGGTCAGCGCCCTACTCACTGAGCCACAGGTGCCGCCCTATGAGTGATCTTTCTTACTGTTTCCCTCCATAGAAAAAAGTAGAAGTGACACTGTGCTAGTTTGGGAGCCTCTTACTTAATGGACTATTAGTTCCCACTTCCTATCTCTTGGAACACTTGTTCTAGTCTAGGTGACACCAGTCTGACAATGCTGAGGCCACCATGCTGGGAAGAATAATGTAGCCATGCAGAGAGGCTGCCTGGAGAGAGAGATGCCTGACCAGCCCCGAGCTGTTCCAGCTGAGGTAGAGCCATGTAAGCCAAGCCCCCGACAGATGACTCTAAGGCCAACTCCTGTCTGACAGCAGCCATGTGTCAGAACTACTCAGCTGAGCCGACTCAGTCCACAGAAGTGTGTGCATTAACAATACAGCATTATTTTAAGCCACTATCTTTCAGGAATGTATATTGCATGTATAATGCATAACTGGAAGAGTAACCCTGAGCAACTTATCCCACCTCTCTGATCATTAGTTTCCTCATCTACAAACTAGAGATCATAGCAATGTCTATCTCTGAGGGAGGTTGTAAGGCTTCAGTGAGATAAACTTTATAAAGCAGTTAGCACAGGTAGTAGCAAGAAATGTGTATTCAATATGATCCATTACAATATTCAGAATTTCTGTTCTGAAATTCAGAATTTGTCACTTTTTTTTATTATTAAATCATAGCTGTGTACATTAATGCGATCATGGGGCACCATACACTGGTTTTATAGACCGTTTGACACATTTTCATCACACTGGTTAACATAGCCTTCCTGGCATTTTCTTAGTTATTGTGTTAAGACATTTATATTCTACATTTACTAAGTTTCACATGTACCCTTGTAAGATTGGTGTAATCCCACCAATCACCCTCCCTCCCCCCATCCTCTCCCCTCCCTCCTCCCCCTGAATTTGTCAAATTTGCAAAAGTTATACTATCTGTTGAGTATGGGCACCCTTTGTGAGGTCTACAATGGTCCTGTCATCAAACACACTAACATTTCTATAGTAAAGCAGATGAACAGTCATATCAAGAGAGATAAATAAAGATAAATAATGTCCCAGTAAGTTTCAGGCACTAAATCCATCCAAGTTGGACTGAATAAGTTACCACAAGGACATCTGGTTTTAAAAAGCTCTTTTCGATTTTGGAATTTTGTATAAAGGATAATGTACCCATATTTTTCACTAAATGTAGTCACCACATAGTTCAGCCTTCATTTCTCTTTTTTATATTCCTGTGATATAATAGAGGCTAGCTTTTAATACCACGTTTTAAATAAAAAACAGCACCTTTTATTCAGTTTTTGATATCACACTTGCTAATTGCTCGTAAAAAGCTTTTCCAACAGTCCTCTGTTTTGGCAGCTGAAATTCACATTCAGCTATTTGTTTTTTTTTCAAATGAGTGCGTGAGGGAAAAATATGGCACTAAGAGAAAGTTATGGTCTGTCAAAGGAAATGCTATTTAGCAAGACTTACTGTCTGTAAATCGGAATTCATCTGTTTTCTTTTTCTCTTCCAAAGAATCTGTCTCCCATTTTAACGACTCCATGGCATCCCAAAACAGAGCAGTATCCCAGGTAACCAGGAATAAGACTTGCAAGATCATCAAATAGATGCGTTAGGGAACTCTGTCATAGTTAATTCGCTTTTGCTAAATCCTCCGAGTGCTAATTTACCCAAAGGGCTTTTTCCCTCCACATTTAAATGAAACACAGTAGGAAGATGCCTCTCTTTTCATATACTTCACAATTATGACCATTTAAAGCATCTGGCATTGTCTATTTCATGCACAAAATATGCTGAAGGTAACATTTCCCCGTGACGGAAAGCCAGGCAGGAATTGCTATAGGGAGGGAGGAGTAAAACTTTTTAAAGCTTATTTACTTCCTCAATGTGAACAGAGATAAATTCTTAAATATGTCTTTTCTTTTTTCTGGAAGAAAGAGTCATACAAAACCCCATTATTATGAGACATTTTCTTTTGTCTGAAAGTAACCAGATATCTCATGGCCAAATTACAGAGCAGTGACAACAGTTATTTAGTTCTGAATAACACAGCACTGCAAACCCAGAGCCAGAATGAACACAGTCACTGTCACCGACTGTGTACCACCTTCGACAGATGTCAAAAGCACTCAACCACAATGAATGCATTGTTTCAGTATAACCTCAAAACATCAATCTGGCTCTGAAGTCCTTGTTGGTGGTGGTGTTTTCTCATATACTCCCTTCTCAAAGGAGGTTTTCCTTTCTTTCTGCTTAGGAAATATAAAAATATATATTTAAAACCTCTCCATGCAAGTATTTAAAAGCAGGGTCTTGATTCTTTTCTTGTACTTAAAAAGTACCATTTATGTATTTAGCAGTACATAAAAATGGCTAGAGAAAAAAGGGAAAAGACTGGTCTAGTCACTCTGCTCTCTGAGTTTTGATCTGGAATACCGATTTTACATACAAATACAAATAAAAACTTCACACCAAAAATTGAGAAGCTGAATCAAAAGATATCCAGGGTGCTAAATGTTCTCAAGAAAATAATGATAACCGTGTAAGGTGATGCCTGTGTTAATTAGCTAGATTTAACCATTATACAATGTATACATACTTTAAAACATTATGCTGTTCATGATAAGAACATACAATGTTATGTGTATGTTTTTTAAAATATTTATTTATTTATTTGAGACAGAGCCTTACTATGTCACCCTCGGTAGAGTGCTGTGGTGTCATAGCAAACTCAGACTCTTGGGCTTAAGTGATTCTCTTGCCTCAGCGTACCAAGTAGGTGGGACTACAGGCGCGTGCCACAATGCCTGGCTATTTTGTTGTTGTTGTTGACATTGTTGCTTTATCAGGCCTGGGCCGGGTTAGAACCCACCAGCCCCGGTGCATATAGCTGGCGCCTTAACCACTGAGTTACAGGTACTGAGACAGAATATTTATTTTTAAAAAACACTTTTGAGGGAACCCCTCTAAAATGTATTATTAACCTAAAATATCTCTCAATGTTATTTTCTTTTTTCATCTGTGCTTGTTTCAATAGTTTGTGGGTTCATGCCAATACTGTGTACGTGTTTAATGGTCACAAACTCACCTCACCATCAGTGAGAATGAAAAATTTATCTCCATCAAGAAGAGAGTACAGATCGATGCTTGTATTTGTTCCAGGTATCAGGTGAGGTGATGAAAAGTTAAAAGTGGATGAGACATAATTTCAGCTTTGGAACATTTCACAATCTACTCTAGATGCAATTGAACAAAATTTACCATTTAAATTTTGTGAGACACTCTGGTATATAAATACAGTGTGAGTAAACATGGATAAACACACTGACACATACACACATAAACACACACACATATATCTATAGGAATGATGAGTTATAACTGGAAACTGTGAATGGGCTTGTTGTGGATCTGCAGTGGCAGAACTAGTTGGTCCAATGGAGGAGACTGGGTATGGACCACTGGCCAGAAGGCTGCACGGAAAACATAGCAGAGACTTGGGATTCTGAAGATGTTCCAATTTAAGGTGAACCCAAGTGAACCAGAGAAAAATGTTGGGCACTGATCTAGTTAGGAGACTGATCTATCATCTGACAAGTTAATCAATGACTAGACAACAAGGGATGTTATTTCAGATAACAAGAGACATGAAACTCAAGTTCACTGACTTTTCCTTGCAACCATGAGGGCTTGGAAAACCTTTCCCTTCCCCTATATATCAGAACAACAATTTATTTGCAACCATCAGTAGAAGAGGGATGCTGAACAAGAGACCATGCTTTCTTATTTACATGTGCACTTTACTGCTTACTTACTACTTCTTACTTCTGAACGATTATGCCCTAAGTGATCAGCTTAAATCAGAATGAGAATTTATTTTTCCTCTATTACACAGTGGATAGGGACTTGTGAAGAAGATAAGATCAGTTTAAGATTAAAGTGTGAACTGAAATAAAAGCTTAAATCTTTCTAAGATGCTTAAATCATAGCTGTGTATAATAATGCAATCATGAGGTACAATGTGCTGGTTTTATATACAGTTTGAAATATTTTCATGGAACTGGCCTTTGATGAAAATATTTCAAACTGTATATAAAACCAGCACATTGTACCTCATGATTGCATTATTGTACACAGCTATGATTTTAACATTATTGTACACAGCTAAGATTTTAATAAAAAAAAATCTTAAACCCTCCACCTAACTGAATGGACACCCTCTTGGCCAAGGGGACCCCAGAAAAGCTGAAGTGTCAAAAAAATAAAAAATAAAAACTAAGTCATCGACCATGAAGAGAAGGGAAGCCAGACAAACTGCATCACCTTTTTGGAAATATTCTTTGTAACAATGAGGTACTAAATCACTAACAGCCCTAAGTCCAAGCAAGACAAGGCTTAACAAATCACTTGATTTCCAATAAATGTCCAGTGGCATGTTTCTAATTAACAGACATCTTTATCTTAAGTTAAAACATTCCAAGCTTTTAGAAAAAGCTTCATTTCTTTAACTAATTACAGATCAAAAGTTTTAAACCCACCTATAACCTGTAAGCTCTGTCCCCAACTTTACGATGTCTCGCCTTTTGGGGCCAATCCAATGAATGCCCTCCACTTACTGACTTAGGATCTTAGGTGTAATTCCCATCTCCATGAATATATAAAACCAAACTATAATTCAACTACTACAGGCACATTTTCTCAGGACTTCTTAGGGCCGTGTGGTCCAGCCAAGTCACACATATTTGGCTCAGAATAAACCTCTTCAAATCATTTTACAGAGTTTTTTTTTTCCATTAACCAAATAAGCATCACCCCTTCTTCTGTCATAGGAATGAATAGTGTGTCCCCTGTAGATCTTGTCATTATAATTGAGAGCTGACTGTCTTCCTCATTCTAACTGCAAGATTTTCATCAAACTTCTTTTCAAAATTAATTTCCAAGAACAATTTTCTTGAGAATTTCCACCCCTGTCTGAATAATACTCTGTATTCTTTTAAACAATGAATGATATCCTTTTATAATTTAAAACAATTGAAGAATTCGCAAAGATAATAATAGCAATACATAATATCACATCATGCTTCCTATGCATAAGGTGTTAGGATAAACCCTGTATGTATGTAATTTCATTTATAATCAAACCAACCACATTCAGTAGGTTCTATAATTACCTTAGTTTTTCTGACAAGGAGTGGAGGGTTAAAGGATTAAAGAACTTTGTTCTTTGGTGATCTGTTAATAAGGGGTAAGGGTCAGGATTTTCACCTAGGTTTGCCTCTAGAGAATAAGTAATTAAATATATGAAATGCCTTTGCAGCATATTTATCTGCGTTGTCTCCTTTAAAACAAGGAGAAAAGCATGTAAATCAGGTTGATGAAATATTCTTATCCACAATTGATACTCTAACTGAGGTAAAGGAAGGTTTAGTTCTATTCCCAGAGGCACGCACGCTGCCTCTGCACTTGTCAATATATTGATTTATAATGATTCTTAAGTCTGGTCATCTGGATAAATTTGACCTAGCTAAATTTCAACTCCTACATTTAGACTGGAAAAGCTAACTACAAGGCTAGAAGTATAGCTTACAATGTATTTCTATTGATGCTTGGTGCATATGTAGCTAGAGATTTCCTGAGGGAGTGGTAAGTGGCCCCTAGGCATCTATCAGGGGAAAAAATTGAGCAACAGCACAATGAAGAGAATCTGGGAGCACAGGAGGAGCCTTGTTTGATTTGTTGCTCCTATTTCAGCCCCATGGAGGGTATTATTCAAACATATCAATATGCTCATATTAACTAATATTACACTGCTTATTTGGTTCCAAAAACTGGAAATTTCAACATAATGACAAGGAAGTTTACTTACGTCAATCGTTGGTAGATAAATTATCTGGAAAACATGAGTTATCTCATTTGGAAGCAGTTTAATTTTCTAAAAACTGGTGGTCAGTCTTAGCATTCATCATGTTGCCTTTCACTTTTCCTTTGTCTCATTAGCCACAGATGGGAATTAAAATAAATCATTCACGAATAGAAATATAGAGTAATAGGTAAAGCTCTCAGGAATAACTTATTATCCAAGGAAATATTGCTTTAAAAAATCCTTGGGAACATACAAGTGTGCTGATATTCTATTTACAGCTTCATTGGAATTCGTAATATCCTCATTCCATCCCATTTGATGAAAAATTTTTAAATAAAATAATTGTACATAAAGATATAGCTTTTCTGTATACCCAGAATAAAAGTTAAAAATGTGATCCCCAAAACCATTCTTAAAGGACCAAAGTTGTAAAACTAATAGGAATAAATTTTATAAGAAATGTGCAAGATCTACATTAAGAAAACTATAACAATTTGCAGTGGAAACATTTTTAGAAGCTTGGAAAAACAGAGAAAGCATATGTTTTGGATGGAAAATTAATATTATAACACTGCCAACTGTTCCTAAATTAATCAAAGTATTTTAATGTAATCCCAACAAAAATACCAGTGGCATTTTTAAACTCTTGCCAAAATAGTCTGGAGGAGTTAAATGTGCAAGTATAGCCAAGAAAGTTTTGAAGGAGTAGATATCAAAATGTAAATTAAGGTCAATACAACAAAAAGACTGTTCCTGATGTGGTGTTGAAGCAAGGACAGTGATGTTAAACATAGGAGGAAGTCTAGAAATATACTGAGCATATATAAGAATTTGTTACACACCATAAATAGTATCTGAAATCAGTGGGGAAAAGAAGTATTAATCAAAAAATGGATTGGAAAACTGTGTTACCTTTTTGAGAAAAAAGAAAAGATAATCTGGCCACAAAAATTCAGATATATGGCAGCTAATTTTAAAAGCACTGAAAGAAAACTTAGGTGTTATTTGTCTTATCTTGGGGAAAATATGGCCTTTCTAAATGGATGATCAAAAGCATAATTTAACTGAAAAAATATATTTTATTTAATTAAAAAAATTTTAAGGCAAGGGCAACCTGTGGCTCAAAGGGGTGGGGCGCTGGCCCCATGTGCCCGAGGTGGCAGGTTCAAGCCCAGCCCTGGCCAGAAACTGAAATAAATAAATAAATAAGGCAAATGACAAATCAAAATCAAAGTTTATAATGGATTCCTGATGTAATTGATATATAAAATGTTTATATGAACCAAAAAGAATGAGCATGCCACCATTACCATAGAAAAGTAAACATGTAAGGAGATGGTTGCTAATTTGACTGGCGATAGTATCTACTGTGCTTGAATAATGATTTTCCCAATTCACTATATACATGTGTATCAAAACACTATGCTGTACATCTTAAATACATACAATAAGAAATGAACGTATCAAATATCAATAGAAAAGTGGGCCAAATGGTGGTTATAGGAAATATGTAAGTTAAGTGCAAATGATTGTTAATATACATTCATAAATCAATATAACTTATGAAAAACTAAGACAATCATTTTGGAAAAGGAAAGGTTGGATTTAAAACACAGACTGGGTAAAATGACTTGGATAAGCTTTTTGAATATGAAATTCCATTAAATATTATTATTCCAAAGGTATTTTTAATTCTATACTTTGATCCATTTCTCACTAAAATTTTATATTGATATTCTTTAAACTTCATATAATCTCATAGTAAAATTGTTCCTGATTATCTTTAATCACAGTGTGAATATGTGCATAGGAGATACGGTGATATTACTGTTATAATCAGTATCTTTTACTAAATATATTAGCCTTGAGACTTAAGAGCACAAGTAAACAAATTACGGGTTAAAACTCACTTCATATTTTAATTTACAGAAACTCTCTGGTGGCAGCCATGGTGGTGGCGGGAGGGATGCATTGTTCTTCAGCTTTTTCATCCTGCAATTTTTCTGCCCTGTGAGCGTTTCCAGTAGCTTATCAAGTTTTTTGAGTGTTTAGTACAAGGGTTTTACACTGCAAGTTGGCCAAGAAAATACTCAACGATGATTTAAAGAAACGAGGACTTGTAATACCATCAACAAATAAGTTTAAAGTACGCAAATGGCGCAAGGCTCTCTACCCTGTGCTACATCATGCCAGGATACACATAGTGGGCCTAACACGGCTGCTGGACAAATGGGTGGGAAGCATCTTATTGCCATTTTCTTCACTTAACTTGTTGCTATATAAGAATGGCCCATATTCCCTAGCCTGGGTTAATGTAGTCTCACGAAAGCCAGTTATCAGAGGGGGAATATTCTTATTTCACATAGTTTTCACTTCTAGGAAATGTTAAACCAACTGTTCCTGCAAGAGAATAGAAAGTAGAATAGAGTGAGATAGGATACTAGGTGCTCTTTTTAACTTGATTCTACTTGGTCTCTAAAACAGTATAACATTCTCTACCTTCTTTTCCTGAGTTGTCAGAGAAGACCCTGGGGAGGTTTTTAGGTCACACAGCCTTTCATGTGGTTACAATTTTTTTTTTTCATTGCTCATCCTTCATAGTTAGCAGTTTGAAAGTGAGCTGATATAAGCATCATAAGCAAACAGCTCTCACATGATTATATTTTTATTTTCCTCCTCTACCTCTTTAACTTCTCCTGAGAGCTTAAAGGGCAAATGTTGCAAAACTCAAGCACTATAATTTGAAGATGGCTGAAAGAGTCTTTGTTCTGGGCTTGTAAATTCAAGGTTTATTGAAACAACTTGGGTGAAAACACACACACACACACACACACACACACACACAACTCTTTAACAGCACCCATGGAGGCTTTTCTCCAGGATATTCAACTCTACCATTGTCTGGCTGTATGACTTTGGGTGAGAATTGGGTAATTGATGTCTCTTTTGCAAGGTGGGAGGATAAGCAGGTAGTGGTAGGTATTATTATTCCTTGGAAAGAAAATCACAATTAGGGAAGGTTAAACTTTATTTTACATTCCCACAATGTTCCTTTCATTAAAGGATTCTTCTAAAATTCTAGTGGATCTACCAGGAAATGTTAGGGCTTAGAGAGAATGATGATATGTTCTTTGACAATAGTCCCATTCCAAGTGGGACTCTAAAATGCCCACGTGCATTCAAATTCATAAGAACCTCATGTCAGCCTAACAAAGGCAACCATAACCAAAAGATCTTACCACATATCTAGTCAAAGACTGATCAATAAACAATGCTTATTCCCTGGAAAAGTCACTTCTCTCTGACACATATTTTCCTCTTACTTTTCAAAGATGATAGAAGGTTGAAGATTTTAGTTCTAGCAAATGTGTTTATTACTTCCAAAGACTTACTAATTTTACAGCATATTTCAAATTACCTTTGAAAGACTATTATAGATATCTGTTTCTGGAGGGTACATTCCAAGTCCATTTAAATTTCATTCATTTGGAGGTTAGCTCCTGTACTGGATGCTGTATGTCTCCCAGGCCATTCTCCTTTATTACAGGTACACCTGTGACCCACTTATTGCTGCTAATGTTTGTCCCCTGTTCAAGAGCACCCTACTCTTGCCTTAAGGTAGGATCAACTTTGTAGTCCAATTGATACTGCAGAGGTCCCCATGGGATCAGTCTAAAGCACATCTCCAGCTGAAAGCACAGTGCTCAGCTTTCCCTACCCTATACTGCTGCCATCACTGTCTTACTTCTTAGCATGTTCCCTCAATGACAACATGCACCCTAATCATTGTCATGAATGCTGCTTCTAGCCAGCCCCACCCACAACATTCATACACTTTGGAAAGATGAGGAAGAATTTTACGAAAAGAATGTGGGCTTAGAGAACATAAAAACTGTATGCAAGAAAATTGGGGAGTCAAATAACTAGACAGATGTTTCTCAAAAGTTCCAGTACTTTTTAAATTTCTGGGTCTCATTTAAATCACGGAATCAGAATCTCCATAGGAAGGGATTGAGAAGCTGTAGTTTTAATAGGTATGCCAAGTGATTCTTACTATTAGTAAATCTGGGATACATTGAACTACAACAAAATAGACCAGGGTCAGTAAACTTGTTCTGTAAAGAACTCAATAGTAAATATTGTAAGCTTTCTGAGCCATATGGTCTCTGTTGCACTATTCAACGCTGTCATTGTAGTTTAAAAATAGTCATTGACAATGTGTAAACAAATGAGCATAACCATTTTCCAATAAAACCATGTTTACAAAAATAAATGGCAGGCTACATTTGGCCTAAGGGTCAATTTGCCAACCCTTAAAGTAGACAATAGGGGGCATAAAAGTGCTTTGTTCTGTAATGATTTGGCTGCTAAAATTTGGTATTTTTTTCTTCAGCAAAATGTTTATAATATTGTTGATTAGGCAAAAGAGCTTCCCAGAAGCACAGAAACATTTCCAATATTCTGACCTCATTCCCAGTCCTTGAATGTCACTAGTCTTGTCATGAGGTCATTTAAATATACATTTCAGAGGGAAGATCATTTTTAGAGGCCAAGTCTGCCATTCTTTCACGCTAATTCATAATATTGCCAGAGGCCATCCCATCAAGACAGACTTCAACTACTACAAGGAGAATTGTGGACCTTTTTCATTCATGAGTGTGTGTGTGTGTGTGTGTGTGTGTGCGTGTGTGTGTGTGTGAGAGAGAGAGAGAGAGAGAGAGAGAGAGAGAGAGAAAGACAGAGAGAATGGACAGTCTCTAGAACTAAATATGTAAAATAAAATTTGTGAATTTTTACAACACTTATTCTCAATATGAAGTTACTTGAGTCTTCTATTATCTAAACAGTGTATAATTAACTTTATGAAATCTTATTAATAGCTTTCCTTTGATTGGAGGTTTTCATATTCCTCTTTACAAATTATATGCTGTTATTATGCCAATGGAAAATTAAAATATTTGGCATAGATCTGCTGCAAAATAAACAATTTTAAATTCAAATCAGTTCCCTTTTGAGCAGTGCCTGTGGCTCAGTGGGTAGGGTGCCGGCCCCATATATGGAGGGTGGCAGGTTCAAACCCGGCCCTGGCCAAACTGCAACAAAAAAATAGCCAGGCGTGTGGCGGGTGCCTGTAGTCCCAGCTACTCGGGAGGCTGAGGCAAGAGAATCGCTTAAGCCCAGGAGTTGAAGGTTGCTATGAGCTGTGTGACACCATGGCACTCTACTGAGGGCGATAAAGTGAGACTCTGTCTCTATATAAAACAAACAAACAAACAAAAAACAAAAAAGCAAATCAGTTCCTTTTAATTAGGTTCTCCAGTTTTATTACCACATATTAGAACACACTGAAAAGAATTCTGTTCAATCCAGGTAACTCACATTCATCTTTAGGTGACCCTGAGAGCAGCATAAAACAAATGCTCAGCTCTGCAGCCAGACTATTTACCGTTAGACTGTGACTTTGGCTACTTGGAATACATTTAATTCACATGAAAAAGAATAGTGACAGCTTTCTCATTAAATTGACTTTAGCCTCTGAACTCTGGGCCCACATATGTTTATTCTGAAGATCGCCGCTTGCCGGCTGATTTGTGCCTGCTGCATGGCTCCTCAGAGTCATTTCAACACCGTTTGGAACTCTTTCAGATCTTGATATATTTTCAGGAAATCTGAGGTCTAGCATTTGTGATATTTGAGAAATTTAGTGCTTAAGAGTAAACTTAATTAAAATTCCTGTCGGGTGAACAAGGATCAATGGGACGCCAGTATGTATTACTGAGATGATCGTAAGGGGCTCCAGAGACCAATTTACTGTGTGTATAATGTGTATATCCTCTTCAAGTATCCCTCAGCCAAAGAGAACTGCTTCTCCCAATGTTATGCTCCTCTTACCAGGCACCCTGCATTTAGTGATTGATCGCTTTCCTTAATTCTGGACAACTTAGAAGGGACAGTCCATCTCAAGAGCTCTCCATCATTGCACCTGAGTCCTCATCCAACTGCTCTACCTGCACAATTATGCTTCCCTCACTTCCTCACTAGTATTTTCAAGAATATGCTCTAATATACCTCCTACCCACAAATATCCATCTGGAAGTCTCTAGTCCAGAGAATCCAGCCTATTGTACCTTCCAAGGCTCAAAGGAAAGATTTTATGGCCTCAAATTCTCAGCGCTGATGTAACATAACGTCAGTCATGCTGTGGTAATTGGACATTTACTTATCTACTCTTTGACTAAATAGCGGGTTGCTTGACAAAGAGGCTGGATGTTAATTATTTTCCATATACCATACTTCCTGTGGTATTCAAAAGCATTCAGTACAAGTTTGTAGAATAGATCAAACTAAAGAGACTGGAAAAAAGAGACCCACAGACATAAGGCTCGGATTGTGTCCCTTAGAGGCATGGTATAACATGGGGATTTTGTTTAATTGATTGGAATAGCAGAAGAGGGAAATGATAAGGTAGAAAAGAAAGGATAGGGTAGAAAAGCAGGACAGGGTAGAAGAGAAAGATGAGCCAGAATATCATTCTGATGGTGACTATCTAATCCTGATCTTACCAGGCAGCTCTGGAGCATGAATGAAAAACACACAGTTTTACCTGGAGTTAAGAGGGCCAACCTTTACAGTCACTCACTGTAGACTGACCTGAGGTGGCAAGATAGGACACATAACTTTCAGGAGGAAAGAAGCTCCTACTTGGACTAGACAAATGACTCTCAAAGTTTCTTATCCAGACTAACAGCATTTAGAATCACTTTGGAAGTTGTTAGGAATACAAATTATCAGCTCTACCCTACTGAATCAGAAATTTAGCTATTTGTTTTAGTAAGCTCTCTAGGTAACTCAGACGAAAGCTAATGTTTGAGGACCACTGGCATAATAAAATTCTCTAAGAAAGGAGTTGGTGATGGTGATGGTTGTGAGTTACAGCCCAATACTCCTAGCAGTTGGGAAATGGGTGCTCTTGTAGATTAAGAACATCTGTGTGGGGTACAAAGCATCTTCCCTAGAGTTGACAAAAAAAAAAAAGAATTTTCTAATAGCAACAAAATGAAGATGTTCACACAAATCCTTTAGATCACAAAGCAAAATGCCCCAACATGGGTGAGGAGAGTCAAATCAGGTGGCCTAGAAATAGAATAATCTGATACTTGTTTGGGTAGACAAATAGTGCCTGGGAAGACAGCAAGATTAAAGATTATGGGAAGAATTCCCCATATTTTTTGAAATGAACAGAGGACACAGATGAAAATCAGAGAATCAAAACAGAACTTTGGACTAATTACTGAATAAGAGGAAATGTCCTGATTACAAGTGACAAGGCCAGAATCAAATTATCAGAACAAAAAATATGATGTAAGAAGAGGAGACGCAGCAAGATTGACTAAATTGCAACTCTTCCATTTGCAAAACATATAGCATCTCATATTTGCCTGACCTAAAATAGAATACGAGGTGGGTAAACCTCAAATGAGTTTTTAACTAGCTTCAGAAATTAAGGTTGGAGAGGAACAAAATCATAAAGTCCAGCAAATAATGACTATCTCCTTCCAAACCAACACATTCAAATGTTATATAAAATGTGTGCTAGGGCTGGGAGTTATAGAAAACTGTAAGAAATAATGTCTACACAAATAGACCATTCTATCTTTGTTATGGAATCTCCAAACTACTTTTCTGTAATTTAGGTCCAAAGTGATAAGCTGTTACCATAATATAATTTACACTTTGGTATATATGAAAAATGAGATTGAATTGGCTGCGATGCTGTAATTTCTAGCTCCCCCAAATTTCATAATCTCTTACGGCTTGACAAGCTCATTGAGTAGAAGAGGAAGCCAGGAGGTGAGAAAGCAATTTGTAAAAAAGTATGTGACCCTAATTGACTTCTATGAGAGAAGAAAAGAAAACAGACATAAATACAGCTGAAAGCAGTAGGGGAATGTTTAGTAACTGAGATGCAGATTCTGTCCTTAATGGAGTCTCTACCACATATTAAGTCAAAAAATCGGTCTGTTCTCTAGCTGATTAATCAGTAGTGGCAGACATATAGCTGTTGCTAGCTGGCACTCTACTGTCTCAGCATATATTTACTAACTGGCCTGTAATTACTTTTTTGGAACATTACCCGACACTGTTTTAGAGGAAGAAAGAATTCATTCTCTGTGAAACAAAATAAATAGGCCTTGTTTCTGGCAGGCAACTACCCAGCTCTACCATTTGAAATGGTAGATGTAAACTTTAAAAAAGTCTTCATCAATATTCTTTTTTCAAAGCAAGAGTTTCGACACTGGCTATTTTAAGTGTTCTCTGGCATTATATATTACACAAGTTAGTCAATACATCGTGTTACTATTTAATACTAGAAGCTATAGGATCTATATTTTTTATTTCCACTGATGTGCAGTGACCACGAATTGCCTTCCAAATCATATCTAAACTCTTCTTCACACTAGCAGCCTGTGCTAGTGGTTCTCAAATTGGGTATAAATTACAATCACCAGAAAGGCTTGTTAAACCCCAGCTCCCCTCTTACCAGCACCAATGAATTGAGTTTCTGGTTCAGTAGTTCTGGAGTGGGACCTAGGAATTTGCATTTTTCACCAACTCCAAGTTGATGTTGTTCTTTCTGGTTCACATGTTCCACTTTGGAACTCCTGCTCTAACTTTAATTCTTTCCTTTTTTTCAAACACCCCTTCATTAGATCACTTTTCTTATTGTTCCCCTAAGAAAATCCTGTGCTCTAAACAAATTAATCCAACTACTGGATCCATTCTTAAAATGTAATCAAGTTCTATCTTCTGATGTCTGTATTTTCAGATTACTTACCCTACTTGTTGTATAACAGTAGACTTGGTATACACTCAGCACTATTTCATATATGTAATGTTGTAATAACTAAATGAGTTCATTAAAAAGTTTATCTGTATCAAATGGCTACAAGAAACATTTTATTTATAGATTAAAATCTAAAATCAGATATTATTAAGGATCAGTGATCTTTTAAAAAAAGTTAATACCTGATATAGTGTAGGTTCTTAAATATTTGTTTAATAAATGACTGATGTAGTCATCTAATTCTATCTTCTACTCAAATCAGAATGCTCCCTGACTAATTAAAATCGAGAATTTGTCATGTTTAGATAATTTAATTGGCTAAAAAATTAACTTTGGTTGGAATGAAAACTGCCCTTGAAAAGTTCAGTGCCTCTGACTTGTGAAGCAAATTAAACTTAATTTGGTTCGATATAATAGCTAGTCAGGTATTCAAACTAATTTCTCCATTGCATCAGATTTCTCCTTCTAGTGCAGTATCTTCTAGCCCTTTAACCCATTCTCATGAAAGAGTTTTCAGACCTTTCATTGACTCAGTCAGTTATATTATATACTGATATATATATTATGTATATATTTTCTATATATATTATTTCTTTTGGTTATATCATATACTGATATTTGATTTATCAATGCCCTTCTTAAAGAGTGGTTCTTATATTTTAACACAATACAGTAATGCAGAATCCACAAGAAATAAGCTCTCTTTCAATTCAAAATGCCTCCTGTTTAATACAGAAACTGTATTCATAAAATATTTAAGTCAACACAGTACACTTATATAATATCACCATCAACTAACTCCTAATAACGTTAATATCCTTTTTTTAACTCTTTTTTTTTTTTTTGAGACAGAGTCTCATTTTGTCACCCTTGGTACAGTGCCATAGCGTCATAGCTCACAGCAACCTCAAACTCTTGGGCTCAAGCAATTCTCTTGCCTCAGCCTCCTTAGTAGCTGGGATTACAGGCGCTCACCACAATGCCTGGCTATTTTTTTTAATGTTAATATTCTTAAATCTGAATTTATAGAATAGAATTTTTCAACCTGCAGAATTTCATATTCTGAAGGCCTGATAAATGTCTGTTAGTAGATTTAACTCCTCATTTTAATATATTAAAATACTTTTTTATGTTTATACCATTCTCCATTGGAAGAGGTTCCTTTTCCTATTTCAGATGTGTTTATTATTTAATATGCTAGCTGTGTATGGCATCATTCATACAGTCTTGTATTTTCTTTATAAATTCCCTATTGAAACGGATATATTCAAGTCACTGTTATTCATTCATCTTTCATTCATTTGAGTGAATATTTTTGGATAGTGCATTAGTTTTCAAATAATATATTGATGAGAAATAAAAGGAAGAGGTGATTACATAGTTGATTTGACAAGTCTTAGGTATTAAATGTTATTGAAATGATTAACTAAAAGAAACCAAAAAAAAAAAGCCTTATATTTTCACTTCACTTATTACCAAAAAAAAAATAATGTTTAGAACATCTGTGTTTAATAAAGTCTCTAAACTACTAACTTTAAAAAAAATATTGATCAGGAACAGGCTATAAAAGCATCCGATTGCATTTTGTGTGTTCCTTAAAAGCAAACAATTATTTCAAAACTGATTCAGTGCTAGGAACATGAAGGTAATACAATAAATAATTGACTAAATGATCTTTTATTTTCCTTATTAATCAAAGATTGTATAGGAGTAATAAAACACATGGTTTGCTGTGCACTGATGGACATCATTTAACACAACAAGGATTTTATTGATGTTGAAGATTAACAATTACTTCAAGTAATTATAAGATCCTAACATTTTTTTCAATATGTGGCAATAAATTGAATAAACAAATGATATACGCTTATCTTGTGCACTCAGAGAAATGAAACAACTGAAAATACTCTTTCAATTTTAACAGTCAAATATTCAACTATGAAAACAAGTTTTCTGGAGGAATTTGAGAAAGTACGTTTGTGCGAAGGTAAATTGGAAAACAATTTGACAACAACTAGTAAATATGTACATAGAAAGATGCCCTAGCTTCAGGAATTTTGCTTCTAGGTGTAAAAGCAGCTTCAAAATCATTACACATGTACCAAAAATACATATATGAGAATGATTATAGAGAACTGTTTATGATAGAGAAAAAATAACCTAACATTTCTCAGCAGAGGAAATGATAAACTGTAGTGTATTCATACAATGGAATAGTTCACATAAACATATTCCACATGAATTATATTTAACTGTAGCAAAAATTTCACATGGTTAAATTTTAAAATATTATGTCTATGCTATATCTGTAACATTTATGTCCTTAAAAATAAATGAGAGAGAGACAGAACTAGTGGCTGAAGAAAATAAAGGAAAATGTTAATGTCCATGAAATCAACTTGGGGTTACATGGATCGGTTATATTATATTCCCTACTAGCCTGTATGTTTGAAACCATCCAGAATTAGGTGTGTATCTATGAAAAGTTACATCAAACATTTGAAATATACTTTTTTAACTGCATATATTTTTGCTGGCACTTGGAATTAGGAGAGGACCCATATTTTTGAGCACCACTTCAATGAAATGACAACTATTTGCAGAGTGCACCATAGCAGTCTTTCTTGGGGAAAATCAGCTCTGTGGATTAAATAATAGATGTGACACAAAAAGGAGGAAGCAAATTATTTGGTCAAGTATGCTGGAAAACTATGGGATATATGAAATTAAACCAATTTCCATCTTAATTGGCCTAACATTGTGAATCTCTAAGAATGGGACATATTACGTGTATCATTCTCACACCTGTTTAACTATAGAAGTATTTGTGGAGAAGCACTTCTAGCTGTCTGTAGAAAGCAGCTTAGGAAATGCTGCCTCCAGGGTATGAAATGCTTTTAAAATTAACTTGTTTGTTCTTTAATAGGAAGCCTAAGGAATTTTATCCTATCTCTAAATTATAGGGAAGGACATAATGCTAAAAATGTGGCTCTAATTCCATATAGGTGCAATATCTGCTGCCATACCTGAAGTTCAAGTTCATGTTATCTAACTACAAATACAGGACTAGAAAGGAAAAGATTTTATGGATAAGTTTCCAAAGAATAGAGTCCTAGTCTATGCTTCCCCACCCACTAGCTACATGGCTTTGGACAAATAACATAATGACTTTGAATATCAGTCTCCTCATTTTTAAAATTAAATTGTGAAAACACCTGCCATAATAAGACTGGCAGAGGGCTAAAGTTAATCAAATCAAGTATTATGTAAAACACAGATGCTCATTATTATTAATCTACAATTACAGTAGGGTCTTCTAATATTGGATCATCTAACATTAACAATCACACTGTAAATTTATTAAAACTGAGCCATCACTTTAATACTTGAAGGGAAGAGTTATTTAGCCATAGAGTTCTATGGAGGCTTTTTCTTTATTAATTTCAGATTAATATGAGGGTATGAATGATTAAGTTACATTGTTTGCCTTTGTTAGGTAAAGTTCAAGTTATAGTTGAGCCCTTCACCTGGGGGTATGCTGTATACCCTTACATTGTGTATTAAGGTTCAATTGAAATTATAGTTATAATAAAAGTTGAATCAAAGAAGATATTATTTTATGACAATATAATATAGAGTATAACAGAATCTAATATTTTTGAACAAAATTTCTAACATCCATTCTCTCTTATACATTAAGTAAAAGTAAGCCAGACTTAGTTCAACTTAGTTGAAATTTCTATAGTTCTAAAATAGGTTCTCCTTTTGTATCTTTTGACACATTAGTAGATTTTTCCAAAAGACAATATCAATATTCTGTCCTTCATGTACTGACTAATGAATAATGTATTTTACTAAAAGTAATAGGAAATGTTTAAGATACCTACAATTAAAATTAAAAAGACAAAATTGGATATTATAAAAATGAGCATACTGAGTTTTTAAGAAGTCTTTTATTTAGAATATTTCTGGAGAGAATTGTTTATAATGAAAATATTCATGACTTTGAAGATTGAGTTCTAGGGTTTAACACTTTAAATATTATAAAAGAAATACAGTAAACTTTCTTTCATGATTTTTTGAGTGGAAAACATTTTAGTCATAAATTAGTATATGAATTCCATATTTTTGCCTCACTTAAAATCAAGCAAAAATAAATCAAAACTTAGTATAAAATATATCTTCCATATGTATGAGACTGCACTAATTATCGCCAATCAATAAATATTTTACACGAGGTTTTGCCTAGATTAATATCTTGTCTTGGGATGTATCTTTCAAAGAGTATAAAGGAAAATAGTGATTAAAATGTTTAATAATGTGTGTATACAAAAAATGCAGTAGGAAGCCTGACTATTATTACTTATAATTTCCGAACTATATTTTTGAATCATTTTAATAATTTAGAAACAATATCATATCATATTGACCTCTTCCATACTCATTTAAGGTGGAAAGAGGCTAAGGTGTTTTTCTTCTTCGCTCTATTTATGTTGGAAATTAGTTCATTACATAAAGTCACTTGTAATTCATGTGGTAGCCTAGATACTGAATCATGTATTTATTAATGACGTATTAAGCCATGACCCTTTCCATAAACAAACCAGCAGAACAGTGTAAGTATTTCAAACTTAGTGGAACATTTGATTTCTTTCCTTTTAAGGACTAGTCAATGGGAAAAAAATTTCCCCTGCCACTGGATAAAAATTCAGAAATTCTCATGATTCCACATTCTTAGGAAATGCATGGTTGTACAGTCACTTTAAGGTACAAGTATTAGCTCTGTGTCTAGTCTAAGATCACACTAACATTTTAATTTTCAGTTAAAGCTAAGAGTTCTACTCCCTTCCTCCTGGATACACCTTGTAATGTGTGACTTACATGAACAATTTCATGGCCTTTCTTGCCACATCCATACCTAGGAACCAAGGGGCAAAGAGGAGCAAAGAGACATAAGGACAGAACTCTTCTAGTTTGGTTGGTGACTGGCAAATGTGTAAAAAGAAATCTTTGACTGTTGGGTGTATCTGTGGGTTTATCACTGGTTCCCAGCTTGCACTCAGCTGCTATGATGGTGTGAGCCTCCCCTTTAGCTGGTTGCTGTTTCCTCAGAACCAGGATCTCTGAGGATCCACATTGCCCACATAATCTCTTCCTATGTAGCAGGTTTTAAGCCCTCTCCAGTTGGGCTTTTTCTTCCCCTGCCCACATCTACTCTGTGGGAAATATCCACGCCTTCTTTTATTCCTCCTCCCCTCCCTCAACCCCTCAGGAGTACGTATCCTTTTCTAGCCCTTTGTTCTTTTTCTTTCTCTCCTCCTGTGGGCATACAGCTTTAATTCTCAGACGTGTAAATGAGACATCAATACACTGCTCATCATTCTCTCCCACTGAAGCTTCCCCCTTTTAGGGCTGAGGTGAAGAAAGTAGCCCTTCTCTCCTCACCTGAGGAGATGATACAGCGGCAGCAATTTTCTCTAATGAAATTTTACCAGTCTTTGTCTGCCTCTACATTCTAGCTTATTTTATATTCTCAAAGTGGTGAAAGGCTTCAAGAGACACGGGGACTCTGAGCTATCCACTTCAAAGATTTTCCAGCTCTTCAGTCTCATGCTCTCTTGAATATCTGATAATTACCATATACAGTATCGGCACTTCAGGCACAACTTTAATTTTCACATCCTAGTAAATAATGCTAATAAGATCAGCAATAGCAACAACTCACATTTCTAAGATGTTGTTTTGCTCGTGTTGTGGGTCTTCCATCATTATTCCTATTAGCCTATTTCATCCTCTCAATGATCCTACATGCTAGCAACACATGAAGGTTACCAACAATTTCAAGATGTCTTGCATAGAACATAAGGTATTAATGTTAAATTAAATATTAATGAACATAAGGTATTAATACACAGATGGTATTAAGTTATTTTATTAAAACACATTGCCAAATTTTGAAACCAGGTGGTCTGGCTCCCGAACCTAAATCTGACATTCTACCCCTTAGACAAATCACTGAATGGCTATTTTCTTTGAGGCATAAGATGCAAAAATGACCCCAAATTTGACTTACTCTATCGCTGGATTGAACACTTTGGTAGAAATTTTGTAACATGAAACTTCAGTTCTCCTTTTCTTTCTTTATAATCAAAGTTCCTGAAAGTGTTTTGATTCATTGTACTCCACAAAAAGTTTTTGACTATATCAAATGTAATTATTCTCATTAGATGTACTATACATTTATGGCAAATGATGAAATTTTCCATCTTGCTAAAAGTTCAAGTTATTTTTAGAATAAAGTACAGTATCATCTTCTATGAATCTACAAACTTAAATTCCTTAATATTTTTCAAGTGAACAACTTTTAAATGGTAATTTTATATAGTCAAGCAATAATTGCATATGATTCAATCTTTTGTATCTCCTGATGTGTCAAAAAAAGAAAATTGTCAACATATTCTTCCTTTATAAATATGCTAAGTGAGAATTTATGTCATTGTTCTTTCAACATAAATTCAGGCAAAGGTGCGATACTGTTACTCTAATGAGTTAGAAAAAAAGATAAGCACAATTTAATAAAACACTGTGAAAAATTTCTTCAATTAAATGACAGTTAAATAATTTTGAACATTTAAAAAAAGTTTTCATAATCCATAACACCTTCATATTTTACACCCTTTGGTTATATAATGGAACAAAGGGAAAAATAAGAAAAGGTATTTAGTATCTGAAAAAAGAAGTAAAGCAAGTAGGTTTTAACCTGAGAACTTTTTTTTTTTTTTTTTTTGTAGTTTTTGGCCCAGGCCGGGCTTGAACCCACTACCTCCAGCATATGGGGCCAGTACCCTCACTCCTTTGAGCCACAGGCACCGCTGATAATCTGAGAACTTTTTAGATTGCAAATTAAGTCTAAATTTTGAACCCCATTTGTGTAAATATACGACCTCTGATACAAAATATATATTCAGGGTGCCACACACATGCACAAACATTTTAAAAGTTCAATAATTTCTGAATTTGTGCGGAGCCAAGATTCAGTCTGACATGATGATTTCTAATCTAGTGAGATCAAAGTATGAAATGCGTGATATGGATTTCATATCAAATTACAAGAAAGCAAACAAGTCTTAGAGTTCAAATTTATTAATTTTTGACTGTATTTTATTCATCAACTGGATAACACAAGATCACATGAAGAAATACCAACTGGGTACAACAAAAAGCTTGTTTCTTGATTCCTCTATCTTGAGTGTTCATCACCACACCCACAGCCCCTAGCAGAGAGAAATAAAGCAACAAATTGTACCACCATATTTCTAGTTAATATATCAACTTGTAAAGAAAAAGGCTGACTGTCAGTATTTCAGTATTTTCCTTTTATAAACTTTTGGGTGAAGTCATTATTTATTTTTTTAGACCAGTCTACATTTAGCCAATCACAAAGAATCTGTTGAAAGCTATTTTAATAACATTTAGTCTACTTGGAAAGGTCAGACCAATCAAAACATCAGAAAAAAATGTCTTGATTAGGAAGTTAGTCACTTTTTACAAAGAACAGAAAGTTAAGTCCTAATTTGCTGTGACAAGATTTATGCACTGGGAATTTTTTGGTATTTCTGGCTTGGGTTTTGAAAAGGAATAGAGCTTTTGGAACAAAAGCTTGAAAAATTTCTGCATAGAACTTGAATAAAAATTATAATAATATTCTTGAAGTCTAAGGACCATCTCCTTATTTGACTATAAAAGCAAAGCAATTTATTCAATGGTTGTTACAAGATAAAGAAATATTTGAAAATGAAATACCTGTGTAATAGAATCCAGCATGCTGGACAATATTTAGACCCATGTATGTTCCACCCATATGGGTTATGTATGGTGATACTATTAAGGTAACTATTCATTCCAATGCTGACGAAAGCCAAAGCTGAGAATAACACAATAAAGCAAAGCAAAGCAAAACAAAACAAAGTAGTAAACTACAAAATAAATTCAGAAATCATTAAATCGAAATCAAATTTTGGTATGGAGTTAGAAATCATATTTGCTTTTGGGGAGAAGAACTGGATTACTGTGGGTGGGACATAAACTTTTCATCTCTTTTGAATGCTGTTCCCTGCAAGAGCATATAATCTATTAAAAATGATTACATTAAAAAATCAAACCAAATAAATACATTATCCTATAGTTAATAATATAATTTCAATGTTTTAATGGGTTCTATAAGTATACATAATATTCACCTTAACTTTATATTTCAAACTTAAAACTGTTGGCCTATTTTCTGAAGGTCATCTTTAGTCATCAAGTTAGGAGTAGTCATTGAATATAGGGTTGCTCTCTGTATGGAGAAGTAATAAAAAATAAATAAGTTTAAAATTAGAATCCTAAAGGCAGGAATTTCCCCCTCTTAACCTTTTCTTCCTCCCTCCATCTCCCCCTTCCTCCTCCATTTCATTTCTTCATTCCTTTTCCCCTTCTTTCCTTGGAACTGAAAGACCCACTTGGGGGTAAAGTGTGTGCTAAACAGACTTAGAACTCCATCATCTTGAAGCTTAGAGTCTACAGGGGAAGACATTTAATAAATAATTCCAGAATTACATCAGACTGTGGTTACAGTGGCAAATAAAAGAGTACTAAGATAGTGAATAACTAGGATACTCTGGAACAATCTTGGAAAGATTCGTTGAGGACATAATATTTAAGCTTAGAAGTGAAAATAAATTAAAATTGCTGAGTGAAGGTGTGGGAAAGGAACATTCCAGAAACAAGAAAGAACTTGTGTGAAGGTTTTAGCTGGGAGAAATTTAATGCACAGTGGGGTGTGCTTGCAGCTTAGTGAGGATGGGGGAAAGTGGCCCAAATAGAGATTGTCAGGGCAGTTTATGCCAGACATTGTGTCTTGCATTAAGAATTTAAAATTTCATTCCAAGTGCAATAGAAAGACATGGGAGAACTATAAGACAAGTGATGCAATGGTCTATATTATTAATACATTTTAGAAAGGTCATTCTGGTTGCTTTGGGCCAAATTAATTAGAATGGGGCAAGTATAGGTGCAGAAGAATGAGAAAAAAGTAACTTCAGTACTCCTAATGAGATGCTGACAGTGGCTAATGCATTCATGTCACCTGTGAAGGAGACCAGTGAGCAGGTTTAGAATATATTTAGGAAGTATTGTCAATAGAACTTGGTGATTCATTAGATGTAATGGGTCAGCTATGCATCCTGTTCCACTGGTTCCAGAATTGATAATTATTGGGAAGACTTTAAAAATTCCTTTATTTAAATGTCTAGTGTATACAAAGAACATTTCTGAATGTACTCCAAATATTGAAGGATGTTAATTTCATTTGATTAGACCAATTTTAGATTCAAGTAATACATAAGTAACACCCTCCAACCAACACACCCATTTCCCTCATAGAATGTAGTAAGGGAAAGGTCTTATTTTACCTTAGGACTAAATTAAACTTTAATATGCCTACATATACAAATCTTGTTTTTGTTTTCATTATTCATCCTTATGGTCTTATGTAAACTACTATACAAACTAAACATAATTTACACTTTCAGACTGACTATTTTTAAAAGAGAAACAACCAAACATGCTATGTCATACCTGGGAGGCAGGCTTGTAACTGCTTACACTTCATCTCTTAGTAAGAGTTGAGACTTTACCATTATGACCTGCTAGGTGTATGATCAAGGGAAGATCATTTATCTCCATAAAGGCCTTAATTTTGACAGCTCAGTGATGAATGGAAAGAGGCGGGTAGTTAAATGTTTAGATTTCACATCACTACATGATAAAGAACTATGACAAAATCTGAGCCAGCAAAAACTTTGGCATATTATTTCATTTATACCTTTCTGTAAGTCTTTAGAAATCATTATAATTAGACCTCCATAAATGAGACATTTGTAATATAAAATAATTTAGTTTTCTATTTTATGTTTTTGAGGTCAGTTATTCTCTAGTCATTCAAATACAAAAAAAATTATAGCTAGATGCAAATTAGTAAATAGTAAATATTTATGTAGGTATCATGACTCCCCTCTCCCTACCAACTTAAAAAAAAAAAAAGGTCATTGCTATTATTCTCCCCTGCAAAGGATATAAGGTCAAGTGTGTAGACAAAAGACATGATGTAGAATTGCTCCTTAAGAACTTTTCTTTTGCTTTTCCATCAAATCAAACTCATGCTGACCAACTGAGAGGTTAAGTACTGATGTTGGAAAGATCATCAGAGCTATCATCTGAAGTTTTGTAACTGTTCAGGCTCTTTTTCCTACCAGGTAGGTGACTTTGGACGATTCACAACCTTTCTCATTATGCATGTTCACTGATAAAACTGAGTTTATATTACCAGTCTACTGGGTTGATATGATAACAAGAGGGCTTTTAACTCCTATGTTTGGAGGCATTCCTTTAGATGAGAGATACTGCCTTAGTCAGTTTTGTTGTATGTGCAAACAGATTTGGAATCAGGAAACTTGAGATATAATCACTTTAATTCTCCTCTCGTTTAAAGTTGAGAGTATTTCACTAGATTTCTCTAATACAGTGGTATTCCAACTTGGGCGGTAGGATCATTTTTGCCCCGTAGAGGACATTTGGCAATGTCTGGAGAAATTTTTGGTGGGCACAAAATATACCATGGGGTGTGGTATATTTAGCGAGTAGAGACCAGGGATACTGCTAAATATCCTACAGTATACAACAACCCACAACAAAAATCATTTATCCCAAAATATCATCAGTGCCAAGGTTGAGAAATTCTCTTCTAAGGCCTCACTTGGCTTTAAAATTCTACAGTCTAAAAGGTAAGACATCCCATAAATTACCCAATTGACTAATAGGTTTTTAAATTTACCAGAAGATAATTAATTTCTATTATAAAAATAAACATTTCCAACTATTCTGAAATTTTCCATTAAAATGTAAAGACTGGTTATGATTTAGTAATAAGAGTGGCATGAGTTTAAGCACCTTTATCACCATCACCAACCACAATTCTACATGCAATGTTTCTTTGGCTACCCCATTGTCAAGGACTAAATGTGTTCTCATAGAATTCATACATTGTAACCTCAAACTTCAGTGTGGTGACGTTTTGAATTTAGGCCCTTGAGAAGTGTTTAGGACATATATATGGAACTTTCATGATAGAATTAGTCCCCTTTTAAAAAGAAGAAAAGATAAATATAAGACCTCTCTCTCTCTCTCTCTCCCCTCCCACCACCCCCACTGCAAGCTGACATCTTGATCTCAGATTTAGTCTCCAGAATGATGAGCAATAAATGTTTGTTGTGTAAGCTACCTGGTCTATGATCATTTCTTAAAGTAGTCTGGACTAAGACTCCAAGTATCCTCAAAGTGTATAATTTGAGACCAAAGAATTACAGTTGACAGAAGAAAGTTCTGTCTTAGGCAGCATATTGATGAGTACCATGAGTCCGTCCCACCATTATACATTTTGGGTTCAAGTCTCATTTTCACCAATGACTGCATGGCCTTGGGCAACCTCTCTGTGCCTCAAGCTTCTTATGTGTAAAATTTGATTGATAATATCATTTGTGTTTTAAATGAGATCATTCAAGAAAATCTTTTAGTATGGTGCTGGGAACCTAAGTAGTAATCGGTCAATGTTTGTGATTCTCATACCTAAAGGTGCATTTTCATTACTTACATTTCAAAACATTTCTATATTTTAATCACTCATATTTATCATCACTCATGAGTTTTGCTGATACTGATTTTTGGTGTAGTGCACATTTCTTCACTTGGAGAAGTTATACTTATTCTTTGAATCTCAAAGTCAACACCATTTCCTTGAAGGAACCTTTTCCAATCCCTCTAAGCAGATATAACCATCTCATCTATGGTGTCCCAAAGATCTCGAACTATACCATACCATAATAATGATCTCTATCCATATACACCTGCTATGGTCTGAATATTTGTCCCCCAAATTTCTTATGTTGAATCCTAACCCCAGAGATACTAGGTATTAGGAGGTGGAGCCTTTGAGAAATAATTAGGTCACAGTGACAGAACCTTCATGGATGGAATTAGTGCCTTGATAAAAGAGGCCTGATAGATATCTCTCCCCCCTTCCACCATGTGAGAACACAGTAAGAAGGCACCATCTAGCACTATCTATGAGCTAGAAATAGGCCCTTAGCAGATGCTGAATTTGTTAATACCTTTTTCTTGGACTTTCTAACCTCTGGAACTGTGAGCAACGAATTTCTGTTGTTTATAAGCCACCAAGTCTATAGCATTTTATTAATGCCACCCAAAAGGACTAAAATACAATCACATTGTATTATAATTGATATATACATATCCACACAAACATCAATTCTCTTGGCTGGAATGGCATGCTAGCCCTAACTGACATCTGTGTACATACTGCGTGTACACTGGTCCCTACATAAATGTGGAAACTTTGCAAAAATAGGGAAATCTCTTGCTCTAACAATAAAGGATAAAATTAAATTTGCAAGGTGAAATCAAATCTTTATAAATGGATGAGAAATTGAAGAGGAGAAAAAAATCCCTTGTTTGACAGGATCAGATGACTGAGAAAAAGCATATCTCAGCAGAATCCATTTATAACTATTTCCAGGGTACTCCTGTTCCAAGTGTATAGAAAAATGTCTGCGTTCCGAGGAGATGACACAACAGATTCTGTTTAATTCTGCTGTCTCTACTATGTATTAAAAGGTTAAAAAGAAGAGTACCTGTTTATTATATCTGGTGTATGGGCTTTCCTTAAGTGATGATAAATCACTCAACAAGATGGATTTTAGATATGAATAGTGCTATTTACTAAATAGTGCATGACAGTAATAAGCTTAGTTTCGCGCTGGACAGTTAAGCTCAAAAACTATGAAAATGTGAAGCCAAATAAATGTATTCTATCAATATTTCTTACTCCAAAGCATGGTTGACCTTCTTCCCCATGTTAATAAAAAAAAAGAAAATTAATCATTTCTGTTCTTCCATTTTATGGGTGTTAAAATGTGATCACTAATGGGATTTAGGTACAAGACTGCAATTATCCATGGACTAATTAAAAATGACTGTCATTCATGTTGTCCATAGTACATCAACAATAGCAAACATGACAGGGTTCACTTTAATTTAGAGTTGTGTCAGATTAGCTAACACAGAGTATTACAATTTTTGCTCAAGCTCATAAATCCTCTATGAAGACTTGTTGATGGTTTAGTTTTTATGTTATCTTTTAAAATGTCAGGACCCAATTTCCTAAAATCACATGCAGACTGTCAGGTAATGATAGTGGATCCAACACAGAAATGTAGAGTTTTTCTTTCTTAAAATCACAGGGAGATGAAGGGATTTTTAACTAGGCACAAACCTTAATGACAAAGAAAACAGGGAAGGGCATCAGAGCAACAGAACTTTAGAAGCTAGAAAGTCAATGAACAAGTAGTAACTCACTTAGAAAAACTGATAAAACCGAACCCTACAAGGAGGTTGAAGTCAAGAACCAACTTGATAAGAATGAAAAATCCCCCAAAGAGTCAGGAAGTGATGACACCAGTTATCTGTAGAAAGGAGTGGAAACAAGAGGACTGGTTAAATGTCCCTAAGAATCAGTTATTGATTCCTGATTCTCTTCTGTTTCCTTCAGCCATGGCAGAGAGTTCAAGCTTATTTTCTGGAGAGGTAGAGAGTCTCTACTGTGCAGGACACTAGGCCCAGCTGAAAGTAAACTTTTATGCTGCATGTGGAACCCTTTCATTCATGTCTCAGATGCAGAGACAGGCTGGATTTTGTAAAACTCTTCTTTGTGAAGCTCAGCAGTGTAAGACTGAAGACCCAAAGGTAACAAAGCAGGGGTTTCTCAACTAGCCAGACAACTAAAGCATGAGGCCCAAGATTACTAGGCTGTAAGAGTTGCCACGTATCATTTTACTTCTCTACACTTAAAAATGAATAGACAACCAAGAACCACCAAAAAAATTCAGGGAAGCCTTGAAAATGAGGGAGACCCAAACATACAACCAAATAGGCAATAAACTTGGGGGAAAATAAGGATTCTATATAGAGAAAAACAACCCCCTGAAACAAAAGAACTAACTTCAATGTCCTCAGAAAGAAAAGATATACTATTGGCTTTGTGTGACAGGAACAGGCTGATGTTCGAGAAAAGGATACAGAGAAGAAATGAAAACGCTTATTAAAAATATCTTTAAAAAATTTAGTAAAGTGGGTGGGAAGATAAAGCTTAGGAAATTTCCCATAAAGCAATTCAAAAAAGAAAGAGATGGAAAATGACTATACCAATTGGCTCACTCAGCTTTCGCTAGTGTTTGTATTATTATAGGCAACTGGTAGACAGTGATGGAGCCAAAATGACTATATAGGAGAATGGAAAGGTAGGACATAAACAGATTGTATAGTAAGGGTGAGAATTTAAAAAAGAAATATATCTTAGTCTACAATAATGAGAAGTCAAAAAATTACACCAGTAAGTGGAAGGATATCTTTTACGTAAGACAGCTTTCACGTCATGACTCCAATGTGTATACACACGCAACTGTGATGAAAATAAATTCTTTGTGTCACTTACATTACAAATGAAATACAAAACACATATCAATGAGGATATTCCACTCTCAAGTGAGTGGGAAATATAATTGCACATTTGAATTGGTTTCCACTGTGAAATATTTTATTTTAGCGTGGAGAAAACAAAAGGTATTATGATTATGGTCTTTCTGCGAGGCAAGGTATGATCACTGACAGTCATGCTAGGTCTCAGATGCTCTTAAACATGTAATTTGGTATGGTGGAAAGCAATATAGTGAGCTTTTAAAACAAACATAAAATTGAATGTGTTGATTTAAATAAATGAGATCTCCTCTGAGAAACCGTCCAAGTTTTTCATTTTAAACTTCCCCTTTAAGAAATTAAATATTACATTGACAGCAGATGCTTATTTTTAATAATATTATTTGGCAAACTGGATAAATTCACAATTTTATGACCCTCCAGTTATGTATTTGTGAGTTTTCATTTGTTTATTTAAATAATTCAGCTGGTTCCTAAAATCTAAATCTCTTAGAACCACTGTTAGTCAACATTCTCTTCATTTTTACTGAAGAAAAACCTGACAACTCTTTACTTTCTAAATACATTGAGCAACCCAGTATAAAAATCCTGTGCCCACAGACAAGTGCAATTCCCTTTGTTTCAAATCTCATTGCATTATGTGGCCATTTCAGTACCATTTTTGTGACTTGCTGATGACCAACACAGCAGGATAAAAAGCACTTAAATGAACTGGAAAATGGAAGTCTCTCAAACACTCAGGAATCAATATAGCATGGAAAGTCAGACAAAGGAAGAAGAAAACAACACAAAACCTAAAATCGGTGAGCATATCGCAGAAATTTAAATGCAAATAGACAATATTCCACATAAATATTTATCAAATTTGTGTCTGCATATTTTAAGGAAATTGTTGAAAAAATTATTGAATCAATTACATTTTGCTATTTTCTTGTATAGTCTTAGTTATTTAAAATTATCTTTAAATTATTCAAAGTTACTAAATATTTTAATAACATGTACATTATGTATCTTCCTTTCCTGGGCAGAGGGGAATAAAATGAAGCAGCAGCAGAAAGAAGTACAATTTATGACGTCTCTGCTAGTACATTAACCTGATCCCATACATTTGTAAATGAGTGAATTCCAAATGGATATAACTTCTTTGTGGAAACCATCAGCAGTTTTTTAGTCACATCTTATAATTACATTTTTAAATAATTAGAATAAAATTTTAAAATGTTTGGAAATTTGAAATATTAGATAATGGTACGATAATATGATTGTGCCAAAACTCTAAAACATGCTTTTATTTTCTGGGCACATTAGTAAATACGTTTTTACAAAAATCTCATTAAACCTGGAAAAGCAAGATAATCTCAGCCACACTGCAACCTAAACTTCAGTAATACAACAAGAACTTATTGAAGACAACCCATTCGCTAGTTACTCAGAGGTAAATAAAACACATCTCCCATCCTCCCAAATAAGACCTTCAGAAATTAGTCTACTTAATTGGTCTAACGATAATTTGAGGCAAAAAATGAGAGAAGAATAAATTATTCATGCCAGAGAGAACCTGACTTGCTGTGTTAACTCTCTCAGAGGATCTCTCAAATACATATTCAGCCTCAACACCTCACCCAAACTATATCTCTATCCAATTGTGGGAGATCCTTGCTAAAATGCACCATAGCCCTATAACCACAATTTGAATCAACATATAGCCTTCACATATTGACCTTTTTGACATTATTATTCTTATTACTGGTGCCATCTTCCTCCCAGTCAGCCATAATTAAAACTTACTTTCTTTGACTTCCTTCTGTCAACATTACTTCCTACATTGATAACACTTATTCTTCTCATTGCCTCTGAAAGCTGATTCCTCTTCAAATCTGATCTTTTGCAGATCCTAGTCTATTACTTCTCACCTAGAATTTTCCCTGGTTCTCTGCCTCTGGCTCCTTCTTTCTCTTATTAATTCTATAGTCTACTATGAGACTACCTTAATTGGACTCTATTCCTTTCCTGTATGTACACACACACACACGCACACGCGCGCGCGCACACACACACACACACATACATATATATATTCCATGGACAGTGTATCTAAATTCCTAGTATGTCCTCACTATTTTTCTGGCGCTACTCTTTTTCATCAGTTCAGTTGGCTGAACTGCTTTAGTTGGCTATAACACCACCTGGCTTCCAAAGCCGACATGTCTTTTCTCATCTCTGCCTCTCCTAATGCTGCTCTTTCAGCAATGCCTTTCTGCTTCATCTCTGTCTGTCTAAGTCCTACTCCTTAATTAAGGTATAGCTCATGTAATATTTTCAGCATGAGGTTTGGCTTGACTCAGCTTAAGCTCTTCCTCCCCTAAACTCACACAATACCTTCGTTTTGGTATTTTACTACCACTCAATACTATGCTGGACATATAGCAAACATTCAAGAAGTGTTCAATAAAATGAATGATTCCTTATTAATACATTGCAAACTATTAACTCTGCAGACGAATCTTAAAATGTTTTTGCATATCAAGGAAAATAACAGAGTAAATAGATAACCTAAGAATGGGAGACAATATTGTCCAACTATATATCTGACAAAGAAGTAATATCCAGAATTCACAAATAATTAAAATCAGCAGGAAAAAAAAACACAAATAACCCCATTAAAAATGGGCAAAAGACATAAACAGAGTTTTTACAAAAGCACTGTTTATAAATTAGAAATTGAAATTAGTATAATTTCTGTGGAACTAAAAGTAAACCTATTATTCAATATAGCCATTCACTACTGGGTATCTGTCTAAAGCAGGCGTCCTCAAACTTTTTGAACAGGGTTGCCAATTCACTGTCCCTCAGATCATTGGAGGGCTGGACTATAGTTTTTAAAAAAAAACTATGAACAAATTCTTATGCACACTGCACATATCTTATTTTGAAGTAAAAAACAAAACGGGAACAAATACAATTCACACCACTTCATGTGGCCCGCGGGCCTCAGTTTGAGGACGCCTGATCTAAAGGAAAAAAAGTCATTATAGCAAAAAGACACCTGTACTGAATGTTTATTGAAAAGATATGGAATCAACCTAAATGTTCATCAATTGAGGAGGGGATAAAGAAAATGTGGTCTACCACGGAGTACTTACTCAACCATAAAAAGGGATGAAATCATGTCATTGGCAGCAACCTGGGTGCAGCTGGAGATCACTGTCCTAAGTGAAGTATCTCAGGAATGGAAAAATAGACATTACATGTTCTCAGTAATAAATGGGAGCTAGACAATAAGTACACGTTGTCATAAAGTTGGGTAAAGGACATTGGAAAAATAAGAAGGGGACTGAGGAGGGTAAGGAATAAAAACTAACCTGTTTGGTACAATGTACACTATTCTAGTTAGAGGCATACTAAAAGCCTTAACATTAGCATTATACAATGCATCCACATAACAAAAACACTTGTACCTTCCTGATATTTTGAAATAAAAATTATTTTTAAAAAGGAACAGAGAAAGAAAAACCCCTAAAATGCTGAACAATGTGACTGTCTCTATATTTTATAAAGTTATTCCTGTAATTACTCTGGCTAGATAGACTAATGGAGAAAAGAATATTATCCCTAACCTTTTATTTGTGAAAACTTTGGCTGGGAACAATATACTATTTTCTCTTAGTAGATATAATCACTGATATTATTAGCAGACATCCTCCTTTTCAGGTGAATCAACTCTTGCCAAATGTAAGAGAACAGTTAAGTATTGTAAAATTCACCTGTAAAGTGTTAGGATATAACTTTCTTTCCTCTCTCAGAATTAGGAACTATCTTGTGTTTTTTTTCTTGGACAATGGTTAGAAGGATGCTCCCTTGCTTTATTTATAAGACTCTTTAAAACTTTTGGTCTATGGACAGTTTCTGATAATATTTTCTCTATTTGTTAACCTCAAGGGCAAGCTAGAAAAAATACATTTCATGTAAAAAAAAAAAAAGACTACAAAACACAACACAGAAACATACACGTGGGAGCAGCCTTGGTAATTACTAAAGAAGACTCTTGTTGATACCTCACTGCTCATAATCTTATGAAATTTTATTTAGTGTCAGTTTTTATAAATGTAGTATAACATGTGACATACTGTAGGGGGTTGAATGGTGGTCCCTCCAAAGCTATGTCCATGTCCTAATCTCCAGAGTCTGTAAATAGTAACTTGGAAAAAAGGGTCTTGGCAGATGTAATTAGGTTAAGGTCTTGAAATGAAGAGATTGTCCTTGATTACGCAAGGAGGCCCTAAATTCCCCACTTACAAGAAAGGCAGAGGAAGATTTGAGACAGAAATAAAAGAAAAGCACAGAGAAGATGAAGCAATGTCAACTACAAAGGTGAAGATTGAAGTGGTGCAACCACAAGATGGAATGCTAACAGTCACAGATGCTAAAAGAGGCGAAGATTCTCCCCCTAGAGCAGTGGTTCTCAACCTTAATGCCGCAACCCTTTAATATAGTTCCTGTGGGTAGCGACCCACAAGTTGAGAACTGCTTCCCTAGAGCCTCCAGAGGTAATATAGCTGTTGATTTCAGACTTCTGGCCTCCCACACTGTGAGACCATAAACTTCTGTTGTTTTAAGCCACCACCAGGTTTGTGGAATTTTTTTTAACAGCAACCACAGAAAACTAAAACACATACCAAGGCATACCTTTTCAGAAAGGTAAGTGACTCAAATTGTTACTAAATTTTCATTATCCTTTTAGAAGTGTCTTCTTTCTTCACTTCACTTCCATCCCACTCCCCACTGTAGTGTCACACAAGCTTCCTCTTAGAAGGAACTTCAGATCCTCATTAGGACCTGCTATGTCTGAGTTAGAAAGTCTTCCTTTTTTCAATGGTCTTACTGATGAGATCATGCAGATGGTTGGTGTGATCCCTCACATGGACAGCAAAGAGCTCCAAAAAGCATAGAGATCATGATAATGACTCTGAAAACATCCTGCCCACATGGTCAGAGGGTTTTTATTTTTTAAAAAGATCGACACATAACTGTACATATTTATGGGGTACAATGTGAATGTTTCTATAGAAAAATAATATATAAATTGTGTAATGATCAAATCAGGAAAATTAGCATATCATTTCATTGTGATGAGAATATTCAGAGCTTCTCCTCTAGCTATTTTGACATACATAATACATTATTGTTAACTATAGTCATCTTACTAACCAATAGAACACCAGAACTTATTCCTCCTATTGAACTGTAGCTTTGTACTAGTCAATCAATTTCTCCTCACTTTCCCCATCCATTTCTATGTTTTATAAAAGCTCTGCAGGTATTTATGATTCCCATCCTCTGATAACCACTATTCTACTCTCTATTTCTATGAGATAAACTTTTTAGATTCCACATATGAGTAAGAACATGTGGTAGTTGTCTTTCTGTGCCTGGCTTATTTCACTTACAATAAGGTCCTCTAGGACTGCCTTGCTTTTCATAACTATATAGTATGCAATTGTGTATATACACCATATTTTCTGTATCCATTTATCTGTTGATGGACATTTAAGGTGATCCCATATCTTGGTGACTGTAAATAGTGTTTCAATAAATGTGGGAATCAGATATCTCTTCCATATATTGATTTTATTTCCTTTGGGTATATATACAGTACTGGGATTGCCAGATCATACGGTAGTTCCATGTTTAATTATTTGAGGATGAGGACCCTCCATACTATTTTTCATAATGTTTGTATTAATTTACATTTTCCCCAGCAGTGAGTGAGGATTCCCTTTTCTCCACATCCTCACCAACACTTGTTATTTTTTTGGTTTGTGATACCCTGTTTCCCCGAAAATAAGACAGTGTCTTATTTTAAGGTGTGCTCCCAAAGATGCACTAGGTCTTATTTTCAGGGGACGTCTTATCTTTCCTGTAAGTAGGTCTTATTTTCGGAGGATGTCTTATTTTCGGGAAAACAGGGTAGTAGCCATTCTGACGAGAGTGAGGTGATATCTCATTATAGTTTTGATTTGCATTTCCCTGAATTTTCTATTTGCAGACCTTGAAATTCCCCCCAACACAGAGAACAGTGATTCTCAATCTCCCTTTCAGATCTAATAAATTTGTTTTTTTCTTTTTTCTTTTTAATTACTATGGGTACATAATATTTGTAAACCTTTACAGGGTACATGTGATGTCCTGGTACAGGTGTATGATGTGACTTGATAAAATCATGGTAATTGGGGTAGACATCATCTCAGGCATTTATAATTCCTTTATGTTAGGAATATTCCAGATAGGTAGATAGAATGAACAATATTTGATAATATAACAAAGTGACTATAATCAACACTCAGGGTATACTTTAAAAGAACTAAAAGAGTAGAATTGGAATGCTCCTAATAAAATAAAATGTAGGGGGTGGCAGAGGTGGGGGGAGCATGGAACCTGGGTTCATAGGTTTTATAAAAGCTCTGCAGGTATTTATGATGCTCATTCCTAGTTAAGGATCATTGTATCAGTTGTAGCTGAAGATCCTCAGGCCATTGAGATTCTCAAGGAGTCAGTGGCAAGACCACTACCCAAAGGATTTTATCCAAATAACATGGATGACAACAAGAACTTCTTTATTATGAAGAAAAATTAATTAAATGTTAAAATAACTTATACTATTAAAACAATTAAAATACATGAAATTTGAAAAGCTGATAGACTTTCAAACAGAATATAAAATGCACTTCTGCATTTGAAGATTGAATTGATCATTGTTTTAATAACCTTTGAAAATCTTAGCTTTATCTCCCCACAGGGAAACTATTCTCATAGGCTAGAATAAAGTCAGTTTCTAGCTTATTTTCAATATTATGTTATTGTAAAATCAAGAAAATACACTATCTTAGTCAATGAAGTTTAAAACAAAGTGTTTACCCATGAATATGATATTTTCATTCTTATAATCATTGTCACAATTTGTGGGGGTTTTCTGATATCTGTGCTCCTGGAGTCTTGCATTTAGTAAATGTCAATCCATAGGAAAAATTGCAAATTACTTTTTTAGGTTAGTGCAGCATACATTTATATAATAAAATCACTTCTATTTCTATATCAAGTTCTTTAAAGTTAACATATATTTACAAGCCATGGGCAAGATGCCCTGTGAATGTCATAAAAATACCCTGAGTTCAGTTTAACTTTTCAGTTAACATTCATTTTGATCCAGTTGTTACAGGTTTTTTAAATGGATAATTTACTAATGTCTACATAGTTTTTAACTTTAAATGCTCAAACAATCATTAGCCAGCTTTAAATTACTTATCTATATATAGTCAGATAATTATATTCGGAAAGAAAATGTGAATCCTAAATTAACAAAGGCCAACTTTGTGTGTGGGGAATTAATAGTCGTAGTAAATTGACAAGTTAATTATTAGTTTCACTTTGTCTATTTTAAGAAGTGAAATGAGACCACTTGATTTTTGCTTGTGATTTAAGAAGGGATTGTAACTTGCTGCTTTTTAAAGAGTAAAACTCTGATGAACTAGAGGACTCTTCTATCAGCTTTTCTCACATTAACTTTTGAAACTTGTGAGACATTCTGTTCATGAACATTCTAAGTACTTTCATTTTCCTAAGTGCCTTGAAATTTCATGCTTGAAAATCAGTGGAAGAAGAAAAGCGTCTGTTAAAATGTACTTGAGAGAACAGTAGTACAAAAAAAAATGGGAACGAGAAAACAGGAGGCAAAGATGAACAGAAGCAGATCCAAGAAAGATGCAAATGAATTTTTTAAAAAAACCCTGAGAAACTGCTATGATCTGAAACTTCATATACACGCCCTTCCCCCGCCCCCAGATTCACATTATGGAACCTAATCATTAAGTTGAGGCTATTAGAAGGTGAACCTTTGGGAAGTGATTAGGTCATGAGGGCTTTGCCTTTGTGAATTCAATTAATACTCTGATAAAAGAGGCTCCAGAGAGCTGCTTTGCCTTTTCTGCCAAGTGAGGACACAGCTAGAAGATGCCATCTATGAAGCAGAGAGAGCAGAGAGCTGTCACCAGACACCAAATCTGCTGGAACCTTGATCTTGGAATTCCCAACCTCCAAAACGGTTAGAAATAAATTCCTATGGTTTATAAATTATCCAAAGAAACTGGCTAAGACAGAAACATTTCAAGGACAAGTCCATATTCAAGTGAATTATTCTAGATGTTCTATTTGATAAGACATAGACTCTCTTAAGAGTGGAATAAAATAAAAATCAAATAGTTCATAAGAATAGATCATTTTAAGTATTGCAGGAGGGTCACACATTTAAGAGAATATTGCTCACACACATGTAAGAGAATATTGCTCACAGTTATTGATAGAACTCAACAAATGAATAGAGAAGGAAACCACAATCAATGCACTAGCGTATAGAAATGTCCCAGGAAGTGCAGTACATATGCTTTTGTCAAAATCAGTAAAATGGAGGGCACAACAAACATCACAGGACATTGAAAGGGTAAAATGAAACAACACACTTAAATGTCTTGTGAATGTAGGATATTCCAGGAGCAAAGAGAAATTATAATCACTAATCAAGGCAAGCTGTGCCTGCCATTGACCTAGACTCTCTGGTCAATGAAAAAAAACATATTCAAAAGACTGCTGAAACTATAAGGGAGGATGGGAGTCTTGGCTTCTTCTTAAGGAACAAGGATCATCCTGAGGTTAATCAAGATTATGATGTAAAGCCCCTCTGGACTTTAGGTATCTCTTTACCTATCTATCTATCTACCTGCCTACATAGCTACCTAACTATCTACCTATCTATCTATGTGCCTTTTACCAGACTGTGTGCCAGTGCACTCTTAATAATGAAGTAGTACATGGAACTAGGGAACCCATTTCTCATTCAGGGAACTAGGATTATGGAGTCTACTGAACTTTGAAATCTGTCTGAACCTCAAGATGCCAGTTGACTCTTTATCCTTGACCAGTTTCCTAACTGAACTGTGATACGTAACTGTTCTTTTAACCCCTGTTTATTTCTCTGAACTCCTACAGCTTTGTTGTGACCTTCAATATCCATCTGATCTTTCCTCTTCTGTCTGATCTGGATTTGATTTATTGCTGGGCTTCCCTAGCCAGATTCCTGGGCCTTTCTCTACTATCTGTCTCCCTCATCCATGAAGGGGAATCTTTAATCATACCAGGCATTTAAAGGAAAACCAATAGTTTTAGTGTGGTTTATTCCATTACTCTGTTGTATGCTGAGTACGTTACGTGAACTTGATTTTATGTACCATGTGCTAGCTGTAGGAAACACATTTATTTTTTCCTTAAAATGTTCTTAACGGCTAAGAACTTAATATTTGGTTTGTGGTTAATTAGGTTCAAGATTGAGAGATAACACACTACACAGGTTTATATACAGCAGAGAGAGGATTGTAGGTGTGGAGCTGAGAAGTATGCACTATGGATATAGAGAAGGGAATGTTGCTATTGATTGGTAGAAGAGGTGAGTAAAAGTTTTCCATCTATGACAGGCTACACTCAAACACATCAGAATGGCCAGCTAGGTCTACCATCACTCAGTTAATGAGAAGACATAATAAAGACAACAGCCACATTAATAAGATAATAGATTAACTAAGGACATTAAATAAAATATATTGAATATGAAAATATGGACTCCATAATGACTATTTTCTTCCCTCACCTTTGTTAAAAGCCCCATCCCCACATACACCTCTATGTTCTTAACAAAAGTATAGGCTTTTTCCCCAAAAGAGAAGGAGCTAACACCCCTCACCTCTGCGGCCATAGTAATCGGTCCTAAATTTAGATCCACAACCCAATCTAGGGCAATTAGGGTTTCTCCTCAGAAAATTCAAACTCTGAAGTTCCAAACCTTGGTTTCTTCTGGGTTAGAGGAACTGAGCAAAGCACGACCCTCACCCTGTATGCCTTCCCCCTGTCACCGCGCCCTGCCGCACCCGGCCTCTATGAAAAATGGTGACATGCAAAGGGAAGAGGAGAAGGAAGACAGAGAAAAGTCTAGCACTGCTCCAGTCCTCCTCGAGGCCAGCACCATTTCTGCTTTTGTAGTCATTTGCCACTTAGGACCAGAACTCTGCCATGATTCTTCAAGTTTAAATTGCCTCGGCACAGTAAGTTGACCAAAAAAGAAAAAAAAAAATCCCCCAATTAATTTTTGTTTGAATAGCCGTCTCTTTGAAACAAAAAATACAATGTTTGGATTACTTCTCCTCTGAATGATTTATATTTTGCCTCAGTTCATTATATTGAAAATAAAATCCTGTCTTTCGTGCCCTGAAATCTTTCAATAGTAGGATTTCCTCCTGATGGAACATTTCTTTCATATACATTGATGTTCTCTATGACATGTAACTTCATCTGAGGCTAAAATCTCTTTCATTCATCTAATACACATCTAAGATTCCCTTGTTTAATTTAGCTCTCACTATGTTAAAATATTACTCCCACTCTCTAATTAGCAGCAAATCCTAATAAATACCAAGGGAGTGAAAACATATTCTTCATGGAAACAGAAAAGGGCTCCCCCCAAAATCATAATTATTATAATTTACATTTATTCCTATAAACAATATTATATAAATCATTTAATAAATATGTGATATATAATTGTGAAGTAAATATTCATAGTACTATAGACAGTATGTCATCAGCAGAGTGCATAATAACAACCTGATTGCATCCTAAATAATTTCAACCCCCAATAGGTATGTTTTAGAAAGCACTAAAACTTTTTAATCAAATAATTAAAAAGTCATGAAGTTTCCAAGACAATTGACGTTATCATCTCAGAAATACGTGTTCTTCAGAAACACTATTATTTTTTCTTTTAAGACAAATAAACAAAAACACCTCTTTTGACTTTCCCTAAGCTATTTCACATACTGGCTTCTTACTACTGAATGTTCGTAGTAATAATCTCCCATCTTCCTAGGACTTGTCATATTGTAAATATCTTATTTCTAGTGATATGTTGATGTGACAGGACACATTCTATTTCATTTTCCCAGAAAAATGATGCACTTTCCTTTGCTTTCTTTCTAGTCAAAGAGCTGCCAATGTTTTGTAAACACAGCTCTTCAGCAGACAAATCCAAGGTGAGTAACCTGTTTTTATTAAGCTAGATACCAAACTCTCAGAGAGTGAGAAGGCCTGTAGCCTGCTGGCAAGTTGAGGAGAAGACTACTGGGGAGAAGTGAGAGACAGGAATTGTAAGCAACTCGCCAACTTTCCCTCACGCTTGTTGTGGACGAGATTTGGCAATGAGAAGTATCTTCTGATAAGACCATTAGGCCAAGACTTACTTCAATACAGATGAATTTTGGAAAACAAAAACTCTTTAATTTATTCTTGTTTTTTTTTTTCTCACTCTGTTGCCCAGGCTAGAGTGCCATGGCATCAGCCTAGCTCATTTATAGCAACCTCAAACTCCTGGGTTCAAGGGATCTTTCTGCCTCAGCCTCCTGAATAGCTGGGAGGATAGGCCCCTGCCATCTCACCCTGCTCATTTTTCTATTTTTAGTAGAGACAGGATCTCACTCTTGCTCAGGCTGGTCTCAGAACTCCTGACCTCAAGCGATGCTCCTGCCTTGGCCTCCCAAAGTGCTAGGATTATATACATGAGCCACTATGCCCAGTCCTTAAAAACTCTTTAGCAAACTTTTTTTTTCTTTAAATCATTCCATTGGTTAGTATATGTTATACTTAGATTTTATAAATTTTAATTACAAAATTAAAACAAAGCTCTAGTGTTTCTGAGAAAGTAGCCTTGAGCCTATGTGTGGTAAATTGAAAGGAAGCCTCTTCATGAGATTTTGCCGTGGATTTTAGCTTTTAAAGCCTTATGGATAGTCCGTGCATTGGAGTAGTGGAAATATCTGGCATGTTTTGGAGCATATGTCTAGGCACATTTTGGTAATAGCTTCATTCATAAAGCTACAAATCAAATTGAACTGTATGTGCTTTTATGTTAAAAAGAAAAAATTATTAAATAAATACGAATACCTTCAGATTAAGATAAAAAGAAGTGATTGGTAGAATGATGTTATGAAAAGGATAATACAAATTTCAGAAGACTAAAAATACAAAATGCTCCTTTAAAGCTTGGAAACAAAAACTCCTACTACAGTTATAACTACAGAAAAACAACTGACAATGAACAGTTATTATATAAGGATACATTTCAACAAAACTAAGTCAGATATAAGAGGGTGGCCTTCAAAATGTATCCCCTGTGAGAATGGAAAAGCAAGTATCTAATGTATTCCATACTAATATGAAGCCAGTGGATGAACATGCCCACACAAGAGAAAAACTCAATTTAATTCAAGTTGGGGGGAAAGGGGGGAAAGGGAGGGGGATTGGTGTGCTCTCACCCAATGGGCACAAGGTAAGGGTATATGGCATACCTCTTGGTTGTGGGACCACAACTACAACAGTGACTTTACCTAACAAATACAAATATTGCAACCTAATCTTTTGTACTCTCATATTAATCTGAAATAAAGATGTATATCCCTTATGAAAAGAAACTATTTTGCTAGACTTGAACATGAGATATTCTGGTTACTTAGATAGCCATATTATCAAAATATTTGGTTTAAATACTGCATCATGGTCAAAGTATTTAGTTAAAATGAAATATTGTGGATTCTAAACCTGGTGAATAAAATTTAATATGTCTTCAGAGGAGTCAAAAAGTCACAATGGGGACATTCCTTTCCATTGAGAGACAAAGGGAAGTTACAGTAGGTGAAGGGTGGATAATCCTTTGTCTGGGTTAGTTAGAAATGCCACTTGGGAGTTTTAGATCGATGAACCTCATCTTATGAAAATGTAAAAATCTGCATTACCACAAAGCAAAGTTATAGAGGTGATTATTCAATTGTAAAAGGGTTCTTATATAAAATTATTCACCACATAGTTTCTTTAAATAGCATATTTCCCTTATGCATATAAATCTTTCATTGAGCATTAGCTACTTAAAAGAGACTGAGGGACAGAGCCTCTTAAAACTGACATGTTAAGCCACTGCTAATTAAAGATCAATCAAAACTGAAGGGAACACTTCTCTGAAATTACGATGATTCAATTTACCCACCACTCTGTAGGAACATACTAAGTTGGTCAAGTAAGATTTAATAGGAATGCTAAATGTTTTAACATTACACCATAAAATACCAGCTTCTTATTTTCATAATCATATTGAAGCCCAAGTTCCTTTTCATGAAGAGTCTGCATATAATTTAAAAATGCTCTCGGTTATTTAGCTAAAATTCAAGAGGAAATTTATGGATGAACATCTCTCTTTACATTCAAATTTTAAATAATGAGGGTCTTTTTATAGTTCCTATTTTAATGGACATCAGTTAAGTGGTGCGTATTCTTATGCTGAAACCTCTTTCAATATTCTGTCATAATGTCCTTTGATACATTTATTTCTGATAAATTGGCATTTACTTTGCAAATTCAGGAGCAGTTCTTGTTAATATACGATACTCACTGCATTGTTTTATGCTAGTAAATTCAATCATTAAGTATGGTTTAGAAAGCTTTGTGATAACAGTGTTTGTTAGGGGAAAAGCAGCGCTGTTCTATAAACTGATTTGACTATCGCCAGAACCATCATGAGGAACTTGACAGGCATAATGGTTTGATGCTTTGTTTTGTGAAAATCTCCATATCTTCTGCTTAGGAAATATTATACTTGAATTTCCTGTGTTCAGAAAAATAATTTTCCTCTTCCTTTTGCTGTGATGGTTATTTATACATTTGTGTGGCATGTTGTCCATTGAATTGTCACTTTCTTAAAATGAGGTATCATTTTCTTCAGTTATAACTATACACTTAATACACGCATTTGGATAGATATTTTTGGTAAATTAAGTAATCTAAAGTCAATAATATCTATAATATAAAGTTTCATTGAAGTACACACCTTAGTATGCACGTTGCATTCTTAGAGAGGTGATGGAAATGAATATTCTAAAATCTTAGCCATCCTGCAATGAAGCCCACTATCTATTGCCATAGTATAACCCTACAGTAAGAATATAAGCATGCTCAAATGTGCACTCAAATTCAAAAAGCATTTCAGGAATCTTCTATATATAGCACACTATTTACAACAATACATCAACCACTAATAGCAAACATGTATTGACTACTTAACAAATGCCAGGCAATGTATTAATTATTACAAACATTATATTATCAAAAACCCACATTAACACTATAGAGGTAGTATAATCTTGGTAACCTTTTTATTGATTAAGAAACTGAGGGCAGATTTTTCAAGGTTACAGCAGTAGTGAGTAACAGAACTGGATTGTCACATAGATCTGTCTGTTGCAATGACCTGAACTTGGAGTCACTGATGTATACTGCCTTTGAATGATAAAAACAATGATAATAATAGCAATATGATGATACTAGTAATGATGATCTTTTATAAAATTTTGATGTAAAAAACAGGTAGCCCTTTTGGGTCTCTTTTTCGTTTGTTTGTTTTTTTCTCATCAGCAAAATGAGAAAGGTTTGACTCGATAACATCCAGGTTCCCTTCACCTCTTAAACTTCTTTATCTAGAATGGGGAAGAGTCCCACGTATAGTTTCTTAACTGACCAGTGACAAATAAAATAGTACTCTTAGTGCTGTAGCAAAGGAGCAACTTGTATAATACTTGCTGGTGTCCAACATGGGGGCTAAATGGTGGGAAGTGAAAACTTCAATGTTTCAATGGACTCTCTGCATTTCTTTTTTTTTTTTTTTGTAGAGGCAGAGTCTCACTTTATCACCCTCGGTAGAGTGCCCTGGCGTCACACAGCTCACAGCAACCTCCAAATCCTTGAGCTTAGGCGATTCTCTTGCCTCAGCCTCCCGAGTAGCTGGGACTACAGGCGCCCGCCACAACGCCCAGCTATTTTTTTGTTGCAGTTTGGCCAGGGTGGGTTTGAACCCGCCACCCTCGGCATATGGGGCTGGCGCCCTACCCGCTGAGCCACAGGCGTCGCCCTCTGTATTTCTTTTGTGACTGCATTCTGGGACCTTTTCTTTCTTTTTTTTTCCTTCCCCCATCTTCTCTCCCTTTGTGTCCTTTTGTGAAATAAGAGAAAAGAAGACTGACTTTTGTGGGTCTCTTTCCCAGTTTTTAAAGCCTTTTAAGGAATGTTTTAAACTGGCTTCCAAATGTTTGGCTATCAATGGCCCATAGGAACTGTTTGAACCTTCATGCCCATCTTTTTGGGGGTTTTAAACCTGTCCTAGTACTAGGCCTTGAGCATTTAACATTAAAAAGAAGTTCAACTTCTGCTTGGATAGCAATCTTTAAAGCAAACATTCAAAATTGATTTTTTTCTAAACCTATACCTCCTTTATGTCATCAAAAAAAAAAAAATAAAAACCTTTGAGACCTTGTGAGATTCATATGTTACATCATGTAATAACCTACAAATACTAATACTAGCTTCCATTTACTGATTTACCATTTGTTTAAGGATATGAAATGTTAACTTAAATAAGGATTTGACAGGTATTCACTTTCTGGTCAGAATTACATTTCTTTCCTTTTCTATTCTTTTTAATACCGTGTCACCTTCTGTTTTTCCAGGCTGGAGTACAGTGGCCTTACCATAGCTCACTGCAACCTTGAACTCCTGAGCTCAAGCAATCCTCCTGCCTCAATCTCCCAGATAGTTGGGACTACACATGTGCACCACCATGACCAGCTAATTTTTCTATTTTTTGTAGAGATGGTGTCTTACTCTTACTCAGACTGATCTTAAACTACTGACCTCAAGTGATCCTCCTGCTTCCTGCCTCCCAAAGTGCTAGGAGTCATCATGCCTGGCTTACGATTATTAAGGTACTTTTTGGTTTCAAAATTAAGAGATCAGACTAAAACAGTTGTTTAGAGTTATTACATTCATTCATCACGGCACAATAAATTTGGATTGAGTGAAACTGAATGACATCAGTTTAAATAATTATAATACCAGTGTGTATTTACTTTTACATGTTTTAATTATGATGTCTATTTGTCCAAAAGCTCTAAATTATGTCTAACAAGGTTTATTTCAGGCAGTAGAACTACGATAATCAGCATGTCTTTCTTAAGCTGGCAACAATAACATTTTTTTTCTTTTTTTTTTTAACAAGAACATCATTTTTTATTTAAAAAAAAAAAAAAAAAACTTGGACTTTGGATATTGTTTTTCTCCATAGCAGAAAGGAGAATTTTATGGTTTTTATTTGTTTGTTAGGGAAAATACGTCTTGTACATTCCCTACAGTGCAATAAAATCAAGTCAAGTATATTACATTTGCTTATGGCAACCAGTTGAGTAATTGTGGCTGCAAAAACCTCTTGGACTGGTCATTTTTTTATCACTTACACAACTTAGCAGCACAGTCATTTTTAGAATCAACAGTTGTGCGTGCCACTTTCAGAATTAGTTATCAAAATCAATGCCTGAATTATGTAGTCTCTAGACTGTTGATAGTATTTCCCAACCCTAGAGAGATACAGAAAAGGTTTCCTAAGTTTACTAACATAGAGTAGTCACTGTCCAGAAAAAGTATTTTGTTTAAAGAAAACAACAGCTATGAAAATATAAACAGAAAGAACATGTTAGAAAGCTGCATAAAGTAATTTCTTATAGGGTTTCGTTAGATTAAAAACACAAGTAGTATATTTGTAATAGGACACATACTTTTTGTAGACAATGTATTTATTCATTTCTAGAATACAGAAAGCATCAAAGTAAAGTATGTTTTAGTAATTAATTATTTTAGCAACAAAATAAACTAAATAATATAAAATTTTCATGGCATGGAATTTTCCTATAAAAATATTGATCAGGGTCTATTATACCACCTATGAACATTTTCCCTCGGTCTACTAGAAATTTAAAATTCTGCAAATTACAGTGTAGTGGAACAAGGCAAGGAGTACTAGTTAATTTCTAGTATGACATTTTTATTTTAATTAACCTATGATTAAATTGGATAAAATTACATATATGTGTGTTCTTTTTACTGATATCAATGTTTAAAAATTTGAGGTTTCATTATGTTGTCAACCACTTTCTTTTAGATATTAACATCTGATGAATTCTTTTTATTCAGACATACCAAGTGTTTGCTTTAAAAAAATTTTTTTTTATTGTTTGGGATTCATTAAGTGTACAAAGAATTAGGGTACACTGATTGCATTTGTTAGATAAAGTCCCTCTTATAATTTTGTCTCACCCCAAAGAGGTGTGCCATACACCAGGACCCCTTATCCCCCTCTCTCCCCACTTGCTTGTTTCCCTACCCCCTCTTATATTAGCTCATCCGCTGCCTTCATATTAGAATAGAGTGTTTGCTTTTTTAAAGCAAAATGCAAGATGAACTTGGTAAAGAATATTAAGATTGTTTTTAGACAGTTTATTCACTTCAGTCTCCTAATGACAGTCTCTTGCAGAAAATTTGGAGATGCGCATCCTTTGTGCCTTGCACCCCTCATTATCAGGCAGTATTTATTGACATTTCATGTCCTCAGAGTATATCACAAACTTACTGGGCACTTTATTAAGAAACATAGAATCCAGAGGAAGGTCTCAACAGAGCATTAAGATGAACAAAAGAGGAAAGTGGATAGGGATTACAGATATTCAGTTGGGTATCTATATTTCCCCAAATGTAGATACCTAAATGGACCACATCCTCCAAATGAGGATAAGCTTTAAAAAGAGTGTGAGGTGAATGTGATAACCACTACACTTTACTCAAGAAAAGTAAAGATGCTATGAAGATGTTGAAATCACAACAAAAGATCTCAAATATTACATGAACTCAGTTGATAAAGCAGTGGTAGGTTTGAGAAGACTGACTCCAATTCTGAAAGAAGTTTTACTGTGGATAAAATGCTATCCAAATGCATTATGTGCTACAGAGAAATCTTTCATTAAAGGAAGAGTCAATTGATGTGGCAGACTTCATTGTTGTTTTTTAAGAAATTGCCACAGAGGCTGGGCACTGTGGCTCACACCTGTAATCCTAGCACTCTGGGAGGCCGAGGTGGGCGGTTGGCCTGAGCTCAGGAGTTTGAGACCAGCCCCTCAAGAGTGAGACCCCATCTTTAAAAAAATAGCTGGGTGTTGTGGAGGCCACCTGTAGTCCCAGCTACTTGGGGGGCTGAGGCAAGAGGATCATTTGAGACCAAGAGTTTGTGGTTGCTGTGAGCTATGATGCCACAGCATTCTACTAAGGGCGACAAAGTGAGTTTCTGTCTTAATAATAAAAAAAAAAAATTGCCGCAGCCACCACAACCTTCAGTAGCCACCACCTTGGTCAGTCAGCAGCCATCAGTGTCAAGGGTAGATCCCTCCCCAGAAAAAGATTATGTCTTGTGATTATTTGTATTTTTTTAACAATAAAATATTTAGAAATTAAGGTATGTACAATTGTGCTTTTAGTTATAATGATAGTTCACACTTAATAGACTACAGAATGTTGTTAAAATAACTTTTCTATGCACCGGGAATAAAAAGAAATCATGTGACTCCATTTATTGGCATAGCGGCATGATTGCGGTGGGCTGGAACTAAATCTACAATGTCTTTGAGATATGACTGCAGTATCTCTTGGAAATCTTTATATGTCTTCACATCCTATAAAATACTACGTAGTGTTACGATTTATATAACCATTCGATTGTCTATGATATTTCGATTGTCTAATGTTTTATGTTATTACAAATATGTTATAGAAAAGCCTTGTTCATCCCTTTTATGCACAAAGATACCAGAATATTATTGAGTAGATGTGGTTTTCTTAAATAAAAATTGTCAAATTATTAAAAATAAAATAAAATAAAAAGAGTGGCCACTTGTACTCATTGAGTAAAAAACAGAAAAGGGGAGAGGAGGAAGAAATGATTTTTATCCCAAAGAAAATCAATTTTTCCATTCAGAGTTCTATATAATTAAGATCTATTATTTATTTTATTAAAAATTAAAAGGTTATTATACCCATTATATACTTCCAGTAAGAGTTTATATAACTTCTCTGATAAGAATTCTGAAAATATGTAGGAAGAGCCTTTAACAAAATTATTTCTTTTTATCGAGTATTTTTTCATGTTAGGAATCTGTCCTGTTGAAATAATTATCAAGCCAGGGGAAACATACATAAATAAAGATCATCACACCATTGTTTATAATAATGACAGTTGAAAAAAATCCAAATTTCCAGCTCTCTCTATATACACGCGTGCACGTGTGCGCACACACACACATATATAATTATAGGACATTTGCATGGATATAAAAACATGTATATTTGTGAACAAGTTCGAGAACCTTTAGAGTTACAGTTACCCTGGTTTATTGGATATGTGTATAATGTAGCAAGGATGCTCAAGTTAGGTTACTAGACAGATACCAGCTCAGCCTTGTGTGGTTCCTGATGATTTTTCTTATAATACAGCTCATACAAGGGTTTTATTAACCTCAGAGCTCATTGCTCAATTTGAGAACAGGTTGAGGCAGACCCCTGAATTCTGGAACAATGAAATTCTGTTGAAGATTCTCACTTTCTCGTAAGAGTAGATACCATTTATAGGTTCCCCGTCCCAATGCAGACCATGCCCTATGAGTCTTCACTCAGTTCCCTTTTATTATGATTTGATACCACATTTTTAACCTATTGAAATTTGTAGCTTTTTCAAATCTAAAAAGGGCAAAAATTAAATCTTCGAGGAAGTGAAAAGTTAAAGTACATATTTTATAAAACAAGTACATTTTAGTTTTGTCTTTATTATTCTTTCCTATTTTCACTAAACTTTCTTGATCAATTATACATCCACTAGCAATTCTAGCAAGGTAGCAACAATATTAGCAAAATCCAATGTTACTCAAAAACCCAAAGATTAAGGTTAAATTTTGCTAACTAGTGAATTATTTATCTGATATACTGAGAACAAAACTCAGAAAATAAAAACAAAAGTTGTTCAAAAGAATTCACTTGTTTAGTTAGTGGTTAAAGGGAGTTCATGTTCCCTTTTCAGTGACAATAAAGGAGTTAGACTATTTTTAAAGCACTTTGATAACAGACATGCCCATATTTCTTCAAATGAACGTATAGTCAAACCTTCCAATTTATATAAGATATTTTTATATTTTTAATTTGAAGTGGTTAGTCTTTATGATTTTGTTCAAAGAAAGTAATGTTTTAAAAATAGTTTTAAAAATTATCCCATTTTATAAAACACTGTAGTAGGAGGTAGAGAACAATGCAATTTATTCCAAAATCAGGTACATTAAAATGAAACTCAATGGGTACCCATAAACCATAAAATTCTTTTAATTATGTTGTCAAGTAAAGACATACAATTAATTTTACTTTTGCTGTGTTCATTACAGGTAACTGGCACTATAAACACCCTCATTCTTGGCCCCAAAAGTTTATAGTTTTACATAACTCCTTAAATATAGATCTTCTTAAGAGTTATTGAAAGGTTTGTAGGAGCATGATGGCCTCTTGTGAGAATTTATAATTTCAAAATTTCCTCATAAAGTAGAAATAAATTCTAATATAATTTATCATAGTATAAAAAGAGAGATATAATTTTAGTATATCTATTTGTTTTGTATGTCATTGTTTTAATGATAACTTGTAATCTTCCATCTCAAAATAACAATTATAATACTACTAGAATATATATGACATTAATTCAAGAGACTTGAATTTGCTGTCAAAGAAGCATATTAATGCCCTGATTTGTATAAATCCTGCATATGTTCATGCTTTAAAGTTAGCAAATATGAGCATTTCAAGTGCTAGCAATCCACTGGCCACAATAATTTTATAGTTTTGTGCACTCCAAGACAAATAATGACATTGATAAATTAAGGGATAGGATTCTGATTATTTTTAGTTGTATATATTAAATGAATTTTTACTCTTGAATGATTAATGTAAAAAGAAATTCTTTAATAAACATGGATATTCAGTTAAACTGATACTTTTGACAATCTTTTATACCACGCCACTAAAAGCAACAACAAACCAACTTCTGCTAAACTTTGATGTATACATGCATACTACATTTCCCTTGCATAAATATAACAGAGTGTATGATATATATTTATAGTTAATGGAGAAATTTTAATAATTTGGTATACCTGAACATAGCTAAATCACACTCAAAAATTCTATTAGAATTCTGATTTATGTACAAATGACTATTTCTTTCTTTTTGAAATGTAAATCAAAACCACCCTGAGATACTACCTAACCCCAGTGAGAATGGCTCACATCACAAAATCTCAAAACTACAGATGCTGGCATGGATGTGGAGAAAAGGGAACACTTCTACATTGCTGGTGGAACTGCAAACTAATACAACCTTTTTAGAAGGAAGTATGGAGCACGGTCAAAGAATTCAAACTAGACTTCTCATTTGATTCTGCAATCCCATTCCTGGGCATCTACCCAGAAGAAAAAAAATTCTTTTATCATAAGGAAATTTGCACTAGACTGTTTATTGCAGCTCAATTTACAATCACCAAAACGTGGAAATGGCCTAAATGCCCACCAACCCAGGAATGAAGTAACAAGTTGTGGTATAGGTACACCATGGAATACTATTCAGCCATTAAAAAGATGGAGACTTTATATCTTTTGTATTAAACTGGATAGAGGTGGAACACATTCTTCTTAGTAAAGCATCACAAGAATGGAGAAGCAAGAATCCTATGTACTCAATTCTGATGTGAGGACAATTAATGACCTAGTACGTGGTAGGGGGTGGGGGAAGGGGAGTTCAGGGAGAGGGAAGAGGGTGTGGGGGGTCACAGGGTATGATACACCTCTTGGGAATGGGACACAATTATAAGAGGGACTTTATCTAATAAAAGCAATCTGTGCAACCTGGTTCTTTGCACCTTCAATGAATCTCCAACAATAAAAAAATTGAATATTTCTTCAAGATATATTTTTCCCATGGCCTTATGTCCCAAGTCTACTAGTTCTTTAGCCAAAAGTCACCTGCTCACATTAGATTAAAACATGTTTTTAATTATGATAGTGATATTTATTTTAATGAATTTGTACCCTTTACCCTAAATTTCAGAAATTGTATTTTAATAGTTCTAGATAGCATGTTTTAAAACCAATTCATATATTATAAGATGACACTACAGCTTATCTCATTTCTCAACAACCTCTAAATAGCACCTAAGTTTTTAGATCCATTTGTCTAGTTAAGTCGTAAGGCACGCACTGCAGGGAATAGAATGTCTAGGTGCATTTTCTAGTCTGCTCCCTATATGTACACGTGGTTTAGCTCAGAGTATTGTATCAGGTTAAAATCCAGACTTATTAACTGTCAGAATGGATTGAGAAAAGTGTATTTATTAGAATTAAAGAATTACTTACCCAGCTGGGTCTCCTGAATTGTCAGTTTACTTTCCACAGGATACAAAAGCTTGGGTGGCTTATCAGTCAGAGGGGCTGAAAAACAATAATAATAATAATTCAGGGACTTAGTGACTTATAGTTATGTTGCATGAACAAAAGGATAGAATACAGTTTATTTTCTCAAATATTTTTCATTCTCAAAGTAAGAGTCAAAGTACTCCACCAATCAATGACTTACAGGAAGCACCTTTAGGCAAGCTGAAGTGATTACATTGAATAAAAGTAAAATATAACACTTCCAAATTGACTGTCACTAATGAATACAGAATCTGGATTGTTTATTCTTTAAAAACATAGGACTGTACTTCACGAAATATTTTCAATTTATAACCTGTTTATCTTGGAAAGGGATATCTTTTTCCTGTGTTAATTAAAGCTATGTAGGATATATATGGCATGCATTACAATGCTTTTTTTGTCCTAATGCCTCATTCTTCTTAGTTCCTTTTGCAGTGCCCATACCTTGTATCATATCACCCACTAACCACTAACTTCCCATTTAGTAATTACATTAAGTATTTCCTACATACGTATTCTCTAAATGGGGTAGCAATGTAGCATCAAATCAATATGAGTATAAGCAAGCACAACCACACCCAGGGAATACTTTTAAATTATATTCTCTAGTTATTGTAAACCCTTTATTATTACTACTATCCATTACGTTTTATAGTACTTATTGCTAATTTCCAAGATATATTCTGTTTGATTTTAAATGTCTACACATTTTGTCTTTGTGTTTTCATTAATTTCAATTATCAGCCTGTGAATCTGAGAGTTTGCTGTTAGGCATCTTACAGATAGGTTTCCCACTGCGTACTTCATTCCTAGCCAAACTAGACTATCTAGACTCTAGACAAATAGTCAGCTCTCCTTCATTAAGCCTCCTCCTTCTATCCCACCTTTTCTGATTGAATTGCCTGAGTCCCTTGAAACCTATCACTGCAACTTCTACTCTGTATCAGGGACAGTAATGATCAATTAAGGGTTGCTGAACTAAATGTTTTTGCTTTGGGGGCTTTCTTTCTTCCTTGCCAGGAAGACATGCCAACTTGGTTGATAACTGGAAGGCTGATCTAGACGGAACTGCTGGAAGTTGGCCACATATACTTATTTCCAGAGGATTTAAAAAATTCATGCTGCTTTTGTAGTTTGTCTCCATCTCTCTTTAAAAGAAAATACAGTCAGTACAAAGAGATGATGCACCTCAAATAAGAAAACAAAAAAAGAATGAGTTTTGAGTCCTAATTTGAGAGACCAACCTCACGTATGGTTGATGGCTTTTGTTCATAACTAATTGAGAGCATTATTCATTCACCTTTATTACTATTTAACAAAAATAAAGGACAAAAGAAAGTTAGGGCAATAGGATGAGATCAAAGGCTTTGGAATTCTTCTCAAATATATGACATCACTCTGACTAACTTTAAATTGTCTTATTTCTTGCTTAAAATGATCTTAATGGATTTTATTCTCCTACCACATACTCAGCTTATTCATGTTGGCAAAATAGTTTGTCATTAATAGGTCAAAAAGCCACATTTATTAAACTCTGGTTATCAAATTATTTTAGTGAAATTCAAAAGCAACTAGGGTATCAAAATAACTGGTTTATTCACTAAATTAAGTCAGTTTATAAAATCTTATGATCCTGTAGTTATCAGGAGACAACTTGACAGTTTGTTATAGAAAGAAGCTGAGAGAAATGTTCCCTGTTTAAACACATCCCACACTAGTTTGTGGTAAGGGAAAAATAAAGATCTACAGAGAAAGATAATAAAATCCATATGTAGCACATTTGTTCAGAAATACAAAAACGGTTTCGTTGTTCTCCACCCTAACCCACCACCCACTCTGCGGAATAACGTTACATTCCTAGGTTACATTCTTAAGACCTTTCAGATTACTCTCATGTGACAAACTACAAGTTAGCAAAGTAATTCTTTGAGGTTTAGTCCATAGAATGTTGGAGCCAAGAGAGAATTATATCCCTAAATTCTTTTAATTTTAAACCCTATTTTCTAAAACTGTATGATTTGCATGACCCACTGGGCTTGGGTTCATGATTTGTTGTACCATCTACTCCTCTTTGACAAAAGTAGCTCAGTTTTTATTTATCTTATATATTAGTATTTCACCCAAGCTGTTGACCAAGCAAATTCAATTCAATTCAAATCATATATATTAAACACTATAATGTACCAAACATTTTGAGCAGGGATTTGGAATTTCTCTCATTTCTTTCCTTATACTTTATAGTGCTCTGTACTTTAAAAAACAATTTTTAAAAATCTGAGCTAATTCAACTCCCATGTTTTAGAGATCTAGGATCTGAGGTACAAAAAGATCAAATGGCTTGCCAAAGGTAACAGAGCAAATTCAAGTTAGAATTCTTGTTACATCTTTTCTTGCCAATTCTTTGTTATGTGCTCCTTGAAAATTCTTTCAAACAACTATTGCATAGGCCTGTGCAAAGTCTCCCCTCAAGCTGTATGCAATCTGTTAGAAGAGAGAAAACACGAAGTTTAATCATCATAGCCTAGAGCAGAGAGCTCTTCCAGCGCAATCTGTCATCATCTGTGTCATGTTTTAGTCTTAGGCTATGATGGGTATCAATTAGACACATTTCTCATATGATTTGCCTGTTTTTTATGGAAATGAATGGAAACTGCCTGACAACCCAACAGCTGAACTGTTGACACCTTGGTAAAATGACTGAAAAAAATGTGACTGCTAAAGGTAAGATGTAGCTTGGTTCCAGAGTCATTTGAAGGTGATCAATTGTGCTGTCATAACAGAAAGACATGAGCTGAATTATCCAGTATTTGAATGTTTCTGGTACATTGTGGTGTTTAATAAATATTAGTTGTACTGAATTGACAGAAGATTTGGAAAACAAATGCAAGAATGGCAATGAAAAATCAAGAAGAACATTCACACAGGACCCTCTTTATTTTCTGCATTTGCAAAGATGAAACTGGAGGGAAATTCAAACAAATTACAATTTAAAAAGCAAGGTTGTTAGCATCACATCATGACTTGACCAACTGACATTTTATTATCAAGAAAACAACTTATTTTGGAGGACAGTTCTTTCCTTCTCTAACACACACGTATGCACACTGACTCACAACTGAACTCAATGGAAACCTAAATCAAGTTCAGCAGCAGTTATATGAAGCACAAAATAATTTCAAACCCCAATCATATTTTGTCTACCAAAATATACAATTATAATAGAAATGTTTCTCTCTCTAATTATGCATTAAATATAGCTTTGTAACCACCAACAAAAGTACTTCTGAGCCTTCGTTTTGTTCTCCAGAACACCCTAATAACAGCATTAATGCTGACATAGTCATTTAAAATAATAACAGATCCCTCTTACAGAGTTATTAATATGCTTCTATTGATAAAACTATTCCAAAGAGTAGAAGGGGAAATTTAAGGACATTACTTTTGCTTAGTGGTTGCCAGTTAGAAATATCTAGAAGTTGGTATAGATGAAGGTGTGTCTGGGATTGATTATTTATCTATAGTCAGGTTCCCTAACTGTTCATGAAGAAATGCAGTCTCTCTTTTTTCCATATTTTGTACACTTGAATTATGGAACAGTAAAAAGTAGGATACTACCTTCCTAAAACAAAAACGACAACTGACAAGGGTAAATAGGCCAAGATTCTTGAATCTTTCCAATGTTCTTAAAGAGAGAAATTTGAAATATCTAGGATAAATATACTTTTCACTGTTGAACAATCACTCCTTTAAAATTTAATTTTAATCCCTCACATACTATTGAGAATATTTAATATTTCTTGGATACTTAAACTTATTCTATCACAAAATTTGCTTTTTCAAAATCATAGATAATTTCCATAATATATTTTAACTAGTTCCTTTCTTTGCTTTGTTTTTTGGAAGAATTGTGCTATAATAGGAAAATCACACACTTATCTCTGAGGGAGACATCATTCTAATAATCCCTGTCTCTATCATGTTCATTTGGCAAGTTGGAGAAGTTATTTAAAGTCTTGTAGTCACAGTCTTCTGTTATGTAAATGTGACATAAATAGTCTCCCCACATGGATTGATGTGAGGATTAAATACAATAATACATTAAGTGCTTGCATATAGTAGATGGAAAATAAGTCCATTCTAATTATATTCATCAAAGTTTGGGACAATAGTATTTAGCAGCCTATGTAACAAGAAAAATACAGTAGAACAAGTTGAGCACCAAGGGACATAACCAACTGGTCATCACACAGAGGTGGTGAACACAAGCAACTAGGTCTGCTGTACTGATGCATACATGTGGTGCATGCCTGGTCTATGAAAATTAGGTCAACTTAAGGAGGTGGTCAATGTAGGTAGGTGGTCAAGTATGGAGGTTCCACTGTATCTGTAAGATAATGAACTGGATGTTTAATGAAGGGTTCAAAATGGGTTTTGACCCTGATTTAAGAATCATTAATTTTTCATTTCCATAGCAGGGGAATTAATCTGTCTCTAAGACTTCAATCCAACAAAAACATCAGTTAAAATGGCTTTCATCAAAAGACAGGCAATAATGAAGACTTGAAATGATGTGGAAAAAGGGGAACTCTCATAAACTGTTGGTGGGAATGTAAATTAGTGCAACCAGTATGAGGAACAGTATGGAGGTTCCTCAAGAAATAAACAATAGAACTTCCATGCCATCCAGCAATGTCCTGCTGGGTATATGTCTAAAAGAAAGGAAATCAGAACATTACAAAGATATCTGTGCTCTGATGTTTATGGCAGCACTATTCACGATGTTCAAGATTTCAATCAATGTAAATGTCCATCACTGGATGAATGCATAAAGAAACTCTGATACATATACATGATGGAATATTATATAGCCATACAAATGAATGAAATATTGGCATTTGCAATAACATCCATGAAACTGGAGTACATTATTTTAAGTCAAATAACTCAAGAATGGAAAGATAAAACTTACATTTTCTCACTCATAAGTGGGAGCTAAACATTAAAAGCAATTGATCTCATGGAGACAGAGTGCAAAGATAGTTACCCGAAGCTGGGAAGGGTAGTGGGGATAATGTAAAGAGGATTAATGGCTGCAAAAATATAGTTAGATAGTTAGACAGGATAAACAATACTTCTCAGTACAACAAAGTGACTATAATCAACAATAAGCTAAGGAAAACTTTAAATAACTAAAACAGTGGAATTGGAATGTTTCTAACAAAGAAATGATAAATGCCTCAGGTGATGGACACCCTAGTTACCCTGAGTTGTATGCCCATATCAAAAAACTATATGTACCCTATAAATATATACAACTATAATGTACCCATAATAATTAAGTATAAAAATTTAAAAAATTAGGCTTGGCGCCCATTGCTCAGTGGTTAGGGCGCCAGCCACATACACCAAACCAGATGGGTTCAAGCCCAGCCTGGGCCTGCTAAACAACAATGACAACTGCAACAAAAAAATATCTGGGCATTGTGGGGATGCGGGTGCTGACAGTCCCAGCTACTTGGGAGGCTGAGGCAAGAGAATCACTTAAGAACAAGAGTTTGAGGTTGCTGTGAGCTGTAATAGCATAGCACTCTACCCAGGGTGATATAGTGAGACTCTGTCTCAAAAAACAATTTTAAAAATTTAAAGTTCTTAAATATATAAGACAATGCACAAAGATTATAAAGGACTCAAAAGTAAACAAAACACAGCATTTAAAGATTATAGGTCCTCACAGAATTTATAATTTAAATTATAAACACTTCTCTAATTCCAATTCAAAAGCATTCAGTAACTGAATTAGAGATAAAAGTGTGAGTAAGACATGGAGTCAGCCATAAGGATGTTTTTAGATGAGAGCATATTTATAATGCACTGTGGTGAGTGCTATACTCAGAGATAATTTCTTTGTGACCCCACTTAAATCCAACAACTAAAACTGGTCACAAAACAATATTTTCAGACTTATATAGCTGACAATAAAATATGCTTTGTGGCAATTACACTGACTCAGTACATTTTACAATGGGTTTTTGCACATTTTTTAACGTAAAAGAATTGACAAACAACTGCCTGTTTTTATAGCAAGTCAAGGGAACTTGGATCACCACAAAGCTTCAGCCTCTGCATGAGTCAGGAGTGGGATTTCAGTTTTACTTTATTTGGCCTGGATTGTTTTAACATTAGTTTCTAATAGTGCACCATATATCCTGCCAGAGCTGTACTACGTAGACAAAATCTCATGGTCCTTGGGAGAAAAAAAGAAATGTATAAAATAAAATCTCAACATATACTAGGTGAATCCTTTGGGGATAAAAGTTTGCTTTATTTTTTTACTTATCTCTAATGCTTTGGGCTGGCAAAATTTCTCCTTTTTGTGGCAAATAATTTCGATGACCCATAACAGAGTCATGGAACCTCGGAAGCCTCAAAGAGTGAGGAATGACAAAGCAACTGAGCAAAAAGGTGTGGTGATATCAATTGAGGAACAAACTAACAATATATATAAGATAACCTCCATCTAAGAGTCATGTCAAAGTGACAGAATACTCCTGAAGATGTAATGCATAATATATCAATCAAACTACATGTGCTGTGGAAAACCAAGAAATATTTTTGGCTAGCTTTAATATTTAATATTTTGTTCATTTAGTTTGATGTGTTGCTTGTAATGAAAATAAAACAAATATCATTTATTCATTAAACAACGACTTTTAAAATCTCTACTCTCTGTCAGGCACTGTTCTAATGACTAGGGGCTGTGACAGTGAACAAGACAGATGAAATTTCTGTTTTCATGAAGCCTGCATTCCAGAGAATGAGATGTAAAACATGCATTTAAATGAACATAGACATAATACAGTGCCAGGTGATTATAAATAAGATCAAATTAAACGAGGCAAATAGAGAGGCAGGTGCTATTTTAGAGATAACCATCAGGAAAGTCTGAAGATTATTTGAAACATACCTATGTGAAGGGAGAAAATGAGCCATGTGAATAATTGGAGGGAGTTTATGTCAGGCAGAGGGAAGAACAAATGCAAAGGTGTTGAAATGGGAGTACACATGGAGTATCCTTCCACGTTGGAGGGATAGTAAAGAGGCCATTGGAGCCATATTGATATAAGAAAAACGTGGCAATGAGAACAGAGAAAGCAATTGGCCAAAGTAGGTAAGGCCTTGTAGAATATAGAAAAGACTTGGGCTATATTCTAAAAATAAGAGGAGTGCTTTGAATAGTTTCAGAAGAAGAGAGTTCCTGGTAGTAAGTGGTGTCAGAGGTATCACTCTGGCATCTTGGTTTTCAAGTCTGGGAGGATGGAGTAGTGTGCAGACAGTGAGGCAGAGGAGGATATTGGCACAGTCCACTGAAAGGCAATGGTACCAGGGTGTTGGTAGTGGAAGTGTAGAATTTTTTCCTTTAAATATTTATTTGGTAGGTATACCTAATATACGGTCTGACAATTAAGTTCGTGAACTTGCTACCATGCATTTACATTGGCAGCGCTATACAAACAGTTCAGTTCGCTTTTATAATCTTAATATGTCAGTGTTTCACAGTTGTGTTCCTGCTGATATGTGGCAGCATCATGCTGAGTGGTATTCATTATTGTTGTTGCATATTTTTGTGTGCCATTGCAAGAATGTCTGAGCTTGAATTAGAGCAACACACATTAGAGTTTTGTTAAACTTGGCAAGAGTGGAAGTAAAATCAGGGGCATGTTAGTCCAAGTTTATGGGGATAATACCATGAAGAATATGGCAATGAACAAATACATTAAATGTTTTTCTGAGGGAACAGAAAGTGTCACTGATGAACAGAGGTCAGGATTACCAGTAACAAGCAGAACTGACAAAAACATTGCAAAAATTACTGAATTGTGCATGAAAATTACCTGTGAAAAGCATAGCAGACCAATTAAACATCAATAGGAAAATAGGAAACATCAATAGGAAAATCTTGGGATGGGAAGGCATGTGCAAAAATGGTCTTGAAGGAGCTCATCAATGAACAAAGGCAAAGGAGAGTCAAAGGTTGCCAAGACCTTTTGAAGAGGCAAGACGATATTTGGGGCTGTGTTGTCACTGGAAATTAAACATAGATGTACTAATATCACCCTGAAACAAAGCATCAAAGTACAGCCAATTCTCCAAGACCAAAATTTTCCGTTAGTCCAAATCAAGAGTCAAAATTATGTTGAGGGATTGTTCGTCATGGATTTGTACCAACTAGACAAACAGTTAACCAATTTTACTATTTGGAAGTGCTGAAAAAGCTGTGTGAAAATCTTAGATTGAAAATGACCCAAACTTTTGACAAACAACTCATTGCTTTTGCATCATGACAAGGTACCAGCTCACATGTCATTGTCTATGAGGGAGATTATTAGCCAACAACAAATAACTGTATTGGAACACCCTCCCTTGTCACTTGATATGGCCCTCAACGACTTTTTTCGTTACCCAAAGATAAAAGAAACGTTGAACAGAAGGCATTTTATGACATTCAGGACATCAAGGGTAATATGACAATAGCTCTGATGGCCACTCCAAAAAGAGTTCCAACATTGCTTTGAAGGGTGAACTAGGTGCTGGTGTCAGTGCCTAGCTTTCCAAGGGGAGTACTTTGAAGGTGACTATAGTGATATTTAGCAAGGAGTTATATAGCACTTTTTCTAGGATAAATTCACTAACTTGATTGTCAGACCTGGTAAGATTGATTGATGGACTAAATGTGGAATATAAATGAATGCCCATGAGTTAAGGGAGATCACTAATTATAAGTTTAAGAAAATACATGAATGTTGGTGTCATTTAATAATATGAAGACAGTATAGCATGGCCAGGTTTATAGGGAAGTAATTAACAAAAGATGAGATTTTATAAATCAATTTGACCATCCCCCTTTATTCACAGAGGCTAATTTTACTATAGAAAATTGATTTATACTTTGAAAAATTGTGCCACTGACTGATAACTCGTCTTCTTGTTCTCCTCCAAAGGACTGAGAAAATGATCTTAAAAGTTACATTTCAGGCTAATGTCATATTCATTTATTATTATGTGGGATACACTGTGGTTAATATCCACTATCCCTTACTTACTGAAAGGAGAAAAATTGAAAGCCTTTCCACTAAGATCTGGAACAGACAACAATGTCCACTTTAACCACTTATATTCAACATAGTACTAGAAGTCCCAGCAAGAGTAATTAGGCAAGAGAAAGAAATAATGGACAATCAAACTGAAAAGAAAGACATCAAATTATCTTTGTTTGCAAATTACATTATCTTATAATTAGAAAAACCTAAAGACTCTACCAAAAACACTTAGATCTGATAAGTAAATTCAGTTTAGTTACAGAATATTAGATCAACGTAAAAATTAGTAGCATGTCTATGTATCAGTAATGAACTGAGAAAGAAATCAAGAAGGCAATCCTATTAACACTAGCTATAAAAAATACACTTAGGAATAAATTTAACCAAGTTACATATACAAAAAGAAAGGAAATCAGTGTATTAAGAGATAGCTGCACTCTCATGTGCATTACGGTACTATTCAAAAGAGTGAAAATATGGAATTAATTTAAGTTACCTTCAACAGAGGAATGGATAAAAAATGTAGTATGTGTATGTATATATGGGGTTGGACAATTATGTTCACAAACTCATCCTAAAAAAATGCTCCATATGCCAGTGCTAAATTTCACTGTGGTCACCTTTGAAGTACTTCCCCTGGGAAGCTATGCACTGATGCCAGCATCTAGTCCATCCTTCAAAGTAATTGTGAAACTATTTTCCTGGAAGGGCCATAAGAGTTGTCCTTTTATGAGGTCTAACAATTAAGTTCATGAACTGGTCCTAGCTGCTGGTGATTGTGCATAGCTTCCCAAGGGGAGTACTTCAAAGGTGACTATAGTGATACTCAGCAATGAGGTAATTAAAACTTTTTCTAGGACTAATTCTTGATCTTAGTTGTCCAACCTCATATATACACACACCTATTACATACATATTTTATTTAGCCATAAAAATAATGAAATCCTGTCATTTGCAGCAACATTAGCAACATAGATGAAACTAGAAATCATTATGTTGAATGAAATAAGCCAGGCATAGAAAGGCAAATATTATATGTTCTCACTCTTATGTGGAAGTTAAAAAATGAATCTCAGGGAGGTAGAGAGTAGGATGGTGTTTACCAGAGACTGGAAGGGGAAGGAAGGAGGAGGATAAAGAGACGTTGATTAATGGGTACTAAAATATGATTAGATAGAAGAAATAAATTCCACTATTATTTAGTAAACTAAGGAAATTATAGCTAACAGTAAATTATTATGTATCTCAAAATAGCTAGAAGAAAAGAATTGTAATGCTCCCAAGATAAAGAAATGATAAGTATTTGAGGTGATGAATATCCCAATTACCATGATGTAATCATTACATATTGTATACATATATTAAAATACCATATGTAGCCTCAAATATGTACAACCGTGATACATTAATTAAAAATACACTCGAACTTATTTTTGACTAATAGAATCAGGACCATGTTCATCGAAGGTATTAAGAACAATTCTCTAACACTCCCTTGATTCACTAGTATGTGGAGCTTACTCAATTGACAAATTAAATATGATCATGATTAATTTAATGTTTTCTCATTATTTAAAAAATACTTATTGTGAAGTGATGGAATTTATATTTAATCATTTTCCAATATGTTGATAAATCTCCCAGGTAACATAAACAATGAAAAGACTATATTCATTTTTTTAAGACTATATTCATTTTTTTCAGAATAGAATCACTCAAGAATATCAAAGGAAAAGCTTGTCAACATGGAGATAATGTTAAGGTTTATGGTCTTTATTCATTTTTGACCTTCTACATTTGTCTTTTAAGCCTCAGCTTATCTGCAATGGAAGCTTAGTTTTATGTTTGATGCACCCAGACTCATGATAAATTCCATAACTCATTAAATCAGATCCTATAATTCATTGAATCACATGCTAACCCCTTATCCTGATGAAATGAGCTGAGATAAACATGAAGGGTAAACAAAAGACAGAATGGAGAGATGTAGAATAAAGAGAGGTAGTTTAATATTTTTAAATTTCATTTTTAAAACACTTAATGTAGTGAACTTTGCATAAATGTTGTAGAAATTAATTCTAACTGATTTTATGACTTACTTCAACCATTTTAAATAAATTTGTGTGTGTAGTCAAAGCTAAAGAAAGAAATGGTGAGAAAAATGAAACAATATATAATTATCAAGATAAATTATAATGAACCCTAGGAAAAGGATGCTGATTGATGTAATAGCTATAATCAAGCAGGTGAGCATGCCAACTACTGTTTTCACTTCTGTTGACAGGCAAGAAAAAAACTAATGGTCACTCATTAGCTTCTAGGGATAATAATTAATTCCAAGAAATTATATGTCCTACGAAGGAAAAGTATCTCTTCTTTAGCTATGAGAAAGTACACAAAATTGTCATAGCATGTAATTTTTTCTTTTTCTATTAGCAGATAAAAGGCCTTCAAGAAACAAAAAATGACAAATTCTGAGTTATTTAGAAATGCTTATTAAAATAAAATTGTGGAATAGAAAAAAGGCACCATGTTACTATGAAAGTCAGAACATTCAAAGTTCTTTGGTTGGCTTGGGCTATCACAATAAGATATTATTTCCAAATTACAATGAAATGTAATTCAATGGCCATCCAGATTATACATAGTATTGAGTTGGTTTGCTTATACTTCTGTAGAAATATTTACATTTCTTGACTTTCCATTCATGATACACAATCCTACATAGTTACTCACAGGCAATGGCTCTATGACAGTGGCGCTCAACTGACTGTTACACTGGGGAAGGTGTTACTTGACAATGGATGCTGCTAAAGGCCTTACAATGAGCTGGAAAGCTCCCCAGCCCTGTAAGCATTATCTGGCCGTCAATGTTCAATAACGCTGAGATTGAAAAATGCTGCCCTATGATAACCATATATTAAAAACAGTTTCATTACCTCTATTTCAAACCTGATTTAGATAAGAGACTTCAATTTTCGGTAGATAGAATATTATTTGAAACATGGAGACTGATAAAACAGCGGTGGAAGCTGAAGCCTGTACTAAAGTGGAGTGAATCACAGCCATAAAGGAAGCCATGAAGGGTGCAGGAACCCTTTTGTAAGCTTAGCACCCACAAATGTCAGGTATGACAGAATTCAGGGGAAAGATGCAAGGCCCAGATGAGAATTACTTGAGAGTCCCTATAAAGAATGAGTAAACTACTCTACCTCCTTCCAAATACCCATACAAAGAATAACTACCACCAAGATCTCCTCCCCTCATCAAACAACTAAAATTCAACATCAAATAAAAACATCATATAAACCATTATTAATACAGAATAGCAGGGGAATTTAAGAACTTCAGAATTAATTCTAATGTATTTTAAAACATTTATATTTTGAAATATTATTAAATTATTTTATAGTAAACACATCCTAATACCATAGCACTTCAGTTAATACGGAAGTTATCTGCAACTACTAAACACATATTGACCAAAAGAAGTTAGCCTAAAACAATTTTTCTTTGTCAAGTAGTGATAAATGTTCAACAGACCTGGCTAGGGATTAAAATCAAAGTAACCCATAGAATGTTTTCATTTATCATTAAATGCCCACGTAGCACCTTCTGCTTAATTTCATTGACAAAACATTAAGTACATGTATTATAAAAACTCTCGGCATAAATTTAAGCCTTGTAAGACACAAGGACATAAATACAAGATCTCAAGTAAGCGTATTCACTGAGAAAATTAGCACTTAGCTCATGTTTTAGGGTGTGCCTTTACATTGTTTCATATGACATTCAGTTTACCTGAAAGAGACAGGCTTAGACGTTTCTCCAAAACTGAATGGCCAATAAGGATAAAAAGAAGTCAGAATTTGAACTTGCTTCTTCTGATTTTAGTAGTCACATACTTTCCATTTCTGTATATTGATTTACAACATTTGTGTTTTCTAACATGATTTCAAGTAGACACCATGTTTTATTTTTTTTTTTCTGGACTCCTTGATGATATGAGCAGACTAGAAGGTACAGGGGGCACTATTTTGGTAGAGTTTAGAAACAGGGATAGAAACATTTATGTACATTTAATAGACTTCATTAGGACTAAACTCTATTTGATAATAATGAAACTGTAGGGCTTGAATAAGTGTGATATTGCTTTCTTGAAAAGACTGGAAGAAAAAATTATGTCTGTCTGTCATTAGGTCTCATAAGCAGAACTCTTTAATGATTATATGACTTGATTATGACATACAATTTGGGGCTCTCATTATAACATTATGATAATGGGCCAAAATAAGGTAGGCATTCTAGAAATTCCATTAACATTCTTACTAAAATAAATTAACCTTAATGAGTATATTCTCCATTGAAAGACAATGTATGTTTTATACATTTATGAAATATAAAAAAATAAATTTTGTAGAATTATATGAAATATCAGAGTTATCCTTTATAATATCATTTTATAACAGCCCAAATACTGTAAAATTAAATTCGTTTTTTACATAAAATGTGGGAACATAAAGTTAACTGAATAATTGTACTACTATTACAATGCATTCTTCTAGATTAATTGAACTTCATTGATGGTCAGCTTCTCTAGAAATATTAATTTTAGCACTTGCTTTAACTTTCTTGACCTCTGAAGCTACACTGGGACATACAACAGGTTCTTTTGATATTTTATGAGTCTAGGATAACTTCGATATACTTGGAACCCTGAAGTGCCAATTTTTGATGCATAATATTATGCATCAAAAATTATAAGCTTCTTTAATTTGGTGGCATTACTACTTTAAAAAATATACCTCCAAATAATTAGCTTCCTTCCCTTCCTTTCTATTTTTATTTCTTCTTCTCTCCCTTCCTATCTTGCAATCTCCTTCCATTCATCCATCCATCCATCCATCCTCTCCTTTCATCATTCCTTTCTTTCCAAGAAATATATCTAAAGGGCTGAAGGCAGGCTGAAGTAAATACAATGAAAAAATAAAGTCCTAACATTCTTTTCATTCATTTTCTCAACAAGTAGAACAGCTATAACTTACTTAGCTAGATCATTATCACTTTTTCTTTTTTAGACTAATTGTTATCATTCATCTAACTAACATTGACAGAGAAGCCATCTTATAAAGATGATTATTTAACAAATAATAATCTCCTACCCAAGAGGATTTTAAGCAGCTCCAACTCCACAAGCTTACCAAGGAGTTCCTATGGTGGTTTGCTATTGTTTCTTAAAATGAAAATCTATCACAAGTCATTAAAAACATAGTTATAATTAGAGAAAGAAGCGCAATAAAGAAAAGCATGCCTATGAGCAATAAGATCAGGCATCCTTTAAATAAAGCTTGCTATTCCGATCTAATTATGCTGCAAATGCGGTTATATTACTTTTGTTATCAGCTCATAGCCAAGAGTTACTTGGAATAAATAGAAGTTAGTCATTTTAAGCATTTTCTTTGCAGTAATGCAGGAACAAATCACAAATTTGTTTTTAGTTTCATTGACCACCACTCATATTGTCAAAATAAAAGAAAACAAAACCAAAAGCAAAAAACAAATGCCTTTTATAAACACTAACACATATAAAATGTCAAAAACGACCAAGATTGGGTGATCAATGCTTATAGATTCACTGTGCTATTCTCTTCATTTTTGTGTCTATTATGGTTGACATTGTCCATAATAAAAATAGTTATTTAAAAACATATTCATGCTCTGGATATTAAAACTTTAGGGCTTGGTAAATTTTTTGAATGTTATATATAGTGCATACATATACATAATATCTACATCTATATATGTCCATATAATGAAGTATAAATTCTAAATTTAGAGTCACGTTTATAACAAGAAAGTAAAATTAAATAGAATTGTATCTGCCAGCTCAAAGCACTCCCACAGCTCTATTTGCTCAGCATCTTCACAGTTCTTTGTTTATAATAAATATAGCAAAGAAATTTTTATTTTAGAAAAAAGAATAGAAAATACTAAATACTAAATACTTTATCATTAAATATTACTGAACTACAAAATACTCCAGATCTTAGTAGCCTAAATAACAACCATTGTGAAGATGTTTGTGATTTCATAGTGAAGAATGTGAAGATTTCAATGTGAAGAATGTCATTTGTATTTTGACAGGGATTGCATGAATCTGTAGATAAACTTGAATAGTATGGACATTTTAACATTTTTTTCTTCTAATGCATGAATACATGGTATTTTTCCATTTATTTGCATCTTCTTAAATTTCTTTCACCATTATTTTATAGTTTTCAGTGTATAAATCTTTTATTTCCTTGGATAAATGCACTCCTACGTATTTAATTTTTTTTATAGCTATTAGAAATGGGTTGTTTTTCTTGCTTTCTTTTCAGGTTTGGAAAGTGTTCTGTTATTAATACTTTAAATAAGCTCTCTACACCTTTATCTTTCCCTGCTACTTCTTAAACACCAATGACTGATTATTTTGTTTTTGATGTTATCTCATAAATCCCATAAAGTTTCTTCATTCCTTTTTATACTTTTCCATTTTCTCTTCTGACAGTATATTTTCAAATAACATGTTCCAAAGTTCACAAATTCTTTTTCTGTTTGTTTAACTCTATTATTGATGTTCTTGATTGCATTTATCTTTTTATTCATTGTACTTTCACCTTCAGGATTTCTGTTGGATTATTTTATAAGTATTCTAATATCACTGTTAATATATTATTTTCCTTTCATTGAATTGTTTCTCTGTATTTTATTTAAGTTTCTTGAGCTTCTACAAAAAAGAAAGATACTTTGCATTCTCTGTTAGGAAGTTCAAACATCCCCATCTCTTTAAGGTCAGCCAGTGGCATCTTATTTGTTCATTTGATAGTATCATGTTTCTCTGATTGTTCTTGGTTCTTGTGGTCATGAATCAATATCTGTGCATTGAAGAAGAAAGTACTTCACAGCTAGCATTTCTGGAAACATCCTTCAACTTTAAGCCTGTCCAAGTTTCTGGCCAAGTTGTCTAGTATGATCCCTAAGCCCGTGACTACTGCAGCCATTACAGTGCTACGGGCATGTCCTAAAGCCTCGGAATCACAACAACCCATGCAGAACAGGGCTGGAATCCTATGGCTGCTGAGGCTGGCAAAAACCTGAACTGGAATCCCATGGCTTCCAAAGTTGATGCTTTGCTTAGCACCAATGAAGCACATTGTTGCTAAGGCTAGTGGAGCCCTGGGGCATGTCTGAATCCCACAGCCACTGAGGCCTATCTGTCACTGTGAGTTACTCAAAGGCTACTGTAGTCAGCCAACCATGTGCTGTTCAGACTCTCAGTGCATTTTTCCATAGCTGCAAGTTCCTCTCTGGTTCCAGAGTAAGTCAAGAGGCTCTGTCCATGAATTGTAGCCTGTAGTCAGGGTCTACTTACTGCCGGTTTTACTGTGGCAGGCCCCGTACTGGGGTCCAAGGCAAAGCCCTATGCTTACTCACCTCTCTTTTTACCAGACAGATGGACTCTTTGTCTGTGCTATGCTGCCTGGGGTTGTGGGAGAGTATATGCAGGTAATGTAAAATTGTTCACCTTATCTTCTTCAGTGCATCTAATTATGCTATAACTTAGTACTATGATCTCTCACCTTGTTTCCTCAGCCCTTGTGAAGGTATTTTCATGCATGGATAGCTGGTCAAGCTGATGTTTCTGCAGTGTGAATATTTCTGGAGTCATATTTTTGCACCCCTTTGAAAATTATTAATTACCAGCTATTTGTATATTTATGTAAGAAAAATATAAATCTTAAAATTATTTATGATCAGGAGTCAGTATATTCAGGTATTTCACTCATCTCTAGGGAAAATATTTAGTGTTTTTTTGCTTCTATTTTATCTACTTAATGGGAAGATAATGTAAATATGTAAAAATTTCCAGTGGCCTAGAATTTGGGCTAGTGCCATACATCAAGGGCAAATACATACAAAACAAGATGCCCATACATGACTAATTTATACTCTAGTTGAATAAATGTGGCCACCAATTAAACAACAAATGACAGACAATGTTTAGTAATAAGATAAACCACGTAGTTCTGGCTGCGGGTGATTTTCCAGTTTGTAGTTAAAAGATAGAAGAAACAGAATACAAATCAGAGAGAGAAATTCTTGGATGAGGGATATGTAAAAGGTGCAGAGTGTACCTGCACTAGGTTTCCTAGGAATGACCAAGACTTGCCCTGTCTCCCATTCTGTCTCCCACAAACTCATCAATGAATTAGTTTTTTGTTGGTATGGGAACATGCCATGAGGTAGAAACTAAGATGACAGCATAAAGAAAACAGAATTTGGAAATCAATAAGCCAAGTAAGGAAGCTAAAAAGCTGTTTCAAATGTGTCTCAAGTGAGTACAAGGTTAATGGTTAATAGATCCCTTTATTAGACACCTTTAATAGGCCTCTTAGTCTCCCTGGTTTGCAACGAAAACAACGAGTTTAGAGTCAGAAAGTCCTAGTTTTAAACCTTAGTCCTGCTGCATTACAAAATTATTTTATGCAACTGCTTTGCATATTTGAAGCTCAGTTTCTTCATTTATACAATAGCTATAAAGCATATCTCTATCTTGAAGGCTTGCTGGGCAGTTTAAGTAAGACAGTAATGATAGCTGGTATTACGCCTAACACAAAATTGTGCTCCATAAATGCTGATGTGCATTAATACCAATATTAGAGATTTTAAGGCCTCCAGAATCAAGGGCAAAATATACCTGAGAAAGAAGGGGAAATGGGCCATTCTGGGAAGAAAGAGCAGCATGAATAGAAAAATAGGGCTGGACTTGGTATAACCCATAGGCAGCGGTTAAGGAGGCAGCGGGACATGATAAATCAGAGTCACCTTGAGAAATGTGGGCAAATAGGCATCTCTGCAAACATGTTATTGAAAGAATTAGCAAACAGAAATCACAGGTGAAGGCCAAATGCTAATTATCTCTTAAGATTAATTTAGGAACACATTATAGATTGTTTAACTTGCTTCTCCTGATTGGCGATTGATTATAAATTTTGACTCACAGATACACAGACTCCAGAATACTCTCACTTGGATTAAACAATGCTTCAAAGACAATGACTGCAAGCAATAGCTAATTCCATAATGATTAACCTCACAGAAGCATTGTTAAACACAGAACTAACCTCATCAGTTATTGTCTCATCTGAGATGGAGAGGTGGGTAGTAAACACAACATGGTCTGTAAGACCCAAAGGCAAATTGCTGCTTTACTCCAGGCAGATGCCAGAATTACCTGAACTCAATACAGTGAGGCCTAATGGTGTGAATTTGAAGCCATTTTCAGGCAACAGCACTGTCATTTGCCACATATCAAACAAAAATAAGACAACAAGAGAAAAAGTAAACACAGCTAGAGTCAGCCAGCTAGCATCCAACACCGTTAGCCACATTAAAAGACTATGTTTGCTTTGATGCTTTTATTCTCACATTAGTGGCCTATTAATTTAATTTCTCCCTGCTGATACCATGATAGGTTGTTAACCCCTAGAGTTAATATTTGTTGAACCTGATAAATTGCTAAATTGTGCCTATTTTTCATCTTTGTTTTCTAATAGATTATATAGTTTTGAATTTAAAACTCAAACTGTACTGTGGTTATCTTATTGGAAGTAAGATCTAGAGCACTGGCATGACTGCAGAGATAGTTCAATTAGGCAGCACTAGACTAGAGTTATTCTGAATCTTTCTCATGCCATGGCACGTAATGAAAATAGTAATATCTGTAGGGCACCCTGGGGATAAACAATCTTATGATACAAAGTGAGTGGGCTAGGATCTCCAGCTACTCCTGAGAGCTTAGAGAAATTATCTTAGCACATTTGAAATCCATTTGGAGTACAACTATGTGTCACTGCATATCAGTTGGGAAGCTGTGCTTTAGTTGATATCCAGTTCAATACCATTAGAGAAGGGTAATGACTTGCCCTCTTGAAAAGCAATTGCTAATCAGGTTTGTATTTCTAATGAAAAGGACAGGTAATTACAATGTTGAGATTCGTGAAAGGCTAAAACCCCAAACTTACAGATATTATTGAATGTATACCACAGGCAAGGCTTTTGCTGAGTGTTATGACAAACACTAATATTGAATTTTCATGTTCCCTGTTACCCAAAGAACCAGCAGACTCACTGGCAACAGAGAATGACACTATCCCTCCAAAATCTAACTGCATCAGAACAGAGAATGTTTGAAATATCAAGACAGGGGTTTAAAACAAAAAGAAGAGTAAAATGTCTCACTTTTTACTTGCTTAAATATGAAGATAGGGAGTAATAGGAAAGGTGAGTTGTTTGGAGGAGACACATAAAATAAGTTGCAGACATTGTGGTTGTTTTGGAAGTGGATAAAAGCAAATAACAAGTCTAGGAAGTTGTTATCCCTAACATGTCTGTGAACTTTCAAGCTTCTGTCTAAGATGGAAGAAATGTGTTTTCTTTATTATGACTTCTAGATCAGCAGAAAGCTCTTCATTATCCAGACGTTGTCACTACAATACTAAGTATTAGAGGCCATCCAAAGACTGAAAGATATAGCAAGACCTGCTTTTCATGACCTCAGTTTCCAGGATCATGTATTTTCGTGGACTCTTCAAGTCAGAGACAGAGAAATGTGCTCCATGAGTCTTTAGATTTTAAAAAGCTTTTCCACTGAAGAGCTAAAGATATTGCAGAGCTATTCTCATTAAAATAAAAAAAGGTGTAGGCATTCTAAGCACCATATTACAGCTGGTGGAGAGAGAGGTAGAAAGAAGAATCAGGTGAATGTCTGTGCTTTCCACAAATGCTTATCAGGGCCCTCTGTGCACCTGGCACTGTTCTTGGTGCTGGAGGACTACCAGGGAACAAAACAAAGCCTGCACGCAGGGAGAAAAGACATCAGTGGATTTTAGAAACCTTTAAGAAAATATAGCAAGGTAAGAGACCATTGAAAGCACTGCTATATTTTCTAAAGGCTTGTGAGGGGAGATCTCACTGACAAGGAGGCATTTAAATGGAAACTTACAGGAAATGAGGAACCAGTCCATGTAAATACCTGGGAGAACAGCAGTATAGGCAAAGTGAAGGAAGAGCACGGTTGGACCATGCCTAGAATATCTGAGGAGAAGCAAAAGGCCTTTGTATTTGCAGATGAGTTAGTTGAGGAAATGAGCTGAGGAAATAGCAGAAGGATAAGAAGTTAGAGAAATATCAGAGGGCCAGAGTGCTCATGGTTTTGCAGGTTTGCTTTACGTCTTGGGATTCAATGTTGTTGGTGATTTCCAAGCAGAGGAAGACATGATGCAATTTGTGTTTTGGGATTCTCTTTTACTGCTGCGGTAAAGTACTCTGTTGGGAGGTGGGAAGCAGGTTGACTTGTTAGGAGGCAATTATAACAGTCTGGGTAAGATTTGTTGTTGGCTTTATTAAGGTGGCAACAGCAGAGATGTGTTTATGTACTGAATCTAGTTTCAAGGAGGATTCCCTGGGCTGCCAGATACAGGCAAGGGAGAGTTCAAGGATGACTGCAAGGCTTTGGCTAGAACAACCACCCGAAAGGTGTTGCCATTTCCTTTTGTGGGAACATAGTGGGACGAGCAGTTGGGGGCACATATGGACGGACAGATCAAGAGTTTGGTTTTGCTTATGTTAAATTTGAGATACCTCACAGGCATCAAAACAGGGCTATTTAGTAGGCAGGCAGATATATGAGTCTGGGATGCAGTGATGACATCAGGGCCAGAGATATAAATTTGGGAGTCATTAGCATCACAGAGAGTATTTAAAGCCATGGGCTGGATGAGATCACTAGGGAGCGAGGGCCCCACACTGGGCTTGAACCTCCCTCCTCTCAGATGCTGACAAAGACACAAACAAATTAGAGAAATAGCAGTGATTACTGCTCAGCTGCCTCACTGCAATGCCAGGCAGCTGCAATGCCCCTGGGTAAATACCCAAAGTAGCTAGTACTTAGCATTTTTTCAAAGTACTTCAGGAATCAATCTTTCTGACAGCCGTAGAAATGCACAGCAAGGCAGCCTTCCACATGAGTAAAAGTAAATGTGTGTGTTATCTAGTATCATAATGCCAACCTCCATAACACCAGCTGTAGCCACACTGATGGCTCTTCACCTTAAATTTTTTTCATTGAACAATTGGACCAGAGACCAAGAGAGGGCCTAAGGTGCCAGGAGCTGAGTGAGATTTTCAAAACCTTTCTGATACTCATGAGAGTCTGCAAAATACCAAGCACCTGTAATATAGCTTCTGCCTTAAAATCCTGGCTACCTCTGATGCATATTGTATGCTCTGGATAAAGGGTATCTGCATATTAGCCACATGAAGAGTCTTTAAGGGTCAGCTTTGACAACATCAGCAAATAAGACAGCAAGCAGTCCATGTGGCATGCTGGGGGTATAATAAATGAAAATAGCTTGTTTTTCTGTTCCTTGGAAGGTATAGGTGACTTACTTCATAATGCAAAGTCAACAAGTATTCCCAAAGGCTGCTCCTGCCTTTCTTAGGTACACAATCATTAAAGTCAAGGAAGGATTGTTCAACTCAAGGGTTTTTTTTCTTTCTTTTTTTTTTTAAAGTTCTAATTATGATGAACAGAGATCACTCTGAAAAGTCAGTGCTATCATCAGCATATCTTATTTCAAGTAAGTATGAAAACAGTACCTGAAACCAACAAAGACAAGGTACCAGAGCAACCAGTCAGATCTAACTGTGAAACACATCACATTCTGAATAGAGTCCAGCAATCACAAGAATTAACCAGCTAAGAAAATATGTACACTCCATGCAAAGTATTGTCTCAAAGGAAAGCTGGGTAACAATCTAGTGGGGGCCATTTGTAGAGGAGCATGTCTGGTCTCAACTCTGAAAAAGCAGAGAAAACTAGAAAAAAAAATCTAAAACAAATCTAAGAAAACTGTCAAAAACATATATTTCACTTTTAAGAATAAAGGCATTCATTTAAGAATACACATAATGGAGTCAGATAGCATCCAAAGAAGACATTTACAAAGCATTAAAAAGTAGATTTAGCATTTTATGTATGTATGAGCAAGCATAATTGATGTCCTCACTAACAGGTCTTTTTTTGAATAAAAATTACATTTAATAGTTCAAATTGGAGCCATATGAGTTCACATATGTATCTACCACGTGTATTTGCCAAAGTATTTATTTATGAGTTGGGAATTGTTCAACTTAACAAACTTTGATAACTTTCAAAAGAATAAAAGCGTATGTTTTATTTATGAGAATGAAAAATCTAAAACCGAGAAACTTAAAATTAAAAAAGAAAAAAAAATCTTCCAAGCAAATGCCATGTTGTACTCAAGCTTTGCTTAACAACCAGTCTGTATATGAGCAGCATGTTCAAAACATGTTAACTGGTGTTGACAAGCAGAAGTTAACATTACTAGAGTGGCAAATAGAGCCAAAGCGACACAATGGAGCAATGAAGAAAATGCTACAGTCCATTCAATAGTCTAGAACTCAGAATTAGGACACAAAATAGATATTATGAGGGAAGAGAAATTGAAACAAGTCCCATTGACCACCAAACTAGCCAAGGTTTGGATTGGAGTCCAGAGCATCTTTAGCATGGTAGGAACATATAAATCACTACATTTTCAATTTCAGTAGGTTTTTTTTTTTTTTTTTTTTGTAGAGACAGAGTCTCACTGTACCGCCCTCGGGTGGAGTGCCGTGGCGTCACACGGCTCACAGAAACCTCCAGCTCTTGGGCTTACGCGATTCTCCTGCCTCAGCCTCCCGAGCAGCTGGGACTACAGGCGCCCGCCACAACGCCCAGCTATTTTTTGGTTGCAGTTTGGCCGGGGCTGGGTCCGAACCCGCCACCCTCGGCATATGGGGCCGGTGCCCTACTCACTGAGCCACAGGCGCCGCCCTAATTTCAGTAGGTTTTTATCTCAACAATATGTCAATAGAAATGTAACATGGTATTGGTAAAAAACACAGGTCCATTGTTTAATGAAAAACATGAACACATTGAAAATTTAACATTTGTATAGAGTTATCTAAAAATAAGCGTTTCTCTGTAAACTGTACCATTCTTTCAGTATTGAGTTTATTAAAATCTTAATAGGTATTTCCTGTGAAATTGATACTTGGTTATGTATTGTGGAAGGATTTGAAAGGGGATAAGGCATGGTTCAATTAAATTCTTTTTCAATTTAATGACACTGATAAACTCAATAAGCAGAATAGAATAACTCTTGTAAGAGAGAATATAAGTTCAGTGTTAGAGGCACGTAGAGGAGATACAGAGAAAATGTTTGGCTTAAATAGATCAAGGATCAAGGATCAAGGAAGACTTCATAGAAGAGGAGTCATTTTGGTTTTATCCTGAGAAATAAAAATCACTAAAGTACAAAATATATTTTAAAAAAACCTATACCTTCCTCAATTCAGATCTCTTAAAATATATCATATTTGATATAAATTATTTTTTTAAAAATAAAAGATTACTAATATAGCTTAATTCCCCTTAAATCACAACAAGATCTTCCTTTCCAAATTGCCAGAGACAACCACTAGTATAATTTTGAGGCATATTCTTCCATTCCAATTTTATACTGGTACTTATATTAATTAACATTACATATAATGTTATATATAAAATATGAGATGTATAATGTTATATATATGGATAACATTCTGAAGTTTGGAATTTTCTGTTTATAACTGAACTATATATTCTAGATATTTATGAATATTGATATACAGAGAAATCTAGTTCATCTCATTTTGTCATTTAATAGTCTATGTTATACATTTTATCTCTCAAGTTCCCTTTTGATAGATTTTTCCTAATTTTTTGCTGTTATAAACTATGTAGCAAAAAAGTAGTTTTTTAAATTTATATATATGCATGTGTTTATTTGGTTTCCACATTTTGCCTTCACAAAATTAAAAAGGCTTAAAATTTAACAACAATAACAATGTTTAAGATAAGGACTAGAAACAAAAACCTCGTAAAGAACAAATGAAGATAAATACATTCATAAAAGAAATCAGACAATTGGTGCAACAAAATATTGAGCAATAATAATGATAATGCAAAAAAAGTAACATTCACACTGTCAGATAAGAGTATGTCTATCAAAGAATGCTTTGACTCTGAGGTTCAATATGGAGTCATCAGTTAACTTCTTCTTCTTCTTCTTTTTTTTTTTTTTACCAAAGTCTCAAAGAATAGACAACTAATATTTATAAATAAAAATAAAAGAATTTCAAAAAACAGGTCATGCCAAATCTTATAGATAATAAAAAAAAAGAAATACTACAAAATCATTGTACTTCATCTGGATACACCTGATATTAAAATTGGAAAAAATATATGATTATAAAGGGAAATTAGAAACATATTTCACTTATAAATGAGGATGCAAAGAGTAGTTTTATACATGTATAGCACACATGGACAAAAAGTTACCTGAGTCTACAAGCTAGGTGGATCATAGGATGGCAATATAATCGAATTAGTCTGAGATGACCTTTGTTCTGGCTTAAATTTTAATAATGCTCCCTTGTATGTTCAAGGGTGGCCCAGATTAAATAATAAATTATATGTTTATCCCAGCAATAAGATATACTATTTTTAATTTTATCAGCTATTGCTAAGGATTCCCTACAATTGTTGTACCAATTGGCACTTTTACCAGCACTATCCTGAGAAGGAAATTTTCTTTACATCTTTCCTAAAACTTGATAAACAGATTTTTATCAATCTGATGGGTGAAAAATAGTAACTTCTAGTTGTTTTAATTTTTTTTACTAATGTAAGTGAAGTTGACCATCCTCTCATATTAACATTTTATCTTCTATGAATTATATGATACAATTTTGAGAATTTTTGGCTTAAGTTTATCTTTTTGTAATTTATCTTTTTTGTTGACTTGGAAATCTTTAAAGCTTTTATATAGCAGGGTTTTTGGTCATAGTGTTCATTGGGAAGGCGTTTTTCCATTCTGTCATTTACCTCTTAAACTTATTTATGATGTTTTTCTTTTTTTTTTTGCTTTGTAAAACATTATAATATAGCTAGATTTTAATTTCTGGTTTTTGGCTGTATTCTGTATCTATGCTAAGAAAGCACTTCTTAATTGAGGACATACATATATCTACCATTATTTTGGAGGGTATTACAGTCTGGGTTGAGTCTTCGAAGACTAGCATATCAAAAATGGGGATAGAAAAAGGGAATATCAATTGAAAAAATAGAAAAGGGAGAAGCATGTAGCAAGTTGCTTAGAGACCTTGAGTTGTTGCTTTTCTGGGAGCATTTCATTCACATGTATCACCTCTATTTTTTTTTTTTAGTATTTTTTTAATTGTTTCAAATTAATATGAGGGTACTTTGTTTTCACTTCCAGGGTAAAGTTCCATTTGTAGAAGAGCCCCTCACCCAGGGGGCGTGTGATACATCCTCACAATGTGCATATTAGGTGAGATCCCACCTCATGCCTTCCCTCCTTCTGTTAAACGTCCTCCCCTGTCCCCTCTCTCACTTCCCTCTACTCCTGAACTGGACCATATTAGTGTTTTATTGTTCGTATGAGCATGTAATTATTTATACATTGATTTCATATTAGTATGGAGAACATTGGATATTTATTTTTCCATTCTTGTGATACTTTACTAAGAAGAAAGCATTTCAGCCCTATCCAGGTAAATATAAAAGATGTAAAGTCTCCATCTTTTTAATGGCTGAGTAATATTCCATGGTATAAATATAACACAGTTTGTTGATCCATTCATGGGTCGATGGGCACTTAGGTTGCTTCCACAACTTGGCAATTATGAACTGAGCTGCAAGAAACATTCTAGTGCAAATGTCCTTGTAGTAAAGTGATTTTTGCTCTTCTGGGCAGATTTCCTATTTTATTTCACTGAAAATTATTCAGTGTGTTTCTATATCTGTTCACTATTACTTATAAGCCATATATTTATCTCAAGAAGTTTTCTTAAGGATAAATATTTTTTAATTAAATTTTTAAATATTTTGTATCAATACGTATCCTGCTCTCTAATTCTCAACACTTCATCAGTTTTTTTCACTCATTTTGATAAAATATATCCCCTGTAAATTTCTTGTGAAAGGGAACATTATAGATAAATTTTTGAGACATTGTAGTTTTGAAAATTTTTAGGTATCTGAATTTTCAGGTCGATTGATTGGTAAATTTGCTAGATATAGAATTATAAATTGAAAGCAATTTGTAGATTTTCCTCAAAAAACGTAAAGATGTTACTTCATTGACTTTTTGTGGTATTCTGATTCCTGTCACACTGTATATGACCTGGCTCTACTCCCTTTTGGAAAACTTTTAAAATAGAATACCCTTGGTGTCCTGAAAGTTTTGGCTGGTGTGTCTTATTGTGAGTCACCTTAAATTACTTTTGGTTGCTATTGAACCCTTTAAATATATAAAACCAGGCTCAACAATTAAGAAAAATTTTTTCATCTCTATTTTCTCTATTTATTCAGCTATTTAAAATTCCTATTAACTCGGCCTCCCATATTGATCCTCCTTTGAAAAAATTTTCTCATCTCTTTAATAATTTGTTCTTCCTTCTGGGAGATTGTGCTATAATATTCTAATCTCTTAAGAGTTCTTATTACTTTCCTGAATGTCCATTTTTATAGCATCCTGGATGCTATAAAATGCTTCTTTAATGTATTTGAGAATATTCATTATAATTTCTTAAAGTTTTCATCTCCCTGAATAGTCTTTGTTTCCTTGTAGTTCTTTTTATCTGTATGCTTATTTTTTTAACTCCTGCCTTTTACAATGCAAACTTTCCTCAAATATCTTGTAACTCTTGGCTGACCAGTGTTGTGTATAAGTGACATAATGAAAAGCCGAATGAAAGATCTGTGTGCATAGGAAGGTGACTGCCCTTTGGAATTCAATGTAGGTGATAAGTCAAGTACTGATCTTTTCATCCGGAGATACTCCCCACCACCACCATCATATACACCAAAAGCATGTCTTTTCTCTCGGGCTGGAGAATTTTCTGTGGAAAAAAGAATCTTCCAATCTCCTGACTACGGTATCAGCCCACCTGCCAGTGTCCTGGTAGATGAGCATATAGGGGTGGTAGGAGGAAGTTGTTTCTGCACAGTGCCTGACTCCTTCCCTCAGCAATTCTTCATGTTTATAAGCCCAGAGCCACTTTCATTCTTTTCTCACTTATTTTCATTTTTTCATAAATCTGTAAGTATCCTTTCTGCTTCAACATGGGATGATCAGCCACTGGATGCCCAGGGTGGGGGCAGTGATCTCAGACTTTAACTTCCTTATATAGAGTTTTAACCAGATTTACTATTTTAACCCCAACCCCCCCACTCCTGCATTTAGAAATCCCCAGTATCTCTGGATCCTGAGCCTTCCTGGAGTTGCTTCTTATTAGCACCCAAGTGTAATTCCTATATTCTGCTAAATTAAATAATAATCACGCTTTATCTTCTGAAATCTTGAAATTATCTCATCTTCTTTTTAATCTTCTCATATTTTCTTGTCTACATAATATGTTTTTTTATTTCTATTACCCGATTTCTGTGGAGTTTGGGGAAGGAGCACTGTAGTGGATTGAATGGTGGCCCCCAGAATGGTATATCACCCAGATACCTGTTATTGTGGCCTTATTTGGAAAAAGTGTCCTTGCAGATGCAACTAAGTTAAAAATCTCAATTACCCAAGTGGCCCCTGAATTCAATGGTCAGTGTCCTCATCAGAGACAAAAGAGGAGAGACATAGGGAAGAATGTAATGTGAAGAAGGAAGCAGAGATTGGAGTCACGTGTCTACAGGCCAATGAACACCAAGGAATACTGGCAGCCACCAGAAGCTCAGAACACCAGTATGGAACAAAGTCTCTTTTAGAGCCTCCAGAATGAAGCAACATTGCCAATATCTTTATTTCAAATTCCTGGCTATCAGTTCGGTGGGAGATTCAATTTCTGTTGTTTCAAAGCACCTAGTTTGTGTTAATTTCTTACAGCAGCCCTGGGAAACTGAAACAAGCACAAATACATACTTCAGTTCAATTTATCATATTAAATCTCAGAACTTTTCAAGTATGTAATTTTCTTATTAAAGTATAGCATATATAAAGAAAAGCACAGAAATTATGTGTCTTGATCAATTGTCCCAAACTGAATATACACATATAACCAGCAACCTGATCAAGAAATATAATATTATATCATCATCCCAGAAGATATAGTCTCTTCCATCCATTTTCTTCTCAGCAAAGGTAACTACTATTCTGATTTCTAATAATATTGATTGACTTTGCTCTTTTTGAAATGTAAAGTAAATTGTATATCATGAACTCTTTTATTCTGGCTTCTTTCCCATAATATTGTGTTTATGATAGTTATTCACATTATTGGTATAGGGCCGAGTGTGGTGGCTCACGCCTATAATCCTATCACTCTGGGAGGCAGAGGTGGGTGGATTGCTTGAGCTCAGGAGTTCCAGACCAGCCTGAGCAAGAGCGAGATCCCATCTCTAAAACTAGCTGGGCATTGTGGTGGGCGCCTGTAGTCCCAGCTACTTGGGAGGCTGAAGCAAGTGAATCGCTTGCACCTAGGAGCTTGAGGTTGCTGTGAGCTGTGATGCCACAATGCTCTACCCAGGGCGACAAAGTGAAAATCTATCTCAAAAAAAAAAAAAAATCTAATTAGAGTGCATTCATTTTTATCATTGTAAGTTATTCCATTAGGTGACCATACTACAATTTATGTATTCATTTTATTGATGGTAGTTTTCAATTTTGGCCTATTACCAATAGCACAGCCATGAACATTCTCATGTGTCTTGTTTCTGTTGGACATATATCCAGGAGAGAAAGCGATGCATTGTATATGCTCAGCTTTATTAGATACTTACAAACAGTTTTTAATGATTTCACTGATGGTAATTAAGAACAGGCATTATGTAGCAGCAAAATATTTGTAGGATAAAATTGATAGACTAATAAAAACATCAGTACCTTGTACATTCATTCAATATTATATCGCCATAAAGGTTTGGAAAAGGATGGAAAATTACATGATTTATTTCTACACCTGAAACTCATCTATATAAAGCTCAGATTTAATGAAGTAACCATGAGGCACTTCCTTGCCTACAAAGATGACAACGATGCAAGACATCATCAGAATAAGTTGAAGGATATTATTTCAGATCCATTGGACCTCAGTATTATTGGAGTAATAGCATTCTTATGATCCTATGAATATGAACAATTTTAATTTTTAAATGTGTATTTTTGTCAATTGCCCACAAACCAAGAATATAAACCTTCAGGGGCCAAGAACACAGTGAAATAAATTATTTATTAAAAATTATAACCACTGGTGGCACCTGTGGCTCAGTGAGTAGGGCACTGGCCTCATATACTGAGGGTGGCAGGTTCAAACCCAGCCCTGGCCAAACTGCAACAAACAATAGCCAGACGTTGTGGTGGGAAACTGTAGTTTCAGCTACTTGGGAGGCTGAGGCAAGACAATGGCCTAAGCCCAAGAGCTGTGAGCTGTGACGCCATAGCACTCTACTGTGGGTGATAAAGTGAGACTCTGTTGCTAAAAAAAAAAAAAAAAAAAAGAAAAGAAATTATAACCAAAACTATTTGTCTTATTTTTAAATTTCTGAGGGATTTCATAAGCTTGAGGCACTATTTTGAGACTGAATGGAAGGAGCTTAAAACTCAGATAAATACATAATTAGTCAAAGTCAGGTGAGAGAGGGCTTGATTTTTCTGTCACATTAATTAACACCTAGAAGTTCAGTTGCCAATAATTAGAGTTTCTAGGAAAGATCAAGGGAAGTTCTATCTGACCCTTAACATTAAATTTTCTCTTTCTGTATGCTTTAGTAGTATACTGAATATTACCTGAATAGACTTTTGTGGTTGCGTGTTGATTTAATTAGCTATAATCTCACTGACCTATTTTAACTCAATATCTGTGACATATGGCATGTCTTTTCAAATAGGTATAAAATTATGTTAGAAACAAATGTAATAGTAATGTATGTTAATCCTAAGGCAATTGCAATTAAAAGAACTGCTTGTTTAGTTAAAGATCACAATCTAATGCTTCCATTTACTTGTATTATACCTGTCATTACACAAATTCCCACAATGGGAACATACTTTTAACAGTTGGCTATTGTTTAAACTATCTAAATTCAAAATGCATAATTTCAAAGCATTCAACACTTTTAAAAATTAAAATGGAAATTGAATTAGTCAAAAGAAATAGAAAAGTTAAATATTTAAACCTGGCATGTATTTAAATAATATCTTGAGAAACTACTTTCTACAGAATGTTATGTGGTTCATTTCTAAAGAGACTGGCAGTTAAATGGTTGTGTTAGTGATTCTTAATATTTCTGGGTAAAATAGTATAGGTTTGTGTAAGTGCCACATGATATTATTCTGTTTGGATTTTTCTCACCAGATTAGGTCAAAACAAGCTCTTTTTAAACCATAGAAATAGGAAGGTAATTTCAGGTCAGGGGTCTTTTTGTTTTTTTTTTTTTTTTTTAGCTTTTAGTTTTGTTTAGTTCTGTTTGTACAGACAGGGTCTTGCTCTGTTACCCAGACTGGAGTGCAAGTGCAGTGGTATGATCATAGGTCACAGCAACCTCAGACTCTTGGGCTCAAGCAAATCCTCCTGCCTCAGCCTCCTGAGTAGAAGGGACTATGGGTGCTTACCACCATGCCTGGCTAATATTTGCATTTTTCTATTAATAAATTTAATACGCCTTTATAAAATATAAACAAGATCTCAGACAATGTTCGACTTACTAAAGGCAACTAACTTTTCCAACCTTATGGCAGGTCTCTCTTTGCATTCAAACACAAGGCTACCTGCTAAATAAGAAATCACTCTAAAGGAAGCCATTCTACAGATCTTCATTTGGGATATCACTCCAAATAGAAACACTAAGGTTGAATTATATAATGATAGGACTCCAACAAACTCCTTCCCAATAAATTCAAATCATCTTCTCTCCAATTTAACCTTAATGGTTTGACTGTACAGTCATTGCTATGGTCTGAATGTTATGTACCTCTAAATTCATATATTGAAATGCTCAACTCCATGGTGGTAGCTTCAGGAGATGGGATCTGTGGAAGGTGGTTAGCTTATAGGATGGAGTCCTCATGCATGTTACTAATGCCCTTACAAAAGAGCCTTGAGAGAGATGCCTTTTCCTTGGGCCAAGTAAGGTTAGAGTCAGAATACAGGTGGATATGAGGAAATACATCCTCACCAAAAATTAAATCTGCTGGGACCTGAACATTGGACTTCCCAGACTCCAGAGCTTTAAGAAATAAATTTCTGTTGCTTATAAGCAACACAGTTTATAGTATTTTGTTATAGCAGCCTGGATGGACTAAAATAATCATTTAGGTATATTAAAATATTTTAAAGAAGGTAGAAAATCTTCCCAAATATTAAGTATTACTGAATACAAGCAGGGTTGAATGGGTTCCAGTTGACTACCCTGGGCCACTGGGAGAGGAAGATGCAGAATTGACTTTGGAATGACCACCCAAGCTGTGAAGAGATCCATAGTCTAGCACAGAGAGACATTTAATATTTTTTGTTTTGTTTTATTTTTAAAGGAAATCAAAATGAGCTGTGATTACAGAAACTAAAACAAAGAATCAGACATGACAACATAGATTATCAGGGAAGAATAAGAATTTACTGCATTTCTTTAGAAGATTAACAATTAACCTACACATCATACCACTTGCTTTTAGAAACTGAGAGAAGTCTTCAGTGTTATAATTTTGAGTTCAGCTTCCCAAATACACTACATATTACTATCTGGAATAGCTTCAAGATTTCAATACTTGTTGCCTCTGTATCAATGAAGAGTAAACTAAAAAACTGCACAGAATATAAACTTTGTAATCCTTTCTGCACTATCACATTTGTATTTCACAAACTTCTGGCATAACCTGCTATAATTTTAATGGCGTTACATTAATGAAATTTTGTTAATTAAAAGAAAAAGCACCACTAAAGGTAAAAGATGCATGTTTCCGATTTTAAAACATTTAGTACACTTTATATCTTCAGTATCGATGCTTCAGATTTTTTTCTCTGCCATTGCCAAATTAACTTCTTCCCTAGGAATTTTATTGTAAGAATTAATATAGTCATTAAAATTTTGTCTCATTTCTTTGAGAGTTGTTTGAAGATTAAATAGCTTTCATTGGTTAGGATCTAGGAAATTTCCTTTGTTTTACTCAGAAACATAGGCTAGGTCCATGAAATAATCTTTGTTCCTAAAAACTTCTAAAAGTATAGTTTCGGAAGATTTCTCAAAGCCATCAGTTGTTTAATTAAAAAAAAAAGCTTTCTAAGTTCTTGATTATTTTCTCCTAAACTTCTCTGGATAAGGTGAAATCAGAGTATTTCCCTAGGAGAAAACTGATTTGGGGCATCCAGCCAGGCTACTGTTCTCAGACAGTTTTACTCCCTCTTTTTGTGTCTCTTGTAGAATGTTACAGCCGAATGAACACAACTTGAACAAAGTAGATTTTTTATCCAACAAGGATATACTATGTATTGGGCTCTTTCTTCTTGGGCATTTGGTAATCAAGAATAATAATAACTGTGGCATGATCTACTTCAAATTCTGATAACCCACTGGTATAGAAAGAAAATTATATAGCAAAGTGAAAAGTCATATTGGAAGTATGGACACAGTGCTATGGGGGCCCAGAGGAGGTTCTTAATAATTCTGAGTGTCACATCTATAAGTATACACATGGATTCTCACAGTTGTCTTAGAATCATTCATTCTTTCCATCACCAACATGCAAAATGACTGGGGAATTCTTAAACTCACACACGTAACACTGGCCGGACTCTTTCCATTGACCATATGCCGATAAACAACAGAGATCCCTCATCAGGGGGGAGACCATGCATCAAATCATTGATCATCTACGTATATATCATCAATAATGCTGGGGAGTATCAGTGCCACGCATTCCTCAATGCTTGCATGTGATCCAGAAGAATCCCTATTAGGCAAACACCATATCCCTGACAGCTGTTCTATTTGTTGTCCATTTATTATGTGTAAATTATTACAAACAGATTGAGGAAATTATGATCTTTGCTTAACGCTATAAATTATTGAGATTAGGGGTTAAGCCTGGTTTGTCAACAGTATCTTTTCTTCATTAACAACAAAATAAACAAAATGTCTTTGCCAAGTGAAGAATTCTGGCTCAAAGTTAAGGAAGGCAATCTTATCTGTTTTACCTCAGGGGATGAGTCACTGTGGTTAAAGTACCATCTTGTTCCCTATAAAGGCAACAGATAAGCAGTGCCATGGCAACTAAATGAACAGTTCTTTGTGCACACAGCTAAGTAGTTCATGCATCCCTCAGAAAACTGGAGAAGTCTCAAAAGTGTACATTTTCCTCTCTTATATCTTTTACATAATTTGTTAGACTATGACTGAAATGATACAATAGCATTGGTTGCAGTTTAAGAACAGAGGGATAATAGTCCAAGAGAGCACTTCACGCTATTCCCCTAAGTGTAGGAGGGCCTGTCCAGAAAGTATCTGGCCACGTAATATTAAAAATAGTGACACGATGCCTGAATACTTTCCGGACAGCCTTTGTATCTTACTAAAACACTTACTAAAATGTCTTTTCCTATTAATTCTGGGTGGAGATGAATATTTCCATGGTTCTGAGATCACTATGTGGGTGAGATGGAGCTGAGAATGGCCTAGAATAATGTTCGGGGACATCACCACAGTCATACCACACTAAGTAGGACTTCCCTAATTCATTGACTAATATGTGAGGAAACTATAAATATGCCTGAGATGAAATTTTCTTTTGCAATGACTACAAAGAGGAAGTTCACTAAACAAATTGATGGTGTAAATAATGTATACTATGTATCTGTCTTGAATAACGTTAAGGAAAGAGGATTTTGAATAATTTGAAACATATATATGAAATACAAATAAAAAAGCTAAAGCTAATCATCAAATAGAAGGAATAATTTTCAGCCTAACTAATAAATGGCTTTCTGGGGAAAAAAAATAACACTTCTGATTAGCCACACTGGAACGCTTTGTTTGAATTAGCCACAGGGCCTTCAAAATTTTGCTTCCTCTATCCGGCTCCCTTCCCCTTACCTCTCCATCACAGCGTTATCCACATATTATTATTTTTTAATTTTAGCATTTTTTGTAATTTACATTTATTTTGTAATTAAATTTATAAAATAAAAAAAATTTTTGATGGTTTTCAGACAGAGTCTAACTCTGTCATCCTGGGTAGAGTGCCACTGTGTCATAAGTTACAGCAACCTCAAACTCTTGGATTTGAACAATCCTCTTGCCTCAGCCTCCCAAGTAGCTTGAACTACAGGCACCCACCCCAAGGCCTGGCTATTTTTTTCTATTTCTAGTGGAGATGGGTCTTGCTCTTGCTCAGGCTGGTCTCCTGAGCTCAAGCAATCCACTTGCCTCAGTCTCCCAGAGTGCTAGGATTACAGGCATTAGCCACCATGCCTAGTATAAATTAATTTTCTTGATTTCTTAATTTTCTTTCTTTTTTTTTTTTTTTATAGAGACAGAGTCTCACTGTACTGCCCTCGGGTAGGGTGCCGTGGCGTCACAGGGCTCACAGCAACCCCCAATTCTTGGGCTTACGTGATTCTCTTGCCTCAGCCTCCTGAGCAGCTGGGACTACAGGCATCCGCCACAACGCCCGGCTATTTTTTTTGTTGTTGTTGCAGTTTGGCCGGGGCTGGGTTTGAACCCACCACCCTCAGCATATGGGGCCGGCACCCTACTCACTGATTAAAACTTATGAAACATTTTTGAATTAATTCAAAAGAGTTGTCTTCAAGCTCTGAAATTTTTTCTTCTGTTAGGTCTAATCCATTATTAAAACTTTCCACTGTGTTTTGTATTTCCCTAAGTGTGTTGTTCATTTCCAGAAGTTCTCCATTGTTTTTCTTAAATCTATTTATCTCTTTAACAAATTTTTCATTCATTTCATGATTTATTTTTCTGGTTTCTTTGAGTTCATTTTCTGTTTTCTCTTTGGCTCACTGAAATCCATTATAATCCATATTTGGAATTCTTTATTTATCATTTCAGTATTTTCATTTTGGTTGGGATCTATTCCTAGAGATTATGTGTGCTTCTTTGGAGGAGTCCTTCCACTATGAATTTTCATACTTCTGGAGTTCTTGTGCTGAGTCCTTCTCATCTGGAGCAGCTGTCACTTCTTGTTTTTGAATTCTTTTATTTATATAGACTCCACCTTTTTTTTTTTTTTTTGCCTTACCCTTGAGGGTAAGCCTATGGCATATATTGTGTAAGGACCTTTGGCTTTGTATATTGGGACTTTAATGGGGATCTAGATTCTGGATGGATACCATGGTTATAGATAACATTAGTGTAGTTTTTTTTTTGTTGTTGTTGTTGTTTTTGTGTTTTTTTTTTTAACTGTTAGTTATTTGTAGGCTATTGTGTTCATGAACTATGCACATGGACAAAATCTCTGTCTCTTGTTGGAAAGGTGAGATGGAGGTCTTTGAAACGCTTTCTCTTTCCCGAGCGCTGTGTTCTTCTTAACAATACAAATTATATTACAATGCCCAGTTTAATCTCTAAGTCAGCAGCAGGCATTATGTGTAAGAGTCAGCCACACCCTATATGATTAAATCAATAAATGCTGTACTGAGCTGTACCAGTTGTTCTTATAGCCTATAGCTGGCACTTGCGAGAAAAATATTAGCTGCCGTAGTGTTACTTTGGGACCTGTGACTGGCTCTAGTTTATCAGGAAAAGCACCTGGATGTTTCATGTGGTGGGCAGGCCCTGAGCTCCCTCCTTCTTAGGATCACCACAGCAGAGGTAGGTGGAGGAGTGAAGGTGGGCAGGGATAGATTGGATGAGTCTGTGTTCAGGCTGCACAAAGGCAAGCATAAGAGCTGTCTTGGTAAAGGTCAGCCTCTCAGGCCATCAGGAAAAGCCACTAGAGAGGGACTTAAGTGGCCCCATGTCTGCTCATAGGAGAAGGGCCATCTGGGATTCACGGTGTGGGAGACAGAAGTAGGTTTTGCTCTTGTCTTTCTTCTCTTACCATACGGATATCCTGGCAACTGGCCACAAGCAGCGGCCCAAACTAGCTTATTAGCTCACCAGCAATGAGGCTATGGGCTAGGATATTTCCTGTCCAGGATTCTGCCCCAGACTGAAAGCATAGCTTTCCTGTGGGGGAAGTGGTGTTCTGGGGGTGCACTGCAGCTCAGACCCACACTACACCCTCCCATTACTTCTGCCCACATGAGCTCCCTCATCTCAAAACATTTGTTCAAGAATCTCCCCTGTGTGCCTCCAAGCAGCCTGTCCTCTGTTCCCCAATTTGAATCCCCTACCATGCCATGGAGAACCATGTTAGTTTCAAGCTCCCTACAGAGTGCTTAAGTAGACTTAATGTTCTTCCATTTCAGGTGATACTCTGATTTCCTGGTGCAGCCAGGTGAGCCACACCACTGAGGGCCAGCAGGCAGGGAGCTCCCAGTCTGGGCACCTCTTGGTCCACTGCAGCTCTTTAAGAGGAAAGATGTGACCCCTACTCTCTGTGGAAGCCTCAGTGTGCTTGGCACAGCAACAGAAGGGAAGCATTTCTCTTGAGATCCCTGGCTCAATTGTCCTTTGTAGCACTCTGTACCAACTCCGATGGGAACTTCCAATTGGCGGTAGTGGGCAGGCATGTAAGGAGAAGAATATGAATGGAGGAGACCTGGCACTCTGGTCCTCTTTGTCCCTCTCCCCTGAAGGCATTCCAGCCTGAATGTCCAAACTCTGGGATTGTATAGTCTCCCCAGGAACCACTGGTTCCTGTGGCCACCATAATCTGGACAGGATTTGGAAAATGTCTGTGTAGGGACCAGTGATGAGAAAACTGAAGGGCTGAAGTTTCTTGGGGAGGACAAAGCCACACAATGGTGGAGAAGCAGTATAGCAGTCCCCTGCTGCCTTGGCTTGGGTCTGTGGTGAGGAGGAGCGACCCAGAGGGGGCCGGCAGCCCAGTGCTCTGTTCTCAAGGATCTCCCAGTTCACTGGCAGCAGCACTTTGGGAGTTTGTTGGGTTGGCATAGAAAAGCTCTCCAGCAACTCAGCCGGCAATCTGCCAGGGGTGTGATAGGAGGAGGAATAAAACTCCCATCTACTCTCTCAACAGGGTTCCACATTCCTCAAGGGTTGATCTCTGTTTAAATCTTGCTTCTCCTTGTTCTGTGCCATAACTTCTTCCCATGGAATATCCAGTGGGTTCTGGCACTTTTCCCTCAGAATTACACCTGTGCAATTTTTTTTTAACCTAAAACTTTTCCTTCTTTCTGAAATAATCTGGCAACTGATGTTTCTGGTCAGCCATATGGCTTCTCCTTATATTTCTTTAATTTTTACAAATTTGAGGTTTCATGTGAAATTTTTGTTATATGAGTACATTGCATCGTGATCAAGTCAGGGCTTTTAGGGTATCCATCAGCAATATGTACAATGTACCCATTAAGTAATTTCTCATCGTCCACCTCCCTGTTGCACCCTCACACTGCCATCTTGTCTATCAGTGCACTCTCTATGGCCATTCTATTTCCCTTATTCAGCTCGTCTATCACTCCATGATCTATGCCCATGTGTACACATTATTTAGCTGCCACATATGAATGAGAATACGTGATATGTGACTTTCTGTACCTGGCTTGTTTCACTTAAGATAATAGTCTCCAGGTCCATCCATGTTTCTGCAAAATATGTGATTTCATTCTTTGTATGGCTGAATAGTATTCCATTATGTAAAATATACATTTTCTTGGTGACACCCATAGCTCAGTGATTAGGGCGCCAGCAACATACACCAAGGCTGGTGGGTTTGAACCTGCCCTGGGCCAGCTAAAAAACAACAATGACAACTGTAACAACCTAGACAACAACAACAAAAACAAAACAGCCGGGCATTGTGGGGGGGGGGTACCTATAGTCCCAGTTATTTGGGAGACTGAGGTAAAAGAATCACTTAAGCCTAAGAGTTTGAGGTTGCTGTGAGCTGTGATTCCATGGCACTCTACCGAGGGTGCTGTAGTGAGACTGTCTCAAAAAAAAAAAAATATATATATATATATAAATTGTCTTTATCCATTCTTCCATTGATGGACACTTATGTTGATTCCATATCTTTGCTATCGTGAATAGTGCTGCAATAAACATGAGGGCTGGTATTTTTGATATATTGAATTCTCTTCCTTTGGGTAGATACCCAGTAGTAGTAATAGTGTTGGATTGAATGGCAGTTCTATTTTTAGTTTTTTGAGAAATTTCCATACTCTTTTCCATGTAGGTTGTACTATAATAAATTTGGGGGATTATTTGGTTAATGTATCTGTGTTACAATCCAGAGATTCACATTTGTATTTGTTCACTACTGCTTAATACTATTGACTGGCTCGGCGCCTGTAGCTCAGGCGGCTAAGGCGCCAGCCACTTATACCAGAGCTGGTGGGTTTGAATCCACCCAGAGTCTGCCAAACAACAATGACAACGACAACCAAAAATAGCCGGGCATTGTGGCGGGCGCCTGTAGTCCCAGCTACTTGGGAGGCTGAGTCAAGAGAATGGCTTAAGCCTAGGAGCTGGGAGGTTGCTGTGAGCTATGATGCCATAGCACTCTACCTAGGGTGACAGCTTGAGGCTCTGTCTCGAATAATAATAATAATAATAATACTGTTGACTGGCTCATAAAAGTAACTAAAAAATTTTTTTAAAAATAAGTAAATATATGCATACAAACTTTTTGTCGTCTTTTCTCTAATGTGTATCTCTTGGCTAATTGATTCCTTTTAGTAATTTAGTGCCAAATTTTATAAGGGAATACTTATGCAGGTGTTATATTTATGTTCTATATTTTTCAGAATGCTTAGAGTATGAAATAAACTTCACAATTAGTTTTTGTGTGTGGGAGGGGCTAAGATATGGAAACCCATTTAAACTAAATTTAGCAAAAGAAAAGTTTATTAAAGAAATACATGACCATCTCATACAACCCAAGGGCAGGAAACCAGGTGAGTGATGGGGTGAACTAGAACCACTAATTCAGAAACTGTACCAAAAACAGAAGTTGTTCTTCATATCTAAACTCCCCTCTCTCTGTGTATTTATTTCACTCTTTTTTTCACTCTCTGTAGAATGATATTTCTATTTTTAAAACAAAATATCAGAAAATAGCTCCTGCCAACAGCTTGTGAGTTTGCATTATTTCCATTTAAGAGCTCAGAGTTTCAATGGGAGAACATTTTCCAGTTCCAACTCTAAAATCTTGAGAATAGGTTTGGATTAATTCAGCACATGCCAGGTGCCAACCTCTGTCTTTGGCGCTAGACAAGGTATGGTCACCTTGGAAAAATGTGGTTGATTCCACTGTAACAACTCAAAAGGTGGAGGCAGAGTGAAAAGCCAGTTTCTAGAGTAGATGACCATGTTCTGCAGAGAGGTTTATGAAAAATAATGCTAGTGATTTTTCCCTGCCAATTGCATTGATTCCCTTTTAATTATCTCTTATTATAGGCGAATAAAATAGCAGGCATTGAAAACTTTGTTAGAGGGAAAATAGTTGTATCTCACTCTGAGTAATCTCTGCATTTCTGTGAGGAAAAATAATAGATGCAATGGAAACAAAAACTTAACATTTGGGAAGCAGCTGTGTGACCCAATTCTTTCTTCTCTTTAAAACTACTTTAAAACTATTTTTTCCTTATGCACAATTACATAATGAGATGGAATGTGAGTGGATTTTCTAATTATTCTCTTCATGACAATGTTCAATCTGTGATAAATTTAAGATGAGAAGACTGGTGAAATACTGAGGGCATTTGGACATAATATTGACTAATCTCTTCAGAACATGGCAATAAAGGCAGGCTGCCATCTTACAAAGAGGTTATAATGGGGACGTTTCACAAATTAGAAGTGACATGGCCAGAAAATGCTGCTCCTCTGTCCTTTCAAATCATTGTGAGGATCATCACAGAGATAACTATCTTAACCTTCCAATGATAAACAAGGCACCCTGGAATCATTCCATTACTGATTAACTTTCACTGGTATTGATTTTAGAAGACATTTTTTCATGTAGAAACTAGAAGTGACTTTCAAAGAGAACATGATCTCTTGGAGAAATGACATCCTCAATGAGATTGTTTTAAAAGAACACTTCAAACAAGGACATTGTTTCTACTGACAAATGATAAGGCACTCATAGAAATATTAAATTATAAAGTTTGAAGATACATTGGACAAATCAAGACCAAACTTGTTTTTCAGACATGAAACCTTAAGTTCAATGATAAGGAGATATTTGTCCGAGTCCAGTACATTCTGGAAAATTATCTAAAAAATTAAGTTATGGTTTAAATATTTAATAATAGCTAACTTATGCTAAGAACAGGTTGATTTAGCTCAATATAGTTAAGAACAAATTTAAGGATAGTGTCAACCATGTGTTTCCATTCAAACAATCAAAATGAAATTTACTTAGGCTATTTTCTCAAATGAATTTATTTATATTTTCTTAGAAAATTGTATGTAACTAAAAATGTGTGTACCCCTTAATGTTCTGAAATAAAAAATATTGCTGACATTATAAATTATATGAAGAATGTAACAGATCTTTACTAAAATTTTTTAATTATTCCCAGCTACTCAGGAGGCTGAGGCAAGAGAATCGCCTAAGCCTAGGAGTTTGAGGTTGCTGTGACTGTGACACCATGGCCCTCTACCGAGGGTGATAAAATGAGACTCTGTCTCTAAAAAATTAATAAATAAATGAATAAATTTTAATTATTAAAATTAGACCAGGTCAATATATTTCATAGGGCAGAAGTCAGCTAACTATGGGCCAGCCATACCTTTTTTTATAAATAAGTTTTCAATGGAACAAAGCCATGCCCATCGTTTTGCATTCAGCATTGTCTATGATTGTTTTTGTGCTAGAAAAACAGAGGTGAGTATTTGCACTGAAACCATAAATCACACAAGTGTAAAATATGTACTATCTGGTCCCTTTAGAGAAAGTGTGAAGATCCCTGTCTTAGGGTGTGTTTCCAAATGGCCACCTTGTATTATTCATGATTATTGCATGAATACAAATATCAATGAATGCACATAAATTATAATGAAATTATTTTATTTTTACTTCAGGTTAATGTGAAAATATAAACAAGGTTACAATAATTGCATTTGTTAGGTAGTTGTGTCCTGCATCCAAGAGGTGTGCCATATACTCTTAAATTGTGTCCATTAAGTAGGAGCACACCAATCGCCTCCTTCCTCCTCTCTTTACCTTACCCCAACTTGAATTGAATTGAGTTTTTCCCTTTTTTTTTGAGACAGAGTTTCACTTTGTCACCCTTGGTTGAGTGCTGTGGTATAAAATACCTCACAGCGACCTCAAACTCTTGAGTTCAAGTGATCCTCTTGCCTCAGCCTCCTGAGTAGCTGGGACTACAGGCACCACCACGACATCGACTATATTTTAGAGACGAGGTCTTGCTCTGGTTCAGACTGGTCTCGAACCTGTGAGCTCAGGCAATCCAGGCCTCAGCCTCCCAGAGTGCTAGGATTCCAGGTGTGAGCCACCGCACCCTGCTGAGTTTTTCCCTTATGTGGGCATGTATTAGATCATCTACTGGCTTCATATTAGAATTGAGTACATTGGATACTTGCTTTTCCATTCTTGTGACATTTTACTGAGAAGAATGTGTTTCAGCTCCATCCAGGTTAATACAAAAGATGTAAAGTCTCCATCTTTTTTATAGCTGAATAGTAAGCATTCCATGGTATTCATATACCTTAGCACTAGATTGTTTATTACAGCTCAATTTACAGTCACCAACACGTGGAAATAAACTAAATGCCTACCAACTCAGGAATAGATTAACAATAAAATTCTTTTAAAATCAAATGTTAGATTACATGTGACGTGAGTATCAGGTAATAAAAACAGCCAAGCGTTTCTAATCATAAACTAGATTCCAAGGTCCTATGCACATTTTAATGTGGGTTTCCATATAAAAACAGACATGTAGCTTAAATAGTGAATACTAAAGTAGTTGTATTTAGCCAAAGTCAGAAATCTTGTTCTTATACATGATTAAATATCATTATAATATTTCTCTTAAAAAAAATTTTTTTTTATTAAATCATAGCTGTGTACAATAATGCAATCATGAGGTACAATGTGCTGGTTCCATATACAGTCTGAAATATTTTCACCGAACTGGTTGACATAGCCTTCAGAAAGCAAATCCTATAGGCAGCGCTAGGAACATATAAGCAGTGGGGGCTGGCATGAAATATGGTTACTACAGGCAGTCACCTATATCCTCATGATACTCAGACAATAATTGCATAGCCAAAGCATTAAAAAATGTTTTAAGTTGTAGCTGGGTTATAGCTTTCATGTGAGAGTCCCAAATTAGTTTCATAGTAGGGCTGTGTACATTGGGTATTTTTTCTTCCATTCTTGGGATACTTTATGGGAAAGGTGGGGGGTGGGTAGAGGGAGGGGAATCGGTGGGATCACACCTGTGGTGCATATTACAGGGGTATTTGCGAAACTTGGTAAATGTAGAATGTAAATGTTTTGGCACAGTAACTGAGATAACGCCGGAAAGGCTATGTTAACCACTGTGATAAAAATGTGTCAAATGGTTTATGAAGTGAGTGTATGATGCCCCATAATCATATCATTGTATACAGTTATGATTTAATAAAAAAAAAAGAAATTAAAAAAAAAATGTTTTAGAAGGTACTTTCCCCCCAAAATGCTGTAGCTTGCATCACAGCCTAACAGAGTATAAAGGAAAAGTAAGAAATCTACTGGCCACACATTTATCTAGTTGAGAAACAATAGAATCAAATCCTTTATTATTAAAGGATGCACATTTGAAAATTAGTGACTTATATCCAAGGTCTTTAATTATTGATCTCCTATTAGGTGCCAAGCTCCAGCTAACTATTGGAACTACTTGTACATAAAGGATATGACAATATCTTCATTTTTGAAGCATTGCCAATTGTACGTACATTATATTTCCTAAGAACTTTCTGAGACATTAGCACAAATCTTTCAGTTTATGGTTGATACAGCTCAGATGTGACGCATGTGGAATTCCTCTTTAATAAATTCGTGTTTGTAGGATGCCAATATTTTCTATCAAACCAGGTGTATTCTGTGTCACAAAATTATTTACTGACATCAAAATGTGTAAAATCTTAACCTCTTGAAGAATTTAAAATATTAATAGCTCTATATTAGAGAGTTTGGAATAATGTGGGAATCTCTTTTCTTTGCACCTTTACTGTTAAGAAACTCTACTGTGAAGAGCAGAAGAGTTGCTGTATTTCCAAAAGCGTCAAATATCATATCAAAGGCATGCTAAGACTTTTTTCACCAAAGAAACTGATCCCATGTGTGTACCATAGCAAATAGCTACCAAGATAATGTCTTTATAATCATAGTATACAAGGTATAGATGGGAGCTTACAAATTATTTCATAGCTTAAGAAGCATACATAAACTGAGGTGAGGTCAAAGTCAATTCTATGGTTCTTGGGCAGTATATTCCTCGGTCATGCCTCAATTCAAGAATTCTTCCAGTTTAGATTTAATGTGATTTCTAAATAAGTTAATGTACTCATTCAAACAGCTATTGTTAGAACTAAAAAAAAAAGGATATTCATATTCTGTATACTTGTGTCCAATTATAAGCATATACTAAGCGTGTGGCACAATGAATTGATGTTAATAAATCTCACAATTTGCTTCTGAATAGGACGATATATGCCATTTTATGGTGAAGAAGTTAATAAATTACTCAGGACCATTTAAAATATAATTTGCAATGCTGATTCAGCATTTCATTTTCAAAAACATTCTCAAGAAAAGGAAGTGATCTTGGTTCAAAAACATTCTCAAGAAAAGGAAGTGGACTATCTAAGCATAAAGAAGCCATAGGGGAAGTGACATGACATGAAAGAATGGCACTGGAACTTAAGCCCTAGATCCAAATCCAATCTAGCATGTTGTCTTTATATTTATGCACATTGGTCCTAGGATCTAATGAAACCATCCTATTGTTGAAGTAATTGATTATGTTTACATGTCTATATCTACTCATCCCTCCAGTACAACATGCTGCACACAGCAGATGTATATTATGTGCATGTTTGATTAGTTTACCATGTAATTAAATTATTCAATAATTTGGAATGAGAGTGAGCCAAAAAGAAAATAAATTTAAGTAATCAGAGAAAACAATGAATTGTTAGAATTAAAGTATCCAAACCACAGACATAAAACCCATAATTGTGATTTTGATGAATGAGATATATGGCAGGTACATGTATGTGTGTGTGTATGAAATGTTTTAAACTGCTAGGCAACATGCATGTAAATATATATGTAAAAATGTATTATATCATCTTCAACTGGTAGAAAATAATATAAACTAAATTTGATTTTTAATATAGATTTTTACTTTGGAGCCTCTTTTTCTCCATCGTTTTACACAAACATTTATTTGTTATAACCTCATGAAATACATTTATAGAAAAAAATTGTTTACACCTATTAAGACAGATTTTAAACTATTAATATAGGTTGTTAACATCCACTATAAACAGAACAGCACTAGTTGTTAGGAATAATGATAGCCATTTTCATCTCAAAAATCTGGATCTATGACAATCAACCCATACTATACGAGAATTATTTCTATTTAAAGTAGATCCTAGCCAAGAAGATTTCTAGCAATAAAAGAAATAACCACTTGTCAATTTATAACAATGACCCATCTGTGACAATAGCAATATGAAAATGTTTAATAAAGAACTGAAGTTTAGAGAGTAACATCAATAAAAGGATATTGTTTACCCATATAGAATGAGAAAATTTTTTTTCTCCCCAGACATTTTATCTTTTTAAGGTCAGTTTTCCTAGGTCACTAATTAGACTCTTACTGAAGGTTTTTTCAACAAACAAAGATGAAACCCTCAACCTACAACTGCCATATTTTATTATTTTTTCTGAGTTTTATCTTTATTGTCTTATTAAGTGAACTGATAGTAATATCAACAATACATTTTAAATGTTAAAAAACATTTAAAAATTAATGACTAAATTGTTTAAACATTGTCTATTCAAGTGGTAAGAAGAGATGAGTAACTTTAAATACATTTAAAATCAAATATAAGAACTACGTTGGAGAGGATTAATTTGAAATTTTAGTGGTTGTCAAGGGGACATACTCAAGTAAACAGGTTATAGCCCAACCTTGAAAAGTCAACTTCCCACCATTCACTGATAATATTTAATGTTATCAAAGCTTTGAAATTAAATATAAGCAACTTGAAAAGTACAATCTTTGACATACTCAAGTTGTATTTAATATTGTGTATTTACTGTAAATTTTCTTTAAAGTAATAATGCTTTTTACTTCCACATGGTTTATTTTCTACCATAAGATGCAAGATTGGGGAGCATGTTTTAAACATTTTTTATTGAATGTAACACTTTTCAATATTGGTTTTACATAACAGGTACTCAATAACTATTTGCTAATGAGGAAATAAATAAGACTGCCTAAATTATTGAATTTTGTATATAATAAACCATAATATTTAAAAATAAGAAAAATATGCCAACATATTTTAATATACATTAATAGAATACACTAATGATTAGCTTTTGTACTTATTATTTTACTTAAATTGGTTTTGGGAAAAACAAAACACATTTTATCTCTGTATTCAAATTAGATTGGGAAAATTACAACACCACTGATAAAATCTTTAGATGCACTACATATGATGTACTTGATCTGAATACTTTTACAAAGTTAATAGCTGATCTCATTATTACATGCAATCAGCAACTTACCTTTTGCATTTAATAGATGTGAATCAGGGAGTTATATAAATTATATAAATTGTTTGAGTATGGAAGAAGCTTAAGTATTTGATAAATAGATAAATGAATCAACAAGTAAATGATCACAAAGACACCTACCCAGAAATACTGAGAAAGTTTCCTAGAACTGTTAACTATGGTACCAATTCTGAAAAAAAAGAAAAAAAAAAAAAGATAGCCATGGAGCTGACATATGAAGTCTTTGAGTTCAAATTTATATTAACGAGTATCTGTAAAATCTAAAGCTAAGTAATCAAGATACAAATAGTTTCAATTTTATATTTTGAATCTTTTGCAGGAGCAAAGCAAATCTCTAGAGGACAAATACTCAACCCAGTCCACAGAATGCCCACATATGAATTTCCAGCAAAGACGAGCTTACAAACCATATAAACACACACACTCACACACACAGAAAAGCCAGGTATTTGCCTCCTTAACAAAGTGATACAAATTAATGTCAACATCATATACCCCTTGAAATGTACCAAAAATGGCACAAAATCACATAGGTGGTTCCTGGCAAAAATGAGGAACGTAAATTATATCGTGAAGAAATATAAAACCAATTCAAATTGAGTAACTGGCTTATAATCTTCAAAAATGTCAAGGTGATAAAAGGCATACTTGAGTAACTGTTCTAACCTCAAAAAGATTGCAATGGTATGGCTACTGGAGACAACCTATAATCCTGGATTGGATTTTGGACAAGAAAATGTTTTCTTTTGCTATAATGTGCCTGTATGGGTCAGCTGGTTAAATTTGAATAAGATCTGTATATTAGGTGGTAGTATTGTACCAATACTAATTTCCTAACTTTGCTATATGCACTGTGATAACACAAGACAATGTCAATGTTTTTAGAAAATTCATAGTGAAGAATTTAGTGGGAAGGGGCCATCATGTCAGCAACATACTATCAAAAAATAAAATAATAATAATAATATAGCTGGGCGTTGTGGTGGGCGCCTATAGTCCCCAGCTACTTGGGAGGCTGAGGTAAGAGTTTGAGGTTGCTGTGAGCTGTTACACCATGGCACTCAACCAAGGGCGACATGGTGAGACTCTCTCCCCCCAAAAAAGAAAATTGTATATCTACAGAGAGGATGATAAATGGAAATGTAGTAAATTGTTAACATTTGGAGAATGTGGATAAAGGCCATAGTGAAAATTATTTGTACTTTTCTTTAACATTTCTATAAACAAGAAGAGGAAATTAAAGAAAAAACATTTTTGTGAGTCTAAAATTATTGCAAATTTAAAATCTTAAAAAAAGAGGGAAGAATTCTACTTTAGTCATCAGACACAATAAACAGAAAAACTATAATCTAAGAACTTCAGCTATTAGGATTATCAGTAGTAGAGGGAAACATACAGTATAAAAGAACAAATTTAACAATTTGCAAATCTTTATGTAGAAAAAATAGAAATTTTAATGAGAGAGATACAGTGACATATAAAAAGAGAAACTAAATAGTTACATGGATGGGAAGATTCAGCACTTTAAAGACATTTATTCTCTCCATCAATTACATAAATTGCATAGAATTATGATCAAAATCCAGCAGCTCTTCTTGTTAAACTTGGGAAGATGATTACTTTAAAATTAATACAGAAGAGCAAAGTGCCAACAAGTAACAAGGCAATTTTGGAGAAAAAGTACCAGGTTCTAGGACGTTTTCTTCAAGGTAGAAAGACCTATTACAAGGAATGAACAGACCATAAAACAGAAATACAGAGCACAGAAACAGACTTTCATAACTATATGACAAAGGATGAAAATGGCATTACAAGTCAGTAGATAAAGGATGGAATATTGAAAACAAAAGGTGCTGGTACAATTGGTTATCCTAAGCAAACAAAAAAACAGTAATAACAAACTTAGATTCTTATCACATACTTATAAAAATGGATTATATATATACACATATAGCTATAGTATATATATATATATATATATGTATATAGTATATCTACACAAAACCTTTGGGATATATCTAAAACCTTGGGGATAAATTTAACAACCTGTCTAATCTACAGATATATTCCAAGTTGATTAAAGACCTAAATTTAATACCAAAACTTTAAAACATAGAGGAAAACATGAGCTATTTCAGAACTGAGGATAACAAGAAAACTAAATTAAAGAAATATATTAATTTTATAACAATCACAAAAAAGGAAATCATAATAAGGTAAACATAACCTTCAAGGTAGGAGAAGATATAACCCAGAAATATAGACAACTTCAAAAAGCTATAATTAAAAGCTAAGAAAAAGGACAGAAAATACAAAAAAAAAAAGAAAAGAAAATAGAAAAGGAAACTGAAATGACCCCCAAAAGTGAACATTTTCAACCTCGCTAATAATCAGTAAAATACAAATTAAAATAAGACAAGATTTCCTTCTCATCATTTTTATCATACATAGAATTACCAAAGATGCGGGGAAATAGAAATTCTTCTACAATATTATTGCATGTTTGTAAACTGAAACAACTATTTGGAGGAACAATTTGGTAATATATAAGAAAGTCAAACGTGCTAGTTTGATAGTCTCATTCTTCCACTTCCAATTAAAGATCCTAGTTAAACATTTATTCTTGAGCAGAATGATACATGGACATGAACTTTCATTACAGTACAATGTGTCATGGCTGCAACAAAATCTAAATAGGAACCACAAGAGATTGACTAATAGAAAATGAGGAATATTCATTCCAAGAGATAATGTGTAGCACTTAAAATGAATAAACTTGGAGTGGCCTGCCTGTGCTGCATCCCCGTGCCCCGTTCACTGCACGCCCATGACCCCTGGAACCCAGAAAAGCAGCTTGGTACCCACGGCCAGAGACACTCCAGACCATGTCAGAGCTTTGAGCAAGGCCTGGTGGAGGGCAGGGACTGTCACCTGCAGGCTTTGGCTACAGGCTCCACCATGCTGAGCCTGAAGCTCCCCAGGCTGCTTGGCATAGACCAGATGCTACAGGTAGAGGTGGAGCAAGATGGTGGCCGAGTAACAGCTTCCCTGCAACTGGGCACAGTGAGTCTGGGGAGATAAGACTCCAGGCATCTCTGGCTGGTGGGATCTGCCTATAATCATCCCTTTGAGGATACAGGGAATCAGCAAGGGACTTCTGGACCCCAAGAGGAGGACAAAAACAGTGAAAAACTGGCAAGTGGTTGCATGTGTTCAATCAACCTAATCCTGCCGACAGCTGTAAGTACAAGCAGCAGTGAGACTGCAATCCAGAAAGGCCTTACCTGTGAACTATTTTGGTGTTTTTAGACTTGGCACTCAGTTGAACTGCCTTGGGGAGAGCTTGAGCAGGAGTGCGGAGAACTTTGGGCATTGTCTAGGGCCCCAGAATGAGCTGCTGAGCCAGACGGTCCTAATAGTGTTCGGCTATGGGCCGCAGGGAGCCATTGTGAGAGAACTGCCCCAGCAAGCTCCACCTTCATGGTCGCAGAGCAAGGATTGGGAGGGAGCTAGTAACCTAGTGACTGAGCAGCCTAAAAGCAGGGACTGAGCTGCCTTACAGCCTTAACCCTCAGGGGCAGAGTGAGACAAGTTTTGGCATACTGGAGCCTCGGGCTGTTGCCCTGGGTAGAGTGCTATGGCGTCACAGCTCATAGCAACCTCAAACTCCTGGGCTTGGCGCCGCCCCAACCTCCATAAGAGCTGCTCTGTGACCCCCGACCCGCGACCCGTGCCAAGTGGGCCTCCGCTAGCCCTGACCAGGAACTGCGGGAGCCGTGCAAACCTGCGTCCTCCCTCCTGTACCCTCCCTGCCTCCACACTGGCCTGCTCGTCTGGCCAGGGACTCTGGTAGCCACATGCCCTCCGGAGCCCTCCCTACTTCTGTGCAGAGCCCTTCTCCCAGCCAGAGACTGCTGGTGCCTTGGGCTCTCTGTGCCAAAGTCACTGGGTGCCAGGCACTCCCAGAACCATGCGTACCACCTCCCGCCCTATTGCTGGATCTGGGTGTGTCACACTCCAGACTTGCTTCCACAACCGGAACTCCCTGGCTGGGGCAGCCCCAGACAAACTACACAAGGTCACTCCGTACAAAGATCCAGTAACAATAGAGTGATCCCGCTGGGGTCTAATCTTGGAGAGACACCTCCCCAACTCTGAGGACAGCCAGAGGTAATGGTGAAAAACAATCATGAGGCGAAATCAACAGAAAAACTCTGGCAATATGAACAATCAGAGTAAATCAACTCCCCCAAGGATCAATGGGGCAGACACAGCACAAGATCCCATGCACAAACAAATAGCTGAGATGTCAGAAATTGAATTCAGAATCTGGATAGCAAATAAGATTGAATTAGAATTCCAAGCAGTAACCCAAAAGATATCTCAAGAATAAAATGAATTCAAAGACCAAATGACCAAAGATTTTGACACATTGAGACAAGAAGTTGCAGCCCTCAAAGATCTGAGAAACACAGTAGAATCCCTCAGTAACAAAATGGAGCAAGCAGAAGAAAGGATTTCTGACATCAAAGACAAAGCTTTCAAACACTCCCAAACTCTCAAAGAGGAAAAGAAATGGAGGGCAAAAACAGATCACTCTCTCAGAGAGCTCTGGGATAATTAGAAGAAAATCAATATCCGTCTTATAGGGATACCCAAAAGTGATGAAGTGGCTTCAAAAGGCACAGAGTCTCTTCTCTATGAGATTATGAAGGAGAACTTTCCAGACATGCCAAGAGATTCTGAAGTTCAGATAGCAGACAGTTTCAGAAATCAAGCATGACTCAACCCAAATAAGACATCCCACAGACATATCATAATCAATTTCACTAAACTTAATATGAAGGAGAAAATTCTGAAAGCAGCCAGATGAAAGAAAACCATCACCTACAAGGGCAAGAATATTAGAATAACTGCAGATCTCTCTGCTGAAACCTTTTAAGCTAGAAGAGAATGGTCATCGACTTTTAATCTCCTAAAACAAAATAACTTACAACCCAGGATCCTGTACCCAGCTAAACTGAGTTTCATTTATGACGGAGAAATTAAATACTTCAACGACATTCACATGTTGAAGAAATTTGCGATAACTAAACCAGCTCTCCAGGATATTCTCAGATCTATCTTCCATAAAGACAAGCGTAATCCTCCACCACAAAGTAAATCCACCCAGAAAATTTTGATCAAATTCCAACTTCCACAGTTGCAAAAGGATTAAAAATGTCCACCAGACTCTTGAAAGGCTTATTAATATTCTAAATTAACGTGAATGGTTTAAATTGTCCTCTAAGTCACAGGTTGGAGGACTGGATACAAAAAAATTCAAGCCAGGTATCTGCTGCATATAAGAATCGCATCTTACATTAAAAGACAAATATAGACTCAAGGTGAAGGGATGGTCATCTATACTCCAGGCAAATGGAAAGCAGAAAGAAGCAGGCATTGCAATCCTATTCACAGATGCAATAGGATTTAAACCAACCGAAATAAGGAAGGATAAGGATGGATACTTCATATTTGTTAAAGGTAATACTCAATATGATTAGATTTCAATTATTAATATTTATGCACCCAACCAGAACACACCTCAATTTATAAGAGAAACTCTAACAGACATGAGCAACTTGATTTCCTGCAGTTCCATAGTAGTTGGAGATTTTAACACCTCCTTTAGCAGTGCTGGATAGATCCTCCAAAAAGAAGCTAAGCAAAGAAATCTTAGATTTAAACTTAACCATTCAACATCTGGACATAACAGACATCTACAGAACATTTCATCCCAACAAAACTGAATAGACATTCTTCTCATCAGCCCATGGAACATACTCCAAAATCGACCACATCCTAGGCCACAAATCTAACCTCAGCAAATTAAAAAAAATAGAAATTATTCCTTGCATCTTCTCAGACCATCATGGAGTAAAAGTTGAACTCAATAACAACAGGAATCTGCATACCCATACAAAAACATGGAAGCTAAACAACCTTATGCTGAAGGATAGATGGATTATAGATGAGATTCAGAAGGAAATCACCAAATATTTGGAACACAACAACAATCAAGACACGAATTACCAGAACCTCTGGGATACTGCAAAGGCAGTCCTAAGAGGGAAATTTATAGCACTGCAAGCCTTCCTCAAGAAAACGGAAAGAGAGGAAGTTAATAACTAAATGGGACATCTCAAGCAACTAGAGAAGGAAGAACACTCCAACCCCAAACTCAGCAGAAGAAAAGAAATAAACAAAATCAGAGCAGAATTAAATGAAATTGAAAACAAAAGAATTATACAACAGATTAAAAAATCAAAAGGTTGGTTTTTTGAAAAGATCAATAAAATAGATAAACCTTTGGCCAATCTAACCAGGAAAAAAAGAGTAAAATCTCTAATTTCATCAATCAGAAATGGTAATGATGAAATAACAACAGACCCCTCAGAAATTCAAAAAATCCTTAACAAATACTACAAGAAACTCTACTCTCAGAAATATGAAAATCTGAAAGAAATCGACCAATACCTGGAAGTACGCCACCTACCAAGACTTAGCCAGAATGAAGTGGAAATGTTGAACAGGCCTATATCAAGTTCTGAAATAGCATCAACAATATGAAATCTCCCTAAAAAGAAAAGCCCAGGACTAGATGGCTTTACATCAGAATTCTACCAAACCTTTAAAGAAGAACTAGTACCTATATTACTAAACCTCTTCCAAAATATAGAAAAAGAAGGAATATTACCCTACACATTCTACGGAGCAAACATCACCTTGATCCCCAAACCAGGGAAAGACCCAACAAGAAAAGAAAATTATAGACCAATATCACTAATGAATATTGATGCTAAAATACTCAATAAGATCCTAACAAACAGAATCCAACAACACATCAAAAAATTATACACCACGACCAAGTGGGATTTATCCCAGGCTCTCAAGGCTGGTTCAATACACGTGAATCTATAAATGTAATTCAGCATATAAACAAACTAAAAAATAAGGATCATATGATTCTCTCAATTGATGCAGAAAAAGCTTTTGATAATATCCAGCATACCTTCATGATCAGAACACTTAAGAAAATTGGTATAGAAGGGACATTTCTTAAACAAATAGAGGCCATCTACAGCAAACCCACAGCCAATATTGTATTGAATGGAGTTAAATTGAAATAATTTCCACTTAGTCACAGTAGTGCCAAAGAAGATGAAATATTTGGGAGTATACCTAACAAATGACGTGAAAGATCTCTACAAAGAGAACTATGAAACTTTAAGAAAAGAAATAGCTGAAGATGTTAACAAATGGAAAAACATACCATGCTCATGGCTGGGAAGAATCAACATTGTTAAAATGTCTATACTACCCAAAGCAATATATAATTTTCATGCAATTCCTATTAAAGCTCCATTGTCATATTTTAAAGATCTTGAAAAAATAATACTTCATTTTATATGAAATCAGAAAAAACCTCGAATAGCCAAAACATTACTCAGCAATAAAAACACAGCAGGAGGAATCACACTACCAGACTTGAGACTGTACTAAAATCGATAGTGATCAAAACAGTATGGTATTGGCACAAAAACAGAGAAGTAGATGTCTGGAACAGAATAGAGAACCAAGAGATGAATCCAGCTACTTACCATTATTTGATCTTTGACAAGCCAATTGAAAACATTCAGTGGGGAAAAGATTCCCTTTTTAATAAATGGTGCTGGGTGAACTGGCTGGCAACCTGTAGAAGACTGAAACTGGACCCACACCTTTCACCATTAACTAAGATAGACTCTCACTGGATAAAAGATTTAAACTTAAGACATGAAACTATAAAAATACTTGAAGAAAATGCAGGGAAAACTCTTGAAGGAATCAGCCTGGGTGAATATTTTATGAGGAGGACTCCCCAGGCAATTGAAGCAGTATCAAAAATACACTACTGGGACCTGATCAAACTAAAAAGCTTCTGCACAGCCAAGAACATAGTAAGTAAAGCAAGCAGACAGCCCTCAGAATGGGAGATAATATTTGCAGGTTATACCTCTGATAAAGGTCTAATAACCAGAATCCACAGAGAACTCAAACGTATTAGCAAGAAAAGAACACATGATCCCATCTCAGGGTGGGCAAGGGACTTGAAGAGAAACTTCTCTAAAGAAGACAGATGCACAATCTACAAACACATGAAAAAAAGCTCATCATCCTTAATCATCAGAGAAATGCAAACCAAAACTACTTTGAGATATCACCTAACCCCAGGAAGAGTAGCCCACATAACAAAATCCCAAAACCAGAGATGTTGGCGTGGATGTGGAAAAAAGGGCACACTTCTACACTGCTGGTGGGAATGCACACTTATACCTTCCTTCTGGAAGGATATTTGGAGAATACATAGAGACCCAAAAATATACCTGCCATTCGATCCTATAATTCCTTTACTAGGTTTATACCCAGAAGACCAAAAATCACAATATAACAGAGACATCTGTACCAGAATGTTTATTGCAGCCCAATTCATAATTGCTAAATCATGGAAGAAGCCCAAGTGCCCATCGACCCACGAATGGACTAGCAAATTGTGGTACATGTATACCATGGAATATTACGCAGCCTTAAAGAAAGATGTAGACTTTACTTCTTTCATGTTTACATGGATGGAACTGGAACATATTCTTCTTAGCAAATTATCTCAGGAATGGAAGAAAAAGTATCCAATGTACTCAACCCTACTATGAAGCTAAATTATAGCTTTCACATAAAGGCTATAACCCAACTATAGCACAAGACTATGAGGAAAGGGCCAAGGAAGGGGAATGGAGGGGGGAGGTTAGAGTGGAGGGAGGGTAATGGGTGGGGCCACACCTACGGTGCATCTTAGAATGGGTACAGGCAAATCTTACTAAAGGAAGAACAAATATCTACATACAATAACTAAGAAAATGCCATGAAGGCTACGTTGAACAGTTTGATGAGAATATTTCAGATTGTATATGAAACCAGCACATTGTACCCCTTGATTGCACTAATGTACACAGTTATAAGTTAACAAATAAATAAATAAAATGAATAAACTTGAGGTATAGATATTAAATATGACAAATATCAAGACATAATGTTAAACCACAAAAAAGTGAAGAATGTTTCAGCATAATATACTTATAAAAATGTAAAATCACACTATGTACTATACATTTTTATTGATACGCCTATAAAAATTAAAAGTTAAAATGTATAAACATCAAATAGTTTCTTCTGAGGATGAAAGAGGAGAAAAAGGAGAAGAGTATATAGAAAAAGGAATTCAATTCATCCAATTTATTTTTTCATTTAAAGCAAATGTGGCAAAATGTTCAAAATTTATGAAGGAAAATGAATGCTGGCTACACAAATGTTCACTGTATAACAGTGTTCTTTTTTTAGATATCCAAACTGTGGGTCAGAAGTCACTTTTAAAAGGTTATGACCAATATTTAAAAAATGAAATAGAATAAATCAGAAAAAAATAGAAATATCAGTTTAAGTTTCAGTAGATCTTAGAATTATTTTGTGAATCATTTGCTTCAGTTGTTTATTTATTTATGTGTATACCTTAATGTGATATAAAGTATTTTTTCTTACTCTGGATTTTTGAGTAAAAATGTTTAAGGCACTTCATTTTATTATTCCTTGCCATTTTAATGATTTAAAATATTTTCTATTTTTAAAATAAAAATTAGATCATCCATCGAAAATATTAGGAATCATTACACTCAGTTTTTAGACAAGTATAACACAGAAAAACACAGAAAACATAAACATACAAAGAATTAGGTCTCAATATCACCATTTTCAATGTATTTTTAAAACATTGGTATTTCAAAATAATAGAAGTCACTGAACATGGAATTTGAGCTCAGTCTCTGAGTTACAAATGCTTTTTAGAATATTAAAGATTTTTCTTGGTGAATATTGATTTCCATTCAAACATATTTATTTTGTGTTATTTGAATTAAGGTTTAATACAGTCATACACCATACACCAATGTTTAGTCAGTGACAGACCACATATAGAAGGTGGTGCCATGAGATAACAGTACCATATTTTTACTGTATCTTTTCCATGTTTAGATACGTTTACACATACAAATACTTACTGTTATGTTAGAACTGCCTACAATATTCAGTACAAAAACATGCATTTAGGTGGAAAATCTGGGGCTTTGGGGCCACATATGGCCTTCTGGATCGTTGAGTGTGATCTTTTGACTGAATCCAAATTATTAAAGGGATTTGTTATCTGAAATTTGGATTAAGTCATGGGGCTACATTGGAGATCTGGAGGGCCACATGTTCCCCAGCCCATGTCCCATTGTTACGTGATGCATGACTGCATAAACCATGTATTTTAAGCTAGTGGTCATCTAGGTTTGTTGGAGATGTGACTCTGAAAATGTAATGAGAAATCTTGACAGGACAAATAATCATCAGAAACTGGATTTACAGAATAAATGAGAAAGAAGTCCACTCAATTTTGACCTTTATATTTAATTTTTTTCTTATTTTCCCTCTAAGACAGGGTTTCACAATTTCCACCATAGCCAATATGCTTAGCTTATGATGCATACAAATTATTTAGCTCATGTATGAATCATTTACACTGGGTATTATGCTCAGTTCTATTAAACTGAATGGGAAGGAGGAAAAGTTGTATAAAATAGTTCCAAAATGAATTCCTTATCCTGTGTAAACCTTTGAGGAAATGTACTTACGATTTCAAATTGTTTATGTTTCTTTCACCCAGGAAGTATTAACAAACCAATAGCTCACGTTTCCATTTTAAATTTTGTCAGTGCCATTGATAAAAGTTGTAAATTATTAAAATTGGAAGGTAGTGAATGAAATCAAGAAATCTACAGGCTGTAGTGGCATTAATTAGCATATCCCTGACATTTGAAATTAACTATTCTAAGAAGCTATATAATGCACAGAATACAATTTAAAAGTGCTTTTGTAGTAACAAAATGTATTCATAGCTGAATTTATGCCTCTGGCACTCCAAAAAGATGCAGATGGGTCATAATTCATAAGGTCTATATATCTGCCAAGTTTATTTGTTTGTTTGCTTTATTTCATGTCTGCTTCCAAAAAGGATTTTGCAATAGATTATAATAAAAGACCCATGCAGTAGGCTTGTTAAAATGAAGATAAATTATCAAAAGCATCATAGTAAGGAGCAGAAGAAATGGTTATTGGGGTTGAGGTGAAGAACATATAATTATATAAGAAATACTAGCTAAGGATAGTTACTGTAATTATATACTAAATTTAGTCTGTACTTCCTGGAAGCCAAGACAAATTTTTAAATGCCAGGATTAGTTGTATAGCTCTAGTTGCATATTAGTTCATCAGGATTTACAAATCCAAGCAGTAAATCTAAGGGGCACAGATTAAACAAACAAAAAAAAAATAGGAATTTTTCCATAAGGACCACTTAATGACTGACAATTTGAATATTCAATTAGGTGTTACAGAAGTCATTGAAACATTCTTCAGTTGACTATTTTGTGTGTCAAACATTGATGAACAGCTAAAAGGGATACTGTTCAATGTAGTTCAACAAATTGTATATTATAGATCTACAACAATTCCATCTGCAATATTTTATAAGTTTTATAGCTAATGTACTTAAGAATGTGTGAGCATAATATACTTATAAGAAAAGTATAAGTAAAAAGTATAAGAAAAAAATTGAAACAACTTGAATTGACCAAAGGAGCTGGATTATATGAAATAGATACTTCAGATTAGGGCAATGGTTTAATTACCTAGTATGGTAGACTAAATAATGGCCCCCAAAGATATGTAGGTCTTAATCTCTGAATCTCTAAGTGTCACTTTATAAAGTAAAAAGGACTCTTTAGCTATAATTAAGTTAAGGATTCTGAGACAGGCAGAGTATCCTGGATTATACAGGTGGGCCCTCAATTTAATCATAAATTTCCTTATAAGAGGGCAGCAGAGAGAGATTTGACTACAGAGACAGGAGGCAATGTGACAACTGAAACACGATGCTATGTTGAGGATCAAGGATGGGGCTAAGAAATGCAACTCTATGAGCTGTAAAAGACAAGGAAACTAATTCTCCCCTAGAGGCTTCAGAGGGATCACAGCCCCTATGACACCTGATTTTGGTCCAGTAAAACTAATTTTGGAGAACTGACTTCCAGAAATGAAAGAGAAGAAATATGGGTTGTTTTAAGCTACCAAGTTTGTGGTAACTTATTACAGTCGTCATAAGAAATTGAGCCATTGGGCAGCACCTGTGGCTCAACCGAGTAGGGGGCCAGGCCCCATATGCTGGAGGTGGTGGGTTCAAGCCCAGCCCCGGCCAAAAACTGCAATAAAAAGAAAAAGAAAGAAAGAAAGAAATTGATCCATCTAGGATTATATGAAAAGTATTATCTGACAAAAAAAGTAAAATATTTAGAAGTATGACGTGTCATAGAATACTTATCCAGAATTCAAGGAAATCAACTGCTGAGTGCTTGAAGGAGGGAAAAAAACTTAAAGGCTAATCATCATTTTGTATGTAATATTAAAATCCTAAGAGAATTATTCTAGGGTTGGTTAGGTATGAATTCTTTTGGCTTTTCTTATTATATCTTAGATAACCTTTATAGTATTCTCTTATTATATTTGAGAAATCACTATCAGTATTCTCTTGAAGTATTCTTTGGAAAATTAAGTAAATGGCTGACACTAGAATAAAACACCCAGTGGGAAAATAGGGTCTCTTCCTCTGCTCTAGGTAGACAGTTTGCTCTTTATGTAATCTGCATAATCTGGGGTTTGTGGTGCTGCTAAGCCAGCAGCAGGTGACTGCATTCTTATTTGAGAGCTAATTTCTTTTCATCAAACTTCAATGTTGGGACCAGTGAAATAGGCAAGGGGCAATGGAAATACTATATTTGTGCAGAACTAAGGGATGAAATGGACTACCTAGGGTATTCTTACTTAAATAACTAATGCAAACAACAAACAAATCCACTATTGCATTAACCCTAGAAAATTCTGGCCTGTTTTTCAAGGGGCTAAAGCAGGGCTGTCCATTGTAGACATGAGAGATTTTATTTTACTAAAAGAAAATAAGGATGGAGTCATTTCAGGTTGAACCCAGAAAATCTGATTCATCAAGCCTCTGCTGAAAGTTTCTTTGGTGGCTGGCTTCGAAATGCAGGAACTCAAGCTGCGTGGCCTCATTGCTGGCTGCTTGCTAGTGAATGATAACTAGCAGCCACAGTCCCAAATAAACTGCCAGAGATGCATTGACTCACTGGAGATTGCTGTCATTAGGGACCTTGCTTCCTCTGTGTTCCAGGAGGATGGTGCATCTAGCCCTGCACATTTCTCATATTGCACTGTCAATTCCACATGTACCTTAGCTAACTTACTTTGGTACCCCTAGCACCAACATGATACCCAGTATTTAGAATGAGCTAGATTTATGCTCTATTCATTTGCCCTAAATAAACCTTCTTAAGAGTTTTTAGGAAACCATTATCCAGAACCATTAAGTCCTGGGAAATTCTAGACTAATTTGGGGGTTTTATAATGCAGGAATCAGACCATTACTAGCTTTCCATTGATCAGCCTTGGCATCACTAAAAGAGTGATAATCAGATATTAGGGAATCAGTGCTATAGGCTCCTATACACCCTATGGCAGTTCCACTCTGTTGGAATTGTTTGGACTAGAAGCTCTATGAGGACAGTGATTTGTTCTTGCTTGTGTATTAGGAGAACACAGCATACTTCCTGGGCACAGAGGATTAATCAATGGCTATCTAATTAATGCATAAGCTTAAAAGATAGACTTTCAAATGAAGAAACCAATAATAAAGGAATGAGAAAAGAAGCCCTTAGAACTGTCTGGGCTCATCCCTCCCTTCTTCCTTTCCTTCCTTCCTTTCTTTCTTTTAGAAACTTTATTACATAGTGTCAATAGCTATTCTAGTTCTGAAACTTAATTATATTTTTAGAGATACATGCACTTGGCTAAAGCAATGGGCTTCCCTGTTCTTGGCCAAGCCCTTAAAAGGGCCAGCAGCTTCTACCTTCAATATCTTGGCACCCAGCTCTCATGTTATGAAAAAGCCCACACTATCCTGTCAAGGAGAGAGGCCCTGTGAAGGGACCCTGGTGGAAGAGACATCATGTGAAAAGAGGGGCCATCTTAGATGATCGAACCCACCCAGCCTCCAGGTGAATACAATTGCATGAGTGACCCTACAGCCCACACCAAATGGAGCAGAAAAATAATCCACTCAGTGCAAAGAATTGTAAAAAATAATATAACTTCATTATTTTAGCTATTATGTTTATATAGCAGTAGATAACTGAAGCAGAAAGGTTGAGTTTGAGGTATACCTGAGGCTGTTAGGTGGAGCTCTCCAACTGTTGGTGGCTACACAGAGCCCAGGGAGAGACTGGAGGTGTAAATTTTGAAGGTATCCACTCGTACATTGTGGTTGAAGTCAAAGCTTCCATGAGATATCTATGATAACAGTATAAAATGGGATAAGAAAGGAGTCTAAGACATAGTCTTGAAAAACTCTCCTATGGAAAAGCTAGTGAGAGAAATATGACTCAACAAAAGAGGCAGAGCAAAAAAGAAAGAAAGATAGTAGAAAAATAAAAAGACTGTGAAACAAGTAAGTTCCAGAGACATGTCCTATGAAAAAGAAAACATGGATTCCTGTAATGAATGTTGCCGAGAAGTTGGGTAAGAGGACAGGATACAATTTATGCTTGAAAGCAGAGTGAAAAATGCCTCTCGGAACCTTAGCATCAGGAACTTATTTGGAGAATTAATTTCCTCAAGGAAGACATATTTGATGTCATTAACCTATCCATGTCATACCCATTTTATCTTCTACTGAGTAAATGTTTGCTCATATTTGATTTTGAACATAATCATTTCAATATAGAAAGTGAATAACCAGAAAGTGAGTAACCAGTTTCAACTTAATTATAGGGGCATGGCTTATTGCAAGACTGTGTATATATTGTGAGGCTCACTCTAATCCTTTTGCTGGTTCCCACTGGCTTATTTGGTACTTAAAGTTGACTTCCATGATAAATAATATTAATGCCTTAACACTGTGCATGATACGTAGAAGTAATGACCTAGTGAAACAACTAAGGTATCTGGCTCTTTTGGATCATATTTTACCACCTCTTTCTTATATAGGATAAAATTAGTCTTAGTAAAAATCATGTAAAAATCAGTAATAGTAACTATTTTCTGGATTTGTTCTTTAGTTTCAGAAATAAAACAGAAAAGTGAATGTCCATTGGGAAGACATTTTTCAAATTACATATTTGAACATATTTCACATACAAAAATGCACTCTTTCCAAACAAAAATGCAACCCTTACAGTTCACATTCTATTTCACTATTTTAAGCTCAAATAAAAACTCCAAGGGGGTCACATACAATGTCAAAATTGAAGTAACTCATGTTCTATTTCTTCATCTTTAAAATTAGGCCATCATTGCTTATATCAAATTTCCTACTTAAACAAAAAACATAAGGAAAGTCTAGTGTCACTGGATGGTGTACGGTATTGTTTATGAAAGTCATCTCAGACAATTCCAAACTATGAATTTACTCTGAAACTAAATGCATATAGTTGAGCCTGTGTGTTAGGGATACAATGTGCAATTGGGAAGTCTAAAAGTAATTGCCATGTAGAATTAATATTTGTTCATGGATAAGTAATAGAAATATACTAATATGAAGCTTACATGAATAGTATTAGAACTCAACAGTAGCCACATCTATAGTTTATTACTTAGACCAAGATAATATTTTGGAAGGGAGAAATTTTTTATCATATATATTGTTTAGAATTGCTGGTGCATGATGATAAAGTGTAAGTTAAATATTAATCAGTTTTTTTAATTATTTTTAAATTATTCTACAGACATTTTATCTCCTTATTGCCTGCCTGTTAGGAGGACTGCCTCTCATTATTCTCTACCCCATGCACCTGCACCATTGATATAAATTGATTTAATAACTTTTTCCCTTCTTAGTCTTTCATTTTGACCCTGAAAGCCCACCCTGCTATATGAATGAGATTTGACAAGAAATTTAAAATTTTGTAGGTGTCATCTATGTTTAACTTATAATGGAAAGCCTTCAAAATTTATTTGCAATGTTTTTTTTCTTAAATACTCCCCAAAAAGATAAATTGGAGGAGTATACATCATGGAAAATATGGAAAATTAAGTGAAGAAAGATGTTTAGAGGCAATTATTTAGATTTCAGATGAGTTATGAAACTGTGAAAAATAAAGATGGGTTATAATTACATATCACCTGTCATCCAAATTCATTTATTTATTCATTTTAAAAAAATGTAAGTACCTCACTCATGCCTTTCTCTGTGCTAGGTATTGGGGAAAAATAAAGTATATCCTGTCAATCAAAATTCTACCTAATTTGTCCTGTGAAACAACATTACGCAATAAATACATTTTAAGATATTTTTTGATGGAAGTCTTTATAAAATTTATACTTCTCAGTCTTGATATAGAAAGGATAAATTAACCTTTTCTGTTGGTGTCTCAAAGTCATAACAATGGCATCTGTTTTGTGTATTATGATATAATTCTATGTCTCCTAGCTCTATGCCCTTTTAGCCTTTTCTTCCTTCAAAAGTTGCCTGTCAACTTTCACATCTCCCACTGTCATTTGCTTTCTTCTAATAGCCTGTTACCTGACATTAATCTTAAAGATTCATGGCTTGAAAGTGCTATTGCAGTGTGGGAAAACCAGATAAATACATTTGTTAAAAGTTAGATTTGTGAATAATCACCAATCACAAATGAACTCATTACATGTAATAGTATATGATCTATGTATAGGTAGGTATATGGCAGCAGATTATAAATTACATATATAATTTGTAAACAGGAAATCCAGACTCAGCTATTTAAACAGATAAGGAGAAGTTATTAACAAGCATAACAATAATCATAAAGATAGGATGGTTCTTTCATTCTAACTTGTGATCTTTGGCCTTATTCACCTGTTACCTTGCCTCCCAATTGCAGGATAGCTATTATAACTCCAGGTATCACATCCTTTTGCTAATGTACAAAACAAAAAAAGAAACCCTTCTCTTCCATGTATGTGTATGTGTTAGGGTTTAGGAAATTGTTGCACAGAAGCATCTTCTAAAGGCTTTGTGGGACTCCTATAGGATCTCATATACTTATGCCTCTCATTTCAGTAGCCAAATTGTAATATGTAGCCATTCCAAAATGAATCATTGACATGGGGAATGAGTTAGCTCAGATCATGTTGACCTAGATACGGGAAAGGGTTGAGGCTAATCAGAGGAGGGTGGATCCTGAACAAATATGGGTTGTATTAGGAAGATCAAAGCTGGGAATTATGATTAGCAGCCAGCATAATCTTCTATAGGAAGACTTGTAACTTTAGTGTTCGAAAGCTACTTTTCCCTTCATTCTCAGTTTGGATTTATGGTCTGAAGAGTTTACATTACTGGAATATTAAAAAATGGCTTGTATGGTGCACATTCCTATTGTATTAGAAACTTCTACTTACTAATTTGCCACCAACATGAACTGAAAAGTCAGCATCTAAAAGTGATAATTCCATGACTTCCAAAAATGAGACACACAAGTCAAGCCATTGGAATACAAGAACAAAACCTTAGATATTTTCTTTTTGTTTTTATCAAAAAATTAAAGCTTTTCTGATATTTCATACATAGATCGACCCTGCTCCATGAGTCCATATCAGATATTTAAAAGACATTCACATTTCACCTGCTTTCCAGACGGAAAAGTAAGAATTTAGAAGGGGGAAGAGGTTAAAAACACCACCTTCAATCATTTGTATATCTTTGGCATATTTTAAGATATTGTCCAAGTAAAAAGATTTATGGATTTCATTACTTCAAAACTGTGTAAACCTGTAAAATCTTTACAATACTGTGCAATGAAATAAATAGTGACCATGGAGATCCTTTTGACCATATTGAGGTTTACGGATTATTTTGCTACAAAGTACATTGAAGAGCTATCAAATTTAAACATTTTTACTGATTCTTTCACTACAATATACATTGAAGAGCTATCAAACAAAGTATTTTTTCTTTTCGTGAAAAAGATGGACATTCATCAGTGATTTATTTCCTAGAGGATATTAAATTAACAATAATGGCCATCACAGCTGTTATTGTATTAACCTAGATGTCCTGAATGTCATCAAAATGTCTTCATTTCAATATCTCCATTTTATTTGGGTAAAGAAAAAAGTCACTGGAGGGGGCAAACAAAGTGAGTAGGGAAGGTGTTCTAACATAGTTATTTGTTACTGGGTAAAAACTCCCTCACCGACAATACTGTGTGAGCTGGTGCGTTGTCGTGATGCAAGAGTCACACCTTTCTCATGCCAAGATTTTCAGTTAAGATTTTTCTGTTTCTCTATCAATGTTTATACTTGGTCTACTATGCTTCTCGCAGTCAGATGATGATTTTGAAACATAATTTGACAAGTTTCTGTAATGTTTTCATCAGTTCTGCTGGTTACTAGCCCTTCCCCTCCTTCTTCCTCAGGGACACTTTCTCTCCCTCAGAAAAAATGTTCAATCCATTTTTAGACTGTCATTTTCTTCATGGCATTATCTTCATAAACTTAGATGAACATGTCCCTGATTTCACTTCCACTCTTGCCAAGCTCAACAAGAAATTTAATGTTTGTATATCGCTCTAATTCAAGCTCCGACATTGTGGCTACAGCATATAAAATTATGCAATAATGAACACCACTCACCAAGATACCACCACATGTCAACAGAAACACAGCTGTGAGACACTGATATACCAAAGTTATAAAACCTTACAAAGTTGTTTGTACAGTGCTGCCAAAATAACCACACAGTGGAAAGTTCACAAACTTTATTGTCAGACCTCGTACTCTATCTATTCAAAGTAGTGGTTTCATTTTAACAATTAAAGTAGTGAACTTTAAAAATGTAAACTTTGCTATTAAAGAACATTTTGAAAATAGCATGTTTGCAAACATTTTCATTATCATGTGTTTGGCTGCAAAAATGATCAGTTCCATCTCCTGTCATTCTTATATATACTATGTACGTATTTAATAATTTGGAAACAGAATTCTTAAATTCTACTCAGGGTGGGAAAACCAGTGTCTTGGGGCCACATGTGGCCTTGCAGATCCCCAAATATAGTTTTCTGACTGAATCCAAATCTTATAGAACAAATCCTTCTAATAAATATATGTACATATATATGTGTGTGTGTGTGTGTGTGTGTGTGTGTGTGTGTGTGTGTATGTATGTTGTTGCAGTTTTTGGCCGGGGCCAGGTTTGAACCCATCACCTCTGGTATATGGAGATGGTACCCTACTCCTTGAGCCACAGGTGCCACCATTAATAAATATATTTATTAAAATGTTAATAATACTAATTAATATTTAATAACAATTAAATTTTTAATAGTATCAGTATATAAACAACTATTTTATCAGAAAAACTTACTATAACTACTAAACTAAATTATCAAAAACCATAATGATCTTTCTCATTCACTCACAAATGTTGACTATTTGACCTATGCAAATTCACAGTAGTCCTACGTAGCAACTCTTTTGACAATTATGAAACTCATCATTAGTAATATGACAAATAAACCTATTTATTCCTATCACATCTCATCCATCAGGCAAAATAACAAATCTCTTGGAATTTCCAGGAAAAAAATCTATAAGATCCTTTATAAAATCCTAAAGAAAATTTTAGGTACCAAAGACATTGTGAAATTTTTATTTCATTTTCCATTGAGGATTTGATTTGGAGAAAGCAAAAATCAAAATTTGCCAGGAGATTTGATTACCGAAGATAGGATCATGGCTGCCTTAGAACATGAATGTCTGTGACTTGGCAACCTATTAATCAAAGCCATATTTACATGAACAATAATCTTTAACACTTTCAGAAATGAGGAATATTTGTTATTTCTTGTATTTTTAAGGAGAATAATGAAGGGCATGACAAAGTCAGAAACAGTCTTGAATGTCATTCTGGTACAATATAGCATCTCTGCTATTTGGGCAAATTAGCCTTTTAGGTGAAGAACACATTTTTATAACCTCTCATTAAGAACAGATGAATACCCCAAGAAAACTGTCATTTTCACAGATAAGAAACCAAATCCTAGGTTTGCATCACTTAGTATCTTATTCTAAAGGAGCCACAGCTCCTTTTAGAAACCTTGAAAATAAATCCATCAAAACTGAACCAGATTTGGCAAAATTTTACACAAAATGTAAATTTGTGTTCTCTTTCAGATTCACTTTCTGTGAACCTTCTATGGATCTCTATATAGGCTCAGTGTTGCCCTTCACCATCCTCTTTCTCATTCTGGAACAAAAGTCATTTCATTTATAGACAAGAGTATTCTTTTTTTCCTACTTAACCAAAGCACATCTTATTATCTTGAGATTCCAACTAGAGTCTCCTTCAGATATATTAAATGTAACTTTTATGTAAAGTCACATCTATTTCACAGAGAAAACTAAAAGGTGAATAATTATGAACAGTCTGTAATTTTGGCACACTAGCAGAGCTTGGAATACATACAGACCAGGTTTCTACAGCAGCACAATTCTCCTATATAGTTTCTTAACGTGACAGAAATGAATATGTACATTGACCGACCCAAAGATGAGACTCTATAGTATATGAAAGTAAAGATCAAAAGTATATAAACTAAAACTAGGACTTTACCTAACAAATGCAAACAATGTAACCTAATCATTTGTGTACCCTCATATTAATCTGAAATTTTTAAAAAAGTATATAAACTTAAAATTATGCTTAATAATCAACATTTCACTATTCTGTCTTACATAGAAATGGTCAAGGTATCCAATTAATGACCTTTAATTGATTACTACATATACTATCAATCTAAAGTTTATTTAAACATCTTGGAAATTTTCTTCAAGTTGACAGGCTCCTGTATCTTATATCTTATCATTGTGGAATCAAAGTTTGTCATAAAATGGCTCAATTTGGTTAAATATAAATTTATATTTTTCACAATGGTAAACAATAACTAGAAGTAATGCTAATTTAGGTGATGAGTAAATCTGTACACTTCCTTTTTTATTGATTTTTTAATCATAACTGTACGCATTTATGGGGTACAATGTGATGATTTCATGTACAATATGGAATACTTTAATCAAATTAATTAACATTGCCATCACGTCACTTACTTATTCCCAAGTAGAAAAAAATATACCTTAATGAAACTTAACACTGACACATCAAAGAAGATATAGCTGTTTTTATTAAATCCAAAAATTAAACTAGTTTTGTTTGTCAAGTATTTACCTAAATTATATGCAGATGAATTTTTATTATGGTTCTGATTGGGTATCTTGGAATATATATATATATATATATATATGTATACATATATGTGTCTATTAAGGAGAATAGACATATATACATATATATTCATATACATATATAGACAAAGTTTGTATGCAATTTGAAATAGTTTAATATTTTAAATTGCACATGAAATTTATGTCCAACATATTATTTATATATATATCTTCTAGTACATTTAAAGTATTAATTTCCTTACATTTAAAGTTCAATTTTCTTAATTTCAGAGAATTTTAGGAAAATTCCATTTCTATAAGCAACTATTTAGATATGTCAATCAGAATAGAACTCCTTTAATTTGAGGGTCTTTATTATTACCATCTGGAGACAAGAAAACATATAGTCACACAATCAGAGGTGAAGGCATTTTTGAATTACAGACACATACAGGAACAGAGAAATGGAGTTTATATTTTCAATTCTGCAATTCAGGCCTGGATCAAGAGTCAACACAGAAACAGGAAAAGTCCCTTGTCCAGATGAAAGAGCTATGCTGCCACAGGGTGTGGAATTCATTGATTTAAGCTCAAAAATAGACAACAAAAAAGATTGACAAACCAGATATTCTATTCTCTTTCACTCAATAGACATTGGATTTCTATTTTTTTTTTTTTTTTTTTTTTTTTTGCAGTTTTTGTCCAGGGCTAGGTTTGAACCTGCCACTTCCAGCATATGGGGCCGGCGCCCTACTCCTTGCCACAGGTGCTGCTCAGATTTCTATTTTTTTTATATTTACTATTTATAAAGTGGAAGTGGATCATCAAATTGTCTTCCTGATCATCATCTTCACCTTGAGTAGGCTGAGGAGATGGAGGGAGAGGAGGGATCAGTCCTGCTGTCTCATGGTGGCAGAGGTGGCAGGGCATTTACCTGTAATGTGGACCTACACCGCCCAAATCTGTGCTGTTCAAGGGCCTATAGTTAAAATTTTATAATCCACAGTTTCTGCAGAATTTTGAAAGTCATGTCAATCCCAGATCTTTGCATGACCTAAGGGATCCTTTAATCCAGCCAGTGGCTAACTGTTCAACTTGTGCTACTGGTCCCTTCTATAGAGTCAATCTTCTAGACACACTTGTTCCCACCCACTGCTTTCATATGACTCTGTCTTGGGATATGAGGTAATAGAATTGCTACTTACTGGCCAAACAGGGAAGAGACTGCATAGTTGCTGACACATTTCTCCCAGATGAATAAAATAAAGCACAGGCTGCTTGGTTTAAATGGGTAGATGGCTCCTCTGTCTCCTGCTTTCATCTATTCAGTTTTACTTGGTTTGGTTCATGGGGGCGCCTGATTAAAGGGTGTTTCAGAGCCCCCAGCTAAATTAGGGTGCTAGTACCAGAGCGGCTAGCCACCCTGCTCCAATGGGAAATTAAGGGGAGGTTCATGTGGGTGTTTACATTGTGCCTTTCACAGGATACTCCATTTCCCTAGTTGTATGACCCAGACCAGGGCTTCCCTCACATGGGAAACTTGTCTATACTGGCAGGTATCTTCATGGCCCTTCTCTGACCTGTGTCTAGTTTATTCCTCACTGACCATGTTCTGGCATTAAGAGGCTAAACTTGTAATCCCTGTGGCATCCTGGGTAAAATCCTGCTTCAGGATAGCCTCTGAGTCATCAAATGGAAGGGGCAAGTTTAATACACCACCACAACTCACTGGAAGATTTGTAAGTTAAAGATTCTGGGCAGGGAGGGCACCATGGGTCCATTCCCAGACCAAGTGAGGCAAGAGGCAGGTGGGGGAAGAACTAGCAGTCCATACATAGGGGAATAGGGTGTGGGTTCACCTTAACTTCACAGGCAAATGCTGAGTGGTCATTTTAAAGAAAAGGTTGGAACGGAAGGAGCAGGGAGCCCAGTCTGCTATGTCTGGCCACAGGCTTGAGCCATCTGGGTATGGTGTTCTACTTCTAATGGCACTAGGCAGTGACCTTTCCTGTATCCTTCCAACCTCAAGGGCATGCTCCACACTCTTGGAATTATTCTCTTGATATTCATAATAGTAACCCCTATGGAGTACCATATCCTCTCAAAAAGTCTTCAGTATCTACACACAGCCTTCTGCTGAACACTACATGGTCCCTCTCTAGCTGGAGTGATGCAAACTCCAAGAGACATGTGATAACACGGGCACTATAACCTATGAATGAAATGTTGAGACTGAAAACCCATAATGATGGTGACTGAGAGGGGCACT